>NC_064627.1:701369685-702714685 GCF_023864275.1 Schistocerca cancellata | reverse complement strand
CACCAAGACAATTATGAGCTTACCACGCTACACAAGTCACTAACAGTCATGAAATTATTTGCTCCCTTCCTTGGCACATTTTGTAATTTGCTACTCAATCACACAAATTCTTTTTCCATAAGTAAACAGGCAAGTTGTGAGTGACATGTAGTCTATCAGCTTCTCCCACCATCTCGAAATTTGGTGGTCTCCCCCCCCCCCCCCTCCCACCCTCCCTCCACAAACACACACACACACACACACACACACACACACACACACACACACACACACACACACACACATGCTGGTTTAGCTATTTCAAAATACCATCCACAACACAACAGAAACCTTGAGAGTGAATACTGAAACAAGAAAGATGATTGTGCAAAAAATATTATTCTGAGAAAAGTACTATATGGGAGCAGATGATTCCCGAGTTTCAAGTGATCATAAACAAATTACCACACATGTCTATAGGACTATCCTGCCAAAGTTTTGAATAAAAATTTTACTGGGGAACCAATATTAAAATTATTTAAGTGCCACCTAAGAAAAGATAGCAGCAGAAAAATTTCTTAAGGTGGCAGATAACAGTCTACATAAAGCAAGCAGAAATCAGAACACAGAAATAAAATGCACATGCGAATACACCCATATTTAATATATATGAATTAGAACTGAATGAGTATTATCACCGTAATTCAAATATAAAGAGAATAGTAAATTTTTTTCGAAATATTACAGACATTTTAAAACAGTTGGTATTCGACGTCCAAAATCTGTTTAGTAGGCCCTAAAATGGGACAAGAAAAAGTATAATATTGATGCAATAAAGAAATTTAAATCCCTGGACAATTAGTACCCTTTGCAAATTCAGCAACGTAATGTTCATTGGTAATTCCAGCTAATTGCTTTGTAGCTTCATATTTAGTTTTCTATGAAGTAAAAGGAGAGGAGCAGGGAAGCAAAAAGATGAAAGGTGCATTGGCAGAGAGCAGCATAATATGAGAGGGGATGTGAGCGTGACATCAATGGAAAGGATATGATACAACAAAAACTGTTGTATGGAGGGTGTGGGGAGAGTAAGTTACAATAGGTTAAGGCCGGGATAATTTTGGGACTGGAGAATGTGTTGTAAGCATAATTCCCACCTGCGCAGTTCGGAAAAGCTGGTGGTGGAGTGGAGGATCCAGGTCACCCGGGGTGAGAAGCAGCCATTGAAATCAAGTGTGTTGTGTTCAGCTGCATGTTTAGCCACAAGGTTGGGCAGGTCATGCACCTGAGCCTTCCACTGGCGTAAGATCCTCGAGGCAAGGGGCTGGGTTCAGGTGTGACACTGTGATGGACTAGGATGTTGTGGAGGTTGGGTGGGCAATAGAACATCACTTCAGAAGGGGCGCTGTCCCCTGGTCACCAGGCTGTCTGTCTGGAAGGGATGTTTTTGGTGTGCAAGGGAGGGCACTTGTCAACATGCAGGTGTTGTTGGTAGGTTTAATGCGGACAGAGGTGTGGTTGGAGCCTTCAGAGAGGGGGAGATCAACGTCCAGCAAGGTGGCATGCAAGGTTGAGAAAGACCATATGAAACAGGTGAGAGAGAAGGTGTTGAGGTCATGAACAAATGAGAATGAGGTGTCTTAGCCCTGAGTCCAGATCATGAAAATATCATTGGTGGACCTTATCTAGTCCAGGGATTTGGTGTTTTGGGAGGCTAGGGAGGTTCCCTCTAGATGGCCCACACACAGTTGGCACAGCCATGCAGGTGCCCATGGCTGTGCCATGGATTTGTTTGTATACCTTCCCTTCAAAAGAGAAGTGGTTGTGTGTTAAGATAAAGTTGGTAAGGTGTATGAGGGATGAGGTAAAGGGGTTTGGAGTCTGAAGAACATTGGAAAAAGGTACATTCAATAGGGGAAAGACCATGGGCATGAGGGATGTTACAGTGTAGGGAAGTGGCATCAACAGTGATAAGTAGGGATCCAGGAGGTACAGGGGTGTGGATGGTAGAGATTCAGTGAAGGAACTGGTTGGTTTCTTTGATGTGGGACGCACGACTTCGGGCAAATGGAGGGAAGTGTTGGTAAAGGGGAGGGGGGGGGGGATATTTCTTTCAGTGGGGCCAAAATTACCATCGACAATGGGGTGTCCAGGATTGTTGGGTTTATCGATTTTGGGGAAGGTGGGCGTGTAGGGTATGGCAGGCTAGGTGTGGAAAGTAAATGTGAAGATACACAAGGATGAGTGAAGAAATGTGCTCAATAGGAATAATCATAATTATTGTTTGGAAAAATTTGGTGCATGACATGCTGCACCAATAATCCACACAGTCAAGTAGCTGCATTTTGTGCACAGATGAGATGGTTGATACAGTATACCTCAGAAGTCAGAGAGCGTGTGGTTTGGAAAGCGAATATAAAACACTGGACGGAAGAGAAGGAATGGTCACTGAGATGAGTAATGTTTTAGGGAATAGTAACAAAGATAAACATCACAGGGTTATGGGATGACAGAAAAAACTTAGGCAAAATAAAACAATGGTAACCCCAGGCTGGAATATCAAGAATTTTAGGAAAAGAATAAATTGCTACTCACTGTAAAGATGACATATTGAGTTGCAGACAGGCACAATAGAAAGATTGTTACAAGTTTAGCTTCCAGCCCAAAGCATTCTTCAGAATAGAAAACACACACACACACACACACACACACATTCACATAAGCAAGCACACCTCACACACACACATGAACCCCATCTCCAGCAGCTGTCAGGTTGAACAATAGCTGCAATTTGGAGTTGCGCAGGGAAGGGAGAGGGATAGAAGGGTATGAGAGTGGGGAGGGAAGAGCAGTGTCTGGCAGATCACGCAGGGACTACATGAAGGCATGACAGGCTTGCTAGGCACTGTGCCGGGAGGTTGTGGGGCAGTGAGATGTGGGCAGGGGGGTAGGGGGATTGGGGGGGGGGGCAGAAAAGGAGAGGAGCAGGGAAGGGGAAAGACAAGCGAGTTGTTGACAGAGGGCAGCACACAATGAGGGTGGGGAATGTGAACAGTGAGGCGGTCACGAGGGTATGTGGACAGGGAGGAGGTGATAGGACAGAGAGGTCATAAACTGTTGTTTGGAGCAAGTGGGAACAGTGTGTTACTGTAGGTTAAGGCTGGGATAATTTTGAAACCAGAGAATATGTTGTAAGAATAACTCCCAATTGTGCAGTTCAGTAAAGCTGATGGTGAAGGGGAGGATCCATATGGCTCAGGTTGTGAAGCAGCACTTGTAATCGAGCAATTATGTTCAGCTGCATGTTGTGCCAAAGAAGAGTCTACCATTTTCTTGGCCACAGTTTGACAGTGGCTGTTGGTTCATTCGTCATACTAATACAAAAAGCTATGCATTGATTGCGGCAGAGCTGATATATGTCATGGCTGCTTTCACAGATGGCCTGGCCTCTGATAAAGGTATGATACACCTGTGACAGGACTGGAGTAGGAATTGCAGGGTGGATGGGTTGGGCAGGTCTTGTACCTGAGTCTTCAGCAGGAATATGATGTTTGTGGCAAGAGGTTTGGATTGGGAGTGACATAGGGAATGGACTAGGATATTTTGGAGGTTGGGTGGGTGACGGAACACCACATTAGGTGGGGTGGGACAGATCTTGGGTAGGATGTCCATCATTTCATGGAACGATGATAGGTAGTCAAAACCCTCATGATGGATATTGTTCATTTGTTTTTGTCTGGGGTATTATTGGATGATAAAAGGGGCACTCTTCATAGCTGGTTCTTGAGGTCGGTGGGAGGATTGACGGCGTATGGAGAAAAGTCGCGGGAGATCTATTCATGGGCTAGCTCTATGTGATTGTGTCTGTTGGTGAAATCCTTGGTGAGACTTTCAGTGTACTGGGCATGGGAGCACTGCAGATATCGCATCCTAGGTGGTCAGGTTGTATGGGACGTACTTCTTAGCGTGGAGGGAGTGGCAGCTGTCAAAATGCAAATAATTTTGGTGGCATAGGAGGGTGCCAGGTAGGTGCCCATGACTGCTGCAGATTTGTTTGTACACCTTCTCTTGAAAGGACAAGTAGTTGTGCTTTAGCAGAAAGTTGGTAAGCTGTATGTGAGATAAGGAAGTGAAGTCTGAAGAACATTAGGAAAGGTAGTTTTCAACAACATTACAACCATGCACATGACGAGTGTTGTATTTGGAAGTGGCATCATCAGTGACGAGTACAGTTCCAGGAGGTAAAGGGTGCTGATGATGCTGAGTCGGTGAAGGAAATGTTTGGTATCTTTGATGTGAGAAACTAGATTTCAGGCAGATGATTGGTGTTTGTCATTGAGTGCTGAAATTCTATCAGTCCCAGGTACAATAACCAGCACATTGGTACAATAAACAACACACTGTTTCCTCTCATCTTACATTTAGCATGTCACAAGCCTGGACCTAGGGAAAAATTTCCCTTCCTCTACCCTGATCTCTTGACGTCACTGTTGGGTTTGTGGATGCTGATGAATATGTAGGAGGCATATGAACAGGGTGTCATAGGGGTCAGGGTGAAAATGGATTCAGGGCACAGGTAGTGGGAAGGGCTTCAGGCTTTAAGGAGAGGTTGCAAGTTATGTTAGAATTCTGGGATGGAATCACTCTGACAGAGTTTATAGGCAGAGAAGCCAGATAATTGGCAGATGTCTTCTGCCAGGTAGTCATCGTGACTTGTAACGACAGTGGTGGAACACTTGTCTGCAGGAAGAATGATGAGATCAGGATCTGTTTTGTGGTTGAGTATAGCTGTCCATTCTTCTGCTGAAAGGTTTGTTTTCTAGGATGGGACCTGCAGAAGGATGATGAGGTCAGGTTCGAGGTAAGGAATTCCTGGAAGATAACCAGGGAGTTTTTAGGTGGGAGCAAGGGAGGATTGTGATTAAATGGTGGTATGAACAGGCAGAGGCAGAGGTCAGTGTTGGTGGCAAAGAAGTGTTTCCATTGCAAGGAGAATAGTCAGTGATAAGTCCAACAGGGTTAAATCTGGGAGCATGGCAAAGGTGAGGAGTTTGAATGAGACTAAAACTTCTGTGGGGCTTGGTTCTTTGGTGGAAAGCTTAACAACAGTGTTCTGAGAAGGTTTTGGCTCTGCATTTAGTGGAGTAGCGAGTTTTGAGGTATGTGGCAGGTTGAAAAGGTCAGCTAGGCAGGGTCTGGGGGCTATGACACATTGACGAGTAAGAATAATACAATTAGGACAGGGATTGGATAGTGGCGCAGTAGGATGTCAGAGGGTTGAATAACTTATACAAATGCTGTCTGCTTCACACCTCAGGCCAACTGGATCCGCCACTACACCACCAGCTTTTCCAAACTGCACAGATGGGAGTTATGCTTACAACACATTCTCTGCTCCCAAAATTATTCTGGCCTTAACCTATGGTAACTGGTAACTTACTCTCTCCACACCGTCCACACAACAGTTTTTGTCCCGTCGACTCCCCCCTGTTCACATCAACCTGACACTAGCCACTCTTATTGTATGCAGCTCTCTGCAAACACACATTCCATCTTTTCCCTTCCCTGGTCCCTTACTTTTCTGCTCCCCAACTCCCTACCTCATAGCCTCCTGCACTGCGCCTAGAAGGCAAGTCATGCCTTCAAGCGGTCACTGCATGCTGTGGCAGACTGCGTTCTTCTCCCCCCACCGCTCATATACTGCTATCCCTTCCCCTTCCCTGTCTCACTCCAAATTGCTATTTTCATTCAACATGACTGTTGCATTCTAGTCACAGCTGCCAGAGATCCAAATGTGTAATATTCTTTCCATTGTGCCTGTCTGCAACTCAACATGTTATCTTTATGATAAGTAGCAATCTATCTTTTTCCTAAAGTTGTTGATATTCCAAAGTGGACTTTCCATTGTTGTTAGTCTCAGTTTCACCTCTTTTTTGATAACTATAACTATCCTACCATCTCACATTAAACATATTAACGACTATTACACAAGTCTTTTATGCACTAGGACACTCTTTATCAGAGATAGTGCAAGTTTCTTTAGATTAATTTTGCTCCTTATCTGCTAAACAAGCCATCGATGCTCTTGTACCAGTGGTAACACTAATTCCATATACTGCAGCAGTGGCAACACAGCCTGCTTGACACACTGTTTCCTCTCATCTTACATTTAGCATGTCACAAGCCTTATTGGACCTAGGGAATAGTTTCCCGTCCTCTACCCCTGATCTCTTGACATCATTAAAACCTTCTATAAACCACCACATAAACGATCCTCTAGTTCACTGTGCATAAAAAATATAAATAACTAAATAAAAATGAATAAATAAAAAATTGTTTGTCTCAATTCATCATAAGTGTGTTACCCTGTATCACCTGATTCATCTCCTGGCTTTACCTGTGAAAACAGATTGTAATTACCACAATGTGGTACGGACAAAAGAAGGGCTTCAGCAAGAAAAAAACAAATGAATCTGGATAGAAGGAAAATAGAACTAGCACTCCTGTCAGAGAAGAAAGAAAGAAAATATAAGATTAAATGTGTTAGAATTGAAAAAATAAAGAAGTTAGATCTCCAAAGACTGATTCCCATCTCACCTCAAGATACCCACCCTGAAGGGTTCTTCACCGAGACAGAGGAAGCAGATTGTTAGTTACACTATACAGAACAGACGTCTCAGTTTCATCCATACATGCCCTGAAAATTAATCCTAACAACACCCCTATACAAGGTGAGTAGAGATTGGGTAACGACTTGTTCGAAGTATTAAATTTTTGTTGTCGGTCTGTAAGAGTGTAGTCAATGACAGCATTTCTCACAGTCAAAAGTATGTATGATGCATAATATTCCATCTCAGTCATAAGTACTTCTGTACTTAATGACTTACAGTACTTATGAATAAATTACATTACCAAACATACCCTTTAAAAGATATACAAAAACCAACCATTATTTATAAAAGGAAAGAATAAGATGCAATTCATACATACAGAACATATAAAAGCACATTTTCTACATTCAAATAGAGCTTGTTAAATAAAAATTTTATTGCATTCATGAGTTTTGTGTGCTTGAGCACACATGTTGTTTATAATCATATAGTTAATAATATATAGGGTGTTCATTTTAACTGAAGGCACTGAAATATCTTGAAAACTACACATCAGATCAAAAAAAGTTATAATTCCAATTTGTTTGTCTCAGAGTGTGACATCCAACGATACCACACTCGACCCCTCACCACAGTTCGTGTATGGGTAGCGGGGCACAACTTCAGAATCTTCTATGGGATTCAGATTTTTTATTGCAGGTTATAATTCTACAGCAACATCTACATAAGTCTGAAGCATTTTCTTTGTTTTGCCACAGTGCCACTGTAATTGGAGGAATAGAAATGGGGACACAAATGTAATTTACGATATGCTACTCAATGGCCCTTAAATATTCAGTGACACGTGGGACCCCAACTCCATGCTGCAAGGATAGGACACACCAGTATTTCGTAACATCTGATTGGGAACCCCATTCACAACATTTTATTCCTCTGACATATTCAACATGGGACTACTCGATGCGCCTGTGGCCATAGCTGGAGGTGAATCCTACTCTACTTTTCCAATTAGAGTAAGAGTTCAAACACAGTAACATCAACTTTAATATACCAGTGGGGATTTTTCAGAATGAGATTTTCACTCTGTAACGGAGTGTGCACTGATACGAAACTTCCTCGCAGATTAAAACTGTGTGCCGGACCAAAACTTGAACTCGGGACCATTGCCTTTCACAGGCAAGTGCTCTACCATCTGAGCTACCCAAGCACGACTCATGCCCCGTCCTCACAGCTTCACTTCTGCTAGTACCTCATCTCCTACCTTCCAAACTTTACAGAAGCTCTCCTGCAAACCAGAGCAGGAGAGCTTCTGTAACGTCTGGAAGGTAGGAGACGAGGTACTGGCAGAAGTGAAGCTGTGAGGACGGGGTGTGAGTCATGCTTGGATAGCTCAGATGGTGGAGCACTTGCCTGCGAAAGGCAAAGGTCCCGAGTTTGAGTCTTGGACTGGCACACAGTTTTAATCTGCCAGGAAGTTTCAGTGGGGATTGTTTACACTCCAGTTATTTTGGTCAACGCTACTATGGTTTGTGAACGTAGACCCATCGGAAAATAGTACATTGGCAAAGAACATGGGGTCATTTGCATTAGTTGACATTCCCATTCATAAAACATTACCCAGTTATGGAAATCAGTACAATGAAGTTCTTGAAATGAAATGAAATGAGCGTTTGGCGTCATTGGCCGGGAGGCCCCTCGCGGGGCAGGTCCGGCCGCCTTGGCGCAGGTCTTATTACATTCGGCGCCACATTGGGCGACCTGCACGCCGGATGGGGATGAAATGATGATGAACACAACACAACACCCAGTCCCTGAGCGGAGAAAATCTCCGACCCAGCCGGGAATCGAACCCGGGCCCGGAGGACGGCAATCCGTCACGCTGACCACTCAGCTACTGGGGCGGACAATGAAGTTCTTGATGCAGTAAGACTCGGTATGGACAATACTTATGACAATGCTGTATTGTGATAATGCTATCTATAGACATACCTGGACCGATGTTTAATTGCCATGTGCGTATCCATGGCTTGTGGTGGCCTGCCACTAGTACAGCTATTTCATTATCTTCTCCTGTGAAATGTATGCTTCGGTTCCCTTTGCTGGTCTTTATGCTGCCATCAGACATAATGGCGTTCACAACCTTGTAAATGAACGAATGAGAGTGAGCTTTCTCTGGAAAATGTTCAGCATATGAGGCAACAGCAGCCTCAACATTTATGCTGCATTTTCCATAAATCTCAAGATCATTTCAATTTTTTCTTCTGCAGTTGCAGAACTCACCATCCAGTTGCACTCCACTCCAGGTGATACGTAGGTGTACAGGCAACAAACACTGTGTAAGTATTGTAATGTCTAGAGCTGCTGCTTGTCCTACATCTGCACAGTACGTGAGCTCCAGTCACAGTGTACTACTCATTATGACATGTCGTAGTTCACTACACAGACACAATAGCAGGTCTAGTAGTCCCCTGTTCGATATGTTAGAGGAATACGACATTGTGAATGGGGTTTCCAATTAGAAGTTATGAAATACTGGCCTGTCCTACAGTCACAGCATGGAAATAGGGTCCCATGTACCCTTGCATATTTAAGGGCCATTGTGTAGCATGTCGTGTGTACCGTATTTACTCGAATCTAAGCCGCACTTTTTTTCCGGTTTTTGTGATCCAAAAAACCGCCTGCGGCTTAGAATCGAGTGCAAAGCAAGCGGAAGTTCTGAAAAATGTTGGTAGGTGCCGCCACAACTAACTTCTGCTGTTGAATATATGTAGCGCTACACAGACATGCTTTGTAGGCACAAAGATAAATACTGGCGCCAAAACCTCTGTGTCAGTAAATAAATTAAAAAAAAAGGTGGAAGACGAGCTTTTTTTCTCCGCCCCGAGTTTCGACCACTGCATTTTCATACATTATCCAACGAAGTAAATACAAATTCCGTATTGTTCATCTTCGAATGTATTAGAATTTCAATGTACTACGAAAATCCGACTGGCAAGACTGTTTGGGATGTTTTTCAATATGGCCAACTCTACGTTCTGAATTTTTTCCTACTTGTGAGAAGAGATGGTTGCTAATAGTAACCTGATGAAATGTGAATCACAAGCAGTATTCTCTTCACCCTTCACCATAAGAATAATACGAATATAAACATTTTGCCATGTCTTCTTCCGTGTTTGTTGCTATCTCATTTAAATCCTGTCTGCCTAATAAACTACGAAACTAGAGTGAGACAACAGCAAACGCGGAAGAATACACTTATCGTGTCATGTTTATATTCGTATTATTCTTAGCCTAATAGTGATACAGTCAGAAATGAACCACGGCAACTGACTAGATTTTTAAATCTAAGATGACTCTAATTTCTGTGCAGAATTTGATGTACTAAAGAAGCAGCCACAAAGATTTTCAAACGGAGAAAAATTTTCGCCTAACTCTCGTTCAGAACATGTTCTATCATACGCAGCCTATTATTTGGTTCTTGTTGATCATTCTCAAAGAAAGCAGCAGTGTAAGTAACAACAAATAGCAGTCTCTTGACATTGCTTCGCTAATGAGACGATTCGCCTCTTTTTAGTTGTAAGCGGCGGTAGCGCGCACAAAAGCAAGCCATGCCGCGAACGGCGACAGGCCGTAAACACGCACTATCAGAATGCGACAAACAATGCATGACACAGTACAGTGATGCATTTTCAGCTTAGAGTGACGTAAACACCTATAACAGAGAAAACGGCACTTATCAGATCAAACAAAATAAGCAATCGATTCAAACCAGTCAAAGCACGTGAAAAAGGAAGGGTACCCGTATAAATACGGACGCAGCGCCTGACGCATAGCAATGGCTACCTGGTAAAGCTTACGACTCGAACCAAACTACTGTAGCTATATCGTCATTCATTCGACCTAAATTGTGTCTCATATTACAATGGACCAACTTTGTTTCGATTTGGAGGTGCGACCTAAAACTTTTCTCTCCCCTTGAATTTCGAGTCTCAAATTTCAGGTGCGGCTTAGATTCGGGAAATCTTTTTTTCCTTTGTTTCGAGTCTCATTTTTCAGGTGCGGCTTAGATTCGAGTGCGGCTTAGATTCGGGTAAATACGGTAATGACTGTGTACCAATTTCTGATCCTCCAACTACAGTGCCATCTGTGACAAAACAAAGAAAATGTTTAAGGCAAAAAGGATGTAGACTTTGCCATACAACTGTAATCAGCAATAGAAAACGGGGGTTCTGATTGAAGATTTCAAAGTTGCATCCCCCCTACCAATGCATGGGGTGGAGTGACGGGTCAAGTGTGGTATCACAGGGTGTCTACCTCCGACACAAAAAAATTGAAATTATAACTTTTTTATCCTATGGGTAGTTTTTAAGGTATTTCAATGTCTTTAGTTAAAATGAACATCCTGTATGTCCTCTATGCTTCAATATCAAACAACATACCTTTCTCACTCCCTTCAAAACAAATTCTGACCTAATCATTCTACCTTCAGACAAAGGTGCCACAACTATTGTTATGAATCACAGTGACTACTTTGCAGAAGGCATCTCCTAATTATCTGACTGCCCCGCCTTTAAACTCTGCCAGAGCAATCCTATTCCAGAAGTTCAACACATAACCTACAATCCCTGCTTAAAAACTTGGGCCCTTCTCAGAATCTCTCCCTTGAATCCATTTCCCTACTCACACCTACGATACCCCTCATGGCAACCTTCTACATATTCCCCAACATCCACAAGCCCATCAATTTTGGATACCCCATTATAGTTAGTTATTGTGCTCGCACTAAAAGACCTTCGGCACTCACTCACCAATGCCTCTAACTAAGTGCCCAAAATCTAGGCTCCCAGATCAAAGATATCAAAGGTATACAAACACATCCATAGCACAGTCATGAGCACCTACATGGCACCCTCCTACACCAATCTATTTTTAGGTATCTAGAGGAAACCGTTCTATCCTCCCAGAACCCCAAACCTCTGGTCTGGTTCAAGGTTCACTGATGATGTCTTCATGACCTGGACTAAGGGTTGAGACGCCTTATCATCATTACCACAACCTCAAAAACTTCTCTCCTATACATTTCATCTGGTCCTCCTCACCCCGGGTGTCATATGCCTGGACATTGATCTCCTCCTCTCTAATGGCCTTATCCACACCTCTGTTCACATTAAACTCATCAGCCACCAACAGTATCTGTGTTTCAATAGCTGCCATTCCTTCGACACCAAAAAGTCCCTCACACACAGCCCGACCACCCTTGGACACTGTATCTGCAGTGACAAATACTCCCTTTCCCAGGATGCTGACAGTCTCACAAAGGCCTACTCTGACAGCCACTATCCCCCGGACCTAGTCCTTAACAAGATTATTAAAGGGACAGATTGCTGCTCATCGAAATTTTCTGTGTCACTTCTCCACACATCAATCCCCCACCAACATCTGAACCCAGCTACAGAGGAAAGCCCCCTTTGTCACTCTGTACCACCCCAGATTTGAACTAGTGAACAACATCCTTCATCAGGGTTTTGATTACCTATCACCATGTCCTGAAATGACAGAAATCCTACCCAAGATCCTTCCCACCCCTCCCAAAGTGTATGCTGTCACCCACACAAACTCCATAACATCCTAGTCCCTTCCCTATGTCACTCTAAACCCCAACTCATCACCACAAGCATCATATCCCTGTTGAAGACTCAGATACAAGGCCTGCCCAATCCACCCACCCAGCATTTCCTACTCCAGTTCTGTCACAGGCTTATCCTACCGCATCAGAGACAAGGCCACTTGTGAAAGCAGCCATATCATATACCAGCTCCGCTGCAATCATTGCACACCATTTTATGTTGGTTTGACTACCAATCAGTTGTTCATCAGTTCAAATGGCCACCACCAAACTGTGGCCAGCATCATCGTAGATCAGTCTGTGTCACCACATGCAGCTGAATATAACATGCTTCATTACAATGACTGGTTTACAACCAGAGCCATCTGAACCTTCCCCTCCACCACCAGCCTTTCTGAATTGGGTAATTGGGAGTTATCCTCACAGCACATTTTCTGCTCCAGAATTATTCCAGCCTTAACCTAAGTAACCTTCTGTCCCCATATTCTCCACTTAACAGTTCCCACCCCATCTGTCCTACCACCGCCTCTGTGTCACATACCCTCAACACCACCCTGTTTTCATTCCCCACCCTAATTGTATGCCGCCCTCTGCCGATGTTCCTGCCCATCTTTCCCCTTCCCTGCTCCTCTCCTTTTCCACTTTTCATTCCTTCCTGTAGTCCCGCATGCTCCTCCAGACAGCACTCTTCTCACTCTCCACCCATACCCTACTATCCCTCCTCCTTCCCTGCCTAACTCCAAATTGAAACTTTTGTTCAATGTACCAGCTGCATTCCAGTCCAAGCTGCCAGAGTTAGCAGTCATATGCTGCGCAGTGTGGTTGCTTGTGTAAATAGTCTTTTTGTTGTGCCTGCATGCAACTCAACATCATGTTCCTTAAATGCTGCCTAAACCATGGAATCGTCCTCTCCTTCTCCCCAATGACCTAACCATAAAAATTCCTTTCTCTGGATCACACCACTCATCCTCCTTTCAAAATGACATTTACCTTGTCACATTCCGTCCATCCCTGGCCCTCACAAACCTGGTACTGCAAAAACACATCTCCATGGCACAGGCTTTCTAGAATCACCTCTGCTCCCTCTGCAAAATACTGCTACTGTGCAATCACTGCTACATACATCACATCACTGAAATTGAATCCCTCAGTATCCAGCACCTGGAGGAACATTCCCGACACCAATACCATAAGTTATCCAACACTGCTGACATCCTACAGCCACCATGGTGAAGCACTATCCACCCCCTAATCTACTCACAGTGTTCCTCCTGTCAACCCCTCATAGCATCCAGACCCTGCCTAGCTGACCTTTTCAACTTGCCATATCCCCGAAAACTTCCTACCAACACTCCACTAAATCCAGAAGTGAAGCATTCCCAGAACACTCCTGTTAAGCTTTCCACCAAAGTCCTCAGCCCCATAGTCAAATTTAACAATATTGGCCTTGTCAAAGACCTATTCTCTTACTCCCGATCCCTGCAATGGAAACACTTCTTTGCCACCAGTTCCTCCAACCAAAGACAACCTAACACCAGCACTGAACCTGCCCCTGACCCCCCACCCCCACTACCCAGTACATACTAACACCCAACTGCAATCCTCCCCCCTTCCACCTAACAACCCCTTGGCCATCTTCCAGGAAATCTTTACCTCCATCTTGGCCTCACCACCCTAACCCAGGTCTGTTCCTAAGAACACTAACATTTCAGCAGATGAAAGGACAGCCATACACAACCTCAAAACAAATCAGGAGTTAATCATCTTATCTGCAGACTAAGGTTCCACCACTGTGTTTATGGATCAGACCTCCTGGTGAAAGGCATCTGGTCATTATCTGACTCCTCCACCTATAAACTCTGCCAGAGTGATCTCATCCCAGAAGTCCAACATAATTTCCAATCTCTGCTTAAGACCTTAGGTCCTTCCCAGAACCTCTCCCCTGAATCCATTTCCCATCTCACTCCTATGATACCCCACACACCCACCTTCTACATGCTTCCCAACACCAACAAAAAAACAACCTAGGACACCCCATTTATCTGGCTATTGTGCCCCAACTGAAAGAATTTTGGCATTCAGTCACCAACACTTTCAACCAACTGCCTGAAATCTGGCACCCCACATCAAAGATATCAATCACTCCCTTCACAGCTCTCCCAACTCTCCCCACCCCTTTACTTCTTGGATCTCTGCTCATCACTGTTGATACCACCCCCCTATACATCAACATCCCTCATAAGTGTGGTCTTGCTCCTATTGAACACCCCCTCTCCAACATCCTTCACACTTCAAACCCACTACCTCATCCCTCATACATCCAACCAACTTATCCTAACACACAACTACTTCTCCTCTCAAGGGAAGTCTTTTCTTAATATTGTGGACTGACAACAAACATAGTAGTGAGCTTAACAGAACATGGGAAGCTACTTTATAATACACAGAGCAAGTATTCGTCTAAAGTACATTCACTCTTCACAACTTCCACTTTGTCATCATTTTTGTGGTAGGCAGACTATGAACACCTTGATAATAAAGAAACATAAACATCGTAATTGAATAAATGGATCATTGGTGAAAAACCTTTTGACAACATGTGCATACATGTTAAGCATAATTAAAGGGAAAATCAATATAGAAAGGATAACCTGAGAGAAGGTTTGTTATTACACAGTTCAACAGAATATATGTGAGTTAAGCACTGCAATAAGCATAGCTTGAGTGGTAGAAAAGAAGGAGTCAGGAAAAAATGCATTTAAAATAACCAGGTAAATTCAATATGCTATGGAAAACTTCATCATTAGAAGTTAAAAAGTTAAGGGTTAGAAGCTATGCACACAGTTACAAAATTTTTAATGTGGGATGGACCCAAGTTTATGTAGGTTCAAAATGGTTCAAATGGCTCTGAGCACTATGGGACTCAACTGCTGTGGTCATAAGTCCCCTAGAACTTAGAACTACTTAAACCTAACTAACCTAAGGACATCACACACATCCATGCCCAAGGCAGGATTCGAACCTGCGACCGTAGCGGTCGTGCGGTTCCAGACTGTAGCACCTTTAACCGCTCGGCCACTCTGGCCGGCAAACTCTGTTTATGTAGGTTTGGGAGAGAGGAATGTTAGGTGAACTCACAAAAGGGAGAACACAATGAAAAACAAAATTCAGAAAATTTCAAATTGTCATGGGTTACCCTCTAAATATACTGATTGTGTTGGGCATTCGTAAACCTTAGTGAAGAGAACTGATTACAAACTGCAGCTTGGTTACATTGTTTCTCAAGTGAAGACTGACATACTCATTCAACAGAACTAGATCTGAAAATCTTCTCACAAAGTACTTCCAACACTGAAACCACATACATCCCATGGTTGTATGTGTGCTGCTGTCAAGTCCTCTGGGATGACCAGGTGAACAAGTTTCCTGTCCTTGGGGATGACATTCAAAATAGTTTTTTCATACTGACCACCCAACTTCTCATATTTTTAAAAGAGACTAAAGATTAATGGAGATTTTGAATCAAGAATTCAAGACTCTCTTTTTGAAGCTCCAAATGTCCTTATGACAGCATCAAAATCTGGCAAACAAACATCTGACCAAGTCAAAAGATATTTGAAAGATGTTTTCCTTCTGAGTGAGGGAGAAAAATCCGTATTACTGTTAGATTCTTTGGGGATGGTGAATGTGAAAGAACCATTTAGAACATCATACCTGAGGAGAATGAATGTGGTCATCTGATGATTCCAAATGTATCGATGGCATACGTACAGCCATGGGATATACACAGCTTTTGATGTTGGAAGAATTTTGTGAGAAGAATTTCAGATCTACTTCTGCTGAATGATTATGGCGGTGTCAGTTTCCACTTGAGGAACAATATAATAAAGCTGCAGTCACTAGTACATAATCCATTCTCTTCATAAAGACCTACCAATGTACTGATT
The DNA here is from genome assembly GCF_023864275.1 of Schistocerca cancellata. NCBI lineage: Eukaryota > Metazoa > Arthropoda > Insecta > Orthoptera > Acrididae > Schistocerca > Schistocerca cancellata. The sequence goes on along the minus strand of NC_064627.1, from coordinate 702,698,525 downwards.
GGTATAAATCAGGATATTTGGAGGATCACCTATGACAATTTGAAATCCTGTTGAATTTTGTTTAATACTGAGTTTCCTGTTGTATATACTATGTGAAGAAATTTCATTGATTTTAGGTGCATGGTGTAAAAAAACTTTAAGCTTTAAGAATTTCTTTACAGTTTAAAATTACTGGAATAATTTTGCACCATAATAATGATTACTTATTATTTTCAACCAACAATACACATCTGTGAAATGGTAAACCAAAAACATCAATGTAAAAAATAAAATAACAATTTAAAACATAAAACAAAAATCAGTAAAATCAATAATTAGAATAATAATAAGTTTTGAGATATTTTAATTAGGTAAACTGAAAATACGCAGCAGGACATTGTGTACAGTTTGTTTTCCAAAAATGGTATTTCGGAAACCAGCGTTATTATACATGGATGTATATGGCTCAAAAGCTTCTATAATTTATGTTATAACAAAAGTTTTCCTTTTTCAAAATAAATTAATGGTGGTGGGATATTTTGCGAAATTTCAAATTATTCCAAAAGCTGATTATGCAGTTTTCAAGAAAGTTAATTATATTTCAAAGATATTCCCTTTCAACCTAACATGCCAACTGACATTTTGAGGTGTGTTTTACACATTAAAAGTAAAAATAGGCATAAACAAAAAAACATGTTGTATTATTTTGCCCCCTCTATACATCCACCATATTATGTCAAAATTGTTTACTTACACTATGTGCTCAAAAGTATCCAACACCTGACTGAAAATGACTTGCAAGTTCATGATGCCCTCCATCGGTAATGCTGGAATTCAATATGGTATTGGCCCACCCTTAGCCTTGATGACAGCTTCCACTCTCGCAGCCATATGTTCTATTAGATGCTGCACTGAGGGGAAGTATCGATGTCGGTCAGTGAGGCCTGACATGAAGTCAGCGTTCCAAAACATTCCATAGATGTTCTATAGGATTCAGGTCAGGACTCTGTGCAGGTCAGTCCATTACAGGGATGTTATTGTGATGCAACCACTTTGCCAAAAATCATTGTCATGCAACCACTCAGCCCAAGGCCGTACATTACGAACAGGTGCTTGATCATGTTGAAAGGTGTAATCACCATCCCTGAATTGCTCTTCAACAGTGGGAAGCAAGAACATGCTTAAAACACCAATGTAGACTTGTGCTGTGATAGTGCCATGCAAAACAACAAGGGGTGCAAGCCCCCTTCATGAAAAACACGACCACACCATAACACCACTGCCTCCGAATTTTGCTGTTGGCACTACACACGCTGGCAGATGACATTCACCGGGCATTCGCTATACCCACACCCTGTCATCGGATCGCCACATTGTGTACCATGATTCTTCACTCCACACAACATTTTTCTGCTGTTCAGTCATCCAATGTTTATGCTCCTTACACCAAGTGAGGCATTGTTTGGCATTTACCAGCATGATGTGTGGCTTACGAGCAGCTGCTCTACCAGCAAATCCAAGTTTTCTCACCTCCTGCCTAGCTGTCATAATACTTGCAGTGGATCGTGATGCAGTTTGGAATTCCTGTGTGACGGTCTGGATAGATATCTGCCTATTACACATTGTGACCCTCTTCAACTGTCAGCAGTCTCTGTCAGTCAACAGACGAGGTCAGCCAGTACACTTTTGTGCTGTACATGTACCTTCATGTTTCCACTTCACTATCACATTGGAAACAGTGGTCCTAGGGATGTTTGGGAGTGTGGAAACCTCATGTACAGACATAAGACACAAGTGACACTCAATCACCTGACCATGTTCGAAGTCCATGAGTTCTGTGGAATGCCCCATTCTGCTCTCTCACGATGTCTAATGACTACTGAGGTCGCTGATATGGAGTACCTGGCAGTAGGTGGCAGCACAATGCACCTAATATGAAAAACATATGTTTTTTTTGGGGTGTCCAGATACTTTTGATCACACAGTGTACACTTGGGAATGTTCTGTTGTAAAGTCTCATAGATTTGCTTTTAATGGCACTTTTTTTGTTCGTAGTTTCAGCTACTTCTAGGAAGAATTCTTTGGATTTAGTGATCACCAATTTGAATTTGATACCACTTTTCTCACTACGGCTGTGGGTTCATTTGCATAATGCTTTGTTTCACTATTTTTGATGATACTGTGAAGAATTCCATATACTACTTTTAGTCTTGATTAAAGCTAGTCTACTCATCTACATTAAATAAAAGTTCTACAAAAATGAAACAATGGAAACTCCAGGTAGGAGTATCAACAATGTAGGAAAAGACAGATCGCTACTTATCATAAAGAAGACATGTCAAGCTGCAGACAGTCGCAATTAAAAAGATACTTACATAAAGCTTTTGGCCGCATCCTCCATCAGTAAAAGAGAGACATGCAGGATCCACACACACAAGTAAGCACACCTCACACTCACAAGACTGCCAACTCCAGCATCTCAGGCAGGAATGCCATTTCAGCATGAGATGCTGGACCTGGCAGTCGTTTGTGCATAAGGTGTGCTTGCTTATGTGTGTGAAAGGTGAATGTCCCTCTCTTACTGATGAAGACTGTGGCCAAAAGCTTGATGCAAGTGTCTTTTAATTGTGCCTGTCTGCAAGTTGGCGTGTCTTCTTTAGAGTAAGTTGTTGTTAAATAAAGTTCTCTCCTCCTGGCGAAAAATACTTTGATCCCAAACGTTAGTCTAAGCTGCCATCATAAAAGTTCCTCTCACTTTGTAAAAGAAACTTACTGTAATGATATCGACTGAAGCAATTCAGGAAAAAACATTAAAAAGTACAAAGCTTTAGAAATACTATAAAAATGGAGATCAACTGAAAATTATAGCATCCCGAAATAAAATTGTATAAGAGAAAATACATCTGCACTTAATTAATTCAATCCTAAGTGAAACATTATCTCACAATATTTCTTCTTCTTCCTCTCCTCAGTAATCACAGGCCCTATAGACCAGGCACTGCACCATCGATCTGCATCCACTGCCTTCTATCTCTCGCAGTCTCTCTCTACCCTGCGGAAATTTCTAATGCTGCGATGTCCTTCTCTATGTCATCTTTCCATCTTTTACGATGTCAGCCCAATGGTCTTGTTGCCTCAATAGTTCCTTCAAAGGCTTTTTTGGTGATTCTGTTGTTTTCCATCCTAGCCACATGTTCAGCCCATTGCAGTCTCCTACTTTTTAATTTCTGGATGATAGTGGGTTGCTCCATTAGCTGATAAATTTTATTGTTCTTTTGAATTCTCCACACACCATTCTCCAACACTGGTCCCCAGATTTTTCTCATTACTTTTCTTTCGAAAACATTCAGTTTTGCAATAATTAAATGTAAAAGATTTACATGCCACTAACACAAGGAAAATTGAATAAGAATAGAGAGTATAATACATTCTACCAAGCACATATTGTGGGACGACATAATATACAGACCACAGCTTCGAATGTTTCAGCATCATCCACAAAAATGTACTTCTCTGTTACAACACATAGTCTCCTGATTGTATCATCAAGCTTCTTTAAAGACTTCCCTGGGAAATAAGAAGAACACAATGAAAATAGGTGTTTTAGGCTCAACAAGCACATGTAAAATGATTATAGCAACCAAAATCAACCAATGCTTATTGTATTATACTGTGAAATATATTTAAGGATGAAGTAAATAAATTGATATATTGGAGACAAGCATGTAGGACTGATGGTGTTACAAGTGTATCACATATAGGTAGTTGAAAAAAATAATATTTTGAAATGATCTATAAACAGTGGTAAGTCAACAAAACACTGACACACAGAATTTATGGTATCCAAACATCTTGGTGTTCACATTCATTACAGTAACTTAAAGACAGAATTGACTGCACCATTATTACATCACAACTATGCTGCAATGTGTATTCAAAGTAAACAAAACGGAGCAACAAAAAAGTTTTATTCACTTTATGTATTTACATTTTTGAGGTGTTGGCCGAACAGTGAGTTGCCGAAGTAAGGCTGGCACCTCAAAAAATACAGTGTATCCACAAGAGAAGACACTGGAATGTACCTGCAGTTGTGAATATGGAAAATCATCAGCTGTATAACGGAATGACAACAACGAAAATTTGTGACAGACCAGGACTCAAACCTGCATTTCGCTCTTATAGCAAGCAGTCGCCTTAAAATTTTGCTATCCGAGCACAACTCACAGTCAGACCCATACTTCCATATGTCGTCAACCATGCATCTACAACCTGTACCGAGCAAGGTGGTGCAGTGGTTAGTACACTGGACTCACATTTGGAAGGACAATGGTTCAATCCCGCATCCAGCCATCCTGACTTAGGTTTTCCGTGATTTCCCTAAATCGCTCCAGGCAAATGTCAGGATGGTTCGTTTGAAAGGGCACGGTCGACGTCCTTCCCCATTCTTCCCTAATCAAATGAGACCGATGACCTGGCTCTCTGGTCTCCTCCCCCAAACAACCCAACTACCCCCAACAACCTGTACTTTCTAAACAGGGGAGACATTTTACATGAAAGTCAATTCTCTGGTTTCAGCAGATAAATACAGTACTGCAGTGCCTGTGTTATTCTGAATTATGACACAATGTAACAGGCACTGCGATAACTACAGTCATTATGAAATACACTCCTGAAAATTGAAATAAGAACACCGTGAATTCATCGTCCCAGGAAGGGGAAACTTTATTGACACATTCCTGGGGTCAGATACATCACATGATCATACTGACAGAACCACAGGCACATAGACACAGGCAACAGAGCATGCACAATGTCGGCACTAGTACAGTGTATATCCACCTTTCGCAGCAATGCAGGCTGCTATTCTCCCATGGAGACGATCGTAGAGATGCTGGATGTAGTCCTGTGGAACGGCTTGCCATGCCATTTCCACCTGGCGCCTCAGTTGGACCAGCGTTCGTGCTGGACGTGCAGACCGCGTGAGACGACGCTTCATCCAGTCCCAAACATGCTCAATGGGGGACAGATCCGGAGATCTTGCTGGCCAGGGTAGTTGACTTACACCTTCTACAGCACGTTGGGTGGCACGGGATACATGCGGACGTGCATTGTCCTGTTGGAACAGCAAGTTCCCTTGCCGGTCTAGGAATGGTAGAACGATGGGTTCGATGACGGTTTGGATGTACCGTGCACTATTCAGTGTCCCCTCGACGATCACCAGTGGTGTACGGCCAGTGTAGGAGATCGCTCCCCACACCATGATGCCGGGTGTTGGCCCTGTGTGCCTCGGTCGTATGCAGTCCTGATTGTGGCGTTGACCTGCACGGCGCCAAACACGCATACGACCATCATTGGCACCAAGGCAGAAGCGACTCTCATCGCTGAAGACGACACGTCTCCATTCGTCCCTCCATTCACGCCTGTCGCGACACCACTGGAGGCGGGCTGCACGATGTTGGGGCGTGAGCGGAAGACGGCCTAACGGTGTGCGGGACCGTAGCCCAGCTTCATGGAGACGGTTGCGAATGGTCCTCGCCGATACCCCAGGAGCAACAGTGTCCCTAATTTGCTGGGAAGTGGCGGTGCGGTCCCCTACGGCACTGCGTAGGATCCTACGGTCTTGGCGTGCATCCGTGCGTCGCTGCGGTCCGGTCCCAGGTCGACGGGCACGTGCACCTTCCGCCGACCACTGGCGACAACATCGATGTACTGTGGAGACCTCACGCCCCACGTGTTGAGCAATTCGGCGGTACGTCCACCCGGCCTCCCGCATGCCCACTATACGCCCTCGCTCAAAGTCCGTCAACTGCATATACGGTTCACGTCCACGCTGTCGCGGCATGCTACCAGTGTTAACGACTGCGATGGAGCTCCGTATGCCACGGCAAACTGGCTGACACTGACGGCGGCGGTGCACAAATGCTGCGCAGCTAGCGCCATTCGACGGCCAACACCGCGGTTCCTGGTGTGTCCGCTGTGCCGTGCGTGTGATCATTGCTTGTACAGCCCTCTCGCAGTGTCCGGAGCAAGTATGGTGGGTCTGACACATCGGTGTCAATGTGTTCTTTTTTCCATTTCCAGGAGTGTACATGAAATGTATTTACAGTTGTGAACATTGACAACCATCAGCTGTATAATGGAATGACAACAACAAAAATTTGTGGCAGAGCAGGACTCAAATCTGATTTTTCCTTTTATCGCAAGCAGTCGCCTTACCATCTGGCTATCCAAGCACAACTCACAGCCAGACCCAAACTTCTATATGTCATCAACCATGTGTCTACAACCTGTACTTGGACATCTATTATGTACATTCTCATACAGGGGAGACATTTTACTTGACATACGATATTGCAGTGGCTGTGTTGTTCTGAATTATGATGCAATGTTCCTTCAGGCATGCATGAACATCTGAAGCAACAGGCACTGCAGCGACTACAACCATTATGAAATACATGAAATATATTCGCACTTGCGAATACAGACAACCTTCAATTGTATAATGGATTGACAATGAAAATTTGTGCCAGAGTGGGACTCTAGCCCCAATTTCCCACTTTCTGGTCACCTTGCTATTTGGATATCCAAACATGACCCACGGCCAAACCCAAACTTCCATATGTTGTTTAACCATGTGTCTACAACCTTTACTCAGACATCCATTGCGTATATTCCCATACAGGGCAGACATTTTACTAGAAGATCACTTGTCCGGTATTGGCGGATAAATACGATATAGCTGTGTCTGTGTTATTCCGAATTATGGTGTTTCTTTGGCACATGCATGCATGTCCAAAGTTGTTCAGTTTCAGGTGCAGCATAATAAATGTCAAGTTACTCAGTGTACAACAGATGACAACCTTCCTCTAACAGCAAGCAACGCTGCCACAAGTTGCTGCACCTTAATTTCTCCCATTCAGTAGCATGGAAGAGAAATGGTTGGAACATCGTGCACAGTTGGAGGTCCACTTCGCTGAATACACCATCACAAGTATGGTACACACTGCACTTTTACTGTTGATGGTCAGTGCCAGCATGTATTGCATGTGCTTAAAATTGTGCCCCAATTCTCATCCCAAGACTACCAGCTACGACAATCTGATTCAGCTTACGAATGAACATTATGGGAGTCAGGTGTATGTCACAGCAGTAAGGATTAAATTTTCCCAGCTCAAGAGGCAGACAGCACAAACGTTCAAATACTGGATTCCTGAAATCAAGAGGGCTAACAAGACATTGTAGGTTCAAGTGTTGTTGTGGACTCAATTACAGTAAAGTCATGTTACATGACGCAATCACGCAGAATGTGTACTATTTTAAAATTGCTGGATCCTTATCAAAAACAGCACTGTCTACTTTGGAATCTCAGACTATTGTGGACTCAACTGAAGTTCATTTTGAGGCTCCATGTATTTCTGTTATTCGAAGTGCACTTCACAGTCTAAAGTTAATGCCAGTATTAATAGGGCTCAGACAAACAGTAAAAATAGAGGTAAGAACTTTCAGTCTCCTGGTACTAAGAGGAAGTCTTGTCCTCAACAGTTTTCTAATCATGACCAAAAAGCTTGTTCATATCATGATGCAAAATGTTTCCAGCTTGGAAAGCAAGGTCATATTCAAACATTGTGTTTTACAAGGCAACCCAAGCTCGAGTGCTGGCTGATGGCATGCAGGCGCACGGTCGCAGCATTGCTATCAACAAGTGTAGTCTGTAATAGTGAGACCCCTAAAGCGCTTGTACTTTTCGGATCATGGAACTCTTTTGCTGCTTTCCGTAGACAGGAGAGCAAACATTTTGATCAATTATGAGTGCCTCGAAGGACAATTAAATTTCACTTAAAACACTGGTGGATCTGTTTCCCTTGTTAACAAAGACACATACGAAAAGATAGGTAGCCCACAGTTACAGCAGTATGTTTCTGTTTTGCTGCATACAACAGACACGAAGTACTAGTACTTCATACGTGCAGCTTGCCAGCAACTTTTTGTGGAGTTATAAAAGGTACTTCATGCTGGAAACATGGCAAACATTTTTGGTTTAAATTTGTTGAAGTTGTTCAACCTGTGTACAAGGCAATGTGATACAACTCAGTGTTTCAGTGCCTCCCACTAATGTTTCTGACTTGTATGATAAGTAAACAGACCTTTTCAACCAGGTTTAGGGAGGGCTAATAATTCTGAAGCACACATTTCTGTCAAAGAAAAAGTGCAACTGCCATTTTTTCATGCACCGCCTGTACCCCATGCAATAGGTGAGAAGGTTGCTGTAGAACTGCAATGATGAAAAGACACTGGGATTATCTAACCTGTTTCTGCAAGTCAATGGGCATCGCCCTTGGTCATTCAAAAAAGCCATAAGGCAGTTTGCATCCATGTGCTGATTTTAAAGCAACAGTAAACCCACAAACTGTCATGGATTCTTTTCCTCTTCTATGACCTGAGGTATTAATGGATAGACTAGGGCAGGGAAGATTCTTTTCCAAGACGATTTACACAAGGCACAATTACCACTGGACAAGCAGTCCAAGCAATATTTTGTGATAAACACTCACCTAGGTTTGCGCCAGTTTCAAAGACTACTGTTCAGAAGTGCTTCAGCTCCTGCTGTTTTTCAACAGTTCTTGAAACAATTAATGACAAGAGTTCCTCTTGTACAAACTATTTGGAGAATATCATTGTTGCAGGTCATATGACTGCTGAACATTTGACAAATTTAGGTTGGTTGTTTCAAGTTCTTTCTGTGGCTGGCTTAAAGTGCAACAAGTTTAAGTGCTCCTTCTTCCAAGACACATGATAAACACACAGAAAATTCACGCTGCTACTTTGTACTTTCCTGCAAATTCATTAAAACCAATGTGCAAATTGATGCTTCTGTGAACCGGGAGCACCAGAGAAATGATATTTTTGTGTGGTCCCAAGAATGTCAGGGTGCATTTTAGCAAGTAAAGAACTCATTATCAAACCACTGTTGTTAGATACATTTCGATCCGGGTAAGCCCATTTTGTTAACTGTGGATGCATCTTCTTGTGGGATTGAAGCTGTATTCTCCCACAGAATTGATTCTTCTGACAGACCTACTGTTTTACCTCAAAAACTGTTAACAAAGCACAGAGTAATTACAGTCAGCTTTAAAAAGAGATAATCACCATTATCTACGGTTGTTACCAATTTCCACCAGCTTTTGTAAAATCGGAGCTTCTATATGATTACAGATCATTGGCCTTTAATGGCCTTGTTCAATCCTTGCAAGCCTTTCCCATCTCCGACAGCACAAAAATTGCAGTGCCACATTCTGATGACTTATATTGATTACCAGTCGGTATCAACACAGCATTCACCTGAGGAATCATGTTTTCAAATTGATACTCAGGATTTTTAAAATCTTTAAAGTTTTACTCTCAATTTTCAGCATAGTGCTGCAGCAACTGCTTCTGACTCAGCTCTTCAGGTTTTTTCAAAATATGTGCACCATAGGTGATCTTGTATTTTAAAACACATTCCCCACCCAGTGGCATGTTTCTGTCTTTTCTTGTCACATGCTACCCGCACGGTCAGGTGTCCTGCTGTTGCAATTGGTGAATGACAATGTGCATCTTGTGATACCTCAATCCCTGTATGGGAAGTTTTGTCTTTACTGCATCAGATTCATTGGGGTATATGTCACACAAAGCTACTTGCCAAATGTCATTGTACATGGTAGGGTATGGATGCCTGAACTGCATGAATGATGTCTCATTGCAAAGATGTTTGGAACATCATTCAGCTCCATCACAATGTCTTTTTGAGTGGCCATGTCCGCATACAGTAAATTTCCTTTTGTTGTCCCTATGACATCCACCACTACTGCAAATATGGTTTCAGCTTTGTCTTCTATTTTTTGTCTTGAAGTTATTCCTGAGGTCATTGTCTTGGACAATAATTCACACTTCACTTCGCCAAATTTTTAACAGCATCACCAGCATCCAGCATGTGTCTATTGCAACTTTTCAGCCTTAACTGTGAAGCTGAAGAGTTTGTTCGGACATTCTAAAAGTGTCACAGAGAGCAAGCATATAAGCAAGGAACAAATAATTTTTATCAACATTTAGAAAAAATGAACTAAATTGATTTATTTTGTGGATGTGATCGAGCCCTTCATGTATTCCAGAGTGAATGCACCTAGGTGGTCATAGTTAATCAGATGGTGATAGTTGATAAGGGAAAAACTTTTTTTTTTTATAATCAGCCAGCTCATAAGTGAAATCATTGCTGCCAACAAACAAGAAACCCATATTGGTTCAAAGAATATTATTTCTGAAATGATGTTTACACCAGACAGAGAATAAAAAACCTGTTTTTTCATCAATATGCGTATACTTTTCAAATGACCATCAGAATGTGCTTTATTGAAAATTTTTCTTTAATTTAGATTACATGTAAGATGAACACCACAAAAAGTTAAACAAGTTCAATGCTCCACATTATCAACAACTGCTGTGAACACGCTACGTGGATGTGTGGTAGGCATAACAAAATCACAGCCACACATGCCTAGTATTATATCCAAAACAAGCATTTCTCAAAATCATAAATGTCAAACCCTCTCTATCTGTTCAAACACAATGAAAAACTATATTTCTCATATTTATGTATAGGATTCTCCTTTAATCGCTACAGAAAAATTACAATCACTAATAAAATAATTTTTCTGTTGGACAGAATTCTAAAAATTAGTTAATATTACATTAGATGAGATACACTGTTCCATCAATAGACCCACAAGAAGAAGACCTTCACAGAAGTGAAGCATCTCAGAAAAGTGAAAACACAAAACACAATATTTACAAAAGAACTGTTACAATGATAATTCCAAATATCCTAAGTGAAATGGTCCATGGATATGCAAGAGGTAAAAAGTTTTCAACACTTCTTTATCTACAATTTGGTACAAAATTATTTACAAACATATAATTGTGTTACACTGTGATCAGAAACTGCCTAAAAAGCTTGTCATGAATTCAATATGTTTTGCCATTTCCTAGTTAGTTAACACTGAATTTACCTTTGGCTCAGGTTCAGTCCTCACTAATGTCGTACCTAATTTTTGTATCGTTGTCTTGTTCGGTTCTAGGAAACCAAATGAAAAACATGTTTGGCGACACTATCTCTAGCGGGCCACATGAATTTGCATGTGCAACAGCCTGGTTGCCTGACTTCAACACTAATTAACTCAAAAACAGCACAACATACCAAATTTTTTCCTTGACAATTATTTCTCATGCAACTTACCCTGCAACACCCTTACTGGCTTTTCAGATTGTTTCTGACAACCCTGTATACAGAGGTGTATAAGATAATTCCTGAGGTTTATATTTTGTTAATACTATATGCTTCATTCTGTTCTCCTCAATTTGGTAATGTAGTGAAAAAGTCACCGTTAAGCCCTTTGCACTCTTGAACTACATATTATTCAAAACCAGACTTTCTATAAGTGCCAGCAAGTTTTTCAAAAGGTGTGTTTCAGAATAATGCCAACCTTTCATAGGTTTTTCCTGATCTAAGCCTAAGTGAACAAGTCTTTATTTATACTGCTTGATTTCCTAACACTGGTGCCATGCATGAACTGCTGCTTCTTTCAGTTATTGTATATAAAGGTAAATGATTACACTTTGCAATAATGAAAATGTAAATCGAATGAAAATATTCAATTCCTATCAATGCTAACATGCTGACCGCAAATATCACAAAGACAATTCAAAATTAGCTCTAGTTTTAATTGTATACTCTTTTATTACAGTGAGATAATTATACACAGATTTTTATGTTAAAGTTTAAAATCAAATATTATAATGGATTGTCAAAGTCATAATAATTAGTAACAATGGATTATATTATTGTGCCTGTTCTTGGTTGTGTGCAATATTTTGGATACAAACATTTTGATACCAATTTTAGTGATCTTTTTGTCTCCCTCCTCTTCAACTTCAGTGACTTCATTAATGCACGTAATAATTTTTACACATTTGTCTCCAGATTAACTACCAGTTGTTCAAGTTGACTGCTACTGAAGCGAACAAAAATGCCACAGTTTGTGTTAACAGTGCTGACACATTTTGCTATGTGTGTGTGTGTGTGTGTGTGTGTGTGTGTGTGTATGTGTATGGAGAAGTGACATTTACTTTGCACAAACAGCAAATAACTCCATTGATTCAAAAAGCTGACAGTTGTTATTTTGAGTGCAAAATAGATCATCAGGATAAACCCTGGGCTCCACATGTGATCTGCAACACTTTTGCCAGCAACCTCAGGAATCTCATGCATGAGAAAGGACGTTCAATGCCCTTTGCAGTGCCCATGATCTGGCAAGAGCCAACAAACCATGTCAGTGACTGCTACTATTGTAAAGTTCCTCCTATCAAGAAGAGAATATCTAAGAAGGAGAAGCGGACAGTGATCTATGCTAACATTCCATCTGCCATGTGTCCAGTTCTACATGGGGAAGCATTGCCAATACCTGAACCACCGACAGAGTACGAGATTACTTCTGATGGGGATTCTGAATGTACTGAACCATGTACATCACAAGATCCAGAGTTTATTCCAAATATATCATCATCTGATGATACACAAAAATTGTCTCAAAATGAATTAAGTGATCTCATTAGAGATTGGGAGGTCTCTAAAGCTAAGGCTGAGATTTTAGCATCAAGATTGCAGCAGCGCAATTTTCTGGAAAGCAATGTAAATGTTTCATTCTACCACAGAAGAGAGAAACAATTCACTACTTTCTTTTTAACATGAAAGATAGTCTTGTGGGCTGTGTAGACATAAATGGTCTAATGAAGGCTCTCAGAATTAATTACGACCTTGATGAGTGGAGACTCTTTATTGATACGTCAAAGTTGAGCTTAAAAGCAGTGCTTTTACATATTGGTAATGAGCTTCCTTCTATTCCAGTTGGGCATAGTGTGCATATCAAAGAGTCATACCAAAACATGAAAATTTTACTAGAAACCATCGAGTATAATAACTCTCAATGGCAGATTTGTGGTGACTTGAAAGTGATTGCACTGCTATTACATAGGCAGTAAGGGTATACTAAATATTGCTGCTTTCTCTGTGAATGAGATAGCAGAGCTCGTGCATCTCATTACAGTAAACACCAATGGCCCACAAGAAAATCTCTTCAAGCAGGTATAAAGAACATTAAGAGTGAACCTCTAGTAGACCCTAAAAAGATTCTGCTCCCACTCTTGCACATCAAGTTGGGTCTCATGAAAAACTTTGTTAAGGGAATGAACAAAGATGGTGATGCACTTAAGTACTTAAGGCAAAAATTCCCTTACTTAAGTGATGCCAAAGTAAAGGAGGGCATCTTTGTAGGCCCACAGATTTGAGAGCTTTTTAGAGACCATACTACTGATGGAATCATACAAGGTGATGAGAAGCATGCATGGGAATGTTTTAAGACAGTCTGTTTACAGTTCTTAGGGAACAAACTAGCAATAAATTACAAGGAGATTGTAGATAACATGTTATCATCTTATGAAAAACTTGATTGCAACATGTCATTGAAAATGCATTTCTTACATATTCATCTTGAGTTCTTCCCCAAAGAGTGTGGTGCAGTAAGTGATGAACGTGGGAAGCGATTTCATCAAGATATTGCCACATTTGAGAAGAGGTATGCCAGAAAGTGGAGCCCTACTATTTCAGCAGATTTCTGCTGGACAGTCATACGGGATGTTCTCGAGTAGGTGTATAAACGCCAAGCAAAGCAAAAATGGTCATCTTCTGAATTTATCTCTGAACAAAATATGTAATTGTTTATACTGTACATCAGGACATTTAACATTTGTAATCATTTATATACATTTGTGACCAGTTAATTTACATATTTTCTTTGTGCTTTACATAGTTCTGGTACAAAGTATTTTCATTCGTGTAATATTATCTTCATTTTTTCTTAATATTTTACTTTTGTGCTTCCGGAATGGCACTGAAACTTATCAATGCATAACACATAACATAATTCAAGTAATTATTCACTTAAAATTTGTTATGCTGAATCTTGGAACATGAATGCATAATTAGTTAGTGTGTTATTTATACAAAAATGTAGATTACTTTTTTAAAAAAACTGGAGCCACAGATATGCAACAATCTTGTCATAGTAATACTTGGCAAATTTTCAAGTACAGTCAGAGCAATAGCACAAGGAGCATTGAACATTGAGCAAAATTGGTGCAGGAAACAGGATCTAAGGGTCAGTCCTAAGAAGACTGTTGTAGTACCATTTATGAGGAAGCAGATCCCACACACATACTGGAATCTCAGGCTTCTCGATGAAACTTTACCAGTGAAGGGGATAGTGAAATATCTAGGGGGAACCCTGGATGAGAAACTATTGAAGACCCCTCACATACGGAGCCCATGTTCTAAGGCGAAAAGTACTCTAGTGAGTACCAGGAGAGCTTGTGGTAAAAATTGGGGCTTAAGCCCCAAGAGTATGTACTGGATATACACCACAGTAGTAAGACCTATCATCACTTATGGGGCAACAGTGCAGTGGAAAAAGGTACAACAGCAGGTAGCTGCTAAGGAGCTAGCTAAGGTGCAGAGATTGGTCTGCTTAGCCATACAGGCGGAATTAGCAGCACAACCATTGCTGGGATGGGAACCGCATTGGACATGCTCCCATTATACCTGTGGGTAAAGATGAAGGCAGCAGCAGGAGCACACAGGTTAAAGACTGGCAAAAACTGGAACTCACTGGGATATCCAGGATCTCACAGTAAAATACTTAGTGAGGTAGACATAGGTATGGTTGGGGAAATGCTGGCCGACTATATAATAACTCCCAGTTGCTTCAACAGGCCATTCAAAGTAGTAATTGGAATTAGAGAGCTCTGGGAGAACAAATTTCGACACCATACTGGAGACATAGTCTGGTTCAATGACAGTTCGAAAACAGACCAAGATGTTGGGGCCAGGGTATACAGGGTGCAGTCAAGGCTGGAGAGTGCACTCTGTCTAGGGAAGATGGCCACCGTGTTTCAAGCAGAAATATCTGCTATCAGGGTGTGTGTGGAGGAGAATTTGTGGATGTGCTATAGAGGTTGTAGCATTTTCATTTATTCAGACAGCCAAGCAGCCCTGAAAGCACTGGGAGCCTCTGCAACAAGATCAAAGATCGTAGCAGAATGCAAAAGCCCTTGTTGAGCTAGGGGAAAGCAACAGGGTAAACCTACTGTTGGTCCCTGGTCACTCAGGAAATAGTGGTAATGAGCACGCCAATAGGGTGGCCAGGATAGGGGCGATGACACCATTTATTGGACCACAACCTATCCTGACAATCACCAAGGCAATGATATAAAACTATGAGACTGGACAAGCAGACACCATGTAGAATATTGGGCTAAGGTCCAAAATCAAAAACATGGAAAGGTATTCATGCTGAAGCCATGTCCTAAGAGAAGTGTCTCAAACCTAGGCTTGAACAGGAGAGAAATGGAACTCACAGTTGGACTATTGATTGGCAGTGAGAATTTCAAAGAACACCTACATACAATGGGGATAATAGAAGAACACCCCAAATGTAGGATGTGTGGTGTGGGAGAGGAAACCACATCACATTTGATCTTTGAATGCGAGGCATTGGAGATTAAAAGACACAGAATATTCAAATCAACCAGATCTGAAGAAAATGTGTCTAGCAAAGCACTGGTAAAGGATCTCCTTGCACTGTTCAAGGGCATTGGTTGGCTTTACTAGAGACACAGGGCATGATACCACACAATAAACTCAGCAATGGGCTTCACCAATGTTGTTTTTGCTTCCCTGATAAAATCAAATCAAATCAACCCCCATCTCAGCCCCTCTTTACTGCCACCACCAGGACTATGTCTCCCATCATGCGTAGCTGCTCACAATCTGGCCACAGCAGCCAAAGACATTGGTCATGTGTATGAGTTCTGTTAGCATGACTGTGTGTGTGTGTGTGTCAGCTTTTCTTCCGTGCTGAAACCCAGTGCTGTTTTCCTTCATTACTATTTGATAAGACATTGCTGTACTCAGTGTCTGTCCGACTTTCTTTTCTAAACTGCACGCCATGCTATTATTTGCGAGCCACAATGTATCAGCTGTCTTGCTTGCGCATAACACACAGCTAAAAGGCTATATTTCCACATCAGTTTCTGTATCTTCCCTTGACACACGAACTTGTATCCCAGCCTTCTATCACCTCCCCATTCCCACTATTTCTCCTTTCTTATATTATACCAACCTCACCTAATCTAGTCATATCTGCTGTCCCCATTCTTCCATTGCAAACTTGCTTTGATCTCATTGTGCTTTCACATCCATTTCAGTGGGTTTTCGCCTTTAACTATCAGCCTACTCCCTCAGGTTTCATCTTGATTCACCATACTTCAGCCGTTCCATCCTTTTTGTGATTTCTCCAACATTTTTTGTGTATTTTGTTTTTTTTTTGTTTTTTTTTTTTTTTTGGCACATATTTCTAGGTTGATTAAGTATTTTTCTACGTTTTTATATGTGGCTTCTTGTTCCTTCCATCTGTGCCAATACAGAAAAGTTTCCTTATCCCTAGCCAGAACCCTGTTCCACATACTGTTCCTGCATTGTTGCTTGGCTCATGGAATCCCCCCAAATGGCCTTAACAACAAATTATCCATCCTCTGTTGCACACTCTCCTTCCACAATGAACACCATTTGTTCAGATTCCGCCAGTCTTTAACCCTTATCAACATGCTCCTGAAAAACCACGTCAATCAGGCCCAAACCTTCTTACCATACCTCCTCTCCATCTGTAAAATTCTCCTGCTGTGCAATCCCAATTTTGTGGATCCTATCTCACACACTGCAACTCTTGCCCCCCAGGAATTAGAGCAGCATACACAACACCACCCCAAAAATATCTTCAAGCTGTTCACCTCCCACTCTCGTATTGGACTATCATTATACACCACCTCTACAACTATCTCAAAACCTCCCCAACATCCCCTGATTGCTGACAAACCCTGCCTCACAGACCTACTACAGTTACCCCATTTTCAAAAACTCCCACCCACCATCACACAGAACCACAAACTAAACAGATCAAAAACACAGTCATGAACCTTTCTCCAAAAGCCTTAGCCCCACAGAAGTATCAGTCCTTTCCAAAGGCATCACCTTTTGCCCCACTCCCAAAGAGTGGTTAAAGAACTTCTCTCCTTCTCCCAGTCCCTACAGTGGAAACACTTTTTGGCTACCAACCCTACCAGTCAGACTCAACCAGAGACCAATGTTGAACCCTATCTGACTTAGTTCAGTCCTCCATCCAAGTATGATCCACTCCCACTGCCTCCAAATCATTGCCTGTTAACTTTCCAGAACTTCGTAACCTTGAACCTTGCCTCACCATCATTCCCCAAATCCCTCAAAATCCAAGCTAATCTTACATCTGCAGAAAGAACTGCAATCTATCACCAAAAGCTGCTCCTGACCTTATAATCCTATCTGCTGACGAAGGCTCCACCACTGTTGTTTTGAACCACAAGGAGTACATGGCAAGAGGGCAGATTCATCCACCTAGAATCCCTGCCATAGTGACCCCATTCCAGAAATCCAGCAGGATCTTCAGTCACTCCTCAAATCATTATGCCCATCCCAGAACCTCTCCCTAAAATCAATGTCTCTCCACACCCCTACCACTCCCCCCACACCTACCTTCCACATGCTTCCTGAAGTCCATAAACCCAACCACACAGGATGCCCCATTGGGGCCCACCCTTCCCACAATTAAATTCTGCCCCCCAACAAACCTACACAATATCCTTGTCCTACACAACCCCAGCTCCCAAGCACTTGTCTCATGGTTCATACCCCTTTAATAGGCCTATAAGGAAGGCTGTCCCCCCCACTAAGAGAATCTCTGCTCTCGTAGACCAACACCTCCTGTGTAAAGGATGCCACCCATTTCATCAACAGACACTCGACAGTTCCTGCTACTTTATCACATTGTGTCCTGCTCATCACTATTGGTGTCATCTCCATTTACACCAACGTTCCTAATGTCCATGGCATTGTAGCTATTGAATTCTACCTTTCCCAACACCTGACAGATTCCAAGCCTACTACCTCCTTTCTGGTCACCATGATCAACTATATCCACACCCACAATCACTTCTCCTATGAAGACATCACCAACAAACAAATCCAGGGTATTGGAATGGGCAACTGCATGGTAGCATCCTATGCCAACCTATTCATGGGCAATCTAGAGGAATCCTTTGTAACCAATCAGTACACCAAACCCCTTACCTGGTTCAGATTCATTGATGACATCTTTGTGATCTGGATAAATGGTGACAAAACCCTTTCCACATTCCTCCAGAGCCTGAACACCTTCTCTCCCATTCTCTTCACCTGGTCCTCCTCAACCCAACAAGTCACCTTCCTCATTAACAATATCCACCTCAAAGATGGATACTTCAGTGCTTCCACCCATTTCAAACCTACCAACCACCAGCAATAGCTCCACTTTGACAGCTGCCACACATTCCACACCAAGAAGTCCCTTCCATACAGCCTAGCCACACATGGCTGTTGCATCTGTAGTGGTGAGCTGTGCTTCTAGAAATATACCAAGGCTCCCACTGAGGCCTTCACAGACCATAATTACCAAACCATGTACAGAAACAAACAGATCTCCCATGCCTTATTTCTCCAGTAACCCCCCCCCCTCCCCCATCACCACCACCAAAGTCCCACCACCCAACCAAATACGAGCATTCTCCTCATGACTCAGTACCACCCAGTATTGGAGCAACTGAATCACATTCTCCACCAGGGTTTCTGCTACCTCTTGTCGTGCCCTGAGATGAGGATTGTCCTATCCACTATCCTTCCCACCCTTCCCACAGTGATATTCTGCCCCCCAACAAACCTACACAATATCCTTGTCCGTTCCTACACAACCCCAGCTCCCAAGCACTTGTCTCATAGTTCATACCCCTTTAATAGTCCTATATGGAAGGCTGTCCCATACATCCTCCCACCACCATCTACTAAAGTCCGGTCATAGGCATCACCTATCCCATTAGAGGCAGGGCTGCCTGTGAAACCAGTCATGTAATCTACAAGCTAAGCTGCAACCACTGTGCTGTGTTCTATATGGTCATGGCAACCCAGAAGCTGCCTGTCTGCAAGAATGCCCACTGACAAACTGTGGCCAAGAAACAGCTGGTCCATTCTTTTGCTGAGCATGTTGCCCAACACAACATTTGTTTTAATGACTGCTTCACAGGGGTGCTTCCTACCAACACCAGCTTTTCTGAATTGTGCACATGTGAACTCTCCCTGCAATATATCCTACATTCCCATAAGGCTCCTGACCTCAGCCTTATATTAGTCATTGTCCTTCATCCACCTAGCTCCTTCTGTGTTCTCACTCCAGCGCTACACAACCCTCTATTCCACCTATGCACCCACAGTCTTTTTAGTTCTCTTGTTTTCTGCTGTCCTTCCCTTGCCTTCTAACCCCCTGACTGCACCTAGCTGCCTTACTCTCCCTTCATCTCATCCCATTATGTCTCCTCAAACAGCACTTTACAGTCCTCCACCCCTACCCTGCTATCCCTGCCCCTACCCTGCTATCCCTCCCCCTCCCTGCTCCAGTCTCCTCCTTACCCCCACCACCCAGACTGCCTCTCCCATCATGCACAGCTGCTCACAATCTGCCTTCGGCAGTCAGAGATATTGGTCATGTGTGTGTGACTTGTGTCTGCATGAGTGTGTGTGTGTATGTTGTCTAGTTCACAAGAATGTTTTTTTTGGCCAAAAGCTTACTTGTTCGATAGTCTTTTAGTTGTGCCTATCCATGACTCAACGTCACCGCTATGTGGTGAGTTGCAATCTGTCCTTTCCATAATACTGTCATTATTCCATCCTGGATTATCCATTGTTTTATTTTCATAATTCACAACAAGTAAAAAATAAATAAAATTACAAAAAAGGAAAAAAGCATTGTACTCTATTTCAGAGATATTACTGAACATTAAATAAATTCACGAAAGCTGAAATGTAAATTCCAACAGTAAGTAACTCATTATTAGTCTTTATTATGTAAATGTAAAACAATATAATATTTAATTCAAATGACTCTAATCAACAGCAGTTTTACGCCAATGAATTTATGTGATACATAGGGTAATACTATATCACACGTATGACAATATCTTCATTCAATATCATGTAGCTGTGTCACACAGATGATGGGTAGGGTTCAGCATTTGATTTTGGGTTTAATTATTTTTGTGATTTTAATCTCTCCAATAATGAGGTAGCACACGGTATTCCTTAAACAATAAAAATCCCATTACTACAATGTTGAACATAACAATTATTAGTCAAACATGTCAGAAAACTTAATGAAGGGTAAAGAGTAGGAGAGTTAAAAATAAATTACCTACCATAGGAAAGAAATAACTACAAGGCTTATCAATGTGAAGATGTTATAGATACATATAAAATTCAGTAAGAGGGGCCAGTTGCAATATATCAAACACATTACCACTGACAACATGTCTTTCACAGAACATACACAGCCTTCACAACAGATGCTCAAAGCGACCTCTCTTTAATTTCTAAATATTGAGCAAGCCACTGCTTCTTGCTTCCCTGAACATTTCACTGCATAACTTCATCTACAGTTACAAGAGCTGCAGGGAAGCATGTTACCCATTTTTCCACACTCATGAGTGAAGTAGCATAAACACACTCCTTCAAGTGCCCCCACAAAGATGAAATCTAGTGGATTCAAATCAGCCAAATATTAAGATCATAACATGACTAATCCATTTCCTAGGAAAGGTTCTGGCTGTTTGTTGCAATGCAGGCAATTATCTAGCTACCTCACATGTACTTCATTTCAGTTCTTGGTGTATAGCTTTTATAGTGGCTTCCTCATTAACTGGAGTAAGTCTAGCCTATAGATGAACTTTGCTCAGTGATGGAAAAAGAAGGGAACATGTCTCTGAAGTGAAGCTCCAGATGATTATAATACAAATGGTAACAGAATACCTTTGAAGTGAGTTGCTAGCCCTGCTGGTGACGAAATGTGTTTAAGAAATGTAATGGGTTTAAAAATGGCAAGCTTGATGATTAGTCCTAATCAACAGAACCCATGGCACGAGGATATACTGGAAACTGGATTCTAATGCAGTTGGTGGAGTAGTGTGAAACAATATGCTTACACAATGTGACTATGTGATTTGCATATCTGCACAGGAACTACCTAGGATATATGTCATTAGTATACAATTTTATGGCCTCATTAAACCACTTTGCAAAATCATTTTCTTACCAACTTTTTTAATGCATCCATGTTTCATTCCTTCTGCCCAGTATTTCTCAATTTGTCCTAATCTTTCCTGTATTTCCTCATCTGTCAATTGTCTATTTTTGGTTTGAATGTTATTTTCTTGTTTACATTTTCCTGAGAATTTCTGCTTCGTTTTGAAGATCATCCAGGACTATTTCTAGTTCTTCCGTATCCTCTCTAATTTCTTTGGCGCTGTCCTAGTTGTTGTTTCAGATTCCAGTGTCGCTATAATTCTTCTTGTTAATTTGGTTTCTGGATCGTCTTGATGTGCCCAAATGAAGAGTATAGTATCTGTAACAGGCTCCAGTCTCCAGCACACCACTTCATCTGGCACTGTTCTCCATTGCCCTCCTTTTTGACACACGCACGCGCACGCGCGTGCACACACACACACACACATTTTTTTCGTGTGTTTTGTATAAAACCCGCTGTAATTGTTGTATAGTGATTAAGAAGCCACATACCATATCACGAAGTCTAAAATTAGGAAACATACATCTACAACTATACACTGCAAAGTGCATGGCAGGGGGTACATCCCACTGTATGAGTCATTAGGGCTTTTTCCCATTCCACTAAAATAAGGTGCGCAAGACAAATGATTGTTTAAATGCCTCTGTGTGTGCTGTAATTAATCTTATCTTGTTCCCACAATCCCTACAAGAGTGGCATGTAGGGGTTTTTGGTATATTCCTGGAGTCATCACTTAAAGCCAGTTCTTGAAACTTTGTTGGCAGGCTTTCTCGGGTTAGTTTCCATCTATCTTCAAAACTGCAAGTTCATTTCTTCATGTATTATAGTGCAAAATTCTATCCACTGCACTAACTGAGTAGTATAACTTTGCAATGTTAAATTAAGATGCTTGTTGTACATGTGATTAAGCTGTTCTTTGCTGTTCATTTTGTACTAAAAATATGCACAGAAAGAAATTTTTGTTACAGACTTTTTGTGTTGTTAGGATCCAAGGAATTGTGCTTTGACACACAAAATCATTAATTTTGGTTCACTCTGTATATTAAGTGTCTACTGTATCCCAGTCATCTTCATCAGTAAATTTATGTCATAACATAAATGAATCAAAATGATGCCCGAGGGCATTTAATCCCTGTCTTGTAATTTAAAACTGATGGTCTTAAATATGCATCCCAATTCCTTGTTCTTTTATATCTTGATACACCATAAGAAGCGTGCACATTCAACATGTGTTGTATATGTTTCTCCATTTGGAAAAGTCAGCATAAAGTCCATAAAGAAAGGAATAAAAATAAGACGATAACTGATGCCGAATATATAAACAGTTATAAAATCAAACAACAGAAGATACAGTTTTTTAACCCAGTGTTCATCAAGTCATAATGAACACTACAGTTGCCATAATAAAACCAGGTGGCTCAAGGTTGCACGCGTGTCAGCCCCTTATGCCTTATGCCAATTTGCCCCTGTAATGTTGCTGTGTCAGGTATAGGCTGGGCAGTCATCAAAATTTCCTACTTTGATGTGATTGTTTCGGTTTGTTCCATGAAATTGTTCTCCTTCACAGATTGTTATAAGTGGTACTGTAGAGTAACATTTTGTACATAGCACAGTTACTAGCCTACATCTTATTGGTGTTTACCAGGACCAAATGTGAACATTAAAAACAAACTAAAGATGTAATATTTAAAGTCTTATAACTTTGTTCAAGCACAAACATAATGGCAGGAGCAAGAAGAGTCTGAGAAATAACAATGCCACATGTTAGTGGCATCATAATTTCTTCAGAGGCTGTAAGTACTGTCTTCCATTCACCAAGAAAGAAATTTAAAGGGAAATGCAGACTCAGTCACAGGGACAATTTTAATAAAGACATGGTCTGCAAGGAATATTTGTTAGAATACTACAGCAGAGCAAAGCATCCTACGGCCAGTAAAGTCCATACCCAACTACAATACACAATTGAAAATGAGGGTTTGGAAATGCCCATTCTTTGCCTTCTAAAAGACTTGGGTTTTTTAGTTCGGAAAATGTAAGGACGGACACAAATCCCTTATGGAACAAAGTGATATTGCTGCCTTGAGAACTATGGTCTTTTGAACTACACATTTATTGCATACAGAATGTAATAGGCATGTGGTTTATCTGGAAAAAACTTGAGTTTCACAAAACCATACCAAAACAATATACTCGGCACGGCTCCAAGAGGTACGGTGGCCTGAATGTGCCTCAGATACTTTTTTATATTGTATATCAGTGTTCTGGATAATTGGTGCATCGATGAAGAGTCTGTAACAGCTCCAAATATATTTTTTTTTGCGCTATAATGAATATTTTTGATGATACTGGGCCATATCAAAACCACATACTTTTAAAAATTTCACAAAAGTTCCACAAAACGTTGAAATTTCATAACCATTTATCGTCAACTATTTCAAAACAGCAACAATACTATACATCACATCTTTCTTTGAACAATTTAGATCAAATGTAAATTGTGTCTGAAAAAAGCATATAAGTATCCTACAAACAACTTTCGATCACACAGACTTTGGACTAAAACTTTAAATGTAATAATGTTAGATGAATGTATGATGTCTGTTCTTTCAGACATGTCCAAAAGAACCAGACATCATGCATTCATCTACATCTACATCTACATCTACATTTATACTCCGCAAGCCACCCAACGGTGTGTGGCGGAGGGCACTTTACGTGCCACTGTCATTATCTCCCTTTCCTGTTCCAGTCGCGTATGGTTCGCGGGAAGAACGACTGTCTGAAAGCCTCTGTGCGCGCTCTAATCTCTCTAATTTTACATTCGTGATCTCCTCGGGAGGTATAAGTAGGGGGAAGCAATATATTCGATACCTCATCCAGAAACGCACCCTCTCGAAACCTGGCGAGCAAGCTACACCGCGATGCAGAGCGCCTCTCTTGCAGAGTCTGCCACTTGAGTTTGTTAAACATCTCCGTAACGCTATCACGGTTACCAAATAACCCTGTGACGAAACGCGCCGCTCTTCTTTGGATCTTCTCTATCTCCTCCGTCAACCCGATCTGGTACGGATCCCACACTGATGAGCAATACTCAAGTATAGGTCGAACGAGTGTTTTGTAAGCCACCTCCTTTGTTGATGGACTACATTTTCTAAGGACTCTCCCAATGAATCTCAACCTGGTACCCGCCTTACCAACAATTAATTTTATATGATCATTCCACTTCAAATCGTTCCGCACGCATACTCCCAGATATTTTACAGAAGTAACTGCTACCAGTGTTTGTTCCGCTATCATATAATCATACAATAAAGGATCCTTCTTTCTATGTATTCGCAATACATTACATTTGTCTATGTTAAGGGTCAGTTGCCACTCCCTGCACCAAGTGCCTATCCGCTGCAGATCTTCCTGCATTTCGCTACAATTTTCTAATGCTGCAACTTCTCTGTATACTACAGCATCATCCGCGAAAAGCCGCATGGAACTTCCGACACTATCTACTAGGTCATTTATATATATTGTGAAAAGCAATGGTCCCATAACACTCCCCTGTGGCACGCCAGAGGTTACTTTAACGTCTGTAGATGTCTCTCCATTCATATAACTGATTCGCCTCAATGAACAACGAATGCACTGCCTTCAGTGCAGATGCATAATTACATTCGATCTCGTGTGGGAATCATAAAGTAGTGAGCATGGAGGACATGGATGGTGACTGTGGACAGGTGGTGCTTGGTGGGTATGCGGGTAGGCTGGGAGACGTGACGAGATAGTGCACGCAATTACTATAAACACTGTGTCCAGAGGGTGCAGTGATTAACACAACTGTCTAGTAAGCAGCAGATTTCTGGATGAATCCCGGTCTGCCACACATTTTCACTCATCACTGTTGATTCTGTATAAAGTACCAGTGCAGCTGACATCAATAGTTCCTTCCCTTTCCTTTCTCTTTCTCCCCTATCCACATTCAATTTGCATAACGAGTAATAAATGTTATTTCATATTCAAAAGGTTTTCAACATAAATAGTAATAATAAATACTTTTAGTTTCAATATACAGAAAATTTTCAATTTCAGCATATAACATTACAGAGCAATCTTTTCCTGACATTCTGAGATTATTTCCTTATAATAAGTCACCTATGTATCTACCAAATAATTTCTACACAAAAAAGAAGATGACAGATGGATAGAAGATAATTATGAAAAGTTAAAGTGATGAGTTGAAAAAAGCATGCAGTCTCTGAAATAATATTGCATGAGCATCAAGTCCCTGATAATTTTTCAAGCTTCTGGATTATGAGATGAAAATTATGTTGTATTCCCATAAATGTCCCTACAAAGTACACAATGCAATCCTACACAACTTACATTTGATTAATTTACGAACTTACATAATGTGAAGCATGTGACATGGCTTATTTCGAAAAAGTATTCAATTTATTTTCACACTCATCTCAGCATCTTTTGTTTGCACTATATTTCCAAAAGTTTTTCATTCAGAAGAAAAAGAAAAAAAAAAAAACAGTTTAGTATAGATCGATCTTCAATCTAAAAAGTGGAAATGTTCTCTTAGGTAATTGGACTTACCAAATGTTCCGTATGTTTCTGGAGTAAAATGCAGCTGCTCATATATGTACTATGAAATTGGCACTAAAGGCCAGATCAGTTCAGCTCAGGACATTCTCCATTTTGTAAGCTCTTAAAACAATGAGATACTGCACAATAAGTCTTTCCTCGAACATTATGACATACAGTATACAAGAGAGTTTCCATATTTAGCGAAAATGTTACAGACCAACATCACAAATAGAGATTGTGGTCCTCTGAAGGTATGTTCATTAACAATCCTCATCAGGAATTTCCTGTAACTCATCTGTTTCAGATACAGTTATTATTTCAATAGCAAATTCCAGTCTTACCAGTTCTCTGTTTAGCACCTGTCCAACATAATGCCTTAACAACACCTGAACTTTCTCCTAGCTGTTTTATCTTTTTTTTTAAAAAAAAAAAAAAAAAAAAAAAAAAAAAAACATGTTACTGGCAACACTGACTTTACAGAGATCTTTTCACTTTTGTCAAACTATTACTGGAGCCAAAATCCTCACAAAAACCTACAACAACACAACTGATTTTGCTATTACTTTCCTTTACCTCACTATCAAAGAGATTTTTTACATCTGTAAATTGGTTATTTATTTGAGATTTTTACTTCTGTAAATTGGCTACTTATATGCTTTTTTATGTTACTGTTTTCTTCTAAATTAGTTTTTACTCATTCTCTGCTCTTTTGTATTTCAGATTTCAGTACAGATGTTAAGCAATCATTATTGGACTTCATTTCACTTTTCAGTTCCTCTAATTTAGCTAAAATTGTTCTCAACAAACTGTCCTGGTCTGGTTTTCATTCAACTTGCAAATGGTCTGAGTCCTGACCCACATCTGATGCCCTGGCGCAGCACACACTGACTCACTTATAGATTTTTCACTTTTTACCATGTTTACTACTTTCAAAAACCACACACATCAAAAAACAGAAATTTTTAAGTATCTTCTGCATTTTTCTTGTCTCTTCTTTCGAAGTCCTGCTTTACAATCTTATGTCTGAATTTGTACTTTCATTTGCTAGAAGTCCCAGTTATCAGAATTCATGTTTAGCATCATGTTCCCTTCAACAATTTTTTTCAAAATATTGTTTTCACATAATAACATACTTTTGAAAAAATTCATATCCCAGCTAGAGCCCGCACATATTCCCCTTAGATATTTCGTATTGAATATAAAGCCTTATTGCAATCTAGTGTTATACACTATTTCTGCAATATATGTAATGTCTTTCTAAGGGAAGACAATATATTATTAATATTACTTAACGTGAAGTAGGCATCAGCATATGGTTGTAGCTCTCATTGCATAACCTTGTTGAAATTAAATATGGTCCAGGGTGCTTGTTTTGATAAAACTAGAGCTTAATCCCAGTTTCTTGCCATCAATACTTTTTATTTTTAGATCATTCTTGTCAAATAACACCTTCACTTAATGCAGAAACACTATTGTATACTATATGTTGTAATGTTCATGCAAAGACATAATGTACAGTATCTCATTGTTCTAAGAGCTTACAAAATGTGTGTCCTGAACTGAACAGCTAACCTGACAGAAGTACATGTGACACCTTTGGCACGAATTTCAAAATATATATATAAGTTACATTTCATTCTGGAAACATCCAGAACAAATTAACAATGAGAACATTTCCACTTTTAAGATAAGATCCATCTATACTAAACTATACTTCTTGTGAATGAAAAACTTTCGGATATACAGTGTACATAAAACAACTTTATCAGGACATGCCACATCACATGCTTCCCATAATGTAGGTCTGTAAATTAATCAAATATAAGTGGCATCTGTTGTCAACAATGTTACACCTATTATCACCCAGAAATAAAAACGAGGGCGTATTTTGTACTTTGTAGAGTCATTTATGGGAAGGCAACAATATTTTTGT
Source organism: Schistocerca cancellata (assembly GCF_023864275.1). Classification (NCBI taxonomy): domain Eukaryota; kingdom Metazoa; phylum Arthropoda; class Insecta; order Orthoptera; family Acrididae; genus Schistocerca; species Schistocerca cancellata. The sequence continues at coordinate 702,670,691 of NC_064627.1, read as the reverse complement.
ATTATAATCCAGAACCATGTAAAATTATCAATACGTAACGGACCAACTTTGAGAAATACAGAACTTCATCAGAGTGCTAGTGCATTGTGCGTAATCATGGGAAAAAATGAATAATTTACTTTATATCCAAAAATTGGTACAACTGTAGCTGAGAAACAATGTGGTATCACTGGCATCCATAATCTGAAAAGTTATTTTAAATACAAGTTTGTCATAGCATGAAGAAGCTCACATATGTAAAAGGAATTATCAATATCATATCTATTAATTCTCAAGTCAACGTCCCATTTTGTTGACATATACTAACCACACAGATATGAATGAGGTATCGCTAGAAAGGATTTTTAACTGGCTCCTGACACTTACTATTTGTGGGAAAATGTAACATAAAAGAGACTCTTAACTGTCATACACAAAAGGGCATCATGTATGCCCAGCTGCATACCTACATTTTACGAAGCTAACTTACTAATCACAAATAGGAAACTCTCTTTTCTTATTATCTTATTACAAATACCATTTTTTTGTTTTGAAGTAATTATTAACTGGATAATTCGCACACAAATAAGCACAGATTACAACCATAACCACTGTGGTAATCCATTATCTCTGTCTGTCACACAAGTTGCCTTTTCTAAAGGAGTACAATCTCTGAAACAACAAATATATTTGTCACTGCCACCTTGAACTGTGATTTACCTATTGCTACTACAGCCTAACAAGCTTACATAAAATACAAAGTTCAATTAAAATTGCTGCACTAGTATCAGTCATAGTCGAGGGAAAGGGAAATTTTATCAAAATTCAATGATGGCACGGTTGGACGATGAAATCTGGGGCTGCTGGCCAGCAGGCCAGACAAGGTAAACACGGCACTTGCGAGCACGGAGCTGTAACAGTGGTATTGCATGCAATATTTGTTTTGAGTGGAGCAAAACAAGGCAGGAAACTGCAGCGTTGCTTTAAGTTATTGCAATGTATGAGGTGGAGCACTAGGCCAGAGCCAGGAGTGGCAATTTGTAAATGGCTGACATTTGGGAATTTATCCCTGCCATAGTTTCTGTCTCTCTCTGACACTACGTCAGAAGCGAGGGAGAAACCAATATACCAGCTGCTATTAGAGCCGACCAACAAGCCACAGGAGAGAAACCGACGAGCTCACCCACTGATGCACAAACAAATCGCCAACATCTCCATACACTGTGCATCTGATATATGACCTATCGGACACAAAAATGATGATAAACCTAACTGTTGCAGGTTGCTGATACTGATTGAGAGTTCAACACCGGCACCCAGTGGTAGCCGCTGAGCAACACCACCACACAACATCAAAGGTATTGACGTGTATGACACCCACTACTAACAAAGCCTACACTTGTATGACCTGTCGCAGCCAGCAAGACATCCGCTACTGCTCTCACCACCCGACCTAACTATCGCAGAGGTTTTTTTCCCTTGGCTCTTGCCTTGGCACTTTTTTTCCTCTGCCCTTCAGACTGCTACCCTTCGTTCAACTTCGACCCAATCTATCTCGAGATGAGCGCGTATTAATGGTTAACCTTAACCAGATGTACACAAACATCACAGTACCCACATCCTGCAACACCTCACTCTAGTGAAAACTAACCCTTACTCAGAGATGGCAGTAGACCTTTCGAGTTGGCCATCATGCCAGTGTGGGCGTGGAGGGGCTCCAGCTCTTTAAAAAAAAAGCTTGACAGAAAGTGCCAGGTCAGTCAAGCGTCAGGACGGACCTGTGCTGGTCTACACTCATAGTCAGTCTGACAGCAATGTTATAAGTATTCTGCATGAACTTGTACTTTGTTTCTACATTCTTGTTCGGGCTATATTCCACCTCCGGGAACACAACACCAGGGCGGGATGGCACGGCACCCTGGAACTTGGAGATCGCACGGTCTGCCTGAAAGAGGACAGTGACAGTGGTCTGCAGCGGGTCCAGGAGGGGCTTGGATCCACTCCAGTCTACAGGCCACATTCGCTTCCCACCTGGCGTACCGGGGTCCGGGCAAGGCCTACACTGTGGGAGGCGCAGCAGTGCTGCGACAGTGCAAGAGACGGTGGCAGGTGTTGCCATCCAGCAAGCACCACTAGCGGCAAGTTGCGGCACAGTGTCCAGGAGGGTGCTGGTTCGAGTCCAGTCCTGTCCTGGGAGCAGCAGCGGCCTAAGGGCCACGGGTGACCAGTACATCCACCTTCATCCCATGGTCGGACAGAGCAGGCCAAACGGGGTGGAGGGGCCTTGATGACAGCCAGCTGGAATCGCGGGACATTGGCGGGCGGCATGCTGACACTATGCTTCACCATCTAGTACGGTAACAGGGTGTATACATGGACAAGGGAAAAAAAATTCCCGGATTTTTCTCGGATTTCCCGGCTAAAAATACACTTTCTCCCAGGTGAAAATACTCTTTTTCTGTGTTAAGTGACAGTATACTCTTCCTCAGCACTGTAAAACTCATCAAACCTTTGAATGTTTATGGTTTTATATACCAACGTAGAATTTCTCGGCACTTTAGAAAACGAAACTCAGGGGCAAAAACATGTTTTGAAAGACCTTTGATGTGCAGCAACACGTACGCTGCATATTTTCATATTACAAAGGTATAAATCTGAATTCCACCAAACAATGCATGTCAGTTTCCGAAGCATTGAAATCGAGATTGCGATGCGCTTTTGTAAGCGTCATAGCTCATTCACGTGATCTCGCCAGCTGATGACAGCAATAGGACACGTGTTGTAGTCAGCCAATAGCAAGAGCACTCTTAAGTAGTGCAAATACACAAATAAGAAAAGTTAATGGCTTAAATTAATATACATAGACTATAATATTGGTCTCAGAGATTAATAAGTTGGAAGAAAAGCTAAGCTTCCACATATAATGTTGATCTTTTTTTGTGCATGTTACACTTTAAGATACATCACACAAATGTGCCAGTAAAATTTTTAATAACGTCGCAAGTGTCTCATCTTCTGGGCTCGAAATTCTTCTAAATGGTCATCCTCAAAGAGTTGATTTTTAAATGAGAGTCAAGCGCTCTGTGATTTAAGAAATTCATCGTACATTCTCCCACATAGTTCATCTTTCAGAGAAGGAAATCTGCTTTGAATGTAACGCTTTTCAAACCACCATTCGCAATATTTTCCCGCGACCTGTTAGAAATAGGTTTGTTTCTGCAGTCGCAAGAAAGCGCCAGATAATTGGCATCACCGTGCTTGTGCAGCTACGATGACGCAGGAAGCCCATATGTTCGTACGTGTAAAACATTAAAAGATTTTACATTATGTCATAAAAGAAACAAGACATCAAAGGATACTTTAAGAGCATCGGGATTTCGCAAACCATACTAAAATGCATAATTTGGCTTAAAATGCACATCCATATGTAAATTTTCTTGGAGTACCAGTACTCATGTTTGGTTCTTTATTATAGCATAATGCCATACGTGCACTTGAAATGTAGTGAACAGCTGAAACTAGCCAATAGTGTGAAATTAAACACTTAGTTTCAAATAAATTGACTGCCTCAGTAGAAAGGATTAATAAAAGCAAAATAACTTAAGCAAACCGGCAAAAATAACATCATTGTTCTGTAAGGCGATTAATGCTTGACTGTCAAAGATGGAAATAAAATCTGAAACTATTAACATATTTTAGCCTGCCATAATTATGCGAACGTATTTTAATTCATTTGATAGCTCTCGGCCACAAAAATCTGTTTTGTTATCATTTAACATGAGAGCAATAAACAAAGACAAAACAACAAAATCGCTGAACGTAAATACAGGTCACGTGGAGACGACCCACCTCCCCACCACAACTCGGACTGCTCCGTAACCAGAAGCGGGAGAAGGTACTACTCATACGCGACTCAACTGCGCATGCGCAAGAGCCTGCACGCAACTGCTCAAACGAATCACGCTTATTGGAGGCAATTTGTTGTTGTAAAGCATTGCATAGTGTTCCTAAAGCCTTTGACACACTTTACTGTTGGCAGATGCTCGTATGAGCACCGTTTTGTTGTTGTATACGGCGCATTTCCTTTGCAACTTGAGTCCCCCCCCGTTCATGTTTTGCTGCTGCAGTATTATTCTGCAGTAGCGGGATACAATAATATACTCTGTTAGAGTATTGGTTCTTACCAGTCAAAATCACAAAAATTTAACTGAAAACTAAAACAATAAAAAATTCCCGGAATTCTAAACAATTCCCGGGTTTTTTCCGGATGAAAAAGTTCCCAGGTTTTTCCCGGATCTCCCGGTTGTCCCGGATCGTATACACCCTGTGTAAATTAGCTGAATAACGCAATGTTACCGAATACCGCTGTATCACTCTGCACTGCCCCTCGACGCTCTTGAACTTGCTCGGCCTCCTGACAAAATATGGCACGATGGGTCCTGGCTTCAGCTGTGCCATCTGGAGTCCCGGGTTCGACATACCGACCCCGCAGCAAAATTTCAAAATACAGTTAGAGGTTATTGTGCCCTTAGTGATATATCATGTAAGAAGCAAACACAACATTGTATTTTACACTCATATTTCTCATTACACTTCCCTTCGACAACAGGTAAATGTAAATGTTATAGTTAGAAGTTGAAAATTACAAGTAATACTGGTATGTTATTATTTAAAACTCTAAAAATGTAAATGTTTCACACGGATCCCCTGGTAATATAGATATACCTTAAAATAAGCATCTGCCTGTTTAGTGCCATGCTTATAATTATTTTTGTACATGCTTTGCAGTAACACCATTTTTAGCCTAAATGCAGTGCCTTTTTTTATTTTACTTGTTCTATGGTGAGATATATTTTTCCCAACTACTAAGAACAAAAACAGCTATACTATCAGCAAACCTTTTATAAATAGTTAAAATGCCACAATATTTATTCAACTTGTTACTGACCCCAAGAAGGATTTCCACTGAGTAAAAATGGGTTGTAATTAGGAACGACATCACATTCAGTTACATTTCCAACATCACGTCCAGGATGAGTAGGTGGTGGAACATGTCTCATTAGTTTAAAGTTGCAGACCGATTTATTCTCTTTGCTTGATGCTGCATTATTTCCTGGTTCCAATAGACGAACTGTGGGAAACAAAAAGAAAATTTCATAAACTAGTTAACAGTCCATTGTTTTTAGTATTTATTGATATTTTTAACATACCACTTGATGCATGGTTTAAAGCAATTAAAGGAAATTCAGTGTCTCACAATTTTATGACAACAGCTTCTGGGGGAGCAGGGATTTCACTAACCAGTAATAGTCTGAGGCTCGAGTGATTGTACCTGGGGGAACAGACAAGGATTTGGTGCTGTTGTACTAAAGGCTTACCCAAAAATTTCCTCTGAAAATTGCCTTTAGTTGTTTAGTCACAGAAACAACTTATGAGGATAATGTCTTTTATCTAATGCTGGCTAGAAGACCCAAACATTTATATTCAGTCAATTTACATATGAACATCAAGTAACACAAGGCTGTTATAGAGACCAGTCACTACAAACAATAACAGGAATATTAAGCACTGTAGAAAAATATTTCTACTTAGCAAGTGTGAAAGGAAACAGAGTGCATATTTCTCAAGTGGTAAATACCAAACACTCAACTGTAAAGCTAAAATGTGTGATATCAACTGACAAAAATCAAGCTTATTTTAGAACACTGTTGTCAAGTATGTGTCAAGTAAGGGTGCGATTATTATGATTGAACTGCTGTGAGTCTTTCATCAGGTAAGGAAACTGCTACGAAATCACAAATTTAAATATGCAAAAACTAAAACTAAGAGAAGAAGAACAAAATACTTACACTATTTTAAGACACACTCTCACACACACACACACACACACACACACACACGTTCTTCATTATTGTGTTTAAGCTCCGTAAAAACTGTCAAAGGAAACATATGGAAATATATTTGTGCTTGAAACATGTTTCCTGTGTCATTTTGTGACATATTTCCATCTTTGTTTCTGGTTTCTGTCCACACTGGTGACAGTGATTTCCTGCAGTGTACTTCCATAGTCTACGACGCTGTTTGTTGTATAGTTTTCGTATTTTCTGCTATGTTACGTCTACTGATGAGGAAACTGTAATGCTATGTGGTGCTGAACTATTAATACTCCAAGAAAGTTTACGCAAATAAAGTAAAAGGTGTTGTCACTGTTGTGGATGAAACATAACAGAGAAGAACTGGCAGTAATAACTTGCTATAGGAGCTGAATACGGAAGATGGCACTGGTTTTCAAAACTTCACTTGGATGTCATCCGCTGATTTTAAATTCCAAATAGTATCTGAAATTAGGGGGGCATTGGTGGAAGTCCTGAAGGTTTGTGTAACGTGTAACTAAGTGAAAAACATCATTAAATATGGATATTATCAAATTTTTATTTAGTTGGTATGATTCTGCATAAATCATCAAAAATTTCTTCCTTACAAGTGTCATTACTTTCCAGGTTGCTTATGAATGTGAAAGGAGAATGAATTCTGCAGAGCATCTTTTTTATGCTGTTCTTTTACTGCTTTGTTCACAAATTCAACAAGCAGACCTCAGACTGGTACAGAGGTATGTAATAACTCGACCATCTTCTGCATTGACCTTTCCATTTTTTCGGGAAAACTCACTATAACACATGAAAGAACAACATGGATCAACTCTCTACACCAGACACATACACTAAAACGCCAAAGAAACTGGTATTTTCATGCGTATTCAAATACAGAGATATATAAACAGACAGAATACGGTGTTGCAGGCGGCAACGCCTATGTAAGACAACAAGTGTCTGGCACAGTAGTTAGATTGGTTACTGCTGCTACAATGGCAGGTTATCAAGATTTAAGTGAGTTTGAACGTGGTGTTATATTCGGCGTGTAACACGGCATCTCTGAGGTAGCGATGAAGTGGGGATTTTCTGGTACGACCATTTTACAAGTGTACTTTGAATATCATGAATCTGGTAAAGCATCAAATCTCTGACATTGCTGCAGCCAGAGAAAGATCTTGCAAGAACGGGACCAATGATGACTGAAGAAAATTGTTCAACGTGACAGAAGTGCAACTCTTCAGCAAATTGCTGAGATTTCTATGCCGGGCCATCAACAAGTGTCAGTGTGCAAACCATTCAACGAAGCTTCATTGAGATCGGTTTTTGGAGCCACATGCCCACTCATGTACACTTGATGACCGCACGACACAAACCCTTATGTCTCATCTGGGCACATCAACACTGACATTGGACTGTTGATGACTGGAAACATGTTGCCTGGTCAGATGAGTCTCATTTCTAATTGTATCAAGCAGATGGACATGTACAGATATGGAGACAAACTCACAAATCCATGGACCCTGCATGTCAGCAAGGAGCTGTTCAAGCTGGTGGAGGCTCTTTAATGGCGTGGGGCGTGTGCAGTTGGAGTGATATGAAACCCCTGACACGTCTAGATACAAATCTGACAAGTGACACATACATAAGCATCCTGTCTGGTCATCTGCAGCCATTCCTGTCCATTGTGCATTCCGACGGACTTCGTCAATCCAGGAGGGCAATGCGACACCCCACACATCCAGATTTGCTACATAGTGGCTCCAGGAACACTATTCTGAGCTTAAACTTTTGCTGATGATAAAACTCTGAGACATGAACATTACTGAGCATATCTGGGATGCCTTGCAACGTGCTGTTCAGAAGAGATCTCCACCCCCTCGTACTCTAAGGAATTTATGGACAGTCCTACAGGATTCATGGTGTCAGTTCCCTCCAGCACTACCTCAGATATTAGTCAAGTCCATGCCACGCCGAGTTGCGGCACTTCTGCATGCTTGCAGGGGCCCTACACAATATTACACAGGTGTACCAGTTTCTTTGGATCTTCAGTGTATAAACATACACTAATGCTGTGAAGTGGTGAGTTGGTGACATGTATTAGCTACCTGAAAAATTGGGTCTTTCAATATATACTGACACTGCTACGGGTACTTGTTTTTGTATTTTAAAACATTCTTTAATCCTCATCACCGGTGCACAAGTCGACCAATGTGGCATTGACTGAAATAAGACTTGCAGTTGGCAGCCGAACTTAACCGGATGGGGCCTCCCGACCAATGATGCCATACGCCCATAACTAAGATGTTCAACTTTGTTTTCCTCTTTGAAATATATAACAAAGGGATGGATTGTTGTCCAGTGGTAACTCCATGTTCATCTTGCAGAACTCCACTGTAATTACCAGAAAAATCACACAGGACAACGAATTCTGATTCTTTTGGATTTTATTTTGTGCGGTTAGAAAATATACCTGCTGCTTGGCAATGAAGTTATGCTGAACCAAAGAGGACAACTTGCTGCAGAATAAATCAAATTACCAGAAAAATCACACAGGACAATGAATTCTGATTCCTTCCAGTTTTATTTTGTGCAGTTAAGAAAATATCCCTGCTGCATGGCAGTGGAGTTATGCTGAACCAAAGAGGACAATTTGCTGCAGAATAAATCAATAAACACCTCTGAATATATCTCCAGTCTCTAGATTACAAAGGTCAACTGAAACACACTGGTGAAATTGTACTTTTTTAATTGAATTTTCAACAAAGGTTCTTCCAAAATTTTATGCATCTCAGTTCCACCTGACAGTAGGCACTGTTCCCACTGATGCAATTGATAGATGATGGGTTACAAAGCTCTTTTGTGAGGCATCTCAAATTTTACCTTTGTTACAGTTTTCAATTTAGTATTTTCTATCATTAGTTTCACGTTTTGGTAATTTGTGCCCACCCAAATAGTTTGTGTCACTTTGACCAGCTACAGTACAATGTTTAGATCTCAATCCAGCGAACTTAGAGAAACCTATTTTTATGCTGAAAAAATTGTCTTTAAAATTTTTGTACGCTTCTTTGCAGTTACGCAATATGAATCTTTTTAAAATCTTTGATTAACTTCCATCTGATTCAGTAACTGTTACATAGTCTTTAATATCTGTCACTGTCGTACTAACTAAATCATCTTCATAAAATAAATATACAATTCCCATTGTCTCTATTGGCAAGCTTTTCTCTGGTTTTAAAATTGGATCCTCCAAAAAGTCTTTTTCTTTAAGAATTACTTATGACTGCCTGGCCACTTAGTTCAGTAGATTAAATTCACACATTACCTTCATAATGATTCAATTATCTGGTAAACATGATAGAAGCATTAGCCTTTTTGTCCTACCGTACAATGGGAAAACTTACTTTTCAAATTCTTTTTACAACTTCACATTTCTCAACATCACTATTTGTTTCTGATGACAAACTTTCAGCAGAAGCAGAAAAAAGTTAACACTTTGTAGTTGTGGAAATTGTTCTTACTTTCAATGTGTAAAACTTCTTGTAATTCATTTTGTCTTTGCAATGGGAGACTTGCCCAACTGCTCAAGAGATATATTAAGTGACTGGACAACTTCTGAAGTAGTTATAAATTCTGTATCACTATGCAGGAATGTTTCTGAGTGAGAATGATTGTGTTCAACATTTTTGTCACTTGGTAACTGTGCATTTTTTAACATAATGATTTTTTCCCACATTAACCACAGATTTTTGAACCACTGACTATTTGTGGATACAATTCAAGCATCCATGATGTGAGATTTCTGAGCTTTCTGCTGTCTATACAAAGTGATTTGTTTTCTGTAATGGATCTCAACACTGTATTCTCAATGTGACTGTTTCCATCTTGAGAGGCATCTGGAAAGGAAGAAAACACTCAAATGCACCTAATGTTAAAATAGAAAATCATTTGTTAAAAATTAGCAGTAACCTTTACGTTTTCATGATTGATTTTAAATCACTTTATAGCTTCCAATAACACCTTGTTTTATGGAAGCACGAAATACTTGGCATAAGAATAATTAATCTTTAATACCAGTTCATAAGTAACTAACTTATTACACACGACCAACTCAGAACACATCCCCTCAGGAACAGCTGCACTCACTCTATGGCAGAGAGTATTGTTGTAACAATTAACATGAGTACACAGTCACTTTATTGTAAAGAGAGCTTCGGTCTTCATTTATTTATTTATTTATTTACTTATTTATTTATTTTACTAATGAAGTGTAAGGATGTAAAAGCATATATCATTAGGGGTAAGATAGACACTGCCCAAAGGAAAATTAAAGAGACCTTTGGAGAAAAGAGAACCAGCTGTATGAATATCGAGAGCTCAGATGGAAAACCAGTCCTAAGCAACGGAGTGAAAGCAGAAAGGTGGAAGGAGTATACAGAGGGTCTATACAAGGGCAAGGTACTTGAGGGCAATACTATGAAGATGAAATGGGAGATATGATACCGTGTGAAGAATTTGACAGAGCACTGGAAGACCAAAGTCGAAACAAAACCCCGAGAGTAGACAACATTCCATTAGAACTACTGATATCCTTGTAACAGCCAGCCATGACAAAACTCTTCCATCTGGTGAGCAAGATGTATGAGGCAGGTGAAATACCCTTAGACTTCAAGAAGAACATAATATTTCCAATCCGAAAGAAAGCAGGTATTGACAGATGTGAAAATTACGGAACTATCAGTTTAATAAGTCACGACTGCAAAATTCTAACACAAATTCTTACAGATGAGTGGAAAAACTGGTAGAAGCTGACCTCAGGGAAGATCAGTTTGGATTCTGTAGAAATGTTGGGACATGTGAGGCAATATTGACCCCATGACTTATCTTAGAAGACAGGTTAAGGAAAGGCAAACCTACATTTATAGCAATTGTAGACTTAGAGAAAGCTTATGGCAATGTTGACTGAAATGCTCTCTTTCAAATTCTGAAGGAGGCAGGGGCAAAATACAGGGAGCGAAAGGATATTTACAATTTGTACAGAAACCAGGTGGCAGTAGTAAGAGTCAATGGTCGAGAAGGGAGTAAGACAGCTTTGTAGCCTATCCCCACAGTTATTCAATCTGTATATTGAGCATGAAGTAAAGGAAACAAAAGAAAAATTTGATGTAGGAATTAAACTCCATGGAGAAGAAATAAAAACTTTGAGGTTTGCCAACAACATTGTAATTCTGTCAAAGACCACAAAGAACCTGGAAGAACAGCTGAACAGAATGGACAGTGTCTTGAAAGAAGGATATAAGATAATCATCAACAAAAGCAAAATGAGGATAATGGAATTCAGACAAATTAGAGGGAATTAGATTAGAAAATGAGAAACTTAATGTAGTAAATGAGTTTTGCTATTTGGGGAGCAAAATAACTGATGATGGTCAATTTAGAGAGGATATAAAATGTAGACTGGTTATGGCAAGGAAAGTGTTTCTGAAGAAAAGAAATTTGCTTACATCTAGTATAGATTTAAGCATCAGGAAGCTTTTTCTGAAAGTATTTGCAGGAAGCATAGCCATGTATGGAAGTGAAACATGGATGATAAATTGCTTAGACAAGAGGAGACTAGAAGATTTCGAAATGTGGTGCTACAGAAGAATACTGAAGATTATAGGGGTATATCATGTAACTAATGAGGAGCTACTGAAAAGAATTGGGAAGAAGAGGAATTTGTGGCACAATATGACTAGAAGAAGGGATCAGTTGATAGGACACATTCTGAGGCATCAAGGGATCACCAATTTAGTATTGGAGGGAAGCGTGGAGGATAAAAATCATAGAGGGAGACCAAGAGATGAATACATTAAGCAGATTCAGAAGGATGTAGGTTGCAGTAGTTATTCAGAGATGAAGAGGCTTGCACAGGATGCAGCAGAACGGAGAGCTGCATCAAACCAGTCTCTGGACTGATGGCCACAACAACAATAACAATGCAGAAATTATCATCTCAAATTTATATTTTGGCCTGTGATCTACAACAATACTAGCTATGCATGGAATAAATTTGGAAATTATAAAACAAGTGCTTCTTGAAAAAAAAATGAAAAATTTAAATTTTGTTTTGAAAAGAATTTTCTTATATTAATCTATATATTATTGTATACCATAGGAAAGGGTGTGAAAAATGCTGTTAAACATTATACATCCCAGGTCTGTAGCTCAATTGGAAAAGCTCCTACAGCAAATCTAAAACCTGCTGTTCTCTGTTTGTGGGCCACCTTATAACTTTATGGCTCTGTAATTCAGAAATGAGTTGACATATCTCAGTAAAATTTCATAATTTTCTAAGTCTATACCAACACTACACCTGCGCCATATTTCAACAAAATCTGAGACGATGAGATTTGGATCATGTGTTGACTTAATATGGTATAACCCCTGTGTGACCATAAGTGGTCACTAAAAGACTGTTCCTCGACAATTCCACTCTTGCACAAGGAAAAAAATGAACAGCTGAATCTTTTCATGTTAGTTCAGATTTCTCTTATTTTATTATGATGGTAACTTCTCCCTATGTAATTGGGAGTTGAATAAATATTTTGGCATTTGGAAGAGAAACTTAGTGATTGATATTTTATGAAAACATTTCACAGCAATGAAAAACATGAACACACTTATCACATCTGTGACACTCTCTCTCCTCTATTTTTTATCATACAAATGAATACCTTTTTTTTTTTAACTTTTCCAATTTGTGCTTTTAATGTCATACAGTGTGAAGCAGAAAACAGTGTGTGTGTGTGTGTGTGTGTGTGTGTGTGTGCGTGTGTGTGTGTGCACATGCATGTGCATGTGTGTGCACTCATGTACATAGGGTGCTCAACAATTATCTTGTATCCACACAGAAGCTGCAACTGAAAAACTTACTGCCCCAACGATGATTAGTAACAATCAGAACTAGTAGCAATAATAAACATTTTCATAAAACATGGCAGTATGCTACATGATTCTCAACAAATATCTGCCACCTACTGAAAAACGTAAATTTAAGTGTGTAGATAACTTGTTCCACATAATTATAATCAATCATAATAATGATGTATGCAACACAAAACTATCTGAGTAAAACTGTCAACTTAAACTGAAGTCAACCAAGGATGATAACCAGTAAAGAAATGATGGGATGATAAGGTTTTATTGACAGAGAGACACCATCCGAGGTTGTTCAAATGCCTGGTGCAAGTCATTCTATTTGTCACCACTTCAGCAACTTGTGTGTTGGTGATGATGAGATGGCCGGTCGCGGTGGTCTAGCGGTTCAGGCGCTCAGTCCGGAACCGCACGACTACTACGGTCGCAGGTTCGAATCCTGCCTCGGGCATTGATGTGTGTGATGTCTTTAGGTTAGTTCGGTTTAAGTAGTTCTAAGTTCTAGGGGACTGATGACCACAGATGTTAAGTCCCATAGTGCTCAGAGCCATTTGAACCATTTTGATGATGAGATGGAAGGATTAGGACAACACAGAACGCCCAGTCCGCAACTGAAGAAAATCTCTGTCCCGCCCTGGACCCAAACCCAGAATCCTGCAGTCTAGAGGCAGTGATGCTAACCACTAGACCATAATCTGGAATGCTCTGGGATGTCAAGGGATAGATAATTAGACAATGGTGGAGAGGGGGAAAATTATAGAAGGAGGCCAAGGCTTGACTACAGATAGCAGATTCAATTTGATGTAGGTTGTAGTAGTTATGCAGCAATGAAGAAACTTGCAGAGGACAGACTAGATTGGAGATCTGACCAACCAGATTTCAGAAACACAACAACCATTTAAAAGAGTACTTCCACTGATAAGGGAACTATACCTGGATCTGAATAACAAAATGACTTACAGTTGAGTAGAGAAGAGGGGAATATTGTTGGTTCACCATTACGTGGAAGCACAGTTTGATTCTGGTAACAGCAGGTATGTGGTTTCATATTCAGTGCATTCATATGTTACTTGTAAATGTGCAGTATGCCTACTGAGTTTGTTTTGCAGGGTCTTATTAGTTTAATCACTTTCCGAGCAATTTCAAAGATACCTTCATACACTGCCAATGTGGCTACAGTTGCATGAGACTGCAGTCATGTGTGTGTGAGTTGCATTTGCATGAATGTGTGTGTGTGTGTGTGTGTGTGTGTGTGTGTGTGTGTGTGTGTGTGTGTGTGTGCGTGTGTGTGACAGTCTTTTTGTTGTGCCTATCTGCGTCTCAACATCTCCACTATATGAAGAGTGGCAACTTTCCTTTTCATAACACTGTTACACTCCATCCTGGATTTTTTGTTCTTAAATTTTATAAAAAATCATGACTCATTCCATATCCCAGCAATTCTACTGCTACTGAAATCAACTGAACCTCATAATAAACTAAATAAATAGATTGCTGAGACAATGAAGCATTCCAAGCAACTGGAAAATATTTACTGAAGCTTTTGAACCACAAAGAATGAAAAACATGAATCATAAATTGCCAAACGAGGCACAATTTTATCATTATGATTCCAGTATTTCACAGTGCATCATTACAACAGGAACTGTCAAGAAAAACAGTAACTTATTTAAGTATAGGATTGGAGATGTTCATTACTGTTGTTATGAACATACATTGTTGTTATGAACACACATGTAGAATTCATCTCATGCAACAGGACTATCACAATGACCTCCATTGTACAGAATGTAAGGCACTGAAGATGAACATTGGTAAATGATACTTGATGAGACTGTATGTTGTGCTGACAACTGCATTAAAATGATACATTGGCCTACATTCTGTTCTGTGATCGTGTAGGCTGCAGATTCCTTGACTTATGCCATAGGGTGGTGGAGTATCAGCTTATGCTTAATATTTCAGGGGTCTATTACACACAGGAGACAGCTACATGCAAAGCAGTGTCTGTTTCGAGTGGACTGAGCAGTTTTTTAGATTGGAGAGTCTAGAGAAAGAGCAAGAAAGCCTTCCATCTCAAAGAGTGCAGATCAAACATAGGAAGGTAATAAACCTAGAAACCACAGATATTATGGTGGTAAATTGTTATAGTTTTGTTGGAGAAGAACAAGAGCTCTAAGAGCTAATGGAAAGCACTCAAGGTCAAATCTTTATAGTATTGAAAGCTGCCTAAAGCTAGAGATAATTTCAGCTGACATTTTTACAAAGGACCTTACTGTGTTCAGAAAGATTAAATACAATTGGTGTTGGCGTATTTGTTGCTGCTAGAAATAGTTTATCTTGTGGTGAAATTAAAGTAGATAATTCCTGTGAGTTAGTGAGGCTAACGGTTATACCTCATTAACTGCATAAATTAAAAATTGGTACCTTTCACTGACCCCTCACTCAGGTGACAAAGGTTCAAAGAATACTTGAGCATCTTCTCAAACAGGTGCCCTCCTCATGCAGTTACAGTCAGTGGTGATTTCAATCTACCCTTGTTGTGTTGACCAATATACACATTAAAATCTGGATGTATAAAAATCCTTAGAAATTGTCCTAAATGTTTTCTCCAAAACATATTTTGAGCAGTTAGTTCAGAAACCAACTCTATGTGTAATTGGTTGTAAAAACATACTTGACCTCTTAGAAACAAATAAACCTGAAAAAATAGAGAGCATGATGACAGATACAAGTGTTAGAGACCACAAGGTCATTGTAGCAAGACGATAAAAATTTGCTTGATGCCTTCCTAAGAGACTGTCACCATTTCTCCCAAACTAACTATGCAAGTGTAGACCAGACGTAAATTCAAAGAAATATTATTTACAACGATATAGAGATTAATACCAAATAAATTGAAGAGATGGAATTGATCCCCCAGGACACAAGAAAAAGGTAAGAATACTGTTGCAGCAGAAAATAAAAAAGGATGCCAAATTTAAAAGAACGTTAAATCTTTTAAAATCCCTGTGATTGGCGAAGTTTCACAGAAGCTTGAAATTTAGCACAGATTTCAATGCAAGATGCTTTTTGTAGTTTCCACAATGAAACTCGTTTTGAAAACTAACAGAAAATCCAAAAAGTTTCTGATTGTATGTTAAGTACATCAGCAGCAAGATACAATCAATAACTTCACTGTGTGATAGCAAATGTATTAGCACCAATAACAGCACCACAAAAGCATAGTTACTAAACACAGTTTTCAAAACTTCCTTCACCAAGAAAGGTGAAGTGAATATTCCAGAATTTGAATTAAGAACTATAGCAGACAGGAGTGACTTTGAAGTAGATAAAGGCAACTCTTCTGGCCCAGATTGCATACCAGTTAGGTTCCTTTAAGGTGATGCTGATGTTTTAGCTCCATATTTAGCAATCATACAACTCCTCACTTGACAAAAGATCCATACCTAAAGATTGGAAAGTTCCACATGTTATACCAAGTCTCAAGAAAGAAAATAGTAGAAATCCACTGAATTACAGATCCATATCACTAATGTCAATTTACAGTAGGATTCGGGAACATATACTATGTTTGATTATTATGAATTACCTCGAAGGAAACAATCGACTGCCACATAGTCAGCACGGATTTAGAAAATATCATTCTTGTTCAAAGTAACTAGCTTTTTTATTCCCGTGAGGTAATGAGTGGTATCAACGGGGGATATCAAATTTAGTGAAGATTTACAGAAAGCTTTTTTTTATATTGTTCTTCATGAGTGATATAACCAAATTGCATGTCTATGGCTTATCATCTCAGTTATGTGACTGGATTCATGACTTCCTGTCAGTAAGGTCAAAGTTTGTAGTAACCGTTTGACAGCAAAAGAGTAAAACAGAAGTATATATGGCATTCCCCAAGGAAGTGATATATGCCTGATCAACCAGTATGTTATGGCCACCTACCTAATTGGCATGAATAACAGCGGTGATGCATGGTGGTATGGAAACAAATGAGGCCTTGGTAGGTCGCAGGAGAGTGTTGGCACCACATCTACACCCACAAGGCACCTAATTCCTGTACATTCTGGGGAGGAGGGCAATGAGCTCTTCAAATCTGGCAAGTTCAGGGGTGAAAACATCCAATGGAACTCGCCACTGTGTTCTTCAAACCACTCCATCCTGCTCCTGGACTTGTGGTACTGCACATTATCTTGCAGAAAAATGCCACTGCCCTCGGGAAACACGATCGTCCTGAAAAGGTGTATGTGGTCTGCAACCAGTGTATGGCACTCATTGGTCATCATGGTGTCTTGCATGATGTCCAGTGGGCCCATGAATGCCCATGCGAATGTTCCCAAAGCATAATGGAGCTACTGCCTTCTTGTCTCCATCCTGCAGTACAGGTGTCAAGGAGTTATTCTGCTGGAAGATGACAGGCTTGCGCACTCCTACCAGCATGATGAAAGAGGTATCAGGATTCATCAGACCATGCAATGTTTGCCACTGCGTCAATGTCTAGTACTGATGGTCACATGTCCATTTCAGTCATAGTTGCCAATGTCGTAGTGCTAAGACTGGCACAAGCATGGGTCATTGACTGGGGAGGCCCACCGTCAGGATTGTTCGGTGCACTCTGTGTTAAGACACATTGGTACTCTGCCTAGCACTAAAGTCTGACGTTAGTTCTATCACAGTTCACTGCCTGCCCTGTTTTACCAGTCTGCCCAGCCTACTACGTCCAGCATCTGTAATCAGGAGTGGCAGCCCAACCACACTACCTATGGACGTGGTTTCACCTTGGTTTTGCCACATGTTACAAACACTCTCCACAGTGCTCCCCCAACACCGACAAGTTGTGCAGTTTCCGAAATGCTCATGCTGAGCCTCTGGGCCTTCATAATCTGCCTTGGTCAAACTCAAATTGCACACCGTCCCCATTCTACACATAGACAGTATGTTCACACACCCTATGTGTGTCTGACTAGCAGTCACTCCTCGTCAGGTGATGTTCCTATTGACTGGATGAGTTTATATAAAAAATACGTTGGTCATAATTTTCTGACTGATCAGAGTTTATAAATGATTTAGGTGACAATCTGAGCAGCACTCTTAAATTCTTGTCTAATGATGCTGTCCTTTACTGTCCATCAAAGTCATCCAATTGCAAAATGATTTAGATAAGACATCTGTTTGGTACAAACAGTAGCAATTGATCCTAAATAATGAGAAGTGTGAAGTCACACATGAGCACTAAAAGTAATCCATTAAATTTCGGTTACACGAAGCTTAAGGCTGTCAGTTCGACTAAATACCTAGTGATCCCAGTTATGACCAACTTAAATTGGAATGATCATAGCTAATGTTGCGGAAAAGGTGAACCAAAGACTGAGTTTTATTGGCAGAACTCTTAAAAGATACAACAAAGCTATTAAACAGACTGCCTACATTGCACTTGTCTGTCCTCTTCTGGAATACTGCTGAGTGGTACAAGATCCTTGTCAGCTAGGATTTATGGAGGACATCAACAAAGTTCAAAGAATAGTAGCTTGTTTTGTGTTATTGCGAAATAGAGGAGAGAGTTTCATGGATATGGTACATGAATTGGGGAGACAGGCATTAAAACAATGGCATTCTTTGCTGTGGCGAGATATTTTCATGGAATTTCAATCTCCAACTTTCTCCCCCAAATGCAAAAATATTTTATTGACACCCACCTACAAAGAGAGAAATGATCATTGTAATAAAATAGGAGAAATAAGAGCTCACACAGAAAGTTTTATGTGCCTGCTTTGCCCATGCACTGTTCCAGAGTGGAAAAGTAGACAAATTGTGTGAAAGTGGTTTAATGAACCCTCTGCCAGGCATTTAAGTGTGAACTGTAGATGTAGATGTACATTCCAGATCTTACTTGTCTATATACAGCTCTTCTAGAATCGAATGACAATGCATGGCAGGTTATGTGCTACTCTAAAGGAATGTTTCCCCATAGCATTAAGAAAGATTTATACTTACTAGACAGGAGCTCGAAACAATTAATGTGAAACAACCCATCCACTGGGTCCTCCATTGGCAGCCACTTCACATCAGTTAATGTCAATATGGAACAATCATCTGATATTGAATGAAAACACCCACGAAGATTTCCTTCCTTCGTCTTTACCAAGAGAACTTGGCCTTTCACAAAACCATCCATCTGAAAAAGGAAAATTAGTAAAACTTTCCTAGTTTATTAGATGAATGAGTCCTTCCAACTCCTCTCAAAGAGAGAATCATAGAACTCTCACTATATTATACCACTTTGCCATGATGCCATTATTGTATGACCCTGTTACATCAGAGCACCTGATGATGCTTGATGTAGTGATGAGCCAAAACATTATGACCATTGCCCACTGCTAGACTGAATGCCTCCTAGCAGTGCTGCAGGCATGTGTGACAGCAAGGAAAATTTATAAATGTAGTTGAGATGAATGGGTATCATTCTACTGACAACACAGGCTGCAAATGTGGAGCTCCTCTGACATAAGCTACTCTGAGAAAGGGCACATTGTTATGGCCCAGTGCCTAGAAACAGGTATCTTGGAAACACCAAAGTTGGTTGGCCGTACACATGCAGCAGTCATAGGGTTTTATAGTAAGTGGTTGGTTGACAGTGAAATCACAAGCAGGCAGAAAGGTGTTGGATATCCACACCTCATCACAATATGTGGAGATTGGAGGCTTGCTCACATTGTAAAGTGAGACAGGTGGTGATATGTGGTAGACTTGATGCAGTGCACAATGCTGGTGCAAGCATATGTGGTTCAGAGCACACTGCTAAATATGGGGCTCTGCTGCAGACGACCACATGTTCCTATGTTATCCTAATGACATCAGTTATGACTGCAGTGAGTGCAAGACAATCAACATTGACACCTGGTCAAACGAAATACACTTCTCATTACTCCTTGGTGATGGTAGTGTCCAGATATTTCATTATCCACACAACAAGCACAGGCTGGTGAGGGCAGTATTGTACTGTGGGGACACTGACCTGGTCTTCCATGGGACCTGTGATAGTAATCGAATGGGGTCATTCGATGGTAACTCGCGTTACTGAGTGATGTTTATATTGTAAGTTTTGGACAATTAACAGAAGGAAGTGTTTCTATTAAATATTTTTTATACCTCAAAACATACTTTATACAGAAGGCTCTATAAATCTATATCACAATAATTGTTACATTACTATATTTATAAACCCAAATCTTATAATTATTCTTGGTAACACACATTACATCTCCAAGAAATGGCTTTTGCATATAATAAAGAAAATACAAAAGTCTGCTCTGTTTTATGTGAACATTTCTTGTAAGTTTTACACACTATACCAGACGATCTTATAAGTATTTTAACACAGTTCCAAACATTTAATCACCAATAAAATAAATACTAAAACATAATGAACAGGAAACTCACGTTACAACATATGGTAACTCACGTTACGTTGTCACAGATCACAGTCAAACTTGAAAACATCATGGGAATTTACAACACTTGGAGGGTTCACTTTTCTGACAAGCTTGTCTTTAGTGTAGTACATCTCATCTTTAATTTCAGGCCACTTCCAAAACTTTCCCTCTTTCATCATAACATCAACTTTACACTCACCATTTTCAATTTTAGTAACATTACCAGGAAAATATGAATTGTCGTATTTTACCACCACCCAGTCATCTACTTGCAATTATAGTGATTTTTCTGTTCTGTTAGTGTTTTTCTCTGCAGATGATGAAGTGGTGTGTTGTACAACTTCATTATTCTAGAGTTCCAAGTGATGAATTTCAGAAATGTTCAAGAAAGGCTTGCAATTCTTGATTAAGGCTGAGAGCTGCAGTTTTTGCTTCTTTGGCTAAAGTCTTCTTCACCCATAAGAACTGCTGTCACATTAGAAGAAGAATTCAACAATGCTGTCACAAAATCTGTTGTACTGTTTCCAACACATTTCCTATTTTGCACATGAGACCAAACTTGGCCTTTGACAGCCCCACCAATTCCATCCACTGGCCCCTTCCCATGAGAAGTTGCAAAGTACTTCCATGTAATTCTTTTGGCGTGACTCTTACTTAGATATTTTTTGACAGTTCTTCAAGAAGTCTATCAACATAGGGAATGACAGTGTTTTTTATGTGGTCCAGATTATCAGATACCAACACACAGTGGTGAGAAGTACCTGAATGCCAAATCATGGCGATAAAAATATTAATTTGATTCTGTTGCCAATGTAGACTTTGAATTTCATCTTGACTTAAACATATAAAATTTTCAGAAAAATTGATTTGCATCATGGCAGTTAGCATCGCAGAAGGCAGTGATTCCTTATCACTCTGATAGTTCTCTCTTAAAGTAGCAGTGCTCTAAAAATTTAGGTCCCATTGTAAGAATATGATCAATAAGATACTGTAATGTACCTTCTTCCTCTACTTTCAAAATTCTGCCATCACTCTCCTGCCACACATATCATTTCACGCGGTACTCTTTTACACCAGTACATAAATCAAAAAGTTTAAGTGCCAATAAATCTTTACATTTCATGCACTTTCCAAACAAACAATCAGCTGTAGGCTCTGCACACAGAAAAAATTCTGGGCAGTTACTGGTGTACTTAGGTATTTGGGGTACTATGCTAAGAAGAGAGTTAATAGCACAGACGAAATTCTCGTGATATCTGCAGAGACACAGATTGCGTAGAAATTTATTGGCAAGCATGACATGTTTGGGTCTTAATTATGCAAATTTAATTTTACCACTCACTTTGCCATTTTCTTCACAAAACATTGCATGGGCTTCTTTCAAAGAAAACATCAAGTGTCATACTTGCAAACTTACTCTTACCTTTCTCATCTTTTACAGTCACGTCTTTGTGTCCAGGGGCCTGTCTAATAATGTCATCCCTTTCATAGAATTTGCTCACTGCACTTATTATTTCAGCACTTATTTTTTGTTTAGAGATTCCTTCTACTTCTAAAGGTTCAACAAATGTATGATACAACCTTCTAATAACACATTTTTGTTTTCTGGGTGATGCTGGAAGTACACGTTTCACTTTCGATATGGCTTTTCCCAATGAAGACCTATTTTTATATGGTGGATAGGCAGAACTACTTGGTGCAGCTGAAGATGCTTCCTTTAGCCACTTCCTGCACTTCACAACTCTTTCGCTAACATTCTGTTTCCTGTCTGCAGCAATCTTTTCTTGTTCTCTTTTACTCAAACATTTTTCATGTTCCTGCTTCTTTGTCCTAAATTTTTCCACAGTTTCCTTGTGTTTGATTTTATACTCTTCATATCTGACTGCATCTTTCAATTTCTGCCTTCTTCTTCTCATCTTTTCTGCTGCACTTAAAGGCATTCTGCAAAAATTGCAAATTGTTGTAAAGTAGGAATAGCTATTCCCTATGGGATTTTATGTGGAATATTGAGATAAATATACATTAAATATGTTGAAATATATTGTTAATTGTGCTGTATGTAATTAAGAACCAATATGAATGCTCAAAATTATAACTAATCCTACAACAATTATGGTAACTCGCGTGACATAAATAAAGGTAAACCACATTATGTGAATTAAATATCCTATACCAAGTGAAGGCTTCCAGGAGGAAATTTATTTGAGACACCAAATTATCAGGTACACTTATGTGAAGAACAGCATGGCATACAACTTTCTATACTTTAATGTACTTTGTGAAAAATCTTAAAAAAATTGGTATTTGGTAACTCATGTTACACATTTTGGGTTATCATGCTTAAATTTTTTGCTTCTAAAAATATACCAAAAAGAAGAAGTAGAAGTATGCACTTAAAAGCCATATATAAATCATAAAGACTAATTATAAATTTCATGAATTTTTTCTTACCTTGAAATTGATCAAATCTTCTGCATGAACAAACTCAACAATATAGTCTTCACAACAATGGCTCCCACAAGAAAACAATAGGTTTTGGAGGGAAAAATCAATCTTGCCAACAAAATTCAATGCCCAAACTACATATGTAACAGAGTAAAATATTCCCACAGAAAAATTAATTTTTTGATAATGATTCCTCGATTACATGGAATGACCCAAGACATCATGACAGCTATAGACTATGCAAACACTACTGCAGGCTACCTGTATCCTTTCATGATGCATTTCCTCTGGTGGTGGTCTTTTCTAACAGCATAACTGTCCATATCGTAAGACTAGAATTGTACTACAGTGGTTTGAGGGGCATTGTAGTGAACTCACGTTGTTGTCTTGGCCACTAAATTTGCTTGATCTAAACTTGACAGAAGACATCTGAGATACTAGCACGCTCCAGCTCCACACTCATAAATAACCGGTCCATAATTTACAGGTATTGCATCTGGTGCCACATACCTTTGGAAACATACCAAGGACTTGACAAATCCATGCCATGCAGAACTGCTGCTGTACTGCCTTTCAAAGGTGGGCCAAAATGTTATTAAGCAGGTGATAACATTTTGGATCATCAGTGTATGTCCGACAGTTAACAAGCAGGTCACTTCGAAACTACTTCAGGCAGACCTCTGAATATTTCTGAGAAATGTGGGAACTTGGTCATGGAAGGATTAAAAACATCATTAGCATATAAAATATGTATGTCATGGAGTACTAAAATGGGTTTCCACTGTGCCAATTTCTAAAAAGAGAGGTTCCCATACTTTGACCTTTTGGGGGGGGGGGGGGTGTTTTTGAAATTTAGACTTCTTAAAACTTTATTTTAACACTTTTCTGCACATTTTAAAAGTGTGATAAAATATTTGTATCTGTAGAAAAATAATATTCCGTCATACCACATCTCAAAACCTGTAGTTCTGATTTATTTATTTATTTATTTATTTTGTTGGAAGTACCAGTTTTCATTTAAAAATGACGAACATGCTTCAACATGATTCAATTGATGAAATACAAAAATTTCTTTGATTGGTCTGATCACTAGGAAAGTTAAACTATGGTCTTAAAGCCATCTACCTGGTCCAGATGGGGTCATATCTCAAACAGAGACAACAGAAGGTCATATTAACAAACATTACTGCAGGAATGAAACTTAATTCAGAGTAAGGAAACAATACATATAGTTTCCCTCAAGGTTTAATACTTGACACATTCCTATTCTTGCTTAATAAAGACATCATATTTCCTCAAAAATCTTATATTTCCTGATGAGAGAAGTATATTGATCAAGGGTTTGTGGCGTAGAGCGCCATAAATATCGATATTTGTTCTGTGCCTAAGTGTGCTATCTTTGAGGAGAGGGCTTTGGGGAGCATGATGGACGCGAACGGCAGTTAGCCTCCGGACTTGTATCTGTGTAGAAGCTAAGTGTGAATACATCTGTATCTGAGAGAATTGTAGTTGTTTACCTACAACTATTTCATATTCCCTCACTGGTGACCCCGTTTTTGTGTAATACGCGTCCGAGTTACCGCCCGAAGGTTATTTACGCGCCTACCGCGTCGGGTTTCTCCGCGATCGCGAGGGCCTTTGTTCAGCTTCAAACAATGGCCTTTCAGCATTCACCGCCGCCCGGATTCCAGCAACATCTCTCCAGCACTCCTGCCGTTGTAGTGGACATGCCGCAAGAATCTTCGGAATCCTTCAGCCAGAACATGCAGTGGAATTCATCGAGTGCCGCCAGTTTCTTCCAACTGCCAACGGTCGTGGACTCTGGCTTTGTTAGCCTGGACCTTCCCACGTGTTCTCCACAGAGTGTTGGTCGGAACATTCCTACTCCTGTGTCAACACACAATTCAATACAGTTCGTGGCGTCGAGCAAGGTTTTGCTACTTTGGAAAATCCAGTAGTAAATTCAAACTCGAATCAGTTCCCGCCACGTCTGTATCCTTCCGCGCCGTCTAGTCAACAGGTGTTCAATGCTCGCCAAACAGCAAATATCACACCGAGTGTACATCCTAGTGGACGTGTGTGGGATCCTTGTGTTGCTTCTAATCAAGTCAACAATTCTGTGCTGGACAGTAATTACTCCGTCATCTACAAACAGCCCCACCACTCACGGTCGAGTGAATACTGTGTGCATAACAGACATCCACCGGCGTACTTAAGCACTTGTGGCTTCTCTCCGAGCTACCACGTCAATGAGAATGCACATTTTGACTACGATCCTCACCCCGTTCAAGCGTCCATCGCTTCTCACCCCCCCCCCCCCCCCCCCCCGGCGTCAAATGAATTTCGCGATTCCCGCATTACGGGACGCCAATAATTCGGACTCGCAATCTTCTGCATGCTCTACTTCCGTCCGAAGTAATAGGCGCACCTCCACAGTGACTGCAGTGCCGAATCTGCCGAAATTACCAGACTTCAAACCCGCTCCCCCAGAGTTCTGGTTTAACCTGGTTGAGCAAACATTCAATGTCTGTGCTTTGGACGACGACGCACGCTTCGCCTGCCTCATGAACCATCTTCACGACCGCGTCGATTTAATTTACGATCTGGTCAAAGCACCCCCCCTAGCAGGGAAGTATGCTGTGGCGAAACAGACGATACTGGAGAGCGTCTCTAAAACCAGGAGAGAAAATGTGCGACAGCTCATCTACAATGAGCGTCTAGGTGACAGGTCTCCGTCCCAGCTGTGGCGGTGCATCCGTCTTCTCGTCGATGAGCAAGTTATGCCTGATGACACGCTCGCAGAAATCTGGACTGAAAAGCTGCCTTTGCTTTCCAGACTGCAATCTCTGCGTATGAAGATAGGCCAGTAAATGAACGTTTACGCACCGCCGACAGAGCATACTCCGCCAGGCAACATGAGCTCCGTGCACTGCATTCTGGACGTGACCGCACTAAGACGCTTTCTGGCGCCACACCCTTGTCTGGTGCTGCTAATAACAAGTTTGTTAAACTAGCCGCCCTGCCTGCACCTTCAACTCCCCGCAACGACAGTGCATCGGCCTCTGTGGAAGACTCTGGGGCACATACTCCGTCACCTAGCAACTACCCACAGGAGCACAGGCCCGCCCAACCTTACTGTTTCTTCCACGCGAGATTCGGGGAGCAAGCTCGCAAATGCCAGTTACCGTGTTCTTACCCAAACTCCAACCGCAGGTAGGCTACGGTGCCACCTCCTGCGATGTAAACAACGGGCACCATCCCACGTTGCACTCCGTTTCGGACAATAACAGTAAGTGTGGTCGAGTCTACGTTCGAGATTTACGATCAGGTGCATGTTTTCTGGTAGACACTGGCGCAGACGTCTCTTTGCTGCCGGTTCGCCTAGCAACCAATAAAGTGCAACCACACAAAACAGTACTTCGTGCAGTGAACTTGTCTACCCTACAGTGTTCGGGTTCCACTTTGTATACAGTGAAACTTTCGCCCGAGTGCAAGCTGGAGTGGACGTTCCTAGTGTCAACAATTGAAGAACCTATTCTCGGAATTGATTTCCTCAAGCACTATCAGTTGTCACTAGATTTTGTGCAAAATACTGTGTTTTACCCCCCCCCCCCCCCTTAACAGACATATTCCTTTCGCTTCGCCGAGTGACAGTTCGGCTAACACCAAACATGTGTGCTATGCTAAGAAGTGTGTAAACCTATCCTTGGAGCTGCAATCTTGGACAAACAAGTGGCTAGTGGAGTGCGCCAAGTCTTTGAAGTTGCGGATGGAACATATGGAAATGCTGCTGCATCTCCGCGACATACACCACAGAGTTGGCCTCCACACAACAACGCCTCGCGGCACTACAAGCAGACGCCTCGTTGGCTACAGACAAGGTCAGTCCGTGCCAATCTGGTGTTCCCGTGCCCGCGCATGTTAACGGCAATGTTGTGAACTCTGTAAACTGTGTCAGCACCCCCTTTTGTAATGATAGGGTATGCCCGAGTGCTCATGCTCCTTGCGTTCCGAATGGACAATTAACTTGCCAAGCTCGTGGCAATGAACTACGGCCATCTGCTGTTCGCCCACGCCCACTCGTGCCTACAGTGCTCGTAGCGGCACGGCCCACTACCAAGAACCAGTGTACCAACCTCGCCCACGTTAACACGTGTGCGGCCTTTACGCAGCCTACGAGCGGGTGGCACACCTGTACTTCCGTGCCCTCAGAGCCACAGCTTGGCCCGTCTGCCACTGCCTGCTCCGCTCCACGGACATCTGACTGTCGTGCCGCGCCACGTATTGCAGTAGTCACTAACGGCACAGTTCATCGGTTACGTCTAACCGATGGGCCACCCATATCGCAACGCCCACGCCGCCTCAAGCCGGAATTTATGAAAATTTCAAAAGAACAATCGGACGATCTGTTACAAAAGGGAATAATTGAACCTTCTTCCGGTTGCTGCGCTAGTCCTATCCTGTTTGACCAAAAGAAAGACGGTACTTGGTGTATGGTCGGAGACTATAGGCGTTTAAATGCCCGCACCATCATTGATAAATATCCGGTCCCACACATCGCAGACTTCAATCATGCGCTCGCAGGTGCAAAGTACTTCTCTGTTTTGGACTGTAAGCACGCATTTCATCAGATTCCTATAGCTCCGGAGGACATTGAAAAGACTCCCATAACCACTCCCTTCGGGCTGTTCCAACACAAATTTATGCCGTTTGGGTTGAAAAACGCCCCCCAAACGTGGCAGCATTTCATCAATCAAACTTTATCCCATCTAGACTTTGGTTTCATATACATGGACGACATATTGGTTTTTGCTTCTACTTTGGAACAGAGTGAAGAGCTTGTTCAAGTCGTGACAGATATTTTAGCAGCCGCTGGTATTGAACTGAACAATAAAAAGACTCAATTGCACCAGTCATCCGTCACATTCCTAAGTTATGTTGCGTCATCGGACGGTCTGACACCACCACAGGACAAGATCAAGTCTGTTCTCGAGATGCTACGCACTCAGACCTATAGGGAATTATGCAGGTTCATCGGAACAGTTAATTATTACCGGAAACATTTGCCAGCCACTTCTGTGGTGCAGGGTCCTCTCACAGATGCTCTCGCTGGCCCACAAACTTCTGGCACCCGCCAGGTACCATGGACACCAGACATGGACAAGGCATTTAATGAACTCAAACAGTTGTTGGCCTCTGCTGTCACTATTGCTCACCCACGGGCGGATGCCACAATGTTTATCACTACTGACACTAGTGACAATGCTATCGGCGCAGTACTGAGTCAGACATACAACGATGTTACGACCCCCCTGCAGTTTTTCTCAAAAAAGCTAAACAACGCGCAGAAGAAATACTCAGCATTCGACAGAGAATTGCTTGCAGTTTACGAGGCCATAAGACACTTCAGAACTGATGTTGAGGGACGAGATTTCTATGTGCTCACTGATCACAAGCCGTTGGTTCCTGCCATAAAAAAATCCTCCGGCCCCCACGACGCTTTCGTCACATCGATTACATCTTGCAATTTACAAATGACATTCGCTATATCCGAGGAGCGGACAATGTGGTCGCTGATTTTCTCTCGCGTGTTGGTGCTGTCACAAACTTAATTGACTTAACGGACCTACCTCGGTTGCAATCGGCAGACCCCGATACCATGCAGTTAATTTCAGACCACAGCTCCTCTCTCCAACCGGTACGCTCTACTTTCCCTGGCATATCTGACTTAGTGTGGTTTGATGAATCGACTGGTACGTTGCGGCCATTCATTCCTAAGCCCCTTTAACGCCAGGTCTTTGACAAACTACAGACATTAGCACACCCCGGTGTCAAAGCTTCCACCCGTCTGGTAGCTGAACGGTTTGTCTGGAGAGACATGCACCGTGACTGTCAGTCTTGGGCAAGGGCATGCATGGTGTGTCAACAGAACAAAGTTTCCAGGCACACTTCTCCACCCCTTGGCTGTTTTGCCCAACCGCCAGGCCGGTTTCACCATGTTCATGTCGACCTCGTAGGCCCTTTGCCCCCCTCCGAGGGTTTCCGTTACTTGTTTACAGCTATTGACAGGATGACTCGATGGGCTGAGGCTGTGCCTATTCCGAACATTACCTCTGAGACAGTAAGTCGAGCATTCTTAGATTTGTGGATCTCTAGATTTGGCTCACCTGTTTACCTCACCACTGACCAGGGGCGACAATTCGAGTCTTCAGTTTTCTCTGACTTATGTGAAATGTGTGATATTGTCAAAATTCATACTCCTGCATACCACCCCCAAAGCAATGGGCTTGTCGAGCGATGGCATCGCACCTTAAAGTCTGCCCTGCGTTGCCATGACTCACTATGGACAGAGGCACTGCCCTTCGTGCTTCTTGGCCTTCGTGCGACTTTCAAGGATGACCTCAAGGGTTCTGTAGCCGAGTTTGTGTATGGCCAACTTCTGGTTTTGCCTGGAGAATTAGTCACTCCGACCCCATTTCCACAGCCCTCTGAACTCCCTTCACTTCTCGAGCGGGTGCGCTTGCACTGCAGCAAAATTCAGCCGCCACCTCCTGCTGCTCATACACCTCCACGTGTGTACGTACCGTGCACGCTAGACTCTTGTGAGCACGTGTTTCTCAGAGACGACGCAGTCAAATCCCCACTTCAGTCGCCCTACACAGGTCCTTACAAGGTTGTCAAACGCTCTGAGAATAACATGGATCTCCTCATAAAAGACTCTGTAACCACGGTCTCACTCAACCGAGTGAAACCAGCTTTCATTGAGCCTCAGGTGAACCTCCCTGATTCTGCCCATTTCTCCCACTCCTGCTTCGAGCGGCCATCCATCTTCCCACACCATGCATTTGTGTATTGATTCTCCACAGTGTGCTTCTCTGCCGAGCACTGCTCCTTCTTCGCGTTCATCTAATTCGAGTGGCCAATCTTTTCGGGGCTTCACTCCTCACAGCCCTCGCAGTCGAACTGCCAACCACTCGGATTCTACCATTGTGTTACCATCTTCGTGTGACAGCTCTTTGTCACGCCGTTCAATCCACACTGGCTCCTCGTTGCCTTCGGTCACGCTCCCTTGTCTGTCAGCTGATCGCCCGAGATTGTCTCCTGCGCAGTCCAATGCACCTGCCACCCCCCTCTTAGCAGATGCTTCCCCCTGCCATGGCTTTCCCACACCTCCCTGCCTCCCTACCATTGCTCGTACAGGTGCCATCCAAGAATTCACAACACGTGCACCCTGATGACATAAATTATCTGTTGTCATAGATGGCGATGCGGTGTGTGTGGTACTCGCGTGTGACAATATTGAGTGAGGAAGTGCAGAATCTTGTGTGGTGCGCCGCTTTAAATTGAGCAGAAGGGGCTGCATGTGGCAATTTGCGTGCCTTTGTTAGGCCTTCTGGCAAGGTGATTCTCCGCCTGCCGGCTGACGAAGTGCTACACCCCCACTCCAGGACGGGATGTCGTCTTCAACCGCCGGCGTCGCTTGCTGATTTCACCGTCGATGTACCAGGTTTCACCTCCCCGGTCTCCTACCAGTCGACCGCTTCCGCCTGACGCAGAACTGTGCGACCCTCCTAACTTCTCACCCCCCCCATTCACAGGGACGTACTCCATACTGTGCGGGGGGGAGGGGGGGGGGGGCTATGTGGCGTAGAGCGCCATAAATTTCGATATTTGTTCTGTGCGTAAGTGTGCTATCTTTGAGGAGAGGGCTTTGGGGAGCATGTTGGACACGAACGGCAGTTAGCCTCCGGACTTGTATCTGTGTAGAAGCTAAGTGTGAATACATCTGTATCTGAGAGAATTCTAGTTGTTTACCTACAACTATTTCAAATTCCCTCAGGTCCAAACACATCCAGATCATACCAGGCCTACAACTAATTCACATCAAGCAGCTTAGCCGTTAATCTTACAAAAATTGATACAATGCAATCACAAACAAATTAAAATTACTTACAGGTATATTTATGGGTGCGAACACATGCATGCGCACAGTCACACATACACACATATACAGTCTCTCTCTCTCTCTCTCTCTCTCTCTCTCTCTCTCTCTCTCTCTCTCTCCCTCTCTCTCTCTCTCTCTCTCCCTCTCTCTCTATCACACACACACACACACACACACACACACACACACACACACATAGAAAACTGCATGATTATCAAAGAGTACATTGGCACTCGTAATAATTAGTTGTTAATGGGTTGGTATTTTTACAACAACAGATACACATAACAGAGACCTGAGTCATCAATAAATGAATAAATAATGAAAACTCCAGGTACGAATATCAACAACGTAGGAAAAGACCAATTGCTACTTTCCATAAAGATGACGTGTTATGTTGCAGACCATCACAATTAAAAAGCACTTACACATAATCTTTGAGCCACAGCCTTCATCAGAAAAAGAGAAACACACAGGATCCATTCACATACACCAGCTGACCTGCTGGATTTGGCGACCATGTGTGTGTGTGTGAGGTGTGCTTGCTTGTGTGTATGAATGCTGTATGTTTCTCTTTTTCTGACAATGGCTGTGACCAAAAGCTTATGTGTGTCTTTTAATTGCACCTTTTTGCAACTTAATATGTCATCTTTATGGCAAATAGCAATCTGTCTTTTCCTACATTGTGGATGTATTCTCCTTCACTATTTACAATAGTCTGCCAATCCTGGGGTAACTTTCTGATTCCATGTCTGTCGAAATCATGTGGTTTGGAGATGAAGAACTTTTCAGGCCATGTCTGGAAAGCATTTTCATCCAACAAGGAAGTTCCTTGAAGGTTGTTTGATAAAGTGGAAAAGGTGGAAATCTGATGGTGAATAATGTGGGTATGGAATGACTTTCCAACTAACTCCTGTATAGTGTTTTTTTGTCCGTCTAGCATAATGAGGGTAGCCATTATCATGGAGTAGCATCACTTCACACAGTCTTCCTGGCCATTATTCCTGGACTGTGTCTGCAAGTCATCTCAGCTGTTGACTATAAATGTGAGCAGTGAGGGTTACACCTCGAGGACGCAATTCATATTACACCATATAATCACTGTTCCACCAGATTCATGTCATTATCTTTCGTGGATACACAGAGGTGTTTGTACTGGGCATAGCTGCCTTGTTTTGACTCAACCATAGCTTTCTTTTTTTTGTGTTAGCGTTAAGACACCATATCTCATCACCAGTAATGATACAGAATAGGAATCATCAGTGCTGTTCATGACCTTCACCATTTCATGCAAATGTTGTACAATGGAGTAATGGCCAGAGTTCATCACAACTGCCGGGTCTTGAGTACAATCATGTGGATCATTGTGGATTAATGTATTTAAATGACCCTGAAGGTCTTCCTGAATGTGCAGATTCACTAATGTCAAAACGATCCTCCTTAAAATCAGAAAATCATTTTCTTGTCATTGAATGACATTACCCCCACACATGGCGCAAATGTTTCTGGCTGCCTCTGCTGCTGTCACCCCTCTTATAGAACTCAAACAGAAGAATATGTCAGAAATGTTCCGATTTCTCCACTTGGCACTCCATTTTATAGCATCCACAACACCACTCACCAATATGTAAACTCAAATAGCAATAGTAAACTACAAAATAGCAGTAGTGCACTACAAATAAAAAATGACAGTCATTAAAGAAACCCATATCAACCAAAATACAAACATGCAAACGAAAAATGCTATGAACTTAAGCACCAACCTAATACTCATTTTACAAAAGTATCCTACAGATGCTGTTCCTGCACTTAATATTTAATTTGACTCATTTTGCATTCCTAAAGATTCTCCTTCAAGGTGGAATTTATGGAAGATAATGTGTGAGTGGATTGATGAATGAACTTTATGGAATTGTAAAATTTGAAACAATAGACACACATCAAAAAAGTTTTGCATCACCTCGGTTCCGAGAGTTCCGGAATCTGTACAGAAAATTGGAATAGAGATCATTTCTGCCCTTTTTATTGCTCATGAAAACCACACAGTGCATGTTGACCACCATACAGCACGACCTTCAGAGATTGCTGTACACACTGGTACCTCTAATACCCAGTAGCATGTCCTCTTGCACTGATGCATGTCTGTACTGGTCATAACATACTGCCCACAACTTCAGCAAGGCACTCTTGGTCCAGATTGTCCCACTACTCAATGGCAATTCAGCGTAGATCCCTCAGAGTGGTCAGTGGGTCACGTCATCCATAAACAACCCTGGCATGTTCGATAGGGATCATTTCTGGAGAACATGCTGGCAGACGAGCAATGTCATTATCCTGAAGGAAGTCATTCACGAGATGTGCACGATTGGGGTGCGAATTGTCATCCATGAAGACAAATGTCTCGTCAATATGCTGCCGACATGGCTGCACTATTGGTTGGAGGATCGCATTCATGTATCATACAGCCATTAAGGCACCTTCCATGACCACCAGCGACACACGTCAGCTCGACATAATGCTACCCCCAAACATCAGGGAACCTCCACCTTGCTGCACACACTGGACAGTGTGTCTAAGGCGTTGCCTCCAAACACGTCTCAGACGACTGTCTGGTTTAAGGCATATGCAACACTCATCAGTGAAGAGAACGTGATGCCAATCCTGAGTGGTCCATTTGGCATGTTGTTGGGCCCATCTGTACTGCGCTCATGGTGTCGTGGTTGCAAAGATGAACCTCACATGAACGTTGGGAATGAAGTTGCGCATCATGCAGCCTATTGCGCACAGTTTGAGTCGTAGCACGATGTCCTGTGGCTGTGCGAAAAGCATTATTCAACATGGTGGTGTTCCTGTCAGCATTCCTCCGAGCCATAAACCGTACATAGCAGTCATCCACTGCAGTAGTAGTCATTGGGCGGCCTGAGCAAGGCATGTCATTGACAGTTCCTGTCGCTATTTATCTCCTCCATGTCCAAATCAGTTCCTGTCGCTATTTATCTCCTCGATGACCAAATAACATCACTTTGGTTCTCTCTGAGACGCCTGGATACTTCCCTTGTTGAGAGACCTTCCTGGCACACTGTAACAATGCAGACACGATTGAACTGCGGTATTGATTGGCTAGGCATGGTTGAACTACAGACAACACAAGCTGTTTAGTTCCTTCCTAGGCACTGCTCATGCACGGTTGTTTACATCTTTGGATGGGTTTAGTGGCATCTCTGAACAGTCAAAGGGACTGTGTCTATGATGCAATATCCACAGTCAACATTTATCTTCAAGAGTTCTGGGAACCGGGCTGATGCAAAACTTTTTTAATGTGTGTACATAAAGAAGTTAAAGATGTGTTAGTTTCAAACAGTTAACGAAAATTGCTATTAAAGTCATCCTCCAGGCCAAATCTCCAGTAGCCTACACCCTTAGCTGTCTCCTTCTAATTCTCTTACCCTCATCCTTTGCTGTCCAGTCATTTCCTCCCATTCTCTCCCTTTCCACCATGCAGGTATACACTGTATCTCTCCTCCTGTTTCATCAGATATTTGCAATTTATTTTTTTCACTGTGTACACATATGATATGATGTGATTATTGTTTTAGGGTACTAAATGCTGAAAACATCAGAGCCTTAGCATGAAATACATTGAAATGACAATATTCATGAGGAAGTGAGATGCACATATACAGAGATGGTGGTAGTATCACACACACAAGGTATAAAAGGGACGTGCACTGGCAGAGCTGTCATTTGTACACAGGTAATTCATGTTAAAAGGTTTTCGACTTGATTATGGCCACACAATGGGAACTAACAGACATTGAATGTGGAATGGTAGTTGATGCTAGACACACATTTTGGAAATTGTAAGGGAATTCAGTATTCTGAGATCCACAGCATCAGGAGTGTGCTGAGAATACCAAATTTCAGGCATTATCTCTCATCACAGACAACACTGCAGCCTATACCCTTCACTTAATCACTGAGAGCAGCAGTGTTTGCATAGTGTGGTCAGTGCTAACAGACAAGTAGCACTACATGAAATAACTGCAGAAATCAATGTGGGGGTTGCACAACAAACATATCTATTAGGAATGCAGCGAAATTCAGCATTAATTGGTTAATACGCTATGGCAGCAAAAGACAGACAAGAGCGCCTTTGCTAACAGTAACACATCACCCGCAACACATCTCCTGGACTTGTGGTCATATTGTGTGAAACATAGACAATTGGGAAACTGTGACCTGATCACATGAGTCACAATTTCAGATTTTAAGAGCTGATGGTAGAGTATGCATGTGGCACAGACCCCATGAAGCCATAGACCCAAGTTGTCAACAAGGCACTGTGCTAGTTGGTGGTTATTCCATAATGATGTGGCCTGAGGTATCTCATGACTCTTGTCATCTCAGTGTAAATAGACACATAGGTGGTGAAAAATCTCTTAAAAATAATAACACATTTAAAACAAAGCTGCATCAACATAAGGCATTTAAAATATGGCACTGACATCAGGAGAGTAATAAGAGTAATACAAGACTATCCATAAAATGTAGACAGAACTCTGCAGAATAACTTGATAAAATCAAAGCTAAAATACCTGTACATACACATTGAAAAGTGGGCAGGTTACAGTGGCTGGGTCACTACTTAGAAATACAGGGTGAGAAAGCTACTTTTTGATACTAAAATCAAATACCTAATTTCTCAGAAAGAGTCCAGACAACTGTGTAAATAGAGTTAGCCCAAATAAAGACAGCTCAACGTATGTTGTTTGTGATACACTGCATCAACAAAAAGCTTCCATTTCTTTCTCATTAGAAATAATGGTGTTATTTTAAGACGAATTTTATGTGCTTTTTCATTAAATCATCTCTATTGTGATATTTGGTTCAGCAATAAGTATCAATAAGAACAGCAAAACTTCAATAACTGCCAGTACTCTAACAGCAACTACATAGCACTGCTGCAAGTTACTAACATACAAAGTGGCATAGACCATCTCACTAGCAGCAGTGTTGCATGGCAATAGCAAACAGTTAGGGTGTTGTGAGTCCAATGAAACATAGCAAGAAAGACATGGAAGACAAATATTTAGCAATTTTTTAGAGTCTGTTGTTGTTATCAGCTCCATTATAGACAGAGAGCGAACCATGCAGCCATAATATTAATATGTTCTGAAACAGTATCATTTTGAAGGGATTTTTCACAGTATGGCCAGCTGTTTCATTTCCTGTACTACCCAGTCATTGTTGTAGCTCTGGTTATTATTTGTATTTTGCTCTCCCTGAATGCATTTCATTAAACTGAATATTGCACTACATTAACTTGGGACCACTCCATCAAAAAGAGCAAAACGTTTCTCTTTGTACCATTTTTTTGTGATGAGAAACAAGTCAACGCTTTTGTTGACACTCTGCAGCACATGAAACACATGATGAGCAGTATTTGACTGGGCTGAGCATGCATGAGTTTTCAAAAACTAAACAATACTGAAAATATTTGACAAAACACCAGTGGAAATGTGCCTGACATCTAATAGAAATGAGATGCAGTATGTGTGTGTGTGTGTGTGTGTGTGTGTGTGTGTGTGTGTGTGTGAGTGAGTGAGTGAGAGAGAGAGAGAGAGAGAGAGAGAGAGAGAGAGAGATTGAGGGAAAGGAGAAGGAATGGAGGGAGACAGTGATTGTGAGTGACAGAGAAAGAGAGAGAGGGAGTGAGGGGAGGATGGGACAGGAGAGGGAGGGGAAGGAGAGAGAGAAATAAGAATTTCTGTTGATTTTTTCTATCCTGTGATTTTGGTAAGTGTAGTTAGTATCTTTAATTCTAGTTTCTAGTAAACAAAATGGTATCTTGTACAACATTAATGTAAAATGTAATGTCACACTTGGGGTCACTAACACAGAAAAAGTAATATAACAAAAGGATAAAAACATGTAAATGTAAGGAGGCAGTGTGGAATAAACTGTAAATAACATTATAACATAGAAGTATACAAAAATAATTTGTACTGAAACTGGCAAAGAATTAAAATGTGCTAAAGGAATCTACCTAGCATGGATGGACTCACATCTGGGGAAAAAAAAGGAGAGAGAGAAAGGTTCATATTAACAGATGTTTCCACAGGTACGAAACTAAATTCAAAGTAGGAAACAAGTGCCTCATAATGTTTGATATTTGACCCATTCCTATTCTTGAATAACATAAATGATTTTCCATGGTAACTAGTGCCCCACATGGTATGATACTTGACCCATTCCTATTCTTGAATAACACAAATGATTTTCCAAAGACATCAGAGGTGTCTTCAAAAACTCTGTATTTGAATGAACATTGCAAAAAAACTTCTCAAAGTAGAATTATAACATGTCATTGTCCACAACAACGGTATAAAATAAGTGTTTGTTGAAGTATTAATACAAAAAACCATAATACTTAAAAGATGTAATGTTTCAAAACCATGAGATAGAAACTACCTTCATTTCTTGTGAAAAGGGGCTCTAGCATCTACACGAGAACGTGGATGATGCTGACACTTGGTGGAAGTTCGTACAGATCTGTGAGGTACAATCTGCATAAATTTCAACAAAATTGAAGATGAGCGAGACGGGAGTATACCTCAGATTGTGTCATACAAGGAATAACACTTAGTACACATATAAACATCTGTACGAGTAATGTAACCGATAAAGCAAGTGTCCAAAATTCCTTCTTAATGAGCAGAGTGGAAATTTATCCAGAATATTTTATATAATTTGTCAATGTTTGAAAATATTATAGTGAACAAACTTCAATTTATTAAAAGAAAATGCTAGTATTTACAACACACTTTGTGTTATATGAAAGTGTATAGTAAACTGCTGTAAATTCGTACGATCCATAACAATAACCCACTAGATTTCCTCAATCTTCAGCAGACTGCCATATCATTTTCAAAGTGAACAACATACTTGGACAGAATATTTAGTTAAAAAGAAATAGTTGATTTAGGAAAGAACTACTTATGACCTACAAGTGTATCATCTTGATTGTGGTTTCATGATGGTTGACACTAGTACACAATGCAGCTCTTACATCGAAGTCAGTGGTTCCCATGAAATACGGAATGGGGGGCGGCAGGGGGGGGAGTTAAACACCACAAGCACTCTTCTAGATTTCATGTAGGATTAGAGCTCAGAGATAAATTAATGCATTGGACAGAATAGCTTGATTGTATCTTATGTATCATTTCAAAACAATTAATTTTCACTGCTGGGGTACACTACTGAAAATTTTTGATGTGCTATTGGATGAGCTGAGCCGGGTGTGAACTGGTTGAGGCACCACGCATGCACTCAGAAGGAATGAGGTCAAAACCCTATTCAGGCATTCAGATTCATGTTTTTGTTTGCTTACTGTACTCCACAATCATGTGATGTAGGCTATACGTCCGTTTTGTTTGTCATAGTGGGCCACAGCTGATTTTCTTTCCCATCTTTGCACAGTCTGAGTTTGCACTCCATTTCTAGTAAACACTGATGGAATGTTATGCTCTCTCCTACAATTCCTTCCATCGGTTTATTTAGAATTTGCCAGGATTCAAATGTCTGGGATACGTTATCTGTCGTTTCCCAAAAGCCATTCTGGAAAATACAGGAACAGTTATTCCAACAAGGAGAGGGTAAACTCCCTGCTCCCTCTGCCTCTATCTCAGTCAGTGCTCTGTTTTAAATAACTTCTAAGACTGAAAGTGTCAAAGTCTAATCTTCTTTCTTTCTTTTGTGGGGTAATAGATGTCTCGAGAGCTTGTCTTAGTTTTATTTTAGTGAATATAGAATTCAAGATAATTCTCAATTGTTGATGGACTCAGTTGCATATTATAAATTAGATTACATGTTTCACTCACTCAGGATCATCTTCCAGTACTCTGACATGTGTTCTGAGTAAACAAGACATGTTGTGATGCAACTACTTAGATATTTCATGATCCTAAGTGATCAAAACATGTATTGTAAAATGGGCCATCTTTGGCCCTTTAAGGCAACTTTCATCCACATACAGAAAGAAAATATATTATTTCCCTCCAGAGTTTATGCCGAAGGCACTGGAAATCCAGGTATTCTATACTCTTCAGTAGTATGTATAATCTCAAGTCTTAAATTGGTCACACTGGTTTCCAACTCTGTTTTCATGTTAGAAGCACTGTTACAAGGGATTCCCCCCTTTGGTTATGTTAAAGTCCTATAACAACTCCCTTGTGTGTGGATCTTAACTTCACTCTTAAAATTTGAATAAGTACCAGTTCATCAATGTTATTTAGTATCAAATAATATGATCCCTTTCATAAAGCTTAATTTCTGTGTGCTGTTTTACAACATTTCAAAATCACACTTGGGGCTGCAATATAGGCTGTCCAGAACAACTCTGTCCCAGACCAAAGCTGCCCCAGTTTCAGTAAATACACTTATTCATGGCACAAAATTAAGTATGGAGAAAAATTGAGGACTATGCCTAATGACGGGTTCCCAAAATTATTAAGAAGCTAGTGACAGAATCTCTTCTCCACAGGGAAAAGAAGAAAACATGGTTTAAAGTTGTAGAAGTTGTGGCATCTATCCTTTGGATGCCAATGTTGTTCTCAAAGGCTTTTTGGTGCTGCAAGGTACGTGAAAACTGAATGTGTCAGTGAACCATTCCATGAAATGGTAATTAGTAAGAGAGCAGAGGCTACATCTGTTGTGTGCTAAAACAAAGGGAAATTGGTAAATGTGGAGCCTGGGAGAGGAATCACACCTGCAAACGTGTAAGTGCAAATGCTTGACTCACCTGTAAATGAGAAGAAGACAATGGTGTGAAGGCCAAGAAAAATTACTGATGTTTCGGCTCCCCTAGTGACGAGTGACGAGTATGAATGATTCTGTACATGATGACATGGAGTGTGGGCAAAAAGGTTGTGACACAAATGAAAACCCTACTCAAAAAGAGGACCAATCACGAAAGATTAACAGAAAGAAAACAATGATTCTGCAGTCAGTTATAATGGATACCACTACTCAGTCAAACCTGTTTGTTTTGTCACAGCAGAAAAAAACCAAAAAATTTTAAGTGATGCGTGGGGAAAAACCTATGAATTTTTGGAAGTGGCCAGCAGAAGGGAAAGAAGATGTAATGACACATGATTTTTCAGATAAAAAACGAGACTAAATGAGCCCAAGACAATTAGGAGAGGATATTACTGTGCTTTGGTCCGGGCTAACTTCACTCTTTTCTGATCTCGTACGTAAACTGACACTTCCCCTACTTGTGTTGCACTCCTACGTATAACATTTTCATTGAGTAAAATATTCCGTAAAATACCAGTTCATAACTTTAACCGCCTTTTTTTCTACCTTATTTCATCTTACAGAATTTTCCAAAAATAAAACTGTAAATGGGGTAAAGTTGTCGTGCAATGGGGCAACATTAGTCCATTCAAGAAAAAAAGGTTCTTTTTTGAAAACAATAATGATTAATTATGCACTCTGTCAAACTGTACTCAGAAAATCATCACTTTTCCACACAATTTTTTTTTTTGTGGGGGTGGGGGGGGGTTGGGAACAAAAATGAAGGACATAGCTTGAAACACAGGAAAAAGTTGGGCCAGTTGATGGTAATCCAATAAAAAATATACAAATGACATCGAATTGCTGACTCTCACATGACGAGTCTTCCGACTACAATGAGAATATAGAATTCCGTTCAGCCTGTTTGGATGGATCTGATGATGAAGCAACAAAAGTTAAATAGTTTATGTGGGTTAATTTCTGTGAATATTATGTTTCTTATACCAAAAGAAATAAAAAATATGAAGAATAACTGCGTAAATTTTAAAGTAAGGAAAATATTCATGAGCCGACTGCTGGAACATTGTGATAAAATCTATTCAAATGCAGAATTTGGATTCAACTTAGTAGACAAACAGACTTTCTTCGATCGCACAATTGAAAAATAATATCTTATTGGCCTATAACCGATCACATCCACTTACGCGATACGATCTGGTGTGTTTTAGCCTAATAGTTTCTTTTGTTGAAATCACATCTCTACTTCGTCCATTTTACTGACATTTCCTACATTTTCCATCTCCACAGAGGCGATGGGACAGTATTCTAGACGGCCGCGGTGGTCTAGCAGTTCTGGAGCTGCAGTCCGGAACTACGGGACTGCTACGGTCGCAGGTTCGAATCCTGCCTCGGGCATGGGTGTGTGTGTGATGTCCTTAGGTTAGTTAGGTTTAAGTAGTTCTAAGTTCTAGGGAACTTATGACCTAAGATGTTGAGTCCCATAGTGCTCAGAGCCATTTGAACCATTTGAACAGAATTCTATAGCGTATGCTCTGCAAATGCTGAGAAGTAAATGGATTAACTGCAACCGAGTGCCGCAAAATTTCTGCAAACCATGTGTCTACAGTGCAATTTAATCAATTTCTTACTTAAAATTTTGTGAGCACTCGAATTAATAACCATACCGGTGCACGAATCAAAAAATATAAAAATATTACTGAAATTCAGTATCCATATGAGAATATAAACGCGTGAAAAAACTGTAATAACTATAGCAATATCCCAAACTGAGAACACATCTTGGCTACAGAACAATAATGAAGGACAATGAAAAACTTTTTGCCTCTGGGTGAAAATAGGGCGTCTCTCCTTTTTTACACCTGGATGTACGAACTTTCACACAACTTTGTTACGGTAGCCGTCTACACGCATTC
The DNA here is from genome assembly GCF_023864275.1 of Schistocerca cancellata. Lineage (NCBI taxonomy): Eukaryota > Metazoa > Arthropoda > Insecta > Orthoptera > Acrididae > Schistocerca > Schistocerca cancellata. The sequence continues at coordinate 702,629,368 of NC_064627.1, read as the reverse complement.
CACAAACACCGCATTACCATATTTATTAGCTTATTTGTTTCAGTTGTAAATATTTGTCATGTATTATTGTTTTTGTGACATGTTCCACATCCTGGAGGATCTCCTTACTATGGATCAACTGGCATGAAAGTACATCTAATCTAATCTAATGTATAGTTTCCGCATTCCAAGAGATTCACATGCGGCTCTAGTCAATAAAGCAATATTGCTTCTGATTCTAAGCTTTCAAGACAGTGAGCATTTCCATCTGTTTGTCGTTTCATCTTGCGCTCTACAGATAGCAGAAAACGTTTATAAGATATAAAAAAGTCCTTACTTATATCACTGAAGAAAGAAGTACTAAACATGTTGTCTGCAACACTATATGATTAAACTAATAGTGTTCCGTGCATGTGATACCGATAAACGCATAACACTCCTTAGCACGTGTTCATATTACCTACTAGTACGATATGTGTTCTTACTTGAGAAATAACTCTACTCAGGAATACTGTATCAGCTACACCAGACATAACAAACGGATCTTCGCAAGCGTCGTATGGCTGACACAATACCGTCAACAATCCCACGACTCACTCTGGGCGATTTCTGTCACTGTCACTGTTGCAATTTTGGATGACGCCAGCGCGGGGCTCGCAGCAAATACTAAGAAGAGGCCCTTGGTTTGCTTTAGGCCTCAAAAGATTTAGGATATAAAATAAAACAGCACTTTACGAACAAACTTTTCTCGATTTAATTTGGAAAAATTAGAGGTAACATTAGTCAAGTCAGTGTGGCTAAGCAAATCACATTCAATGTTCATTAAAGTGAGATCATTTAGATGTTCTTGTTCCATTTGGTGTTCCTTAAGGGGCTCCGGAAAGGCTCAAAATCATGAAAAGTTCAATTTTTACTTTTTTGCGTTTTCTGAATCTGCAGACTATCACCTTTTAATAGATATATAATTTATTCAATTCCGAAGACTACAACTATTTTTAAAAAAATTTTGAAATGTGTTCGACATGGGCGTGACCCACTGTGGCGCTGTTAAACTGCTGTCAAATGGTGTTATTATTAACGTCCGTGTTCATCAGGTACATTTTAGTGATGTGAGATAAAGTATGTGTTGTGGCTAACCTGTGATGGTTCAATATATATCGTTGGTGTGATTGTCGATTGTTAATTGTTTATTTACTCTGTCGTTATCTCGAAAATATTCGTAATTAATTCTGTTTCTTGAGTCTCTGTTTTGTTGAAGTATAATAATGGGTAAAAGTAAAGTTATTAGAAATCCTCTGAAGGCTTTTAAGAAAAGGAGAAATGTTGGAAAGTCAAAGGTATGTGTTATTACTGTAAACAATAAAGACGATAACCAAGTGAGTGAACCTAACCTCTCAAGTACACCTGCCCATAGCAATCAAAGTGGGAAAGAAAATACTTCACAGAAGAAGCTTAGTTCAATGAGTGAAAACTATGAATGTTTTATGGGCGAATCGGATGTGAATGAAATATTTGATATGTCTGTTCTCAAAGGAATTTTTTCAAACTGTGTAAGATGTATTCATTGTAGTGAAGTTGGTCTGGAACTCTCCATAATAAAGCACGTAGGACTTGCTAGTGAAATGCAACTGAAATGTGATAAGTGTTCATACATGACCACCTTTTGGAACAGTGTTGCAGTAACTGCAACTGAAGAAAATGGTAGCAAAATCTACGAACTCAACATTAGATTTGTTTATTCCTTGCATTCAGTTGGTAAGGGTGCTACTGCAGGTGCAATTTTCTGTGGCATCATGAATCTTCCAGAGATTTGACTGCAGCGTTCGATGGTACCTGGCATAAACGGGGACACACATCTCTTCATGGTGTAGTATCTGCCACCAGTATGTATACAGGGAAAGTTTTAGATGTAGCAGTAATATCAAAGTATTGTAGATGTCCACAAAAATATAAAGGTACACATGAAAATAATTGCAAAGCTAACCATAGTGGCAGTAGTGGAGGAATGGAAGTGGCTGGTGTTGCCAGTATATTCCAGCGTTCTGAGGCGTGTGATAAAGTGCGATATGTTAATTACCTTGGTGACATGATTCTAAAAGTTTCAAACATGTTCAAGGACTGAAGCCCTATGGTGATGATGTTGTAGTGCAGAAATTTGAGTGTATTGGACACGTACAGAAGCGAATGGGAACAAGACTTCGGCGACTGAAAGCTTCGTACAAAAAACAAAAACTCAGTGATGGTAAAGGGTTCATTGGGAAGGGAAGGTTAACTGACAGTGTAATTGACAAAATACAGAACTATTATGGAATGGCTATTAGGCAAAATACACAAAGTGTCGACGAAATGAAGAAGGCTGTTTGGGCTCTTTTCTTTCATACTTCTTCAACCGATGAAAATCCCCAACATAGCTTGTGTCTCAAAGAAGAAGACAGTTGGTGTAAATATAACAAAGGATTGCTAACTGGTGAAGTGTACACTCATAAGCATAGTCTGCCTCATGCAATAATGGAGGTGATAAAACCTATTTTCAGAGACTTAGCAGCACCTGAACTGTTGAAAAAGTGTATTCACGGAAAAACTCAAAACCCCAATGAAAGTGTAAATAGTGTTATATGGTCAAGAATCCCCAAGACTGTATTTGTTGGAATAGAAACACTTCACTTTGCTGTGTATGATGCTGTTGCGACTTTCAATGATGGCAACATTGTAAGGTGCAAGGTATTTAGAAATATGGGAATGAAGATTGGTTCTAACATGGTACGAGCGATGCTTGCTTTAGACAAGGAACGCCTTTGGGCTGCAGACAGGGCTGTAAAGAGTCTAGAAATACAAGCAAGAGTAAACAGGAGGAGGAACAAGAGGAAGCTGGAGAAGGAGTTTGCAGAGGATGAAGATAATCCATCCTATGGACCTGGAATGCACTAAAAAGTTAATCCAATCTTTGTCGCTCGATTCCCAAAACTTTTATTTTCTCATACTAATTACATGTTTTCTAAGGATCTTCCAACCATATTTGTTTCAAACTTTCAGTAAATGTTACACAGTACCTTCTGCATAATTTAACACAGCCTTTTTCCAAAAAACTGTATATTTTTGAATATATAAATAAAAAATTGCAAAAAAATGTTGTGAATTTTCATTACAATTGAAAAAAATTATCTTTAACAACTGAACTAAAATTTTGTAAAATCCCTGTGTTAAGTTGTAGCCCATATTTCAATAAATAATCTGTAAAAAGTTCAACTTCCTACCTCAAATACTTTGTGAGGAAAGATGTAATTTATAAGCGTTATTTTAACATTGCAAGTATAGGGCGTTCCGGAGCCCCTTAACTCATTTTTAATGCTCTTTGAAATAGCTTGCAGTTGGTGATCATCAATGACAAGTAAACGCCTACAATAAGTTTATTTTATATTTGGGAAACACAATTTCAACTAATTTGCCATTGTAACTTTATAAGACTGCAGTTCCAGGGACTGCCCTTTTTGCCGTCTATAGCAGCCATCACATCTATTTTGAGCAGCTTCACAAATTGCGCCAGTTCGTCACCAAGGCTTCCTTCCAAATCGTCTGGGTTAAACATTGATAGTGATTAAAATTCTTTTCAATATCTCGTCTGCTGTTGAAGTATTCTGAATACACCAGTCACCTAATGGTATGCTTCCATGCGCCTAGCTACTAATGCAGATGGCTCATTATCAATTATGACAATAAAGAACTAAACTTCAAAATGCTGCATCGAGTGTAGCAGACCCCTGAATTGGTCACACTTTCTGTTTTGCTTGTGTCACCTTGAAGTTTGTTGCTTCTATTCTTCACAGCCGATCGGCACTTTAGCTTTTGCATCAGTATCTGAGAATGTGGACTACAATGCTCGGATGTACCCATCTAACGATTTATAAAGGGTGTCTTGGTCAGACGACTGCAAGGAAGCGTTTGTCTCTCGCAAGCCTTCTAGGATTTCATTCAAAGCAATAGTCATTATTCTCTTTATCAACTTACCATCTTCGAAACTAGTCCGTAAGCTTGATTACCACACTCTTCCTTTTGATTCATGATATTAGATATGTCACTCAAAACTTGCTTGATAGTGATAAACCATATACAAGTGCCTTCGTAGCAACTGCTCGGGCCGACACTTTTCAAAACCGAAATATTTGAATTAGTTTCTTTCAATGATTTCAAAATAAGACCCCCACCCCCACCCCGAGAGGCAGATGCCAGGTAAGTGATGTTGAGTGCAGTTCTGGATCATCGGTCGCTGATGATGGGAGTGTAGAATGTAGGTGACAAGGGTGTTCAGAGGCACCTGTCTGACAACAGATTGCATGGACGACGCCCACCACGTGACTTAGGAGCGAAACATAGCAGTGTGCAATGCAGAGCAACAGCTGGGCCTCTGTCACAGGATGTGGTGGTGGGAATGCAGCGTTTGGCAGGTGGACGCAGCTGGTCTGTGACCTTGGCACCGACCACGTAGACACCTGGGTGTGGCCAGAGAAGCCGTGTGGCAACTAACGCCGGCCGGCATGGTGGGTCAGCAGTGGCGGGCGGTTAGTCACAGATGGTCCGTGAGCTTGACAGCCCCTGCGTTTATGTTCCGGTGTGCATGTGCTGCAACCATCAGGTGAAGGCAGCTGACTGCTGCAAGGCGGAGTTGCGCCACGGCAGTGGCGGTGGCAGCGGCGTATATCTGCAGCGTCATAGTCTTGGTCCAAGCTGTGTGCTTTATGTGACAGTGGGTGGTGGCCTGGGGCATGAGACGCACAGCTGGGCTTGCAACTCAGGGAAGAAGGTGTTGCGTGATGTGGTGACAGATGCAGGAAGTGGGCCGCATAGCATCAGGAGCTGCACCAAAGTGCAGTCTCGCTGGACGCGTGGTGGCACTGAGGAAATAGGGTAGGCAGAACGTCGGTGGCCACGCATGGTGCTGCCAGTACATGTGGTGCAACATGTGCTGGAGTGTGCGGGCTTCAGTGAGCGCTCCAGGTGTCTGCCATCTACTAGTCACCCTAGTGGCGTCCTGGCATGGCTGTAGGAAAGGCGTCGCTTCTTGGGTGCTGGAGATTGCGTTCTGGGCTGTGCCAGGGCCGTTGGGGTATCAGAGGAGTGGTGCATCAAGCAGGAAGCGGTGATGAAGCATGGATCTCGATGTCATGTGTTGTGCCTTTGACATCAGGGTCTGTATGCTCGGGATCGGTGGCAGAAGGGGTAGAGAACAGGAACAATGTGGCTGCACCTAGGATCCAGGCACTGGTTGTGTCAGGGCAGCCTTGGTGGCAGCAGTGGCATCCGTGATGTCAGTGGTTGGCAAGGATACCCTGACTGCTGGTGGTGCATCCACGATATCAATGGTGAACACATAATCTGGCTTTAGCCTGTCAATGAACACCACTGAGTGGGCACCATAGAGGTGCCCAATGAATTTTTTGTCACTTCTCTGCAGAATGAGGTAAGGCCTGAGTTCCATGGGCAGAGTTGAGGCTGACAGTTATTGATGTTTAGCATTACATGAGTAGTCCGGCCCGGTAGCTGAGTGGTCAGTGCGACAGAAAGTCAAACCTAAGGGTCCGGGTTTGATTCCTGGCTGGGTCGGAGATTTTCTCTGCTCAGGGACTTGGTGTAGTATTGTCCTAACCATAATCATTTCATCCTCATCGACATGCAAGTAGCCGAAGTGGTGTCAAATCGAAAGACTTGCACCTGGCAAACGGTCTACCCGACTGGAGGCCCGAGTCTCAAGGCATTACATGAGTGTACAACCTGAGGTTGTGGTGCATGAAAGTCTTGTGCTCGTCATGGCGTCACAGAGGTGTCAGTTGCAGCTGCACCATGTAGTCTTGAAGCTACTGTACATAGACTGGGATACATAGACTGGGATACATAACAGCTGTGGTTCTATAAAGTCACCTCGCAGGACCAGAGTTATCCATATACCAAGTCGGTGGGGGTTGCCTCCAAGACGGCCGTGTGGGTAGCCTACAAGGCTAACAAAGCCAGTGGCAAAGCATTGCACCATTTGCCGCCGCAGCAGCTAAGACATGGTTTCAACGTGCGGTGGAAATAGCTAGTGGTATTATCAACCAGGTTACTACAGGTCTCCGCCAGGTTTCTGAAGAAACAGGAATTTGTAACCGACACCCATGTGTAGCTGCTGTTGCTATTGCTCCATGAACGCTCACACACGAGAGTGGCGTCGTATCCAGCTCGCGAGAAATCCGGCGGATGTGCCCGTTTTTGCGTGTGTTGATGCAGGAAAATACACTCCTGTCAGCAGTTGCCTATTGCGCACGGACTCTTTGGAGAAAGAGCAAGTGCGGTTGCATGGATAGTGTCGTCTGCTAGGACAGACTCTGTGGGGTCCGGAATTTGGAGCTTAGAGGCGCCACAAAAGTAAGTATCACTCTACTACACAGTCCTACTCTTTTTTAATAACTTTTTCATACATACACATACATACACTCACACGCATATATATTTATATAGGAGAGAAATGAATTACCGAATAAAAAATACAGAGTGCCATTTAAAAAGGTCATACCGCTGTTCATATCTTTGTAAAAAAACAAAGCTACAATGAAGGCAATCACGCTGATTGATGTCCCTCTGACAGCTAAAGAACATTTGCTTGAAACAGTTTGTAATTTGCATCTGGACAAACAGTTATTTAGAATGGCCAAGATATCCCACCTAGCAACAAAAAAACCAATGGCATATTATGGCTCCCGGTGTCCCATGCAACTTTGTCCCACAGACTTGTCCAGATGCAAATTACAAACTGTTTCATGCAAATGTTCTTTAGCTGTCAGGGGAACATCAATCAGCATGATTGCCTTCATTGTATCTTTGTTTTTTACGAAGATATGAACAGCAGTGTGACTTTTTTTTTAAATGCACCCTGAATTTTTTATTTGGTAATTCATTTCAACTCCTAAAGACCTATTCAAAAATGTATCACAGTGTACCATTCACTGAAACACAACGTTATTAATTACATAACACAACACTGACTTAGAGCCCGGGATCACAAACTTGTCCACTTGCTGGAGTTAGAAAAAAAATGAAAACCAAGTAAAAACATAACACAAAATTGACTTCGACTCTCCTGTACTATTGCCCAGGAGTAGAAAATTCAAAGGTGCTCAAATTGGTGACCATAGACACCGATACACTGGTGCACTCATTGAATGAAAGAAATATTTACTACATCCAATGTTGCCTGCTGAAGAGAATTACAAGGAAGCACGATACGCTCCTGCATGTCCTCTGGAGTTGTTGGAATATCGCGATAGACAACATCTTTAATGCATCCCTAAAGACGAAGTCCAGAGGAGTTAAATCAGGAAACATAGGAGGCCAAGTAACTGTTCCTCCTCGACCAATCCATCTGGCAGGATACCTTCGGTTCAGAACATGACGTGCACGCAAGGCATTATGTGCTAGACATCCATCGTGTTGATACCACATAAGCATTCTGGTTCTTAGCGGCACTTCATCCAGAAGAGGAAGAAGAATTCGTCTGAGGAAGTTGGCATATGCTGTACCGTTTAGACTACAATTGATGAAATAAAGCTCAATAATTGTAGTACCAAGCATCCCACACCAGACGTTAACTCTCCAATGACGCTGATGTTCCACCTGTCTACGCCATTATGGGTTGTCGCTGGACCAATAATGTGTGTTCCTTGTATTTACCTGCCCTTTGTTTGAGAAGGAACATTCATCAGTAAACATAACATTGGAGAAGAAATTCGGGTTGGCAATGATTTGCTGCTGTGCCGACAGACAGAACTGTACACGATTCTGAAAATCATTCCCATGCAATTCTTGATGTAGGTGCACATGGTAAGGATGGATATGGTGACATGTAAGAATACGATGTACACTGGTTTTAGGAATGCCAATCTCGTGTTCAAGCTGTCGTGTGCTCACATGTGGATTCATAGCAACGGAAGCGAGAACAGTAACTTCGGCAGCTTCGTCTCTGCGAGTGCTACAACGATTGCGTTGTCGTGGTTTGAAACTTCTCGTTTCCTGAAGCGTCGCAACAAGATGAGAAAACATCCGTCGGGAAGGTGGGTTCTTGTCAGGATATTGCTTTCTGTACAGTTCCTCTGCCTGCGTATCATTTCGCCTGCCTTCAACCACAACAACAACAACAATAATAAACGAAATGTTATGTCGATGCAGTTTGTAGGAAGGACAGCCTTTACCGTATACCTACTCTATACAACAGTAATTAAAAGGACTAAACTACTGTACTAAATGTACCCGTACATAAGAAAAAGTATTGCAAATTATTGTTCTGCTAACTTACATTTCCCATAAATGAGTAGCATTTTTACCTTCTCATTGTTGATGTACATTCTGCTCACACAACTCTTCAACTGACGATGGTTGACGGAATGATAGGTGTACATTCTACTTATGTTTACATTTGTCCTCTGTCAACGTCAGCACGTCGATGTATTCCACTAAGTGCCGGGAGCGTCAACATCAATATTGTGTTATGTAATAATAACGTTGTGTTTCAGTGAATGGTATGCTGTGACATTTTTGAATAGGTCTCTAGGAGAAGAAATGAATTACTGAATAAAAAATACAGGGTGCCATTTAAAAAAGTCGTACCGCTGTTTATATCTTTGTAAAAAACAAAGCTACAACGAAGACAATCGTGCTGATTGATGTCCCCGTGACTGCTAAAGAACATTTGCTTGAAACATTTTGTAATTTGCATCTGGACAAACACTCACGAAATAAGCATCAAACGGAAGAACTACAAAGAACGAAACTCGTCTAGCTTGAAGGGGGAAACCAGATGGCGCTATGGTTGGCCCGCTAGATGGCGCTGCCATAGCACAAACGGATATCAGCTGCGATTTTTAAAATAAGAACCCCTATTTTTTTATTACATATTCGTGTGGTACCTAAAGAAATATGAATGTTTTAGTTGGGCCACTTTTTTCGCTTTGTGACAGATGGCGCTGTAATAGTCACAAACCTATAAGTACGTGGTATCACATAATATTCCACCAGTTCGGACGCTATTTGCTTCGTGATACATTACCCGTGTTAAATTGGACCGTTTACTAATGGCGGAAAAGTTCGATATCGTGTTGATGTATGGCTATTATGATCAAAATGCCCAACAGGCGTGTGCTATGTATGCATTTCGGTATCGTGGACGACATCATCCAAATGTCCAGACCGTTCGCCAGATAGTTACGTTATTTAAGGAAACAGGAAGTATTCAGCCACATGTGAAACGACAACCACGACCTGCAACAAATGATGATGCCCAAGTAGGTGTTTTAGCTGCTGAAAAATGCACTACGCTCGAATGAACCATTCTGTCAGACGAGGAGTCCAGCAATTAGATAGCGGAACTGAAACTGTTGCAAATTGGTGATGTTGCAGCTGGCGTGACCATAAATAACTAAACCGTTGGCAGATCTGGGGAGGTGCAGTTATATATCTGTCGTTTTTTTTCTTTACAAGTAATCTTGAGTGTTTGTGACTGTCTCTCCTCCATTATTGTGGCTGAAAAGTTATGTGAGACAGGAGAAATAATTTTGTAAAATGGGTCTACCACCTGAAATGGAACTACTTTCCAACAATACCAAAGGTTTAAGAGGTATATCAGACAAACTACTTCCGTTTCTGGTTCTTTTCGTAGCTGATGTGGTACACATAGATGAAATAATAAGAAAACATATTCAGTAATAAAATTTCAATAGTATTATATTTATATGACTTATAGTCATATTTTCATTGTAAAAACGCAGTGTTCATCTTTCCTCTAGGAGATAATTTTGGTCCAGGGTGTTCATTATTCAGTGAAAATATTATTTCACATTATTTCATCTCACTTTATTTCAAATCCATATCTAGTCACAGAAGTAAAGCATTTCATACATTGTTTTGCACACAAGAGAGCAATTTGCATAACAGTTTTGCACAAGACGGACACGTTCAGGTACAAGTACATGTTCTTGCAGAACACAGTGTGACAACGGAATGCAGTTTGATTGCAGACTAAATGCAGACTAACTGATGCCAACTGATTCAGTGTGCATTCCATTCTGTACATTAATATATGTTTTTCTGGAATGTTCCAGAACCTAATTGTTCAGATTGGAGATTTTCATAACATCTGATTTTATGCTACTAATAAATACCAACAAAATTATAACATTCTGTGCTTACAAAAATCTGAGAAACAAAACAATATAGGAAACATTTTATATAGTTCCAAAAATAAATTCAACAATTTCAAAACATGTCATGTAACAAGTTTTGTATATATTCAGCTTTTATATGAATATAAGTCCCCCCATGAACCATGGACCGTGCCGTTGGTGGGGAGGCTTATGTGCCTCAACGATACAGATAGTCATACCGTAGGTGCAACCGCAATGGAGGGGTATCTGTTGAGAGGCCAGACAAAGGTGTGGTTCCTGAAGAGAGGCAGCAGCCTTTTCAGTAGTTGCAGGGGCAACAGTCTGGATGATTGACTGATCTGACCTTGTAACACTAACCAAAATGGCCTTGCTGTTCTGGTACTGCGAACGGCTGAAAGCAAGGGGAATCTACAGCCATAATTTTTCCCGAGGGCATGCAGCTTTACTGTATGATTAAATAATGATGGCGTCCTCTTGGGTAAAATATACCGGAGGTAAAATAGTCCCCCATTCGGATCTCCGGGCGGGGACTACTCAAGAGGACGTTGTTAATGGGAGAAAGGAAACCGTCATATTATGGATTGGAGCGTGGAATGTCAGATCCCTTAATCGGGCAGGTAGGTTAGAAAATTTAAAAAGGGAAATGGATAGGTTAAAGTTAGATATAGTGGGAATTAGTGAAGTTCGGTGGCAGGAGGAACAAGACTTTTGGTCAGGTGAATACAGGGCTATAAATACAAAATCAAATTATGGTAATGCAGGAGTAGGTTTAATAATGAATAAGAAAATAGGAGTATGGGTAAGCTCCTACAAACAGCATAGTGAACACATTATTGTGGCCAAGATAGACACGAAGCCCACGCCTACTACAGTAGTACAAGTTTATATGCCAACTAGCTCTGCAGATGACGAAGAAATTGATGAAACGTATGATGAGATAAAAGAAATTATTCAGGTAGTGAAGGGAGACGAAAATTTAATAGTCATGGGTGACTGGAATTCAAGAGTAGGAAAAGGGAGAGAAGGAAACATAGTAGGTGAATATGGATTGCGGCTAAGAAATGAAAGAGGAAGCCGCCTGGTAGAATTTTGCACAGAGCATGACTTAATCATAGCTAACACTTGGTTTAAGAATCATGAAACAAGGTTGTATACATGGAAGAACCCTGGAGATACTAAAAGGTATCAGATAGATTATATAATGGTAAGACAGAGATTTAGGAACCAGGTTTTAAATTGTAAGACATTTCCAGGGGCTGATGTGGACTCTGACCACAATCTATTGGCTGTGAACTGTAGATTAAAACTGAAGAAACTGCAAAAAGGTGGGAATTTAAGGAGATGGGACCTGGATAAACTGAAAGAACCAGAGGTTGTGAAACGTCCCCTTAGAACAATTATACAAGACTGTGCTTAAACTGACACACAATATTTTGTAGCGCAACGCAATCTGACTTTCAGAAATCCCTACAAAGGAATGGCCCTGACTAACATTAACCTGTACCTTTCACAAATCACTTACCTCACCAAAATCTTCGTTACTCAAACTACTGCAATACAGCGAGCGCCACTACTGCCAGCTAAATAAAAGATTCAAACTACGGAAGGCACTAACTACTGATAAGCATAGTTAGCAAATGAAAGATTTTAATAGAGAACAAACAATGTATTTACCTTAATAGTGTTGAAAAACCATAATATACATAGCAGTTCATAATATCCAGTATAACAAATTTCAAAACTCCGCCATCTCTCTCCCCACATCCACCACTGCTGGCGGCTCACCTCCAACTGCGCAACGCTATGCGCTGTTCACATCCAGCTGCCGCTGCCCAACACTACAATGGCAGACAACAATGCAAACTAGCCACAGACTGCACACAGCACAGCCAGTGATTTTCATACAGAGCGCTACGTAACGTTGCCAATAAGAAAACATAAACAGCCTACTTACATAGCCCCCATGCTCCCCACAAAAAATTTTACAAATTGTTTTGGGCAGTGGCCAATAATGATTTGATAAAATTTTTCATAATTTCAATAACAAAGAAATCAAATGCGCACACTTATTGATACAATGTTGGTCAAAAGCTAAAATTATCTCACAGTCCAGGTTTTTTTTTCACAAAGTCTCATTAGTAAAAGAAATTGCACACAGAAGTAGTGGATTTCCATGCAGTCTTGAAGAAGTAGTGTTGCCCTTCCAACGGAAAGACAGTGCTGGCTCTTGACATGCTGACAGGTAATGGGCCACAACAGAGCAAACCCACAGCAGAGTCAGTCGAAGTTGATGAATATTGGTAGGTAGGTCATCACAGAGTAGACCCACTATAGTCTTGGTAGAGATTGTGGTATTGGTGGGCCACCAGAGGTGCAGACCCACTGCAGTCCTTGTAGAAATAATGTTATTGGTGGGCCATCAGAGATGCAGACCCACTGTAGTCCTTGTAGAGATGGTCAGCAGCCATCTGCTGCGACTGTGCAGGTGCACAATCACCAACGAAGAGTCTTGCAGAGAAGATAGCAAGTCCATAAACCACCACTTGTGCACACACAAAGTTTTTGGAATTGTCCTTAGAACCAGGAATGCTGTTATCCAGTCCCTTGCTGAATTATTAACACATGTGCAAACACTAACAGTCCCTACTTCTCACATATTGTCCATATACTATGACCAACAGAAACGTGTGCAGTGAAATGTAACTTACAAGTTACTTAATTTGATGAACTGGTGTCAATTACAATATTATAACATGAGAATACAATTACAAAGGTACAAAATACATCATTAAAGAACATAACAATACAGATAACATTTGTAGTAATACAGGCTTTACAAAAGAATAGAAATAACATATACATCAGTGTTACGCGAATTATGACATAAGTAAATACATAAAAGATCAGAATAACTTTTGAAACATCAACTTTACACATGAGCATTAAAACAAAACAGAATAAATAATGTCTAAGCATATTTACAAGGTAAATAACATATTATTAATGCCAATTATATTTGAGGATAACAGTATTCCTCATCATAGTGAATGTAGCTTAGTATTAGAAGAAGAAAAAAATTCTATGAAACTACACAGAGACAGGAAGAAAACAAATACACAAGGGTACACTAAAACATAGTGGGATAACTCAAAAGGAAAGGACAGGGTTCGTTTTCAGTGTAACATTTGGTACTGCAGTCCAACCCAAAACTTCATTCCATAGATCTTTCGTCTTATTTCAACCTTTGCTTCCACCAAAAAAAATCCTATCCAAGCATGCTTTATGTATTTTTCTCGTATAACCTCTCAGTGCATTGCTTCAAATTCATCACAACTCATTCTCTTATATAGTCTACCCCTTCTTAAGCTAACTTAAATCTACTGAGCTCAGATGCTAAACTAAGGGATGAGGCAATGCAGCAGCACAAAATAATTAACACGAACAGCAATGACAAAAAAATTCAAATTGCCAAATTAAGCAACAATATTACAACTAATATAAGGCAATGAGCAAAGTAACACAAAGTCAAATTCAGTAACACTATGCCTGGCAAACAGCAGTAACTTATACCTAAACATGACAAAGCTCAAGCAGAAAAAATATTACAGTAAAAATGGCCATGTTTAATACCTATGTCACATCTTAACACTAGGGTGATGCATCACAAAAACTTACTCTGCAAGAAAGTTACCAAGTCATTAAAAAAATTATTTATGCAATTCCTGTGAAGGGAAATGTCTATTTGTGCTCTCTTTTCTAGGAAAGTACATCATAAACGTATTCTTTACTGGGTCTGTAGACAGAAAATAATGATATTAGTACATCTATTAAATTTTATGATAACCAATGCTGCAGTGCAGCTAGAAACTAGATATTAAAGAAAATGAGGAAATCTCTTAACTAGAAAGAGAATAAATGTAAAATGTTTCTCATCATTTCATTAGACATTTCAGTAAATATCATAAATTAAGAGCTCCACAGTGTAATCATATGTTTTCAAGTTTGAGTGTGTCCTTTCTACAAAGGAATGTCAACAGCGAGGATAATGGCCTCCCCTTTTTTTTCTACCTGTGCCTCTGGAAGGCACTAATGGCTTTTTTCCAGGCGTCTGTCGCGCAGCTGGGTGCCCACGACGCATTACGTGCAGGTGGTCACTTAACTTTCTTACGGAAATGTTTACGACAGCAGTTTCCGCTACAGTGACAGTCTCATATAAAAATTTCACAGGTCGAGAATTTACGTTTTAAATGTGTAGAAACAAGATCCTACGAATATAACAGTGTTCAAAACGTTTTCGTTGGCATGGTGATACATTCATTATTCCTTACCTTATTACACATATACATATTCGTCGACACTTCTTCAATATTTCATCATAATAAATACGTAGCATAATAAAATTCCTCATATAACATCGGCTTATTGATCATAAACATACCGCAACAGCATAATACACATAGTCATCGTAATAATAACATCATAACACCTCAGTCAACTCTCACAATCGTCATAGCTTCCTCCAATAATTAAAAAAAATTCTCTCCTCATGTCAAAAGTGTCATCTGCCTCAAACGTACCTTAAAAATCGTGATCCCATACCAAATATATCATTCAAAGCTCTCATAATATAACAATGGGTCCGAAAAAATGTGAACAGTTCACAAAGTACAGACAAAATACAATTTCGTAAGTGTGAAGTTACCCAACTGTGTAATTGCGTAAACATCTGTCGCTGACGTAGTAAAAAAGTTTATCTCTCAGTTAAATGATCAGATAGCTGTGTAATTTATGTGTTAGAGGAATATGGTACCGATGTGTAAAGTTGTATAAGCAAATACCATATTAGCTAGGGCTCCTTGTGCTTGCCAAACACATGGTACACAAAGTAGGCGTGTACCCCCCTGAGGATTATTGTAATTATACCCTCAGGTGTTACAGATTACAGCAATGGAATGAAATGTATCACGAAAAACTTTCTTTGTAATTCAAAAATCTTTAAAAATAAATGTTTTAAGTACAAAATTAATCACTCAAATACGTGTCCTGTAGCGCTAAATGTGCGTCTTGCTGTAAGATAATGTCTGTGGAAGTGTCGTAGTTATTGTCCTCTGAAAGCTAAGTTCTGCAGAAGTCAAAGTACTTACCTCATGATAAACAAGAGTGAAATGCTTTGGGTATAGATATCTTAGTTATTACGCATATTGTTGTGATTTAGAAATTACTGGGCTGTAACGTATTGTTGTGCTACGGAAAAGGCTGTCTCATTGTAGCTATACCACAAAAGTTACTATTAAACATGTTTTACTTTCCAGAAGAATTCAGAAAAACTGTGCAGATATAAAACAGATACACCGCAAAAGCAACATTGTAAATTGTCACTCATTAGCAGCGTCGTGATAAAATCGTGTAGCTGTCACATAAACTTACCACTGTGTCGTCTGTTCACTATAACAATGCATTCGCAATTACTTTTCTAAGTTACCTATGTTCTTGACTGGATAGTTAGTTAGCTTTAAAACATAGTTGCATGTTGACAGTTTGTAAGTGTGACAAAGAGTACTAGTAACGTGAAGTGAAAAATTTTATAACAAAGACTAAATTAAAAAACAGTTTATCTCTCAATAAACGGTTTTACATGTGAGATGTGGTGTAACCCTTTGCTCTTCTCAGTACGCAGACTTTCAACTTGAATGCAATTATCATGTGGTATTCGTCCGTAAAGAATACTGGAATTTTGTTCAAGGTTAGCGTCAATGTTATTTTTCCCTGAGCCAGCGGGCGTAGGTGGCTGCCTGCGGTGCGATTCATTGTCTGTTTCTTTGTTGGCGCGCGCCGTTATTGGGATTAGGAGACCTAACTTCTACAAATTCACGTTGTCGAAAGTGCCCTGCTCTGTTTGAATCCCGCCAGTTCTGATGAAATTCAGGTCTGTCGTTATGATTACCTCGTCTGTCGTCATGTCGGTAGATTTCATAATTTCTTTCTTGTCGGTCATGTGGTGGAAAATTTCTTCCTGAGTCGTAACTGCACACTGGACCGTTGCGTCTAAAGTTATTCTGTCTCCCTTGATAATAATTGTTTTGGTACCCATATTGTCTGTTTCTAAGGTAATCTCTGTCATATTCATTACTACGGAAATGCAATCTTTCTCTGTAACTATTATTACTCTGCCAGTGGTTGTCATATGGGTGGTGTCTGTTTTGGTCACGATTTGCATTGTAAGAATAGACTTGTCGTGTCCAGTTATTGTTTCTGTTGTCACGGAATTGTGATGGATGTGATCTGTAGTGATTGTTTTCCTGTTTTCGCATCCCGCGACTGTCTGTGTCAATTTCTAATTCTTGTAAGAGTCCCTGAAAAGCTTCAATGTCGTCTTTGCAACGTCCTGCCAAAATAATATGTCGTAAATGTTCAGGCAATTTGATTAAGCAAATGCGGATGAGTTCTGAGGGGCTGTATGGGTTTGACAGGTACTGATTCTTGTGCAACATGTCTTCAAAATATTTCACAAGACTGGAAAATTCAGATTGTTCGAAATGTTTCATCATTATGATGCCATGTTTTACTCGGTCTTGTGTGGCTTGAGACCAATACGCTGAGAGGAAGGCATGGTAAAATTCTCCTTCACTGTGGCAATCGTGAATGACCGATCGCATTCTTACAGCTGGTTCATTCTCTAAGTAGCCACACATAAATTCTAATCTGTGCTCTAATGACCAGTTGGGAGGAAAACAATGAGAGAATTGATGGAGCCACGCTTGTGGATGAATGTCGTTGGCAGAATTCTTAAACATTTTGAATTTACGTGTAGTAATGAACAGCTTATAGTCAAAATCATCGTGTCGGCGAGTAGCATATCGGCCATTGTTACGTCGTGTCGGCGGTTCCATCTCAAAATTCGGTGTACCTTGCCAATTTCTTTCATAATTTCCGAAGTGCCCTGAATTATTATTTTGTGGCTGTTCCGTATTTCTATGTCCCTCTTCCCGTATTGGAGCGCGAGTGGCCTCTGAAATACGTAATTCTTATATTACCTGTGTCAGCTGATCTTGTACTTCCCGGATTTCTCTTTGGTGTTGCGTATTAATTTGATTCTGATTTTGTTTGAATTTCCTAATTTGTTCGCACTCTTCTGTGTCAGTGATGGCTACAGGTCTTGTGTCATTCAGATCATCATATACCTTTGCAGATAAGTTAGTGAACTGATCCGAAAGTTCGGCTACTTTCTCCGATAGTGTACTTATTTCCTCAGTGTGTTTTTCTGAACCAAGTTTCAGAGTGTCCATTTGTGTTGAAATCGTATCTACTGTGTCCTTTAAGTTTTCTTGAGTTTTTGCAACTTGCGTAACCGAATCGGTAGATGCAACTGAGTCAATTTTAGCTTGCAAGGTGTCGTGATTTTCATGAACAATTGTTTGCAGTTCTTTTATGGCTGCTTCATGATTCTGTAATGCATTTTCATGACGCGAAAAAATAGGTTGGAAATGCTCACAAATTTGTGTTTTTACGTCATTACAGACTTTCTGACATTTCGATTCAATGTTATGTAACTCAGCAGTTAAATCTTCACGTGTTTGTTCGAGAGTTTGTTCCAATGAGTCTAACTTTTGAAGTTTTTGCTGTGTTTGTCTCTGATTTTGTTCCATTGTGTGTAACTCCTGCTGTGTTTGTCTCTGGTGTTGTTCCATTGTGTCTAACTGTTGCAGTGTTTGTCTCTGATTTTGTTCCATTGTGTCTAACTTTTGAAGATTCTGTTCCATTGCGTCTAACTTTTGAAGATTTTGTCCCATTTGTTGCATTAATTGTAATAACAATGCATTAGTGTCTGGAATCTGTTCCTCTACGCTTTTCGGCAGTGCATTTGCACCAGCAACATTCACATTTTGACAAGCAGAAAATGTGTCTTGACTCATTTGAGAAACCGGTGAGAACCCAAAACCTGAGTCTACAGTATTTGCAATATTGTGTTCTGTCATTCCTAATTCCTGAGGCGAGCTGTTGCCGACAGATCGATCGATAATGCTTCCCTGTTTACTACCTGTTTCACTGTCTACACCATTATTTGACGCCCGCTCCATTTCCCTATGCACAGTTACCAAATTACTACTTTGAATATTAGTTAATTCATTACATGGTGGCGTTAACACACTGCTTTCGTCTTCACTGTCATTTCTCAGTTTACTTTGGAGCCTAGTGTTACGTTTTTCACACGCCATTATTGTCACAATATTTCACACGACAACACAGAAATGCACAATTTGAAGAGCAAAAATAAGAGAACACATTAACATAGCACTGAAAATAATATGTCGGTAATTGCAAGCGCAGCTGCGAAATACTTGGTGCAAATCTACATGCATGCCACAACTGTTTTACTGTACAACAATGAAAGGCTGCAACTACAAAGGAGATTCTCTCTACAATTACGCGCTAGCAATAAACAAAATCTACACTAATTACACAAACTACAAGAAAAAATCAGAAGATTCCAGTGAGATATCCTTGGCTAAGGGTCGACATATGAAACGTCCCCTTAGAATAATTTATACAAGACTGTGCTTAAACTGACACACAATATTTTTTTAGCGCAACGCAATCTGACTTTCAGAAATCCCTACAAAGGAATGGCCCTGACTAACATTAACCTGTACCTTTCACAAATCACTTACATCACCAAAATCTTCGTTACTCGAACTACTGCAATACAGCGAGCGCCACTACTACCAGCTAAATAAAAGATTCAAACTACGGAAGGCACTAACTACTGATAAGCATAGTTAGCAAATGAAAGATTTTAATAGAGAACAAACAATGTATTTACCTTAATAGTGTTGAAAAACCATAATATACATAGCAGTTCATAATATCCAGTATAACAAATTTCAAAACTCCGCCATCTCTCTCCCCACATCCACCACTGCTGGCGGCTCACCTCCAACTGCGCAACGCTATGCGCTGTTCAAATCCAGCTGCCGCTGCCCAACACTACAATGGCAGACAACAATGCAAACTAGCCACAGACTGCACACAGCACAGCCAGTGATTTTCATACAGAGCGCTACGTAACGTTGCCAATAAGAAAACATAAACAGCCTACTTACAGTTGTACAGAGTTTCAGGAAGAGCATAAGGGAAAAATTGACAGGTATGGTGAAAAGAAATACAGTAGAAGAAGAATGGGTAGCTTTGAGGGATGAAATAGTGAAGGCAACAGAGGATCAAATAGGTAAAAAGGCGATAGCTGGTAGAAACCCTTGGGTAACAGAAGAAATATTGAATTTAATTGATGAAAGGAGAAAATATAAAAATGCAGTAATGAAGCAGGCAAAAAGGAATACACAGGTCTCAAAAATGAGATCGACAGGAAGTGCAAAATGGCTAAGCACAGAAGGCTAGAGGACAAATGTAAGGATGTAGAGGCTTAACTTACTAGGGGTAAGATAGATACTGCCTACAGGAAAATTAAAGAGACCTTTGGAGAAAGGAGAACCACTTGCATGAATATCAAGAACTTTGATGGAAACCCAGTTCTAAGCAAAGAAGGGAAAGCAGAAAGGTGGAAAGAGTATATAGAGGGTCTATACAAGGACGATGTACTTGAGGACAATATTATGGAAATGGAAGAGGATGTAGATGAAGATGAAATGGGAGATATGATATTGTGTGAAGAGTTTGACAGAGCACTGAAAGACCTGAGTCGAAACAAGGCCCCCAGAGTAGACAACATTCCATTAGAACTACTGACAGCCTTGGGAGAGCCAGTCCTGACAAAACTCTATGATCTGGTGAGCAAGATGTATGAGACAGGCGAAATACCCTCAGACTTCAAGAAGAATATAATAATCCCAATCTCCAAGAAAGCAGGTGTTGACAGATGTGAAAATTACCGAACTATCAGTTTAATAAGTCACAGCTGCAAAATACTAACGCGAATTTTTTAGAGAGGAATGGAAAAAACTGATAAAGCTGACCTCGGGGACGATCAGTTTGGATTCCGTAGAAATGTTGGAACAAATGAGGCAATACTGACCTTACGACTTATCTTAGAAGAGAGATTAAGGAAAGGCAAACCTAGATTTCTACCGTTTGGAGACTTAGAGAAAGGCTATTTACAATTTGTACAGAAAGCATATGGCAGTTATAAGAGTCGAGGGGTATGAAAGGGAAGCAGTGGTTGGGAAGGGAGTGAGACAGGGTTGTAGCCTATTCCCGATGTTATTCAGTCTGTATATTGAGCAAGCAATAAAGGAAACAAAAGAAAAGTTCGGAGTAGGTATTAAAATCCATGGAGAAGAAATATAAACTCTGAGGTTCGCCGATGACATTGTAATTCTGTCAGAGACAGCAAAGGACTTGGAAGAGCAGTTGAACGGAATGGATAGTGTCTTGAAAGGAGGGTATAAGATGATCATCAACAAAAGTAAAACGAGGATAATGGAATGTAGTCGAATTAAGTTGGGTCATGCAGAGGGAATTAGATTAGGAAATGAAACACTTAAAGTAGTAAAGGAGTTTTGCTATTTTGGGAACAAAATAACTGATGATGGTCGAAGTAGAGTGGATATAAAACGTAGACTGGCACTGGCAAGGAAAGCATTTCTGAAGAAGAGAAATTTGTTAACATCAAGTATAGATTTAAATGTCAGGAAGTCGTTTCTGAAAGTATTTGTATGGGGTGTAGCCATGTATGGAAGTGAAACGTGGACGATAAATAGCTTAGACAAGAAGAGAATAGAAGCTTTCGAAATGTGGTGCTACAGAAGAATGCTGAAAAGTTGATGGGTAGATCTCATAACTAATGAGGAGGTATTGAATAGAATAGGGGAGAAGAAGAGCTTGTGGCACAACTTGACTAGAAGAAGGGATCGGTTGGTTGGACATGTTCTGAGACATCGAGGGATCACCAATTTAGTATTGGAGGGCAGCGTGGAGTGAAAAATTGTAGAGGGAGACCAAGAGATGAATACACTAAGCAGATTCAGAAGGATGTAGGTTGCAGTAGGTACTGGGAGATGAAGAAGCTTGCACAGGATACAGTAGCATGGAGAGCTGCATCAAACCAGTCTCAGGACTGAAGACCACAACAAGTTGTTTCTGAAGAATTTAAGTGTGTTTTTGAAATGTAATGCTATTTCTTAGTTTGATGAAAATTCAGTTTTGATAATATAAAACACTTTTGGAAAATAATGAAGTCCATGTGATATTAGTTATAAATAATTGGAAAAAATTTAGATTATGTATAATATATGTACACACTCTGTTTTGGATACAGATTATTGTAAAGTGACATGTGTAGGATAACTAACATTTGTAGCCTACTGTATTCACACAGAAACATGTAAAAATTTTGCTACATTATGAACAAATTTGGAGTTGTGTAATATTTTGTACATGTAAAAATGTATTTGAAAACTAAATGAGATCCATTAATCTCATGGTTTATAGCCGAAAATCAGAATAAATATGAACTAAAATACGGTGGAGCTGCAACATTTGGTTGGTCGTGTAATTTTCTGCAAATCTTGGTTTGTTATACACTGTAATTACTCACTTTAACCCTACTACAAAATGTGGACAAATGGTAACAACTGAGAACTATTTAAAACTCACAAGACACATGAAAGACACATTGAATTACAAAATGCATGCCGATAATATCAAGTTGTAAACCACACATTAAATCACTCATGTCATTTACTTACACTATTGATGTGTGATGAATAATAAACTGCCACAGTGTGTGGACCCTAACATGCCCAGTAGGCAGCATCAGCACCAGTACTTCATTTCTAAGATGCACCTAAATTAGTTGTTTTGTTATAAGCTTCTTGCCTGTTTGAAAGTGATAAGTAGCTGTTTACTTGTGGCTGTGTACAGTAGTGGAATTTATTTCTACAGCTGTTTGCGTATTATGTGAAAGTTAATGTGGTGTTATCTCTTTTTGTGGTATAGTTCCATGCTTTCAAACGGCCAGATGATTGAACGATACATAGGAGCAGTGTAGCAGGAGTATCTAGTGACTTCTTGGGTTTGTAGTGTAATTCTTGTTGAATAATGCAAGTAATTATGGATTGCACTTGTAGAGGGAATTAGCCATTGTCTATAATCACCTGCAACCTTTGTTGGCCACTGTTGACAGACTTCAAGCCACTGCTTGTGGATATAGTGGCGTTGACAATCTGTGGTGAAAGCTGTGGCATGCCTGAAGCCTTAAACGTCGCCTGAGATCCCTGATGTCACAGTGTCTTCCTATAACTCCATACATCTAAGGAGGAAGGGCACATAATGCTGCAGTTGGGAATCTCTGGCTGGAAGACGAATGTGGGTGCTGGCTACATGGCCTGACGGCTTAAAACCAGGTTTAAGGAATTGCCTGTCCCTCGCTGAGAGTATATTTGAGCGAGCAGTTGGATAGTTCATATGTTGGGACGATGTGTGTCAGTATCATGGCCTACATATAGATGAGGGATTAACTTAAAGACCATATAAAATCAATGTTGGAATGAGTAACAAAAATTATGAAGAAGACTTTTAATATCACCACAGTTCAGTACAGAATATCATCCCACACAGGAGACAGTATCATGATGTTATCCGCATGGTTTGGATGAAGAGTTATCAACACATGTAGAAGTAACTTAAGGTGTCCTCCAGGGGTATGTGTTGTGACTTCTTGTAGATGATGCATTTATCTATAATGAAGTACAGACTGAAAGGAGCTTCACAAATATATATTCAGATCTTCAAAAGTTTTGAAAGTGGTGTAAAGTCTGGCAACTTGTTTGAGTGTTCCCAAATGTAAAATGATGCACCTTATAAAACACAAAGAAAGTAGTATCCTACAATTGAAATATCTTTGAGTCACAGTTGTATTTCGTCAGTTCATCCGAAAACGTGAGGGTAACACATTATAATGACATGAATGGAACTATCACTTAGGCTCAGGCATGTGTAAATCCAGTAGCAGACTTCATTTTATTGACAGAAAACTAGGGAAACGCCATAAGTCTACAAAAGAGTTTGCTTAAAAAGCACTCAAGTTACCATCCCAGAATGTTGCTCAAGTGTGTGGGATCCATACATATGACTAACAGAAGATATTGTAAGTCTACAAAAAAAAGCAATTCAAATAGATAGAGGTATGTTTGTCTTATGGGAGAGTGTCACAGAGATGTTGAAAGAACTAAACTGGCACGTTCTTGAAGAGAGATGTAATATATCCCAAGACAGCTTACCTACAAAGTTTAAAGAAATGATTTTAAATGATGACTCTAGGGATATACCACAAGGCCCACATAGCAGTCCGACAGGGATGGATCATTAGGATAAGATTAGATTAACTACATCACACACAGGGGCATTTAAATAACCATTTTTCCTGCACTTAATTGGTGAATGGAATAGGAAAATTCCCTGATAACTGGTTTAACTGAAGGTACCGCTTGCTATGCACTCGTTTGAAATTCTATCATAAAAGTCAGGACACGATACACCATTAAAGTGTGTTTTGACAATGAGCAAGGCCCTCACTGTTTCAACTTTCATTCTGTTTTTTTCTTCTGACCACAAAGCGTTCACTATCGAAAACACACGTTCCACAGCAGCATTTGACCCAGGAATTGCCAGACAAAACTCCACCAAATAAATCATGTTTCTCATGTTAATGTTTTTACTTTTGAAATAAGCAAATATTTTACACCACATTGCACTAACACTTTCTTTGTCTCCTTCTTCACTTTTCATGAAGTTCTGTGCATATGAAAATTCATCGAACAGTTCGTCTTCATCAACAGGAATATTTGGTACAATACTTTTAACAAAAACACAACAGTCCTGAACATCCTTCCATTGTAGCTGCCCCTTTTCAGTATTAACCCAGTCAAATGCTTTAAAAGGTGTGAGAAATGCGAAACACCATTCTTTAATATATTCAATGCAAGAGTCATAGAAGATGTCAGTATAAATATGAAATTGTTCTACTGTAATTTCACCCTCTTCTTCCAGCTTTCTTAGAGTCTCATGTACAAAGGATGTGAGTAATCTTTCAGATTTTCTACATTGTAATTTACCCAATAATTTGTTTATTTCTTGATAAACTTCCACTATTGTGATTTCTTGTTTCTCAATACATTTAATTGTTGTGGCGAAAGGTTTTTAGCTGGCTAACAAGAAAATGTAGACACAGTGTTATCAAAGAATTGTTTAAGGATAACAGGACACTTATCAAGAGAAATGAAATATGATTTCAAAGCAGGAAATGTCTCTATAATTCTTTCCAATACTGGAAATCCACCTTGTCTTGCTGTACCCAAGTACAGTTTTGTATTCAGTTTCAGTAAACTTACAGAATGACTTCAGAGATTCAACCCTTACTGTATATATGTGGAAATGCTGGTAGATTTTGTTTACAATTAATTGGCAGTCGATGGGTAGGCAATCTGAGCCAATCTGTAAGGAATTGTGCACCACATGTGCTGGACAGCCAACACCTACTATATTATTCACTGTGTTCTGTTGCAGTTTATAGAACAAATTGTTTTTTCCTTCCTTCTACTTACTACCAAAATTGGTGTTAGGGTTATCTGCAGAAACTGCAATCACCTTTCCCTCAAGATCATATTTCTTTAAAACCTCTAGCACATAATTCTGAAGTAAATCTGAAGTTTCTCCATCTAAATTAACCAATTCCAGCACTTTCACCGTGATGCCATTTTCAGGGTGAAAATACCTGATAAGGAGAGGAACCAACTTCAAATCCAGATGATTCGATGTATCAATCATTACAGAAATGAATCGAGTACTTTTCACTTCATTTAAAACCTGCTGAGTCGCATACGGTGCAATAACATTTGAAATGATTGCATTACACTTTGTGTGTCCACATGAGAAGTTAGGATCGAAAAGTTTTTTTAAAAACTGCTGTAGTACAGTCCATTGTCTTAAAGCTATGGTTATGCATTGCATTGTGATATGCAAACGTAGCTTCTTGTGCTGCCAACTGCCTATCTATTACTGTTACTGATTTTAAGCTTACATTGTAGTCACGCACGCAATTATTTGATCTTTTTGTTTGATCACTCATGTGATGTTTCTTCGTCGTTATGTGATTCACAATGTCAGATCTTCCACCATGAGCAATAGCAAATTTTGATCTGCACAACATACATTCTACAGTTTCTCCACTACCAGTGATAAAAGGAAACTTGCTTTAATTATTGCTGTTAAAATTACACTTTCGTTTTGGCATAATGAAACAGTGATTGCACAGTGCAAAACATTAACAGTGTGGTGACGAAAGCCAGAGAGCAAGTATCAATGGTGTAGAGAATCTCTGGACCGAAAGGACGGATTCAGAGGATCGATTTAGAAGAGAAGAATCTTCTTTGTTATTCGTAACAAAGTAAAATGTAGGGTCCTCCTGAATAGGTCAGGTGTGCACTACACGCCGGAAGCGGCTACAAGGGTAGCGGAGTACGTGTGGAGTGCACATGTGGGTTTTTTAGCTTAGAGAATTCCCTCCCTACGTCCGACAACACGCCTCCCGAGACGCGGCAAGATAGGAGTAGGCAAAGTACAACAGGGAATAACAATATTAATGTGCTAATAGTAAACTGCAGGAGCGTCTATAGAAAGGTCCCAGACCTGCTCTCATTAATAAACGGTCACAACGCCCATATAGTACTAGGGACAGAAAGTTGGCTGAAACCAGATGTAGACAGTAATGAAATCCTAAACTCAGATTGGAATGTATACCGCAGAGACTGGCTGGACAGTGAAGGGGGAGGCGTGTTTATAGCGATAAGCAGTGCAATAGTATCGAAGGAAATTGATGGAGATCCGAAATGTGAAATAATTTGGGTGAAGATCACGGTTAAAGCAGGCTCAGACATGGCAATTGGATGTCTCTATAGGCCCCCTGGCTCAGCAGCTGCTGTGGCTGAGCACCTGAAGGATAATTTGGAAAATATTTCGAGTAGATTTCCCCACCATGTTATAGTTATGGGTGGAGATTTTAATTTGCCGGATATAGACTGGGAGACTCAGACGTTCATAACGGGTGGCAGGGACAAAGAATCCAGTGAAATTTTTTAAAGTGCTTTATCTGAAAACTACCTTGAGCAGTTAAACAGAGAACCGACCCGTGGCGATAACATATTAGACCTTCTGGTGACAAACAGACCCGAACTATTTGAAAAAGTTAACGCAGAACGGGGAATCAGCGATCATAAAGCGGTTACGGCATCGATGATTTCAGCCGTAAATAGGAATATTAAAAAGGGTAGGAAGATTTTTCTGCTTAGAAAAAGTGACAAAAAAGTGATTTAAAATGGAATGATCATATAATGTTGATCGTCGGTAAAGGAGATGCCAGACTGAGATTCATTGGAAGACTCCTAAGGAAATGCAATCTGAAAACAAAGGAAGTAGGTTACAGTACGCTTGTTCGCCCACTGCTTGAATACTGCTCATCAGTGTGGGATCCGTACCAGATATGGTTGATAGAAGAGATAGAGAAGATCCAACGGAGAGCAGCGCGCTTCGTTACAGGATCAATTAGTAACAGCGAAAGCGTTACGGAGATGATAGATAAACTCCAGTGGAACACTCTGCAGGAGAGACGCTCAGTGGCTCGGTATGGGCTTTTGATAAAGTTTTGAGAACATACCTTCGCCGAAGAGTCAAGCAGTATATAGTTCCCTCCTACATATATCTCGCGAAGAGACCATGAGGATATAATCAGAGAGATTAGAGCCCACACAGAAACATACCGACAATCCTTCTTTCCATGAACAATACGAGACTGGAATAGAAGGGAGAAACGATAGAGGTACTCCAGGTACCCTCCGCCACACACCGTCAGGTGGCTTGCGGAGTATGGATGTAGATGTAGAACCTATAGTGCGTTTAAAATTACTTACGATTTTTCACAGTTCAGTGCATGTTTGGGGTATGCTGAAAGTCATCACGCGCTTCCTAGCGTAAATAATTGCGCAGTTAATAGCAAGTCAAACAACCAGTAGCGTAAAATATTCTAGCCAAGCGGAATCATAAAAAACACGACATTTGAGGGTCACCAAAAAAACTTTCGGAACAGCGGGACATTTTGGTAAAAAACGGGACTGTCTCGGGAGGAACGGGACGAATGGACACCCTAACTTAAACCTAACTAACCTAAGGACATCACACACATCCATGCCCGAGGCAGGATTCGAACCTGCGACCGTAGCAGTCGCGCCGTTCCGGACTGAAGTACCTAGAACCGCTCCTCCACCGCGGCCGGCCACTACTTTAATCTATTCTCGTTGCAGTACTGCTGCATGATGTGGGACCCTTACCAGACAGGATTAATGGAGAAAGGCCAAGGAATGGTAGCACGATTTGTATAATCGAGAAGTGGGGTAGAGAATGCCATGAACATGATACAAGATTTATGGTGGACTTCATTCAAACGACGTTTCTCGTTGTGGCAGGATCTTATCACGAAATTTCCTTTTATTGACGCGGACCTACACAGAGACAAAAGATCATCAATATAAAACTAGAGAAATCAGAAATAGGATGGAAAGATATAGGTGTTCGTTTTTTTCGTGCGCTGTTCGATAGTGGAATAATAAAGAATTATTGTGAAGGTGGTTTGATGGACCCCCTGCTAGGCACATAAGTGTGATTTGCAGAGTAACCATGTAAATGTTGATGTAGATATGCCTGGTAAGGATCCCACCCACAGATGAATAGTCTAGCAGAAGACAGATAAGCGTGCTGTAGGCAGTCTCTTCATGGATTTGTTTTCTGCTAGTAAAATGCAGTCTGTGTTTCGCCTTACCTACGACATTGTCTATGTGATTGTTCCAATTTCAGTTGTTTGCAGCTTTAATCCTTATGTAGTCAGTTGAATTCCAGCTTTCAGATTTGTGTGAGTTATGTCTACATCCACATCTATACTCTGCAAAGGACCATAAGGTGCATGGCAGAGGGTAGATCCCATTGTACCAGTTAGTAGCGTTTCTTCCTGTTCCATTCATGCACGGAGCATGGGAAGAATGATTGTCTGAGTCCTCTATGCATGCAGTAATTATTCTAATCTCATTCTCGCTATAGCTATGTGAGCGATACGTAGGGGATTGTAGTCTAGTCATTGAGTCACCATTTAAAGCCAGTTCTTGAAACTTTGTTAGTAGACATTCCAGGGATGGTTAACATCTATCTTCATGAGTCTTCCAGTTCAGTTCCTTTAGTATCTCTGTGACACTGTCACATGGATTAAATAAACCTGTGACCATTCGTGCTGCCCCTCTCTCTATATATTCAGTGTACCCTGTTTTTCCTATTTGGTACAGGTCCCACAAACTTGAACTGTATTCTAGGATGGGTCACAAAAGTGAACTGTAAGCAATCTCCTTTGTAGACTGATTGCACTTCCCCAGTATTCTACCAATAAACTGAAGTCTACCACCAGCTTTACCAACAACTGAGTCTATGTGCTCATTCCATTTTACATCCCTACAAATTATTAAACCTAGGTACTTTGTATGTATTGGCTGATTCTAACATTGACTCAGTGGTGTTATAGTCATAGGATACTATGTTTTTTTTTCGTTTTGTGAAGTGCAAAATTTTACATTTCTGAACATTTAAAGGAAATTACCAATCTTTGCACCACTTTGAAATCTTAGCAAGATCTGACTGAATATTTTTGCAGTTTCCTTCAGATAGTATTTCATTACAGATAATGGTATCATCTGCAAAAAGCCTGATGTTACAATTAAAATTGTCTGCAAGGGCACAATATACAAATTGAACACAATGGTCCCATCACACATCCCTGGGGTACACCCAAAGTTACTTCTACTTCTGACAATGACTCTCCATCCAAGATAACATGCT
This sequence comes from Schistocerca cancellata, assembly GCF_023864275.1. NCBI lineage: Eukaryota > Metazoa > Arthropoda > Insecta > Orthoptera > Acrididae > Schistocerca > Schistocerca cancellata. The sequence continues at coordinate 702,600,320 of NC_064627.1, read as the reverse complement.
GTGTCCACCCTACCAAAAGGACCTCAATCCAGTCGCAAATTTCACTTGATACGATCGAACTTCTGTCAATAAAGATATATGTTGTAGTGAGTCAAATGCTTTTCTGAAATCAAGAAATACTGCATCTACCTGATTGCCTTCATCTAAAGCTTTCAGTATGTCATGTGAGACAAGTGCAAGTTGGGTTGCACATGATCAGTATTTTCTTTCTGCACATTTAAATGCCTTTTCTGATGGTGAAAAATTGTTTCCTATTGTTTAGGTATGATACAATTACTGCCGATGCAGAGTCTTGTTCACCACAGAATTTGAGTGTAGTAAGTAAGATATCATGAGAAATACAGTTAAATGCTTTATTTAAATCACACAAAAGAAGTGAAGTTTTATTTTTATTCTAAACGACTACTATTACTTCATTCTCAATTGAAAGAACAGTAGCGGTAGTATTTCTTACACTGCAGGAGCCAAATTGACTATTAGAACGTAGATTATGCGATTAAGGGTAAATGTTAATTGGTTATAAATAAGGAAATTGAAATATTTTGTAGAAAGTAGGAAGTATTGAAACTGGCTGGCAAGTTCTGAGATCACGTTCATCCCCTTCTGTTTACACTGGAATAACTTTCGATATTTTTAGTGCTAGAGGAAATATTCGAAATCATAGACACATGTTAAAAAAGGAAGGCCAGTGGTTCACCAATTTTGTACACTGTTTTTCTAATTATGTAATTGGACAACCAAGAGTAGTCTTTGCTCTTGGAGTCTGAGAACTTCGCCTCTACTTTTCAAATCTCAGTGGGTGTGAATGTGCTCCATTTAAAGCTATGTTCAGTGTTGCTGAAGTAGATCAGTAGCATTAGTACCTGTAGCTTTAATTTTGTTCCAAATACCAACAGAATGCATGAAAAAAACATTTAATATGTCTGGGTCAAGAGCTATGTTTATGTTCATGATATGTGGGATACTCTGCAGCTGCCCCAAACATTTTTGCGCTTATTAACAGCACCTGCAATGTACTTTTGTATGCTGGTCTTTTTTCCATTCTAAGCTTAGTTTTAAGGTTCTTTTAATTCAAGATAAGTTTTGTACCTTTCATCTTTAAGCTCAGTTCCATATTTAGCTGAAATTCCGTATTCAGCAGAAATTTTATATATATGGTACAAAAATAACATGTTTTGTCTGATATTGGTAACTTCATCTGTGTACCACTTAATGTTATTCTTTATAAGTTTGCTTTTATAACTGATTTTTATAAGAGGAGAACAAGTATACCACAAATCTACATAAAATTTAATGAAATTCTCAAAAACATTTTTAGTTTCATTTATTTCCATTTGACACTAGTGAATATAGTCTCACTTAATATTTCTACATTTCTGAATGAGTTGGTGTACCACTTCTCCCTTCTGTCCTCTGACCCATGTCTCCTTTTTCTTAGTAGTGGCATCTGCATTAGATGGGACTCCTTCAGTTTTTATTGGTAAGCGTAAGGAGTATTGCGTCACTGTCTGCAAATCCCCCACCAACAATACTGATAGTGTACAAAACCCTTTCAGTGTTAACAGTGATGATCTATATACTCCATTACATGTGGTATTTGCAGTGCTAAAATATAAAGTTTCTGGGGAGGCTGAAAATGACTTAGTGATTTGCCCACTTTCGTTTCCAATTTCTGTATTAAAGTCCCCACAGGTTGTAACTTTTGTTTTAGATTTTAATGACTTTTTCATTATTATTTTCAAAGAAAATATCAGTATCACCACTTGGAGATTTGTAGAGACTTATAATGGTGAGCTTATGATCGACAAGATATATACAGCAGAAATCTTCACCTATTTTGGAACGGTATTTCTTTATATCAATTTCTGTGAATCTTGTACCCTCTTTTACAAATATGCCTGCCTCACAATTTTTTTCCAAATCTCGACACATTGCATCTGCAGCAGCGTGTCTTTGAGGAGTAAAGAAATCTACCTCATTACTTCTCAGCCAATGCTTCGATAAGCATGTAAAATCTACTTACTCATTACTATGGAAATTCGACAATTCAAACAATTTATTCCTAATGCTACCTAAATTCGCTTGCATCTCAGCTACTATTTTTTATTAATATGAGTATGTTTAGTCATATTTGTAATATTCAGTGTCACTTTCTGTCCTGTGTCCTGGTGCTGCTCCAAAAATCCTTGAGAAACAAAAGTTTCCTGTACATCATGTGTTGCTCTCTGGGATACAATGAAGGTTTGCTGCCACTGCTGTTTTCTCCAACTTTGTTTTCGCTGATGGTGGTGCTACTGTTACATATACTCTGGGTGCTTGATCTGACATTAGTACTGTGCTCTCTTGTGTATTTATTGTATTTCTTTGAGATGTTTCTGGAAGCTGATAAATCATCATAGATGGTAGCCCATCATATGTTGCATTAGGCACACTGCCTAACCTTGCTCTTCTGATTCTTCTGTGTGAACTATTGTCATTTGGGATGTTTCCTTCCTTTAACGACATCTCAAGTTACCTTGGAGTGATTTAGCTGCACTGGCAGCAGAAATTACTTTTTATTCTCCAGGTAACATGCACTTACTGTCCATGAGAAGTATGACCTCTATAGAATCACCCTCCACGTTTGAGATCTTATTTACTTTTTCTGAAATCTTCGTTATTATAACTTATTTTCCTAGTCTGTTTAGGTGAAAACCGTGTATACTGAGGAATCTTCCCTCACATTGCTAATGCCCACAAATGTTGCATTTTCAAATCGACTGCAAATATTCTGCATCTCTGTATTAGCGCTTTCAGTTACTTTGTTGACACACGACAACTCTGACAGGTCGTGTCGATTTGGCACTGAAAAAATGACTACATATGTTCCTCTCAGCTCAAATTCTTCTTCTTCTTCAGTAGCGCTACAGCCCTTGGTGAGCCTTGGCTTCTTCAACAATCTTCCTCCACACTTCTCGGTTATTTGCTGCTCTTTTCCACCCCCGGACTACCATATTGGTGATATCCATTATTACCTTGTCTATCCATCTTCTTCTAATCTCCCTTTTAGCCTAACTGAATGGATCATAACTTTCATCATTTTCTTTGGAATTCTATCCTCTGCCATTCTCTCCAAGTGTCCTAGCCATCGTATTAACAAATTTTACTATGTCCCTGCCTTGTATTAACTCTTGTAATTCGGCATTGTAGCGTATTCTCCAGCCTTCTTCCTCCCTTATTGGCCCATAGAGTTTGTGTAGTATTTTCCGCTCAGTGCTTCTTAGTGCATTTTTATCGTGTTCTGTCAACATCCTTACCTCTGAGCCATATGTGATAATTGGATGGATTAGGGAATTATATATTAGCAGTTTAGTTTTTCTTGTAACAAGGCTATTTTTGAAAAGCTGCATATTTGCAAAGTAAGCTCTGTTTCCTGCTTGTATTCTTTCCCTTATAGCCTTTCCAATACTGTTGTCATTTGTTATTAGTGTTCCCAAGTAGTTGAAAGAGGACACTCCATTGAAGCATTTCCCATTGATATTTAGGTTTTTATGGGTTCTTCTGGCCTCAGATTGTGACATTACAATATATTTTGTTTTGTTTTCATTTACTATGAGGACAATTTTTAAGGCTTCTCTTTCCATTGTCCAGTATGTTTCTACGAGTGTATTGGTGTTTCTTCCTACTATAGCAATGTAATCAGCGTATGCACATATCTGGCTAGTTTTCATAAATATGGTGCCTCTTTTGTTGATTTTATTTGCTACACTATGTAGGGCTATATTGGGCAGTGGAGAGAGACTATTCCCTCACTTCACACCTTTATTAAAGTCAAAGCTTTCACTTGTTCTGCTAAGGACCTTGACTTTTGCTCTTGTCTCTGTCATTGTCTTCTGATTAGTCTTATTAATTTAGCACATATACCAACTTCTTTCAGCACTCTGTATAGTTCTTGCTGATTTATGCTGTCAAAGGCTTGTTTGAAATCGATGAATAGGAAATGCAGATCTATATCATATTCATAGAACCTTTCCATCATTTGTGTAATCAAAAATATTTGATCAGTTGTTCCTCTGCCTGGTCGAAAGCCACACTGATATTCCCCTAGTATGCCTTCTGCACACTTATGGATCCTTTCGTTTAATATACTTGTGAAGATCTTATAAGCTGTACTTAGGAGTGTTACACCTCTATAGTTTTCACATGCAGTTCTGTCCCCTGTCTTATAAATGGGGACTATTATTCCAATTTTCCAATTATCTGGCATAGTTTATGTTTCCCATATATCTGTTAGTAATGTATGCAGTTCCTTTATTACAGCCTCACCACCAGTTTTTATTAATTCAGCAGTTATGCTGTCTTCCCCAGGGGCTCGATTGTTTTTTGACTTGTGCACAGCCTGGGAGACCTCTTGTAGTGTTGGCTTTCTTGCCTCATTGGTTTCATTGTCTACTTCCAGCTCCACTCTTCCCTCCTGTGCGGCTGTCTCTTCATCTTCTAGGCTGGTGCTTAGTGTATCTTTGAAATACTCTGCCCATCTTCCCACTATCTGTTCTTCCTCCCTTATCATTTTCCCATCTTTACTGGAACAGGCCATTGTTTTTGGTTGGAATCTATTCTCCATTTTGCCTATGGTATGATAGAACATTCTTATTCCACTCTGTTCCTATAGTTCTAGTTCTTGAAATTTCTTCTTATTCCACTCTCTTTTCTTTCTCTTGCACAGTCTGTTAGCTCTTCTCCTTCATTCTCTATATTGTTCCACATTATTTCTGGTTTCTCTCTGTAGCACTTTTATTCTTGCCCTGTTCTTTTCCTCTATTGCTGACCTGCAATCTTCATCAAACCATTCCTGGGTTCTTCTGTTCCTTCTTATGCCTATTATTTTCTCTGCAGTATCCTTAATGGCTTTTTCAAACCTGTTCCACCTTTCATCTACTCCTACTGTGGCCTCTTCATTGCTCAACTTTCTGCTTAGTGATACTTGTTATTTTTTTACGTCATCAGGGATGTTCAGTTTGTCTGTATTCCATTTCATCATCTTTCCCATTCTGTTGCCATTTGTTAGTGACAGTTTCTCTCTCAAGACTTATTTTATCACAAAGTGGTCTGAATCACAGTTTGGTTTTCTTCATGTAGTGAATATTTTCCAGAAACTCCATATGGATGTTCATTCCTCCCTATTTTTGCATTAAAATCTCCTATTACTAGCATCAGGTCATATTTAGGTACTGAATAGCATACTTTTTCCAAGTCTGTTTTTGCATTAAAATCTCTTATTACTAGCATCAGGTCATATTTAGGTACTGCATAGCATACTTTTTCCAAGTCTTCGTAGAACTGTTCTTTAATTATATCCTCTTTTTCCTCTATTGGTGCATGTGCATTAACTATTGATATATTCCTAAATTTAACTTTTAGTCTGAGTCTTCTGAGTCTGCACATCCTTTCATTTATGGTTTCAAATTCTAGAAGGCTTTTCCTAGATTCCGTAGTTATTATAAACCCTGTTCCAAGTTGGCCTGTTCTTTCTTCTGATCCACTATATACCAATGAGTACTCAGGTTTATCTATCTGCCCATTCCCCTGCCATCTTATTTCCTGTAGCCCTAAAATATCATATTTGAATTTTAAGATTTCATTGGTTATTTCTTTCATTTTTCCAGGCTGAAGCATTGTCCTCACATTCCATGATGCTACTGTTAGATCCTTTATCCATTTCGTTTGCGGGGTCGTGATACATGCTTTCCATCCAGTTTCCAAGGCTTCTGTTGAATTTCCGTAATATTCTTTTTTTTCAGTATGGGGTTATTAACCGCATGCCCAACCCCCAACCTGGAGGACCAGGATTTGTATGAGGTTTACTCCTCTAGGGAAGTTGGCTTCACTACGCCTCTTGAGCCCTCCCTGCCCTATGTTGTGGGACACACTTTGTCTGTCTCCTCTGTCAAGACCAATCCGGCTTGGGAGACACTGCCAGTAGCTATGCTACCGCCGGCATAACTCTCGACTTCATTGAAGCACACAAACCCTCCCACCCGGCACTGAAGGAGCCTACTATAAGGCGGTGTCCCCTGGGAGGGTCTCAGCTCAAATAGACTCCTTTTAAGTGAGATAAAGAGATCTTTTTTTTATTCCTTGCAATATCGTTTGATCCCGACTCATTATTGTGACTGCACTAAATTTCGCTCCTGACTTTATTATACAAGTTAACTTCTGCTTACTTGTACTCCTAAATTTAGTGGCTACACTTCGCTCTTCATTCTATACATACAATTCAAAAATGGCTCTGAGCACTATGGGACTTAATATCTGAGGTCATCAGTCCCCCTAGAAGTTAGAACTACTTAAACCTAACTAACCTAAGGACATCACACACATCCATGCCCGAGGCAGAATTCGAACTTGCGACCGTTGCGGTCGCGCGGTTCCAGACTGAAGCTACGTTCGCATTTGGTTTCCTAAATAGCATCAGTAATATTCCTTATTCTGTCCCATTTACAAAGTCGTTTTGTTTTTCATGTGGTTCACTTGAATCTGTAATGTACTTCGTGTAAGTTGTTTTGAGGCTAAGTTTTACAGAGTTTTTTTTAGTAGAATGGCAAAATCCATGTTGCTTGGTAGGCAAAAAAAGGTATACCTAGCACGAGGAAATACTGAAGAGAGAAATCGTAGAAGCTTATATAGGCTTAAAATAAAAACAGTATTTGGCTGGTGAACTTCCTTCCCAGAAATCATGAAAGAAGAAGGCGCGAGCTTTCGAATGGAGCGAAAATGAAAACATTTTTGTGCTATTTGGCAGACCCAGGTTTTCAGACTGGTGTATGGGAGAAGCCTTGGGTACGCACCAGACAACTGTGTCACTGACATTTTGACATGTTCATCATAATTTTTTTTACAGCATAATAATTGGTTCATTACAAACCTAGCGCTGTTTCTCGTGTCGAAACCGCACGCGCGACCACTTGAATACTTGGAGAGTGGTCAACTACGCCTCATATTATTTAACCAAAATTATCTCTTGTTAGAAAACTCTAACAGAGTACCTGCTGGAGTAGATGAAAACGTGATATATTCTTAAAATATCGCTTGCGTAATGTATTCACCTAACTTCAATAACAAAAATGTTTCCCGCACGTCGAAAATTCGGTACCATCGTCAGAAAACGCATTTTCGTGAACTGTCTCTAATGATCTTAATAATTTGTTGCCTCATGGAATGTAAAATCCAAACGTAGTGCATCTCTTTCAGAACACATTGATGCCAGTTCCATATTTCTACATTAAATGGTTTGCCTCATTGAGCAAGCTGAATGAAATGTAAGATTACAAGTGAGTTCTGCGCCAGACGACAAATGCCGACAATCTTCCCAAGGAGGGGACGTATTGAGAAAGAACTCCCTTGTCAAGGAATGTACTTCGAATTTTAATTCGTTCGAAACTGAGAACTTCCTTGGAGAGTGTTATTTTTTGGTCTAAGAATCTTCTCTGGAGAACGCTCTCTTTTTTTATTCATACGACCCACTGCATTCCAAATCGAGTAATTCACTCAGGCCATCGACGGGTAGAAAATGAACGGGACGTCGTCATCAAGGTTTTTCTGAAAGAATGCTTTGGCGCTAGCATTAGTAGGAATAACTGTGTTCTTTTCTTCTAATATCGGAAGTTAACCTATTTTAGACGCATTTACTCATGTTAGTTTAGTGGATATTATGCATTTACGCCTTTGTTTTATTATTTCTCTTATTATCGCGACAAATGCTAACGTTTCACGAGACTCGGATATTTTTTTCATTGAGTGTTCTTCCATAAGAGACGTCAGTTTTCTGAAATCGAAAAGTGATTTAGGTTTCACACTAACATATCAGAGCTGACACCTCCACTGTGCATAAATAAAAACACAAACTGAGGACTCAATTTGCATTAAATAACCCTTTATTAAGTGAGAAAGTCAGCTATTGAAGGAGAAAAAAGCAGTTGTCCATTGTTATATGCTACACAGGGGAAAATTGACGGTGAGGATAATGGATAAGATAAACAGGCTGTACGTACCCCATTGTAAATATTGTTTGATGCATTTGTATGTATATATTTTCGCTATCAAATAAATGTCGATGTTTTGATATGTTTAGCTTTTACTACTGTACCATACAAAATTGATCAAGAACGTCATTCATTATGATGTTTTTCTTTTCCATTAATAAACTTTATCGTTGTTAGTTCCATAATACCGACTTTACACGCCGATTTTGTGTCTCACGGATGGTATCGCACTTTCACCGTTCGGTACGGTGATAATACGAATTGACGACGTGCTGACATTCCGACTAGCGTGAACCCTACTCCGTCTGACTATGACGTCGTGTGGTGATCATCGTTTTCGTTCCGCTGACGTCTGATTTGAATCAGTCTGTTACAAAACTGGAGCCAAATAACATTACTTGTTACGGTGAAGCCCTGGCGGAAATTGGAAAAAAGTACCACCATCAATTACCCCAGATTTACAAGAAAGCAGCGTTCGCTGCGTCAACGACAGGAAAAAATAAAAACCTGTTTCTGATTTGGCGCATGAACAACGCTATATCAGAGTGAACACACTTCACTGCGAGTTCTTCGTGTTTTGATTTAGCGGCGAGGCCTTTATTTATCGATGGTTTCAGCGTCATAAAGCATAACGAATGTCGTCAATACGGTTCAATAAAGCCTAATTAGCATGCCCGCATTAGGCTTGTAGTTGTCGTTAACTCATTTATTATTAATTAGTTCGTTTAGGTTATGTGTCAATAGGACGTCTTAGTGATGCACGTAGTTTTGAGGTACTGGTTGTTGTGAGTCGTAAAGGACGATTTAAAACATTTGCGTGTACAGAAATACGATATGTGCAATGCAGTTTATGGTGTTGCGCATTGTGAGAAGTAGCAGAAGTAACTGACTTAGCGAGCGAGAAACAAGTGCGAAAGGCGATGTAAGTGTACTATTTATTTAGAGCCTATGATTGTATTACGTTCCGTCATTGTATTTATAGGGCTGTACTTCTTAAGTTACTTTCGTGACATAGTTATTAAAAATCAGGAAACAGCGTTAATACTGAAATAGGGTGACAGTATCTAGCAGCTTTTTCCCGTAGAGTAGAAGTGCATTGCGGGATGCTTCTTTTCAGTAACAGCTGGAAACTGCGATTAGTGTGACTCAAAAATTACTGTCTTAATTTCTAACCAGTATCCTGAAGTGATGATATACAACACAGTTTTACAACTGCTAAAAAAATATTCGTTTTCTAGACAAGGCATTAATGTCGCAACTATTTTAAAGAAATATCATCAAATACTTCGTAAATGAAAACGGCCAGTTCGTCTTCTCGTTGCAACGAAAAATAGAAACAGCCACACCAGCAATAATTATGGTATGCTCAGACATGCTCAGACATGTCTCGTACCACTTTAAATGCAGACCAGATGCTTATAAAGTTTCAAATCCTCATAATCGAAACATTCTGAACAGCATAATCCTAAACGAAAGAAGTGACACAATGCATTTACAGTAAACGGAAATAAAATGTAGTGTGCAAAATGGAAAGACGTCACGCTAAAAAAAGAAATAATAAATTCAAACTAAAATGACGTAAAAAATGAGGACGGCCTTTAATGAGACAGCCAAGTTGCGATTGTGATCGTTACACAACTACATGTAACAAAAAGACACTGATTAAATAACGTGAACTTCGCTAAGTATAACAAAATTTCATTGATTCGCTGGCGTATTGTTGGTTGTATAAATGAAAAATCGCGCGAGGTCAGTTAGTATCAAAAAATGAAAAATTGGAAGTAAATTCTTAAACATTTTCAGTACCTAGTTAACGAATACAGTTAAACGGTCAGTTTTGTTTCCGTGTGTTTTACTTTGTAGCAGATTTTCTCCTGTACGTTAGGTTTCACTAACATCGGAATTTCACAGAAGTGAGCCAGTACTGTGGATGGTAGCCTAAATCCTCATTTATCAATACAAGTTCAAATCTCCAATATAGGTGTTATTAAGAAACTGTCTAGATAAGAGAAGCGGTGTCTAGATTAGAGAAGCGGGCGTTTAGGCAGAAGCGAAGCATATACCAATAAAACTCAAACATTGCACACTTACGTCTACACCTAACAACATTCGCAGGTTTAGATTTGAAAGTGGTAATAACTGTTTGAGAGAGAATAATTATATGGGAAGAATTACGAAATAAAAAAAATGAGCTCTTTGTTGAATATATTTATTTATCACTTGTGTTTTTCCCTAATACTGCTGGGCACAAAACTTGGCAGAAGCAAGTTTAGTGAAGAGTCATAATCTTGGAGTAAAGTTTGACTCAGAGAAGTGAGAGCTTCTCTTAAATTGTGATCAGAATATACAATACATATGTGAAACACTATTGCTAGTAGTATATCAATAGCATTCATTCTGTTATTAGAAATGTGGAACATCTGAAAACACAAACGAAAGGAAAAATTATCTTGGGTACTAATAAAGGAAAAACAATTACTTGATTCAAATTAAGTTTTCAGACTGGGTGTGGCAGAACTGATGATAATATGGCAATCATTGAATACCAAGTTAAATTATTACGATATACAAATGACAGCTGTCACATTTATTATGAATTATGATGAGATATATCCCAGTTGACATTGTATTAATGCAAACTGACATTAGTTTAAAACCAGAATATTACATAAATAACAGACACTAATAAGTTGTAGTTCTGCCAGTGATAGTATGAAAATATTTTACATACTTAATAAGACCACCCTCAGATTATCTTTGTAATCAGTCACTGAGTCGAGGCATATTTCTTGCGAGCCTTAAATACAACAAGAACTAAAGTCTTTCAGTTTAGATTCTGTAACAGATTCTGCCACAGCTCTGTGCTGCAGAAACAAAATAACCTCACAAATAAAGTCTTTGCACTAATCAGTAAGAAATTCTGTGTGGGAAAACTAAAATGTTAAGACATTCATGGCATCTTTTGCATGGAAGTAACAGGCAGTGTTGGAGCACACAAACAAATTGCAACACAGCATAAAACTAACCTGAGATGGGGGAAATAAAATATGTAGTTTTTCTGGGTTGAGCACAGGGTTTACTGCTATTCTTTATTTACTTACATGTCCCTCCAAACATTACCAAGGATCAATAAAAAAAACTGTGATGTTTGCTGATGACACAAGCATACTAGTTAATATTCCGCACTCAACTATATCTTGGTTATACTGTGCAAAACCAAAACTGCTCACTGCTCACTTGACAAATAGTTTACCTTAATCTCATAAAGAGTTGCAATTTTAAACACACTAAATGACCTACTGCTGAGATGAAAATCATGCACCAAAGGAAACAACAAAGACTAACAAAAATACTGAAAACAGAATTGACAGCTAGAAACAAGACAAAAGCTATAAATACTTATGCTATACCAATATTGACCTACTCATTTGCGGTAGTGAAATGGAGTAACACAGACCTAGAAGCACTCAATACACTTACACGATCACAATGCCACAAATATAGACTACATCACATACATTCAGCAACAGAAAGATTCACATTAAGCAGAAAGGGAGGAGGAAGGGGATTTATCGACATAAAAAACCTACATTATGGACAGGTAGACAATTTAAGAAAATTCTTTATAGAATGAGCAGAAACTAGCAAAATACACAAAGCAATCACTTGTATAAATACATCGGCTATACCATTGCAATTTCATAACCACTTCTACAACCCTTTAGATCACATAACATCAACAGATATGAAGAAATTAAATTGGAAAAAGAAAACACTACATGGCAAGCACACGTATCATCTAAAACAGCCACACATCGATCAAGACGCATCCAACACATGGCTAAGAAAAGGCAATATATACAGTCAGACGGAAGAATTCGTGATTGCAATACAGGATCAAACAATAAACACCAGATATTACAGCAAGCATATTATTTAAGATCCCAATACCACAACAGATAAATGCAGACTTTGCAAACAACAAATAGAAACAGTAGACCACATCACAAGTGGATGTACAATACTAGCAAATACAGAATACCCCAGAAGATATGACAATGTAGCAAAAATAATACATCAACAACTTGCCATACAACATAAACTAATAAAACAACACATTCCCACATACAAGTATGCACCACAAAATGTACTGGAGAATGATGAATACAAATTATACGGGAACAGAACCATTATAACAGATAAAGGAACACCACATAACAAACCTGACATCATACTCACCAATAAAAGGAAGAAATTAACACAACTAATCGAAATATCCATACGCAATGCAACAAATATACAGAAGAAAACAGGAGAAAAAATTGAAAAATACATCCAACTGGCTGAGGAAGTCAAGTACATGTGGCATCAGGATAAAGTTGACATTATACCAATTACACTACCAACTACAGGAGTCATACCACACAATATCCACCAGTACATCAACGCAATACAGCTACATCCAAATGTATATATACAACTACAGAAATCTGTAATTATTGATACATGTTCAATTACCCGAAAGTTCCTAGATGCAATGTAACATATACCGTACAGTTAAAAGGAAGTCACGCTTGGTCAAGGTCCGCATCACTTTCCATTTTTAACCAGACATAATGTCTGAGAAAGGAAAGTAAAAGATAATAATAATAATAATAATAAATCATAACAGTTAAATATGCAATAGTATCAAGATTTATTTATGGTACATCTTATGTATCCATGTAAAAAGTCTTTGTTGGCACATTACTGTCACAGACATATAGGTATAATTCATATGGCAGTTTTTTGAGCCACATTTGAGCCACACTCCTATTGTTTTTCTTAAAGTTATTCATTGGTAGTTCGCTCACAGCCTTTAAGAGTTTGTTATAAAATTGCAAGCTAAGGTGTTTATGGCTCTTTTGTGTTAATTTCAGCCTTGTGTATGGTAGGTCTATGTTACTATTATTTCGAGTAGTATGAACATGAACTTCAGATCTTAAATTAAAGTTCTTTACATTCGCTTTAGCATATATTAAACAATTATAAATATATATACTAGGTAGTGTCATTATCTTTAGTTCTTTAAAATGATTTTTGCAACTTTGTCTTGGTGCTAGTCTTAAAATGCACCTAACTGCTTTCTTCTGCCACTTGAAGATGGTACTGGAACCCACTGAGCTACCCCAAAGAAGTACCCTGTATTGCAGTTGTGAATGGAAGAAAGCAAAGCATGTGGAGATTAGCAGATTTTTACTGATAACGTGTCTCAACTTGTGTAATAGAAAGAGAGTTTGAACAAGTTTGCCACATAGATAATTTGTGTGTCTGTCCCATGTAAGTTTTTGACCTATATGTAAACCTAGTAACTTGACATTTTTTGTATTCTGTTCAGTTGTTTTCAGGGTGAAGTAAATTTCTTGTTTTCAATTTGTTTATTGATAAAAGGTTGGCTCTGCACCAGTTACTGCTCATTTCAGTTACTACTTTGTTGTATTCTATGAAATCTTGCAGATTTTCTCCATCTGTTATTAGTGTCATATCATCAGCATACAGTACATTGTTGCATGGCATATAATTTGAGAAGTCATTGATCTAAACAATGAACAGGAAAGGGCCAAGCACTGAGCGTTGTGGAATTCCTCTCTTTACTTTCATGGGTGTGGACTTTTGATAGTTTGTTTTTACTAATTGTACCCTATTGCTTAAGTATGATAGAAAAAATTGTAATGGTTTATCTGCAATACCATAATGTTATAGTTTTTTTTATCATTATTTCATGTGTGACTGAGCCGAAGGCTTTTGTTAAATCTGAAAGTGTAGCACAAGTGAGTTTCTTGTTTTCATATCCTTCATATATATTACTAAGGAGGCATTCAACTGCTTTGGTTGTTGATAGTTCAGATTGAAAGCCAAACTGGTTCTTACTCAATAATTTATTACTTTCAAAATAATTGGAAAATTGGATATGTATGCAGTTTTCTATTACTTTTGATATAAAGGGAACTATTGATATAGGTCTATAATTGTTTGGCATTTTTCTGTCACCTTTCCTATAGATTGGGAGTGTAACTGTCATTTTCTGACATTCAGGGAATACTCCTTCTTCAAGTATGCGATTCGTCATATATGTCAGTAGCATTTAGATTGCAGTGGCTATGTGTTTAACAATACTGTTATTAAGCCCATAATAGTCCTCTGTTTTTGAGTTTTTAAGTTTCTTTATAGATTTGATAATGTGGCCGGAGGTGATTTTTGACCAAGGGAATTTCTTGGTTGCTGGTGCTTGTTGTTTAAGAAGGGTTACAGCAGCTGAAATATAATCGGAATTATTTTTACCAAAAGAAGAAGAAGAAGAAGAAGAAGATTGAGAGCTGGTACAATTTATAAAATATTCGTTAAGGATGTTGCAACATATAGGCCCTGTGGCTTCCTGTTTGCTCATTTTGATTTCACTTTTTATTACATTCCAAGCTGCTTGGCAGGCATTTTTTGAGCCTGCAATATATTCATCATTTATTTACCTGCACTGATACATCCATTACGTATATTCCTGTTCAGGAGATAGATTTTAATTGGAAGTCACTTGAGTGGTGTCAGTGGATAAATATGATATTACAGTGCCTGTGTTGTTCAGAAGTACAACACAATGTTCCTTTGGACATGACTGCACTGTACAGGTAATGGTTATCCATTTCGCAACTGAGAACACATTTCATGTATTTCAGAACAGCTGTAGTTGCAGCTGTCCTTGTTCCGTCGGACACACATGCAAATCCGGAGGAACACTGCATTGTACTTCTGATCAACACAGGCGCTGCAATATCGTTTTTATCCACCAATATCAGGCAAGCAACTTTCAACTAAAATGTCTCCCCTGTACAGGAATATTCATAGTGGATGTACGAGTGCTGGTTGTAGACATATGGTTGATGACATTTGAAAGTTTGGATCTGGCTGTGACTTGTACTCGGATAGCCTAACGGTAAGGTGATTGCTCACGATAAGGAAAACCGAGTTCGAGTCCCAGTCCGGCACAAATTTTCATTGTCGTCATTCCTTTATACAGCTGACGGTGATCCACATTCACAATGAGGAATGCATTTCATGAAAGTCATTCTTGTTCTAAAAAGCAAATCCTTTCATTTCACAAGCACTGAGCAAAAACATTCTAACTGTCTAAGAACTTTTTACTGACAAATTACAAGACTATTACATTCGAAAGTGTGTCTGTAGATTAGATTAGATTAGATTAATACTAGTTCCATGGATCATGAATACGATATTTCGTAATGATGTGGAACGAGTCAAATTTTCCAATACAAGACTTTAGTGCCAGTATAATTCACCCCTTTCTGTGCCAAAGTTAGATTTAATCTTCAATAGTGAAGACCATCCTTTCTCCTAGTATTGTAGTTATGCACACTGCTATTACTTTTGAATTGGATTTGGTTGTTAATAACAAATTTCATAAGAGTGTATATATACTGAGAAGCTACTGTGAATATCCCTAGATCCTTAAATAAATGTCTGCAGGATGATCTTGGGTGGACTCCAGCTATTATTCTGATTACACGCTTTTGTGCAATAAATACTTTATTCCTCAGTGATGAATTACCCCAAAATATGATGCCATATGAAAGCAACGAGTGAAAATAGGCGTAGTAAGCTAATTTACTAAGATGTTTATCATCAAAATTTGCAATGACCCTTATTGCATAAGTAGCTGAACTCAAACGTTTCAGCAGATCATCAATGTGTTTCTTCCAATTTAATCTCTCATCAATGGACACACCTAAAAATTTGGAATATTCTACCTTAGCTATATGCTTCTGATTAAGGTCTATATTTATTAATGGCATCATACCATTCACTGTACGGAACTGTATGTACTGTGTGTTATCAAAATTCAGTGAGTGTCCGTTTACAAGGAACCACTTAGTAATTTTCTGAAAGACAGTATTGACAATTTCATCAGTTAATTCTTGTTTGTCAGGTGTGATTACTATACTTGTATCATCAGCAAAGAGAACTAACTTTGCCTCTTCATGAATATAGAATGGCAAGTCATTAATATATATTAAGAACAACAAAGGACCCAAGACTGACCCTTGTGGAACCCCATTCTTGATAGTTCCCCAGTTTGAGGAATGTGCTGATCTTTGCATATTATGAGAACTACTTATTTCAACTTTCTGCACTCTTCCAGTTAGGTACGAATTAAACCATTTGTGCACTGTCCCACTCATGCCACAATACTTGAGCTTGTCTAGCAGAATTTCATGATTTACACAATCAAAAGCCTTTGAGAGATCACAAAAAATCCCAGTGGGTGGTGTTCGGTTATTCAGATCATTCAAAATTTGATTGGTGAAAGCATATATGGCATTTTCTGTTGAAAAACCTTTCTGGAAACCAAACTGACATTTTGTTAGTACTTCATTGTTACAGATATGTGAAGCTACTCTTGAATACATTACTTTCTCAAAAATTTTGGATAAAGCTGTTAGAAGGGAGATTGGACAGTAATTGTTGACATCAGATCTATCCCCCTTTTTATGCAAAGGTATAACAATAGCATATTTCAGTCTATCAGGGAAAATGCCCTGTTCCAGAGAGCTATTACACAGGTAGCTGAGAATCTTACTTATCTGTTGAGAACAAGCTTTTAGTATTTTGCTGGAAATGCCATCAATTCCATGTGAGTTTTTGCTTTTAAGCAAGTTTATTATTTTCCTAATTTCAGAGGGAGAAGTGGGTGAGATTTCAATTGTATCAAATTGCATAGGTATGGCCTCTTCCATTAACAGCCTAGCATCTTCTAATGAACACCTGGATCCTACTATATCCACAACATTTAGAAAATGATTATTAAAAATATTTTCAACTTCTGACTTTTTGTTCGTAAAGTTTTCATTCAATTTGATGGTAATACTGTCTTCCTGTGCTCTTGGTTGACCTGTTTCTCTTTTAATAATATTCCAAATTGTTTTAATTTTATTATCAGAGTTGCTGATTTCAGACATGATACACATACTTCTGTATTTTTAATAACTTTTCTTAATATAACACAGTAGTTTTTATAATGTTTGATAGTTTCTGGGTCACTACTCTTTCTTGCTGTCAGATACATTTCCCTTTTCCGGTTACAAGATATTTTTATACCCTTAGTAAGCCATGGTTTGTTACGAGGTTTCTTACGAGTATATTTAACTATTTTCTTGGGGAAGCAGTTTTCAAATGCATTTACAAAAATGTCATGAAATAAATTATATTTTAAATTGGCATCAGGTTCACGGTACACCTCATCCCAGTCTAACTGCTGTAGGCTTTCCCTGAAATTTGCAATTGTTAAATCGTTGACTGAACGTACTACTTTGGAGGACTGTTTAGTATTGCTGAATGAATGGAGCTATGTCATATATTGTAACTAGCTGTGCACCATGATCAGAAAGACCATTCTCAACAAGCTGAGCATTTATCTGGTTAAACTTATCTTGGTCTATAAAGAAGTTATCTATCAGTGAGCTGCTATCCTTTACCACCCGAGTAGGAAAATCAATAACAGGTGTCAAATTGAAAGAACCGAGTAATACTTCAAGGTCATTTTTCCTATTACCCTCTTTCATAGAATCTACATTGAAGTTCCCACAAATAATAATTTGTATTGTTACAATATCTCCTGTTTGTGTGAATTCCATTCTGTAAAACACTTTTCCTTACCACAATACTGTGCTTTTGCAAGCAGCAACATTTTATGTGGTCATGGCCACAAACAAGCTAGATTCTCAGACAAGTTGTCACAAAAAGCACAAACTACAGATCAAGTAGGTCTATTTGGCCTGCAGCCAACATGGTTGACGATATATGAGGGTGTGGGACTGGTAGTGAGTCATGCTGGGATAGCCTAATTGGAAGGTCAGTGTTCATGATAAATGGGAATCCTGGGTTCGAGTCCCAATCCGGCACAAATTTTCATTGTCATCATTCTGTCATACAGCTGATGGTTGTTATTATTGGAAACTGAGAATAAACTTCATGTATTTCATAATGGCTGTAATTGCTGCAGTGCCTGTTCCTTTGGACGTACATGCATGTGCAAAAGGACATTGCATTGTACTTCTGAACAATACAAGCACTGCAATATCATAAGACTGACTTTTGTGGCATTATTAAGGAAACTAACTTTTATAGAATTACATATATTCCACTATTTATTTACATGAGAAGGTTTAAGTTAGTTCAACAATGGGTGTGTAAAATTACAAGTTCACGTGTTAAGCAACAAAACATGGAAAAACAGAAGTTATTGAAATGTATCTTACAGTTAATAGTGGCTCAGTTTGAACTAAGCACCATCAGTAACACAACATTAATTACTGATTGATTTTTTATTAGTGCTTATGGCTTCAGTTGCCTTATTGAACCATGCTATAGTGGTGCAGGTATAACAAGGAAGTGGGAGCTCACGGAACATATCTTTGTTCTTCAGGGAGGAAAGAGATGTTGGTTGAGGTGGATCAAAAGGGGGCAGGTCATTCGACCCTAGATTGATGGGAACATGCCTGTTGGAAGGACAAAATATATTCAGACATTGCATATTGCTCTCAGCTGTGCATCACATAGCAGTTTCTAATAGGTGTTGTACACAGGCATAGTGGAGTTTTATAATATCAAAAGCTATGTGCCTATTTGTGGTTAAAAATACTTTACTGTTAAAATAATTTTTATTTTTAAGGAAAAAAAAATTACAGCAAATCTTTTAACTATTTGTACTCAACTGGCAGTTGCTTGTTTTCTAAAAGATTCTGTGTATTGGTTATTATCCGGAAAGATAGTTAAATTTTTTGTGTTATAGCAACAACATGGTCATCGTTGCCTGTTGTCAAGAGACCAGGCAGCTGTAGCACGTGATGTGAAGCAGAGAGAGTGAGACAAACTGGAGCTGCTGCAAAGTATTCTCTCTGTTGAAAACGTCAGGCCTCCCACCCCAACGTTGTCTTCCTTCTTAAATCCACACCACTATAGCATGGATCAATGAGGCAACTGAAGGCATAAGCACTAATAAAGAATCGATCAGTATTTGATGTTGGTGGGTGGTGTTGAGTTTGAAGAGTGATCCACTGTGAAACTCAAACTTTTTTTTGATAGTGAGCCTGCTTTCCCATATTGAAGATCAGCTCGACTTTGTTTTGGGATTAAAAGTGCAGCATCATTTTAATTCTTTCACGTGTTTCATTTATCTCTTAATGTTAAACCAGCAGCTTCCATCACTGCCTAGTGACATTGAAAGTTGGAGTCAAGTCTGGAGATGTGTTCATATGATCTCGTGATTAAAGTGACTGCTAGTGACACCCAAGAAGCATAAATGATTCCTGGTTGGGCACAAATTTTCATTGGTCCCAACAAATTCATTATAATGTGCTACCACTTTTTCTACTGTTGTGTTATGATCTTAAAGCTAATCCCCTTGATAAAATTCTTCCCAAGCCATTTCTCTATAAAATTTAATGCTTAAAGTTCAGCTGATAAATTTCACCCTGGCATTTATTTGAATTACTATTGACCCATATGTCCATGGCTTGGGAAGAATTTTATCAAGGGGATTAGCTTTAAGATCATAACACAACAGTAGAAAAAGTGGTAGCACATTATAATGAATTTGTTGGGACCCATGCCCATAGTGACATCTAATAGGGGCAACCCCTGCCCTCAGTGACATTTTACAGTCAGCTTTCCTGGAGAATGGCAGCCTATCTTCCATGAAGAAACTCACAAGATGAGATTTCATGATTGGTCCTACGGAATCGTATGAAATGAACCACCTAATATGTCTCAAACTTTGAGATGAGTAGAGGACAGTACCAGCTGTAGAAGTATGAAACCAGAATATGGTTGCAATAATTACATGTCTGTTGTTCAAAACTGATAAATAGTATTTTGTTCGAAATAACCTCTGTGCTGTTTATACATTTCTCCTTCCTCTCCAGCGGGCTATGAATGCCAAAACCAGTTCTTCTTTTGAAGCGAACCAGTCAGTGAGCTATTTTTGTACATTTTATATGAATTGAAGCATTGTTCAGTGAGAGCATGTCCCAGTGATGCAAATAGATGATAATCGGATGGAACCAAGTCTGGAGAATAAGCCGTGTGCCCTAGTATTTCCTGACTGAATGCCTCGATCATTCCCCTGACCCATTTTTTTGTGTGTGATGGGGCATTATGGAGCAATATGACTTTGTGTTGCCTTTTTTCATATTCTGGTTGTTTTTTGTGCACTGCTCAGTTTAAATCAATCATTTGCTGTTGGTAGCGATCAGTGTTAACGGTTTCACCAGGTTTTAGCAGCTGATAATTGATGACACCCTTCTGATCCCACCAAACTCACAGCATTATCTTCTTTCCAAAGTGATTTGGTCTTGCAGCAGATGTCAATGATTTTTCTGGATTCACCCATGATTTACGACACTTAGGATTCTCAAAATATATCCATTTTTTATCATCTGTCACTATTCAATGGAGAAACGACTTTCTTTTGTATATAGCCAGCAGCATTTCACAACTGGTCTTTCGATTTGCTTGCTGTCTTCCATTCAGTTCATGCAGAACCCATTTTCCCACTTTCTGCACCTCTCCCATAGCTTTAACTAAAGAGAAATGGCTTTCTGCATCACATTCAGGTGTTCCGTGAGTTCCTGTTGAGTCTGAGTATCATCTTCATCCAATAAGACCTGTAATTCGTTGCCTTTGAACTTTTATGGTGGTTTCCCACTCTCATAGTTTCTCATGTCAAAATCACCCCTTTCGAATTTTTTGAACCAATTGAAACACTGTGTTTTCCCAAGAGCATGTTTGCCAAAAGCTTCAACAAGCATTCAGTGTGATTCTGCAGCAGTTTTCTTCAAATGATAACAGAAAACTAATACTGTCTGCAAATCGTAGTTCCTAGGCATAAAACTCGACATGTCTATGGGTTTGTAACAGACACCAGTGTATGGAACTTAGGTTATTGTGTGTCGACATTCATCGTCAGCTGTTACAGGAAGCAGATGGTGCTGCAGACGTGGTCTCAAGAGCCCTATACTGGTGGCTAGGACCATCGACAGTGAAATTCCGGTTTCATACTTCTACTCCTTGTATACTGAACAGCCTGGCAGACATTTCTCCAGACCACACCTTTATATAACATTGTCACATGGTTCACTATGATTCATGTGTCCACAAAAGTCATTTTACTGTTGTTTGGTCAAGTTTTACACTTCCACACCCACCCTGTACCATATCATCCAGTTGGAATTATATTTAGCATATGAGCAAATGATTGGCCATGGTAAATGAGTTATGTACACCATACCGCAAATTATAGTGCTGTAACTGCTTCATAATGAGTTGTGCAACCCTCAGGGAGAATAGTGAAGAATGACAGAATTTTTTTCAAATAACAGCTTTCCGCATTTGACATTGTCCACATAAAAAAATGTGACTGTGGCATAATTGTTTTTCAGTTACAGATGACTCATCAAATTTCCACTTTACTAGCATGTGGAAGAACTGACATGGCATTTTTGTAAGTGTTGAACTTCGTATGTGTTGAATGTTTGTGACATGAGCTGAAATTCAACCTGATGCAATACTACTTTATTATCCCACTGTCATCAGCAAACAACCACAACAATAACAGTTCATGATGTTTGTTTAGGCAAATATCCACTAAAGTGACAATAACCATAGCTCAACCTTGAATGGGGAAAAGTGTTGAGATCTGTCTGGGTGTGGTACATTTGTGACAAAAGAGCCTAGGGCAGACTTGAGCCTCTCAGACAAGGAGTTGTTCATGGTCCAGAGTTGGAGTGACCTGTGACTCCACCGCAAGTGGCACCATTGTCACATACATTGGGCTGTGCCTCTGGAGTTGTAAATTTCCTGGTTAGGCCACACTGATTCCAGAGACAGCCACGTGTTAGCTACAGTGCTGAGTCTTGTTTACTTCAGCCTAGATCACTTTCATCCATATGTGAATACTTTGCACTGTTGCAGTCTCTTAGTTCTATGTTTGTCTGTGTCTCTTCATTTGGATACTTTTGGAGTCCTCATTCACTGGTTAGGTAAACACTCAGTGTTCGTTCAAGGATGCCACACGTACTCTGTACTCATTCCCAGCAGTTTGGTGAGCACCATCGTCTTGCTTTGCAAGATATAACAGTTGATGATGAGAACTTGCTCTCACAAGTATGTTTGTTTCATGTTAGTGTTGTATGTTATTGCAGTTACGGTCTTCAATCTGAAGACTGATTTGATGCAACTCTCCTTACTACTCTATGCTCTGCAAATCTCTTCATATCCAAATAACTACTGCAACCGTCGTCCATTTGAACCTGCTTACAATATTCATTTCTTGGTCTCACTCCACAATTTTTGCCTCACACGTCCCTCCAGTTTTGCATTAATGATTCCTTGATATCATAGAATGTGTCATATCAAATGATTCTTTCTTTTTGTCAAGTTGTGTCACGAGCCTTTTTTCTACCCACTTCTATTCAGTACCTCCTCATTAGTTACATGAACTACCCATCTAATCTTCAGCATTCTTCTGTAGCACCACATTTAGAAAGCTTCTATTCTCTTCTTTGAACTGCTTATCGCCTGCGTTTCACTTCCATACAATGTTACACTCCAGAGAAATACCTTCAGAAAAGACTTCCTAATGCTTAAATTTATATTCAATGTTAACTTTATCTCTTGAACTTCAGCCATTGTGTCTCCATTATATGTCCTCTTTTCTTCAGCCATCATCTGTTATTTTACAGCAAAACTCGCCTATTAGTTTTGTAGAGTGTAGAATGTAGTTTATTCATCTCATAACATACAGTTACAAATCAAAGTTTTGTGTACTGGAGACACATAAAATTAAAAATATAGGGTTATAATAGTTTTTAGACATGAAAAATTTAACAAGAACATATATAACACTTATGGTCATTTTGCAGCTTGCAATACAATTTATACAATATATTAACAATTTATTACACAATACATAATCTTTATTGTTTCTTTTCTTTTCAAGTTGCCAAACTGTCCTGCATGAATTATTCAATTGAATAGGCACATTTTTCCACTAGTGTATTAAATAACAATTATTTTAGTGGGTCAAACTCAATATTTAACAGATTTGTGTTATTTAATTTATTGTAAATTTTTAATCCCATGTACAATGGTGTTTGAGCGTAAAATTTTAAATTATGAGAGGGAAGTTTGAAAATATCTGTGAGGAGTACTGTAGTTGTGACTAAAATGAAAATTTTCAAGTGAGTTTTGATTTTTATATATGAAAATAAAATTTTTTGTAGATGTACAGAGAAGGAATGGTTAGCATTTTTAAATAATGGACAACAAGATGTTCTTTTTTGGACTACAAACATGTTTCTAATGGTTCTCTTTTGAAGTGTTAGTAATCTTGGGCTGTTCATAGAGTTTCCCCAGAAAATCATTCCGTATCAAAGTATAGTCTCAAAGTAGCTGTGGTAGACTATCTTCCTGGTGCCCATAAGGGTGGAACCAGATAAGATATTCATCGCATAAGTTAGGCTGTTTAGTTAGTTTGCTAAGAAGCCTACATATGCCGTCCAGTTTAAATTTTTGTCAAGATTTAGACCTAGAAATTTTACATAACTTGCTTCAGTCATTTCCTGATCGCTGTGCACTATTTTTGTGGGAGATGCTGATGATGTTTTAGCCCTGAACTGCACTAATTATGTTTTTTTGACATTGAGTTTTAATCCATTTTGCTGTAGTGTCTCATTTCCTAATCTAATTCCCTCAGTATTGCCCAATTTAATTCAACTACAATCCATTACCCTTTTTTGCTTTTGTTAAAGTTCACCTTATATTTTCCTTTCAAGTCACTGTCCATTGCGTTCTACTGCACATTCAAGTCTTTTGCTGTCTTGGACAGATTAGTGTCATCATCAGATATCAAACCTTTTATTTCTTGTTTCTGAACATTAATTCCTTCTTCAAATTTTTCTTTGGCTTCCTATATTGCTTGCTCATTTTACAGACTGAATAACATTGGGGGTAGGCTGCACTCATGACTAACTTCCTTCTCAACTACTACATATCTTACCCAAAGTCGGCTTCTACCAATTGTTCGATTCCTCTCTAAATAAGTCAGTATTTTGCAACCTTTTCTTAATGTAGTAATATGATTGAAGTTCCTGACAATGAGAAGGATTGATCTGTCTGTGCTTTAAAGAAATTTTTTATAGCCAAGATCATGTTCAAAACTGTTTTTATTGACTGATTTCAATGACAGGTAAGACTGTCATCTTCAGATCTCTAAAATTGTTTTTGGTTGTACCTCATGTTCCATTGTGCAGTCATAACTCATGCCAAGTTAACATATTAGTGGAGAGGTTTGTCAAAAATATCAATAACATTACAAACAGGTTTGTCACAAGTGAACAAGTGACAGACCTGTTTGTAAACCTGTGTGGAACGTGCAATATACTCTCCATTAAAGTATAGATTGTACATAAAGTCTGGGAACACTTTAAATTATTTATTACACAAGAACTAAACATTGTACAGGTGTCATACATACTGCATTTTGAAGAGAAACTCTGAAAGTTTTTTTTTTTTTTTTTTTTTTTTTTTTTTTTTTTTTTTTTTTTTTTTTTTTTTTTTTACAAACATTCGATATGCGGACCATGAGTAACTCGGCAGACATCAATACAATAATCAAATTCTTGCCATACCTATCCCAACATGGCATCGTTGACTGTGGTAGAGGCGGTACATACACCAGATCTTTAATGTGTCCCCACAGAGAAAAGTCACACGAATTGAGATCTGGTGATTGGGGAGGCCATTTAATGAAACAGCAGTCCCCTCCTGTAGCAGGCCGATCCATTGATGCAGCAGCTCCATGTTCAGTACCCACGAACTTCGCGATGAAAATGGAGTGGAGCCCTATCTTGCTGAAAGATGAACGGAAAGTACATTTGCATTTGAGGCATCAGCCATTGCTGCAACATGTCCAAGTAGGAATATCCAGTGACAGTGCTCTCATGAAGAAGAATGGCCCATACAGTTTTTGACATGACAAGGACAAAAAACATTTACCTTTGGGGATGATGATGAAGTCCTATACTCCTTGACAGAGCATAGGGGAACAAGAATCGCACTCAAATGCAATACATTCGTGTGGATGCTTTGTACCCCAGATTTGACAATTATGCCTGTTCACTTTCCCATAAGTGTGAAAAGTGGCTTCGTCGCTAAAAATTAAGCGATCAACAATGCCGTCCTCACCCTCATTGAGTTGTTGCAACTGCGATGAAAACTCAAAATGCTTGTCTTTGTCGTCGTCATTGAGCTTCTGCACTAGCTCCAATTTAAATGGTTTCATAGACAGCTTCTGCCACAGGTTTTCCACACTATCATTGGAGCTAATTCAAATTCACAGGATGCGCGATGCACCGATTTCTTTGGACTCCTTATGAATGTCTGTCATACGTGCTCCACATGCACTTCACTCACATTGGAACGTCCGCTTCTTTTTGCTGGGCATTAGCAACCCATCGTAATGAATTTGTGGGCCAGTGGTAAATGACCTTCCTAATTGGTGGCTTCTTACTGTACTTGGTTCTAAACATCTGTTGAACAGCTGTAGCACACGTGTTTTTGTCGATCTCCAGTACACAGAAAGCTCGCTCTGCACCTGAACTTGCCATGTTTGTGACTAGCGCTCTACTGCAATAAATAATTGAAAGTGTTCCCAGACTTAATGTACACCCTGTATTAATGTGGCATCAGTAATGAATGCCCAGTAGAAACCTGTGAATAAAAAACAGTTTTGAACATGGTCTTGGCTATAAAGTTTTATTTAATGAAGCAATAGATTAGTAATATTCACACAAGACAGCACCTAATTTCTTTAGAATTGGAATTATAGTTTATTTCATGAAGTCTCGTGGTATTTCTTATGTCTCATATATCTTGCACATAGGTGGAATAGTTTTATCATGATGGACTCTCCCACGCGTATCAGCAGTTCTGAGGGAGTGTCATGTGCTCTAGGGGCCTTGCTTGAGCTTTAGTCATTCAGTGCTCTGTCAAATTCTTCTCACAGTAGCCTATGGCCCATCTCATCTTCATCTACTTCCTCTTCTCTTTCTATTAACTGGCTTCAAGTTCAATTCTCTTGTATAGTCCCTCTACACATCCCTTCCACCTTTCCTTTCTTTGGTTATACTGGTTTGCCTTCTGAGCTGTTAATGTTCATACAGCTGCTTCTCTATTCTCCCAAGATCCCTTTCATTGTCCTGTAGGTGGCGTGTCTCTTTCTGCTAGTTATACTCATGTCCATGGACTTACATTTGTCCTCTGGCTGTTCCTCCTTAGCCATTTTGCATTCCTTGTCAGTCTCATGTTTTAAAAATTTGTTTCCGTTACACCTGCTTCATTTGCTGCATTTTTATATTTTCTCTTTTCATCAATTAAATTCAGTATCTCCTGTGATATCCAAGAATTTGTATTAGACCTTGTCTTTTTGCCTATATGATCTTCTCCTGCCTTCACTACTTCATCTCTCAAAGCTACTTACTCATCTTCTACTGTATTCCTTTCCCCTGTTTTGGTAGGATGTTGCCTAATATGCCCTTTGAAACTCTCAATAACCCCTGATTCTTTCAACATATCCAGGTCCTCTCTCTTTAATTTCCTACCCTTTTGCAAATTCTTGAGTTTTGATCTACAGCTCATAACCAATAAATTGTGGTCAGAGTCCACATCTGCCTCTGGAAGTGTCTTATGGTTTAAAATCTGGTTCACCGAGCGAGGTGGCGCAGTGGTTAGGACACTGGACTCGCATTCGGGAGGACGACGGTTCAATCCCGCGTCTGGCCATCCTGATTTAGGTTTTCCGTGATTTCCCTAAATCGCTCCAGGCAAATGCCGGGATGGTTCCTTTGAAAGGGCACGGCCGACTTCCTTCCCCGTCCTTCCTTAATCGAATGAGACCGATGACCTCACTGATTGGTCTCTTCCCCCAAACAATCCAAAAAAATTAAAATCTGGTTCCAGAATCACTGTCTGACCATTACATAATCAACCTGAAACCTTTCAGTGCCTCCAGGTCTCTTCTATGTATACAAACTTTATTCGTGATTCTTAAACTAAGTGTTAGCGATGATTCAGTTATGCTCTGTGCAAAATTCTACCAGGTTGCTTCCTCTTTCATTCATTTTCCTCAGTCCATATTCTCCTACTATATTCCTTTCAATTCCTTTTCCTACTACTGAATTCCAGGCAACCGTCAAAATTAAATTTTCCTTTTCGTTAACTACACAAATAATTTATTTTATCTTGTTGTACGCTCTTTCAGTCTCTGCGGAACTTGTTGGATGTAAACTTGAATTACTGTGGAGAGTGTCGGCTTTGTCTGTCGTGGCTACAATAATGTGTCCACTGTGGTGCTCACAGTAGCTTACCTGCATTCCTGTTTTTTTTTTTTTTTTCTTTATTTATTTATTTATTTATTTTTATTCATTACTAGATCTACACCTGCATTACATCTATTTGATTTTTGTATTTCTAATGTTATACTCACCTGACCAGAAGTCTTGTTCCTCTTCACTAATTCCCATTGTATCTAACTTCAAGCTATTTGTTTCCTTTTTCAAATTTTCTGTCTTACCTTCAGGGATCTAACATTCCACACTCCGATTTGAAGAATGTCAGTTTTGATTCTCGTGATGACGACATTCTCTTGAGTAGCCCCATGAGGAAACTTGAATGGGGGCAATTTTACCTCTGAAATATTTTTCCCAAGAGGAAGCCATCATCATTTAACCATGTGGTAGAGCTCCTTGTCCTTGGGAAAAGTACTGGCTATAGTTTCCACGCACTTTCAGCTGTTTGCAGTACTGACACAGCAAGGCCATGTTGGCCAATGTTACAAACAAATCAGTCAGTCACTCAGATTGTGGCCAATGCAACTAATAAAAAGGCTACTGCCCTTCTTTGGAAACCACATGTTTGTCTGGCCTCTCCAAAGAAATCTCTCCATTTTAGTTGCATCTGTGGTACAACTATCTGTATTGTTGAGGCTTGCAAGTCACCCTACCTCTGCAACGTGTGTGGTTCATGAAGTAGTAGTTGAACATTGTGGCCATTAAGGACCCAGTGTTTTTAGTGTGTTGGAGATAACAAATGCAGTTGCAGAAGGAGCAGCTGAGACAGTAGCTACAATAACAATAGTTGCAACAGCAGTTGCACGAACAACAGGAGCAAATGCAGGAGCTCATCAATTTGCTGGCCATGCAGTGGTGAGGTGAGTGGAGGCGGCACAGCCTCCACACCTCTGCTGGACACATTTGTAGGTTTTGATGATAATGGAAACATGGGAAAATTATTTAGTCCATTTTAAGATGTACTGCCAGGCAATGTACATCATTGAGTCTGTGGATTGGAATGTTTTTATATTGTTGTGGAGTACTAGTTTGTTTGAAGGCAGCCCCTAATAGTCATGAAAAAGTACAATATGCAGAATTGTGTCAATTACTAAGCACTACTAAGGTGAGAAAACACACGTGTTAGCTGACTGCGTACAGTTGAATCAATATCGTAAGTGTCCGAGGCAGTGGTATGCATTTGGATAGCTGACTTCCAGGGATTAGTGCATAGACGCAATTTTAAATGCAAACATTACAGCACGTCCTATGTAAACTCCCTAATCTGCAATACAGTGATGTGGCTAATGCCAGACAGGGCTGTACAAACTAAAGTGATAGTGCATTCAGATCTTACGTCAGAGGAAGCAGCATGAACTGCAGAATCAGAGGAGTTGATTGCTGCAGCACAAAATGTGTTTTCCAATGATTGGCAGGTAGCAAAACAACTTGAAGAGACACACCAGTGCGATTAGTCCCAGACAGACACTATTCAGGCTTTAGCGATCGTATTGTCAATGTGGCTGGACGGGTGTAGTAATGAAATGGGTACTCTGGCATCTTGGTGCAGATCTGCTACAGAGGTGGGGGCCTCACCAGACCGCTGTTGGTCTTCATGGCATTAGCCTTCCATTGAGTTCACACCATATGCAGAGTGCCGTCCTTTTACGGCACTGGACTTGCAGTCTTTCCCAGATTACACGAGAGGAGGCAGTGCTCTTATTTCTTTGCAACTTCTCAAGCTTTACATATGCCATGCAGTTGTGTGCAAAAAACATCAGAGAGCTGTGCTGCAGGATGATGTCCCCAAGTTTTCAATTGAGTCCACAAGCATGTCAGTAGCTGGTTGTTTCAATTACACACATGGGCCTCGACCAGTCTGATCAATGTAGATACATATCACTGACTGGGATGCTCCCCCCCCCCTCCCCCCCTCCCAATACTGCTCTCAGTTCCAACTG
Organism: Schistocerca cancellata; assembly: GCF_023864275.1. Taxonomy (NCBI): domain Eukaryota; kingdom Metazoa; phylum Arthropoda; class Insecta; order Orthoptera; family Acrididae; genus Schistocerca; species Schistocerca cancellata. The sequence continues at coordinate 702,570,905 of NC_064627.1, read as the reverse complement.
CTTTCTGATAGTAGGCAGCCGGCTCTCTTACATGGACAACTACTAGTCACAGCTAAATACAAGAATATAGAACACCAGCTCATGCTTTTGGTTGTAAATCCATAATTGGTAGAAAACATTTCATACTTAATGCTTTCATTATTTTTGGCTTCGAAGCAGTCAATAAAGTTAACTTGTCTGTCATTTCAGAACTTGGAAACATTGCTCCAATCATTCAATCAACATTTTGGTAAGTATCTGGGTAATTTCAAGGCCCAAAATTACGTTGAATTGATTGACAATTCCTAGGTTCTGTCCAGCCTGCCTCATGCCTTTTGCTATGCAAGGTAAAGTGGAGGTGGAACTTGACAGACGCCAGAACCTTGGGGTGGTGTCACTGATTTCATCAAGCCAGTGTGCCACCCCCACAGTAATCATCCAGAAATCCAGAGATGATGTTAGACTTTGCAGCGATTTCAAGCACACGATCAGCACACAAAGTGAAATAACTGTTTCTCCATACCATGTCAAGTTGTTAGCTAAGTTGACTAATAATCAGAATTTCCAGAATTGACCTCAGATATATGTACTTTCAACTGCCATTGGACACAGCAATGTCCAGACATGAAAATGCTAGAGGAATGTCGTAGGAGGTTGTCAGACACTTCGTCGCCAGCAGTAGGAGGAGCCCAGGGCATTGAATCAACCTCAGAAGAAGGAACAGCCTTGGCTGTGGGCTTCTGGCTTAAGGCACAAGGAATATTGGGCGTGGCTCATGGAGTGCAGTCGCCAAACAGGCAGGGGAGCAGCCAATGTGAGAAGTGGACCTGGAAAATGAGACACATGCAAGGCTGTCATCAAGAAGAGACAGTGAAGCCACTGAAGGCAGCAATACCTGGTACATCCAGGCTTTGCAGGAAAAGTTCCATGACTGGAGAATATGATGTGAAGGGAAATTTGGGGAAGGGGGGGGGGGGGGGAGCACGTCAGGTGACTGCCGCAAAAGAAGTCTTGTGGTGGTGTCGGATGGGTTTCCACAGAAGGCAGAGTGTGCTTCATGCAGTTGGCTGTTAGAAAAGATGATGAAAACATGATGCACAAGGAGCTGGCAGATCTTATGGTGCAAGAACCTGGTGGAGGCCTTGGTACAAGGAGCTGGTTGAGTAGGGGGTGCCTGCTGAACTGTCAGTGCCGGATGAGCTGGTGGCAGTAGATGAGCTGGTTGCCCTGGGGCAGGAGCACCAGGGATGGCTGGCACTGGGTCCTACAGGGGGCAGGGTTGCTAGGGCTGGGTCACAAGAGGTGGTGCTGGAACGATTGTGCGATGGCAGTCGTTTTCAGGGAAGCTAAATTACTCCATGAAGTTCTTTCATGGGCAGCTCATGTTTGTTACCCATAGAATCAGCTTCTTAAGAAAGGGATGAAGTTTGAGTGATCAGAGATGTGTCATTTGGCATTCCAGAAACTGAAGCAACACTTCCATTCTGCTTTGTGTTTGGCCAAGTTCATCCCCAGTGAGCCTTTGATTCTTGCCACAAATGCATCCCAATGCAGCATCAGAGCCATTCTCTCTCACAGAACTCCAAATGGCTCAAAACAGTCTGTTGCATTCACATCAAAGACTTTGTTGGCAGCACAGAGAAATTATTCTCAGGTTGAGGAGGAGACACTCATGATAATATAGAATGTAAGAAAGTTCCATGTGTTCTTTTATGGCACTAAGTTTCACCTTCTTACAGATCATAAGCCACTCATCTTCATGTTTGGTCCCCAAACAACACACTCAGACAGAAAAGTGCAGCATTGGACCTGATTTCTTTTGTGGTGGCGTTCGTAGCGACAAACACTTCGCTGTAGAAACGGCTTACGAAGTCACCGCCACACTTTTAATAGCGGGCCGACCGGTCCGCTGGAACAGTGAACAGAAAGATGAAAACCCAAACACTCTGATTAAATAAAAGTCGGTACTTATCTTTATTAACGAAGATACAGAAACACAGTAGTGAACTCCGTGTCTACAGAAATCTGTCTAGTTAGAGTCGGAGCGGCTAGGTCAGCGTCGGCTGACGACAAACAACAACTCTGCTGCGATGAACACACAACTGACTAGCAAGTACACAAATCGGTGGCGAGTATCCCACTGAGCAGCGAATACAGAACTGTCCTAGCGCTCGCGACTCCAGCGCTTAAGAAGCCAGAAGCCAGCAGTGGCGCGCGCAGACTTGCGGCGATTTCCTGTATCGCTGGCGCTGCTTATGCGGACGGCGTCCGGACTTTGATGCTGCCAACCTTTTGGCAGCAGGCTCGGTTGGCATTACTGGCTAGGACATAACAGTTTCGAATCCTGCCTCGGGCATGGATGTGTTTGATGTCCTTAGGTTAGTTAGGTTTAAGTAGTTCTAAGTTCTAGGGGACTGATGACCACGGTAGGTAAGTCCCATAGTGCTCAGAGCCATTTGAACCATTTTTGGACCTGGTTTCTGAGTCTTATGATACATCACTGCATGCAAATTCAGTTGCTTTGTCATGGTTACCAGCAGGTCCTGATATCAACTTTGATAAGCAGGAGGCAGTCTGTCATAGACTGGACCAGAACCTTCAGGACATGCTAAACAAATTTCTGTTGGCAGTATGGAAAGTCGTGGCAGCTACAAGTGAGGGTCCACTCCTGCACAGAGTAATTACAGTGGTTCAGCAGATGGCTGGAACATTTTCTCATGAGTTCAGACCTTGAGCTCTTAATGTATTTCAGAATTTGCGATATGCTCAACATCGTCAATGGTGTCCTGCTGTTAGCAGTGGAAGATTGGACTGCTGTTTTGTTACTACACCATCGTTATGATGATGCATTCTGATTTTACATGCATCCCATTGGAGGGTGTTGTAAATGAAAGCATTGGCCCTTCGACACATCTATTAGCCAGCATTTAATTCCACCGACAAGCATGTGGTGTGTGCCTGTTCAGAGTGCACCCAAAACCAGGCACCTCCATCACAAAGATTTTCTCCAGAGCACCCGTGGAACTGGGTGCTCATGGATTTCACTGGTTTCATCTAAGGGTCCATGTGGTATTAGACGCCTCGTCTAATTTTCCATGTGTTGCTAGGTTGTCCTCCACTGTGTCGAACGCTACAATTCAGTCCTTAGCTGCCATTTTCGCTATTGAGGGTATGCTACTCACCCTGGTCTCAGACAATAATCAGAGGAATGCGAAGCATTCTGCCACCAGAATGAAATTCAGCACCTGACCACACGTCAGTCTGAATGGCATCACATATAGGGGTCGAGCACTAGTAAAAACATTCAAATCACAATTAAAGGAAACAGCCTCAGCATTGCCTAGACATGATGCTTACTGAGCAACTCCAATAAGTGGCTGAGGTGTTGCATGGCTGTCAGTGTTGCAGTCTCTTTGACCAATTGTGCCTGAGGGCTTGCCCCTCTGGCACATGGACCATGCCTGGGTGTTGGCAAGGTTTCACTTTCTGGGCACGCACATTCAGGTAGACACAGGAGTGGATGTACGGCATCATAGTGGGATATAAGGGGCAATAACTTTATATTGTTGCAGTGCGTCAGCAGCACCTGATAGGCCACACTAAGCAGCTATGCCTGCATCAGACTGAGCAATGGACACCACAACTCAGACATACAAGAGACATTTATGGGATGGATTAACTAACCTGAGCTCCAAAGCACTGAGTGACACCCACAGATGTTTCCAATCTCCCCGCCGTGCACTGCCTGCTGTATAATTTTTGCCCTTGACCAGTGATATCCAACACATAAGAGAACTGTTTGCCTGGGGTGGACCTGATGGAGATGGAGTGCATCCCTCCATCATCACAGCAGTTGGCTGAGGTTGCCGTCCAGTCCTCATTAGCTCTTGACCACCAGCCTCCAGTGCAGCATCAACCTGTCACCATCCCCAGCATTGCCCATGATGTCCCAGCAGAGAGCACCCAGGAGGAACCCCTATGGAGATCCTTGTTGTGGCTTAGGCAGTGCTGCTGGAGTCAGCTGCTTGTTACCACTAATCTTGATTCTTGTTTACTTGAGCCTATACTCATTTGCATTTGTGTGTGAATACTTCTTGCTGTAGCACTCCGTTAGTTTCCTGTTCATCCCAGATAGTGCTTTCAGACTCACTGCTCCCCAGTTTGGTTGACACTCAGTGTTTGTTCAAGGGAAACCATGAGTCATGGTGCTCCGCACTCATTACAAGCATTTTTAGGTATGCTATCATCTTGCTTTGTGAGTTACAACAGTAATCAATGTAATGACAACATATACTAAATCTGGAGCTGCATAAATGTGAGAGATATCAAAAGTGCAAGCTGAGAAAGGCTGTGTGATAAGAACACTATGACAGGTTGGAACTAATAAAAAAGGGTGCTATTGGTGACTGACTTTTGAGCAGAATTTTGTTGCTTTAAACTCATTTTTAACTGAGAAAAAAGTCACATAAATTCAAACCACTTTCCAAAGTAGTCCTACAAAATCAACTTGTGGGGTTTCATTAAGGACAACGTTTATGCACAAATGCCACCACAGAACCTAGAAAAGTTGAAGAACCTGATCTGTACTGCCATAACATCAGTGATGGACATACTTTCGTAAGTATGGGAGGAATTTTAAGTATCAGTGTGATACGTTTGTGTCACTGATTGAGGACATATTGAACATCTGTAATATAAACTTGAGAGATTTGTAAATATATGTCCCAACTTTTGTAGTTGTATGTTGTACAGTGTAATAAATATATGTGTTTGAAATATGTATCTCAAACAGTGGAAACACCAGATTGAAATATCAGCAATATAAAGAAAAGATAGATTGCTACTCACAATGAAGATGACACACTGAGTTGCAGATAGGCACAGTGAAAAGAAGTTACACATTAGCTTTCAGCCAAAATCTTCTTCAGAAAAGGAAACACACACACACACACACACACACACACACACACACACACACACACACACACACACACACACATTCATTCTCACAAACAAGCATGCCTCATGTACAGCTGATTGTCATCTTCAGCTGTGCGGACTAGAATGCAACTATCACTTAGAATGGAAACAGCAGTCCAGAGGGGGAGGGAAAGAGAAGGGATAGCAGGGTATGGGGAGAGAGAGAGAGAGAGAGAGAGAGGAGTGCTATCTGTTCAAGTGGGTGGGGACTAGGCTGCCAACAGTTGCAGTGCTGGGGGCAGAGGGACAGGGAGATGGGGATGAATGGTTGGAGGGGGGATATGGGGAGTGAAAGAGGAGGGAAATGGGTTAGGTCAGGTGTGTTGTCAAAGGGCACACAAAGAGGATGAGGGGATGAAAGTAGGGAGGAGGTGATAGGACAGAGGGGGGTGGCTACTCAATGGAGGGTGTGGGGGATAGTAAGTTATCATAGTTTGAGGCTGGCCTAATTTCAGATGCAGGGAATGTGTTGTAAGGAAAACTCCCTCTGCACAGTTAAGAGAAACTGGAGGTGGAGGGAAGGACTCAGATGGTTCTGGTAATGAAGCAGCCAGTGAAATCAAGCATTCTGTCTTCAGCTTTTATGTTGTGCCATAGGGTGGTCTATTTTGCTCTTGGCCTCAGTTTAATGGTAGCTGTTCATCCTGGTGGGCAGCCAACTGCTAGTCATACCAGTATAAAAAGCTTTACAATGATTGCAGCAGAGCTGGTGTATGACGTGGCCGCTTCACAGGTGACCCAGACTCTGATGGAGTATGATATGCCTGTGACAGGACTGGAATAGGAAGTGCTGGATGGTTGGATTTGGATTGGGCAGGTCTTGCATCTGGGTCCTCCACAACAATATAATCCCTGTGGCAAAGGATTGGGATTGGGAGTGGCATAGGGATGGACTAGGATGTTGTGTTGCTTGAAAGTGCTACAAAACACAACTTTAGGTGAGGTGGGAAGTATCTCGGGTAGGATGTCCTTCATTTCAGGAACTGATGACAGATAATCAAAGCCCTGACAAAGGATGTGGTTGAGTTGTTCCAGTCTGGGATGGTACTGGGTGATGAAGGGAGCACTTCTTTGTAGCTGGTTCTTTTGGATAATTGGAGGACTGGACATGTGCGGGGAAATGACAAGGGAGATCTCATCGTGGACTAGGTCTGGTGGTGGTGCCTGTCTGTGAAGGCCTTGGTGAGACCCCCGGTTGCTGTCCCTGGGTGGCCGGGCTGTATGGGAGGGATTTTTTGGTGCAGAAGGGATGATAGCTTTCTGGATGCAGGTACTGTTGGTGAGTTTAGTGTGAACAGGGGTGTGGATGGAGCCAAGAGAGAGGAGGAGGTCAACATCAAGGGAGGTGGCATGTTGGGTTGAGGAGGACCAGGTGAAGCAGATGGAATAGAAGGTACTGAGATTGTGATGGAATGAGGATAGGATGTCTTGGCCATGAGTCCAGATCATAAATATAGCATTAATGAACCAAAATCACACTAGAAGTTTGGCATTTTAAAGGCTGGGAGGGTCTCCTCTAGGTGTCCCATGAACAGGTTGACATAGGAGGGTGCCATGTAGATGCCCATGGCTGTGCCATGGATTTATTCGTATACTTTCCCTTCAGAGGAGAAGTAGTTGTGATTTAGGATAAAGATAGTAATGTGTATGAGGAATGAGATAGTCTTTGGAGTCTTAAAGATGTTGGGAAAGGTAGTGTTTACGAGTGGTAATACCGTGGGCATGAGGGATGTTGGTGTATAGGGAAGAGGCATCAACAGTGATGAGTTTGGATTCATTAGGTAAAAGAGATGGGATAGTGGGGAGTCAATGAAGGAAGTGGTGGGTGTCTTTCACATGGGAGGCTAGATTATGGGGATTTGGTTGGAAGTGCTGGCCAGTAATTCTTTCATTAGGGGCTCAATATCAAGCTACAATAGAATGTCCAGGATTGTTATGTTTGTTGATTTTGGTGAGCATGTAGAAGGGGGGTACGTGAGGTGTCAGGGGTGAGGAGGGAAATGGATTCAGAGGAGAGGAAGGGATAGGAAGGAGAGGGAAGGGAAGGGAATACATATATTCTTTTGGAACACCCTGTAGTGCCATCAACTAGTCACATTTATGTAGATGTCACCATTCTTACAATGTGAACAGCGTGTGCTATTGTATAACACGATGGAAGATTTCTTGAGATTCCTAGAGCAGTATTGTGGAATTTTGCTAGCACTATCAACAAACATCCATGATTTATTTTCAAAGAATATTCTTAAGAATTTATTTTATTTACTAGCGATTCATCAAGAACATTAACACATTTAATCACACTATGTAAGCATGGAAGTAGTTGCCAAGGAGTAACTGATGAAATCATAACCAAATTCCTTTTAACAAATGGGAATTTTATTCACTTTAATAGTGCCTAAAACATTTTTTAAAAGAAACAGATTTAAAATTATAATCAGAAAGCACCCTCTAAATATCAAAGTTACAATTTGGTCAGAGGCAGAAAGAAACAAGTTTTAACTGTATGAGCTTTCGGGCAGAGAACCTTGCCACTCCCTTTTGACACGGCCGTAGTTACGACCGCTCACAACAGCCTCTGAAAGACTACACTGGTGCAAATCTGCAACACACCAGATAACTTTAAACTAAGAGTTTCAACAATTTACACAAGCTCACAAACTATGCATCCCCAGTAGGAGGGATGGAAATGGTACAAAACACTAACAATTAAAATATTAACCTTGCCACCGAAGGTGCAACTTGATTTTAACTTCTAAGAAAAGTTTTACGGTGAAAGGGTGGCAACTTTATATACTAAAATGATCATTTAAATAAAAGCCCATGAAATGCAATCTTATATAAAATTCTACGAGGTTGGCCAAACAATAGTTAAGATGCTCTACAGTACACAGATAGCGCCTCTCAAGATCATAGGCAATAATATCAAAGTTTCCAAAGATCTAAACATATTTTAGGTATTAGGCCGTTACCCTCCAAGCAATAAATTCATTAACACACCAAATCCGACAAACATGACAGAGGCAGCTACTAACGTAGGGTAGATTGAATGGCAGATTACTGAACAACCCGAACCACAGGTTGCTCTAACCTGCCCCTACTTCACAAGGGAAAAACGGACCACCCAATTTATAAACAACCACCTTCCCGCTGGTGGGCAAACAGAGAAAAATGGTGGGACGACCCCAAAGCAAAACAGCTGCTGACCTCACCAAAGAATTTAACAAGAGTAAATCAAACAACAAATCACTAATCATTTGACTTATAATAAACTGCGATTTCTTGAGAAGACCTGGTGCAGCACCCTCAAATCGCTCTCCCGAACCGTCCGCTGCCAGTCACTTCAACGGACGCAGGAAGGCGCGCCGATCTCCTGTCTCAAGGCGTCGCAGCTCGCACCGGCCAGACTGATGTCGTGGGTTGACTCCTGTTGCTCTCATGTCGACCGCGAAGTCACTACCCCTCGCTATACGCCACGGCCCACTGTACTCACGTGGCGACCTCACATACGCCGACACTCAAGATGGACAAGTCATCTTGTGTCTCAGTGCGCGACTGACCAACCGATCGATCCAACCGCCAACGACCATTGCCTGAGCAACTTGAGCAGACTGGCGGCCTAACGCGCAGACTCAGATGCGGGAACTAAGCCCCGACCGGTCAACCACTCGCTGAGTTCTCTTACTGGCGGAGCGGAAAGACTCTCATTTTGCTGGCTTTAAAGGCTGATCCGAACGACAGACAGGCACTAACAGCCCAACAAATGCGGATGAGAGACAGACTAGCAAGCTAGGGACGAGAGACTTACCCAGACTGACCAACTGGCGAGCTCATAGAGCCCCTTAAATGCACGTGAACAGGCAACCTTTCCCCTTTCCCACCGGAGGGAGGCACCAAAGCTGCGATTGCCAGAGCGGCACCACCGCCAGAAACGGAGGGCAACTGCTTCACACTACACGCTGCGGCACACACTTCAAAACAGCAATTTTTTCCAAGGCTCAGTCAGGTCACTGTTATTAACTATGTGGACATTCTGAGTTACTAAGTGTGTCCCATAATGCATACTATGTTTTTTCAAGTGATGCATTTTTACAAAATCATAATGTCTCAGTTAATTAGTACACTTTGTTTGAAACTGTGATTTGTTGAGCATCTATTTAAAATTTTATTTACATCCAACATATTTCAGTGTGATAGAAATTTTGCAGCCAGTTTTTGTCCATTATGCTCCGCTGGGCTCCCTGATACCAAAATGAAAAAATGCACAATGTCTCTAAATCTCTCTCTTGGCATTGTGTCACAAAGAAGTCTGGTCCCCTGCCTTTTGATCACAAGCTACGAACATCTGTTCCTTTGGCACAAAAAGAATCATAGACATGCAAAATTTCAATAAATGCATCTATCTCAGAAAGACAAGCAAATCAACTGTTGTTTCCAAATTGCCTATGGGTGTCTGTCTCTGTGTTTCTTTTCACAAGTGGTGCTCGTCCTGTTATCTGGCTTTTGTAGTCTTCCAGGTGCATAAAAAATATGATTCAATGTCTCCCATTCTGTTCCATCTTTTCTGAATTTGGAATGATCCTCAAGAAATGGTGAAAGTAATACCTCTTTATCCCTACCTTCCTCTGTTGCATCAGATGTCAGCCCTTCCTGAATGATATGATGGTTTTGATGGAAGCATTAATCTTGCTGCTATTAAGATTGGTGTAACATCTCTGGACATATCATAATTACTTTCACTTGAGTCATCACAATATGGACTACAATCATCACAGCTAGTTTCTACTTGTCTTTCAGTTTCACTGCCTGTGAAACGTTGCTCTGAAATTTGCTGCAGATGTTCTAAGTATTCCATTAGTTTCTTGTCTGACAACTTATGAATCCTTTTCAATCTCTCAATCATGACTAACACACAACTGAGTACTTTACATATAGCAAGACACATTAATCAGCTCAGAAACTTGAGGACGTATTATCACAATCAAGTCATGCAAAACTGAGCATTTGCTTTTCTCTAATGAACTCCTTGAGTGCGAGGTTGCAAGTTCAGTCTTTAGTAAGGCTCATTTGAAAGTGCTGTTTTAACAGTTATGACAGGAAAAATATTAGTGCTAATGACTCACCATATGCATCAGGAAGGCAACAGAAAATGAGTGTCTGAGACAGTGCAGAGATAAACCTTCTACAGGATGTATATAATACACTTCACAAGATGGACATTGTCGACATTCAAGAAATGTTCAAAACAAATACTTAACTTACACCATGAACACCAAATGAAAAATGGTGCACCACAGTGATCACAAAGATTCATGCTATCAAGATCAAAGGTGAGCTCCTTGGGAGTTACAAATTGTGCACAACGTTAGCTAGGTATCCACTGCTAAAGAATGGCTATATAGAATCATAGTGGTGGAACAGGGTGATGAAAACTGATGGAATGTGATGGCAAGCAGCTGAAAGTGAGATAGTCTGTCATGGAGCTTGTGAGACTAACTACGCTTTAAGGTGTAGCTGCTGATAGCACAATAATATGTTTTATAGGCACAGAAAAAAACAAACATTCAGAGACTCAATTTGTTCAGTGTTGCCATGTGGTATGAATTGCAATGTCACACACTTGTCAGGAGGGATAGTAGTTTGCTCTAAAGGAAGGTGATTCTATACACTGACCAGGAATCAAGCAAAAGTAAGTTACTTAGACCAGCCACTGGGGAAAAAAAGAAAAAAAAAAAAACCAGCACAATAAATAACTTTTCAGCCAATTTATCATTCATAAGAACAGTTGGCATAATTTTATATGACCATGGATCTTGATACAACCAACTTGGGTACCTCTAATTTCCAGGGTTCTTTTCATTTGCATTTCCTCTTCAAATACTGCTTGGTTAGAGTTGAAAACAAATTCGTTACTGAACTATGAGATAAAATTGTTTATCTCATCTAGAAATATTCAGGCTGATTCTGCAGTGGACAATTTGTTTGAAATTACCAATTCTGTAGCACTGTTTGAAGTTATGCAACCATTCCCTGCTTCCCTTGAAATCAATGTAATCTGTGTTGTGTGCAATTTGATGTGCATAATGTAGTAGGTCATTATCACACACATCTTGTAAATTGTATCGAGCATCCTTGAAATGTGTGAACACCAGTTTTTGTAACAAGTGTGCTTTGTCCTCCCTTCAATATCCATAGGTTTAATTATGCACTACACTGCCGTATTGCTGCAGACTTGTTCGAAATCTGTTCACAATTGTTTTTTTAATGTGCTGCAGGTGATCTTACATGTATGTAATTATGTTTAGTACTCACTCTGTGGACCACAATTGTCCTTTACTATGTTTCACTGGAGACAGGAATTGTGGTTTTCTGTCTGACAAGGAAGGCGAACTAAATGGCTCGACACCTTTCTCAGTACCACCTTCACTTGTTAAGCATGTATCGTCATCACTGTACTCCTCGTGTACATTGTCTGCACAGTCAAGCATACATGACTCCATACATTCCACTCACTCATCTTGCAGAAATGCTAGTATTTCATCTGCCACTTCTTTCTCGCTCTGCAAAATTCCTTGGGCTCTTTTCTGATGAAATGTTAACTTTGGCATCTGTTGTTCTGGAGATAATACGATGTTTGCTTTGTTTATCATTGCCATTGTTCTGCTTCGTATCTCCACTACTATAGCATTGTTGTGAGTTACTTTTCAATAAAGCAATAAAAGTACACGCTGTAGCCTTGTGCTGTGCTCACCATTGAATACTTCCTGTCACAGCCCCTGTATTGTCACTGGCAGCCAATATTGTGGTTGCATGGTAGACAGTAAGTGGGGTGTTGAATGCTGTAAATATCACTGGCTTTTTGTAGCTTTGCACTGAAGGGGCTCCTTGTAAGACAAATTTGGTGCAAAAAGAAACATTAAGTGATAAAAATGACCACTGGTGTGGTTCTGAATATACAATAAGAAATAAAAGCAGTTAGTATAGTTAAATGTGTGTAATTTCTACAGTGAAACCACTGTTGAAAATGAATAAAAGTCACACAATTTCAAAGCTTCACAGAAACAAGTATTCTTGTTACAGATAGACACAATTTCAAAATGGTCACTTTAACCACTTCTGCAATTCTATTGTTAGGAGTAACCTCTTTGCCGATAATGCGGGTATCTGTAATAAAATACTATCTGAGAAAGCAGAAGAAATATCCACTGAGATCTTGATAAGATATTACAAAATTGACTACTTGCAAACGTTCAGAGATGTGAAACTGTGCACTTCATGCACACAAATGTAATACACAATGAATACAATACCAGTAAATCACAATTGGAATCAATCAAATCATACAAATACTTTAGCATGTTATTTTAGAAGGATATGAATGGTCACATAGGTTCAGTCAAACACTTGGACAACCTATCATAGAATATTACTCAGTTTTGTGGGACCCATACCAAATAGGAATGACAAGAGATTTTGAATGTATTTAAGGGGAGCCGGAGGTGCCTATGCTGCCCATGTTAAAATTACTAAGTTTGAGGAACATTTATGAATAAACCAGCAAATAGAAAAATTTGAATTTTTTTTTACATATAGAGTGGTTTAGTATTGCAGTTATGACAGAAGGATTTTGGAGTATATTTTCTAGTTTCCTTCCAATTATTTTTTTTATTAATTTTTTTACAAATAATTGCTTTATAATTAAACTGAAATGAAACTACTGAACATATTGCGAAATGGCTGTGTTACAATGTAAGTTTGACCACTAGGAGTGCTGTATAAAAATTTCATCTCTCTAGCTTGAGTGGATTTTGAGAAAATGTTCCTTATATTCGAAAAATTCTAATTTACGGGAAATGGCTATCAAAGTTTCTCCATACATTCCTGCACTATAGGATGGATTATCAGGGTCTTCTTCTTCATCCTCCAAAAGCTTCCTCTTCTGTCTTCTTTTCTGGCCTGTTGTTCCATCATACTTCATATGCCTTTCTCTTCTTTCTGCTCCTCTTATCCTTTCTCTGTCAATATTTCTTAGTGCTTGCACAGTGTTCACCCCAGCTGTAAATCCTAATGCCTTCAGAACTTCACACTTCACACTGTTCCCTTGGTTGTAGGTTGCTATTGCATCATAAATGCCAAAGTGCAGTGTTTTTATGCTTACAAACACCCTTTTAGGAATCACTTTCCAAATCAAATTGTTTACGCTCTCATTAGGATTCTGCGTCTTTCCGTGTAGACATTTGTGTAACAATTCTGGCTGTGCTAAGTCATGAAAAATTAGTTTTATTGCATTTATCACAGCTACTGGCAAACCATGTTCGTGATAATAGTCCTTTTTTGCATTATATTTGCACCAGGAATCTTTTGGGCACAGGCTGTGTTGAGGGTATTCATTAGAAGAGGCAGTATGAAGGAACAATGCCCACACTGCTTTTCGCATGTCACTAATATTACTAGTATTTTGCCTTATAGCATACCCATAGTATCTCTGTAGACGTTCAATCACCTCATCAGTAAGCCTGCCTCTCCGTCCTATTGTCTTTCCATCACTGAGCTTACTTGAACCCAAAGTTTGTTTGAGCCTTCAAAGCTGTGCACCCATACGCTTTTGCACATGCTGAATGCATTCCAACTTTTCAACTACAAATTCATTTCCATATGGTTTCAGTTCCTCTATAGTCTTGAAACCTTTGGAGTCACCATCCCCAAGGTAGTATTTGTACCTAACATTGTATCTGGGAACTGAACGTTCAAAAATTTGTTTCTCTCCATCCCCTTCCATTGCTCCACTTGATCCACTAAAATTTGCCTCACAGGTTCCACTGTGCTCTCCTTTGATTTTATTTTTGCACCTACAATGTTTTGATAATATTTGCAACATCTGTCACTTTTGCACTATCACCACAAGTAGCAGTTACAACCCCATTCAGGGATTTATGACCCCTCTTTTGCCAGGAACCATCTAATGCCACTACCAAATCCCTAGAACCACCGTTCATTTCTTCCTCCACTGCTTCCTTCATAGTTTTCAAAGCCACGTCTTCAACAGAGGATCCTACCAGTTCACAGTAGTACTCAAATTTGCTTGGAGGCGATGGCAAGTTCATAATACCACAAAACAGTTTACCAGCAGCAGACCCTTTTCCAATGGATCGAAGAACATACACAAGTCGAACATTCACGTTAAACACTCTAGATCGTCCATTTTCACCAAAGAGACTGGCATGTGAATTGTAGAAAGTCACTTGATACTTGCAACATGCATAGATTATCTTCATCTCACAAGCTAAACCAAAGTGCTTTGTTATCTCTAGTCCCACTCCTACACTTGAACACATTTTGCACAGAACACTTTCTTTCAGCACAGAAGATAATAATCCAATATTCAGTACTTCATTAATATCATCACTGTCACTAACATATTCACGAAATCTGTCACTTCCACCAGTCAGCTTCTTGCTAGAAGATGTCACAGGGCTATGGCCGGCCATGTGTTGCTTAGCAGAAGAATGCACTGTTTCAGTAATTGTAGTATCGCAACTTGATATTAGTGTTAATTTTCTTTTCCCTACGTTCTTCCTCTTCTTATATACACAGTTACTAAAATGTGGCATCGTAACCAGAACAACACTTTACACAAGAAGTATAATACTACCAACAACAGGCGCAACACTGAACTAATTCGAAACGGTAAACAGCAAAGAGACGATGTTCCGTGCTCTTAGCGCTTCATTTGTCACAGAAAACAATGTAGCCAACCCTTGCACACTCGCTGTATGCGTAACATAAGGTGCTGTATGCGTAACAGGCCGAGAAAATCCCAAGCAGTTCGCCAGGAAGTCACGAGAGGGTGTTAGATGCATTCAGCAGCCGCCAATTTCCTCTGCAGGCGTGGGGGAAAATGGTAATACCTCCACTTCTAGAACGAGTAGAACAATAATTCAAAGTTTACATTAAAGAGGAATGTTCCAATTAATTTTCAGTAGAAAAAAAAAAATGTAATTTTTTGGATTTGACCACCTCCGGCTCCCCTTAAAGGACAGCAAAAATTGCCACATGTAAGTTTGATTTGTGGTGGAGTATGATTTAAATGCTGAAAACTGTGAAATGGCAGACATTTGAAAAAAGATATCAACTGTCCTGGGAAAGTCTATATATGAAGCTTTAAGGACCAGTATTAAGTGAGAAATCTAAGAATATACCACAACCCTCTTTTGATTGCTATTGTAGGAACTACAAAAGCAACATTAGATCAATTACAGTGTGCACAAAGGCTTTTAAGTAGCCATTCTCCTCATATTCAATATATGAATAGAATGGGAAGAAGAACTAAATGTGAATTTCCTCCTTTCTAGAAGGTCAAATCAAGTATAACAGGCATTGTTAATTGTGGCTGTTGCACTTCTCTTGGCAGAGGAATTGCAGCACATCATGTCATGTAGTGCAAAGAACTGCTGAAAACACACTGACAGAAAAAAAATTGCAGCTCCAAAAAATAATTAATCTAGAGTAATGAAATTTTGGGAATACATTTGTCTAGATAACATATTTAAGTGATTAACATTGCAAGATCACAGGTTAATGTAAACATGAGATAAATCATTCCAAATGTGAAATGTTGGTACGTTAATAACCAGTGTACCCTCCAGAATGTCAAGTGCATGCATGCAAGCGTGCGTGCATTGTGTTGTACAGGTGTTGGATATCAATTTGTTGGCTGGAGTTCCATGCCTGTTTTACTTGTCAGTCAATACAGGGACAGTTAATGCTGTTTGTGGATGGCACTGGAGTTGTCTGATGATGTCCCAAATGTGCTCGATTGGGAGGTAGATTTGGTTATCGAACAGGCCAAGGTAACATGTCGACACTATACTAGAGCATGTTGGGCTACAACAGCAGTATGTGGATGGAGTTTATCCTGTTGGAGACACCCCCTGGAATGCTGTTCATGAATGGCAGCCAACAGGTTGACTCACCAGATTGAATACAAATTTGCAGTCAGGGTGCATGGGATAACCATGAGAGTAGTCCAGCTGTCTTACAAAATTTCACTCCAGACTATAACTCCAGCTGTGGGTCCAGTGTGTTTAGCACAAAGACAGGTTGGTTTCAAGCCCTAAACCAGCCTCCTCCTAACCAACACAAGGGCATCACTCGCACCTTGACAGAACCAGCTTTCACCAGTAAAACATAACAGACCTCAACCCTGCCCTCCAATGAGCTCTCAATTGGCAATGGCTTGGTATCAGTGGAATTCATGCTAAATGGTGTCTGGTTAAGAGCTGTCTTTGAAGTAACCAATTTGTAACAGTTCATTATGGCACTGTAGTGGCAACTGTTGCTCTGATTGCTGCTGCAGATGCGGCACAACATGCCAGAGCCTCACACTGAAAATGACAGTCATCCCTCTCAGTAGTGCCATGTGGCTTTCCGGAACCTGGTTTTCTTGTGCTGTACAGTCTCATGATCACTGTTGCTAGCAGTTATGTACAGTACAGTAGCTACATTGCTGCCAGGTCTTTCTGCAATATCATAGAAGGAACATCCAGCTTCTCATAGCCCTATTACATGACCTCTTTCAAACTCAGTGAGGTGTTGATAATGGCGTCTTTGTCACCTTAAAGGTATTCCTGACTAACATCAACTCACCACGATGAATCTCATAGGTAACAAACATTCATGATCATTACAATGTGTATTATAACCAAACCTGATTTAAAACCTTATAGTGGTACAGTGTAATACAACTGGTGCAAAACTGGAATATATATCATCTTTCAAATATAGAAACATGCCTACCAACTTTCATTTATGCTGCACGACTCCTTCTTGGTGTTGTAATTTTTTTTTTGTTTGTGTTTTTAAATTGGTGCACATATACTTCAATAACATTGTTGCAGGTAATGAAACTTGCTTCATTTATATATTGCTTCAAACAAGTCATTAAACAAGATGCTTGTGCCTGTATGTGTGTGTGTGTGTGTGTGTTGTGTACATAGTTCCGCATAGTCAGCATGTACACAAATTTCCCACTAGAGCGCGCCCCGCTAAGCACAACAGCGCAGGCGCAGCGCTCGTCCATCTCCGCACTACGAGATGGCGCTGCCTTAGAGACGGACCAAATTCTGCTTCCGCCGATCCACGTATTAATATGTAACGCAGCTGAGATTGCTGCTAACGTAGAACCTTTTCTCCTCGCGGATCACACTCGCACAGTGATCCCTGAATGTGCGAGGTATTATAACGAGTGTACAGACCTCCGATTAGTCAGTCTGCATGTGTCTGCACCAGTCTGCATTTGTCTGTACCAGTCTACAATTAGTCTGTACCAGTCTATAGTCAAGTTACAGTCAGTGCCTAATACGATTATCATATTCCTGTACATAGCCGTGAAGATAAATGAATAGACACTTTGTCAAGTATTAGAGATATCTGAGAATAAGATTAACGTACCAAGACCAAGGGAACTTCAGGATTGTCAATTGTAAATAGCATCCAGAATCAAGTTACGTAAGGTTTATGCTTGTTATTATTTTAACAAATGTGTGTGAAAATTAATCAAGTTCTGTTTAAAGTTGGTCACCGTCAATCTGCTACTATAAGTGTGAAAATGGCATTTCTTTCGTCTGACCTAACGGCAGAAGATAAACGCCACAATAAGACCACGAGACATATTGGTGAGACTCGTCTACTTCGTTAGAGTGACGAGTCAAATAATCTGATGGTGTGTGTACTGAAGGTCTTACAGTATGCACTCCACAGTGTGTGTGTGTGTGTGTGTGTGTGTGTGTGTGTGTGTGTTTGAGTGGAGACTTGACAGAAAGCAGAGAAATTTTATGTAGATAAAGAGCCTGTGCAGGCGTAGAATCTTGTATGTGTACAGCTCAGAAAAATGAAAGAAAAAAAACCTCTGGAGTGAGTGATTTTGGGAGAATAAGAGCTGTACTGAGTGCAGTGGAAGTTAGTTTGAAAAAGAAAAAAAAACTAGTTTTATTCTGCAGGACTTTCTAGTGCTTTTAGTATGTTTTAACATAATATTTATTTACCATCATCATTACAAGCACACTTTGTACCAGGTGGTTATAATTAAAGTGCAGCTACTCACACAGGCCAAGTTGTTGTTGTTGATGTGGTCTTCAGTCCTGAGACTGGTTTGATGCAGCTCTCCATGTTACTCTATCCTGTGAAAGCTTCTTCATCTCCCAGTAACTACTGCAACCTACATCCTTCTGAATCTGCTTAGTGTATTCATCTCTTGGTCTCCCTCTACAATTTTTACCCTCCATGCTGCCCTCCAATACGAAATTGGTGATCCCTTGATGCCTCAGAACATGACCTACAACCGATCCCTTCTTCTAGTCAAGTTGTGCCACAAACTTCTCTTGTCCCCAGTCCTATTCAATACCTCCTCATTAGTTATGTGATCTACCCATCTAATCTTCAGCATTCTTCTGTAGCACCACATTTCGAAAGCTTCTATTCTCTTCTTGTCCAAACTATTTATCGTCCACGTTTCACTTCCATACATGGCTACACTCCATACAAATACTTTCAGAAACGACTGCCTGACACTTAAATCTATACTCGATGTTAACAAATTTCTCTTCTTCAGAAACGCTTTCCTTGCCGTTGCCAGTTTACATTTTATATCCTCTCTACTTCGACCATCATCAGTTATTTTGCTTCCCAAATAGCAAAACTCCTTTACTACTTTAAATGTCTCGTTTCCTAATCTAATTCCCTCAGCATCACCCGACTTAATTCGACTACATTCCATTATCCTCGTTTTGCTTTTGTTGATGTTCATCTTATATCCTCCTTTCAAGACACTATCCATTCCGTTCAACTGCTTTTCCAAGTCCTTTGCTGTCCCTGACAGAATTACAATGTCATCGGCAAACCTTAAAGTTTTTATTTCTTCTCCATGGATTTTAATACCTAATCCAAATTTTTCTTTTGTTTCCTTAACTGCTTGCTCAATATACAGATTGAATAACATCGGGGAGAGGCTACAACCCTGTCTCACTCCCTTCCCAACCACTGATTCCCTTTCGTGTCCCTCGACTCTTATAACTGCCATCTGGTTTCTGTACAAATTGTAAATAGCCTTTCGCTCCCTGTATTTTACCCCTGCCACCTTCAGAATTTGAAAGAGAATATTCCAGTCAACATTGTCAAAAGCTTTCTCTAAGTCTACAAATGCTAGAAACGTAGGTTTGCCTTTCCTTAATCTAGCTTCTAAGATAAGTCGTAGGGTCAGTATTGCCTCATGTGTTCCAATATTTCTACGGAATCCAAACTGATCTTCCCCGAGGTCGGCTTCTACTAGTTTTTCCATTCGTCTGTAAAGAATTCATGTTAGTATTTTGCAGCCGTGACTTGTTAAACTGATAGTTCAGTAATTTTCACATCTGTCAACACCTGCTTTCTTTGGGATTGAAATTATTATATTCTTCTTCAAGTCTGAGGGTATTTCGCCTGTCTCATATATCTTGCTTACCAGATGGTGGAGTTTTGTCAGGACTGGCTCTCCCAAGGCTGTCAGTAGTTCTAATGGAATGTTGTCTACTCCTGGGACCTTGTTTCGACTCAGGTCTTTCAGTGCTCTGTCAAACTCTTCACGCAGTATCATATCTCCCATTTCATCTTCATCTACATCCTCTTCCATTTCCATAATATTGTCCTCAAGTACACCGCCCTTGTATAGACCCTCTATATACTCCTTCCACCTTTCTGCTTTCCCTGCTTTGCTTAGAACTGGGTTTCCATCTGAGCTCTTGATATTCATACAAGTGGTTCTCTTTTCTCCAAAGGTCTCTTTAATTTTCCTATAGGCAGTATCTATCTTACCCCTGGTGAGACAAGCCTCTACATCCTTACATTTGTCCTCTAGCCATCCGTGTTTAGCCATTTTGCACTTCCTGTTGATCTCATTTTTGAGGCGTTTGTGTTCCTTTTTGCCTGCTTCATTTACTGCATTTTTATATTTTCTCCTTTCATCAATTAAATTCAATATTTCTTCTGTTACCCAAGGATTTCTAGCAGCCCTCGTCTTTTTACCTACTTTATCCTCTGCTGCCTTCACTACTTCATCCCTCAAAGCTACCCATTCTTCTTCTACTGTATTTCTTTCCCCCATTCCTGTCAATTGTTCCCTTATGCTCTCCTTGAAACTCTGTACAACCTCTGGTTCTTTCAGTTTATCCAGGTCCCATCTCCTTAAATTCCCACCTTTTTGCAGTTTCATCAGTTTTAATCTACAGTTCATAACCAATAGATTGTGGTCAGAGTTCACATCTGCCCCTGGAAATGTCTTACAATTTAAAACCTGGTTCCTAAATCTCTGTCTTACCATTATATAGTCTATCTGAAACCTGTCAGTATCTCCAGGCTTCTTCCATGTATACAACCTTCTTTTATGATTCTTGAGCCAAGTGTTAGCTATGATTAGGTTGTGCTCTGTGCAAAATTCTACCAGGTGGCTTCCTCTTTCATTTCTTCCAAGGCCAGGTATGGGCTGTAATTATTGTGTGGCAGCAAAACTTGGTAGATATGGTAATATGTTGATATGCTAATGTTTTAATGTGGAACCGATTTACTGTGTAAAAAATGTTAGTTCCAATTATGGCCACCAGGTGCAAATCTGGTGCTATACATTATATAACCATATGACATCTATGCTGCAATACCAGAGAAGGAAAGTTGCTATTCACCATATAGTGGAGATGCTGAGTCGCAATAGGCACAACAAAAAGATTCACACAATTATAGCTTTTGGCCATTAAGGCCTTTGTCAGCAGTAGACACACACACACACACACACACACACACACACACACACACACACACTCAAACAAATGCAACTTGCATGCACACACGCACACACACACACACACACACACACACACACACACACACAAATGCAACTTGCACACATGTCTGCAGTCTCAGAGAGTTCAAACCACACTGCCAGCAGCAGCACCAGTTCATGATGGGAGTGGCGACTGGGTGGGGGTAAGTAGGAGGCTGGGGTGGGGAGGGGGTGGGATAGTATGGTGGGAGTGGCGGACAGTGAAGTGTTGCAATTTAGATGGAGGGCCCTTGCGAATCCCAAAAGACAGTCACCATAACCTTTCCAGCTGAAGGAATGGTCTTTGCCTTTTTGGTGCAGATTCTTCCTTGGTAACCCATTGTTTAGATTGTTGTTTGGTCTCAGGAGTGTAGTAAGGTATCCATGTTTCATCCACAGTGATGAAACAATGCTTAAAGTCCTGCGGATTCTTCCTGAACAGCTGCAAACCATCCTTGCAACACTTCACATGATACCGTTTTTGGTTAAGTGTGAGTAATCACAGAACCCATCTTGTGGATAGCTTTCTCATGTCCAAATGTGTATGCAAAATATTATCTCCCCTTTCATGGGGAAAACTTGGTGTGTGTTCTTTCCAAAGATGCTACTAACTAAACATGACCTCGATACGCCCCGGTAGTGCCATCTCTCGGACTTTGCATGGACTTTTCAAATGCCCCTCGTATATCGGTCTATAGCTGTAGGACAGTAATTGTATCCTTCCATCAATGGGAGAGGTCCTATGAGATCTAAATGTATATGTTCAAACCGTAGATTTGTAGGGATGAAGCTTCGAAGCGGTGATCTGACATGTCTGCTAATTTTATTGCTTTGACAAGCCATGCACTGTCATACAAATTGCTTACAATCTCTGTCCATATGCGGCCAGACGAACACTCGCTTCACCATGTTTGTTGTGGTTTTAACACCTGGGTGTGACATGTTGTGCAGCAAGGTGATAATCTGTTGCCGGAAGTTTGCAGTAATGAATGGCCGTAGTCTGTTATTGGCTATGTCACAATATAGCTCAACGGCTGATGGAGGTAGTGCGATGCGATGGAGTTGCGTGCCTGTTGGTTGCACCAACAAATAATGTAATTCATCATCCAATTGTTGCACCACCGTGAGAGCTTCAAAGTGAATTGCTTCAGAAATAGCTTTTATATGTGAGAGCGCGTCAGCTGGCACATTCAGTTCACGTTCGACATGAGTGATGATGTTAGTAGTAAATTGACCAATGAAATAAAGATGTTGAAGCTGTCATGGTGAAGCTTTATCTGGGCTCTGTCAGAAAATATAAATTAGTGGCTTGTGATCCATTACTAAAACAAATTTCTGTCCCTCTAACATGTGTCAGAACTTTTTGATGGTTGCATAGGCAGCATACAGCTCAAGGTTGTATGTTAACCAATTTTGCTGTGAAGATGGCAACTTTTTGCTAAAGAAGGCTATTGGTTGCCAGTGTTCATCCACGTGTTGTTGTAGTGCAGCAGTGATTGAGGAGGCAGATGCATCAACCATCAGAGCAAGTTGTGCTTGTGGTACTGGTTGCGCCAAGAGTGCTGCTTCAGTGATGGCAGCCTTCAAATCAGGAAATACCATTACAACTTCTAGGTTTCACTGAAGTTTATCCTTTGGTCTTGGTTTGCCTTGTACGAATTTGTTCAGAGGTGTGCGTGGTTAAGGACAAAACGACGATAGAAGTTCGTGACATCATAGAAACATTGTAGTTCCTTCATTGTAGTAGGTTGCAGAAAATCAAGTATTGCATATCCCTTTTCTTTTTATGGCCAATTTCCTTGAGCATTAATGATACAGCCAAGAAATTGAATTTCTGTTGCCCCCAAAGATGCATTTGGACGAATTAATAATTAGGCCATGCTCACATAGACGGGTAAAGAGTTGTTGTAGGTGTGACAGTTGTACAGCTTTTGAGCATGATATGATCAAAACATCATCTATGTATTAGCAATTATCCAAGTCATGTGTGACCTCATCCATAAATCTTTGGAATGTCTGAGCAGCGTTATATAGCCTGACAGGCATACAAGTGAACTCAAACAACCCGGAAGGTGTGCATTCAGCTGTCTTAGGAACGTCGACTGGTGCCACGGTTATCCAGTAAAAAGCTCTAACGAGATCCAGCGTGGAGAGTATGCTCTTACTACAGACATTGGATGTGAAATCCTCAATGTGTGGTATAGGGTACTGGTCTGGAATCGTTCTTGCAGTTAGCTGTCAATAGTCTCCACAAGGACGCATTCCGTTGTTCTTTTTCGGTACCACATGGAGGGGGGATGCCCAACTGCTACTTGACGAACAACAGATCCCCTTTGCAAACATGGATGCAAATTCCTGTTTAACTAATTTCAATTTCTGTGGTGTTAAATGACGTGGTCGAGCATGAACAGGTGGCCCAGGCCTGGTCAAAATGTAGTGCACTGTGTAGTGCTGTACGGGAGCTAGCATGGGAGCTTGACATGTGATCTCGGGAAACTGTTTCAAAAGTTCAATAAAAAGAGAATTTCCAGTTGTCACTCTGACACTAGCATCTTCTACATGACATACTAGTCCTCTGCTAGCTACGTTAGTACTAGTGTCCAGCAGGTATCGATGCCTGAGGTCAGGCACAAGTCCATAAAAAGATAAAAAAATCTGCCCCCAGTATAGGATGTGTGATGTCTGTCACGACAAACTGCCACTCGAGCATGCTTCATAGGCCTGGGCTTAACACTAATGTGGTACAACCATATGTAGCTACTGTAGAACCATTGGCTGCGAAGAGGTGGTAACCAACACGCTTATGAGGTGGCAAATGGGCAGACGGGTAGACTAACACATCTGCGCCTGTGTCTACTAGGAACTGTAATTTCAGACCTTGGTCTGTGATAAACAATCGACAGCTGCTGTTTTGAGCATCAGTGGCCGTCATCACTGAGCTCCTGTTGCTTTTCCCTGCTCACAAGGTGGGCTACACTTTCATGCCTCAGACCCGAAACGGCAGTGGTATCAGTATACTTTCATAGCCAAAGGTGAGTGACTACGATTCCCGGGTGAGTGGTAGCTACGAGATCGGAGACTGTTCTGAGTTCACAGTGCGGTGACTTGTGTGGAAAGTTCAGTGATCTGAGCTTGTGGCACAGCAAAGTTGCTGTCCGTCTGCAGTTGTATATAACTGTTGCAATGCACACAAATGGATACATTTCAAATATTCTATCGGCAGTTTGCGCTAGTGCATCTAGATCGCCGGTGCACACAGTTAGAATCTTTTAGATGAGAGGAGTTAGGCATGATAGCCAAATGCTTCACTGAATGTCATCGCTTACTGCGTTGCTTATCAACATACATAATCGACGCAGCAGCTACGATGGAGTGCGATTGCCCATCTCTTCGGAATTAAGTAGTTTTTCCAGCCTTTTCACCTCAGATTGCAAAAGTCATGTGATTAGGGCACTCTTAAATTTTCGAATATCGGTCCACACTCGGCAGTGATGATAGAATATTCTGCACCTCCAGTGCCATCTCTTTGCCGAGTGCTGCTACAACATAACTATATTTTGTATGGTCTGCGGTGACTTGTGCTAGGACAAATTGGCTTTCCAACTGCGCAAACCATAGCATAGGATTTTGTTGCCAGAACGGTGGTGGGTTTATTGTGATGTGGTTTATCATTGCACCAGCAGGTGTGTCTGCTGCTGGTGCAGGAACTTGACTTACCATTGTAGTAATACTGCAAAATCAGTAGGCTACAGATGTGTGGCACAGCTGCCGTGGAGTGCAGAAGATGCACGAAGCAGTTGAGTGTGCGATGCGGTTGACGTGACTGTACTTTTTGTCATACAGTACGGTACGGAGCGTAAACGTGTGTTGGATTGAACGCCTGTGACCATTGAATATCACATCGGGGTCACCAACTGTTACGGGTTAGCAGTACTCTTTTTATTACTTTAGGAATTACCCGTAACACAAAATGACATTCGAGTGACAGAGTGAACAAACAACAGAATAAATAATATAGTTGGAAAGCAAAGAGTAAACATAGATGTCAGAGATGTTGTTGTTGCATGGAATCTTTCACTTGTGCTTAGCACTAAATCTTACACATATACACTGTACACTAGCTTGCATACACTTCAGTTGAAAATGATGGTGACAAGGCATAGTGGCCGATTTTGATGGTACCTGGTGAAAAAGAGGGCACACTCCTTTGAATGATGGTGTTACAACAACATCTGTTGATGCTGGCAAAGTACTAGATATTGAAGTGTTGAGCAAATTTTGTCATAGTTCTGTGGGAGGGATTCCAGATCATGAATGTAATATGAACTATAAAGGCTCAAATGGAGGTCTGGCAGTGCAGGGAGTTGTCAGCTTGTTTACCAGATCTGTTGGCTCCATTAACCTGCGATATGTAAAGTACCTTGGTGATGGTGATAATAAAGCTTGAGGTTAAAAAATGTGCTCCATATGCAGCTCAGACTATTGTGCAGAAGTTAGAATGTGTGGGACATGTACATAAAAGACTTGGCACTAGACTTAGAAGGTTGAGACAAGATTTGTCAGTAAAAAAGTTATCTGATGGGAACGGAATAAAAGGGAGAGGGCAACTGACGGATGCAGAAATTGACAAGCTACAGGCATATTATGGCTTGGCAGTAAGAAGGAACACAATGGACTTGAAAAAATATGAAGCCAGCAGTTTGGGCCTTATACTTCCACAAAATGTCGACAGACAGTAACCCTATCCACAATTTGTGCCCTGGAGGAAGTGAATCACAGTGAGCTACCAAAGGTCAATTGCTGTTGGTGAAGAATATCACAGGAATTCTCTACCAGCTGCTATAATGAAAGCCATCAAACTTATATTCAGGGACCTTGCAAATGAAAACTTATTGAAGAAATGTTTTCGTGGCGGTACCCAAAACCCAAATGAAAGTTTCAACCAATGTCTATGTGAAAGAGTGCCAAAAAACCATTTTTGTGGGAAGAAATGCACTTGCTATTGGTGTTTATGATACAGTTTCATGTTTTAATTATGGTGTGCAAACCAGGAAATATGGTTTGGAGAAAATGAGACTTAAGCCTGGAGTGAACTGCATCGAAGCTTTGTATACGATAGACTGAGAGCATGTAGTGGATGCAGATAAATCATTTTTGGAGGTGATAAAATCAAGAAGAGTGCATCATAGGAATGTGAAAAGGAAGAAAACTGATTTATAAAATGAAAAAGAACCTGCTTATGGTGCTGGACAGTTTTAAAAGAATGCCACATAGTAGCAGAAACTTTAATGGCCATTTTCTGCAAAACACAGATTTCTATACTTAGGGACATATAACGCCCAAAATAAATTTCCTATTACTTTCAAACTTGGTATGCTTCTTAAACACAAACTCCTTAATTCAAAACTCTAGAATTTTCCAAATCTATTAAAAACTGTGGTAAAAATTGAGATAATTAACTATAAAATTTGAGTTTTTTCTGAACATGAAGTTCAAAATGTAACAGCTCATTCATTTTTTCATGAATTAAATAAATTCTAGAGTTTCATACATCTGTAAGTATGATTTGTATGCTGTGCAAAAGTCATCAAAGAATCTCTCTTCCTTATGAAGAAAAGTGTACCTATAGCAATAAATGCAGCCAATAGTAAGTGAAAAAATGATGAAATTTCATGCTGACAAAGTTTTATAAATTTATTAGTAAAAGGATAGACAGTGGAAATTAAAATGTCCTGAGGTGCCTCTCCTGCACCAAGTTGGCTTGTGTGGTGTCCTATCCCCCTTAAAAGTGAAATAAGTAGAATATAAAAATATGAAAGGAAGACAACAGTTGTGATTGGCTTTACAATGAGTTAGTGAGGTTATGTAGGTGTATTTAATTGGTAAGATGTTTTTTCAGTGTCCAACATCTTTACCAGACCATTTTTGCTTGCAACATTTCAACAATTGATCTAGTCCTCTGGTGCAGCAAACTGTGGTTTGCAGCCAGACTGCCTGGTTACAAATAATGAGCAGACATCAGACTAGCATATGAAGCATCTATAGAACATGACTAGATCCATTGTCAAATCAGTGTTTGCAAAAATAGAGTTATTAACTTGAGTAGGTGAGTTGAAACCTCAAAACATGAATCCCTTCTTGATGGGATCTACAGAACAGCACGAATGAATGAATGAATGAATGAGCCACTGAGTGAATAGAAACAATTGTAATTCATGATGAGTCCAAATTAAGTGTTTCAGTTGGTAAGATATTGAGCTTGGATTCAGGACTCCATTGATCCATCTTGATGTATGTTATCTATGGTTTCTTACATGAGTTCAGGAAAAGCTGCCAGGTGTGCCTTAGAACACAAGTAGGCTGTGGTGCATTATGAACACTATACTTATCATGATAAAGATGATCCAGTGTTCCAACAGCTCTCCAGTGGCACTCCACAGCATGTTATTCTAGATAATGCTACCAAATGACTGAGGACAAAAAGAGATGCATATCCATAATGTGGAAAATCCTGGTGAAATTCAGGTACCTTACAGTTCCAGTTAGAGCAGTGCAACTCAGGCCAGATCCCGATAGTCCTGAATTATTCACAGCTATGCTCAGTTGCATCTGCATCTGCTGCAATAATGGAGGGAAGAGGCAGAGGTGGTGTCTGAGAGATAACTCCCTAACAATGTGATGTGTAGATGTACACAAAGAACACGGACCAGTGGCAGATCAGCATTGATCTTCTTGGTCTCATTCACTAACAGTTGTGTTTCTGCTATTATTTCAGAGGAAGGAACTTGTACTTTGAAAATCTGAGACAATCAACATTTTAAGGATTATGTTACATTTCATTATAGGTTTCAGTTAAGTTTTCTATGTTTCAATACTCATATTAGAGAGTTGCATAGTGTATTTATTTTTATATACACAAATTAGTGATGATGATGTGTATTAATATTTAATGTTCATAATTTAAATTACATATGCAGCTTATAATTAAAAATAAGACATAATTTCCGGAAGACTTAAAAAAATTCACATTACTACAAATTTTCCTGCATTGCTTATAAATTATAATATGTAGCTTTTGAAACAGGCACTTGAATTCAAAGGAAACTATTACAACATTTACATACTTTGAAAGCCCAGTTATTTAATCGAGCAGGTAGGCCAGAGAATTTATTTAGACAGTTAAGGGAGAGGAAAATGTAATTGTGATGTGTGACTGGAATTTGGCAGTAGGAAGAGGAGGAGAAGAAAATTAGCAGGAGAATATTGACAGGGGAAAAGGAACAAAATTAGGAAACTCCTGGTAGAATTTTGCACAGGGCATAATTTAATCACTGCTAACACATTTTCTAAGAATCATGAAAGTAGGTTTCAGATTGATTATGTAATGGTAAGACAGAGATTTGGATCCAGATTTTAAACTGTTAGACAATTCCAGATGTAGATGTGGATTTTGACAATAACACATTAGTTATAAACTGTAGACCAAAATGGAAGAAGCTGCAGAGAGATATAAAACTAAAGAGATGGTATCTGGATAAGTAGAAAGAATCAGAGGTTACTGAGAGTCTGAAATGGAGCATTAGGAAACGATTGACGGAAATGGGGGGGAAAAGAATACAGTAGAAGATTATTGGATACCTTTGAGAGATGGAATGATGATCAAACAGGTAAAAGGACAAACCATAGTAAAAGTTGTTAGATATCATAGGAAATACTAAAGTTAATTTACAACAGCAGAAAATATAAAAATGCAGCAAATGAAGCAGGTGAAAGGAAATACAGACATTTAAAAAGTGAGATTGATAGAAAGTGCAAAATGGCTAGAGAACAAATACAAGGCTATGGAAGCATGTGTAACTAGGAAAAAATTAAAGAGCCTTTTGGAGTAAAGAGAAAGTGATGTATAAGTATCAAGAGGTCCAATGGAAAACCAGTACTAAGCAAAGAAGGGGAAACTGAAAGGTGGGAGAAATATGTGGAGGGGTTGTACAAGGGAAATGAACATTAAAGGCAATAGAAAGGGAAGAGGAAGTAGATGAAGATGAGATATGATAATGCAAGAAGAATGTGACACAGCACTGAAAGACCTAAGTCGAAACAAGGATCTTTAAGTATATAACATTGTATCAGAACTACTGATATCCTTGGAAGAGCCAGCCAAGACAAAATTGTTCCATCTGATGTGCAAGATGTAAGAGACAGGAGAAATACCAACAGAGTTCAACAAGAATGTAATAAGTACAATTTCAAAGAAAGCAGGTGCTGGCAAGTATGAATATTACCAAAATATCAGTTTAATAAGTCATAGTTGCAAAATACTGACACAAAGTAGTTATGGAATAATGGAAAAATTGGTAGAAGTCTACGTCATGGAAGATCAGTTTGTGTTCCAGAGAAATGTAGGAACATGTGAGGCAATACTGACCCTATGACATATCTTAGAAGATAGGATAAAGAAGGGAAAATGTACATTTATAGCATTTTTAGAGTCAGAGAAAGCTTTTGACAATGTTCAATACAATACACTCTGAAATTCTGAAGGTAGCAAGGATAAAATACAGGGGGCAAGAAGTTATTTACAATAAAGTGTGATGGTCTAAGAGGTACATCACAACAGGGAAATGAGCCTGTGACCTCTGAGAACTGTGTCACAGGTTACACCAAAGTTGTAATACAACATGTGCATGCCATCCTAACCCACATAAATCCACTCGATGATACAGACTTAAATCTTCGAAACTCCTTGCAGAAGAAAATGAACTGAGACAGGGAATGGTAAAGTTGTTGTTTCATTTGATATCAGTAACAGTCATGGTGAAGCCTAACCAAAAAGTTTACATTTAAAAGTTATTTGCGACTTGTACTGAGTCCAAGTGTCAGTTATAAGATTCAAAGGGCATGAAAGAGAAATAGTACTTGAGAAGGGACTAAGAAAGGGTTGTGATGTACCAGATGTGATCAAAAAGTAACAGGATTTTTTGTTTATCTTAAAGAATCTGTATTTATTCATCAATATCCACATTCTACTCTTCAAAGGAACCCCCTCAGGTGCAATACACTTGTGCCAACACTTTTCCTGTCTTGGAAGCACTTCTGGAGCTCACTTTGCATTATTGTGTTCAGCTCCTTCAGTGATTCGGTTTTATCTCATCTGTGGTGGCGAAACGACGACGTTTCACTATTCTTTTCAGCCTTGGAAATAGGAAGAAGTTGCAGGGCGCCATGTCCAGTGAATACAGTGGCTGAGTCTATGTAAAAGTTTTGCTTCTGCCAAAAAATCACAAACAAGCATTGAGGTGAGGTGTGAATGAGAGCATTATCGTCATGCAATTTCCATGATTGGTTTTGCCACAATTCTGGTCATTTTCTTCGAATTGCTTCATGCAAGCACCGCATAAATTCCAGGTGGTATCCCTTATTGATTGTATGACCATAAGGCAGGAATTCGTGATGCAATATCTCATTGTAATTAAATAAAACAATGAAAAGAACCTACACATGTGATTGAACTAGTCAGATTTAACAATTTTGGAACAAACTTTGCTGCTACATGCTTCATGCCCAAAACATCTGAAAAAATTGATGTGCATGAGCTAGTAGGTATGCCTACGTTACCAGAAACCTCTCTGATGGTGATTCGGGAATTTTCCAAAACCATTTTCTTTATTTCTTCCACATTGTCGTCAGTAACTGATGTGCTAAGGCATCCAGGGCAGTTATCGTCTCCAGTTTTTTTGCGACCCTCTTTCAGATATTTGTACCACTCATTACCTCTAGTCTCACTCATAGTAGATTCACCAAACGCTGCAGTAAACATTTTGAATGTGGTGCTATGCTTTATTCCATTATTAAAGCAAAATTTAATGCAAATTCTTGGCTCCATCTTTTTCAAAAATAAAAATTCACTGAGCACTCAAAAACAACTATAACCTTTTTGACTGTCAACAATAAACTAAAATTCAAAATAGCTGAAAGTGCAAACATCCATCAGGAACATGTTTTCTAACAAGATAAAAAAAAATTAAAATAGGATGTATGAAGCCTGCGAAATTATATTCCTGTTAATATTTTATCGCACTTTACATCCCCTATGTTATTCCACCTATACTTTGAGCAAGCAGTAAAGGAAACCAAGAAAAATTTGGAGAAGGTTTTAAAATTTGGTAAGAGGACATAAAAACTTTACAGAAGAATGCAGAGGCTTACATGGGTTTGCAATACTAATGAGGAGGAACTGAACAGAAGTGGGGAGATAAGAAAATTGTGGCACAATTTGACTAAAAGACGGGATCAGTTGATAGAACACATTCTGAGATATCAAAGAATCATTGGTATAGACTTGGAGGGAAGTGTGGGGGTAAAATTGTAGAAGGAGACCAATAGATGAATACAGTAAGCAGGATCAAATGGTTGTAGGTTTCAGTAGTCATTCAGAGGCTTGCACAGGATAGAGTATTGGGGAGAACTGCACCCAACCATCTTTGGACTGAAAACCACGATAATAGCGACAAGTACAACCAATATATTTTACCCAACCCATACTGTGTTTTGGTTTGTGTATATGCCTTCACTGTGATTCAATTTCCAATTAAAAAATATACAGAAGATAGAAAGAGACCACTTACTTGACAAATGATTTTTATTCTAAGTGCTTATGGATTTTGAGCTTTGAGTCAGTTTTTAGGATGTGTTTGAGTGCCACAAGAGGAAGAGTACTGTCCACAACAGGAAGATGCCAAAGTTCAAATTACATCCTGGCACAGTTTTAACTTCCCATTTTGTGTACATGTCTCTTTTTGGACTCATGGAGGATATGAAAAAACTACACCTATATATAAGGAAACTACATCTATTCCTGTTTGCAGTAACAAGAAGAGATGAGGACTGTGTTAAGGAAGCTAATAAATGATCCCTTATCTTAAATGCCGCACGTTAGGAATCTGTACCATTTGTAGAAGTTTAGTCCTGTGTAGCATTTGCTTGCATAATTGAACACCTTACAAATAATGATATTGTAGTTTTTTTAATTTTTATTTTGATGTACTTTTAATTTCTTTGTTTCAGAATGCTATATACGACATCAGTACAGGAGGTCACCAAAGGCTCACACGCATAAGAATTCTTTTGGAAGATAAAGTGAATTCTTAATTCCAAACAGTTTTAATGGCCATGACATTTTAAGTGACTATCAGACTTAATAAATCATTGCGAAAGACTGCTGGTGGTATTCAGCTTCAATGCCATACATTCTAGTTAGAGGGAACCTTGCATCATATGGACAGCGCCAGCCTTGGAGAGTTCTTGTGTCAGGCTTGAAAGGTAGATCAAAAAATCATTAACATGTAGTAGTTGAAATGATTATTTTGAAATCAATAGTTCTTAGAGAGAGAGAGAGAGAGAGAGAGAGAGAGAGAGAGAGAGAGAAAAGGCATTCAGAAAGTTGTGTTGTGATCAGTACACACATAAATGGAAAAATATTCATTTCATCTATAGATTATTAAGTAATTGTGCCGTCAAGTTGAATAGGGAGTTGAGAAATAACAACACACAAAAGTTAAAGGTAAAACTGCACAGCTTCCCTTTAACTCTGAAAAAGCAATGCACAGATCACAGCAGTAAATCTACATCTACATTTATACTCCGCAAGCCACCCAACGGTGTGTGGCAGAGAGCACTTTATGTGCCACTGTCATTACCTCCCTTTCCTCTTCCAGTCGCATATGTTTCGTGGGAAGAATGACTGCTGGAAAGCCTCTATGCACGCTTGAATCTCTCTAATTTTACATTCATGATCTCCTCGGGTGGTATAAGTAGGGGGAAGCAATATATTCGATACCTCATCCAGAAACGCACCCTCTCAAAACCTGGACAGCAACCTACACCGTGGTGCAAAGCACCTCTCTTGCAGAGTCTGCCACTTGAGTTTGCTAAACATCTCCGTAACGCTATCATGTTTACCAAATAACCCTGTGACGAAACGTGCCACTCTTCTTCGGATCTTCTCTATCTCCTTTCTCAACCCAGTACGGATCCCACTCTGATGAGCAATACTCAAGTATAGGTCGAACAAGTGTTTTGTAAGCCACCTCCTTTGTTGATGGACTACATTTTCTAATGACTCTCCCAATGAATCAACCTGGCACTCGCCTTTCTAACAATTAATTTTATATGATCATTCCACTTCAAATTGTTCCGTACGCGTACTCCCAGATATTTTACAGAAGTAACTGCTACCAGTGTTTGTTCCACTATCATATAATCATACAATAAAGGATCCTTCTTTCTATGTATTCACAATACATTACATTTGTCTATGTTAAGGGTCAGTTGCCACTCCCTGCACCAAGTGCCTATCCGCTGCAGATCTTCCTGCATTTCGCTGCAATTTTCTAATGCTGCAACTTCTTTGTATACTACAGCATCATCCGCGAAAAGCCACATGGAACTTCCGACGCTATCTACTAGGTCATTTGTATATATTGTGAAAAGCAATGGTCCCATGACACTCCCCTGTGGCATGCCGGAGGTTACTTTAACGTCTGAAGATGTCTCTCCATTGAGAACAACATGCTGTGTTCTGTTTGATAAAAACTCTTAAATCCAGCCACACAGCTGGTCTGAGAGTCCATAGGCCCTTATTTTGTGTATCAGGCGACAGTGCAGAACTGTATTGAACACCTTCCGGAAGTCAAGGAAAATGGCATCTACCTGGGAGCCTGTATCTAATATTTTCTGGGTCTCATGCACAAATAAAGTGAGTTGGGTCTCTCACGATTGCTGTTTCCAGAATCCATGTTGATTCCTGCAGAGTAGACATCATTTTTTGAGAGTTGTAAGCCTTGCTGTAGTACCTGTTCAACAGCCAATGGGCTGAAAAGTATCTTCTGTCATACAGTGTGTTAAATAAATTTGGATTTGATAATGGTACATATGGTAAGCACCACTATACAATTTAGGGAAGCTTTGGAGTTTAGATGTGTGAACATTTATATTACTGCACCAAAAATAGTGAATTAATGACAACAGTGGTTGACATATACTTTTTATCCTTTTGTGACGCATCACAGAGTCCCTTCATGATGACCTAATTTCTTCTAGCCCTCAGTTGCTACAGTTTTTAGCTTTATACTTTTGTAAAAGCTGAATCTTATGAAATAAAACAGAAATGCAGAAGTTCAGTTCTTTCAGCATTTTAAGGACTCTCTCTGCTGGATTGAACAAACCTAACCTGTGACCATTTGTACCGCAGTTCTGTGTATTCATTCCTTAGGCTCTGTTACTCCTGTCTGATATGGATCCCACACACTTCAGCAATATTCTAGGATAGGTCACATGAGTGTTTTGTATGCAGACTCCTTTGTAGACTAATTGCATTTCCCTAATATTCTACCAATGAACTGCAGTTTGCCACCTGCTCAACTTACAGCTAAGACTATGTTGTTGTTCCTTTCATACTCCAACAAAATATTACACACAGGTATTTGTATGAGCTGACTTATTCCAACTGTGAGTCATTGATGTTATTCTCACTAATGGGATATTATGTTTTTACTTTTATGAAGTTATATGTTTATCAACATTAAAGAAAGATACCAATCTTTACAGCACTTTGAAATCTTATCAAGATCTGACTGAATTTTTATGCAGATGTTTTTTTTTCAAACAGTACTTAAATGTAGTTAACTGCATCATCTGAAAAATGTTCGAGGTTACTATTAAAATTGCCCATAATATCATTAAACCATAAATATACAATGTGAACATCAAATGTCCCACCGCACTTTGGGCGGCTTGTAAACAGAAGAAACAAGAGCATGGCTGGGACTGATGAATGGGGCTGAGAACCAGAGGGCTGGAACAGGAGGGAAGAGAAATGAAAGGCTGGGTCCTGTGTTGGAGGTGGAGCTAATTTTAATGAGGTGTTACTGTCCCGTCCCCCACGGCCAAATTTAACACCTGGTGTCTGTGCTGCTGCTGGATGGCCACTTGTCCTAGTGTCAAAAGCCCTGTGCCAACAAGCAAATACCCAGTCAAGTGGCGAGACAGCACCACAGATGGCCCCACAGGTGTTGACAGTTTGTGATGGAGGAGTGTGCATGGCTGATGGACGTGGAGGAGCTCCTATCAGTGTCATACTGTAGGAACTCAAAAAAAGTGTTAGCACCTCATCCATAGGAGCGTTGGCCATGTCTTTCTTCATCTGTGTGGAAATGCAGAGGCATCAGATGTTGAATCCCATCTCTCCAGCAGAACTTGCTGAAAACCAGGGGCTGAAATTGAGCTCAGTTATCTATCACCAACAAAGGAACATTCTGCTGAGCACTGCAACCATAGCTTACACACTTGTGGACCAACAGTTGACCACGTACAGAAAGTTGGAGTTCACATCAATGACAATCAACCAGGTAGTACCCAGGAAGGAGCCTGCAAAATCAACATGAATCCACTCCCATGGGTGTAAGGGTGTCGGCCAAGGTGAGAATGTTTGGCAGAGAGCCGTTTGCTGCTGTTGATACTGATTACAGTTGCAGATAAGATGTTTGACATGCCGACCTTTGCCCAGCCAGTACAGATGCACTGGATGTGCAGTTTAGTTCACAAGATGCCCCCCTGACCTTATTGTAGGTGTCATAAGACTGTCGGTCATAGAGGTTCTGTTGGGACTACCCAGGGAGACTGTTCATCTGTGGTTAGTAGGATAACTCCTTCCATCAGGTGCTGAAGGTGGAAGTAACGTCACAACCGATTGGAGTCCCGACCGGGAATGTGGCCCAGCCATCCCTGTTGTATGTACTGCAGTACCTTTTGTAAGATGGTGTCCTTGGCCACTTCTCCACCCAGCTGGAAGCACAAGATCTCATCTTGGTTGAACTCCAGGTCAGGACCCATCATGCGTTGGGACAAGGCATCTGCATTAGTGTGTTGAGCGGTATTGCAGGAATGAATTTTGTAATAGTGTCTGCTGAGAAAGAGTGCCCAGTGCTGGAGTCGGTGAGCAGTCTTCTCAGGTAGCTTTGCTAAAGGATCAAAGAGAGAGGTCAATGGGTTATGATACATAATGAAGTGAAACTTCGTTCCATATAGAAATGTATGAAATTTCTTCAGCATAAAGATGATCGTGAGGGCATATCTCTCTTTTTACAAGTATCTCTTCTGGGTGGCATTGAGCATCTTAGATGCAAATGTGAATGAATGTTCAGAAGTGTCCACATCTCTGTGTGCCAGGATGGTCCTCAGGCCCCATTCAGAGGCGTCTGCCACCACCGCTAGCTATGTGCCTGGTTGAAATGTGCTGAGACATTGTGCCATTGGGAGGGCTTGCTTCAGGGTGTTGAACACCTGCTCATGTGCCTCCGACCGTACAAAAGTCATGCCCTTCTTCTGTAGGTTGTTGAAAGGTTGTGCAATTGACTCCACACCTGGGTTAAATTTTCCATCATACATTACTTTTCTCAAGAAGGACTGGAGCTCCTTTAAATTTGTGGGGCAAGGAAGCACGATGATGCTTTTGACCAGCTTCTGAGAGTTGATGATGTCCTAGGTATTCCACCAACGGTTGAAAAACAAAAAGAGAGATTTTCTAAGATTGCATTTGAGGTCTAAGGACTGGAAGGAGTGTAACAGCCGCTGAAAGTTTCCTAAACATTCTTCCATTGTGGCTTACGTCACTACAATGTCGTCTAGATTATTTATGCAGCCTGAAACATCCTGCAGCAGTTGCTCAAGAGACCATTGAAAAATTGCTAG
This sequence comes from Schistocerca cancellata, assembly GCF_023864275.1. NCBI lineage: Eukaryota > Metazoa > Arthropoda > Insecta > Orthoptera > Acrididae > Schistocerca > Schistocerca cancellata. Next base: position 702,534,352 of record NC_064627.1, on the reverse strand, counting down.
GACACTGTTCACCACGAAAACTCTGAAGTGATATAATCCTTGTGGCGTATTTACTACCAGGATTTTCTATGATTCTTCATCCAGAGGTTGTTGCAAGCCAGCTCTAGAGACATCAACCATGATGAAATACTGACCTCCTGGAGGTGCAGAGAAAAGATCATCTGGTTTCAGAATGGGATACGTATTGATCTCTGACTGGGAATTGACTATAACCTAAGTCTCCGATAAGGTGCAGTTTCCCCAATGTTTTTTTTTTCACAGTTACCACAGGTGTTGCTCACTCACTTGCAGACCCGGATTCATTGACATCCATGGCTGTCAATCTATCTAGCTCATTCTTGATAGCATCTTTCAGTGTGATCGGTATGGGTCATGAATGGAAGAAGCAAGGGTGGGTCGATTTCTTTAATGTAATGTGCACCACAAAGTTCTTCACTTTTCTCAGATCTCCAGAGAAAATGTCAGGCTACTCCTTAGTGAAGGTTTCCAGCTCCAAAAGCAGTACTTATTCTGAGACCAGGTGGACCGAGTCACTGATGACAAATCAGAAAGCTGGAAAAACATTGAAGTCAAATAGATTCTCCGTATCTGTATGATGAACAACAAGGAAGGTGAGGTGTCATATAACATTTTGTACATCGCCATGATTGTGAGTTGTTCTTCGAGTAGAATGCGCTACTTGTTATGTACCACTAAGCAGTGAGCTGTGGATTGTTAAGGGAAGTACTCCCAGCTGGAGATACATTTGAGTGTTTAACAGGGGCATAGAGGCACCGGTTCATCCTGTAGCTGAACTTGGTTATTGTGCAAAGTGAGTGTGATGAACAGTTTCTTATGTAACACCTCTGTGGTGTGGGACTCAGAAGAAATCATGTTAATTTCCATTAGTTCCTGTTGAAGCAAGTGTTTTTTGTCCAGAGCATGGCAGACAGATGAGAAACACCCTTCCTTCCAGTATGCCTTGCACTGTGCCCACCTGTTGAGGCAGTATACAGTCCAGACATGATGGAAATGAATGCCAGTTGGGCAGCTGAGACCTCTTTCCTTGTTTATGAGGTGGAGCTGCAGTGCAGTGGTGTTGGCACTCTACTGTTGCCACATTTACTGTGTCAACAAAGTTGGATCCATCTGCCGCACCTGACGTGATGGCTGCCCCCTCACTCCGGAATTGTAATCTACAGCCTGGGGCTGGGGAACTTCCAAGGATTTAACCCAATTTAAAACATCCTCAAAAATAGGGTTCTGAAATTGTAGTGTGTCATGATACACCTCGTTTATTTGGAGCCACTCCTCTGCATCGAATTACTTATTTACTGGAGTCACAAAATGGCATTTCCTACTAAGTCCCTGCAGGTCAGCCACCCATGACTGATTAGGCTGCTTATAACACTGGTAGAGTCCATACGGGATGCAATGACACGGCAGTGTCAGTGAAATAGGTGGTTAACAGAACACACATTTCATGAAAGGTCAGTTGTGTCAGTTCCATGAGAGGGGCAGCCATGCAATGACAGTTGTTGTAAATAAGAGAGGGGCTAACTCAGCCACAAATTCAATGTAGAATCTGATAGGGATTCCATTGGCCCTGTAGCTTTCTTCAGTTTTAATGACTTCAGCTGTTTCTCAAAGCCACAAACACTAGTACCTATTTGGTTCATATTTTCAATAGTATGAGAATTAAACTCGGGCAATACTCCTGGGTTTTCGTTTTAAAGGAAAATTTGAAAATGGAGTTAAGCGTTTCTGCTTTTGCTTTGCTACCCTCAATTTCAGTTCCTGTCTCATCAGTGACTGACTGTACACTAACTTTTTGACTGTACACTAACTTTTGTGCCATTAACAGCTTTTACATGCAACCAGAGTTGTTTTAGATTTTGTGTAAGGTATTTCAACAATATTCTGCTACAGTAGTCATTGAATGTTTCACTCTTTGCTCTCTTGGAGGCCAAACATGTTTCAGTCAGTATCTCTTTATCCATAGCTCTTTGCTTTGTTTTACACCTATTGAGCAGTAGTTCACATGAAAACAGGACCATCGGCAGTGAGATACTTTCCACATTTATTGGCAAAAATTTCTGATGTGAGTAACTTAAATCTCAGATACCCCCCCCCCCTCCCCCCCAAAGGCCAAAGGTTTTAAATCAATTATATCTATTTAAAGTAAGAATATTTACTTACTAACACACATATTTCCTGTAATACTTATTAACTGTAAATGTTGTTGAATGGTAAATCAGTTCCATAAAATGGTAAATCATATTTATTACAACATTGGCGTGGTACTGGTTTAAGAGGCCACATTGTTTACCATTACCCAACCACCCTCATTTTCATAATATCCTGTTAGTGATTGTAAATGGAAGTGGGGCATACTTTATGCACAGTAGCAAACGTCTTTAAACATTTGCTTTCTCTTAATCTTCTACAGTTTGTTGTATTAATTTTCCCATTCATTCTTACTACATATGTGTCTGTTTCAGTACTGGAATTTTATACTATAACTTATCTCATTGGACTATATTTCTGAATGTGTGTGCCTCTTTACCACCATATCTCCACTTTCAAAACTGAGTGTGAGTAGCGACTTACTAACATTTATCTTTGAGTTACATGGTAAAAGCTGTCATGCAAACCAACTTTGAACTTTGCCTAATTACCAGTTGTTGTCTGGTTTAGCTATTAATCCCAAACTTGTATTAGAAAAAGGAATGGAATCTGTCTGTTTTGTAAAAACTAGCTTACTATATATATGTGTGTTTACATGTAGTGTGCAGGTGGATCCCTCGTTTCTAGGAATGTGTTATTTGTCCTTTTTTTCCTTTCCCCAAGCTATTCTTCTTACGCCCAGAAGTAGAAACTAATAGTTCTGAAGCTTAGTATAATGTCATGTATTTCTACTTTTATGTGTGCCTGTTGGCTACACCAAACATCCAAAAACATACCATGTATACATTCTGTCAGGAGAGATTTGGAAATCACAGTAAATAACTGTACAATGATATGGTTGAATAAACCAATGACACTATCTCATAGGAAAAGCATTAAATTCTGTTTTGAGAATTTTTTAAAGGTAGAGAGGGGAAAGGAAGAGCTAATTCTAATTAGTAGAAAGCTTGCTTTAATTTTACTGAGCTATGTGGTGCAGTGGTTATCTCACTAGACTTGCATTCAGGAGGACAATGGTTCAAATCCTCATCCAGCCATCCAGATTTAGGTTTTCTGTGATTTTATTCCTCATCCTTGAAACCTTCCGAGCATGTTTCAACTCTAACGGCTTCAATGTCAAAGGGGCATTAAACCCTAATCCTACTGTTTTGAATTTGGAGCCATTTTCACCAGTCAATGAAAACACCTAAGTGTAAGCAAAATACAACATTAATAGTCCCTAATTATCTAGTAAACAATGAAGTAATGAAATAATTAATAATATGAAAGTCTTAAGAGATGGAAGCCTGAGAAATGTGACATGCAAGTGTGGATACCATACAATAAAGTAATATCAAATCTTTCTAGTGAAATCAAATTAAACATGTGTACAAAAAACTGTGCTGGAATAGATGAATAGTATTATCTGTGGAAGTGGATGAAGATGAAGTGTAAACTTGGCCCCAAAGGGTAACACTTTTGTGCTGTAGAAATGCTAAAGGCTACATCTACATCTACATCTGCATCTATGTCTATACTCTGCAAACCACTGTGAAGTGCGTGGCACTGAGTACGTCAAATTGTTGTGATTATTAGGGTTCTTCCCCTTCTGCTCACATATGGAATGTGGGAAGAATGATTGTTGAAGTGCCTCTGTGAACTGTAATTAATCTAATTTTGTTCTTACAATCCCTCTGTGAGCAGCATGTAAGGGGTTGTAGTATTTCCCTAGAGTTGTAATTTGGAACAGATTCTTGAAACTTTATAAATAAATTTTCTTCAGATAGATATATATTGATATGTTGGCAAATGTGCCAACACCTTGTAGATAGAGGAGGCTGAAATGCATGTTATCTAACGCAGAAGGGCGTGAAGTCTGGAACAGGATACGTTATTAATGCACTAAAGAAAAGTACGTAGCGTCTGTTTACTTAACTTTAATTCATCCTTGTGGTACATCGCTCTTGACTATACAAATGAGACTCTCTCCAGATATGGTTAATGGCGCCTTGCTAGGTCGTAGCCATGGACTTAGCTGAAGGCTATTCTAACTGTCTCTCGGCAAATGAGAGAAAGGCTTCGTCAGTGTAGTCGCTAGCAAAGTCGTTGTACAACTGGGGCGAGTGCTAGTCCGTCTTTCTAGACCTGCCGTGTGGTGGCGCTTGGTCTGCAATTACTGACAGTGGCAACACGCGGGTCCGACATGTACTAATGGACCGCGGCCGATTTAAAGCTACCACCTAGCAAGTGTGGTGTCTGGCGGTGACACCACATATATATCTTCAAGAGTCTGCCTGTTCAGTTTCTTCAGTATCTCTGTGACACTCTCCCAAGGATCAAATAAACCTGTGACAATTTGTACTGCCCTTCTCCCATACACTTGAGCATATTATAGAATGGGTCGCACGAGTGATTTGAAAGCAATCTCCTTTCTAGACTGACTGCATTTCATCAGTATTCTACCAATAAACTGAAGTCTACCACCTGCTTTACCCACGACTGAGCCTGTGTGATGATTCCGCTTCATATCCCTACAATGTGTTACACCCAGGTGTTTGTATGAGTTGTCTGATCCCAAATGTGAGTCATTGATATTATAGTCTTAGGACACAAGATTTTTTTTCCATTTTGTGAAGTGCACAATTTTACATTTCTAAACATTAAAGCAAGTCTAGACTTCACACAACTTTGAAATTTCATCAAGATCTGACTGAATATTTAAGCAGCTTCTTTCAGACAGTACTTCATTATAGGTAACTGCTCATCTTCAAAAAGCCTGAGATTACTATTAATAGTGTCTGAAAGGTCATTAATATACAACGAGAACAGCAAGAGTCCTAAAACACTTTGCTGGGGTACACCCAAAGCTGTTTCTACATCTGATGATGTCTCTCTATCCAAGATAACCTGTTGGGTCTTCCCTACCAAAAAGTCCACAATCCAGTCACAAATTTTGTTTGATACCCCATATGGTAATACTTTAAACAATAAGCATTGATGTGTAACTGAGTAAAATGCTTTTTGAAAATCAAGACATAATGCATCTACCTGACTGCCTTGATCCAAAGCTTTCTGTATGTTATGTAAGAAAAGTGTGAGGTGGGTTTCTCATGACTGATATTTCTGTTCAAGATACCTCATTATGTTTGGGCTCAGAATATGTCCTAAGATTCTACAACAAATCGATTCAAGGATACTGGATAGTAGTTTTGTGAATCACTTCTACCAGCCTCCTTGTAAACAGGCGTGATCTGTCCTTTCTTCCAATTAAAGGCCACAATTTTCCGTTAGAGAGATCTATAGCAGAGTAGAGTTAGAAGAAGGGCTAACTCAGCTGCAAATTCAATATAGGATCTGATAGGGATGCAATTTGGTCCTGGAGCTTTGTTCAATTTTGACACTTTCTGCTGTTTCTCAAAGTGATTGGCACTATCTCAAATTTTACTCATATTTTCAGTGATACGAGGATTAAATTGGGGCAATTCTCCTGGGTTTTTCTTTGTAAAGGAACTCTTGTAAATGAAAATAAGCTTTCAAGTGTTTTGTGGGCTACCCTCAGTTTCATTTCCTGTCTCATTCGCAAGTGACGGAACACTAACTTTAGTGCCACTAACAGTCTTTACATACAATCAGAATTTTCTTGGGTTTTGTGAAATATCACGTGACATTATTCTGCTATGGTAGTCAATGAATACCTCATGCCTTGCTCTCCTGACAGCCAAATGAGTTTCATTCAGCATCTCTCTGTCTATAGATCTGGGCTTTGTTTTACCTATTATGCAGTAGTCTCTGCTTCCGTAAAAGTTTCTTTAAGTGACTGTATACCAAGAAGGGTACCTCCCATTATTAACTGTTCTGCTGGGTGCATGCACTGAAGTGACTAGTTGTGGTATAGCAATATGCATATATACAGATGGTGGTAGTATCACATCCATAAGTTATGAAAAGGCAGTGCATTGTTGCATTGGTGGGCAGTGCTTTATGGAGCAGCCGTTTGTACTCAGGTGATTCATGTGAAAAGGGTTTGAGAGGATTATAGCTGCACAGTGGAAATTAGCAGTCTTTGAACAGGAAATGGTAGTTGGAGCTAGATGTATGGGACATTCCATTTCGGAAATCGTTAGTGAATTCAATATTCCGAAATCCAGCATTTCAAGTATGTGCCAAGAATACCAGATTTAAGGTATTACCTCTCACTATGCTCAATGCATTGGCCAATGGCCTTCACTTAACAGCCGAGAGGAGTGGTGCATTAAATAACCACAGTAATCAATTTGGGATGTACGACGACTGTATCCATTGGGACAGTGTAACTAAATTTGGCATTAATGGGCTATGGCAGCAAGCAACCAATTCAAGTGCCTTTGCAAACACCATGATACTGCCTGCAGCGCCTCTGCTTGGCTCCTGACCATATCGGTTTGACCCTAAGTGACTGGAAAACTGTGGCCTGGTCAGATGAGTCCCATTTTCAGTTGGTAAGAGATAATGGAAGGAATCGAGTGCTATGTAGACTCCATGAAGCCATTGACCCAAGTTGTCAAAAAGGCATTGTGCAAGTTGGTGGTGGCTCTCGAATGGTGTGTTCTAAGTTTACATGGAATGGTCCGGGTCCTCTGGTCCAACAGAACTGATCATTGACTGAAATTGGCTACGTTCGATTACTTGGAGACCATTTTTCAGCCATTTATGAACTTCACATTCCCAAACAATGATATAATTTTTATGGATGTCAATGCTCCATGTCATCGAGCCACAATTGTTTTCAATTGATTTGAAGAATAATCTGGACAATTTGAGCAAATGATTTGGTCAAATGATTTGGTTGCCCAGATCACCTGACATGAATCCAATTCAAGATTTATGGGACATAATCAAGAGTTCAGTTCATGCACAAAATACTGCCCGGCAACACATTTGCAGTTATGGATGGCTATAGAGGCAGCAGGGCTCAGTACTTCTGCAGGGGACTTCAAACAACTTATTGGATCCATGCCATGTCAAGGTGCTGCCCTACACCAGACAAAAGGAGGTCCAACACAATATTAGAAGGTATTCTATGACCTTTGGCACCTCAGTGTATCTGCCCAGTACATGGTCAACTATTCTTTTAATCTTTAGCCATAGTTCTCCTACATGCTCCTGTTCTGTGCTGACAGTTCAGAGTCCCTCATTGAGATATGGCAGTGCTCCTTCTCTCTTTACTGAAGATATATTTTGTTCTTTGTAATTTGGTAATCATTGTTGCCAGTTTTGATGTGGACATCCTCAACAGCCTGTTCCAGGAGGTTACCATTACTATTTAATGCCCACACCTGACACTGAGTGTTGCCCAAACAATCCTGATGCAGCTTCAATTTCTGTCTCAGTGGATTTGAGTTTCGTGTCTACTGTGACAAATACACATCTGAATTTCCTTTCAATATACTGTAAAATTTTTTCCCACAATCTCGCTGCTATCAATATCAGGATTTAGTCAGCTTTCTCCACCTAGTATTACCTGAGCTTCACTGCCTTTCAGTGCCACTTCAAAATCTGGGACTTTGTTGCAAGTGCTTTGGTAGTCAACTACTAGGATTTTAATACTCTCACCTGTGAGGGGCATTTCTTTGGTTCTTACACTTGTACTTCTGAGTCTCTTACAGTTGTCATTCTGAACCGTATGGAGAGTCGCCTAATCTAAAAACCCTTGCGTGCATCCCGCACAGTATCAGCTTCCTGGGTAGCAGCCTGTGATGTGTAATGCACTCCTATCCTATTTATGGGGACCATACAGTTCTCACCCCTATGGTGCAAGACCAGGTAGTCACAGCCTTGGTTGTCACAGAACATTCAAAGTAAATGGTTGAGTACTTCCAGTCGACTCAGGACCAGGAGTCCACGATTAGCCCTGGCGATAATGTTGTCAACTGTGAGCTTTATTGAAACTTCATGCACAAGGCTGCTATTTTCAAACTCCATTGTCAGTCACTGGAATGATCGAAGTATGACCTTGGAGTCCAGACGGCAGGCATTGTTTGTTCAAATGTGCACCACAGTCCATAGTTGGCTCCACTGTTTTCCCTTAGTGGCTACTGGAATAGCCTCTTCTGCATGTTGAATGAGGACCATAGGCATACACACTTAGTGCATCTGATATTCCTTCCTGTCTTGCTGCTTTTTCCATAAGTGGTACCATTATTTACCATACATTTGAACTACCAACGATCAGTAGATTCCTACCCTTTTGAATTTGTCTCCTCTTGACACACAGCCAAGCAGATTCCTCCAAAACAGGTGAAATGAGTCCCAATAGCTGAGTTTCAGTTTCAGTGAAAGACACCACCTCAGACTTGTTGGTTAAGAGGATTGATATAACACACTGCGTCTTCCCTGGCCCCTGTCTGCCATGTACTGGATGCCTAGCTCTACCACTGATATGTCACCTGCAATCAAGAGGACAAGTAATGACAGATCCCATACTTCCTGCGGAGAAGACAGGATCCACAGGAGAGCATAATACTTCAGGTACATGACTCTGGGTGCTCCTCCAACACACTGATTCACAGCAGTTGCCGATCATATGACAGTAGCTACAGAGATTTCCAGCTGCTTACGGACATCAGCTATCTCATCTTATGTTCAAGAACAGCATTCACAGTGGGGGTGCACTGTGTCTGTTTCAATGTTTTACAGGATAGTGAACAAATAATTTTGAACTAAGCTTGCTGACTACCTTAACATGTTGAGCAAATAAATACTAATACTCTATTAGGAGTGAACCAAATACATAAGACAAGATTTCTGTTAAGGCAATGGAAAAGCCTGTGGTAAAGATTACTAGTGAAAACTTTTTGTGGTTGATTTTGGTCACTAACAAACTTGAAAAAAAAGACTTAATTGATGATAAGTGTAGATAATATGTACTCCTCGTGAAAGGGAAAACTAGATGTAACACAATATGTTAGTTAAAGTGTGTGGTACAATAGCTAAATCACAAATGTTGATTTACTGTGAATTAGTTTATGCACATGACAATGATAATGTCAAAAATTCTCAAAAGTGTATGTTTATTTGCACTGATGTACACTGATAATATGGGTGATCTTTTCTTTGGCTGTAGCTGTGAATCACAAACGCTGACTGCTTCAAAATAAGTTGTCTACAGCACTTGAAACTTACAGAAATGTTCAGAAATATAGTCTTGTAAGTGTCCAAAAATTCTAAAAAATAAGACTTATGATGTAATTGTGCAATGAAATTAAAGAATGATTGTTCTGAAAGAGGCTAGGTGTACTTTTCTCAAAAATTATAAAAGAGCATAAATAAGTTTCAGCCCACAACTGAAAGTAACAATATGAGTTTATCGCAGCACTTGCAAATGTTTGAAATTTCTCAATATAACAATACAATAAAATACAGTATTGTTACAGTGAATAGTAAAATATGTGAATCTAGAATTTCAGATCAGATCATGACTCTGTCTCAAGCGGTCTCAAAGAAAAATTCCAAAGGCATCTTTGAATGGCTTTCTCACATAACTGCTTCTGTAACAACCTCTACACTGATGTGCTGAAGATGGACACTGCAGCATCAGTTTATCTCGGTTAATATTGTGAAAATGTGCAGCACCAACAAAGCGTGTCGCCTGAATGGAGTAGTTATTGCATAAGTAAATAGTACAAAATATAATCGAAGATTCCAAATGACAATAATTGTGACAATTTAATTGTCCATAGTAAACTTCTACACACTAACCACACAATAAAATAAATAGCAGTGACAACATCTAAGCACATGGTTTATCGGTATAAATAAATAATGGAAAATTCGGTATGGAGTGACAACAGTAAGAAAGTATAGATGCTATCCACCACATAGAGAAGATACTGAGTGGCAGACAGGCACCAGGCACAACGAAAGATGCTGCTAGAATATTCAGCTATTGGACTAAACCCTTTGTCTGACGTAGACCACCCCCCTCCCCCCCCCCCCCCTCCCGCCACACACACACACACACAGACGGCCACTTTCATCACCAAGCACTTAGGCCGAACAGTTACTAGATCTGAGGTGAGCAGTAATCTTTGCTGAGGTGGGTGATGGGGGTACAGAAGAGACGTGGGTGGGGGGGGGGGGGGGAGATGCGAGATGGGGTGACAGGAGATGATGCCTGGACTATAGTGAAAGAGGAGGAGAGAAATAGAGAAGAGGAAAAGACTAAACAGGTGCTTACATTTGTGTAAGGCTGGAGTGGGAGTAGGGAAGGGAATAGGCAGGTGGAGCATACAGATCAGCAAAGGAATAGGACAAGGGGTTATGGGAACAAAGGATATGTTGCAGGGAGTGTACTCGCCTGTGCAGTTTAGAGAAGCTAGTGTTGGTGGGAAGAATCCAGATGGCACAGACTGTGAAGCAGTCACTGTAGTCGGGCACAATGTATTGGCCGGTGTGGTCAGCAACTTGGTGGGCCAGCTGTCTCTTGGTCACAGTTTGGCAATGGCCATTCATATGGACAGACATATAGCTTGTTAGTCATCATATCCATGTAGAATGTAATACAGTAGTTGCAGCTATGTTGGTAGATCACATGGCTGCTTTCACAAGTGGCCGTACCGTTGATGGCGGTAGGAGATGCCAGTGACAGGACTGGAGTACGTGATAGTGGAAGGGTGTGTGGGACAGGTCTTCCATCTAGGTCTATTGCAGGGTTATAAGCCGTGGGGTAGGGAGTTAGGAGCAGGGTTGAAATTGGGATGGTCAGACAGAGTGCACCTTTAAATCATCAGTATTGCAGAGTTGCTCAGAAGTATCTTTGAATGTTTCATCCCCCCTTCATCACCCCCTGTTAACTTTCCAGAATTTCTTAAGCTCAAACGTTGTCTCACCATCATTCCCCAAATCTGTCAAAATGCAAACGAACCTTACATCTGCAGAAAGTACCGCAATGTTGCATCTAAGAACTGATCTCAATCTTATAATCCTACCTACTGACAAAGTCTACATTACTGTTGTTTTGAACCACAAGGATTGTCTGGAAGAAGGACTTCACTAGCTGTCATATTCATCCACCTACAAACCCTGCCACAGCGTCCTCATTCCAGAAATCCAACAGGATCTCCTTAGGCCCATCCTAGAATCTCTCCCTAGAGTCCATTTCTCTCCTCACACCTACCACTGCCCGCACTCCTACCATCCATAAATCCAACCACCCAGGATGCCCTATTGTGGCTAGTTACTGTGCCACCACTGAGAGAAACCCTGCTCTCATAGAACACCACCTTCAGCCTGTTACCTGCAATCCACCCTTGTATATAAAAAATACTAACCATTTCCTCCACCAACTCTCCACAGTTGCATTTCCTTTACCAATCCTATTGGTGCCATCTCCCTTTACACAACATCCCTAATGCCCATGGCCTTGCCTCTATTGAGCACTGCCTTTCCCAATGCCTGGCAGGTTTCAAACCTACAACATCCTTCCAGGTCACAGTGACCAACTATATCCTCAACCACAATTGCTTCTCATTTGAAGGCATCACATACAAACAAACAGCACCCACATGGCTCCGTCATATGTAACCTGTTCATGGGCCATCTTGGGGAATCCTTTTTAACTACTCAAATAGCAAACCCCTCACCTGCTTCAAATTCACTGATGATCTGGATCAAGGGTGAGGGCACCCCATCCACATTCCTCCAGAACCTCAACACCTTCTCCTCAATTCTCTTCACCTGGTTGTTCTCAACCCAACAAGCCACCTTTCTTGATGTTGACCTTCACCTCAGAGATGACAACCTCATCACCTCTGTCCATATCAAACCTACCAACCACCGACAATACCTCCACTTCAACAGCTGCCACCCATTCCATACCATGAAGCCCGTTCCATACATCCTAACCATCTGTGGCCATTGCATCTGTAGTAACAAGCAGTCTGTCTCAAAATATACCAATGGACCCACTGAGGCCTTCACAGATGGAAATCACGCTTCCAACCTTGTACAGAAATGGATCTCCCATGCCTTATCGCTCCAGTCACCCAAGACCTCCAAAAGTCTCACCGTCTGGTCACAGAAGAGCGTTCCCCTCATGACTCATTACCACCCAGGACTGGAGCTAGTAAATCTCATTTTCTAGCAGGGTTTCGATTAGCTCTCATCATGCCCTGAAATGAGGAATGTCCTACCCAGTATCCTCCCACCTCTCCCACAGTGGTATTCCGCTGTTCAGTGAACCTATGCAATGTCCTTGTCCATTATTGTGCAACCCCTCCTCCCAATCCGTTGCCTTTCGGCTTATATCCCTGTAATAGACTTAGGTGCAAGACCTGCCCCATACATCCTCTCTCTGAAACCAGCCATGGGATCTATTAGGTAAGCTGCGACTACTGCACTGCATAGTACGTGGCACGACAACTAAAATACTGTCTCTGTGCTGGAATGGTCATTGGCAAACTGTTTCCAACAAACAGCTGGACCACCCAGCTGCTGAGCATGCTGCCCAACACAGCATTCTTTATTTCAATGACTGCTTCACAGTTTGTGCTATCTGGATCCTTCTTACAACACCAGCTTTTCTGAACTATGTAGGTTGGAACTCTCCCTGCAATATACCCTACATTCTCATAATGCTCATGGCCTCAACCTTCACTTCATCCACCTACCCTCTTCCCTGTTCCAACTCCAGCACTACACAGCCTTCTATTCCACCAGTGCATGCCAGTCTTTTTACTTCTCTCCTTTCTCGCACCCCCCCCCCCTCTCTCTCTCTCTCTCTCTCTCTCTCTCTCTCTCTCTCTCTCCTTCCCTACCTGTCTCAGCCTCCTCCTTACCTCCACCACCCAGATTGCTCCTCCCATCATGCACTGTAGCCTGCAGTCTGGCTTTGTCAGCCAGAGACAGTGGTTTTGTGTGTGTGTGTGTGTGTGTGTGTGTGTGTGTGTGTATGTGTGTGTGTGTGTTTGTGTTGCATTTGAGTGAATGTGTGGGTGTATGTTGTCTAATTCAGAAGTAGTACTTTTGGCTGAAAGCTTATTTGTTTAGCAGTCTTTTTGATGTGCCTGTCTGCGACCCAGCATCTCCACTATGTGGTAAGTAGCCATCTATCCTTTTCATAATATTGTCATCCATTGTATTAGATATTCTGGTAAACTATTAAACAAAAAGAAAAATATAATGAAACAGAAACGTCAGTTTATGTGATTCTGAAAAATATATCTGCAAAGGCAGGGATGTCACATACATTGCAATCTCAGTAACTACTAAATGATCAGACAGTATGTCCTGCAGACATAGTATATGCTGCTATGATTATTTGCACTTGTATATTAGATTTCTGCTCTGGATTACTACATTTTTAGCAGCACATTGTCAAACAAATGCGAAGGTTTCACTGTGCCTCGTTATATATAACACTGGTCTCCATACAGGGCTTCTTCCTTTGAAGAATTTGACAGTTTGATGGCTTGTTAGTGTTTTGAGCAATAGTTTCCATGTTACTATTCATTTTGTATAGATAAAGTTTTTTGCTTTGTACATATTAAGTTTAGTAATCATAATTTTATATGTATAGTTGTTTTCAAAGACATCATGGGTTTTGTTACAACTATTTATTTAGTTGATAAGTAATGTCTAGGTTTTTTCATATATTAATGCTATTGAATCTCTCATCAGTTTTGTGAATAACAATGAACATTAATTAGAGAACTTTATGTCATGTTTTTAGGATGTTAACGTGAAGTAGACACTTTGATGATTTGCATATTTGTGTAATATTTCATAGCATCATATTGTAATGTAGGGGTCTGATGATTAAGTCTAATCATTTTTAAGGCAATCTTGTTTGAATATGTGCTCATCATTAACATAGCTGTTAATGAAAAATATATTATTTTAACAAACAAAAGTGACAGTGAATTTCTCTTGTGGCCTATGTAACTGAGGAGGAGAAATAAAATCAGTACATTTGTGTATGTCAGAAACTGAGAAATTATTAGGTGTAGGACAGGAGACAATAGTGAATTGCACTTTTGATAGAATAGGATTTTGGAGCAGGGTATTATCTAAGTGTGAGAAAAGTTAATGGTATCCAGATGACTAAAATATAGGCAATGGGGGTAAAGGAATTGTAAACTGTAGTCAGAAACACTAGAATGATTTTAATCTGAGAATATACATGATTTGAAAGAGAGCATGTTAAAAATCTACAAGTTTTTTGTAAAAACAACAAATTGTATTGTGTGCTCAAAAAAGTCAGATTTGCCCCTAATGTGAAAGGAGCATCTAATCATCTGATAAGTACGCTATCTCCATTCACGTGTTTTACCAGCTTTTGGACATTAGCCAGTATTTTAAGAGTGCATCTGATTGTGGGTCTCAGTCATCTCTGGGGAGGCTCTTTGTTTGTATCTCATATACAAAGGAGGTGAACAGTGCAATAAATTAGTCAGTTTGTATTGTGCCAGGATCCTTGAACTGAACCCTTATGCAAACTCTCTGCCTTCATCAACATTGCACCCTGTCGCTCTCTCTCCACCCTCATAATATGTACAGAAACATGGGTTAGATGTATAGAGGCCAAAGATGGATGCCAACCATTGTGAGCCACTGCATGGATCTTAACCAGCTGGAAGCCATGTATGGTATGGAAAATCTTCCTGCAAAGAACTTGAGTGGTAGTGGATGCCAATCAGATCCACACACTGGAAATGTGGACAGAACTAGAAAGCCTGGACATTCCCCCCCCCCCCCCCCCCCCCCCCCAATGCTGACTTGCTTTCTCCCCCTGATCAAAGTAGACAGTGTACAAATATGGTTCAATGCCAGATCAGGTCCACCTACTAAAATGCCACCTGATGGACCAATGACAAGACCTTATCGGATGCCAAATTATGGAAACAACTTGATTGCATTTAGGTACAAAATAAAATAAAATAAATGAATATTGTGCTTTGGGTTTAATTGTGAGGAAGTCTACTGTATACTGTGAATGATGATTTTCCAACTGAGAATGACATTCTGGGAGGAGTGCAGTCCAGTTTTCTGAGGTATATGAGATTTACTGTAGGATAAATGTGAACAATATAAACAGTCTGTACACACTAATAAGACTACACCAACCAAGAAACTTCATTCATAAGAGGTATGCTGCCAAGTGGAATGAATCTAACTACCCTGCACACTGTAAACTGTCATCACCTTCATCTTGAACAGTTTTAAGCCCCAGCTGCATCTTCTAGTCCTGTTTTATAACTGTTTTCCTGTGTTCAGTCTGGTCCAGTCCTTGTCTCTTTTTTCAGCACACTCCTGCACATCTTACAGCCAATAACCCTGTGGTCATTTCCTCCACATCTCCATTATGTGTACCTTTGTGGGAATCCTCTTGTTTTTCATTCTCTTTAAGTGCCCATACAATCTTAGCCTTGATGCTCCTGCTCTGCAAGTGTTCCTCTTTCACTGTTTCCCTTATGCTTTGTTTCTTCATTACTAATGTTTCAGATGCATGGGTCAATACTGGATGTTTTAACTTCTTGGGATGTCTTTGTTCCAGATCAGGCTCCTAACACATCACAGGAATGTTTCTGCCACATTCACTGACCTCTTTCTCATGTCTTCCATTTTCCTATTCACACTTCCCAAGTGCTTAACACTTTCCACTGTCTTCAGTTGTTCACCCCCAATCCGTATTATGATAGTTTGTCTATTATTCCTTCTAACTGTAACCTGAATCTCACTTTTTTTTTGTTTACATTAAATTTTATCGCATACTGCCTCACAGTTTCTTCTCAAGCATACAGTTGTTCCTGAATCTCCTCCTCCCTGTTTTCCCAGATCATCAAGTCATCCACAAACACCATTGCTTCCATCTTGTCTTCTCCAGCTTTTTTTGCCATCCAAGAAGTGGAGAAGTTACAAAACACTGAGCCTGTTTCACTCCACTTGTTTGCTGGAACCAATTGGTCCTTTTATTTCCCACTTTTACACAACTCAGACTTCACAGTATATCTCCTCCACTCTGGTTGTCATATCTGTTTCCACTCTCTTCTTTTCTAGTGCTTCCCAGATCTTTCTTCAACAGATGCTGTCAAATGCCTTTTTTATATTGAGAAAGGCATCATGAGGTCTTCCCCAAATTCATAATGGTGCTCCTGGAGTTACCTCACTGCAGATGTGAGGTCAACAGCTGACCTTCCAGGTTTGAAGCTATGCTGTTCCTCTTCTGTTCTCCAGGACCTTTTTATGTAACTTGGCACAGTGTGGTGTCATTGTGACTCCCCTGCAGTTTCTGCAATCCTTCCTACTCCCTTTTGGAACATAGGAATAATTAGTGCCGTGTTCCAATCTTTTGGAGTCTTCTTTTCATTTCACACCACCCTCATCATATGATACAGCCTCTGTTTCCCAACCTCCCCTGTTGCCTTCACCATTTTGATACTTACTTTATCCATATCCACTGCCTTTCCTCCTTTTACCTTGCCCAGTGTCATTTCCATTTCTTTCCATGTCAGCTCCTCCCCCCCCCCCCCCCCCCCCCCTCCCTGCCCTCCTACCAGAGTTTACTTCTACATTCTTTAGTCTGTTATTCTTATCTCCAAGTCCATTCAGATTTAGCAGATATTCAAAGTATTCTTTCCACACTGTCTTCAGTGGTGTCTTTGTTATTAACCTCATTGACATTTCCATCTATCGTTGTTGCATTCTCTCTCAACTTCTCCTCTTTCTTTTGACCATTCTTTACAGTACTTTCTTAGTGCCTTTGCTATCTTCCTCTATCATCTTTGTCCATTTTTCCACCCAATTTCTTCTCTTGTCAACCAATACCTTATTTGCATCTTTCTTCTTTTTCGTACACTCCTCTCTTGTTAGTTCATTCCTTTCTGGAACCACAGTCTGGAGGCCTTGTCTTTCCTTCCCACTACTTCCGTGACTTTTTTATTCCACCATAGCCTCTCCTTCCACCATTTTCTGCTGCTTCTACTTTCACATAGAGCTACTGCAGTTTCTACTATAGCACTTTGAAATTGTTTGCATCCCTCTTCTCCTGTTTTTAGTTCATTCTTTGGTAACCTTTCTTTTCTAATCTCCTGATAGTTGTCCATGACTTCCTTTCCCTTCAGTTACCATACTCTAATTCTCTCTTCTTGGTCCTCCGTCTTCTTTCATTCTTTCATAATTCTCATGCTCATTCCCAGTAACAAGTGGTCACTATCCATTGCCTAAGATAGTAGTATTTTTGTATCAATTCTAGTCCTCTTTATTTTCATATCATAGAGCATGTAATCCATCAAAGAGTTCTGCAGGAGATTCCTGCTGTGCCACACTATTTTGTGGCTGTTTTTTTTTTTTCCAGCAGTCTCTTTCCTTCTTTGTTTCTGCTTCCCCATCCTTCTGTCCCCAGTACATTTTCATACCCTTTTCTTTCACTCCCAAATTTGCATTCAAGCCTCCAGTGACTATTACCCCCTGTCCATTTAAATGCTTTTGCAGTTCTTCCTCAAAGTCGTTGTTCTCTTGAGAAGAGCAGCCCACTTCAGGGTCATACATCTGAACCACCTCCACACTTCTTCCGTTTGTTACTACTCTGATCTTTATTATCCTGTCACTTATTCTCTGTATCTCTTCTTTTAGACCATCCCTCACAACAACTCCCACACCATTTTGTCTTCCTTCTTCATTTCCACTCCAATATAATCTGTAACCTTTCCTCAGTTCCCTACTGTGTTCTGCTTTCCCTCTTGTCTCCACCATGCCTAAAATCACTAGCTTTCTCCTTTCCATCATATCCACTATTTCTTCTACCTTTCCTGCAAGTGTTCCAATGTTCAAAGTTCCAATTCATAGTGTGTTTGCCTTGCCAGGTCATTGTCTTTTTTTAGCCATCCTTCCCGAGCCTAGCTCTGTTGTTGAAAGCTAGTTATTGATCCGTTGTCAGCTAGTTAGCCTATCACAACTTCACCATAGGGCCTTCACTGCTACCATATTGGTCCCGGGGCACACAAAGATCCCACTGCACTTTACCCCTGTAGGCCATCCCTTACTTTGCAGCATTGCCCACCTCACACATCTTAGATGAGGTGATGGTCTTGTATAAACTGTACTTTTCAGATTGCTACTGGACTTCCACTAACAAAGAGGATGTGGATGCTGTATATTTTTCATCCCTGTTCTTCCAGCCATGTGCAGATTCAGATTAAAATGCAGGGTCACACTAAGTGGCCTAGTGATTGAGGCATTAGACTCATAAATATTAGTTTAAGTCCCCAGCTGCCTCTTGATTTTTAAGTATTCCACAGTTGCCCTAAATCAATTCAGGTAAATGTCAGGATGGTACTTTGAAGAAGATAATATTGGGTTCATGTCCCCATCCTTGTCCATCCAGGGTTTGTGCTTTGTCTCCAGTTATGCTTATGAGACATTACACTCAAATCTTCATTAAAAATGCAGGGAGATGAGAGACTCTCTCTCCAAAATTTTTTAGTGAAAGTTGTTGATACGAATGATGATTTGGATGTAATCAGTAACTGAATTAGAACCTAGTTTGAATTCGCTATTTAGGTAGGGCTGTATATGAAACTACACTTCAGTTAGCAAGGTTATTCTTCTGCAATGGTGGAACAAATAATTGGAAGAAAATATTAGAAGTGGTTATTTTTTAAGAAAAATAATTTTGGGAGCATCATGTACTGACAGACAAACAAGACAGGCCCTATTAAAAATAATGGTTGCATCTAGAATTATATTTCCAAATTGAATGAAATTTGGAATGGAAGATGATGTTATTGGTAGCATCAAAAAACTACAGTTCCAGCAAGCAACCCACAATGTCATACAATGTGTTGATAATCTGTTATTCTCAGTTGGTAATGTTAATCCCTTTGTTTCATGCATTTGACCTATGGTCATGGCAGGGATACAAATAGGTATCTGATGACATCTTACTACAAAAATCCCAGTCTGCTTGAATCACCACTCACAGATCCTTGGTGTCACTTGAGCATGACTAATTTTAGTCCATACTTTTGCATTGCCTAAACACACCAGATTTTACAAAGATTCACCTCACCAACATTCTACTGCAGTTGAAATTGTTGTGGAATCCTGGAATAGTGTATTATTAAACTAGTAACTGAGGGCACTACAGGTTAGCAATTTATGAAAAACCGCATTCTTGGAATAAAATAAACCATAATTTCTTTACTTATGTTGTTGCAAGACCCACAACAATTTTCATTTCACCAACTGTTGATGACCCTTAAAAAATTACATTGTTCCATTGAAAAAATCTGCATTTGACTGTATTTCATTGTAATGAGAAATGTTATGAATATTTAATTCTCACTTCACCGTTGGGCCTGCAAGCAGAAGTGAGTGCTCTACACACAATCCTTTTTCAGGTAATTGAAGATAGGTACAGATCTTGTCCCAAATTTAAAGAAAAAAATCAATATGTTAGCTACATTTCATATGCACCATTGTATGACCTCACACACAGCAGAAGCAAACTCATAGTGACACCTATTTTTCATTGTAAACTATTTGAATTTTGTCTAGTGGGTGACTTAATTATGAAATACCACAACCATGACCATTAATGAAATGGAATGGAATTTGTCACACAGCTGATGAATGAGACTACGAGAAGCGAGAGAATCTTTACCAAATAGTTTCATTACAATCTTCTGAGTAGTATTGCAAAGCAACTGGCTCAAGGGTTAATCAGCATTCCTTGTGAGACCCTACCTTGTAAGATGTGACGTCAGACACCAACAGGACTCCTGATCAGCCAATACAGATAGCATTCAGAGAATCCTGCAACAGAAGTAACATTGGGGCTATTGCAAAAAGCATGCAAAATTCCCTGCAGAGGATCGAGTTCCCTTGGGAGCTTTGTTGTGAACCAGTAAGTAAGCATACAATGAATCTTATCCCATGTGAGATGGGCTTAATGAAGCATCAGACAGTATGTAGTCATTGCATTTGGGATATTGGTGCAAAATGGCTGTATCTAGTACATGACAAGGATGCAGAGACAAAAAATAAAGGTCACAATGGATAGAATACTTTTATGTTACAAGACATTTGGGTCTTTGACGTATCTTTCTTGCTAATATTTTGTGTCCTGCTGCAGGAGATATTGTCAGAGGCTGTGGAAATAGATATTAACATCTCCTAGAATTACAGCTCCCATAATTAATACTTTGAACACTTTTCTGCTAGAAAAGGCAAGACCAGGTGAACGGTTCAGGTATTCTCACTGTGCACAGCAAGAGATGAAAGATCAGTTGGAATTGTACCTAACGTCTGAGACAATGGAGACGGTAGGGAGGAGGAAAATACAGAGGGGTCCAGAAAAATGTAGACACTCTTTGATAGTTAATATCTTTGGAACAACATGACATACCTTTTCAATTCTGCATGGTAGCATGGGTTGTCTCAACAGATCTTGGCACGCATTTTCCAGCAGATGACAGTGCAGCAATGAGAGAAGTAAGATTGTCGTTTGAGTGACACAAATCCACATTGAAGTGGTACTGGAAATACAAAAACATGATGGAAGTACAATGGCAATGTCATAATGTGTACCAAAGTTAACCACCAACATGTATGGCAAATTTTTGTATTCAGAATAAATTTGAATCCTACAGTACTGTTCAGAATGTGCATAAGGAAAGGCCTGGCTGACCAAAAACATCAACAAGTGCAGCTTCCAGTGCTGCTGAGTTGCAGCATTTTACTAGGTCACCTTAAAAATCTGTGAAGCAGGGTCCACATGAAAGCAGGGTAAGCCGATCAACCATACGATGAATTCTGAAGGCTGCAGAGTGAAAAGTGTACGTTCCATTTTCAATTTGGAACTCTCATGAAGTGATGTTGCTAGTACTAATTCACATATGTTTAAGTGAGGTGTAACTGGTTTCTCATTATGTTCTTTGACTCTTAATTTCTGATTGATGTTTTAACTGT
Organism: Schistocerca cancellata; assembly: GCF_023864275.1. Taxonomy (NCBI): domain Eukaryota; kingdom Metazoa; phylum Arthropoda; class Insecta; order Orthoptera; family Acrididae; genus Schistocerca; species Schistocerca cancellata. The sequence continues at coordinate 702,513,262 of NC_064627.1, read as the reverse complement.
TCTTCTGCTTGCTTTTGTATATCATCAAAAGTTATGTTCAAAATGTCTGACCAGGTGAAATGTTTTAATAACAGTTCTCCAATAAATTGCTTATTAAGTTACTTCTATTAGTGAGTGCCCACTAGATAATTGTGGAAGGTTCTTTAAGATAACCTGGAGCTCAAGGATCATCTGTGCCCATGTAGTGTGTCTGTGTGAACAATATGCTCTGCACATTGTCTGATTTCCCTCAGTATTCTCTCAGACAAGTTCAGCTATGGGTGGAATGTAGAAATAGTAACATGTCTAATACCTTCCCAGGTGAGTAACTCTGTAAAAGTATTACTAGTAAACTGTTTTCCATCGTTGGTTAATAAACAACTTGATTTTCCCATGTCTCAAAAGTATTTTCTCAGACAGTTAACTATCGTGATTGAATTTGCTAATTTGATTGGCTGTAGTTTTATATACTTGGCCCAGCATTCTAGTCTCACAATATTGTAGGTAACACCTCCTCTCCCTTTTTGGTAGTGGCCCATACAAATCCACAGTTGATAGGTCATATAATGCATAAGATATTATTGCATATAGTTCATATGTTACTTCATTACTGTCATCTTTTGTTGCAGTTCACCAGTTCATAACATATTTCTTACTTTTCTGCTTATATTTTTAAAATAATAAAATATTTTCATGTGTTTAACGAACTTCCATATTCCAAAGCGTCCATAATCTCTATGTAAAAAACCAAATCAAATCATCTACTGCAACTTTAGGGACACACGTTCTCCAATAATGAGTGTTCTCATTTAGTCTCCTAAACAAAGTATCTTTGCAATGATCCAGCATTTCCTTTCATTTTCTGATAAAATATTGTGCTCCAATAATTACAATGTTGTTGTTTGTTGTTGTGGTCTTCAGTCCTGAGACTGGTTTGATGCAGCTCTCCATGCTACTCTATCCTGTGCAAGCTTCTTCATCTCCCAGTACCTACTGCAACCTACATCCTTCTGAATCTGCTTAGTGTATTCATCTCTTGGTCTCCCCCTATGATTTTTACCCTCCACGCTGCCCTCCAGTACTAAATTGGTGATCCCTTGATGCCTCAGAACATGTCCTACCAACCGATCCCTTCTTCTGGTCAAGTTGTGCCACAAACTTCTCTTCTCCCCAATCCTATTCAATACTTCCTCATTAGTTATGTGATCTACCCATCTAATCTTCAGCATTCTTCTGTAGCACCACATTTCGAAAGCTTCTATTCTCTTCTTGTCCAAACTATTTACTGTCCATGTTTCACTTCCATACATGGCTACACTCCATACAAATACTTTCAGAAATGACTTCCTGACACTTAAATCTATACTCGATGTTAACAAATTTCTCTTCTTCAGAAACGCTTTCCTTGCCATTGCCAGTCTACATTTTATATCCTCTCTACTTCGACCATCATCAGTTATTTTGCTCCCCAAATAGCAAAACTCCTTTACTACTTTAAGTGTCTCATTTCCTAATCTAATACCCTCAACATCACCCGACTTAACTCGACTACATTCCATTATCCTCGTTTTGCTTTTGTTGATGTTCATCTTATATCCTCCCTTCAAGACACCATCCATTCCGTCCAACTGCTCTTCCAAGTCCTTTGCTGTCTCCGACAGAATTACAATGTCATCGGCGAACCTCAACGTTTTTATTTCTTCTCCATGTATTTTAATACCTACTCCGAATTTTTCTTTTGTTTCCTTTACTGCTTGCTCAATATACAGATTGAATAACATAATAATAACATAATTACAATATATGACTGAAAAACTCATTTACTTTAACTCCCTCCTTGATTGTTTTTGCTAGAGTTCTCACTTCATTACAGGTTAACTTTTAGATAAAAAGTTAATAATAAAACTGTTTCCTGGTCCCTCTGTTCTATATTCATGGCAAAGGTGATTGGTAAAGTGCATCAGGTGCTATATTTAATGACCCTTTAATGTAAGTTATGTGTATTGTAAACTCCTTCAAAAATAATACCCATCTCATTAGTCTACTGCGAAGGAGTTAACTCTCCATTAAGAAACTCAAAGTTTCTTGGTCAGTGCATATTACTATCTTTGAGCCCCATACAAGAATATGAAACTTCAATAACTAATAATTTCTTTTCTGTAGCTGTATAATTTAATTCATTCTTATTAAGACTTGGGCTAGCAAAAATAACAGTATTGTATTCTCCTTGTTTTGGATCCCATTTCTCGTGAAACAGTTCACATCCTAATCCATATTCCGAAGTATCTGTAACTAACTTAAAAGGTTGATGTATCTTTGGATGCTTTAGTAGCTTAGCATCTAATGAAGAATGTTTAATTTTGTTACAGGCTTCAGCCATTCCCTCATCCCATTTCCATTTAGTTCTTTGCTTAAGCAATGACAACAAGCGCCAATTATTCATGGATCAATCTTTTATGAAATGTTGGTAGAATCTGCCTAAACATAAAATTGACATACTTGCTTGGCATTTCTTGGCACTGGGAAATCTTTGATTGCTCATATTTTTTCAGGGTCAGGTTGTAACTCTTTTACTCGTATTGTATGTCCTAAAAATTTCAATTCATTTCCGCTGAAGTGAGAGTTCGTTAACTTAATTGTAATACCTCGCTTGCATAGCTTATATAAGGTTCTGGTTAATAATTCAAAATGTTCCTTCCATTATTTTGATATTAAAAGCAAATTGTCTACATATCTTAGTAAATCTTCTATGAAATCATCTCCTAGTGCTCTGTCAAATGCTCTTATAAAAACAGATACTAATATATTCAAACCAAATGGAAGTACTCAGAACTGGTAAGACTTTTTTTCAAACAGAAATTATGTATATTTTTGTGAATCTTCATGCAATTTCACTTTCCGGTACCCAACTGTGAGATCCAGTGAACAAAAGGAATTGGCTTTCTCAAATCTGGATAATAGTTTGTGTATTCCTATTGATCAGTCTCTTTCTGTTTCATGTGTTTGTTTAATGTGTGAGCATCTAATACTAAGCACACTCCACCAGTAACTTTGTTTACTATCAATAATGGATTATTGTATACAGTTACACTGTGTTCAGTGATCCTATTTTCGATCATTTTGTGTATCTCTTTCTGTGCCTCTTTTTGTAAACTCATAGGAATAGCAACTGACTTACAATAAATGTCCTCTTGTCTTTTATTTTAAACTTACATGCATTATCTCCTATTGCTCCTGGCTTATCAGGGAAAACTCTGTTATTTGTAGTTAATATGTCATATGATTCCTGCTTTTGTTCTCTGTCAGAATATCTGATTCTCAAGACTTCAGTTGTAGACTTCTTGGATTTCAGGCATTTTATCTACAGTATTCTCAACTATTACTGTTTTGGCAGTAGCTTCCTGTTGTATCTTGGCTACCTCTTTTAAATCCTGGCTCATTTCTTTTGTTTTATTCTTCAATGGTACATTATAAGAAATAGTTCTGCTCCTCCATGATACTCTGTTAGTATCGAAATTGAGTGACACTTCATGTTGTGACAACCAATCAAGTTCTAGTAATAAATGCAAATTTGAATTTGGAGCAATTAATAAAGATTGGTAAAAAACATAACCATTCACTGTAATTGGTGCTCTTGTTCCTATTTTTATAGGCTTACCTTTACTTCCCATTTTGTCTATTAAATAAACACCATTCACTGGTAGTGCTGGACGTTTCCATTTACTACAAATCAAGGACATAAATTCCTGCAAAATTATTGATATCTAATTCCTGGATCTATGTGAATATCTGCGTTCATTTCAATTTTTTTCCCACAATTATAGGTTTTAATTGTTCCTTCTCTACTGATGTTTCTTCTTGTACTGGCCAATCATGGGTGGTAATTGTATGCATAAGAGCTGCTACTTTTTCTATCTTTGTACCTTTTGCTCCTGTGGTATCATGAAGATTGTTTCCAGTGCTGGAACAGTTGTTGGAAGTAAATTTCATTGACTATTTGTTTGTTCAGTTGTTTCCCTCACTATAATAGTGCTTTTGACTGTACAAAATTTCCTTTCATTTTTCTTTTGAAATCTGGGAGGATAAGGATTTCCTTCATTATTCTCCGATGCATCGTTATCCCATGGAAATAGTTCTTCCTTTTTGTATTTAAATGATCTAACGACTCGGTATATGTTAACAAATCACCAACATTTGCCCATCCTTGATACCAGACTTCTTTATGTACATGTTAGGCTAATCGTCTTACCAATATTTTCACTAAATGTCCTTCTATTTTACTGTCTATATATTTGGCCTGTGTAAGGTACCATCTACATACTTCTTGTAGGGAACCCTACTGTTGTTATAATTTAGGGTCAAGTACGTCAAGTGTTAATTTTTCCTGCATGCTATCTGGCCAATGTTTCCTCTTGAAACTACTTTCGAAATCTTCCCAAGAGTTGAAGTCTTCAGAATGGGCACTGTCCCATTTTGCTGCATCTCCTGTTAAATAGCCTAATGCAAAATCTATTTTTTGTGAATCTTCCCACTTACTTGGTTGTTGTTGTTGTTGTCTTCAGTCCTGAGACTGGTTTGATGCAGCTCTCCATGCTACTCTATCCTGTGCAAGCTACTTCATCTCCCAGTACCTACTGCAACCTACATCCTTCTGAATCTGCGTAGTGTATTCATCTCTTGGTCTCCCCCTACGATTTTTACCCTCCACGCTGCCTTCCAATACTAAATTGGTGATCCCTTGATGCCTCAGAACATGTCCTACCAACCGATCCCTTCTTCTGGTCAAGTTGTGCCACAAACTTCTCTTCTCCCCAATCCTATTCAGTACTTCCTCATTAGTTATGTGATCTACCCATCTAATCTTCAGCATTCTTCTGTAGCACCACATTTCAAAAGCTTCTATTCTCTTCTTGTCCAAACTATTTACCATCCATGTTTCACTTCCATACATGGCTACACTCCATACAAATACTTTCAGAAATGACTTCCTGACACTTAAATCTATACTCGATGTTAACAAATTTCTCTTCTTCAGAAACGCTTTCCTTGCCATTGCCAGTCTACATTTTATATCCTCTCTACTTCGACCATCATCAGTTATTTTGCTCCCCAAATAGCAAAACTCCTTTACTACTTTAAGTGTCTCATTTCCTAATCTAATACCCTCAGCATCACCTGACTTAACTTGACTACATTCCATTATCCTCGTTTTGCTTTTGTTGATGTTCATCTTATACCCTCCCTTCAAGACACCATCCATTCCGTTCAACTGCTCTTCCAAGTCCTTTGCTGTCTCTGACAGAATTACAATGTCATCGGCGAACCTCAAAGTTTTTATTTCTTCTCCATGTATTTTAATACCTACTCCGAATTTTTCTTTTGTTTCCTTTACTGCTTGCTCAATATACAGATTGAATAACATTGGGGAGAGGCTGCAACCCTGTCTCACTCCCTTCCCAACCACTGCTTCCCTCTCATGCCCCTCGACTCTTATAACTGCCATCTGGTTTCTGTACAAATTGTAAATAGCCTTTCGCTCCCTGTATTTTACCCCTGCCACCTTTAGAATTTGAAAGAGAGTATCCCAGTCAACATTGTCAAAAGCTTTCTCTAAGTCTACAAATGCTAGAAACGTAGGTTTGCCTTTCCTTAATCTTTCTTCTAAGATAAGTTGTAAGGTCAGTATTGCCTCACGTGTTCCAGTATTTCTACGGAATCCAAACTGATCTTCCCCGAGGTCGGCTTCTACTAGTTTTTCCATTCGTCTGTAAAGAATTCATGTTAGTATTTTGCAGCTGTGGCTTATTAAACTGATTGTTCAGTAATTTTCACATCTGTCAACACCTGCTTTCTTTGGGATTGGAATTATTATATTCTTCTTGAAGTCTGAGGGTATTTCACCTGTTTCATACATCTTGCTCACCAGATGGTAGAGTTTTGTCAGGACTGGCTCTCCCAAGGCCGTCAGTAGTTCTACTGGAATGTTGTCTACTCCGGGGGCCTTGTTTCGACTCAGGTCTTTCAGTGCTCTGTCAAACTCTTCACGCAGTATCGTATCTCCCATTTCATCTTCATCTACATCCTCTTCCATTTCCATAATATTGTCCTCAAGTACACCGCCCTTGTATAGACCCTCTATATACTCCTTCCACCTTTCTGCCTTCCCTTCTTTGCTTAGAATTGGGTTTCCATCTGAGCTCTTGATGTTCATACAAGTGGTCCTCTTATCTCCAAAGGTCTCTTTAATTTTCCTGTAGGCAGTATCTATCTTACCCCTAGTGAGATAAGCCTCTACATCCTTACATTTGTCCTCTAGCCATCCCTGCTTAGCCATTCTGCACTTCCTGTCGATCTCATTTTTGAGACGTTTGTATTCCTTTTTGCCTGCTTCATTTACTGCATTTTTATATTTTCTCCTTTCATCAATTAAATTCAATATTTCTTCTGTTACCCAAGGATTTCTACTAGCCCTCGTCTTTTTACCTACTTGATCCTCTGCTGCCTTCACTACTTCATCCCTCAAAGCTACCCATTCTTCTTCTACTGTATTTCTTTCCCCCATTCCTGTCAATTGTTCCCTTATGCTTTCCCTGAAACTCTCTACAACCTCTGGTTCTTTCAGTTTATCCAGGTCCCATCTCCTTAAATTCCCACCTTTTTGCAGTTTCTTCAGTTTTAATCTACAGGTCATAACCAATAGATTGTGGTCAGAGTCCACATCTGCCCCTGGAAATGTCTTACAATTTAAAACCTGGTTCCTAAATCTCTGTCTTACCATTATATAATCTATCTGATACCTTTTAGTATCTCCAGGGTTCTTCCATGTATACAACCTTCTATCATGATTCTTAAACCAAGTGTTAGCTATGATTAAGTTGTGCTCTGTGCAAAATTCTACCAGGCGGTTTCCTCTTTCATTTCTTAGCCCCAATCCATATTCACTTACTACGTTTCCTTCTCTCCCTTTCCCTACACTTGAATTCCAGTCACCCATGACTATTAAATTTTTGTCTCCCTTCACTATCTGAATAATTTCTTTTATTTCATCATACATTTCTTCAATTTCTTCGTCATCTGCAGAGCTAGTTGGCATATAAACTTGTACTACTGTAGTAGGTGTGGGCTTCGTATCTATCTTGGCCACAATAATGCGTTCACTATGCTGTTTGTAGTAGCTTACCCGCATTCCTATTTTCCTATTCATTATTAAACCTACTCCTGCATTACCCCTATTTGACTTTGTGTTTATAACCCTGTAGTCACCTGACCAGAAGTCTTGTTCCTCCTGCCACGGAACTTCACTAATTCCCACTATATCTAACTTTAACCTATCCATTTCCCTTTTTAAATTTTCTAACCTACCTGCCCGATTAAGGGATCTGACATTCCACGCTCTGATCCGTAGAACGCCAGTTTTCTTTCTCCTGATAACGACATCCTCTTGAGTAGTCCCCGCCCGGAGATCCGAATGGGGGACTATTTTACCTCCGTAATATTTTACCCAAGAAGACGCCATCATCATTTAATCATACAGTAAAGCTGCATGCCCTCGGGAAAAATTACGGCCGTAGTTTCCCCTTGCTTTCAGCCGTTCGCAGTACCAGCACAGCAAGGCCGTTTTGGTTATTGTTACAAGGCCAGATCAGTCAATCATCCAGACTGTTGCCCCTGCAACTACTGAAAAGGCTGCTGCCCCTCTTCAGGAACCACACGTTTGTCTGGCCTCTCAACAGATACCCCTCTGTTGTGGTTGTACCTACGGTACGGCTATCTGTATCACTGAGGCACGCAAGCCTCCCCACCAACGGCAAGGTCCATGGTTCATGGGGGGGACTTACTTGGTAATGATCTAGAAAATGCTCATAACAAACAAACGGGATGTACTTCCCCCTTCGGTTTCAACTTGGGAAATTGCTTGGATAAATTTAAATCTGATATTAACTGGAATTCCTCCAACAATTCTTTAGACATACCTCCATTAACATTGTTCCCTCTTTTTTCAATATCTGATTGTGTTTTCTCTAAAGCATCCCATAATTTTTGAAATTTTTCTCGTTGTTGTGCAGTACTAGCCACAGAAGTAGTATGTCCACTAGAAGATTCCACAGTGTCCCATATTTTTCACTCTACAAAACCTTGCAGTCATTTCTGTAAACTGGTTAATGTAGTAAGTGGATTTAATATCTGCTGGTTTTCTGAGGTTTCAACTCTTTCTTGTGTCTTTGAGATTTCATTTCTTACTGCTTGGAAATTTTCTTTGACACCTGTAAAATGAGCTACAGGTTTAGTAGTCACTACAGTATCTACTGTTGCTGGCAGAGTTTCGGTTAAAGCACTGACTGTATTTTCTAAAGAATCTGCTATTTTTTTCTTGTGTCGTTATACGAGACAGAAATTCTGTTTTAATGGTTTTCTCAACTTTATTATGTATGAGGTCTGTCTAAAAAGTATCCGACCTTCGATTTTCCCATGCAAAACAGAGACGATAGCATGGCGTGACTATACACAGTAAAGGAAGAGACCTTTATGCACATGTGTGAATTTTGTCCCCAGCTTCCAGCGCGTCGGTCACTGCCTGTCGGACACTGAGTGAGGTGCTACACGACATGTTCGTCGGATTACTGATTCTCTCAAGATGACTGAACGTGTTGAGCAAAGATACTGCGTCAAATTTTGTCAAAAGCTTGGTGATTCTCAATGCAAAACAATTTGTAAGATTCAGCACATGTTTGGAGAAGATTCAATGGGTGCACATCAGCGGAGAGTGACCAGCGTTCTGGCAGGCCTCAAACTCCCAAACTGCTTGGAGTGCAGCTGTTGTTGAGAGAGTGCAAAATTTGGTGATGGCTGATTGTCGTTTGGTCATGTGGGAGGTTGCCCAAGAGGTTGGAGTGACTATAAAGATTCTGCACATGCAATTTTGCATGATGATTTGAAAATGCGCCGAGTGGCTTTGAAATTCGCACCCAAGTTGTTGTCACTGGAACAAAAAGACCTCCGTTTTGACATTGCAGAGGACCTTCTGGACACTACCAACATTGGTCCTGGGTTTCTGAACACTGTGAAAACTGGAGATGAGTCATGGGTGTATGAGTACCACCCGGAAACAAAAAGACAGGCATCACAGTGGAAGCATCTCGAGTCTCCAAGGCTGAAGAAAGTGCAGCAGGTGTGAAGCAAAATCAAGGTGATGCTAACTGTCTTCTTTGATGTCCGTGGAATTGTGTATCACGAATACACACCGGAAGGACAAACAGTGTCAAAGGAGTACTATCAAGATGTTCTCCGGAGACTCCATGATGCACTTCGGCACAAGAGACCAGACATGTGGACAGCGAAAGACTAGCAATTGCATCACAACGCCCCCGCACATTCATCCCACTTGATCCAAAATTTCTTGGCCAAACATGGAATTACAACTGTTTGCCAACCTCCCTACTCTCCAGACGTGGGTCCTTGCGACTTCTAGTTGTTTCCAAAATTGAAGACGCCACTGAAAGAATCCCATTTTGAGAGTAGAGAAGAGATAATGCGGAACACAATGATGGAGCTGAACACCATTCCAGAAGAGACTTCCAGAGGTGTTTCTGGCAGTGGGAGGATCAGTGGGCTAAGTGTGTGCAAGCATAAGGGGCTTACTTTGAAGGGGATTAGGGTCCAAACCCGTCAGGTATTAGAAATATTTTTTCTGGCTGAAGGTTGGATACTTTTTAGACAGACCTTGTATATTTTCCTCTAGATGCTTAATATATCATTCTTATAATCAGTTTAGTATTTGTAATCTCTTATCATTATCTTCTAATGTGTTCATAAGACTAGTTGTTAATTCCTGAAACTCTTTAGGCTATTTCTGATGGTTCTGTAGATTCCATTGTTTTTGCTTCCATTGCATGCATAACTATTGGCAAAATAAAATCTATTATAATTTACCAATAATTGAAACAGAATTATGACATGAAATCTCACTATGCCGCTTGTCACAAAGTTTCACCACCAGTACTGTGGAAATAAAATGCTGCCACCAGGTCGGTGAAGAGATGCCGTAGTCTCAAAATGTATGTCAGCTCATAACCAGACATCTAATTACCAAATTGACTATCTTCTTTTCCAATCCCACTGAGAATTTATTTTTACGTTGCGAAGTATGTAAGATGTGATCGATATTTGTGATGCATGTACCACATTTTAGTAATCCTGGCTGGTCTTTATAAGTTCCCAGTACTATTGCATCCTTTAAATTATAGATAACTTCTTTAAATATTGTTGCAAAATAATTTTAAATAATTTATTTTCGATAATGCCTTGAAAGTTGTATCACGATGTATCGTGTGCAGTGTATAAGTTATCTTATTGATTTGTTGTGCTCGTAGCAAGATCTCATTTATTCTTAATATTTTGTTAAAGTCTCTTCAGAATTTGTTCAATCTTCATTTTAAATTTTCTTCACTACTTGGAACTACTGAAATAATCCGTTTACTTCTTTCTTCAGTGATTCTTCTATATCTGAACCACTTGATTCAAATAAACACCAGATCCATTTTACAATAACGTTCTGAAAGATGACAATCAAGTAACTTAGCATGCATAGAAGCTTTTCAAGCAGTGTCTACCATCAAATTCAGTTCAAAACAGTCATTTGTTCTGACCCTTGACAATGTTGGTGACCCTCTTGCCCTAAGGAGTTCACTGCACATTCCATATGTACCATCAAACCACCGTGCATCATCACAAGCCAGTGGCTTTTTTTTCCCGTATTTCATTCTGGATTTTGGCTGCTGCACATCCAAATATTGTCCACATGATCTGCACATACAGGTATGAGGGTGCATACGGTGAATGTTTTTTTATTTTTTTTTTTATTTTTCTTAATATACTAAGTTAACATAGAACATGACCACCTTTGGCTACTGTACCACAGTGGAACATGATGTTCTCATGAACATCGCATTACTCTACAAATTGTTGCAGTAATAACAGTAGATTTATGTCAGTGGAATCATTAGTTCATTCTTCGGGACAGAAGGATGGAAATCATAATTCTAAAAGTTAATCATACACTTTCATGTGTGTCTGTCAGCAGTACTAAATATTTTGCCTCCTGGCGAGCAGTTCTGTCTCATAATTTTCTAATTTTCTTGAGTGAATTTTAATTTTGATGCAAGTAACAACCCTATCTGACAGATGATTTACAAGACAACCAAGAGAATAACTGTTGCCACCGCTACAAAAAAATATAATGCACCATCATTTCATATAATCAGCATTCAGCATTGACATAGTTCTGTTGTCATTACTGCAACAGGTTCATAGCCAACTTGCCCCAGGGAATAACAGCAATTCTTCACCATGCATACATGAATGTGGTATTTGCTATACCAAATAAAACTGATCTAAACACAATACTAAGGAAAGTATTTTGAATTTCAAAACCATGTTTAACCACGTCTTCACTAAGACTGTCTCCCTAGTAACATTTATCTAGGTTGTATACTATAATAACTATTTTATGCACCAATAAAAAAATTAGTCATCTCTCAGACATCAACTATGGGACACTGGCAGGGTTTATATACGTATGGTCAGGATTTCTTTGGGTGTTATGAAAGGTCTTTTATAATGTTCTGCTAGAGTAGCTGTTGAAGGCTAAAATAAAGATGGAGGTTTTAGCTATTTGATTGACTGAAACTTCCAAAATGTGACAGTACTACCCATGACTTGTATTTATGAGATACACACTTTAAACAAATTATCTCTTGTATGTTGATGGGCTACGTTCTAAACAAGGACAATCACTTTGGTGTTAAGAGTGAAATTTGGTGGATTTGTACCCAGTGATTTTTCCATTAGTAATACTCTGACTATAAATCTGAAAGATAAGGTTGTGTATTGGTGTGTGATCTATTCACTCTTGAGACTTTTTATTTCCATTTAAGCAACTTCCCACCAGAGTCTTGTTGAAGAGTTTAATGTATACTCTGGGCCATAGTACTCTACTTACCTTTACCAAGGAATGATGTAACTGGTTATTTTGTTAATTTACAAAAGTTATGGATATCAGTCTCGAGGTATTTAACATACTTTAAATGGATTGTTTTCAGATAGTTTCCAAATATTGCATAGTTAGAAGCTGATGTTTGTCTCCATTCCAATGATAACTTCCCATTCTGAATCCAGTAACCAACAGAGTAAGCGCTGTTAAAGTAATTTTGATTTCATCTTCACCAATATTGTGCCATTTTTGCCAAGTATAGTGATTTCATTGTTCCAATTTTTCTTATCCTGTATTATTGTTCTTCCTTTGGATATTACCAAATCCAGATCATAGTATTACAGTAATGTAATTAAAGGGACTTATCCCCAATATTTGTAATGCAGTATGAATAAAGGATTTCTTAATATAGACTATTATGGTATTTTATGTATTTTTATATAAAAAAACCACAAAGTTCAGTCTTCAAAAGCAATAAATTATTTTTAAATGGAAATAACACACATTCTTGTTAGAAGTGTTGCAAGAATATAATTTTAGCAAGTTTTGGTTAAGATAATCCTGTTACTTAAAAGAAAATGACACTGATAACATTTTAGTCACTTGTATGACTAAAGGTAAAATACACTACTGGCCATTAAAATTGCTACACCACGAAGATAACGTGCTATAGACGTGAAATTTAACCGACAGGAAGAAGATGCTGTGATATGCAAATGATTAGCTTTTCAGAGCATTCACACAAGGTTGGCACTGGTGGCGACACCTACAACGTGCTGACATGAGGAAAGTTTCCAACCGGTTTCACATACACGAACAGCAGTTGACCGGCATTGCCTGGTGAAACATTGTTGTGATGCCTCGTGTAAGGATGAGAAACGCATACCATCACATTTCCGACTTTGATAAAGGTCGGATTGTAGCCTATTGCGATTGTTGTTTATCATATAGTGGCATTGCTGCTTGCATTGGTCTAGATCCAATGACTGTTAGCAGAATATGGAATCGGTGGGCTGAGGAGGGTAATACTGAATGATGTGCTGAATCCAAACGGCCTCGTATCACTAATTGTCGAGATGACAGGCATCTTATCCGTATGGCTATAACGGATCGTGCAGCCACATCTCGATCCCTGAGTCAACAGATGGGACGTTCGCAAGACAACAACCATCTGCACGAACAGTTCGATGATGTTTGCAACAGCATGGGTTATCAGCTCAGAGACCACAGCTGCGGTTACCCTTGATGCTGCATCATAGACAGGAGCGCCTGCGATGGTGTGCTCAGTGACGAACCTGGGTGCACGAATGGCAAAACGTCATTTTTTCAGATGAATCCAGGTTGTGTTTACAGCATCATGATGGTCGCATCTGTGTTTGGTGACATCGCGGTGAACGCACGTATGAAGCGTGTATTTGTCATCGCCATACTGGCGTATCACCTGGCGTGATGGTATGGGGTGCCATTGGTTACACGTCTCGGTCACCTCTTGTTCGCATTGACGGCACTTTGAACAGTGGACATTTCATTTCATATGTGTTACGACCCGTGGCTCTACCCTTCATTCGATCCCTGCGAAACCCTACATTTCAGCAGGATAATGCACGACCGCATGTTGCAGGTCCTGTACGGGCCTTTCTGGATACAGAAAATGTTCAACTGCTGCCCTGGCCAGCACATTCTCCAGATCTGTCACCAATTGAAAATGTCTAGTCAATGGTGGCCGAGCAACTGGCTCATCACAATATGCCAGTCACTACTCTTGATGAACTGTGGTATCATGTTGAAGCTGCATGGGCAGCTGTACCTGTACATGCCATCCAAGCTCTGTTTGACTCAATGCCCAGGTGTATCAAGGCCGTTATTACAGCCAGAGGTGGTTGTTCTGGGTACTGATTTATCAGGATCTATGCACCCAAATTGCATGAAAATATAATTACATGTTAGTTCTAGTATAATATATTTGTCCAATGAATACCTGTTTATCGTCTGCATTTCTTCTTGGTGTAGCAACTTTAATGGCCAGGAGTGTAGGACCATTATCACTGAACAATATCAGGTTATTCCCATAAGCACCTTTGCTTTACTTGAGCTTTGATTTCGAGGATGGTCCCATAAGTACCCGACCAAGCATAGAAAACAAAAAAAAAATTGGAAAAAAAAATTATTTATTTTTCAACATAATCTCCTTTCAGCCCCATGCACTTTTCCCAGTGGTGTTCAATAAGTCTGATGCCTTTTTTACAACGAGAACTGTCTAACTCCTCAAAATAGCCATTAACTGCCGACATCACATCTTCATTTGTTGAAAATCTTCGACCACCGAGCCATTTTTTCAAGTTTGGGAACAGAAAATAATTCAGGGGGGCTAAATCTGGCAAATAAGGTGTATGAGGTAGTAATTCAAACTTTAATTCAAATTCAAACTTTAATTCATTAATTTTCGCCATTGCAATAATGAACTTGTGAGCTGGCGCATTGTCCTGAGGAAACAACACTGGTTATGAAATGGTGCAAAAAATCAACTTTGTTGATGCGAAACTTCATTAAACGCTCAATTCAAACAGCTTCATGACACTGTTTTTGCTCAAGTGTGAGTAAACATGGCACAAACCTTGCACACAGTTTTCTCATGGCCAAATTTTCAGACAATATGTGATTTATCGCACTTTTTGAAATGCCTAATATGTCTGCTAGCTCACGCACTTTCAGTCGATGATCATCCAGTATTGCTTTGTGGATTTTCTTCACCATTTCTGGAGTTGTCACCTCATTTGGTCGACCACTGCAATGCTCATCTTGGCAGCACATATGGCCTCGTTTAAATGCAGTCACCCAATATTTTGCTGTTGACAATGAAGGAACAGACTCTCCCAAAGTAGAATCTAGGTCAGCTTTAATACTGGTTGCACTGAGGCCTTTAAAATAAATAAATAAATAAATAAATAAATAAATAAAAAATAAAAAAGTATCACATAACGATGACCAGTTGCCTCCATTTTCACAAGTTCACTCACAACGTTCTCTATTGATGGCTGCTAAACAAATACTAAACAATGTGGCATCTTCAAACTTGAAATATGCCTCATAGATCGTATACTTTCTAATCCAGAAATATTTTTCAACAATGACTGCCATCTCTTAGTCAGGCCAGGTACTTACGGGACCACCCTGTATTCAAGTACAGGAAAGTGAACATGTAATAATCACACTGTTTGTTACTCATGTTCTCAGCTTAAGAAATGATGCAGTCATATATGATGCTATTTAATAATACATTAATACCTGACTCAACAATGGAAAAATCTAGATGGAATGTAACAATATTATGAAAAGGATAGTTGCTACTCACCAATGGCAGATGTGCTGAGTCACAGATAGGCACAATAAAAAACTGTTATAAAATGAGCTTTCAGCCAACAAGGCCCCTCTCTCTCTCTCTCTCTCTCTCTCTCTCTCTCTCTCTCTCTCTCTCTCTCTCACACACACACACACACACACACACACATATACCTGCACTCAAATGCAACTCGCACACACATGACTGAAGTTTCTGGTTGCTGAGCACACTGCAAGACTGTAATTACCCTCCCAACTTTGTACAAAAACAGAACTGCCATGCCTTCTCTTGAGTCACCCACCACCTCCCAAAGTCCCACCGTCTGGCCACAGAGGGCCATTCCCCTCATGACTCAGGACTGGAGCAACTGAATCACCTTCTTTGCCAGGGTTTTGACCAGTTCTCATTGTGCCCTGAAAACAGGAATATCCTACCCAATATCCTTCCCACCCCTCCCACAGTGGTATTCCACTATCCACCGAACCGACGCAGTATCTCTGTCCATCCCTACACATCTCCTGCTCCCAATCCCTTGCCTCATGGCTCATATCCCTGTGATAGATCTTGATGCAAGACCTGCCCCATATATCCTCCCACCACCACCACCACCACCTACTCCAGTTCAGTCACAAGCATCACCTATCCCATTTTAAGACAGCACTACATGTGACACAAGTCATGTGATGTACAAGCTAAGCTGCAAGCACTGTGGTGCATTCTACGTGGGCATGACAACTAACAAGCTGTCTGCCTGCCTGCCTGAATGGCCACCAACAAACTGTGGCCAAGAAATAGCTGGACTACCCCATTGCTGAGCATGCTTGCCAACACAATGTTCTTGATTTCAATGACTGCTTCAGAGCCTGTGCCATCTGGATCCTTCCCATCAATACTAATTTTTCTGAATTGTGCATATGGGGACTCTCCCTGCAATATATCCTATTCCTGTAACTGTCCTGGCCTCAACCTTTGTTAGGATGTGTCCTTACCCTCTAGCCCCTTCCATCACTACACAGTCTATATTCCATCAGCGCACCCACAGTCTTTTTACATCTCTCCTTCTCCATTAACCCTGACCTCCGTCTAACCTCCCGACTGCATCTAACTGACCTACCCTCTCTACACTTTGTCCATGTATGCTCCCACAAGCAGCATTTTACTGTTCCTCACACCTAATCTGCTCTCCTTCCCCCTCCCTGCCCTAGCCTCCTCCTTACCCCGACCACCCGGTTACATCTCCCATCACCTGGAGCTGCTGGCAGTGTGGCCTCAACAGCCATAGACTGTCTGCGACTCAGCATTTCTGCTTTATGGTGAGAGCAGCTATCCTTTTCATAATATTAATACCTGATTAAAAATTAAGAGGATTTACTAATCATTGTTTTAATACACAGTTCTTTGAATGTAAAATAAAGACAAATTTGTTTGTTTGAATTTATTTTTGTGAGCTTACAACATTGCTTTTATCTCATGTTGAAGCATCAGATCTTGAGCAGATGAGCAGATTCGCTTCAGGAGGTTACTGTGATGAATCGACTATAGTTTTCTTGCAACATCCGTGTGTTATTCTGACAGCCCTTGAAGTTCTGGGTTATAAAGTAGTTGCTTCATCCTCTGCCTCTGTTAAACAAGACTACAATGAGTATATGTGGACTATGAGAAAGGACTTTGCAGAACCAGAGCCTAGTAAGTTGTAAACTATGGCATAATTTTTAATTTAGTTGTTGATCCAAATGCTAAGGCAAATTTTACTTTGCTTTCAAGTAGTTCAGCTTCTTTTACAAAAATGTTGTTGTTTCTTCTGATGGCTATGAAACTTTGAAACTGATTTGTGTTTCCAGCTGACATAGAAAACAATGTTGTTTCAAATTATCTTGGTATCTACAGTTGTGAAACAAAAGTACAATTTTATTTTTAATCACAAGAAACCTGACTTGCACATAGAAGAGCTACGTCTTTTTGTAACAGTGTGATTATAGTTAATTATTTTCCAAAGATTACATATTAGTAATGTATAATATGTTTGTTTCACAAATTTAGCTTATCCACAGTTCAACAGCCATGCTATTTAAAGTTAAAGGTATAAGACGAGGCTGTTTTAGCAGCATAAAGATATCAACAAGCACACGTTTAACAGCCCAGTCATCAAAATGATGTGTATAAAAAGGGAATCAACAGTTCAGCTGAATACCCAACTGCACACCATTATTCAGTCAAATTGAGAAAATCTGAGAGATCCCAAATGTAGCGAGATAATTATTGGGTATAGTCTTCTTGGTTATTATTGTATGTATTCGTGGATGTGGCCTCTGAGTTTTAGGCTGTGTTCCAAAAACTTTATTTCTCTTGTGGTTTACTTTGCAGACAGCTTCAAAGCTTTTTAATTTTATTTACTGAGGAGTTTGTATACTGCTTAGACAAAGGCTGCTCATGGAGTGTTTCACATGATATCGTCTTTTGGGAGGAAGGAACATTTTGATTTTCACTATGTCCAAAATGTTTATAGTTCAATTTTATGTCCCCAAAAAGATAGTGCCTTTAGACAAGTCTGCCATTTTCCTTTCTTCCCATGTTTCATTCCAAAGTCACCTGTGGTTCAGAGATCAGGTAGAAATAATTTTTTATTTGTAAAATATTAATACAGTCGGTAATAAAATTTAGACATGTTTCTCAGTTTTTGCCTGCATGAAACAGTAGTGAACTGATGTTCATACATTGTAGTACAGCAACATTAGTGCTCCTGCCACAGATAAAAAGATAGAAAAAAATGATCTGCCATCTTGTGTCCTATCCACAAGCTTGCTGAAGATGTTAGCTGCTTTTCTCATTACATGAAATGAAAAACTGAGTAGCTGTACACCCGCAACATGTTCTTGATTTTAGTTTATCTAAAATTGTAATTTAAATATTTTACTACTTAAGACTGTTATTAAATGATGGTGCTGCCATTTGAAAAATTACCCAGAGGAGACAGGACATCTGCGTATGCAGTGTGTCCCCTGAGGAATAGTCATATTCAGGGTTATGACAGGAACTGTGATTTGAAGCAAAAAAGTAAAAAGTCCAGTAAACATGGGCTGTAAAGTGCATACCTTAAGAGTTGTGTGTGCTTATCCATCTCCGTTACTGTGGATAAAAAGTCCAGTAAACATGGGCTGTAAAGTGCATACCTTAAGAGTTGTGTGCGCTTATCCATCTCCGCTACTGTGAGAAACATCTCTTCTATTGAACAAGTGTTCACAGCTCTCAATATGTGCATTGTAGAGCCTATGTTTACTAGACTGTTTTGCTTCAAATGATTATTCCTGTCATACCCCTCAATACTGACCATTTCCTGATGGGACACCAGCATGTAGAAAAGCACTGTTGGTAGTCAAACCAAAAAGTAATCATCTGTTCTGTTTTCATGGTGGCATATTTTAAACTTTAAGTAGTGTTATCATGACTCAGCAAGAAAAGTAGTGGCATAAATTTAGTGAAGATAAATCTTTTATTTTTTTGGTAGTATCATCATTGTTTGAACTCCTTTCTATGTTTTTGCTAAATTGCTTTAGGTAAATACTGGAATTATGCCTTAAACAAGCCATAAGCTAAATGTTTATGGATAATTTTATGACTATGTTTATGTTGGGCTCCGTCTATAGCCATGACAACATTAATGAAATGTTAAAATCTGCCAGATTGTGAACTGGTGTTGCCAGCTCAAATACCTTAGCGTTATGTCACTTATCCTGTTGAATATGTTTCAGATCTGTAACTTCCATACATTTAGCTGTTACTATGAAATGCAGAGGCATGACTTCTTCACAATGTTAATTTAAATACACGTTTTGTTGTTCAGTGGAAAATCAGCTCTTGTCCATGGTTTTTACAGGTGTACTAGTAATTAATTTATCATCCATGTAAGTGTGTTTTTCCGGTACTTTGTTTCAGAAGACCTAGTATGATTTTCTATTGTATCATTTCTTCCACCAGCTGGAAATGGACATACCACTTTTGCTTCCTAATCAAGTCAGTATGCCAGACCTTCCAACGTACTTATATGCTGCAGTCAAAGGATCATTGCATGCTAGTGACTGTTCTGTCTTTGGACTCAACTGTGCTGAGATACAGGCACTAACCAAGCGTTACCAAAATACATCATCTGAGACACTTAATGGAGTTATAATCAAAGGTGAGAATGATTTGTGTATACTATGTTTCTTAAATCATTAAGTATAATGCAAATATGTGTATCATACTAAATAAAGAAGACACTAAGCAGCACATACATAAATAAATAAATTATATTAGTAGCAGATCTCTTGGGAAAAGACCTTCGTCTGAGCCCCCACACACAAATTCTCTCTCTCTCTCTCTCTCTCTCTCTCTCTCTCTCTCTCTCCTCTCAGGTGTGACTGGACCCTGTTAGTTCAAGAAAACTTAACAATTCAGTTTCGTGGGTTTCTATGCAGCTTTGATTATTTCTCATGAATTCTTTCTTTCTTCATTCCATTTTGTTCCTTTTTTCCTAGAGATTTTTGTGTCATATGACTGCACTTGCCAAATGTCTTTGTGAATTTTTGTCTAAAACTTTCTTGAAAGTTTTTCAGTCTCTCTCCAGATTTTTTTTTATTCTTTGAATGGTATAGCTTTAATTCATTTCGTGTATGTTAAAATTTAGTGGGCAAGTCTTGTTCCTGGGAGTCTGCGAATGTATCCATAAAAACTTTTATATTCTTCTTTGGATGACAGTCAGGAGGTTGGATAATTTTTCTGTTGTTTTCTGGGATCTTACTGTAGTGTGTGTGTGTGTGTGTGTGTGTGTGTGTGTGAGAGAGAGAGAGAGAGAGAGAGAGAGAGAGAGAGAGAGAATGAGAATGAGAGTGAGAGTGTGCAGTTTCCTAGGGAGTTATACTTTTGCAATTGTCTCTATCATTGTCATTCCAATTACATTTATTACTTTAGCACTTATACCAACTTTTCTCAGCACTCTGTATAATTCTTATTGACTTATGTCTGATTTTTATTGCTAGCATATACTGTTGTGTTTAGTGGGTTTAATGTAGCTGGAGCAATCAGAGGGGTGGAGGTCAATGTCCAGGAAGGTGCCACATTGGGTTGAGGATGACCAGGTGAAGTGGATGGGAGAGAAGTCATTGAGGTTGTGAAGGATTGAGGATAGGAGAGGATGGCCCATAAACAGGTTGGCACTGGATGGCACATGCAGGTGCCCATAGCTGTCCTCTAGATTTTGTTGTGTACTTTCCCTTCAACGGGAAAACTGTTATGTGTAAGGATATAGTTGGTAAGGAAAGAGGTAGTGGATTCTGAGTCTGGAGGTCATTGGGAGAGGTAGGGTTCAACAGTGGCAAGGCTGTGGGCATGAGTTACGTTGGTGTATTGGGAGGGGAAATCAACAATGGTAAGTTGGGACCCGGGAGGTAAAGGGGTGGGGATGGTGGTGAGTCTGTGAAGGGGGTAGTTGGTATATTTGATGTGGGAGGCTAGGTTTCAGACGGTTGGAGGTGTTGGTCAACAAGAGTAGAAATGTCTTCAGTGAGAACACACTGCCCAGCTACAATAGGACATCCAGTATTTTTGGGTTTGTGGATTTTGAGGAATATCTAGAAAATGGGTGTGTGTAGTGTCACGAGTGTGAAGAGGGAGATAAACTTGAATGAGAGGTTCTGGAGGTTTTCTGTAGGGATTAGAGTTTACTTTGGACCTCTGGGATGGGATCTCTGTGGCAGAAGTTGTTGGCGAAGGAGTATGACGGTTGGCAGAGGCCTTCTGCCAGGTGGTCACTGTGACACATCATGACAGTGATGGATTCTTTTGTCTGCAGGAAGGATGATTAAATCAGGACCTGCTTTAAGGTTGTATGTGGTTGTCCTTTCTTTTACTGAAACATTAGTATTCTGAGGAAGGGACCTAGGGAAGGATGGTAAGGTTAAGTTGGAGGTAAGGAATTCCTGGAAGGTTACCAGGGGGTGGTTGGTAGGGAGAGGGAGAGTGTCTCAGTTGAATTGTGGTATGAGCTGGGAGAGGCCAGGTTCAGCATTAGGATTAAGTTGGCTTTTGTTGATGGAATTGGTGGAAAAGAAGTGTTTCCATTGAAGGGGACAAGAGAAGAAGTGTAGGTCTTTGACAGGTCCAACATGGTTGACCTTGATTGTGGGGCTGAATGTGGATAGGACTCAAACTTGCGTGGGACTGAGGTTTTTGGTGGAAAGGTTAACAACAGTGTTTTGGGTTTGCTTGGGTTCTAGATCTTGTGGAGTGCTGGGAGGAAGTTTTGGAAGATGTGAAAATTGAAAAGGTCAGCTAGGCAGGGTCTGGATGCCATGAAGGATTGACAAGGGGGTTCACTGAGGGAATTTTATTTATTTATTGCAATACATACTCCATATATCCATTTTTGTATGGTAACGCATGGATGTGAAACAACTAAAATCATTTAATTCATTGTTATGTTTGTTCCCACGAGGACAATAAACAAAGATTAAGAATACAAATTGAAAATAATAATAAAGTAATACAATGAGTGTGGTCTAATTACACTTGCAAAGAGAGGTTAAGACACAATTTTCAGATATTTTCTAAACAATTTTTTTTACAGAGTAGAAGTTATCATATTCTTGACTTACAGACCACCATTTAATCTAATTACATCTACATCTACATCTACATCCATACTCCGCAAGCCACCTGACGGTGTGTGGCGGAGGGTACCTTCAGTACCTCTATCGGTTCTCCCTTCTATTCCAGTCTCGTATTGTTCGTGGAAAGAAGAATTGTCGGTATGCCTCTGTGTGGGCTCTAATCTCTCTGATTTTATCCTCATGGTCTCTTCGCGAGATATACGTAGGAGGGAGCAATATACTGCTTGACTCTTCGGTGAAGGTATGTTCTCGAAACTTTGACAAAAGCCCGTACCGAGCTACTGAGCGTCTCTCCTGCAGAGTCTTCCACTGGAGTTTATCTATCATCTCCGTAACGCTTTCGCGATTACTAAATGATCCTGTAACGAAGCGCGCTGCTCTCCGTTGGATCTTCTCTCTGTCTTGTATCAACCCTATCTGGTACGGATCCCACACTGCTGGGCAGTATTCAAGCAGTGGGCGAACAAGCGTACTGTAACCTACTTCCTTTGTTTTCGGATTGCATTTCCTTAGGATTCTTCCAATGAATCTCAGTCTGGCATCTGCTTTACCGACAATCAACATTATATGATCATTCCATTTTAAATCACTCCTAATGCGTACTCCCAGATAATTTATGGTATTAACTGCTTCCAGTTGCTGACCTGCTATTTTGTAGCTAAATGATAAAGGATCTATCTTTCTGTGTATTCGCAGCACATTACACTTGTCTACATTGAGATTCAGTTGCCATTCCCTGCACCATGCGTCAATTCGCTGCAGATCCTCCTGCATTTCAGTACAATTTTCCATTGTTACAACCTCTCGATACACCACAGCATCATCTGCAAAAAGCCTCAGTGAACTTCCGATGTCATCCACCAGATCATTTATGTATATTGTGAATAGCAACGGTCCTATGACACTCCCCTGCGGCACACCTGAAATTACTCTTACTTCGGAAGACTTCTCTCCATTGAGAATAACATGCTGCGTCCTGTTATCTAGGAACTCCTCAATCCAATCACACAATTGGTCTGATAGTCCATATGCTCTTACTTTGTTCAATAAACGACTGTGGCGAACTGTATCGAACGCCTTGCGGAAGTCAAGAAACACGGCATCTACCTGTGAACCCGTGTCTATGGCCCTCTGAGTCTCGTGGACGAATAGCGCGAGCTGGGTTTCACATGACCGTCTTTTTCGAAACCCATGCTGATTCCTACAGAGTAGATTTCTAGTCTCCAGAAAAGTCATTATACTCGAACACAATACGTGTTCCAAAATTCTACAACTGATCGACGTTAGAGCAGCAAGACGTATTGACTCAGGGATACCCAATGATACATGGTAAATAATCTTAGCTACCTGTATCTATGCTATAGAATTGTTCTAGAAAATAGTCACTTTCTGCAAGCAAGAACCCCTTAGCTTACTTTTGTATAGTACATTATTTCCTCGTATACACTTAATATTACTTGGAAGTGCATTGAAGATTTTTGTGCTTGTGTATTTTACATCTTTTTGCGCCAGAGACAAATTTTTCTGGTCACAGTGTATGTCACATTTTCTTTTTGTGTTATGATTGTATGTTTCATTCATTTCATTTTGAGAAGGACTGTGAAGCACGAATTTCATGATTGAAAAGAGATATTGTGAAATAGTGGTTAGTATTCCTATTTGCATAAAAGGGTTGTGACATGAGATTCTTGGAGACACTCCATACAAAATTCGAACAACCTCTTTCTGACTTGCAAAGAGTTTTTTTGACAGTGGTGAATTGCCCCAGAAGATTATTCCAAACACATAAGTGAATAGAAGTAGCCAAAGTAAGCAGATTTTTAGGCATTGATGCTTTCAATTTTGTAATTATCCGGGTGGCAAATGTTGTTGAACTAAGCCTTTTTAGGGTTTGGTGGATGTGGTGTTCCCAGTTAAACCTGTTATTTATGTGTATGTCCAAGAATTTCAAACAATCTACCCCCTGTATCTGCTGGCTCTCATGTGCAAATTGTATCTCCTGGCAGTAGGGGCATCTTTGGGGAAAGTTTAAGCCGTATTGTGAAAGGATACAGAAATGGAAAATGAAGATAGTGTATTTCTCCCGTAGACAAGAAACTCAAATCCTCCGACATCTACATCTACATCTACATCTACATCTACATCCATACTCCGCAAGCCACCTGACGGTGTGTGGCGGAGGGTACCTTCAGTACCTCTATCGGTTCTCCCTTCTATTCCAGTCTCGTATTGTTCGTGGAAAGAAGAATTGTCGGTATGCCTCTGTGTGGGCTCTAATCTCTCTGATTTTATCCTCATGGTCTCTTCGCGAGATATACGTAGGAGGGAGCAATATACTGCTTGACTCTTCGGTGAAGGTATGTTCTCGAAACTTTGACAAAAGCCCGTACCGAGCTACTGAGCGTCTCTCCTGCAGAGTCTTCCACTGGAGTTTATCTATCATCTCCGTAACGCTTTCGCGATTACTAAATGATCCTGTAACGAAGCGCGCTGCTCTCCGTTGGATCTTCTCTCTGTCTTGTATCAACCCTATCTGGTACGGATCCCACACTGCTGGGCAGTATTCAAGCAGTGGGCGAACAAGCGTACTGTAACCTACTTCCTTTGTTTTCGGATTGCATTTCCTTAGGATTCTTCCAATGAATCTCAGTCTGGCATCTGCTTTACCGACAATCAACATTATATGATCATTCCATTTTAAATCACTCCTAATGCGTACTCCCAGATAATTTATGGTATTAACTGCTTCCAGTTGCTGACCTGCTATTTTGTAGCTAAATGATAAAGGATCTATCTTTCTGTGTATTCGCAGCACATTACACTTGTCTACATTGAGATTCAGTTGCCATTCCCTGCACCATGCGTCAATTCGCTGCAGATCCTCCTGCATTTCAGTACAATTTTCCATTGTTACAACCTCTCGATACACCACAGCATCATCTGCAAAAAGCCTCAGTGAACTTCCGATGTCATCCACCAGATCATTTATGTATATTGTGAATAGCAACGGTCCTATGACACTCCCCTGCGGCACACCTGAAATTACTCTTACTTCGGAAGACTTCTCTCCATTGAGAATAACATGCTGCGTCCTGTTATCTAGGAACTCCTCAATCCAATCACACAATTGGTCTGATAGTCCATATGCTCTTACTTTGTTCAATAAACGACTGTGGCGAACTGTATCGAACGCCTTGCGGAAGTCAAGAAACACGGCATCTACCTGTGAACCCGTGTCTATGGCCCTCTGAGTCTCGTGGACGAATAGCGCGAGCTGGGTTTCACATGACCGTCTTTTTCGAAACCCATGCTGATTCCTACAGAGTAGATTTCTAGTCTCCAGAAAAGTCATTATACTCGAACACAATACGTGTTCCAAAATTCTACAACTGATCGACGTTAGAGCAGCAAGACGTATTGACTCAGGGATACCCAATGATACATGGTAAATAATCTTAGCTACCTGTATCTATGCTATAGAATTGTTCTAGAAAATAGTCACTTTCTGCAAGCAAGAACCCCTTAGCTTACTTTTGTATAGTACATTATTTCCTCGTATACACTTAATATTACTTGGAAGTGCATTGAAGATTTTTGTGCTTGTGTATTTTACATCTTTTTGCGCCAGAGACAAATTTTTCTGGTCACAGTGTATGTCACATTTTCTTTTTGTGTTATGATTGTATGTTTCATTCATTTCATTTTGAGAAGGACTGTGAAGCACGAATTTCATGATTGAAAAGAGATATTGTGAAATAGTGGTTAGTATTCCTATTTGCATAAAAGGGTTGTGACATGAGATTCTTGGAGACACTCCATACAAAATTCGAACAACCTCTTTCTGACTTGCAAAGAGTTTTTTTGACAGTGGTGAATTGCCCCAGAAGATTATTCCAAACACATAAGTGAATAGAAGTAGCCAAAGTAAGCAGATTTTTAGGCATTGATGCTTTCAATTTTGTAATTATCCGGGTGGCAAATGTTGTTGAACTAAGCCTTTTTAGGGTTTGGTGGATGTGGTGTTCCCAGTTAAACCTGTTATTTATGTGTATGTCCAAGAATTTCAAACAATCTACCCCCTGTATCTGCTGGCTCTCATGTGCAAATTGTATCTCCTGGCAGTAGGGGCATCTTTGGGGAAAGTTTAAGCCGTATTGTGAAAGGATACAGAAATGGAAAATGAAGATAGTGTATTTCTCCCGTAGACAAGAAACTCAAATCCTCCGACATCTACATCTACATCTACATCTACATCTACATCCATACTCCGCAAGCCACCTGACGGTGTGTGGCGGAGGGTACCTTCAGTACCTCTATCGGTTCTCCCTTCTATTCCAGTCTCGTATTGTTCGTGGAAAGAAGAATTGTCGGTATGCCTCTGTGTGGGCTCTAATCTCTCTGATTTTATCCTCATGGTCTCTTCGCGAGATATACGTAGGAGGGAGCAATATACTGCTTGACTCTTCGGTGAAGGTATGTTCTCGAAACTTTGACAAAAGCCCGTACCGAGCTACTGAGCGTCTCTCCTGCAGAGTCTTCCACTGGAGTTTATCTATCATCTCCGTAACGCTTTCGCGATTACTAAATGATCCTGTAACGAAGCGCGCTGCTCTCCGTTGGATCTTCTCTCTGTCTTGTATCAACCCTATCTGGTACGGATCCCACACTGCTGGGCAGTATTCAAGCAGTGGGCGAACAAGCGTACTGTAACCTACTTCCTTTGTTTTCGGATTGCATTTCCTTAGGATTCTTCCAATGAATCTCAGTCTGGCATCTGCTTTACCGACAATCAACATTATATGATCATTCCATTTTAAATCACTCCTAATGCGTACTCCCAGATAATTTATGGTATTAACTGCTTCCAGTTGCTGACCTGCTATTTTGTAGCTAAATGATAAAGGATCTATCTTTCTGTGTATTCGCAGCACATTACACTTGTCTACATTGAGATTCAGTTGCCATTCCCTGCACCATGCGTCAATTCGCTGCAGATCCTCCTGCATTTCAGTACAATTTTCCATTGTTACAACCTCTCGATACACCACAGCATCATCTGCAAAAAGCCTCAGTGAACTTCCGATGTCATCCACCAGATCATTTATGTATATTGTGAATAGCAACGGTCCTATGACACTCCCCTGCGGCACACCTGAAATTACTCTTACTTCGGAAGACTTCTCTCCATTGAGAATAACATGCTGCGTCCTGTTATCTAGGAACTCCTCAATCCAATCACACAATTGGTCTGATAGTCCATATGCTCTTACTTTGTTCAATAAACGACTGTGGCGAACTGTATCGAACGCCTTGCGGAAGTCAAGAAACACGGCATCTACCTGTGAACCCGTGTCTATGGCCCTCTGAGTCTCGTGGACGAATAGCGCGAGCTGGGTTTCACATGACCGTCTTTTTCGAAACCCATGCTGATTCCTACAGAGTAGATTTCTAGTC
Organism: Schistocerca cancellata; assembly: GCF_023864275.1. Classification (NCBI taxonomy): domain Eukaryota; kingdom Metazoa; phylum Arthropoda; class Insecta; order Orthoptera; family Acrididae; genus Schistocerca; species Schistocerca cancellata. Next base: position 702,485,856 of record NC_064627.1, on the reverse strand, counting down.
TCCAGAAAAGTCATTATACTCGAACACAATACGTGTTCCAAAATTCTACAACTGATCGACGTTAGAGCAGCAAGACGTATTGACTCAGGGATACCCAATGATACATGGTAAATAATCTTAGCTACCTGTATCTATGCTATAGAATTGTTCTAGAAAATAGTCACTTTCTGCAAGCAAGAACCCCTTAGCTTACTTTTGTATAGTACATTATTTCCTCGTATACACTTAATATTACTTGGAAGTGCATTGAAGATTTTTGTGCTTGTGTATTTTACATCTTTTTGCGCCAGAGACAAATTTTTCTGGTCACAGTGTATGTCACATTTTCTTTTTGTGTTATGATTGTATGTTTCATTCATTTCATTTTGAGAAGGACTGTGAAGCACGAATTTCATGATTGAAAAGAGATATTGTGAAATAGTGGTTAGTATTCCTATTTGCATAAAAGGGTTGTGACATGAGATTCTTGGAGACACTCCATACAAAATTCGAACAACCTCTTTCTGACTTGCAAAGAGTTTTTTTGACAGTGGTGAATTGCCCCAGAAGATTATTCCAAACACATAAGTGAATAGAAGTAGCCAAAGTAAGCAGATTTTTAGGCATTGATGCTTTCAATTTTGTAATTATCCGGGTGGCAAATGTTGTTGAACTAAGCCTTTTTAGGGTTTGGTGGATGTGGTGTTCCCAGTTAAACCTGTTATTTATGTGTATGTCCAAGAATTTCAAACAATCAACCCCCTGTATCTGCTGGCTCTCATGTGCAAATTGTATCTCCTGGCAGTAGGGGCATCTTTGGGGAAAGTTTAAGCCGTATTGTGAAAGGATACAGAAATGGAAAATGAAGATAGTGTATTTCTCCCGTAGACAAGAAACTCAAATCCTCCGACATCTACATCTACATCTACATCTACATCTACATCCATACTCCGCAAGCCACCTGACGGTGTGTGGCGGAGGGTACCTTCAGTACCTCTATCGGTTCTCCCTTCTATTCCAGTCTCGTATTGTTCGTGGAAAGAAGAATTGTCGGTATGCCTCTGTGTGGGCTCTAATCTCTCTGATTTTATCCTCATGGTCTCTTCGCGAGATATACGTAGGAGGGAGCAATATACTGCTTGACTCTTCGGTGAAGGTATGTTCTCGAAACTTTGACAAAAGCCCGTACCGAGCTACTGAGCGTCTCTCCTGCAGAGTCTTCCACTGGAGTTTATCTATCATCTCCGTAACGCTTTCGCGATTACTAAATGATCCTGTAACGAAGCGCGCTGCTCTCCGTTGGATCTTCTCTCTGTCTTGTATCAACCCTATCTGGTACGGATCCCACACTGCTGAGCAGTATTCAAGCAGTGGGCGAACAAGCGTACTGTAACCTACTTCCTTTGTTTTCGGATTGCATTTCCTTAGGATTCTTCCAATGAATCTCAGTCTGGCATCTGCTTTACCGACAATCAACATTATATGATCATTCCATTTTAAATCACTCCTAATGCGTACTCCCAGATAATTTATGGTATTAACTGCTTCCAGTTGCTGACCTGCTATTTTGTAGCTAAATGATAAAGGATCTATCTTTCTGTGTATTCGCAGCACATTACACTTGTCTACATTGAGATTCAGTTGCCATTCCCTGCACCATGCGTCAATTCGCTGCAGATCCTCCTGCATTTCAGTACAATTTTCCATTGTTACAACCTCTCGATACACCACAGCATCATCTGCAAAAAGCCTCAGTGAACTTCCGATGTCATCCACCAGATCATTTATGTATATTGTGAATAGCAACGGTCCTATGACACTCCCCTGCGGCACACCTGAAATTACTCTTACTTCGGAAGACTTCTCTCCATTGAGAATAACATGCTGCGTCCTGTTATCTAGGAACTCCTCAATCCAATCACACAATTGGTCTGATAGTCCATATGCTCTTACTTTGTTCAATAAACGACTGTGGCGAACTGTATCGAACGCCTTGCGGAAGTCAAGAAACACGGCATCTACCTGTGAACCCGTGTCTATGGCTCTCTGAGTCTCGTGGACGAATAGCGCGAGCTGGGTTTCACATGACCGTCTTTTACGAAACCCATGCTGATTCCTACAGAGTAGATTTCTAGTCTCCAGAAAAGTCATTATACTCGAACACAATACGTGTTCCAAAATTCTACAACTGATCGACGTTAGAGCAGCAAGACGTATTGACTCAGGGATACCCAATGATACATGGTAAATAATCTTAGCTACCTGTATCTATGCTATAGAATTGTTCTAGAAAATAGTCACTTTCTGCAAGCAAGAACCCCTTAGCTTACTTTTGTATAGTACATTATTTCCTCGTATACACTTAATATTACTTGGAAGTGCATTGAAGATTTTTGTGCTTGTGTATTTTACATCTTTTTGCGCCAGAGACAAATTTTTCTGGTCACAGTGTATGTCACATTTTCTTTTTGTGTTATGATTGTATGTTTCATTCATTTCATTTTGAGAAGGACTGTGAAGCACGAATTTCATGATTGAAAAGAGATATTGTGAAATAGTGGTTAGTATTCCTATTTGCATAAAAGGGTTGTGACATGAGATTCTTGGAGACACTCCATACAAAATTCGAACAACCTCTTTCTGACTTGCAAAGAGTTTTTTTGACAGTGGTGAATTGCCCCAGAAGATTATTCCAAACACATAAGTGAATAGAAGTAGCCAAAGTAAGCAGATTTTTAGGCATTGATGCTTTCAATTTTGTAATTATCCGGGTGGCAAATGTTGTTGAACTAAGCCTTTTTAGGGTTTGGTGGATGTGGTGTTCCCAGTTAAACCTGTTATTTATGTGTATGTCCAAGAATTTCAAACAATCTACCCCCTGTATCTGCTGGCTCTCATGTGCAAATTGTATCTCCTGTGAGCTTTTGTGACTAGAATTGAAATGAGTGTAACTGATTGTGCTAAGGTTTATTGATAGAGAATTCAGATGTCCTCAAGTAATTGGTTGGCATTTAATTGTAGGTCAGGGGATGTCTTATTGTCTATTAGAATACTTGTGTCTTCTGCAAGCATCGTAAAGTTGTAAGTAGTCTTCACGGGTTTGCTGGCAGATCACGTTGTGCAAATTCCACAATATTTCTTCAGAGCAACTGTCCGACATCTTCAGGTGGTTCAGCCTTGTTGGTGGCTAGGTATGACTGACGGTATCTGCACATTGATTCCCTGTTTCTAGAACACATGCTTGAAGAACGCGCAGGTGCAGAAATTGTGCATGCACAATGATTTGCAGATGGATGGTGCAATATTCAAACTCCCTTTGCCAAAAATTGCAGAGCGGCTCGCCTGCATGTGTGCTGTACACTACATTTGCTAACAGTGCGGCCAGATTTTACTCACCAATGACCATACTAGACCAATGTTATGCCGAGTCTGTTATCGAAGAATCTTGATTTTCGCATCGTGGTTTAATTGCAGCCAATGCAGGGTTCCAGGCTGTGTTCAGTTGAAATCCCGCATCCCTGTTGATGAGATTATCAGCTGTATGGATATGTATTGCTTCCTTAATGACACAATCCCAGAAATATGATGCCAGGAATAAAACTTGTGTCTCTTCATAAGTCATGTGATGTCCTGTACTCAGACAGTGTTCCGCAATTGCCAACTTCTCCGGTTGACAAAGGCCTGTATGACACTGATTTATATAGCAGCATTCTTGTACTGTGTGGCATGTCTGGCCTATATATGTTGCCCCACATTGACAAGGAATCTTGTACACACATGTTTCCTCAGGCCAAGATCATCCTTAACCGAACCCAACTGGTTCCTCAGTTTTGCAGGTGGTTGAAAATCACACTTAATTCCACCTCTTCCAAGGACTCTTCAGATTCTTAACGACATAGCACCAAAATACGGCAAAAAGGCCAAAGTGGTGGGTGTTCTTCATATCTTCATTCAGCTCCATAGATTGAACTTACCTTGGCCTGAATGCATTACGTATATGTCTCTCAGAATAACTGTTTTGTTGGAACACTGTCTTAAAATGTTGTATTTCACTCGACAGGCTTTCAGGATCAGGTACCACATGAACTAACATACATAATGGACTACCACATTGTGCAAGATGATGGCAGCTTGTGGCCTGCAGATATGGATCTGTATGCATTGGCTTTCAGTAGACACTTTGCCCCAAGGTTCCATCTGCTTTCCTTCGTACCAAAACTTCAAGAAAAGGTAAAGTACCATCTTTTTCCACTTCCATTGTGAAGTAGCATTTCCAAGACCTTGTCATCTTACCTGCAAGTATACAACCTGCTCGACGATGCTGCATATAGTAAATTTAAAAAAAGTGATCCAACGGGTAGGATCCAGAGAAAGACTTTGGAACTCGTCAGGAAATGCTCGGTTCCAGTGCAAGTTGCTAAGGTTTTGCATCAACAGGCTGCAGTTCCTCCTAGACTCTATGGCCTACCCAAGATCTATAAGAATGGGGTGCCTCTCCATCCCATTGTAAGTAACATAGGAGCACCTACTTATTTTGTTGCCAAATATCTGACATCACTATTGCGGCCTCTCATAGGCAAGTGCAACCATCTTATTCGAAACTCTAAAGATTTCATAGGTCACCTGAAAACTCTTACATTGTAGTCGTTGGATCTCCTAGTAAGTTTTTGATGTTGTGTCCTTGCAGGACTCGTTGGAGCTGATTAGCAGCAAGTTTGAGGAGGACATAATAGCATTATTTAAACACATGCTTACTTCAACATACTTCTTATTTCATGACCGATATTTTGAACAAGTGGGCAGTGTCACCATGGGAAGCCCTCTGTCTCCTGTGGTGGCCAATTACTTTACGGAGGACACTAAAGAAAAAGCACTAAGTCAGCCACTCTCAGACCCTCTTGTTTTCTGCAGTATATGGATGATACATTTGTGTTGTGCCCACATGGACTTCATACTCTACCTACGTGTCTTCAGCATCTGAATTAGCTCCATCCGAATATAAACTTCTTAATGGAAGTGGAAAAAGATGGTACTTTACCTTTTCTTGATGTTTTGGTACGTAGGAAAGCAGATGGAACCTTGGGACACAGTGTCTACTGGAAGCCAATGCATACAGATCCATATCTGCAGGCCACAAGCTGCCATCATCCTACACAATGCAGTCTGCCATCATCCTACACAATGCAGTAGTGCATTATGTACATTAGTTCATAGAGCACATGTGGTATCTGATCCTGAAAGCCTATCGAGTGAAATACAACGTTTGAAGACAGTGTTCTGACACAACGGTTATTCTGAGAGACAGATACGTAATGTATTCAGGCCCAGACAAGTTCAATCTATGGAGCAGAATGTTGCTGCAAAGACACCCACCACTTTGGTCTTTTTGCCATATTTTGGTGCCATGTCGTCAAGAATCTGAAGAGTCCTTGGAAGAGATGGAACTAAGTGTGTTTTTCAACCATCTGCAAAACTAAGGAACCTGTTGTGTTTGGCTGAGGATGATCCTGGCCTGAGGAAATGTGGTGTGTACAAGAGTTCTTGTCAATGTGGGGCAGTGTATATAGGCCAGACATGCCACACAGTACAAGAATGCTGCGATGAACATCAGCGTCATACATGCCTTCATCAACCAGAAATGTCAGCAACTGTGGAACGCTGTCTGAATATAGCACATCGCATGGTTTATGAAGAGACGCAAGTTTTATCCCCGGCATCAAGTTTCTGGGATTGCGTCATTAAGGAAGCAGTACATATCCGTACAGCCGATAATCTCATCAACAGGGATGCGGGATTTCAACTGAGCACAGCCTTGAACCCTACATTGGCTGCTATTAAATCACAATGCAAAAATGAAGATTCTTCGTTAACAGCCTTGTTGTAACATTGGTCTAGTACGCTCTTTTAGCAAAGGCAGTGTACAACACATGCGCAGGAGAGCCACTCTGCGATTTTTGGCAGAGGGAGTTTGAATATGGCACCATCTATCTGCAAATCACTGCGCATGCACGATTTATGGACAGTTGCTCCGAGGAAATATTGTGGAATTTGCAAAACGTGATCCAGCGGCAAACCCATGAAGACTATTTACAGCATATCCGCTGGCAAAGCTTGAAGAGTCACATTGTATAGTTGCTTGCTTTGTTTGAGGACAAAGGTAGATCATTGATATATATGAGAAATAGCAGGAGACCAAGGGAAGAACCGTGTGGAACTCCATAATTTACTGTTCCCCAGCTGGACTCTACCCTTCCTACCAGCATATTGTTACCATCTAACACTATTTTCTGTTGTCTGCACTGTAGATAGGGTTTGAGCCAGTTGCCCATTTGTCCTCGGAGCCACAGTGGTATGCTTTCTCTATAAGTATTCTATGACTGGCACAGTCAAAGGCCTTAGACAGATCACAAAATATGCCTACAGACAATGTCTTCTTGCCAAGGCATTTCAAATGTTATTGGTAAATGAAAATATAGCTTCAGTTGTGGAGATACCTTGTCTGAATCCTAACTGGTTTTTGCTAATTGTTGCAATGTTTTCTAGGTGACTGACTATCCTGGTATATATTAATTTTCTGATGACTTCAGAAAGTGTAGTCAAAAGAGAGATAGAACAATAATTTGTAACATCTGAGGCACCACATTTTTTGGTAGAGGGGCTTTACAAGGAAGATACCTTGTTTGAGAGAGGCATTGGATATATGAGCTAGGACTTCACTGAACTGATTGCAGCAGGCTTTTAGCAGTTTGCTGGAGATGTTGTCGACACCAGTTGAATTCTTGCTTGTTAAATAAATAAAGGTTTTTCTTACTTCCTGTTCTGTTAATAGGAGCAATACCCATCTGCTCTATGGAATTTGGGAAATTATGTTTCAGTATTTTTAAGACCTCTTCTGAGGAGCCATTGTGTCATCTTTTCTCAGCAACACTTAAAAAGTGCTCATTAAAACTTTTTGCCACAGTCTCTTGATTTTGTACTTGTCTACCTTCATTACTGAGAACAATGTTTTGGGACCTACTGGGGCAATTTGCACCAGTCTCTCTCCTTATCGCTTCTCATACTGTTTTGATTTTGTTACTAGATTTATTAATTTTTGAGCTCAAGTACAAACTTTTTTACTTCTGAATAACTTTACTTAGTATTTTACGTATTTTTATAGTGATTTAGCTGGTTGTGGTTGTCTGAATTTTTTGTGGCGACATACAGCTCTCGTTTCCTTTTGCATGAAATCTTAATACCAGTGGTTATCCACGGTTTTTTGGTATGTTTTGTGGTTTGAGACTTCCATATTTTTTTGGGAAGCTACTTTCGAATATCAGAGCCACTTCATTACTGAAAAGACTGTACTTGGAATTAGCATTTTCTAAATTATACACAGGTCTTCAGTCTGTGGCTTGGAGATGTGATTTAAAAGTTGGATAGTTTCATCATTAATTGTCCTAGCTATTTTCCAATCAGGGTCACTATGATACTCATAGATACTTGCACAATTTGAAGAGAGTCTTTGTCCATTATAGTCAGAGAGACCATTCAGGATCTGTCTGGTAGCTGTATCATGTATTTTGGTCTGATTTGTAAATACATTATCTATCAGTGCACTTGTACATAAAGCTATTCTCGTATGGAAGCTAACTACAGAAGCAAGATTATATGTGGACGTCAAATTTTCTAGACAAGGACAGGTCTGTCTCTCTCTGGAATTAGTTAAAAAATTTACATGGAAGTCTACAAACACTATCACATCTCCTTTGTGTTTGAATAAGTATATTAGGAGAGCATCTAACTTTTTAAAAATGAGACTAAAGTTCCCTGAAGATGCTCTGTACACTGTGACTGCTGATACATGAGAGTTATTCAAAGACAGGTCTATGAAACGCACACTTCCAAATGTTGTTCTAAACAATAATTCTGCACATCAATTGCTCTGCATGTGACACTGTCCTTAACATAAATGGCAATACCACTTTTTTCCTTTACACTATCTACAAAAAGATGCTGCTAAGTAATAATTATTTATCATAAGTTTTTCTATAACAGAATTAATATGGGGATAATCTATACCTTGCGGCTCATTGATATTGACTATAAATTCATTGATCTTACTGCAGAGGCCTCTAATGTTCTGGTGTTAAATTACCAGTTTTTATGTAGCAGAAACAGTTACATTGTTTTCTCTAAAAAAGAAGTTTCAGTTGAAGGTGTTGGTGGATAGTGGTACCCAAGGTACGAGTAGGATGAAGACAAGTTGACAATTTATGGAGGTGGTGTCAGGAATGATCTCAAAGGTGCTGGAGCACAAGACCTTCAGTTTTGGAGATGTAGTAAGGATTGCACAGTTACAGTATCGTGCAAAGGGCGTAGAGGTTGTGCCTCTGATGCTCGTGCCATTGTATTTGTGAGGGATAGGGACCAAAACGGCCTTGCTGTGCTGGTACTGCGAACGGCTGAAAGCAAGGGGAAACTACGGCCGTAATTTTTCCCGAGGGCATGCAGCTTTACTGTATGATTAAATGATGATGGCGTCCTCTTGGGTAAAATATTCCGGAGGTAAAATAGTCCCCCATTCGGATCTCCAGGCGGGGACTACTCAAGAGGATGTCGTTATCAGGAGAAAGAAAACTGGCGTTCTACGGATCAGAGCGTGGAATGTCAGATCCCTTAATCGGGCAGGTAGGTTAGAAAATTTAAAAAGGGAAATGGATAGGTTAAAGTTAGATATAGTGGGAATTAGTGAAGTTCCGTGGCAGGAGGAACAAGACTTCTGGTCAGGTGACTACAGGGTTATAAACACAAAGTCAAATAGGGGTAATGCAGGAGTAGGTTTAATAATGAATAGGAAAATAGGAATGCGGGTAAGCTACTACAAACAGCATAGTGAACGCATTATTGTGGCCAAGATAGATACGAAGCCCACACCTACTACAGTAGTACAAGTTTATATGCCAACTAGCTCTGCAGATGACGAAGAAATTGAAGAAATGTATGATGAAATAAAAGAAATTATTCAGATAGTGAAGGGAGACGAAAATTTAATAGTCATGGGTGACTGGAATGCGAGTGTAGGAAAAGGAAGAGAAGGAAACGTAGTAGGTGAATATGGATTGGGGCTAAGAAATGAAAGAGGAAGCCGCCTGGTAGAATTCTGCACAGAGCACAACTTAATCATAGCTAACACTTGGTTTAAGAATCATGATAGAAGGTTGTATACATGGAAGAACCCTGGAGATACTAAAAGGTATCAGATAGATTATATAATGGTAAGACAGAGATTTAGGAACCAGGTTTTAAATTGTAAGACATTTCCAGGGGCCAAATCTATTGGTTATGACCTGTAGATTAAAACTGAAGAAACTGCAAAAAGGTGGGAATTTAAGGAGATGGGACCTGGATAAACTGAAAGAACCAGAGGTTGTACAGAGTTTCAAGGAGAGCATAAGGGAACAATTGACAGGAATGGGGGAGAGAAATACAGTAGAAGAGGAATGGGTAGCTTTGAGGGATGAAGTAGTGAAGGCAGCAGAGGATCAAGTAGGTAAAAAGACGAGGGCTAGTAGAAATCCTTGGGTAACAGAAGAAATATTGAATTTAATTGATGAAAGGAGAAAATATAAAAATGCAGTAAATGAAGCAGGCAAAAAGGAATACAAACGTCTCAAAAATGAGATCGACAGGAAGTGCAAAATGGCTAAGCAGGGATGGCTAGAGGACAAATGTAAGGATGTAGAGGCTTATCTCACTAGGGGTAAGATAGATACTGCCTACAGGAAAATTAAAGAGACCTTTGGAGATAAGAGAACCACTTGTATGAACATCAAGAGCTCAGATGGAAACCCAGTTCTAAGCAAAGAAGGGAAAGCAGAAAGGTGGAAGGAGTATATAGAGGGTCTATACAAGGGCGATGTACTTGAGGACAATATTATGGAAATGGAAGAGGATGTAGATGAAGATGAAATGGGAGATACGATACTGTGTGAAGAGTTTGACAGAGCACTGAAAGACCTGAGTTGAAACAAGGCCCCCGGAGTAGACAACATTCCATTGGAACTACTGACGGCCTTGGGAGAGCCAGTCCTGACAAAACTCTACCATCTGGTCAGCAAGATGTATGAGACAGGTGAAATACCCTCAGACTTCAAGAAGAATATAATAATTCCAATCCCAAAGAAAGCAGGTGTTGACAGATGTAAAAATTACCGAACTATCAGTTTAATAAGCCACAGCTGCAAAATACTAACACGAATTCTTTACAGACGAATGGAAAAACTAGTAGAAGCCAACCTCGGGGAAGATCAGTTTGGATTCCGTAGAAATACTGGAACACGTGAGGCAATACTGACCTTACGACTTATCTTAGAAGAAAGATTAAGGAAAGGCAAACCTACGTTTCTAGCATTTGTAGACTTAGAGAAAGCTTTTGACAATGTTGACTGGAATACTCTCTTTCAAATTCTAAAGGTGGCAGGGGTAAAATACAGGGAGCGAAAGGCTATTTACAATTTGTACAGAAACCAGATGGCTGTTATAAGAGTCGAGGGACATGAAAGGGAAGCAGCGGTGGGGAAGGGAGTAAGACAGGGTTGTAGCCTCTCCCCGATGTTATTCAATCTGTATATTGAGCAAGCAGTAAAGGAAACAAAAGAAAAATTCGGAGTAGGTATTAAAATCCATGGAGAAGAAATAAAAACTTTGAGGTTCGCCGATGACATTGTAATTCTGTCAGAGACAGCAAAGGACTTGGAAGAGCAGTTGAATGGAATGGATGGTATCTTGAAGGGAGGGTATAAGATGAACATCAACAAGAGCAAAACGAGGATAATGGAATGTAGTGGAATTAAGTCGGGTGATGCTGAGGGAATTAGATTAGGAAATGAGACACTTAAAGTAGTAAAGGAGTTTTGCTATTTGGGGAGAAAAATAACTGATGATGGTCGAAGTAGAGAGGATATAAAATGTAGACTGGCAATGGCAAGGGAAGCGTTTCTGAAGAAGAGAAATTTGTTAACATCGAGTATAGATTTAAGTGTCAGGAAGTCATTTCTGAAAGTATTTGTATGGAGTGTAGCCATGTATGGAAGTGAAACATGGACGGTAAATAGTTTGGACAAGAAGAGAATAGAAGCTTTCGAAATGTGGTGCTACAGAAGAATGCTGAAGATTAGATGGGTAGATCACATAACTAATGAGGAAGTATTGAATAGGATTGGGGAGAAGAGAAGTTTGTGGCACAACTTGACCAGAAGAAGGGATCGGTTGGTAGGACATGTTCTGAGGCATCAAGGGATCACCAATTTAGTATTGGAGGGCAGGGTGGAGGGTAAAAATCGTAGGGGGAGACCAAGAGATGAATACACTAAGCAGATTCTGAAGGATGTAGGTTGCAGTAGGTACTGGGAGATGAAGAAGCTTGCACAGGATAGAGTAGCATGGAGAGCTGCATCAAACCAGTCTCAGGACTGAAGACCAACAACAACAACAACAACAACAACAGGGACTGGTGGAATATGAAAAGGTGAAAATTGTTCTGAAATGAGGAGTGGGATTCAGAAATGGGGATTTTTATGGATGGATGGATATGGTGTTATGGGTGCTCAACAATGTAGTCTTTAGCGCCCGTATTTTTATGGTTCTGCTGCGAGGGAGGTCCATGGCTTAGGTAGCATTTTGGGAACAGGCTGTAAGACTGGATTTGAGCCAAGAGAAGAAATACTTTTCTGAACTGGTGCAGATAGATGGAGAAGGGGTCCGTCAGGGTAGGGATGATGTTGCAAAAGTGGGTAATGACAAAGGAAATCGATGAGTGAAAGCATCAAGTGGTTAAAGGGGAAGTGGATAATGGAGCATGAGTTTGAAGTGTGAAGAGGATAGAAGAAAATGTCCTGAGTGATGTAGTAGGACATGGGCTGCTGGAGTGGAAGAACCAAACCCAAGTTGGGGATACAGCAAAAATATAATTCTTTTCTTTTATTTGCCTGTACACGATACACTAGTAGCATGCATAGAACAGTTAAGCAACTTACGATTTTACAGACAAGCTCAGCAATCTGAGTAGCACAACCAAGATTCAGAACAAATGTCTAGACAGGGCTTAATTAAGACAAAGATTTAATGTGTAGCAATTAACAGGGTGTATACAACCCAGGACAGCTGGGAGATCTGGGATTTTTTTTATCCGGGAGAAAACCGGGAAAACCCGGGAATGTTTTAGAATTCCGGGGATTTTTCGTTGTTTTAGTTTTCAGTTAGATTTTTGTAATTTTGACTGGTAAGAACCAATATTCTAACAAAGGATATTACTGTACCCCAGTACTGCAGAATAATGCTGCAGCAATAAAACATGAACGACAGAAGAAAGATGAAAATAAAACTTAAGTTGCAAATGAAATGCGTCATTTACAACAACAAAACACAGTGCTTATACAAGTATCTGCAAACAGCAAAATGTGTCAAAGGCTTTAGGAAGACTGTGCAATGCTTCAGAACAACGAATTCCCTCCGATGAGCATGACGTCACAACTGTTTACATTGCTAGCTTTATAAGCAATAGCAGCAAGTGGCCAGATGACCATCCAAAACAAAGCTCACAACCACCTCTGCCTCCTGAAACTCCTGTCTGGCTGGACGTGGGGTCTGCACCCTTCCACCATCCTTCACACCTACAAATCCTTGATCCTCTGTTATGCCAGCTTAGCTTGGATTTCCGCCCCTCCCCGGTTCTATAAAGCCCTCCAAATCCTCGAACGCCATGTGCTCCGCCTCGCCTTCCACATCTGCCTTCCGTCCCCCACGCACCTCCTCTATGACCTCATCCCCTTCCCCCACCTTCTCCTTTTCCTTGAACACATCCACAGACTATACATTGTCCGCCGCCTTGATCCCCCTCACCCCTTGGCGTCTCCCGTCCTCTCCACCCCCAACCAGTTGCCGCGCCTTTACCGTTGTGTCCCACCCTCTCTCCATCTCCTTTCCCAACGCAACTTCCACCGTCTACCCCTCCCGGATGATGAGCTTCGCCCTGACATCTACCCTTCCTACCAACTCTAACCCCATCTTCCTGCCTCCTGCTCAGGTCTCCCTCTCCTCACCCTCTCTCCTCCTGAGCGTTTTCCCCCTCCTACTCCCTCTCCCTCTCTTGTGCCCCCTTTCAGTGTCTCTGCACTCCCTCCTGCCCTGTCTTTCCTCTTCATCTCCCACCCCACATGTCTCCTGCCTCTCCATGTACCCGCTGACACCCCTCCTCTCTTCATCCCGCCGCTTCCCCTGCTGCTCCTTGCTCTCCCCTCCTTTTCCATCCTGTCTGACCTTTCCCTTGGCAGGTCCCACCTGGCAGTTTTAAGTGTGTTGTTCTGGAGTGTTTTTAATACTGTGGCCGACTTTTAACCTGTGCATGTGCATTCAGTGTCTTCTCTGTGTTTTAAGAATCGCCAACTGTATTTTTTAACTTTCTGGTGACTTTAACTGTCCCCCATAAACGTCTCCATATCAGTCTGTTTTTACCTCCATTTTCTCCCTTTACTCTGTTTTATGTTCCCCTTTTTAATGGCCTTATGTATGTAACATTTTATTCTTATTTTAGTTGCCATGTCACTTGGCCGAAGAGCGGCGGATTGTGGCGCTGACAGCCCTCCCCTGCTCATATGGGGCAGGGGAATGAAATCACAATTTAAAAAAAAAAAAGGCGGCCAGATGCTACCCGGAAAAATTATACTGGCGCGCCCAAGCTACCAGCGTCACGCATGCACAACAGGCTCGGATCTAAGGGGCGGAGGGAAACCGGGGTATCTGCCCCGAAACGCATCCCTGTTAGTTTTTGAAACTTTTTGAACACATTCTAAGTTGATTTTTGAATGTGTGCACAGTGTACGTGATGTCTCTGCAGGGGAGTCCCCGTCGCATCTAGAAATAAAGTTTCCTACAGACAAAAGGCTACGGGGCTAAAAGAGCTGAGCAGAATAAAGCCGAATGGGTGAATGCCAATCCCTGTTTATGTGATTGACTGTGTCTGCAAATGATCAGCGTTGTTATAATTACTAGCGAAAGCCATAGATTCATACTAGCAGAGTGGAAATAAACGACTAACAGGAATAACAGGTAAGAAAGATTACGTGCTATCTCCTCGGTGTATCCAAGAAAATGAAATTTAGACAAAGTTTTCAGCCATACCGCTACACTATTAATGGCCAGTTGTACAGTCCCCAGCTAGCAGACGCTTAAGTTATTTTCTGGGGGTAGCACAGAAAATGCTTTGTACGAACACGTAATAACGCCTAACTGGAGAATAAATGCCAAATAACTAAACCGGTGAGTGTGGCAGAGTTAGTGAATTTAACCAGAGAATAAGTTTTGACACTGGCAGGAATAGTTTTTGAATTAGTGATGACAAGATTGTGTGTTAGAACGAGGAAGGAGAAGAAATGGGGACATCACACCAATTATAGAAAAATATGACGATTCCAAATTTATATAAAAATTTCATACTATTACTGTTCGATCTCATGCTTGAGAAGTTGGAGTGTATGAATGAAATGTGAAATTATTCCCTAATATAAAGCTTTTTGCTTGTAGTAGGCCTAATAGGCATTTGATATTCGTACTTCATAAATTATTTTTTGTCATCTCATAAAAATGACCATTTGTTCCAAAACAGTCTCGTTTATTTTGTGTGTATTACAACTTATGCAATATTAGACATCCCTATTTCGTTTTATCTAGCACACAGTGACAGAATACACGTAATCAGGTCGAGAAACCACACCAGTCTTGGGTACTATTTGTATTAACAGCTTTTTCAGTATTTGTGTAGCAAAATATTTGACGAACTTTCATGAGGTAATAATAGATTCTTTCAGAGAAAGGAAAAGACACCATGTAAAGCCGTAGCAAGATTATGGAGAAAAATATACCAGGACTTAAGGATTGAAGAAATGTGTACTGTCTTGCGTGACTCTTGTCTTTATTGGTTTTGTGTATCCTATATTTAATTTTATGTCACACAAAACAGCAAGTTATAAGCTAATAGGCAATTAAGAGTGCAGATTTTCTGAAGAGTTCTTGTTCTCCCGCATACAAGTAATCCCATCCAGTATTCATTGCGAGTTTCTTTTTTTAAGGGGGGCAAGATGTCAAAATGGCCGACTTGGACCAGGAGAGGCACCACAGGATATTTTAATTTCTACTGTTCTGAATATAGTTTGATGGCATCCATTCCAAAGTATACACATTTGAAATTGACAGAGTGAAATACAGTGATGTACGATAGAAGAATGTTGTGTGAAGATGCGTGGCCTTGCTTTTTGGCGTACTTAAAACCAAATAATATGTCTTACATTTCCTCAAAGACATATGTTTTATGTATCAGACTCTTCAGAAAGATGTACGCTATAAAATTAACATTTTCTGGAAAGGCGATTTAATTTCTGGCATCGTACCTCGAACGCTGGAGGGAGGGGCGGGCACTATTTAATATTGCCCCAGTTCAGAAATATCCTAGATCCGGGAGTGATACACAGAGCAGTCTGCGTCGTAGTGGGGAGGTGGGTAGTCTCCATTTGACCCATATTTACGTTTTGTGATTTTTGCTGTTCCCTCTCTTGCTCTCACGTCAAATGAAAACAAAACAGATTTCTGTGGCCAGGAGCTAAGTGAATTAAAATACATTCATATAATAACGGAAGGCTAAAATATGTTATTAGTTTCAGTTTTTATTTTATTTTCACCTTTCTGACAGTCAACCATTAATCGCCTTGCAGAATGATGAATTTATTTTTGTTGGTTTGCTAAAGAAATTTGGCTTTTATTAATCTTTTCCACAGAGGCAGTCCATTTATTTGAAACGAAATGTTTAATTCCACACCATTGGCTAGTTTCAACTGTTCGCTGCATTTCAAGTGCACGTTTTCATCTTCTAGCATGTATGGCATTATGCCATAATAAAGAACCAAACATGAGATAATACAGTACTGGTACTCCAAGAAAATATACTTCCGAATCTGCACATACGAATGTGCACTTTAAGCCGAATTATGCATTTTAGTATGGTTCATGAAATTCCGATGCTCTTGGAGTATCCTCTGATATCTTGTTTCTTTTATGATCTGAGATATTTTAATGATTTACATGTTCGAACATATGGGCTTCCTGCGTCGTCGTAGCTGTGCAAACGCGGTGACGCCTGTCATCTGGTGCTCTGCGGCATGGCAACTGCTGAAACGAACTTATTTCTTATATGTGAAGAATTAGATTCTCTTGCAGATTATTAATCTTCGAGACCAGTATTACATGTGAAAGCTTTGGTTTTCTTGTAACAAACCCATGTATATTAATTTAAACCATTAACTTTTCCTATTTGTGTGGTTGCGCTACTGAACAATAATGTTGCTATTGGCAGACTACATCACATGTCCTATGCTCTGAATATCCGCCGTCACCGGCTGGCGAGATCACGTGACATAAGCTATGACTGAATGCACATCGCAATCTCGATTTCAATGCTTCGGAAAGTAAGATGCGATGTTTCGTGAAATTCGAATTTATACTTTCGTCATGCGAAAATATGCAGCCTACATGTTACTGCACATCACAGATCTTTCAAAAACGTGTTTTTCCCCCCTAAGCTTCATTTTGTAAAGTGCCGGGAAATTCTACACCAGTGTATAAAACCGTAACGATTCAGTGGATTGATAAGTTTTACAATTCTGAGGAAAAATATACTGTCACTTAACACGAAAAAAGTGTTTTTTCATCCAAGAAAAACGGTATTTTTAACCGGGAATTTTTTTCCTTGCCCGCGTATACACCCCAATTAAGCAAAAATTGATGTTACAGTCAGGCTTATCAATCTAAATAGTAAACAGGTTCAAATCCACCGTTTAAACAGAGCGTAATGAAAGCAGAATTTAACTATAAACAATTAAGCAAAACATGATTTTACACGTACACTCAGCAATCTGAATAGCAAAAAAGACTCAAAATCAAAGTTCAGACAGAGGATTAGTTAAAGTAAAATTTAACTTGAAATAATTATGTAAACGTTATCTTTTTGGCAGGCCCAGCAATCTGAAGAGCAAAACAGACTCCAATCCTACGTTAAAACGAGCTTAGTTAAAACAGAATTTAACTGAAAATTTTCAATGCAATAAAACTGGGAGAAATTCAGATACTTGAAAATTACATGCACATACATAAAAACCTTCACTCATAATTTGGATTGAAGGCAACTTCTTCAACATATTAAGAACAATATATGATATGTTGATCATGTGCCAGTTTCCTTAATTGACCTATGTGGTGGCTACACACAGAGTAACTTCACCAATGTTACACAAGTAGGTTGAGTTGATCTGAACAAACTAAACAGGAATTAATACATGCTAGAAACTAATCAAGTTAGATGGTACCAATTGATTGAGAATTATACTTGATTTTAGCAAAACCAGTAACAAAAGCACAAGAAGGACATTAAGGTTTGATTTAAAATAATGAATACAAAAGGCAGAATTCAGACTAAACCCCTTTTAAAAGGTGTACAAAAATCCTTTCCAAAATCAGAGTAAAAATTACTCTCAACAACCTTTAAAGGGTGGAGTAAAATAGGATTTTTTTTATCTTGAGGTGCCTATAAAGAGGATTTAAAAACAACTTCTCAAATTCAAGCGACTTTCAAGGGAGGCTTAAATTTAGTTGCAAAGACCAATCCTTAAAGGAAGATAACAGTTTTTCATACCTTAAACAAATAGTAAGATTGCACTAAAATGGCAAGCACTTAATCTTCTAGATCCTGCCCCCTCCCCCTCAAGTCAGGACACAAGTTCCACAATTACAATACCAACAACCAATTAGCAAGTTGAAAGTTCTGTAGAATGTGAAATGCTGAAGAGAGCTTAGAAGGCGGGCATAACCAAGCCAGATTGAGTAACGACTACACTGATGTGGTGTAGGAACACAGTACACTGTGGGTAGGGGAGCTTCAACAGCAGTCACTTGTGGTGAAAACCGAAGAACAATTTTCAAACAATAACACTCAAATAAAGTATCTCACCAAGAAGGATAGTGGCCAACAGAGCAGTTTGCACAGACTCAATGCTGCAAACAATTTCATGACACGATACACATTACCCCATCAAAACCTGGTTCTGCCATGTACAGCTCCCATGAAGTGTTTCAGCAGCCACTAGCCACTCCGAGGTCACCATTTCTGCACAGGCGCGCCCTCACCCGCAACACCCCACAGCCTACTGCTCCTTCACACATGGAACAATTCCACTGGCTACGTGCACTGCCCTCTGCCTTGCTCACAAACCTGCTGCCTCTGCAAACTCTCTTCCCAGCTTCACAGTGGCTGTACTTTAATAAACTTCTGGTACATTGTCCACATGTTTTATTATTTCCAGAATCATCTTGTGTATTTTGACATTCTATCATTGTCAAAAGCTATAAAATACAATGCAAAACTGGTGTCGGAAGATATGAAAATATGTTACATTTTACCACTAATTGGAGACATAGTATAGTGAGTTAAATGTGGTTTTCTAGCTTACCAGTGTTATGTCAATCATATAAAATTATTCATTAGATACATTTCCAGGGTGTATAATAATTATATATACTAATTATGTGTTATTCATGGTTGTTCAAAGCAGAGATCCGGCAGAAAAATACGTAAAAACTTATTACAGGTTAAGTGAACTTGTTAGAGACTTTGACACATTAAGCCACAAATTCGGAAGTGGCAGTAGTCAAACAAGGAGGCTGACGATCAGTGGAGTTAGCGGTCAATGCTCCAGGGACTGTTAGCGTACGGAACTCATGTTCGTGATGTTTCTGGCGATGTGGAGGAGGACGACAGGGCAATGCCCGACCACACCAGCATAGAGGTGCTGGCACATGTGTTGACACTGGTCACGTTTCAGGCCAACATTAGAAGCCACTGCCCTAAAAACTTCACATCACTGGCAAAAACACCAAGTCAATACCTCTGACAAATGAGCGTGAGGGGGCCCTTTGAGGGGAGAAAGAAGAGACTAAGAAACGTCACCTGCGACAGACCGATGTTTAGTCAGCAGGTGCTGCAACAAGTGTATTGTCTTTTTAATGACTTAATTTGACAAGCAATAGCAGTCCATGCTTTAAGAATTTGAAAATTTGGATACAGCTTTTATAATACATGCAGATGTGATAGTACTCCATTGAAATACCTGGTTACCTGGTAGTGAGGCTCCAGTGAGATCCATTGCAGGTGAACTTGTTGCTTTGAGACTGTTTCCTATTTCTTTAACCAAGTTTAAAAAGTAAGGATGTAATTCCTCAGGATGGAGCAGAACTGCTTACGTGCATTTTGATGGTCCCCTTTCTGTATAATTTTCCGCTGGTAGGTTTTTGCCAGGAGCAGCTTAGCTTTGTAGAATTTTTTGCATTTATGATGTGACTTATAAATGTTCTCTCTCTGCTCTGTTTTTTGGGTAAGGCATGCTTATGCATCTGCTACAATATGAACATGTTTTCTCTGATTGCTGTCAGTTCTTCAGAAAATCAGTCCAGCCTTTTATTTTTCAGTGCACTTAGAGATCTAATTTTTGCTAGGGGTGAACAAGAATGCCATAAATCCGTATATTTCGTAAAAAAAAATTATCAAATGCCTTTTCAGCTCTCCTTATTCCCCCAATTGACAGTTGTAGACAGAGTCTACCAAGATTACCAAGTCTAGCAATAAACACTGTTACGTACTCTTCCTTTTAAGGTAAAGAGGCTCTAACTGCGTATAAATATTGTTTGATGTGTTATGTATGGAAGGGTGCCAACACCCTGGGGCCAGGGAGGGGGAGGGGACCTCCTCCTCCTCCTCCTCCTCCTCTTCCTAGCTCTCAGGAAAAGGAAAAAAAGAGTAGTGAATTCAGGTGTTTCCCTTTCAAGACAATGACTAAAAGATACTATTGCTTGGGTTTTTAACAGGGTCAGAGCTGGAACTTTTCATGGTTCCTTACAAGTAGACATTTATCTTGCAAAATATTAAATATACTCCTTACCCCAAGGTCTTGGCGACCCTCCTCCACTAACTATCATATGAGTGCTCTTGTTTGTATGCATAAATTTTCATTGGTAAATAAATGTCAATGTTTTGAAGTGTTGTTTCACTCCTCAGCACTTTGGAACAGAAAATTCACCAAGAACATCCAATACTATGAAGTCTTCCAATGCTATTTTTGTGTCATGGATAGTATCTTATAACCTCACTTTCAAAGTGTGGTCATGGACTAAGTATATTGATGTGACGCGATGTCCAGTGTGAACATGCCTTGAAGTGATGGTGATGTGACATGACGGTCCTTTGAGGTCTAGTGTGACAAGCTCAAAGTCTGATTCACAGACATCTCATCTTGGTAAAATATTCCACAGTTCATTTCGAGTGGTGGCATTCACACAACCTGTCAATATTTCTCAGGATGTAAGTTTCGACAATGTCGATGCATTGCATCGTATCACAATTTCATAGAACTTCGAGTTTCAGTGAGTTGTAGTATGAGCGCATGATATCTTTCCTACTTTGTCCTCGGGGTGATGGGCTTATTCATCTCATTGCGGAACATTGCCTGTTTTGCGTAGTAGTTGTGAGATCTTGTCTTCTCATACTGCAGCGTGTGGTTATGCTGACAACAGGTCACGCCACGTCGTGGTTGGATGCCAGTGAACTTGGTTGCCCAAGTCACACAGAAGGGCATTCTCCGATTGTTGCACGGTTGCCTAAAATCATTGCACCATTTGCCGGAATGGATCCTTTAGCTTCCGGATTCCTTCCAAACTGCAGAGCTCTCCAATGCTGAAGTCTCATGAGACGTGTAGCACTAGCATAATTGCCTTGTTCTGGCCCATCTGCAGGCTTCTGATTGATGTGTTGGTTACATTTTCCCACGCTACAGCAGCGTACTTCAACACTGGCCTGATAAGTGTCAGGTACAGAATGATGTTGCAGTATGGGAGTAGAGTCATCACTGGGTTCAGTGAGGGGTATAAAGAGCACATTCTGCCCAGCACTTTACTTGTTACTTCCCTGATATCTGCCTTCCATACATTAGATGCCGGTCCAGTGTGACGCCTAGGTAGCGTCCGGTGTTCGTCCGTGAGTCGAGGCCTCCCATAAGGCTGACTGGCTGCAGATCAGCAGGAATCTTCTTGCAGGTGAATATCACTGCCTAGCTTTTGGCCGCATTAAACTTGATCTACCATTTCATGACCCAGGCTCCCAAGATGTCACAGGCCAATTGAAGACAGTGATGCATCAACCTGGCGTTGATGCCGCATCCATACAATGCTGTGTTGTTGGCACAGATTGCTACTTGCACCCCATGCCTCTTAGGACGCCAGCGGTGTAAAGTGAGTAAAGCAAGGGGCTGAGGGCAGGCCCTTGCAGTACTCCAGCTGCAGTGGGACATGATGTCAATGTCCCTTAGTCGGCATGCACATGGAATGTGCGCACAGTCATTGTGCGACACTGGTAGCCCCTGTCTAAGTAGCTTATACACAAGGCCGTCATGCTACATGCTGTCGAAGGCCCTGGAAACATCCAGGAGTACCACCCTTAGATACTTTTGATGTTCCAGTGTTCTCTTCGCCTGCTCCACAGTTTAAGAAGCTGCTGCTGCTGCTGCTGCGTAGAGTGGCCCCTCCTGAAGCCAAACTGTTAGTCAGCGAGCAGTCCTTCCTCCCTGATGTATTGTGACAGCCCCATGATATACAGCCTCTCAAATATCTGCAAGACTGCAGGCAGCAGGCTAATCGGCTGGTGGTTTTGCACTAGGTGTAAGTCTTTTCTGGCCTTGGGGACTACTACAATTTCCGCATGTCTTATGCAGTTGGGAAGTTGCAGGTCCTAAGCACAGAGTTGAAAACTCTAGTAAGTTGTTGAACAGTGTTCAGCGACAGCATCTTCAGCAGCTCAATATTGATATTGCCACACCCACCTTCCTTCCCGCTCTGCAGGCACACAAGTTGCTATATGACCTCTTCTTCCATGATTCCCTCAATAATGTCGTCCAATTCTCTGTGCGCCAGGAACACAGGGATATGCTGCTCCACAAGTCTGACATGCTGGCTAATGTGCCGGTTTTGATGTCAGGCTCTGTGATGACGTCATGCCCGACCTGGAGCAGCAGAACCCACTGGCGTTGTTGTAGGAAGTTTTGTTGTTATCCTCCAGGCTGGTCTGTCTTCTATTCAGAGATTGGCAACTCTACCGGCCCAATCGTTGTTTTGGTGATTTGCAATCACGTACTTGATTTCGTGACGCATTTTGTTGATCGTGGCCTACGTTGCCAGCTGTAATGTGACCTGCCACTCTCGGAAAAGGCAGTTCTTCTCCCGAATGGCCTGGAGGATGTCTAGTGGGAGCTGCTTTGGAAGTTTCTGCTGTCGCCTCTGCCCTCACGGTGTGGCTGCTGCTGCTACTTCATGTGTCAGGCTCATAAATGTGGCAAGAGCTGTGTTGGCACCCTCAGCGTCTGGGTCGGTTATGGTGGTGACTGTCTCTTCTAGGTGGTATCAGAAGTGGTCCAAGTCAGCATTGCAGTACTGCTTGTGGCCGTCCAGTGGTGTAATTCCATCAGTGGCAAAATCAAATATCACCAGGAGGTGGTCAAATGATAGCGCCACATGTGCAGCTGCAATGGCATCATGCGCAGCACTCTTAATGATTGTGATGTCCAGGACAGCAGAGTGGCCATGCTTGGGATAGTGTGTGGGGTTGAAAAGCCCCAGCACCATGGTGTCATGCTGTTGATCCACATGCAGTAGCCTTCTCCCGCTCCTTGTTGTCACCTGGGAGTTCCACTCTGTGTGCTTGGCTTTAAATTTGCCGCTGATGAATAAGTTGCCTCGCATCAACATCAACATGTGGAAGTTGCGCAGTTGCAGCAGCCTGGTTGTCGATAGGCAGCCACAGACTTCACCTGGCCCGCTGAGGTAACACCAGTAGCCCCTATTGTGTTCAACTCTGGCAGCTGGAAGTGATGTTGGCATAGTAATACCTTCACATACACCACTGTTACACCACTTGCCATCTCTCGGTAGCTGTGGTAGCACCAGAAGTTTGGTGCTCACTCATGTTCTCCCAGTTTCAGTCATGTTTTGCTGATTAGGGGGATGTCTATGTCCTCATCATGCAGAAACTGCTCAAACTCGTCAGCTTGATCCCTAATACTGTTCGCATTCCATAAGCAAACAGTTAGCCCCAGTATAGGGGTGTTAGCCGTGATGAACGGCTGGGGATGCTCCTGTGTTGGTGGCCTGATTGGCTGCAATCAGTGCAGATACAATCATCTGTGGAAACTACAGGACGAGCTGCTTAAACTCTTGCAGCATCTCGTGGAGCTCTGCAGCTTCGCTAGGCACACTTTCATGTTGGTCATCTGCATCGGTGGAGGCAGGGCTTGCTCGGCATGTTCGGCATGTTTCAAAGCACTGGTGTCGCTGATAGGCCGCCCTCTCTGCCTTCTGTGCCAATTTCCTGTCCTTGCTGACGTGGGCACTCCTGCTGGTACTGTGCCTGCATCATGCGAGGCTGCTCTGTCTGCCATCCATGCCGCTGGATGTCCAGAGGGAGGGGGCCTGGAGGGAGCAGATCACCCTCTGGCTGCTGCTCTTTTAAAGGCCTTGTAGCCTCTGTAGATGGCTACATGCGTCTCTCTGCACTTGTAGCGGGTTATGGGGTCCATTTTGGGGAACAGACACTCCCTGGTGAGGTGGTCGCCTGTGCATTTGACGCAATGTGGAGTCATCTAGCAGTATTTTACAATGAGGTCAATTCCATGATATTTGAAGCACTGTGGAGGCCCTCTTTTGCACCGTAGTAGTTTCTCCATAGTGAATTTTGCACTGACCACCCTCTTCTCCTGGAATATTTTCCTGTGCACAGGATTGTCATGCAGGACAACCAGGAAGAGAGGCATGTCATTCCCTTTGAGCAATTTTATCCACGGTGTGGTGTGGATGACGTAGCACCTCCCGGAGGTAGGCAGGATCCATGCTGCAGGGCAGTTTTTGGAGAACCACCTTCAGCATCTTCACTGACTGGGACGAATATGTGGAGAAGTGGAGTCCATGCTTTTTCAGGTCCATCACATATCTGTAATCATCCGCAGTGTGAGTAATTATACGGTACAGGTTTTGGCCTACCATCCGCTTCATGAAGATGCACTTCACCACCTGCTTGATGTTCGTCTCCAGCTCCATGAAGGTGTCTCCTCACTGGATGACAAACGGTTGGGGAGGGGGCGCCCTTTTCTGCTATTGTGCATTGGATGCCTCCCCTGTTGTGTCAGGAAGGCTGTGGAAGCAGTTGGCAGTGTTTACCCCACCTGCTGCTAGTACAACTGCACTGGCAGTGTGCCTTATAAACCCATCAGGCAGAGTCATGGCTCCCTTCTGTGATGTCTTCTTCTGTGTGTGCACAGTTGGCAAGCTGTTAGAGGTGCTGGTGGCGGGGTGCTTTCTGGTCGCATCCAGGATAGCATTGGCAGGACGCTTCTGGCAGGTGCACTCTGAAGCCGCATTTTCAGCCTGTTTCTTCGAGTTTTGGGGTCCACAGATGAACCCCATCACGAATTGGAGGTTCTTGTCTGTCTCAGTTGCGGCTTTTGGGCCCCCATTTTTGGGATCGCTCGGCGCGCTGTTGCTGCTTTCGGCCACAGGTCGTCCGTCAGCGGCTTCTCTGGTCTTGGTGGAAGTGGGCGAGGGGTCTGTGGCCCTCCTATGTCCAAAATCCCCGCGACAGTCATCGACGGGAGGCCGTTGTTCGTCGTCAAAACGCGCTATCGGGTCGTTGTAGTTGGGGGGCCGGATGGGGCCGCAAACAGAGCGAGCTCTGCCGGACAGCGATCCGCCACTCCCTTCGCTTCGTCGCTACGGTAGCACGCCATTGCATCTCGGCTCAGAATACAATGTCGATGTGTGCTAACATCGGAAGTTAACCTACTTTTGTTGCGTTCACTAATTTTATAGTAGTGGTTTTTGTGCTTTTTCTGTCTTCTTGATTTTTATTTTAGTGTTATGTTTTGTTTTTGTGGCAAATTACAGTTGTTCCATGACGATTTGGATATTTTTCCCATCGAGTGTTCTTCAATATGTGAGGTTAAATATTCGAAAGCGAAAAATTAATTACGTTTTATATCAGAGCAGGACTGACGCCCACACTGGATATAAATAAGAAATAAGTTGATGAAACTGTTTTAATTAAACAACACTTTAAGTGCAAAAGTAACTCTAATGATGGAGAAAAATACAGTTTTCTATGTAAGGGAAAAAAAACATAATGGACAAGGGAAATAGGTTCTGTTTGTTCCTTTATAAATATTGTATGATGTGTTTGTATATATTTTCCCAGTTAATGTAGATATTTTGAAATGCTGTTTCATTTCTCAGCACTTTACCACCAGAATTTACGTTATAAAGTTTGCGTTGGACAGTAATAAACTTTATCGTTGTTGCTTCCCAAATTCGGATGTTTTACTCAGATTTTTCGTATTGCGGATGGTGATTCATAACTTTACTATCAGCGTTCGGTACTGGCTAAGCGAATTGACGTGACGTGACGTGACAGCAGTGGATTGGCCTTTTTTAATTTGTGGGTAGATTCCCATTACAATCGATTCGCGGTATCGTTTGTTATGAATGTAGTGTAACATCTTTGCTTGAAGTGCTGAAAGGCTGTCAGAGAGTGGATAGTTGTTGTTTTTGTTAAGTTGTAATCAAAATTGGTATTTGGTGGAATAGAGGTGTGTATTCACTTCTAAGTATTGATTGACGTAACTGGTAATGAATGGATTGTAATAACTTACAATTGTAATTTTAATATGTTTTCGGAACATTCAGTTCTTACTGGTATAAGATCAGGCAGTGTCATAATAAGACTAGATAATTTTGGAATACAACTCAACAGTTTGCTTTCATGAAATGGAAACTGCTTTATCACGGTGAGCGTTTTGCATCACTTTCAAATGAAAATCTTATATTCTCTGAGGAGGAGTACTCGTAAATTTTTATTAGCGTTTTGTTATGATGACGAGGATCAACATTAATTTGCTTACAGTGTTCTGTTCTGTAGAGGAGTACGACTAGGATGCACTTTACGTAACATTATTGTGTGTTAATATTGCGTAGTATGTATGTAGTAGACATCAGTTTTAGATTTACGTTGATAGCCTTTACTTACTTTAAAATGTTACGTTTATTTCATAGGTCCACCTATTCACGTAATAAATTCGTTGAGCGAATTGGGCTACCGTGTTGTATGCAGTACTGGAGAAGCAGAGATTGTGTGGACATTGCAGCGTGAAGTGTAAAATATGCCGCATGTTGTTGTGAAAGGTAACGCAGATGGCTCAGAAACGAAAGTTTTTGGTCTAACACAAAAGGAGCTAGCCAAAGCACAAGTTAAACTCCATATATACGGTGGACGTGTGGGTCAAGATGGTCATACTTTTACTCACACACCAATCGAAGTGCTGAATGTTCTTGAAAGAAATTTTGGTTACAGAATTGTCAGTTCTTGTGGGCAAGGTGCTCAAAGCAACCCAATTTGGACATTGCATCGACCATTCTTCTAACATTAGACCAATTTTATTTTTTTTTGCTTTATGGTGAGTATGTAAAATTTCGCATGCTTAAAATTTTTGTAGATTTGTGTGATTCTGTTGTTCAGTATACATATTGTCAGCTTACTAATACAAACGTTGTGTGTGTCAACAATTGTTAACTCTTCCTTGTTGTATAACACTCTGTTTGGCTAGTGTTCTCTCCTTCCTCAGCTTTGTTGTGACATTGTAAGGGAGAGGTGGAACTGTACTATGTGACTATAAACACTACCATCTGTGTTGACTCGTGTTCTTAATGCTTGAATATAAATGTCTTATTGAACGTGTGCTAGAACCATCTCTCTCTCTCTCTCTCTCTCTCTCTCTCTCTCTCTCTCTCTCTCTCTCTAAGGCTTTTTTTTTAATAGTTAAATTACTAGATGCTTACTGGAGTTTTTCATTTTTAATATACAACAAAATATTATGACATAAACCAAGTAGCATATAAACATTATCAAGTCAGAGATTTGGTTATAGTATTATAGTGGACCCTTCCTGTAAGCTTGAATGTGTGATGTACTGAGCTGTACCAGTCAGTCAGTTGTTGAACATTTTTCAACACAAGCTTCCCTAGACCCCTTTTTCTCTTATTTTCTGTTACCTGTGCCAGTTGTGATGGCATTGTATACAACCATGTTCTTGGTTGTCTCAATCTTATGCCCCAAGTGGCTGCCACTAATTGTGATACAGCCTGTACAGAAATCTTAGTTGTGGTGGTTTGTGTTGCTAGGTCTTCAATTGGTCCCTGTAGTGTAGTGCAAGGTGTAGGCTAGGTTGAAAATTGATAATCTGTTTGAGAGTTGACATCGGCAATTTTGTTTTGCTGAGAATCACAAATTTCTCTTTTTGTTAGAACCAAAAAGTGACACAGTACCAATGATAATAAAGAAAACCAAAGATATATTTTTACAATGTCACAGATTATGGCCATGCACAGAATGTATGATTATAAGGCCTCTCTGGCTTGGCCACGTAAGAATATTGAAAACGAGGCCATCAACAGTAATGAATATAAGCAGTTCATTTTTGTCAGTGCTTTCACTCTTGTTTCATTGAGTTTGTTTTTGAGGTTAGAGAGAGTGAGTTTCTATTTGGTATGAATTTGTTTCTAATTAAGGGTTTTGCAAACAAATCTGGCAACATTTAGTGAGAAGTCGTTAATAATATGAAACATTGCTGTGATGTAATGATAGTGTGTGATAAAAAATAATGAGGTTCTTCACAGAATTGGCAAGGAGAGAGACGTATGGAAAACATTGACAAGAAGAAGGGGCAAGATGATGGGCCTGAGTTAAGATATCTGGTAATAATGTCCATGGTACTAGAGAAAGCCATAGAGGTTAAATACTGTAGGGGAGGGAATAGATTGGAATATACCCAGCAAATAATTGAGGATATAGGGGTCAAGAGGTGCTCTGAAAGGAAGAGGTTGGCACAAGACAAAATCTGTGATGGGCTGTGTCAATCCAGTCAGAAGACTCGTGTCTGGAAAAAAGTTATATTGTCCATTATAAATTGCCACAAGATGCGCTGAAAAGAAGTAAAACAGTTCAGAAAAAGGAAACTCTTTGACTCTTATAATGAATAAACTGATGTAAATTAGAAAGGTCGTAAATCATAGACACTGTTCACAGCTAAAGAGATGTAATGTATTGGATCTGTCAGTTAATTAGAATTTCTTTTCTTCTTGTTCGTCCTTTTTTCTGTGCACAGGTACACTCTTGGTATCTGAAAAGATGTCGCAGTCTCACTGTCATTCTCACAACATTGTGACGCCCTCAGTGTATCAGACGCTGGATGAACTGGATTTTGAAAGAGGACTATGGTCTCCAGGTTTGGAAATAACATTTTGTTGTCTGCCTTTATTCTTTGAATGACATGTTTACTAAATGTTCCTATTTTATTTTATGCTGTTGACTTTGTTGCATGTTATGTACAGGAGATACAACAAAAGAGATAATTAAACAGTGAGACATCCAGGATAGACTCACAATAATATGAACTAGGATAGATTGGTACTTACGTTATAGAGCTGGTGTTGGGTGGCCGACTTGCACATTTAAAATTGGATGAAGCAGCTGGGCACAGTCCTCCTTCAGATTTAGAAAAATCCATACACACAACTGACACACATGACCAGTGTTATCTTTGGCACTGAGGCACGACTCGGTTCTTACAAGAAAGGGCTCATACTACTTTGGGAATGGGGCGTTTGGAGGACAGGTTTTTGATCATGTTGTGGGTCTATAGAGGCTCTGGATTTGGTAGGGTGGCAGGAGGGAGTTTCTGAGACTAAGGTGGATGTAGTATGTGTACAAGACATTGTTTGAGAACAATAACAAAGGGAATGAACTAGAAGTGGTTAGCAGCTAGTCTCTACTGCTTGACTTGCAAATGTTAATTCCAAATTTATTTTAATTGGATATAATCAAAGGTGGGAGTATGAGGGGGAATAGAGTGGACAGTTTTATTCTCCATAGGACCAAAGGTGGCAGGGGTAAAATACAGGGATTGAAAGGCTATTTACAATTTGTACAGAAACCAAATGGCAGTTATAAAGGTCGAGGGGCATGAAAGGGAAGCAGTGGTTGGGAAGGGAGTGAGACAGGGTTGTAGCCTCTCCCCGATGTTATTCAATGTGTATATTGAGCAAGCAGTAAAGGAAACAAAAGAAAAATTTGGGGTAGGTATTAAAATCCAAGGAGAAAAAATAAAAACTTTAAGGTTCGCCGATGACATTGTAATTCTGTCAGAGACAGCAGAGGACTTGGAAGAACAGTTGAATTGAATGGACAGTGTATTGAAAGGAGGATATAAGATGTACATCAACAAAAGTAAAACGAGGATAATGGAATGTAGTATAATTAAATCGGGTGATGCTGAGGGAATTAGATTAGGAAATGAGACACTTAAAGTAGTAAAGGAGTTTTGCTATTTGGGGAGCAAAATAACTGATGATGGTCGAAGTAGAGGGGATATAAAATGTAGACTGGCAATGGCAAGGAAAGTGTTTCTGAAGAAGAGAAATTTGTTAACGTCGAGTATAGATTTAAATGTCAGGAAGTCGTTTCTGAAAGTATTTGTTTAGAGTGTAGCCATGCATGGAAGTGAAACATGGACAATAAATAGTTTGGACAAGAAGAGAATAGAAGATTTCAAAATGTGGTGCTACAGAAGAATGCTGAAGATTAGATGGGTAGATCACATAACTAATGAGGAGGTATTGAATAGGACTGGGGACAAGAGAAGTTTGTGGCACAACTTGAGTAGAAGAAGGGATCAATTGGTGGGACATGTCCTGAGGCATCAAGGGATCACAAATTTAGCACTGGAGGGCAGCGTGGAGGGTAAAAATCGTAGAGGGAGACCAAGAGATGAATACACTAGCAGATTCAGAAAGATGTAGGTTGCAGTAGGTACTGGGAGATGAAGGAGCTTGCACAGGATAGATTAGCATGGAGAGCTGCATCAAACCAGTCTCAGGCATGAAGACAACAACAACAGGACCAAATTGAGGAGCAAATCTCCAAGGTCATGGAACATGTCAGCATAATTACAACATAAAAGTAATAGATAAAAATGAATGCTCACGAATCCACAAAAAGCCAGTCCATAAGTTTAAGTAAATGCAATCAACAATACAACAAGAATCAGCTTAATTTTTCAAGGAACTCCTCGACAGAATAGGAGGAGTGACCCACAAGGAAACTTTTCAGTTTCGACTTGAAAGCGCATGGATCACTGCTAAGATTCTTGATTCGAGTGGTAGCTTATTGAGAATGGATGCAGCGGTATACTGCACACCTTTCTGCACAAGACTTAAGGAAGACAGATCCAAATGCAGGTTTTATTTCTGCCGAGTATTAACTGAGTGAAAGCTGCTTATTCTAGGGAATAAGCTAATATTGTTAACAAGAAAAGATAGTGAGGAATATACAGGGTGGTCCATTGATCTTGACTGGGCTAAATCTCTCATGAAATAAGCTTCAAACGAAAAAACTACAAAGAATGAAACTTGTCTAGCTTGAAGGGGGAAACCAGATGGCGCTATGGTTGGCCCACTAAATGGTGCTGCCATAGGTCAAACAGATATCAACTGCATTTTTTAAAGTAGGAATCCCCATTTTTTATTACATATTCGTGGAGTACGTAAAGAAATATGAATGTTTTAGTTGGACCACTTTTTTCGCTTTGTGATAGATGGTGCTGTATTAAACACAAACATATGGCTCACAATTTTAGACAAACTGTTGGTAACAGGTAGGTTTTTTAAATTAAAATACAGAACGTAAGTACGTTTGAACATTTTATTTTGGTTGTTCCAGTGTGATACATGTACCTTTGTGAATTTATCGTTTCTGAGAAAGCATGCTGTTACAGCGTGATTACCTGTAAATACCACATTAATGCAATAAATGCTCAAACTGATGTCCGTCAATCTCAATGCAGTTGGCAATACGTGTAATAACATTCCTCTCAACAGCGAGTGGCTCGCCTTCCGTAATGTTCCCACATGCATTGACAATACGCTGACGCATGTTATCATGCATTGTCGGTGGATCACGATAGCAAATATCCTTCAGCTTTCCCCACAGAAAGAAATCCAGGGACGTCAGATCCGTTAAACGTGCAGGCCATGGTATGGTGCTTCGACGACCAATCCACCTGTCATGAAATATGCTATTCAATACTGCTTCAATCACATGCGAGCTATGTGCTGGACTTCCATCATGTTGGAAGTACATTGCCATTCTGTCATGCAGTGAAACATCTTGTAGTAACATCGGTAGAACATTACGTAGGAAATCAGCATACATTGCACCGTTTAGATTGCCATTGATAAAATGGAAGCCAGTTATCCTTTCTCCCATAATGCTGCACCATACATTAACCTGCAAGGTCGCCGATGTTCCCCTTGTTGCAGTCATCGTGGATTTTCCGTTGCACAATAGTGCATATTATGCCTGTTTATGTTACCGCTTTTGATGAATGACGCTTCGTCACTAAATAGAATGCGTGCAAAAAATCTGTCATCATCCCGTAATTTCTCTTGTGGCCAGTGGCAGAACTGTACACGACATTGAAAGTCGTCGCCATGCCATTCCTGGTGCATAGAAATATGTACGGGTGCTATCGATGTTGATGTAGACACTGACATTTTTAGATTCACGAGTCTCGTGCAATTTGTCTGCTACTGATGGATGGATTAGCCGCGACAGCAGCTAAAACACCTACTTTGGCATCATCATTTGTTGCAGGTCATAGTTGATGTTTCACATGTGGCTGAACACTTCCTGTTTCCTTAAATAACGTAACTATTCAGCGAACGTTCCGGACGCTTGGATGATGTCATCCAGGATACTGAGCAGCATACATAGCACACACCCGTTGGGCATTTTCATCACAATAGCCATACATCAACACGATATCGACCATTTTCCGTAATTGTTAAATGGTCCGTTTTAACACAGGTAATGTATCAAGAAGCAAATACTGTCCGCACTGGCGGAATGTTACGTGATACCACGTATTTATACATTTGTGACTATCACAAAGCGAAAAAAAGTGTTCCAACTAAAACCTTCCTATTTCTTTACGTACTACATGAATATGTAATAAAAATGGGGCTTCCTATTTAAAAAAAACGCAGTTGATATTAATTTGACCTATGGCAGCGCCATCTAGTGGGCCAACCATAGCGCCATCTGGTTTCCCCCTTCAAGTTAGACGAGTTTCGTTCTTTGTAAGTTTTTTCGTTTGTTGCTTATTTTGTGAGATATTTGGCCTGGTCACTATCAATGGACCACCCTGTATATATTGAGTGGCCAATGTCAAAATACCCAGACTTGTGAACAGGGGTCGACAAAAGGTTTGTGAACTTATACCACTTATTGCCTGAACTGCACATTTCTGAGCCAAAAATATCCTTTTAGAATGGGAAGAGTTACACCAAAATCTAACACCATATGACATAAGTGAATGAAAATAAGCAAAGTAGACTAATTTTCGTGTTGAACGATCACTCACTTCAGATACTGTTTGAATAGTAAAAGTAGCAGCATTAAGTCTTTGAATAAGATCCTGAACGTTGACTTTCCACAACAGTTTACTATCTGAAGACCTAGAAATTTGAACTGTTCAGTTTCACTAATCATATGCCCATTCTGTGAAAGTAAAAGTCAGGTTTTGTTGAATTGTGTGTTAGAAACTGTAAAAACTGATTCTTACTGTGATTAGCGTTAATTTATTTTCTACAAGCCATGAACTTATATCATGAACTGCACTATTTGAAACCTAGCCAATGTTGCACACAACATCCGTTACTACCAAGGTAGTGTCATCAGCAAACAGAAATATTTTAGAGTTACCTGTAATACTAGAGGGCATATCATTTAGATAAATAAGAAACAGGAGTGGCCCCAACACTGATCCTTGGGGCACCATTCACTTGACCGTATCTCACTCAGACCCCACATCACAGCCATTCTCAACACTGTGAATAATGACCGTTTGCTGTCTGTTGCTAAAGTAAGAGGTGAAACAAATGAGAGTTACTCCCTGTATCCTGTAATGGTCCAACTTCTGGAGCAATATTTTGTGATCAGCACAATCAAACACCTTACTTAAATCAAAAAATATGCGTAGCATTCGAAACCGTTTGCTTAACCCATCCAGTACCTCACAGAAAAAAGATAATATTGCATTTTCAGTTGTTAAACGACTTCTAAAGCCAAACTGTACATTTGATAGCAAATTGTGTGATATAAAATGATCAATTATCCTTACATGCACAGCCTTTTGAAAAACTTTAGCAAATACTGATGGCATAGAAATGGGTCTAAAATTATCTGCATTATTCCTTTCTCCCTTTTTATAAAGCGGCTTTACTACTGAGTACTTTACTCGTTCAGCAAACTGACCATTCATAAAGAAAAATTACAAATATACCTAAATACAGGGCTAACATGTGCAGCACAGTACTTTAATGTTCTGCTAGACATTCCATCATAACCATGAGAGTCCTTAGTCTTCAGTGATTTGATTACCGACTCAATCTCCCTCTTGTCTGTATCGCTGAGGAGTATTTCAGACATCAATCTCGTAAAGGCATTTGCCAAGAAAGTTATATGATTCTTTGTAGAAAGTAAATTTTTGTTTAATTTAGCAGCAATGCTCAGAAAATGGTTGTTCAATGCTGTACATATATCTGATTTATCAGTAACAGAAATATTTTTACTGCAAATTGACTTTATATCAACCACCTTGAGCTGCTGACCAGACACGTCCTTCACAACTGACCATATGGTTTTCATTTTATCCTGTGAATTAGCCTATTCTATTTGCATACCACATAAACTTAGCCTTCCTAATAACAATTTTAAGTACCTTACAATACTGTTTGTAATGAGCTACTGTAGCTTGATTGTGACTACGTCTAACATTTTGATATAATTCCCACGTAATTTTACATGATATCCTTATCCCACTAGTCAGCCACCCAGGCTGCCTATTACTGCTATTACCCTGCTTAGAACGTTGTAATGGAAAGCAACTCTCAAAGAGCATGAGAATTGTTTTAAGGAAAGCATTGTATGTATCATCTATGGTATCGGCACTATAAACATCCTGCCACTCTTGTTCCTTGACAAGGTTTAAAATATTGTTGTTGGATTAACTTTCCTACATAGTTTAAAATTAAATGTGGCATTTGTTAGGGTACTCTAAAGCCTTTTAGTGTTAAGATTTGTGCATCATGGTCTGAAAGGCCAGTCACCCTTTTACTAACAGAATGCCCATCTAGTAATGAAGAATGAAAAAATATTGTCTATGTCTGTGCTACTGTTCCCCTGCACCCTAGCTGGAAAACACACAATCTGCATCAGATCATATGAATTTGAGTTCTACCAACATCCTTTTTCTTGAACCATCATATACAAAATTTATATTGAAATCGCCACATATAACTAATTTCTGGTACTTCGTACAAAGTGAATCAAGAACCCTCTCTAGGTTTAGCATAAATGCTCTGAAATCAGAGTTAGGGGACCTATAAACAACAACAACAATTAGAAGTTTAGTTTCACTAAATTCAACTGCCCCCGCACAACATTCAAATATTTGTTCAGTGCAGTGCCATGATACATTTATGGACTCAAATGGTATTCTGTTTTTTATGTACATAGCCACTCCTCCACCCTACAAGGAACTCCTTGAAAAACAGCCAGCTAATCTGTATCCTGGTAAAGGAAGCCTCTGAATTGTCAAATTATTTAAGTGGTGCTCTGATATACCAGTAATTTCAGAGTCAACATCTATAAGCATTTAACTAACTTTATCTCTAATACATCTTATATTTTCATGAAATATGCTAATTCCTTCTCTACTTGGAAACATGTCATCCTCTGAAGGTGAGCCCTTAGTTAGAGGGACTTCTTTAACCCTCCCGTTACCAACCTTTTTCACACCTCTATTTTACCAAGTGGGGTATTTGGACTACCCCAAAAGAGTTTTGTGTTTTATTGTAATATTTGTTCTCAGATTTCGTTATTTCCATTGAATGGGTTTATTTAGTATTGAAAAACACCTTTTCAGTTTATTACAAGTATTTAATCAGATCACAGATACAAAGTACAAAAAAATTTTATTATCTTCCACTAAATTCAGTACTCAACAAACAGAAAATTAATAATCAATGTATCTCAACAGTCACTGCAGTAAAATAACACAAGACTTTTTTCAACTTTTCAGTCAAGTACATTTTTGCACTGCATGCACTTCACATTAACAATTTCTTGCACATTACACAACAGAATCTTGTTTTTCCGATCTTCGTTTCTCTTGCAATCTTGACATCGTTATGGTGTTGGTAGCTTGGAACACTGGGTCTGGATCACTGCTGTAGGAATTGCAATACCACAAGCTTTCAGTGCATCTTGTACATCTTTATGAAGATAGTTGATATTTTTGGCTCTTTCTTCCATGTTGCCTTTGCTGAGTCCAAATGCCAGTTCAGTCGTGAAGAGTTTTACATCAGCTTCAGTTATTCTTCTGCCATTCAGGAATTCTTTGAGTGTACAGAATATTTGCAATATCTATCATTTCCATGAAGATTCTTCGTGTCCATCACCTCGTTCCTCTAACACAACTGTATTCTCTTGTCATTTTGTCCCTATTATCTACAGCACCTTTGGTTTTGTTGTAGTGCAGTATGATTTCGAGTTTTTTGTTCACGTTCTTCACCACTCACTTGTCTCCCATTATGCTGAGTAGAGAGTAGTATTACTGCCTTTCCCTTCTTTGGAACATAGGAAACTAGGGTCAAGTCATTTGTGAAACAAAACATTGAAGAGTGAACTTCTCTCTTTCTGTTTTGCAAGAATTCCGTCAGAATAGCTTTCTTATTGGAACACAAGGTACCGACCAATGTCATGTTTCGTTTTAGTAGTTCAGCAGCCAGTGGAAAACTGGTGAAAAAATTATCAGTTGTTACACCATGACCGTTATTCAGAAATGGTTCCATCAGATCCAAAACAACTCTCTGCCCTTGATTCACTTCCTGAATATTGTCCACCATTCCTGTGTAAATTTGGATCCATAATAAGTAAGATGTCTTCACATTAGGACAAACCCAAATTTTAATGCCTTACTTGCCAGGCTTGCTCTTCATATTAACCCTAAAAGGGCAGTTTCCTCAGTACATTGCTAATCATTCATAAGTAGTCACGTATTCATAAGGATAGAAGTTCTTGCACAAGTTAGATTGAAATTTGTCGAACACTACCCTGATGGCTTGTAGCTTCTCCTTGGTTTCTTCAATTCTCTGTGCTCTTGTGTCTGTTATCAAATCGCAAGAATTTCAGTATAGACAAAAATCAGTTTCATGACATGGCAGCAGAAAAGAATGGTTGCCAAAAGGCAACATTACCTCCCCACAGATCGGAAGCATTTGTGTGATCGTACACTTCAGTTGCATTTGTATCTCTCCATGTCGTTTTGTTTGAAGAATGAGCTGTGTTCCACAAAGAAATTACTCGTTTGGCTTCCCTGTTCGTTCCTTCTACAATGATGCTCATGATTTCCGGTGAGATAAATAATCAAAATTACTCTGTTATTGTTTTGATTGTTTTTCCATGATTCACTGGGCCAGGTGTTACGTTCAAAATCTTGCGACGTCAATGCCACCCATCTTTTGGTGGTTCACTAGAAAATTGTAGTCCACTTATAGAAACAAACAAATCTCCAGTGTCTTCTTCTTCTTCTTCTTCTTCTTCTTCTTCTTCTACTACTACTACTACTTGTTCATGTGAATGTGTAATGTCTTCTGATATTTCATCATCAGCTTTATCTGAAGCTATGACATGGTCTTTGTCAAGAGGTTCCATATATTCATTCAGTTCATTATCAATGTCAAATTCAACTCAACAGTAGTAACCAGCAACAATAACAAACATTGAATCTATGGAAAAAACTCAACAAAGAAGATGAATGTCAGATATATTTTCCAAAATCTTCTTTTTCTACAAATAAGAAAATAAGACATTTCATACCAAGCGGGGTAGTCTCACAATCCCACCAATAAATGACTTGAATAACAATGATAAAGCCAAAAAAATTACAGTCGTGAGTGAATTCAACATCAATCATTTTAGTACAAAGTCATGAAACCACAGGCATATGTGGCCCTTCAGATAACATTACTATAGGGAAAAAATCAACCTGGGGTAGTCATAACACCCCACTTGGTAATGTGATGATGCGAGGGTTAAGCAGGTGTACCTAACAGCCGACTTCAATCCAAAAAAATGTGCAGCTCTAACACCAACTACTACAGGAATTTTTCAATGAGTGATACTGTCAAGACCCGTGTGGGTCCAGGGATTAGAATAGGCCCGAGGTATTCCTGCCTGTCGTCAGAGATGACTAAAATGAGTCTCATATGTTTTGGCCTTGATGTGATGGTCTCCTATAGGGTTTGACCTCCATTCTTCAGAATTTTCCCAAAGAGCGAGCCAGTTGGGGAAGGGCGCCTTATATGGTGGATCGTGTCCATTGTGCATAGAGATCTTTATCCCACTCTCTCATTGTTGCATTTCAATCTTGCCCATACTCCATCTCTTGGCTGAGGGCACCTTCCTGAGTGTGTTTTCCATCGTGCACTATGCAATGTCGCTTTCTGCATTGATAATGACCATGGGCTTCTTTGCACCTGATATCCAGCTCGGTAGCCAGTCCATTGTGGTGGGGCCGCCACGTACCGTGTTGGTTGTAGCCTCCTGACCACACAGGGATCGCTCTGCTGATGCCTGCGTTGTTAACTCCCCACATATGCCAAGGAGTAGATGCCCGTCACCCTGGGGCATCGGGACTCCCGGCAATGACCATCCTGCTAGGTGGCCTTTGCTGTGGCTAGGTGGCACCCATGGGGAGGGACCCTGTTCGGAGTGGGTGGCATCCGGGCGGATGACATGCGATGAAGCGTAGTCCATCATCTCTTGCTGGTGTTGAAACACCAGCAGTCTCTGAGCGTTCATGAGCTCAATTCAACGCACAGAGGTACGACCCCAAATCGTTCCCCTCCCTGGCCACACCATGGGAGGAACGTCAGGCTAAGGATGGCAGCAGATTTTATTTGCCCTGGTACCTTGTATGTTGAGAGCTGATGGATAATCTTTCATGACGATGAAGCCTCAGTTTTTTGTTGAGAATTTCGAAGACAACTTTGGGGAGGTGGAGGGCTTGTCCAAAATAAGATCTGGGTCAGTCTTGATCAAAACAGCATCCTCTGCTCAGTCACGGATGTTACTCGCTTGTGACAAGCTGGTGGATGTTTCTGTAACCATCATGCCCCATAAGAGCTTAAATATGGTCCAGGGTATCATATTTCACAGGGACCTTCTTTTGCAGTCTGACGATGAGCTGCGTGCCAATTTAGTGTGGCGAGGTGTACGTTTCATCTGGCGTGTCCACCGGGGTTCGAGGGATAATCAGGTTGCCACCGGTGCCTTCATCTTGGCCTTCGAGTGTGATACATTGCCCGAGAAGGGCAAGGTGGTGGTCTACCGCTGTGATGTAAAACCCTATATCCCTCCCCCAATGTGGTGCTTTAAGTGCTGGAAGCTAGGCCATATGTCTTTGCGCTGTACTTCCAGCGTCAGATGTTGAGATTGCGGATGCCCATCACATCCCAATACTCCATGTGCCCTGCCTCCCATCTGTGTCAACTGCAGAGAGTACCATTCGCCTTGATTGCCATACTGCAGGATTCTCCAGAAAGAAAGGAAAGTCGTGGAGTACAAGACCTACACTGAGGCTAAGAGAAAATTTGAATGCCTGCATCCTGTACATATGACATTGTCTTACACTGCCACTACAACAGCTCTGGCACCATCAGCTCTGCCAATCCTAGTCACCTCTCAAAGTTAGAAGACTGCACCTGCCCCCTTTATAAAAGGTGGAGGAAATTCCCTCCCTGTTGCTCCTGCACCACATGCTTTAAGAGCAACATTCCCCACCCCAACCATCGGGAACGTCTGTCCCCACTTCTAAGCTGGAGAAGCAGCTGGTGTCGTAGGGCTTCACGGTCATCCTCAGTCCCAGAGACTGAGCCAGTGAAGTCCTCCCAGTCGGGGAAACCCAAGGAGCAGCGAGAGAAATCCGAACAGAAGACCCCTAAGACCAAGGAAATTGCAGTGGCACTCACACCACTGCTACCTACAAGCTCTGTATCTGAGGATGGGGTGGAGATTCTGGCATCCTCTGAGGACCATGTCTCGCCAGACCCTCAGGATGGGGTGGAGATTCTGGCATCCTCTGAGGACCATGTCTTGCCAGACCCTCAGACACAATGGATGTAGACTGCTCAGGCAATAAGGCGGTGGCAGCAGGTGAGTCTGAGGCATAAACTGCCTCATTGAATGTTCCATGCCTTCCTAGTCTCACAATGATGTCATCCTCCAGTGGAATTGCGGCAGTTTTTTCCACTGTCTGGCTGAGCTATGGCATCTGTTCAGCTTTACACCTACTATCTGCATTGCCCTCCAGGAAACCTGGTTCCAGGCAATGCAGACCCCTGCCCTCCGCAGCTATAAGGGATATTACAGAAACCGTAGAGACTAAAATTGAGTGTCAGGTGGAGTTTGCGTTTATATCCTGAACTCAGTCTTGCCTCCTTCAAACGACTCTGTGTTTGTCAGAATAAGGATGACACAGAAAATAACTGTCTGCAATGTGTATCTTCCTCCAGATGATGAAGTACCCCTGAATGTATTAGCTGCACTGATTAATGAACTCCCTAAACCTTTCCTACTTTTGGGAGATTGTAATGCCCATAACCCCCATGTGGGGTGGCACCTTGTTTACTGGCCAAGACATGAGCCACACATTTCAGTGTGGTTCATGGTAGTTAATCAGCCATTGATTTATCAATTTGCAGCCCAGGATGTCTCCCATCTATCCACTGGAGATTACATGACGACCTGTGTGGTAGTGACGACCATTTCCCCATCTTCCTATCACTGACCCGGCATCAGGCACATGGAGGCCTGCCCAGGTGGGCTTTAAACAAGGCGGACTGGGGAACTTTCACCTCTGCTGTCATTGTTGAATCTCCCCCACATGGTAACATCGGTGTGATGGTTGAGCAGGTGACTACAACAATTGTTTCTGCAGCAGAAAATGCGATTCCTTGCTGTTTAGGGTGCCCCCAGCGTAAGGCAATCCCTAGGTGGTTGCCGGAAGTCGCTGAAGCAATTAGGGAGCATCGGCGAGGTCTACAGTGGTATAAATGGCATCCTTCAATGGAGCACCTCATAGCCTTTAAACGGCTCTGTGTCCACGTTCGCCACCTTACCAAACGACGGAAGCAGGAGTGTTGGGAGAGATACGTCTTGACCATTGGGTGCCATATGTCACCTTCCCAAGTCTGGGCGAAGATCAAACGTATTTTCGGATGTCAGACCCCAACAGGCGTTCCCGGTGTTACCATAAATGGCGTGTTATCTACTAATGCAAACACAATTGCCGAGCACTTTGCTCAAGCTTCTGCAAGGGGGCAGCCTTTTGCACTCTCATACGGCAGGCGGAAGGGAAAGTCCTCTCATTCACTACACGTCACAGTGAATCCTATAATGCCCCATTTACAGAGTGGGAGCTGCTCATTGCCCTTGCATATTGTCTCAACTAAGCTCCTGGACCTGATCGGATCCACAGCCAGATGATTAAACATCTCTCATCTGACTACAAGCAACAAATCCTCGTCATCTTCGACCAAATCTGGTGCGTTGATATCTTTCCATCGCAATGGCGGGAGAGCACCATCATTCCAATGTTCAAACCCGGTAAAAAGCTGCTTGATGTGGATAGCTATCGGCCCATCAACCTCACCAACATTCTTTGAAAGCTGCTGGAATGTATGGTGTGTCGGCGGTTGGGTTGGGTCCTGGAGTCACGTGGCCTACTGGCTGCATGTCAGGGCGGCTTCCACCAAGGTCACTGTACCACTGATAAATTTGTGTCCCTCAAGTCTGCCATCCGAACAGCCTTTTCCAGGTGCCAACACCTGCTTGCCGTCTTTTTTGAGTTACGTAAGGCATATGACATGGCCCGGCGACATCATATCCTTGTCACATTGTATGAGTGGGGTCTCCGGGGCCTGCTCCCGATTTTTACCCAAAACTTCCTGTCGCTCTGTACTGTCCGTGTCCATGTTTGGTGCCTCCCATAGTTCTATCTATCTCCAAGAGAATGGAGTCCCGCGGGGCTCTGTATTGAGTCTCTCTCTGGTTTTAGTGGTCATTAACAGTCTAGCAGCAGCTGTTGGGCCCTCTGTGTCTCACCTTCTCTTGATGCAGACAACTTCTGCATTTCTTATTGCTGCTCCAGTACTGGTGTTGCTGAGCCTCGCCTACAGGGAGCGATCCACAATGCACAGTCATGGGCTATAGCCCATGGCTTCCAATTTTCTGCCATGAAGACATCAGTCATGCGTTTCTGCCGGCACGTCATACCATGCATCCGGAACCAGTACTTTACCTTAATGACAATAGTGGAGACATTGATTCTTAGGTTTGGTTTTCGAAGCTTGTTTGACTTGGATTCCTCATCTTCGTCAGCTTAAACGGAAATGCTGGCAGCACCTCAATGCCCTTCACTGCCTGAGCAACACCAACTGGGCTGCAGATCGCTCTACACTGCTGCAGCTCTACAGAACCCTTGTTCAATCCCGGCTTGACTATGGGAGTGTGATTTATGGTTCGGCAGCACCCTCAGCATTGCGTTTGCTCAACCCATTGCACCATTGTGGAGTTCGATTAGGGACAGGAGCTTTTAGGATGAGTCCAGTGAAAAGTGTACTGGTGGAGGCTGGAGTCCCTCCAGTGAAGATCAGACGTGCACAACTGCTCGCCAGTTACATTACACACATTGGTAGCTCTCCA
Organism: Schistocerca cancellata; assembly: GCF_023864275.1. Taxonomy (NCBI): domain Eukaryota; kingdom Metazoa; phylum Arthropoda; class Insecta; order Orthoptera; family Acrididae; genus Schistocerca; species Schistocerca cancellata. The sequence goes on along the minus strand of NC_064627.1, from coordinate 702,443,828 downwards.
GAACATCTTAATTACCGCCTTCTTTTCCCAATCACGATGGTTCACCACCCGCATATGCGGCCCAGGTCAGGGCTAACGATTGCAGCTGGCATGCAATTGCTTCTATCTTAACTGGAGTCCATCCCATCACCACCTCTCCTCGAGGTCCATTCACATACACCTCCAAGAGGTTTTGGGCCTGATTTATATTGTTCTACGGGACTAGGTTGGTGAGGGCTGTAGACTGAAAGAACTTGATCAGATAGAGATCATTCTGGAAGAGTGGGTCGCCACCAGAGATGAGTACTTTTATGGTGTGGCCATTTGGAGGGATTCCTTGAGCTGGGCAACAATGTAGGAGATGTATATGAGGCTAGGTTCAGTCTAACGATAGGAAAATTTTTCTGTATTGGCATTGAAGGAAGCAGCAAGAAACCATATTGGAAGGTAAAAACACACACAAATACGTAGAATGTCTAGGAAGATGAAACCAGATGAAGTATAGTAATAAGTGGCTAAAACAACATGAAGTACAATAAACTGAAATGAAAACAAAATAGACATGAAAGTGGGACACAATCAGAGTCAGAATATAAATGAAAATAAGATAATGGTAATTGTGCGAGGTGTAGGTCTCTGGCTGGATATGGGTGGAGAGAGTGAGGCATAATGTGTGAATGGATTGGGTAAGGTCAGTCTTGTGAGTGAATGAATATAGGGGGAGTCTGTTAGGTATGTGGTGCAGGCAGGACCAGGAATACCTGTGAAAATACACATTGGTGAAGGAAGGTTGTTGGATCGGTGTGGAGGTCCAGGATGGTCCATGCAGTGTGAGCCTGTTGCTGTGTGTTGTGCACTGGCAAGGCCTTTGCTATAGGACAGATCTGGTGCATCACAGGTTGCTTGGTATGCCAGTGAAAACTCTGTGTGGTTCGTGAGGTGACAGGGAAAGAAGGAAAGAAAGAGGATGGACACTAAGTGGTGTGATAGATAATGGTAACAAAGGGAAACAGCACCGGGTTGTGGTATGAAAGAGAAGTTGCTAGGAAAAATCAAGCAGTGGAAAATCCGAGTTGGCATAGTAACAGTATGAATAATGATAGTGTATCACCACATAGAATGGGCATTAATTAGATGTAGAAGCACACAAACATACACAAATGGCATATATGGCCACTGTCATCTTGGGGCACTGAGGCCTACTGTCTTGATATTTATTTCAGTCCAAATTTTTGTGTATGCCTCTTTTTTAATTGTATGGTAAAGAGTATTTTCTTTTGGAAATGTGATATTAAGAAATCTTTGTCTATCTGTGTTTTGGGTTTGTGCTTCTGTAAGTGACTATGAGAACATCTCAGCTCATGGGGAGTCACATTGCAATTGTTCAGTCATCTATATATAAACTGATAATTGTAATGGACCAGAATGTAGCATTGTGTGCAATTGGTACTCATTAAAGCAATTTCAATTTTAATGATATAGAACATTTTAATCTTCATTACTTCTGGGTATTGTTCCTCCTTTTAGTAATGTTGCACGAACGAATCCGAACTTGCTGCTCAGGCACCTCACTTCTATCCCTATCCCACCTCTTTTCAGAGTTGAAAAAGAAAAGTGCATAAAATACTTTTCATATTATTAATCATTTGCATAGTTAAAAAAATCATATCAGTTTGTGGGTTGTTGGGGGTGGGGCTGGAAAGTACCAGTGTGGTCAGTGCTAATTAATGCATTGAGTGAAATGATATACTAACAAATGTGTTGACTTTATGCAAGTTATTGAGTTATTTTGTAGTACAGAATGATACACTTACTTGTTGGCAGTAAGATTGCGTATTTCCCTTTCTGACAGCCCAGAATGGTGATATGTCTCGTGTAAAGAACCTCTTAGAGCGCGGTGTCCCTGTTGATAGCAGAGACTCTGCTGGCTACACTGCACTACATTATGCTGCACGGGCTGGACATGCTGCCATATGCCAACAACTTATTGCAGCTGGAGCGTTGTTGGACACAAAGACACGTGCTGGAGGAGCTACACCTCTACACAGAGCAGCAGCATCTGGTAAACTACATATTGTCCAACTGTTATTGGAAGCTGGGGCAAATAGTGCAGTTACTGATGCAGATGGGAGAACAGCTTTACACCGTGCTGCAGAGGAAGGACATTCTGATGTTGCAGAATTGCTGTTAAAGAATAATAAACAGTTAAACAACATGAAAGATATTAAAGGGCGCCTAGCAGTTGAATGTGTTAAGGATCAGACCATGCTTTCTGTTTTTTTATAAAAGAAACAATAAAAAGAGAAGCAATATTCTCTTTATCAGAATACATTAAAACACTATTTACTGTGTGTCTTTTCAAGTACTGAAATGAAATAATTTGTAGCTTGTGACAACTCCTGGAAAATTGAACTGTTGAAAGAACTGATCGTAATTTGAAATTTCAAGTTAGTACCTTTACAACACTTCCTCACTAATCAATTAATAGAAGCAGTTGCAGCTAGAGATGCAAAGTATGGATTCGTGATAGAAAAGCATCATTTTCGTGTTGTGTCACCATTGTTTTATATATCCAGCTTCACTGTCTCGTTTGTTCCTCTTTTCAGCCTTGATATGAATGTTAGTTTTGTAGCTTTGTTTGCCACTATTTCTCTAGTTCGGTTATCTTCCTCCACCATGTAAGTTTTAACATTTTTGATAGTCTTAATCATACTTTTCTCACATATTTACATGTAATATACAGTGCTAAAATAGTTGCTTTGACACTGTTGTAATTTTCATAGTATAAAAAATGTGTAAAGTGAAAGTTTTTGGATGAAACTATTACAATTACGTTGACAGAAATTACGAATCTTCAGTAAGTGTCATATAAACTGATATCTTTAAAACAACTTCATTTCTTTGCCAGCTTTTGCTTTAATTATGTGCTAATTCTGGTCTGCCTTTTTGCTTACTATTTTGATTACATTAAAACCCGAGTCTGTCTGTGGGGCTTGGAAAATGAACCCTGATTCCATCTGGATTACCATCTGTTTATTGTTTCCACAATAAAAACTGCTCCATCCTAGTCTCATAACACTAGTGCACTTCTGACATAAAAATCCACCACATCCTTTTTAAAAAAAAATTTAATGTTTGAGCATAACGGTTGACATTCTGTTTTGAACTATTTATGGTAACAAGATATTATGCAGTGATTACATATGTAGGCACTTTCTATTCCTGACGATCACATTTACGAAAGAGATTTGTGCAAAAGTAACTGAATCTTGGCTATACAAGTAGTTAAACGAATGTAAGCCATAAATTGAAATTGAAAATTATTCTGTTCAGTTCTAGGGCACTGGCACAGATTTATGCCATACACTGAAATTAAAAGTAATTCTGTTCAGCTATAGGGCACTGGCAAATTCACATACAGTATTACAAATTAATAATGTTGAAGGCTGAATAGCACATAGACATTACTTTTAGAAGTGGACAGTGCCAAAACTAGTGCTTGATGTTAAAACCAGAGAATTTAGTGTTCACTTTATTAAATGCTAAAATGTTACCAGATCAAAATTTGGTTGTTGTTCAGTACATTGGGCATTTGGTCAGTTTTGTTGTGTGGCTTAATAGCAGAGAACACAGCTGTTAAAGAGCTCTACTGAGTAGTTTTTAGTGATAATTTCCAGTGTTATTCCTTGTAGAAAAATCAGTTTCCTGTCTTCTCCTTGTTCTTTGCAAGATGATATATTTTTAGCATCAGTTCCACAAAGGCTGTGTACATGGGAAGGATTCAGTTAACACGCCAGAATGATTTTTTTCCTGACAGGTGTTCACAGCTTTTTTGTGTTGGTAAAATGATTCGTGAAATGAGTTCATAGTGCAACTTGCTAAGTGTTGTGTTGCATTTATCACTCCTCCTAACAGTCCCATTGCATATATTATTATTGTTATTATTATTATTATTATTATTATTATTATTATTATTTCCTATTTGAAAAATGTGCATACCATTTAAGCCATTTAATTGCTAAAGGAAAATCAGATCTTGAAATAATAAAGTACCACCTATGCAAATGCAATTAAATAGTATGAGGGTTTTGCTTGTGGACCAAAATGCAATGCTGTGACTATTCTTAGATGTTTTTTATTTAAGTTGATACTATATTAGCATTGCTAAAATTAATTTCATTAGTAATAAATTTAGTATATTAGTGTCAGTTAGCTTCAGTGGATTGTGATTTTTTTGTTCCTAATCAAACATTTATTTCCTAAGTGAAAAATTATATATTATTATTGGTTAGTTGTATATGATAGAGTTTATTGTGGTACTACTGAAGCACATTGTAAATCACAAACAGAGCTGTTCAGTTTTCAACAGGTTGACAATACTTAACTGTGCTGATGAGTTATTAACACTGATTATTTATGTTTAAAAGTATAATGCACCGTAATGTCATTACTGAAATAAATATTTCTTTTGTTTCATGTGTTAATATGTTGAAGATCTGGGTAGAAACATTAATAAAGTAAATGAATAGCTAATGTCTCTGCTTGTTGCAAAAAATTAAATGTGCTGTTTTTACTACCAATACCTTACTTTCCTGTGGAGAGACTTTTAATCTGTGAGGTTTTTGTTCTTGTGACTTGTTATCTCCTATCATATGCTTATCAGAAGAGCTCTGAGTAGTAGTAGTAGTAGTAGTAGTAGTAGTAGTAGTAGTAGTAAATACCATTAAGCAAGAATCTTAATTTATTTGTCACAATGACCACAAATAAGATTATTTTTAAAGCTAAACTAAATATTAGAAGGCAGACTTCTGATGTGGTAATTTGTGTACATTTGTCCTACTCTGAGAGAAATTAAAGAGTTTGAAGATCTAGTTAATCTTTCTTCTGTTATTGTTAATATTCCATTCTAATTCAAATGATGTAAGTTATAGTACAGGAATTCTCCAAAAGCAATACAATTACTTTTCTGCACTATAATTTTACAGTGTGTCAACATATGTGCTGTTAATCATTTTCATTAGTATTTATTTGTGAAATAAAATATCTGAGGCTCTAAATTTTGTGGTTTTATTTGTGTTTAATGTTAACTTAAAGTGTAGGTAGTCTCTCTTACAATTCTGTCTGAACTTGCAAATCGACATTATTTATAAGAAAGTGCTGAAAAGTAATGCCTCCATATTTTTCATTTGCAAACAACTCTTAAAGCTTTTTAAATAAAACACATGTTATTAACATTCTACATCTTTATTCTTCTTGTCTACATATTTGCAGCCCTCTGCCGCTAGAGGGCTCCGAATTGTTGCATGTAATGTGATGGTGTGCAGTACAACCATGTACGTCAGTGTGTGAGAAACAGTGTGCTGTAATAGAGTTTTGAAGAGTTCATCCACACATGGAGCTCTCTCCCCTTCAGCATTGGCATGCAAGAGTGCTGCAGGATCTGCAACAATCCGACACCTTGGGTTAACTGTCATTGATCATTCTCCATACAGTTCTGATTTTGCTTGGTTTCTGGCTTAAAGAACACTTTTGTGGACTTCACATTGATAGTGAGGAAGTAGTGCAAGCAAAAGTGAGGTTATATGGCTCTGTCAATAAAGTTAAGCGTTCTATAGTGATGGTGTCAACAGACTGGTCTCTTGTTGGGAGAAATGTTAGTTTCCAGGGTGACTTTGTTGAGAAATAAATGTGTAGACATGAAAAATGAAAGATTTAGTATGTTAGTAACTTATGTTGCATTAAAAAAGCATTGAGTTTTCACATAAATTCGGAGTCCTTACTTTTCAGCACTCTCTCAAAATTAGCTGCCGCTTATGGAAAGGGAACTTTTTGAGGTGGTGGGGCATGTTCAGGGAGTGCTGCTTTTTGTTAATCAAAGAAACGTAATGGTACCAGACAACACTTTTTGAAAATTCTAATTATATTGGTGTAGTTGGGATATTGAAGTACTTTGAGATAAGTGTCCTCAGTTGGTACTTAACTCCAGTCATATTTTTAATACACATTATCTGGAAGTGTATCAGGTTTTATGTATGTATATTGTTCCCATTGCCTTGCTTATTGGACCACATGAGTCATTTCACATTCAATTTTTCTTTGAAGGTTGTATTCTTCAATTTTTGCTCTCCACTCAATACTGTGTTATTCTTTTTGTTCTTAATTTTCTCTGTTTGTCTTAAGTATCTATAGGCTTTCTTTGTATCAATCTTGCTGAAAATTTTTGGTTCTTGACTCTCTCTCTCTCTCTCTCTCTCTCTCTCTCTCTCTCTCTCTCTGTCTCTGTCTCTGCAGTTTCATTTGTTTGGATTCTTAAAGAGCCCATCCATTTTGTATTTATACAAGTTCTCGTGTCTTTTGAGGAGCTGATCAATTCTTCTTTGATTTTTAATTAAATCAGGTTTTTGCAAGCATAGGTAGCTTCTGGGAGAGTTAAGATTTTATAGTGTTGGATCTTAGTGCCTATTGACAAGTATTTCATATTTATACATTGACTATGCTAGAACATGAGCTTTTTTCATTTCATTGGCTCTGTTTTACCGTGTTTCTTTCTCACTTAAGTTATGCTTAATGATTTCTTCAGTATATTTAAACTGTAGAACTGTGGTGATTTTTTGACAGCTTACGAGGACTTCACTTATATACAGGAGTTTCATGGACATGATCTCAGTTTTCTGAAAAGACATTTGTAATCATATTTTTAAGACAATTTCTTGGAGACTGGTGATCTGGACACAAACTTATTCCACGTCAAGAGTTAAACCCCAGGTAGTTTATTCTTACTGAGGGCTTTGCTCCAATTTTGGTTTTAGGTGGGGTTTCCATTTTGCCAAATCTTTGACATAATCGAGGGCTACATCGAAAAGCAGTGCCAATAACCTGTCACCTTATCTAAGACCAGCTGTTATCGCCAAAGCTTTTGAAATTTATCTCCTGAATTTATCCTTGGAAAAATGATTACTTGAAAGCATATCAACATCCTTCCAGTGATTTGTGAGATTAGCCTTCGCATACAAAAATTTGGTGGGGGGACTTGTAGTAATGTGTGTAAATTATTAAGAGTAAAGGATGGCAAAGAGTGAAAGTGGGAGGTAGCAAATTATAAGGGGCAGTCAAATGAAGAGAGGCAGATGGAAAACAAGTAAGTAAACAGATTATTATTCCAAAAGTAATCAGCATAACTGTTAATAGATGTATCCCATTCTTAGCCAAGATGGTCAATACCTTCATGTAAAAATGTTTGCGGTTGCCTATGTGACCATGATTGTACGCATGCATGCACCTCTTCACCAGAAGCAAATCAACAGCTGTGAACAATGTCTTTCCTTGTTTGTTGTTGTTGTTGTTGTGGTCTTCAGTCCTGATACTGGTTTGATGTAGCTCTCCATGCTAATCTATCTTGTGCAAGCTCCTTCATCTCCCAGTACCTACTGCAACCTACATCCTTCTGAATCTGCTTAGTGTATTCATCTCTTGGTCTCCCTTTACGATTTTTACCCTCCACGCTGCCCTCCAGTGCTAAATTTGTGATCCCTTGACGCCTCAGGACATGTCCTACCAACCGATCTCTTCTTCTAGTCAAGTTGTGCCACAAACTCCTCTTCTCCCCAATCCTATTCAATACCTCCTCATTAGTTACATGATCTACCCACATAATCTTCAACATTTTTCTGTAGCACCACATTTTGAAAGCTTCTATTCTCTTCTTGTCCAAACTATTTATTGTCCATGTTTCACTTCCATACATGGCTACACTCCATACAAATACTTTCAGAAACGACTTCCTGACACTTAAATCTATACTCGATGTTAACAAATTTCTCTTCTTCAGAAACGCTTTCCTTGCCATTGCCAGTCTACATTTTATATCCTCTCTACTTCGACCATCATCAGTTATTTTGCTCCCCAAATAGCAAAACTCCTTTACTACTTTAAGCGTCTAATTTCCTAATCTAATTCCCTCAGCATCACCCGATTTAATTATACTACATTCCATTATCCTCGTTTTACTTTTGTTCATGTTTATCTTATATCCTCCTTTCAAGACACTGTCCATTCCGTTCAACTGCTCTTCCAAGTCCTTTGCTGTCTCTGACAGAATTACAATGTCATCGGCGAACCTCAACATTTTTATTTCTTCTCCCTGGATTTTAATACCTACTCCAAATTTTTCTTTTGTTTCCTTTACTGCTTGCTCAATATACAGATTTAATAACATCGAGGAGAGGCTACAACCCTGGCTCACTCCCTTCCCAACCACTGCTTCCCTTTCATGCCCCTCGACTCTTATAACTGCCATCTGGTTTCTGTACAAATTGTAAATAGCCTTTCGCTCCCTGTATTTTACCCCGGCCACCTTTAGAATTTGAAAGAGAGTATTCCAATCAACATTGTCAAAAGCTTTCTCTAAGTCTACAAATGCTAGAAATGTAGGTTTGCCTTTTCTTAATCTAGCTTCTAAGATAAGTCGTAGGGTCAGTATTGCCTCACGTGTTCCAATATTTCTACGGAATCCAAACTGATCTTCCCCGAGGTCGGCTTCTACTAGTTTTTCCATTCGTCTGTAAAGAATTCATGTTAGTATTTTGCAGCCGTGACTTATTAAACTGATAGTTCGGTAATTTTCACATCTGTCAACACCTGCTTTCTTTGGGATTGGAATTATTATATTCTTCTTGAAGTCTGAGGGTATTTCGCCTGTTTCATACATCTTTGTCAGGACTGGCTCTCCCAAGGCCGTCAGTAGTTCTAATGGAATGTTGTCTACTCCCGGGGCCTTGTTTCGACTCAGGTCTTTCAGTGCTCTGTCAAACTCTTCACACAGTATCGTATCTCCCTTTTCATCTTCATCTACATCCTCTTCCATTTCCATAATATTGTCCTCAAGTACATCGCCCTTGTATAGACCCTCTATATACTCCTTCCACCTTTCTGCTTTCCCCTCTTTGCTTAGAACTGGGTTTCCATCCGAGTTCTTGATATTCATACAAGTGGCTCTCTTTTCTCCAAAGGTCTCTTTAATTTTCCTCTAGGCTGTATCTATCTTACCCCTAGTGATATATGCCTCTACAGTCTTACAATTGTCCTTTAGCCATCCCTTCTTAGTCATTTTGCACTTCCTGTCGATCTTGTTTTTGAGACGTTTGTATTCCTTTTTGCCTGCTTTATTTACTGCATTTTTATATTTTCTCCTTTCATCAATTAACTTCAATATTTCTTCTGTTACCCAAGGATTTCTAGCATCCCTCGTCTTTTTACCTACTTTATCCTCTGCTGCCTTCAGTACTTCATCCCTCAAAGCTACCCATTCTTCTTCTACTGTGTTTCTTTCCCCCTTTCCTTTCAATTGTTCCCTTATGCTGTCCCTGAAACTCTGTACAACCTCTGGTTCTTTCAGTTTATGTAGATCCCATCTCCTTAAATTCCCACCTTTTTGCAATTTCTTCAGTTTTAATCTACAGTTCATAACCAATAGATTGTGGTCAGAGTCCACATCTGCCCCTGGAAAATGTCTTACAATTTAAAACCTGGTTCCTAAATCTCTGTCTTACCATTATATAATCTATCTGATACCTTTTAGTATCTTTCCTAAGGGCTCCAAAAATATCAAAATCGCATGGGGAGAGATCAGGACTATGTGGAGGATTTGTAAGGGCTTCCCAGCGAAACATGGGTGGCCAAGGCTGTTGTACACTTCGGAAGTTGTGTTATTTTATCACAGAAATAAGTGACTGCAATCACACTACGGAAAAATGCAATAATGAAGTCACATATCAAGTGTGTACTTTGTTTTACAAGTCAAGGAATTCATGCGTAAATGTCAATCTGACACAAAAAAATGAGGTTTTGAGCAAGTTACCACAGACATCTTAGCCCAAAACTAAATACAACAAAGATGTAACAATTTCAATACTGTCAGAAGCTGCTTGTGCTATAAGGTGCAAATACAAGCTGCAGCACTGCACAAAAAAAAAGCAGAGAGCCAAATGAGCTCTCAAGAGACCTTACACGTGTGTGTGTGTGTGTGTGTGTGTGTGTGTGTGTGTGTGTGTGTGTGTTTGTGTTTAGACATTGTGGTGAAACCACAAAGAGTGGTGTTATTTGTCATAAATGTGGAAGAAAGTTTCACTCTAGAGGATTGGTGGATTCACCATTGGAAAGGGATGAAAAATCTGTTGGAACTGGAAATGTGATCGTGTAGAAATGTATCAAGTGGTAAGTCTAATATTCTTATAACAAACCTGTATGAAGTGCTCAGCAATTCGTAACGGAATTGTGCTGTGTAATCCCCAAGTTTTTTCAAGCCTGGGGCTTCACAGAGGTAAGCAAGAATGTTTACTCTGAATCTATTCATCTTCAAACAGTTTCATAGCTGTGTTGCTTGACTCTTAACAGTATATGTAAAAAGATATGTTAATTGCGTGCCAAGAATAAAAGAAGTGCCTGGGCACAGAGTTCAGATTTCACACTGGACACGGACTCCATTTGAACATTCTTGGTTCACAATGTGTAATACTAAAATTTCTCAAGGTATTCAGGAGGTACCAACAAACATCTGCACTATTGTCTCTACCAATGTTGTGTATATCACCACCAATAACAGTACCCCACCGCCACCAACAACAACAGTAGCAAAATTCGTATAAATAGCAGCAACAGAACCAACACCATCATCAACAGTACCAGGAAAAGTGTGAAAGCAACTACAATAAAAAAAAGTTAGTGTTCAATATTGTAAGCTGATAGAAAACAGAGCCTCTCTCACATCTGAATGTTTTTTTTGTCAAAAGCAGAATGAAGAGGAAGCTCAGAAGATAAACAGAAATACAGAACCTTATCTAAGGTAAGGTGATTTTGAGAAATGACTAAAAGTATGGCAGTATTTAGCAAAACGAAACCAGTGTTCTTACCTTTAAGCTAGTGTTTCGTCATGTTCAGTGTCTAACCACTAAATTATGAGAATTAGAAGTAATACTGGTTTTGACCTAAATGTCGTCGTTACCTGCATAATGTAGGACTATCTAGGAAAACAACAAATATCCGTGGAGAGACAACTATCTTTGGAAATAAAAAGCACAATCCAAATTCATCTTGATTTGATAAGATTGAATGGCTCATATTGAACTTATGAATATGTGTTCTTAGTTATTTTGACTTTGTACAGGTAAACTGAGGGACACTTCAGACCTCCTATTTAAACTTCAGAGATTGTGAAGTACCCTCAAACCAACACGAAAAGAAAATAGTATGTGGGGGACTTTAACATAATTCCTGACACCCGTAAATTATGGAGATGAACTACTTTTACATGATAAATCTTTTGTTACAGTCAGTGTCTAGGAAATCTATGAATAGATTTTTGTTTGAGAGAGGTACTCTTTATAAAATACTAAGGTACTAAAAATGGTTTATACACCTGGATAGCCACACACATTAGCACACACCTTCCAGGATTCAAGAAGATGCCCAGGCCCCGGATCAAGTCTGCTCAGCGCATTAATGTCAAGTGCTGGATGTGGTTTTTAGGTGGTTTCCCATATCCTACTAGATGAATGCCACACTGGTACCAATGTCCTGTCTCAGTTACATGTTCCACAAACATTTTCAAAAATGTTCTTCCACTTTCAGTTGATGCAGATAGAAGGGGTACATAAATTCCATCCTGGGGTATAGAGAGTGTGACAGCAGGAAGGGCATCTAGAGAAACATGTCAAGCCCCTGAATATATGGCATAAGGCCAAGAAAAAGAAGGCTACATATGTCTTGATCATTAAGATGAAGATGATCAGAAAGAGGTCCCCATCAAAATGTAATATAAACAGCTGCTAACTGAGCCGAGAGATGTAAATAGTGCGTTCTGTAATTTTTATGAAACATTAAAGTTTCCATCCCAATTAAGCAACAACTGGAAAGAAAAGTTGAATTACAACTGGTGTAATATCTCCAGTGCAGAGAAAAGATTTATGCCTTTATATAGAAAAAACTAAATCCTTAATCATTAGAAATGCAAAACGATGGGAAATGGTGAAATATAACATATACAACAAAGTTATCAAAGGTGTAAAGAGAGGAAAAAAAAAAAAAAAGAAAAACACATTACACAAGCCACATGAAACATAATCAGGTCTGATTTACACAAAAGCAATAGCAAAAGTATTAGTTTGGACCTAGAAAACTGGCAAGTATCTGATCCGCAGTAGCTAATATTTTTAATGAAAATTTAAGCAACATTGCAAATCATTTTACCCTCTGTACACACACCACTCTGAAAATATCTCCGCCCCAAGGATCAGTGTTTCGCACATAAGATGGTCTCGTAATCTTGGTGAAATCACCAAAAAAATGATGTCCCAGATTGTATTATTAAATGAATAGGACATTTTATTGTAGAACCTCTTAAGTATGTTATTAACTGCTCCTCTCCTACAGTTACATTTCTGAATCTTGTAAGGACTGTTAATATCACCACTTGCACCAGACTGAAGCCATGGACAATGTTAACAGCTACAAGTCTGTATCACAGCTTAGTGGTTTCTCAAAAATCTTTGAAAAGCTCTTTTGTAATAGTCTAAAAGAGTTTTTAACCAAAACCCATTGCTTTCACATCATCTGCAAGGTTTCAGGCAGTCTATATCTACAATCACTGCTGCCTACAATTATCTTGTTCTTAAACAAGTCATAAACACAGGAAATTGTAAGAACAGCGTAGTCATAAAAATTTATTCAAATATGTCTATTTTGTTTTTTGTTATAGACACTGTTTTTTTGTAAAACGAAATACGCTGTCCTCAAAGACCGATATACAGCTCTACAAAACAGTAGTGCTTCGACAGTGTGTGTAGATCAGTGTTATGTACGTCGTGAAAACGTAACCATCGACGACGCCACAAGAAAGGAAACCCACAAGTGAATAAAGAAGCCTCAACAGTGGACAAAGTTCAGTGCTTGATAAACAGTGATAATTCAAATATCAGAAACAGTGCATCTAAAATTGTAATAGACGGCAACACGTGTACACAAAATACGCGTGGTTGCGAAGAAAAAGTTCCGATCGCGTACGTAAACAAACACAACGGAAAAATAACGGAAAAATATTTGGAGACAGTCATGCTCACAATATTTCGACATGCTTGTCGAACTCTGCTCAAGATGGTTCGTGTATATCAGCCATGGAGGTATAAGACTGTGTTGCGATAATCGCAGGACCAAATGATGTTTATTGCAACGAGGCCAGTACTTTCATTAAGAAGCTACTCGTATTGATGCGGTTATTACAGCATACAAACATAATACTAACAACTGTGCCCACGAGATATGACCTGGCAGACTGGTCTTGTGTGAACAGAGAAATTCAAACACTGTCATGACCAGCAACAAACTGTCCATTCGCATGAATGGACACAGGCAGATAGTGTTTGTTGGTAATGAGGATCACCCTGTGGCTAAACATGCCTTGGTGCACGGCCAGCACATCTTGGCACAGTGTTACACCGTCCGGGTTATTTGGATACTTCCCACTAACACCAACCTGTCAACTCCGGAGATGGGAACTTGCCCTTCAGTATATCCTCTCCTCTTGTTATCCGCCAGGCCTCAACCTCTGCTATTTTGAAGTTGCCGCTGCTCATACCTCACCTGTCTTTCAACAACATCTTTGCCTCTGTACTTCCGCCTCGACTGACATCTCTGCCCAAACTCTTTGCCTTTACAAATGTCTGCTTGTGTTTGTGTATATGCGGATGGATATGTGTATGTGTGCGAGTGTATACCTGTCCTTTTTTCCCCCTAAGGTAAGTCTTTCCGCTCCCGGGATTGGAATGACTCCTTACCCTCTCCCTTAAAACCCAAATCCTTTCGACTTTCCCTCTCCTTCCCTCTTTCCCTCTCCTTCCCTCTTCCCTGATGAGGCAACCATTGGTTGTGAAAGCTTGAATTTTGTGTGTATGTTTGTGTTTGTTTGTGTGTCTATCGACCTGCCAGCGCTTTTGTTTGGTAAGTCTGTGCAGAAAGGTGTGCAGTATACTGCTGCATCCATTTTCAATAAGCTACCACTAGAATTCAAAAATCTTAGCAGTAATCCATGCACTTTCAAATCAAAACAAAAGAGTTTCCTCATGAGTCACTACTCCTATTCTGTCGAGGAGTTCCTTGAAAAATTAAACTAATTCTTGTTGTGCTGTTGATGTATTTACTTAAACTTATGGCTTGACCTATTTTGGGTTCATAAACATTTCATTTTTATCTGTTATTACTTCTATGTTGTAATTTCAGGTACTGACACGTTCCATGACCTTGGAGATTCACTCTTGAATTTGATCCTACGGAACTTGACACATAAATAAATAAATAAATAAATATTTTTTTTAACTGCTTGTATTGTGACTTAAGTAGTTATCATTGGGACCTGTTTTGGAAATCCTTTTAGAGATTTAGTTTTACTATTTGGCAAGGTTCACATTATGAAACCATCTATTTGCCATTTTTTGTCACCAGTAATATTTTCTTGCTAATTTTTTCACTTTTGATGGTGCCCTAGAGTCCATTATGAAGTGTTTTCAGAATTTTCTTTTGCTCATTTTGTGTGCAGTTACCCTTGTGAAATCTCTCTTGAGAATTTGACTAATGCTGGTTTTGTTAAACTATAGCGGCAAGGTTTTTTTTATCCTTTATCGAATAGATTGGCTACCCATTTTTCACATAATGCAGAATCACTCTTAGTGCTGAATAAAATGTTCTCAGGCTTCAAGCTGCATCAAGTAGTTGAAACACCACAAGCTTCCAACCAAACACTCCTTGGCCAGTCAAGTTGAATGACTGCTGGATGGCTGCTGGTTATGACATCACTGGTGCTCACAGCATTCTCATATGTGGGCATACATTGATTTGTTCGATGCACCTGAATGAACCATCGTGACCACTTGATCCCACGCTGTACTGACCTGCATACTGCCATTTCTAGTAATGATGTTGTGAGTGATTTTTATTTTGATGGCTTCTTTAATTATGCAGTCCCAGAAGTCATTAATGGGGCCACTGCAGATGCTTCATCAAATTTTATCTGTGGACCTTTTTCAAGCCGACCTCAAGAGGATAGGTGATAAAACCTCTGCTGCTCCTTCTTGAATTCATTTTATAGTGCACACAGTTTGTACGATGGGAGGCCACACTCGCAAGGTATCTTGTGTTTTTAACTTTGAGTCCAACTTTTACATATATTGCAACTCCTCATTTTTCCTAATTCACTCTGGACGAAAATGATGCTAGGACATTGTGTTCAGAGAGGCACAGAACATCTGTCACCTCAGGATTTTCCATATTTACTAGATATATAGGAAGCTCTTATAATTACATTTTCCCTGGGACATTTAAGTCTCATCTACAATAAGGATGAGACTTGTGGATATATGAAGCTCATCTACTTCTTTTTCAACCCTCTAATGTTCTCATGAACCAAGTTAATTTCCTTTTTCTGGAAATTTTTACATATTTTATGGCCCCATTCTTCCCTAATTTCTTTCGGTACTGCCTGTGTGTAATCTGACACTAACATATATATGCGCGCCTCTGACTTGAGCAATTACAAATATTTTGTCTTTTGTGCCTATGGCTCGCAAGCTGCTCAGCTAATCTGCCCTTTCCCCTCCTATTCGGATGCAGGTCATGATTTGTGTATTCCCATCTCCTTTTATGTAAATGATGTAGCTAATGGGATGGTCTGTAACTTCAGCTCACAGCTTTCAGCGCTAAAACAAAATGCATTCAATTTCTGACAAATTTTGGAAAAGTGAAATTTAATCATCCAAAAGTGACCAGTAAAGTCGATTTGATTTGATATATTTATTCATCCATCCAGGGATCATCTAAGAACCTTCAACTAGGGGACTGCTTGAAGGAGATAGCCAGAGTGGTTCTAACCAGCTCAATACCCAAGCTGAGACACTGCTGGAGATTATGATAATGAAGAATGTATCTCTGCTTACCCCCCCAGCATTGTCATCAGTTTTGGCATGGAGCCTCCTCGTGGAACTAGGTACTCTGTACACAGCTTGTCTCAGTTTGTCTTAAGTATCTATAGGCTTTCTTTGTATCATTCTTGCTGAAAATTTTTGGTTCTTGATTCTCTCTCTCTCTCTCTCTCTCTCTCTCTCTCTCTCTCTCTCTCTCTCCAGTTTCATTTGTTTGGATTCTTAAAGAGTCCATCCATTTTGTATTTATACAAGTTCTCTTGTCTTCTTTTTTTTTTTTTTGAGGAGCTGATCAATTCTTCTTTGATTTTTAATTAAATCAGGTTTTTGCAAGCATAGGTAGCTTCTGGGAGAGTTAAGATTTTATAGTGTTGGATCTTAGTGCGTATTGACAAGCATTTCATATTTATACATTGACTATGCTAACTAATAGAGTATGTGAGTTGTGCCTCCACCATATACCCTACATCAGGATCAGCTGCCATACCCCCCACGATTTCTCCACCTAATCCCTTGTATTTGTCTTCGGACGCCCATTGAAACTCACCAATCGGCAGTGATTGCTGTATGGCGTGTCCATATAAGTTGTTTATGTCTAGGTACATTATGTAACTCGAATCAAGTGATGCACTGAAGCTGTCACCCATCCACGGGTTATTTGCCTTCACATGCCTATGGACACATTGGCAAAGTCCCCCCCCCCCCCCTCCAGATCCCTCGCTCAAAGAAAAGAAGCATGTCAGCATCAGTCAATAATTCAATGCTGCACTTCATAGCATTACATCCCAAGACAACCCAGGTACCGTGTAATAAACGGCGGGATCTAGAGAACATGTGGCCATGCATAGACTCCAGAATTTCTCGAAAACATCCGCAAGCAAGTGCGCATCTGTGTTCATGTAAAGCCATGTGTACTCTACTAAAGTGGAGATGTTGAATTCCTGCCAGACATTCCCGGCATGCTCATACTCGGCGTCCATAATGGCATCACCTATGAGGTTGCTGGAGAATGCAGTTATGCCGGGTAACCTGGTTTCGTTGAATTTCGCCATACTATCCACATACTCATATGGGAAACCTCTTTCCTAGTCAAAAGTTGAAAATTTTCCTCATCGGGAAATGCAGCTCAAGTAATATGCATATCCTCCCGAGATAGAGTATCAATGAGTTTCTGGAGTGGTACCTGCATAAAACGTAGCGTATCAAGGAAGCAGAGTGTAATTCTTGGCATCATTCATTTGGAGAAAGAAATTTATTTCTCGATGCTCTCAGGTAGGACACTAATCTGATCTTTCTCCAAACCGAAATCAGTCAAGTGCACAACTAGAAAGTGAGTGTTATAACCACTTAAATTGTGGAAGAAAACAGGTATGTGTCGTGGTAGCTGGTACTTCAAATTGCACATGTTGTGAGCTGCACCACGGAACTTCCCCATAAGATGACAGTGGTCCTTACGAGGAGTTTCCGCTTCTCTGTCTAATGACGGTCTATAAATATGACAATCAACCACGTTATTATGGAAATCTTCATTCTCCTTCGATTTGGTCATTGGTATGTTATCGCTGTAAAGCTTATCAACCTCCCATGAAAGGTTTTCGAGCTGAGTGAGCAGCCAAACCGCAGGATTATTCCCAACATAAGATTTGTAGTGGTTAAGACTGGAGCCGTATGACGATGAAATTTGGTATGCTGCCACATATGGTACATGTTTTTCTGTAACGGTGGTATTTGAGGCCGTTGTGTCACCTTCACAGTGGGTCATAGGAGCGAGGAGGCATTCGAAGTCAGGGTACACTACCAACAGGCATCGCTCCAGGTGGTGAGCATTCTTGAACTTTATGAATTTGTTTTCCTCAGTAGGCATAATGACATGTACCGGATCCTTGGAAGCACAGCCTATTAGATGTGCCACTGATAAGTTGTCTGAGGAGAAATAATTGAGGCACCTTGAGCAAATAGGCTTTTTACACTTATAGTTATTCAATTGAGAGAATAGGAGTTGGGAAATGTCTTTGATCCAAACATAGTGATAATTATCCCCATCAGAGAAGAGCAGCCAGTTTACATGCAACTCACGCACACCAGAGAATTTTGAGAAATGGAGGGGGCCAATAACAGTATGCTTTTCTTGCTCATCTGACTTACTTTTCTTCTCCAGACTATAAACATGAACCAATATAACGGTATTCTGCGTCTCAAATTTATGTATGTTCTGGATCTTGACGGGGACATTGATACCATCAAAGTTGTAACACCCAAAAATATTATCACTTACATGGTACATACTGGGACACTCAGGATGATCTCTGTAATTGCAAAACAAGCCTGATTTTCGACATTAATGCATACCCTCTAATTAGCTATATCTTTAGGGAACTTGATATAGCTTGACCCTGCATTTACCAGTTTGTAGACATGCATATGGATGTCCTGGTGTAGTATTTGGCTGAGTGCTTTAGCTGACCCTCTGACCTCCATCTTGGAAAACCGAGCCAGTATAGCACTCAAGGTGGATTAACGAAACCACTCAGCGATTGACGTGCTATGCGTTATCACGCCATTTTACCCCCAAAGATAATGAACAGTTGTCTCTTCAACACCAGAATCAACTTGGGGGGGGGGGGGGGGGGGGGTTGGGGTTGCGGTAATTCGATGCAGAGCACTGCACTGCATTTAATGGCGGGATACCGCAGATCATTGACTACCTTGAGGAGCTCCGTTTCCATGACAGGAAGGCACGCCCTTAGAAAACCAACAGGGTCGCAGTACCATCCCGCCGGGTTCTCGATCCTGGTGAATGGCACTTGCTCCTCAAAAGTGTCTGCAATCATCGAGTATTCTAACTGCGGTATGGTATCACTGACCTGTCCATCACTAAAATGATGGGAGAGTGAACTGCCACTAGCAACAGGTTCTTCTATATTACTATTAATACTATTCTGAGTCCATCCCATTGAAGATGGTGTTGGGAAGGGGCAAGTCGGTATGCACCAAGTCACACATACCTTGTGTTTACACCGATTCTGATGAGGCTGATACGATGATGATGATGATGGAGGAGGATGTTGCGGTGCTACCAGGTCTGAACGGTGGGAACGGCCAGACTGCGGTGATGGTTCCTGATGCTGTTGTAGACCCGACCTGGTAACTTGAGGGGTGGTGGTTCGTTGCTCGGCTCACAGAAGCCAGAGCGGCGGTGCCGGGGCGGCAGCAATGTCGGTTTCCGGCGCAGCAAGTAGCGGCGCCTTTATACGTCATGCGTGTCTTACCAGGCGCCGTTTTGGTGAGGAAGAAGCTTTAGCCATAACCGGTATTCACGCCACACTGTGCTGAAGCTGTGGAGATGCGACCGCTGTAGAAGAAGAGATAAAATAAATAGTAGTTAAGTACATTGCTTCCGCTGCTGGTGCAGTGAAAGAAAGATTATGATGATCAAAAGGTTATAATCAGAGTGAGTAATTACCTTTTTTGCTCTGACTCCAAGGCATTAACACTTCATCGGGCGACTCCACCACACCCTCAAAAAAGTCATCATCAACATCATCATCATCTAATAGGGCCAGATCAGAGCTCCTTTGTCTGACCCATTCAGGCATGTCATCATCATCAGACTCTGGCAATAGTTCTGCCTCACCTACAACAACAACAACAAACAAGATATGTAAGCCAATCTGTTAGAGAAAGTCCGCCCCCAGTAGCTGAGTGGTCAGCGCGACAGACTGTCCATCCTAAGGGCCCGGGTTCGATTCCCGGCTGGGTCGGAGATTTTCTCCACTCAGGGACTGGGTGTTGTGTTGTCCTAATCATCATCATCTCATCCCCATCAACGCGCAAGTCACTGAAGTGGCGTCAAATCGAAAGACTTGAACCAGGCGAGCGGTCTACCCGACGGGAGGCCCTCATCACACGCCACAGACACACACACACAGTTACAGAAAAAGCTTCCTATACTACTACTGCTACTACTACCACTACTACTAGAGGGCTGAGTTGGCATCCCTTCGCTCCCTGCTTCAGGCAGTGTTGACTTTGGGCACACAGCTTGAGGCTGTTGCCAATGGGTATCACTGTGGGGGTCTGGACGGGGATTTGTTGGGGACGGCCAGCTCGTCCCACGCATCCCCTGATCGGACTATGGCTGTGGCTGCCCGCGATACTGCCCACATTGAGGCTGACCCCTCACCCATGGTAGAGTGGGAGGTCGTCTCGAGGTGTGGCAGGGGGCGAAAGACATTCCAGAGGGCTGAACGGAAGGCCTCTCCAGTTTGTCTGACGAACCGGATTCAGTCTCTGTCTCCGGCTGATACTGTTCTTCGGCCAAACATGGCTGCTTGTCATGTTTCTGAGGTTGCCCCTCAGTCTGCAAGATCCGGGCAGTCGCAGAGGGTGGGCTTACTGGTAGTTGGGAGCTCCAACATCAGGCGTGTAATGGGGGCCCTTAGGGATATGGCTGCAATTGAGGGGAAGAAAACCAATGTGCACTCTGTGTGCATACCGGGGGGAGTCCTTCCGGATGCCATGAAGTGTACAGGGTGCTGCCATCTTCATGTGATCGCTCATGTCAGCACCAATGATGTGTGTCGCTATGGATCGGAGGAAATCCTCTCTGGCTTCTGGCAGCTATCTGATTTGGTGAAGACTGCCAGTCTCACTAGTGGGATGAAAGCAGAGCTCATCATCTGCAGCATCGTCAACAGGGCTGCTGCAGACCTTTGGTACATAGCCGAGTGGATGGTCTGAATCAGAGGCTGAGGCGGTTCTGCGACCACGTGGGCTGCAGATTCCTCGACTTGCGCCATAGGGTGGTGGGGTTTCAGGTTCCATTGGATAGGTCAGGAGTCTACTACACACAGCAGGCGGCTACACGGGTAGCAGGGGTTGAGTGGCGTAGACTGGGCGGTTTTTTAGGTTAGATGGCCTCGGGCAAGTTCAGAAATGGCAACAGCTTCAAAGGGTGCGGAGCAAAGTCAGGACATGCGGGGACCAAGCAGTATTTGGTATTGTAATTGTAAATTGTCGAAGCTGCGTTGGTAAAGTACCGGAACTTCAAGCGCTGATTGAAAGCACCGAAGCTGAAGTCGTTATAGGTACGGAAAGCTGGCTGAAGCCAGAGATAAATTCTGCCGAAATTTTTACAAAGGCACAGATGGTGTTTAGAAAGGATAGATTGCATGCAACCGATGGTGGTGTGTTTGTCACTGTTGGTAGTAGTTTATCCTGTAGTGAAATAGAAGTGGATAGTTCATGTGAATTATTATGGATGTGGAGGTTATATTCTACAACCAAGCTAGGTTAATAATTGGCTCCTTTTACCGACCTCCCGACTCAGCAGCATTAGTGGCAGAACAACTGAGAGAAAATCTGGAATACATTTCACATAAATTTCCTCAGCATGTAATAGTCTTAGGTGGAGATTTCAATTTACCAGATAGAGACTGAGACACACAGATGTTTAGGACGGGTGGTAGGGACAGAGCATCGAGTGACATTATACTGAGTGCACTATCCGAAAATTACCTCGAGCAATTAAACAGAGAACTGACTCGTGGAGATAACATCTTGGACCTACTGATAACAAACAGACGCGAACTTTTTGACTCTGTAAGCGCAGAACACATAATCAGTGATCATAAGGCCGTTGCAGCATCCCTGAATATAGAAGTAAATAGGAACATAAAAAAGGGAGGAAGGTGTATCTGTTTAGCAAGAGTAACAGGAGGCAGATTTCAGACTACCTAACAGATCAAAACGAAAATTTCTGTTCCGACACTGACAATGATGAGTGTTTATGGAAAAAGTTCAAGGCAATCGTAAAATGCGTTTTAGACAGGTACGTGCCGAGTAAAACTGTGAGGGACGGGAAAAACCCACCGTGATTCAACAACAAAGTTAGGAAACTACTGCGAAAGTAAAGAGAACTTCACTGCAAATTTAAACACAGCCAAAACCTCTCAGACAAACAGAAGCTAAATTATGTCAAAGTTAGTGTAAGGAGGGCTATGTGTAAAGCATTCAGTGAATTCGAAAGTAAAATTCTATGTACCGACTTTACAGAAAATCCTAGGAAGTTCTGGTCTTACGTTAAATCAGTACGTGAATCGAAACTGCATATCCAGACACCCTGGGATGATAATGGCATTGAAACATAGGACGACACACGTAAAGCTGAAATACTAAACACCTTTTTCCAAAGCTGTTTCATAGAGGAAGACCGCACTGCAGTTCCTTCTCTAAATCCTCGCACAAACGAAAAAATGGCTGACATCGGAATAAGTGTCCAAGGAATACAAAAGCAACTGAAATCACTCAACAGAGGAAAGTCCACTGGATCTGACTGGATACCAATTCGATTCTACACAGAGTAAGCGTAAGAACTTGCCCCCCCCCCCCCCCCCCCCTCTAACAGTCGTGTACCGCAAGTCTCTAGATGAACGGAAGGTTCCAAATGATTGGAAAAGAGCACAGGTAGTTCCAGTTTGCAAGAAGGGTCATCAAGCAGATGCGTAAAGCTATAGGCCTATATCTCTGACATAGATCTGTTGTAGAATTTTAGAAGATGTTTTCTGCTCGTGTATCATGTCATTTCTGGAAACCCAGAATCTACTCTGTAGGAATCAATATGGATTTCGGAAGCCGCGATCGTGTGAGACCCAACTCACTTTATTTGTTCATGAGACCCAGAAAATATTTCATACAGGCTCCCAGGTAGATGTCATTTTCCTTGACTTCCGGAAGGCGTTCGGTACAGTTCCACACTGTTGCCTGATAAACAAAGTAAGAGCATACGGAATATCAGACCAGCTGTGTGGCTGGATTGAAGAGTTTTGAACAAACAGAACACAGCATGTTGTTCTCAGTGGAGAGACGTCTTCAGACGTTAAAGTAACCTCTTGTGTGCCACAGGGGAGTGTTATGGGACCATTGCTTTTCACAATATATATAAATGACATAGTAGATAGCGTCGGAAGTTCCATTCGACTTTTCGCGGATGATGCTGTAGTATACAGAGAAGTTGCAGCATTAGAAAATTGCAGCGAAATGCAAGATGATCTGCAGCGAATAGGCACTTGGTGCAGGGAGTGGCAACTGACCCTTAACATAGACAAATGTAATGTAATAGAAAGAAGGATCCTTTATTGTATGATTATATGATAGCAGAACAAACACTGGTAGCAGTTACTTCTGTAAAATATCTGGGAGTATGTGTACGGAACGATTTGAAGTGGAATGATCATATAAAATTAATTGTTCGTCAGGTGGGTGCTAGGTTGAGATTCACTATGAGAGTCCTTAGAAAATGTAGTCAATCAAAAAAGGAGGTGGCTTGCAAAACACTCGTTTGACTTATACTTGAGTATTGCTCATCCGTGTGGGATCCATACCAGGTCGTGTTGACAGAGGAGATCCAAAGAAGAGTGGCACGTTTCGTCACAGTGTTATTTGGTAAGCGTGATAGTGTTACAGAGACGTTTAGCAACTCAAGTGGTAGACTCAGCAAGAGAGGTGCTCTGCATCGTGGTGTAGCTTGGTGTGCAGATTTCGAGAGGGTGCGTTTCTGGATGAGGTATTGAATATATTGCTTCCCCCTACTTATACCACCCGAGGAGATCACGAATGTGAAATTAGAGAGATTCGAGCACGCGCAGAGGCTTTCCGGCAGTCGTTCTTCCCGTGAACCATACGTGACTGGAAGAGGAAAGGGAGGTAATGACAGTGGCACGTAAAGTGCCCTCCGCCACACACAGTTGTGTGGCTTGCGGAGTATAAATGTAGTTGTAGATGTAGATGAACTGCTCCCAGGCACCTGGACCAAGTATTTCAAATTTGACACACAAACTCCTTGCCTTGAGAGGACCACCATCAGGGGTTTTATAACACTCTAAATCTAATATTTATGGAGATACAAATATGGGTGTAAAGTCCCTGCTTGTAGGAGGCCCAACATGATAGGTGGGTGTGTAAACAATAGCGACCTACCTTAACGACCTGCTTTACATGGCAACCTAAAAGTCAGGGGCAAGAAATGGTTTTGTAGCCCTTGATGTACAGGCTGTCTAGTACAGCAAGCATGTTGTATTGGAGTAGTATCATTTTGCTTTGCATGGCAGCCTACATGTCATGGAAATAAGAGAGATTCAAAGCCCTTGGCATACAGGCTGTCCTGCATGAGGGAATGGCGGAGAAGGAGTTTGACAGACAGAGGGGGGATAGGAGGTGATGCACAGACAGAAGATGGTGGAAGAAATTGCCAGAGAGAGGAGTAAGGAGGGTACAGACAATGAGGAGAGGGTTAGATGTACTGAAAGAGGGGGAGGTGTTAATGATGATGAGAGAGGAAAAGGAAGAGATAGACAGAGATTGTGAAGGAGGGGCAGATGCAGCAAGTAGGTGGAAGGTGTAAAGGAGTAGTGGACAAATGGGAAAAGAAGAGGAATATAAGATGATAGACAGAGAAAGGAGGAAAGGAATATGAAGAGAGGAAGGGAAGATGAAGGTATGGTCAGAGAGAGGGAGAGCTACAGTTGGACAGAGGAAGGGGGAGGTGGATAGAGACAGAAGGAAGGTGAGTAGGACATATCTGAAGAGAGAGGGTGAAGGAGATGGACAAAGAAATGGGGGAGGGGGAGAGACAGAGAGAGTGGGTTGACGAAATGGACAGATAGAGGTGGGAGCATGAGGTGAACAGAGAGACAGAATGAGGAAGCGGTGCACACATAGAGAAGGAGGAGGAAATGAGAACAATGTATGTTTTGAAACCATATGCAAGTGAAGCCACGGGGAAAAGGCTAGTCTGTATATACATGGTGACCAGAAACCGTATGAAAGGCTTCTAAAGGTGTTGCTGGGGAGAAATAATTGTTAAGAAAAAATTCAATACGTTGCACCAGTTACAAGTTAATAAGCATTGAAGTTAGCCAATCAGACTGTTGCACACGCAGATTCAGACACCCAGACAGATACAATTAGTTTGAGTTGTCCTCATAGTGTAGATGACAGCACATGAGACTCCTCTGGCATTGCCTTGGATTCGACCCTTGCTATTGTTCCATGTTCAATGTTTGTACCGCAGTCTTGTTCTGCTTTAGGAACCCAAACAAAGAACACATTTGGGAGTCACCATCTCTGAAGGACCACTTGAATTTGCACACGCAGTAGCCTGATTGATTATCTTCAGTGTTAATTAAATCAAAAACAGTGCAATGTAACCAATTTTTTTCTTAACAATTATTTTTCAGCACAACCTGCCCTGCAACCCTGCAACACCATTACAAGTTCTTCAGATTCACACACACACACACACACACACACACACACACACACACATATATATATATATATATATATATATATATATAGTTATAATAGAAGGAAACATTCCACGAAGGAAAAATATACCTAAAAACAAAGATGATGTGACTTACCAAATGAAAGTGCTGGCAGGTCGACAGACACACAAACATACACACAAAATTCAAGCTTTCGCAACAAACTGTTGCCTCATCAGGAAAGAGGGAAAGACGAAAGGATGTGGGTTTTAAGGGAGAGGGTAAGGAGTCGTTCCAGTCCCGGGAGCGGAAAGACTTACCTTATGGAGAAAAAAGGACGGGTATACACTCGCACACACACACATATCCATCCACACATATACCTTGAAGGCATGTTTGCGGAGGGAATGTAAATAAAACTTAATGGAGTCATTGTGGGGGTGTTGTGAGGGTGACATGGTATTAGAAGGTGGAAAGTTTAACATGAGGTTGAAATGAAAAAGAAAGATAGAAATATATGGGGAGAGATAAAGGTGAACTAGTAAGCAATTGGAGATCTGGTATGAAAAAAGACGAAAAAGTGTTGGTTAAGTTGATCCTGTGGTGAACTTGGGTTGGTAGACAGTGATGTGCAAAAAGGTTAGGTGGTTGTGTTGCCGCTAAATCACGTTAAAGGACGGAGAAATTCGGGAAAATTTCGAGAAAATTTCGAAAAAACGTATTAAAGTAGTGGTGTTGTGGTGAAAGATTACGAAAATGGGGCTAACAATTGTAGAAATAATGACATTAAAACCTGTGGGGAGCGGCTAAAATGATCAGTGAAGTGCGAAAAACGGAAGTGGAAATAAAGTTAAAGTTATTAGAACTAGCCGAAATGGTTGTTAAATACATGAAAGCAGCTGTTATTGAACTAGAAACGGTGGATTTTATAGCAGCGGTAGTGTTGAAGGCGGAAAATAAAATTTTTTGGTTATGGTTGGGAAGTGGGTTACGTATTGTTGAGCATATATAGGCGGGATAAAATTGTATAGTAGATTACGGTAAAAGGGGAAGGTGAATACAAAGTGAAACTACTGGTAAAAACAGAAAGAGAAAATAAAGAGAAAAAAGAGAAATAAGACGACAGGAAAGATTTCGAAATGCAAAGGCGACAATAACAAACGTAATTGTTGGGTTCAAATTAATGATATGGTTATAATAGAAGGAAACATTCCACGAAGGAAAAATATACCTAAAAACAAAGATGATGTGACTTACCAAATGAAAGTGTTGGCAGGTCGACAGACACACAAACGAACACAAACATACACACAAAATTCAAGCTTTCGCAACAAACTGTTGCCTCATCAGGAAAGAGGGAAGGAGAGGGAAAGACGAAAGGATGTGGGTTTTAAGGGAGAGGGTAAGGAGTCATTCCAGTCCCGGGAGCGGAAAGACTTACCTTAGGGGGAAAAAAGGACGGGTATACACTCGCACACACACACATATCCATCCACACATATATCCATCCACACATATATCCACGTATATGTGTGGATGGATATGTGTGTGTGTGCGAGTGTATACCTGTCCTTTTTTCCCCCTAAGGTAAGTCTTTCCGCTCCCGGGACTGGAATGACTCCTTACCCTCTCCCTTAAAACCCACATCCTTTCGTCTTTCCCTCTCCTTCCCTCTTTCCTGATGAGGCAACAGTTTGTTGCGAAAGCTTGAATTTTGTGTGTATGTTTGTGTTCGTTTGTGTGTCTGTCGACCTGCCAGCACTTTCATTTGGTAAGTCACATCATCTTTGTTTTTAGGTGTATATATATATATATATATATATATATATATATATATATATATATATATATATATATATATATATATATGACTGGATGTATCTATTTAAGACAGGCATCTCCTCCTAAATTCCTGGATCAGTTTCAAATAAATTAAGCAAATGTCATGAGTATTAACACAGTGGGGTTTATAATCTGCTAGCTCCAGTAGGAGTGGAGATTGTACAAAAATGTATTTCTGCAGCCTCCACTGTACGACGGGTGTGTTTTGTGGGAGTCATATCGACCTGCCTCATCAATATGATTTGCAGGGCAGCCTAAAAGTCAGTAGCATGAAACAGTTTTAAAGTCTCCCTCCCCCATGATAGGCATGTTCTGTTGGAGTAGTATGGGCCTGCCTTATCTACCTGCTTTGCAGCGCAGCCTACACAACAGGTCCAATAAACGGTTTTGAGTGGAGGGTGCCCTGCATGACAGGCATTTTGTGTTGCTTTATCAACTGATTTCCAGGCTCAACACATGTGGATGATAAAGTTGGTGAAAGATTGAAAGGAACAGAGGAGGGGATGGATAGAAAATGGGTGCAGGGGGCGATGGAAAGGGACAGAGGGACGTAGAATGGGATGGACAAAGAGAGGACGGAAGGAGGGGATGAACAGAGAGAGGTGGACAGCAAGAGGCAAATCAGGCGATGGATTGGAAGAAGATGTAAGGGACGGGTGGTAGGATGAGGTGGACTGGGAGAGAAGAGAGAGGAGATAAAGAGAGGAGGGAAGGACGGGATGGACAGAGAGAGGTGGACAGCAAAAGGCAAATCAGGTGAGGGATGGAGGAAGATGTAAGGGGCAGGTGGTGGGATGAGGTGGACTGGGAGAGAAGGCAGGAGGAGATGGAAAGAGAGATGGGGACAGGAGGAGGTGCAAAGAGAGATGGGGACAGGAAAAGATGGAAAGGTAGTTGGAGCAGGAGGGCATGGACAGAGAAAGAAGAGGCAGGAGGAGGTGAACAAAGTGTTGAGGGGGGCGGAAGATGGACATGGTGAGAGGGAAAGGTAGGAGATATGCAGAGAGAGAGGAAGAGGAGATGGGCAGAGAGAAAGGGGGCAGAAATAGAAAGAGAGAGGGGGGAAGTTGACATACAGAGAGAGTGGGAGGAAGTGGTGTCACAGAGGGGGGATAGGGAGAGTGTTCATTGTATGTATTGAAGAAATACACAAGTCACAAGGAAAATGCTAGTCTGTTATATATGTCTGGGATCTCCTCCCAAACCCCTGGATCGATTGGCACAGAAACAGCAGGCCTCACAATTATCAGCACTGTAGCACTGTGGGATTTATAACCTCCTAGCTCCAATAGCCCCCCATGAACCATGGACCTTGCCGTTGGTGGGGAGGCTTGCGTGCCTCAGCAATACAGATGGCCGTACCGTAGGTGCAACCACAATGGAGGGGTATCTGTTGAGAGGCCAGACAAACGTGTGGATCCTGAAGAGGGGCAGCAGCCTTTTCAGTAGTTGCAGGGGCGACAGTCTGGATGATTGACTGATCTGGCCTTGTAACACTAACCAAAATGGTCTTGCTGTGCTGGTACTGCAAATGGCTGAAAGCAAGGGGAAACTACAGCCGTAATTTTTCCCAAGGGTATGCAGCTTTACTGTATGGTTAAATGATGATGGCGTCATCTTGGGTAAAATATTCCGGAGGTAAAATAGTCCCCCATTCGGATCTCCGGGTGGGGACTACTCAGGAGGATGTCATTACCAGGAGAAAGAAAACTGGCGTTCTACAGATCGGAGCGTGGAATGTCAGATCCCTTAATCGGGCAGGTAGGTTAGAAAATTTAAAAAGGGAAATGGATAGGTTAAAGTTAGATACAGTGGGAATTAGTGAAGTTTGGTGGCAGGAGGAACAAGACTTTTGGTCAGGTGAACACAGGGTTATAAATACAAAATCAAATAGGGGTAATGCAGGAGTAGGTTTAATAATGAATAAAAAAAATAGGAGTGCGGGTAAGCTACTACAAACAGCATACTGAATGTATTATTGTGGACAAGATAGACATGAAGCCCACACCTACTACAGTAGTACAAGTTTATATTCCAACTAGCTCTGCAGATGAAGAAATTGATTAAATGTATGATGAGATAAAAGAAATTATTCAGGTAGTGAAGGGAGACTAAAATTTAATAGTCATGGGTGACTGGAATTCGAGAGTAGGAAAAGGGAGAGAAGGAAACATAGTAGGTGGATATGGATTATGGGTAAGAAATGAAAGAGGAAGCCGTCTGGTAGAATTTTGCATAGATCATAAATTAATCATAGCTAACACTTGGTTCAAGAGTCATGAATGAAGGTTGTATACATGGAAGAACCCTGGAGATACTAAAACGTATCAGATAGATTATATAATGGTAAGACAGCGATTTAGGGACCAGATTTGAAAGTGTAAGACATTTCCAGGGGCAGATGTAGACTCTGACCACAATCTATTGGTTATGAACTGAAGATTAAAACTGATGAAACTGCAAAAAGATGGGAATTTAAGGAGACGGGACCTTGTTAAACTGACTAAACCAGAGGTTGTAGAGAGTTTCAGGGAGAGCATAAGGGAACAATTGACAGGAATGGGGGAAAGTAATACAGTAGAAGAAGAATGGGTAGCTCCGAGGGATGAAGTAGTGAAGGCAGCAGAGGATCAAGTAGGTAAAAACACGAAGGCTAGTAGAAATCCTTGGGTGACAGAAGGAATATTGAATTTGATTGATGAAAGGAGAAAATATAAAAATGCAATAAATGAAGCAGGCAAAAAGGAATACAAACGTCTCAAAAATGAGATCGACAGGAAGTGCAAAACTGCTAAAGAGAACCACTTGTATGAAAATCAAGAGCTCAGATGGAAAACCAGTTCTAAGCAAAGAATGGAAAGCAGAAAGGTGGAAGGAGTATATAGAGGGTCTATACAAGGGCGATGTACTTGAGGGCAATATTATGGAAATAGAAGAGGATGTAGATGAATATGAAATGGGAGATACAATACTGCGTGAAGAGTTTGACAGAGCACTGAAATACCTAAGTCGAAACAAGGCCCCAGGAGTAGACAACATTCCATTAGAACTACTGACGGCCTTGGGAGAGCCTGTCATGATAAAACTCTACCATCTGGTGAGCAAGATGTAGGAGACAGACGAAATACCCTCAGATTTCAAGAAGAATATAATAATTCCAATCCCAAAGAAAGCAGGTGTTGGTAGATGTGAAAATTACCGAACTATCAGTTTAATAAGTCACAGCTGCAAAATACTAACGCGAATTCTTTACAGACGAATGGAAAAACTGGTAGAAGCCGACCTCAGGGAAGATCAGTTTGGATTCTGTAGGAGGCATGAAAGGGAAGCAGTGGTTGGGAAGGGAGTGAGACAGGGTTGTAGCCTCTCCCCGGTGTTACTCAATCTGTATATTGAGCAAGCAGTAAAGGAAACAAAAGAATAGTTCGGAGTAGGTATTAAAATCCATGGAGAAGAAATAAAAACTTTGAGATTCGCCGATGCCATTGTAATTCTGTCAGAGACAGCAAAGGACTTGGAAGAGCAGTTGAATGGAATGGACAGTGACTTGGAAGGAGGATATAAGATGAACATCAACAAAAGCAAAAAGCAACAAAAGCAAAACAAGGATGTCGTTTGGTGCAAGTTTGTTTCTTCAGCTTCTCAATGAAATGTCCAAACGACATCCTGGTCAGCTTTGAAGTTGTTTCGTTATTTACGAAAGTGCCCCTCAGTGACGCTCTGGAGCACATCGGTTCCATTTTCCTGCAAGACATCAAGAAGCTCTTCCATGCATGTCTCACCGCGAGCTATTTCAAGTGGAATGGCGATTTCTACGAACTGCTGGAAGGCGTCGCCATGGGTAGTCCTCTCAGTCCAGTGGTGGCCAACTTCTTCATGGAACACTTCGAAGCACAGGCACTGGACTCGGCGACTTGCAAACCTAAGATGTGGTACAGGTACATCGATGATACTTTCGTGGTGTGGAGCCATGGTGAAGAACAGCTCGATGACTTCCTAAGACACTTGAACAGCCTTCATGCCAACATAACATTTACCATGGAAGTAGAAAAGGACAAGAAACTGCCATTTCTAGATGTGCTGGTCACAAGGGACGGCGAAAACCTGGGACACAGCGTGTATCGAAAACCGACACACACGGACCGATACCTGCACAAACTGTCAAACCACCACCCGAGCCAGAAATGAGGCATGATTAGTACGCTCATAACGAGAGCAGGACGAATATGTGAGCCGCAACACCTCAGACGAGAAATGCAACACCTGGAAACTGTTCTGAGGAGCAATGGGTACTCCACAAATTATATTAGAAGTGTAACAGAGCCAAACACTCGGCGAAGTAAGGAGCCAGAAAAAGAAATGTCGGGTACGGCCTTTCTGCCATACATTCCGAGAGTGACGGACAGAATCGGCCGTATATTGCGCAAACATGGTGTAAAGACGATTTTCAAACCGACAGGGAAGATCAAAGAGTGTCTTAGATCGGCGAAGGAGAAAAGAGACCCACTAGCAATGTCGGGAATATACCGTATACCATTCACATGCGGAAAAATTTATGTCGGAATGACTGGACGATCAATTAACACCAGGATCAAAGAGCATAAGCGACATTGCAGGTTGGGGCAGGTGGAGAAATCGGCCGTGGCAGAGCACGCACTGAATGAGATCAAACACGTAATAAAATTCGCCAACACGGAAGTTCTGGCTGTAGAGAAGCGCTATCACACATGCTTGTTCAGAGAATCTGTAGAAATACAAAAACACGTGAACAGTTTCAACAAGAAAGAGGAAAGCCTTAAGGTAAACGGATCCTGGCTTCCCGTACTGCAGCGAACGACCGTCGCAGGTAGCAAGAGGAGAACCGCACCGGAAATGACCGCGGAGAAGCCCACGGATGTTGGCGCACCAGGTACATATAGTCTGCGGCCGCGAGCTCGGCTCCAGTTCACCACCGGCAATGGAGGGTGAAACTTTGACAATGCCAGCCACTCGTGCTGGTGAAACGTCAGAAAAATCATTAGATGAACGTCGGCCGAAGAACCCGAGACAGAAGCCAATAGGCAGTTTGTCAACAAGTGGCCACGAAAGCCTTATCAATTTTGCATTAAGCAAGTGTCCAATATTAACAATCAGCTAATAAGGAAATATTCCTTAACCAGTGGTGAACTAATCAGTAATGAATGAATTAGATTAAATATTCGACAGCAAATAGCACATAACCAAAAGCATTTATTTCCAATACAACAGAGCTGTCTGATAGCTAATTCCAAAGAACAGTGCAATTAGAGCTCTGGTATTAGGAGAAACATTTTTAGTTACATGGCTTGTGTTAAGTTTCTTGACTTCAATAAGCTCTAGACAATTAGTCATATTCAATAAATACTTGAATTCTTTGAATAAGAGTTATTGTCTAGAACTTATTCTAATTTCAAAGAGCCACCTCAGTTCTAATACCACATAACTCAATAAATTATTTTGTCAGAATTATTTATCCCAAATAGTTGTAACTGATCAGTGAAATAGTTCATTAAACACTGATAGGTAAGATCATAGCATTAAGCAGACGTGACTGATCAATTAAGCAATCAGATTTAACAGCATTAAGCAAGAGGTGTTTATTAACTATCAGCTAAAAAGCAAATATTCTTTAACTAATGGCCGCCATAACTGACCAGTGAAAGAAACAATGAGATTAAATATTTAAAAGCAGTATAACACAGCACTAAACAAGTGATTACCACAGCTCAACAGCTAACTTACTTATGGGTACAAAGCGTGATTTACTGAGAGCCAATTGGCAGTATTAGTATATGAATGAGCCAGGATACCAATAACTGACCATAAAAGAAACAATTAGATTAAATACTTAAACTTAAATAACATAGCATTAAATTAGAAACTTTACTTTTCAGCGCCAGCTTACTAACAATGCCAGGCACAATGTTACTGAAAAAATGCCCAAGAACAGTTGTCAATATGAGCCTATGAATAAACAAATATTTCTTAACTGACAAGTACAAGAAACAGTTAAATCCAATCTTTACAAGGAAAAGAACATAGTATTAACCAAGCAGTACTCATTCGCGGCACGCCAAACTTTCAGTCAGTTAACACACAGTGAAAGGCCCCTTTATACGCCCCCTTTCCAATTGCCATTGCCTCCCCACAATGTACTAGGTAATTTCGGGAGCTGGACGGATACAGATGGCACAGACAGAAAAATGCAGTTAGATTCAACGTAATTTATGTCGCCCATCTGCCACAAGGTCACCTTAATGAAATACACTCTATACACAATTGCATTTAACATAGAAACCATGAGTCACATTACTGTCTTTCAAAATTTCAATACTAAGCATTGGAAAACAGAGCACACACTGGGCTTCCCAATTCCCTTTTCTACATATCTCAAAGCAGACTTATGTCTTAAACACAGAACAGTGTTACACAAGCAGGAGAAAGTCAAAGAACTCCTTTATAAGGTTCGGGAATGCTCATTATAGTTCCACAGGCAAGGCATAGTCTAAGCCAGATCCCAGCCTCTATTACAACTCAGCACTGAACCCGGTACCAAAGCCATGATTCCTGTGCCAATAGACTTCCTTGGTCTGCTGTACACGCATCCATGGACAGTGGCCCCCCTCCTCTCACTGTCCTCCACTACCGGCATGTACATGACACTGATTCCCAAAGCTGGCTATTCACAGTTTGCCCTTGGTTCACTACAGCTACCTCTCTCCATCCATCAGATTCTCGCTTCAGACTTTATAATCAATGCCATGGCTTGTGACTTCTGACCTGCAGTCAGACATCAATATCTTTGCCTGTCTCAATATACACCAGGCAAAACTGAAGGGCACAGGGATGGAAAGAGTGAGGGGGAACAGGATAATGGACCAAGATGGAGGAGGAGGGAGAGATACATGATGCAGGTGGAAGGCATAGAGGGGTTGTGGGCAGGTGGAAATGGAAGGGGGGGATGCGGAGATGGGAAGAGCGAGTGGGAGGACAATATGGTCAGAGTGAGTGGGGGAGAAAGATATGGTCAGAGAGAAGGTGTAGAGGGAATGGATAAAAGGATTGTGAGGAGGAGGTGAAGAGATGGAGGGAGTGGGGTAGAAGATGAATAATAAGAGGTAGGAGGATGTGGTGGACAGAAAGAGGGAGGAACAGATGGACATAGAGTGGATAGGAGGAGGTGTGCTCAACAAATGTGTCAAACACTATCACAGGCAAAGCCACAAGTAAAAGGCTAGTGTGTGTGTGTGTGTGTGTGTGTGTGTGTGTTTGTATACAGGGTGCATCAAAAAATGTATACACACTTTGAACTGTCATAGACAGTTTATTTCCCGTTCTACAAGGTTAAATGTCTGTGAGAAAGTAATGTTATGTTTCTTCAACAGGTGGCAGCAGTGGTAAGGAAGTAACTGCAACATGGCGGACGTGCGTTTGAGCTTTGAAGCGTGGAAGCAGATAATTAAGTGGTACTGGAAGTTTGAGAATGTAGCTGCGGTTCGAAGACAGTGGAGAAGTGAGTATGGTACAGAACCACCTTCATGGTAAACAATTACATGTCTATGAGACAAATTCGAAATTCATGGAACAGTATGTGATGTGCATAAAAGTCGATCAGGGCGGCCTCATACAGCTACAAGTGATGATTCCACAACTGCTGTCTTGGAACTGTTTCATAGGTCGCCTCAAAAATCTTCAAGGCAAGCGGCACGTGAGAGTAATGTAAGTGCTAGTAGTATGCTACGCATTCTGAAGAAACGCAAGTTTCGTGTGTACATTCCAAGGCTGGTGCAACAGCTAAGTGACGACGATCCAGATCAAAGGTTAGAATTTTGTGAATGGGTTCAGGAGATGGTGAGATGTGAACTGGGATTCATGGGTAGAATAATTTGGTCGGATGAAGCGCAATTCAAACTCAATGAAACTGTCAATTGGCACAATTGTGTGTACTGGGCTGAAGATAATCCTCACATTACAGTTGAAAAGGCTGTGAATGTGTCTGGTGTAAATGTGTGGTGTGGTTTGTCTGCAAGGGGACTCATTGGGCCTTTCCGCTTTGAAGGTACTGTTACTGCAGAAACGTACCTAACAGTGCTTGCTGACTCCATATTCCCTGCCATTCGTGCATTATAAACTAATGATAATGAGTTCTATTTGCAACAAGGTGTCGCCCCGCTGCACTATCATAGGGATGTACGAGCATACCTGGATCACAATGTGCCAGGCCAGTGGATAGTACGCACGGGACCAATCGAGTTTCCTGCACGCTCTCCAGACTGCATGCCACTGGATTTCTTCTTATGGGGCACAGTAAAAGATGAGGTGTACAAACGTAAACCACGTAACCTGGACTCACTTTGGAATGGGATTCAGGCGGTGTGCGTAGAAATCTCATTGGACACTTTGGTATGATGTACAGAATCAGTGGTGACTCGTACTCAGAAATGTATTGATGCTGAAGACCACTAGTTTCAACATTAATCACATTTACAAAGTACATTTATTTTTCCAATTGGACTTTAAGCTTTCCATTTCCAGAAATTTAACATTGTAGAACGGGAAATAAATTTTCTATGACGCTTCAAAGTGTATATACATTTTTTTGACGCACCCTGTATATATACAAAACACTACCTATAATGTTTACAGAGATACAGACTTCTGGTTTTAAGCCCCTATTGTACAGGCTGCTCTGGACAACAGGTGGATTGTGAGGGAAGAGTACCGACTTACCTTATCGACCTGCTTTGCATGGCAGCCTATACATCATGAGTAAGAAATGGTTTTCCAAGACCCGAAATGTAATCTGTCCAGCACAACAGGCATTGTCCAGCAATGTTAATCACTATCACAAGTAAAAATAACGGTGCAATGCGGCGAAATCGTAGTGAATGCTGTGGGAAATCGGGTCCTATACTCGCTGGAGAGTAGAATGATGCACAATTTGATTGTAAGACTGAATTTTATTTCATGACACACTAATTCAAGAGACTTGAACAACATTCCACGAGAACAAGATTGAGACAATTAACGTCAGGCTACAGCTACAGAGACTGTTGGTGATGTAACCACCGATAGTCGCCACAGTACTATTAAGTCAGTCACCAACAAGTGCACTACATCTTGAGAATTAGATCGATAGTACTCCAATGTGTGCCTTGTAATTTTATAGAACAAATTTTTAAGTATTTCGATAAAAAATACCTAAAACCAAAATGGGATATGTATGTTATGAAATGAAAGGTCTATGAGTTAGATATTCTTTAACTGTTGTTTGCAGTTTCTTCCAACAAGTGATCGCTACTGGGTATCTTCCTACTACAATGCTGCAGTAGTAGGAAGAGTCTGTGAAACGATCGCCTGTCAAAACGGCAGATTTCCGACGAGGCGGCGAAAAGACCTCTGAAGTCCTAAGAAAAATAAGTATATGCTATAGGGGAAGTATTGTAATAAACAACATGTGGAAGAAGGTATTAAATGTAAGTTTAAAAGCAGAATGTGTGGATTGGCAGCGGGTAAGATAAAGTTACAATTCTTGTAGTCTACATGTGATCATGTACATCGAAGAAGAACCGAGAGCTACGGTGTTATTCCAGACAGCTGTTCCATCAGAACGTCAATTTTAACATCAGCCAACTCCAATTCATAAGGTTTGACTGCATGTCTTTTAGATGCTTTCTGATTTTACGCAGTATCCGTCCTACTACCACATTGTAATCCTCATGTAGGAGAATTGGTTTGCAGCCTTACCATTGACGCTCACAGAGATGAATTTGACATTTCAGAAGCGCTCGTCAGTTGACTCGTCATCCTACCAAGAATTTGAAGCCTGTTAGACACTTTAGAGCAGAACAAGCACACATGACGAATCACAGTCATGCATAACTGGAATTACATGTATTGAACAGATTGGAATTAAAGTATGTACAGATGAACCATACATGGTGTGTGTGGCAAGGAGGGAGACTAAGATGAACATGAAATATCTACATATAGGCAGGAAGATGTAGAAGAACGATGGCTAAAGTTTAAGTGAATAGTTGTCAATTCAAAGTGTGTGTGGAATGCAGTTGCTCAAAAAATTAAAGTATTCACAGGTGAAGCATGCAAGATGTCTGTGAGAGGGAGGCATCAAGTAACTATACTTTAACTAAGACAAAACGTTTGTATGCATGTATGAGTCATTATTACTCCTTTCTTAGAGATTCTTATGTGAGATGTTATTCGTTCTGATACCTGTCTAAAGTTTGCGACCGTAGTGTGTGGAACTTAACTGCTGCAAGAATGTCAGGCGTTGGAAATAGTTTTCCTAGATTGGAATGTTAATGATGCTGCATTCCAGACTACCAGTGTAGGACGTCTACGCGTCTTAGAGGGCGCATAGGGAAGAAGTAGGTTTTGGAATAAGAGCGTCGTAAGGAATAGTAAGTGACAGAGAAAAATTTTACAACTGACTGACTAGGGAACAAACACTGAGACATACCGATCCATAGAGTGGTACTTCCTAGCAAAGTTGTACGACGCAGCTGTCTGATGTACTGGGCTGGGGTGATGGCTATTAATAGTCCAACATCTGTGCGGCAGACATATTAGCGCCGTAGGCCTATTGTGATGAGACTATGCTCTGCTTGCAAGGAGTGCCCTGCTGTGGAGAGCTGTATCAGACTCCTGCATAGGGGGGATGATTAGAGTTCTGTGTGCCTTAAGGCCAGTGCAGCTAACGATTGTTGATGGCGTTCAATCATCATCAGCAGCACGCTCGCACCCAAAAAACTGTTCCATAAGAAATCTGCAGCAGATGTTGGTTGTCCTAGGTACATTGCAAAACACTTATAGTTTTGTTGAGGTTCTGCTAGCTTTATGTACACGTTTCTCTAGCCATTTGCTTGACAGTTATTGCGTGTAGGAGAGAGACATTGTGGTAACTTAGTATTCTGTTCTATGAGTGTTCTCAACGTTACTGCAACAGACTGAAAGTTCAGAAGCGAAACTGTGCAGTCCTGTACGTGTGTATTTCTGTCAAGGAGTTCGCCTACAACTTTTGCAGAATGATAGTCATGGCACTGGAATGTGTTTACAGTGCTCATTTTGTTCGCTTTATGTTGCAGAAGTATCTGACGTTTGCATGTGCCTCGTGCACAAGCGAAGGGGGCATAGCCGACAGCGTCCATCACACCACGTCAGCTCTGCCATTGCAGTGAACCTGTGTGACTTGCAATCAGCAATATGGAGAAATATTAACTGCTCTTAGATTACATTGTCAATTATTTATTTTAACACAAAGTTAGCGTTCCTGACTTCTGGACGGTATTAAATACAAGGAACACTGCTGTGGTCTAGCATCTGGCGCTGGTTACGTTTTTTTTTTTTTTTTTTTTTTTTTTTAAGTGTCATGTAGAAGAAGGGAACTCCACCATCAGGAGGATGAATGTCTATCTCTAGATTTTCTCGACTTGCTCGTTGAGAGAGAGAAAAGGGAGAGTGGAGTGGTTTGTCAAGTAGGTGTTGGAATATGAAGTTTGCATGCCTGACTTCTGGCAGGTGTTGAATATATGGTGTGCTGTGGCGTGGCAACTGTTTTTCGTGCTGAAATGAACTGTGGTCTAGCCGGCTAGAGTGGCCTCGCAGTTCTAGGCGCTACAGTCTGGAGCCGAGCGACCACTACGGTCGCGGGTTCGAAACCTGCCTCGGGCATGGATGTGTGTGATATCCTTAGGCTAGTTAGGTTTAATTAGTTCTAAGTTCTAGGCGACTGATGACCTCAGAAATTAAGTCTCATAGTGCTCAGAGCCATTTGAACTGTGGTCTGTTGCCTGGCATTGGTGACTTTTTCTGTGTTGAAATGTAATCTACAAGAATGGAACAGACTATTACTATCGTAAGATGTCGCTGTATAGCCACATACGTTTACTATCACTGAGATCTTTTCATAGGGGGTGATGCGAACATTCTATAACTTCCGAATTGTAATCGGACATGAATTTCGTAAACAGTTGCTGTTATACAGCTTAAGCAACCTGGTCTGTGTCAGACAGTAAGTTGTGTTAGTGCCCAAGGTAGTAATTTCACCCTCTTAAAGTTTCTGCTACAGTGTCAGTGTATCATAGAGATTGTCTTGAACCAGTTTTGCGTCCTGCTCCAATATATCTGACGCTGCACCTAGTGCATTGATTTAAGATTTGCAGTTATTCTTCCTATATTACGAGCTTCAGAACTATGTATGGTGCCATAACACTGGATGTTATGTAGTTTTTTGACGTTTGGCTTCTATTTTTCACTCGTTTAATTTGACGAGAAAATTCAATGACTCTCTGTATGCATGTAACCTTCCACCATTTAGAAATACTAACGAGACGTCTGATGTTAAGCATTTGATGCTAAAATTCTCCAATCTATGGGGGAAATTGATCATTTTTGTAGTACATATTAGCCGATATCGATACAAGGTTTAGTGTTGTCGGTACAATATTCGTTTCAAAAGTACTTGGAGAGAGAGGTTAACACAAATTTTGTTACTGTCTTATATAATTTGCTGGGCGTGTAATTAAATTTGATTCTTTGATGTATATGTCCAACTATATTGGGATGGGGGACAGGTTTGACGTGGCAAATTTATTATTTTGTCGTATATAAGCTGTTAAATATAGTTTCGAGACGTTACAGTATAAGCAAAATATGGGATGTTACACAGAAATTATGATTGAATTGATGAGTTCCTGTCAATGCATACTCCCTATTTCCAAATCAAAATTCAGCCTTCGTACTGTATGATGGCGTATTTGTTGCTTATGTTGAACAATGTGGCATCACGTGAAGCAAGGTCCAGACAAGAAGTCTGTAGGACCCTGTAGGGGAGAGATCCTATCTGTATGATGTAGCGCCTGATGCTCTATATTTGGAGTTGTAAGCCAGTGAGACTGTAGCGTTAGGTGGTACACTATGTGACATGTCATTCCAGGGTTTGTCAACAGTTTGAAGACAGCTTTGAGTGTTACACAGTGCTGTGCGGTCTCTCATGGTGTTGGCAGCAGCATTCCAGTGCTGCCTGGCACGTCAGCCAACTGATGGCAGTACAGCAATGCTAAATTTCACGATGTGTACAGAAGAAACCCTCATCCACGTGGTGTTTGTTTTAATAAAGACGCATTTGAC
Organism: Schistocerca cancellata; assembly: GCF_023864275.1. Classification (NCBI taxonomy): domain Eukaryota; kingdom Metazoa; phylum Arthropoda; class Insecta; order Orthoptera; family Acrididae; genus Schistocerca; species Schistocerca cancellata. Next base: position 702,403,612 of record NC_064627.1, on the reverse strand, counting down.
TACTTCTACTGTTCCTAGCAAACATGATAGTGACAACCATACAGTCTGCATCAGTGGGGTAGTCAGTTTTAAAGGTAGGATTTTGCGCTATGGTTTAACACTCGACTGACTTCCCATCATTTTAAGCTTAAGCTGGGAGTAAGTGGGCTTTCTCAACATTTTGAAGTTATGGGAGCTACTGTAAAGGGGTGGATTGTTTAAACTGTAATGTCAGATGGGGCAGACCTGCACAAATATCTTTTGTCTCTGACAGCATAGTGCCAGTATTTTTGAACCTGAATTCTGACAAAGACGCAACTAGAGAAATCCAGACTTAAATTTCAAACAAGATGTAACTTGGAGAAGTATGTCAAGTAGGTCAACAAGATAGTCTATGCTGTATGAGATTCAAAACTTAAACTTAAGGTTACAATCACTTATGTTATAGTAGGATTGAGACAGTACCCCAAGTCTGAGCTAGTATGTTGGAATTATACACTGTTTTAAATAGCCTGACAGAACTAGCTGTACTGTGACATCACAGAGCCGGTGGCAGTATGCCCCTGTCGCCATCTAGTATTCTAGGTCATCCATCTTGTATTTTGACGTCACAGAGCCCACCCCAGTATTCCAAGTCAGCCAGCATGACAATGCACTATTTTGAACTTAGTGCCAATTTATACTTAGGACAATAACCATCACTCCACAGGAAACACACTAGCACAATTTGGTTATTTTCTCTTTTTTTTAATTCCCCACCAAAACTTCGAATTTCCGCCAAAATACACTCCTGGAAATGGAAAAAAGAACACATACTTGCTCCGGACACTGCGAGAGGGCTGTACAAGCAATGATCACACGCACGGCACAGCGGACACACCAGGAACCGCAGTGTTGGCCGTCGAATGGCGCTAGCTGCGCAGCATTTGTGCACCGCCGCCCTCAGTGTCAGCCAGTTTGCCGTGGCATACGGAGCTCCATCGCAGTCTTTAACACTGGTAGCATGCCGCGACAGCATGGACGTGAACCGTATGTGCAGTTGACGGACTTTGAGCGAGGGCGTATAGTGGGCATGCGGGAGGCCGGGTGGACGTACCGCCGAATTGCTCAACACGTGGGGCGTGAGGTCTCCACAGTACATCGATGTTGTCGCCAGTGGTCGGCGGAAGGTGCATGTGCCCGTCGACCTGGGACCGGACCGCAGCGACGCACGGATGCACGCCAAGACCATAGGATCCTACGCAGTGCCGTAGGGGACCGCACCGCCACTTCCCAGCAAATTAGGGACACTGTTGCTCCTGGGGTATCGGCGAGAACCATTCGCAACCGTCTCCATGAAGCTGGGCTACGGTCCCGCACACCGTTAGGCCGTCTTCCGCTCACGCGCCAACATCGTGCAGCCCGCCTCCAGTGGTGTCGCGACAGGCGTGAATGGAGGGACGAATGGAGACGTGTCGTCTTCAGCGATGAGAGTCGCTTCTGCCTTGGTGCCAATGATGGTCGTATGCGTGTTTGGCGTCGTGCAGGTGAGCGCCACAATCAGGGCTGCATACGACCGAGGCACACAGGGCCAACACCTGGCATCATGGTGTGGGGAGTGATCTCCTACACTGGCCGTACACCACTGGTGATCTTCGAGGGGACACTGAATAGTGCACGTACATCCAAACCGTCATCGAACCCATCGTTCTACCATTCCTAGACCGGCAAGGGAACTTGCTGTTCCAACAGGACAATGCACGTCCGCATGTATCCCGTGCCACCCAACGTGCTCTAGAAGGTGTAAGTCAACTACCCTGGCCAGCAAGATCTCCGGATCTGTCCCCCATTGAGCATGTTTGGGACTGGATGAAGCGTCATCTCACGCGGTCTGCACGTCCAGCACGAACGCTGGTCCAACTGAGGCGCCAGGTGGAAATGGCATGGCAAGCCGTTCCACAGGACTACATCCAGCATCTCTACGATCGTCTCCATGGGAGAATAGCAGCCTGCATTGCTGCGAAAGGTGGATATACACTGTACTAGTGCCGACATTGTGCATGCTCTGTTGCCTGTGTCTATGTGCCTGTGGTTCTGTCAGTGTGATCATGTGATGTATCTGACCCCAGGAATGTGTCAATAAAGTTTCCCCTTCCTGGGACAATGAATTCACGGTGTTCTTATTTCAATTTCCAGGAGTGTATGAGTTCGAACCATTTTATAATAGAGCAATTGGCCTTTGTCAGACAGGAGTGGGGATGGGGAAAACCCATGACTTATTGATGATGTCTTAGGGGAGGCAGCATCCTTTGTTGTGCTTCAATGCCGCTTACATACCTACTAACAAGTGCACTGCACTTGGATGGAGGTCATATGCAAACTAATTTAGGACACTGACTACCTCCTATTCAGATTCACATAGACCATTTCTGAATTATAACCAACAAGTAGCATACAACGAGATAATGGGCTGCACACCGCCAAACATGGTGACCTATTTTTTCTAGACATAACCGATGACACAGGGAAAACCTTTTTAGTAAGTCTACTACTGGCTGTAGTATGACCGCAAGGACATATTGCACTTGCTCTTACCAGTTGTGGTATTGTCACTACCCTGCTGAATGCATGAGCAACAGCACATTCTGCACTATGCATACCATTAGATATATCACACCTTGATACCCCATTGTGCAAAATAAGCAAGTACAGCAGCAAAATAAGCAAGTACAGCAGCTGAGCTCTTGTGCTACATGTGTGTTCATCTGGGATAAGTGCACCTTGGCACACAAAGATACACTCAAGGCACTCAATACAATAATGCAAGACTTCCATAGTAACAATACTATTGTGGCTAGTGTAGTGGTACTAACGTGTGGACACCTTCACCAGACATTGACAGTGATCACAGGGTGTCAAATGTAGATGTGATCACCGCCTGCTTAAAATATTTCCCATTGTGGACACATGTGCACACACTGTCATTACAGACAAACATGAGAGCGGGCCAATGAGACAATTCTGCTCACACCTTCACACATCTGTTAGCATCGGGTTTGATGTCTATCATATGATTCTGAGGGAAGGGTGGCACTGTCATCCAAAATATGTAATGCTGTACCAACAGTTATGGAACCATATCATGCATGTATCCCGACATATTGGCCAAACCCCAAGCTCGATTGATTTTATGCAAGAGCCATTATTTCCCCCAGAAACGAAATGATATCCATGACAGATAGAAAAATCGTGGACATGGTACCTGATGATATAACACCTATTACACGTCCGTTGGCATGATGCTCGATGGCAACAATACGGTATAATTTCCAGTGGGGCCAGTTGTATATGGCATACAGCAGAGTGAGCTAACCCAGGAATTTATTCCACATGGCACCTTGAAACATGTATGCCTAATACTGTATATTAGAGTGAACTAACACAAAATAACTGTATCCTTACACACCACCCGTTGTGTCTGCATTTCACGCCTATATCGATTTTTGAAATTTCTGCTGGCTGGTGGTATTTGTTACATGAGGGTGACTGGGGTGGAGTACTATCACACAAGGCTCAAGGTCAGAAAAAAGCGGCATGGACAGAGAGAGGGAGCAGGTGGGATAGCTAGAGAGGGAGGGCAAGAGGGATGGAGAGAGTGAGAGGCTGATATGAACAGAAGGATGGAAGTCAAGGAGATGGGAGGGAGCAGTTGGACAGAGAGAGGATACATGTTGTGCAGGAATCGTATTGGTATGCCTTATCATCCTGCTTTGTGGGGAAGCCCAAATACCAGGGGCAACAAATGATTTTTCAGTTCCCAATATGTGGGCTGCCCAGAACAACAGCCATGTTGAATCAGAATAGTACTGGCCAACTTTAGCGACATACTTTTGCATGGCATCCTATATATCACATGCAAAAACCGGTTTTCCAGCAGCTCCAACATGTAGGCTGCCCTCCACGACAGACTCGCTGTGTGGGAGCTGTATCAGAATGCTTTATCAACCTCTTTTGCAGGAGCTACATGTGCAAAACGGCATGGCTGAGCAGAGAGGTGTTGGAAGGTTATGCATAGTGAGAGAGGGTGGAGCATTAGGTGGACAGAGGAAAGGGGGAGGAGATGGACAGAGGTGTTAAGAGGAGGTGATGGACATTGATAGGGGGTGGATGGCATAGAAAAACAGAGAGAGGGGGGGAGAGGGAGGGAGGATGAGATAGACAGAAAGTGTGGGGAGCGAGAGGAGGGAGAAGGCACGTTCTGCAGATAATATCAGCATATCTTGCAGGGGCTACACGTGTCGATTTGCAAGGGTGAGCAGAGAGGGAGGGGGGAGGGATGAGATGGATATTGAATAAGGGAGTGGGATGAGCTGGACAGAGAACTGGGAGAGGAGGAGTTGAACAAACAGAGAGGGGGAGGAGGTGGCGCTCAGAGATAGGGGAGGAGGAGATCTACTGTGATAGAGTGGAGGAAGGGAAGGGTTGAAAGAGGGGAGGAGGAGACAGAAAGAGAAAGATGTAGGAGTGGGAAATGCAGGAGGCTGATGGAAGTTGTAGATTGGTAGTGGAGAGATGGAAAAGGTAGAGGGGGAGGAGGGATCAACAGACATAGGGGGAGGTGGATATGGAGTGCACCATATGTGTTGAAAGCATATGGGATTAAAGGATCAAATATGTATATAGAACTCTGACTTAGAATTATCCGAGAAAGACGCATCAAATCGATAACAAATGTGCACCAATTCTTTCGTTACGCCAAATTAAGCTATTTTTGTACAAAATCTACTGTATCCTACTTTTAGCGTTACCCAGAAACAACGACATGGACGTAGTAGAATGATGTTCCCATGGGGTGCTTCATTAATGCGAGTCCCCTTGCCTCTCACATGTTGGGGTGCTTTATTAGTGTAAGTCCCCTTGCCTCTCACAATTTGGTTCAAAATGGTTCTGAGCACTATGGGACTTAACTGCTGTGGTCATCAGTCCCCTAGAACTTAGAACTACTTAAACCTAACTAACCTAAGGACATCACACACATCCATTCCTGAGGCAGGATTCGAACCTGTGACCGTAGCGGTCACGCGGTTCCAGACTGTAGCGCCTATAACCGCACGTCCACTCCGGCTGGCTCACAATTTGGGGTGCTTAATTAATGAAATTAGCCATGAATAAATTGTTCAAAATTATCCCCATTTGCTTCAATGCATAAAGTCAATCGTCTGCGAAAGTTGTCCACAGTTTTGAGCAGCACATCCCGTGGTATGGCTGCACACACTCTTTGAATGCGTTTCTGGTTATGGGTTGTCTTTCATAAACAATATTTTTTAAATAACTGCACAAGAAAAAATCAGATTTTAGGTCTGGTGAACGTGGAGGCCACTGAATCGGTCCACCGCATCCTACACACTGACCAGGGTACTGTAAATTTAAAGCACTCCGCTCATTTTCAGCATAATGGGGAGCTGATCCGTCCTGTTGGAACCACATTCGTTGCTTAGTTTCTAAATCAACATATTCCATTAGCTTCAACAAATCATCATGGAGAAGTTGTAAATAAGATTCCCCAGCAACATTTTGGTTAAAAAAAAATCCTATCAAGTAACCATTTAAAATTCCACACCAGACCATTAACGACCATTTGTGTTAATTTTCAATGAGTCTGTGGCAGTGTGGATTGACAGTGGACCAATAATGACAATCACAACTATTTAATTTGCCATTGTTTTTGAATGTGGCTCCATCGGTGAACATAAAATATCTAAAAAATTCATTGTAACCTCTTATCATTTCAAAGGCCCATTGGCAGAGATGCACTCATATTTGCATATCTTTCAGCGGTAATGCCCGTATGATATCATATGCATGATATTTATGTGCCTTCAAAATTCTCAAAACAGTTGATTTTGGTATTCCAGTTTGTCTCTAAATCGCACAACTACTAATTTCGGGATCCAGTTGAACACAGGCGAGAACGGTAAGGATACGATTGTCATTTTCATTGAATTTTCGCTGATGAGGTGGACGGGGCATGTCTCCATTTCGAGCTTGCTGAGTGCAATTTCGAATAATATTTTCGCTTGGATGTCGTCTGTTTGGGAAACGATCCTCATACAGTTGCGCAGCTGCAGCTGTTATGGCATTCACTTAAAATTAACATCATATCAACAGTCTCTGTAGGAGGATAGTGAGCCATGTTTCGCTAAAGAATAATTTACTTTCGTCAGTTTATATTTACGATTCACAATCTGAAAATGAAATGACGTCTGATCGCATTGCAACGACCTTTATACTGAGCCATAGTTTGCAGTTTGGCCATGATAGCACCACAGTCGGGTGAGTAATGCAATTGTGAAGAGTTCCCTAACGAGATTTTAATACCATTCCGCCTCTCTCCATCAAAAACTGTGGCAGGTAGGATACATTTTGTAAAAAAAAAAAAAAAAAAAAAAAAAAAAAAAGCTTAATTTGGCGTAATGAAAGAATTGGCGCACATTTTGTATAGATTTGGTGCGTCCTTCTCGGATCATTCTAAATAAATCGGAGCTCTTCCCCCATTTTAATTTTTCTCGATTTCAGCGCCATCTGTCAATGGTTTAAAAAATGTTTCAGACAAAACTTGATTACTTTTTTATGGAGAATCCGAATCTGCAATAAAAAATGGGGGTTTACATTTAAGATTTAAAAGTTGCCCCCGCTCCACCCAATGAGGCTTGGGCTGGGGGTCCTGTGTGGCATGACGCTCGATGGTGACAATATGGTACAATTTCCAATGGGGCCAGCTGTACATAGCATATAGCAGAGTGAGCACACCCAAGAATTTATACGACACGGCACCTTGAAACAGTATGTCTGATATTGTATATTAGAGCGAACTATCACAAGAATAGTATGCTTACACACCACCTGTTGTGTCTGTATTTCATACCTATATCGATTTCTGACGTTGCTGGTGGCTGGTGGTGTTTGTTACACAAGGGTTACTGGGGTGGAGTACCATCACACAAGGCTCAAGGTCAGACAAAGGGGTATGGACAGAGAGAGGGAGCTGGTGGGATAGCATCTCCTCCCCCTTTCCTCTGTCCACCTAATGCTCCACCCTCTATCACTATCCATAACATTCCACCACCTCTCTGCTCAGCCATGCCGTTTTGCACATGTAGCCCCTGCAAAAGAGGTTCATAAAGCATTCTGATACTACTCCCACACAGTAAGCCTGTCATGGAGGGCAGCCTACATGTTGGATCTGCTGGAAAACCGGTTTTTGCACGTGATATATAGGATGCCATGCCAAAGCATGTCGCTAAAACTGGCCGATACTATTCCGATTCAACATGGCTGTTGTTCAGGGCAGCCTACATGTTGGGAACTGAACAATCATAATTTGGCACATGAGCTGCATACTTCCTGAGTCAATAACATGTTAGTCAGTTTATAGCCTTCTAGAGTCAATCAGAGAGGAGATATGGCAAAAACGTGTCTTTTTCAGCCCCTGCCAGATAGACTGCCCTTCATGACAGATGTGTTATGTGGGAATTGTATTGGTCTGCCTCATTGATCTACTATGTAGGGCAGCCTGAATGTCAGGCACAACAAAAAGATTTTCAGCCTACATCATGTAAACTGTCCTGCATGGCAGGTGTGTTGTGTTGGAGCAGTATCAGCCTGCTTCATCGACATACTCTGCATGGCAGCCTACATGTCATGGGTGAAAAGAGTTTACAAACCCTTGACATATAGACTGTCCTGTCTAAGAGGCATGTTGCAGAAGTAGTACAGCCTGCTTTATTGGGCACTTTTGCAGGAGCTACACATTTGAATGAGTATACCTGGGGGAAGGCTGAGATGGATAGGAGAGAAGATAGAGAGCGAGGGGGGAGAGCGGGAGGGTTTGGGTACTTAGAGAGGGGCAGGAGGGGATATACAGAGAGTGAGTGGAGGAGAATGTGAACAGAAACAGGGGTGTTGAGGAGATTTGTCGAAAGAGGGGAGGGAAGAGGAAATGGGCTGAGAGGTAGGAGGAGCAGATGGATAGATAGCGTGGTGAGGAGAGGGGGGACGTGGAGATGTACATATTGGATGTGACATACATGCACACAAGTGAAGCTGTTGGGTAAAGGCTAGTCTACATCATATACACTCTGTGAAAAAAGACAGTGACAAGCCACAAAGGACTTATCTGAATGGAATGGAATTTATTGCGTGACGTACATGTACAAACAAGCAAAAGATTACAATTTCAGAAAAATAGAAATATTTATTCAAGAGAAAGAGCTTCACAAACTAAGCAAGTCAATAACATGTTGGTCAACCTTTAGCCCTTATCCAAGCAGTTATTCGGCTTGGCATTGATTGACAGAGTTGATGGATCTCCTTCTGAGGGATATCGTGCAAATTCTGTCCAACTGTCACATTAGATCATCAAAATCCCGAGTTGGTTGACGGCCCCTCTCCATAATACTCCAAATGTTCTCAATTGGGGAAAGATATGGCGACCTTACTGGCCAAGGTAGGGTTTTGCAACCACAAAGGCAAACAGAAGAAACTCCTGCCGTGTGCAGGAAGGCATTATCTTGCTGAAACGTAAGCCCAGGATGACTTACCATGAAGGACAACTAAACGGGGCATAGAATATCGTCGACGTACAGCTGTGGTGTAGGGGTGCTACAGATGACAAAGGGGTTCTGCTGTGAAATGAAATGGCACCCCAGAATATTACACTTGATTGTCAGGCCGTATGACAGGTGACAGTCAAGTTGATATCTCACCGACGTCTGTGGCGTCTCCAGACACGTCTTCGCTGTTCAGCAGGGCCCAGTTCGAAGTGGGACTCATCCCTGAAGACAATTCCACTCCTTTCGGTGAGATTCCAGTCCTTGATGACCAGCAAAGACATGTCTGGAACCGTGTGTTTTGTTGCCCTTCTTGGCAAGACATCGTGGGTTTACATTTCAGCAAGATAACACCAGCCTGCACACAGCGAGAGTTTCTACTGCATGTCTTTGAGCTTTACAAATCCTACCTTTGCTAACAAGGTCGCCAAATGTCTTCCAAGTTGAGAACATTTGGAGTACTTTGGGCAAGGGCTTCCAACCAGCTTGGGAATTTGATGATCTAATGCACCAGTTGGACAGAATCTGGATCGATATCCTTCAGCAGGACATCTAACAACTGTCCCAATCAATGTCAGCCTGAGTAACTGCTTGCATAGGGGCCAGAGGTGCGTCAGTGTGTTACTAACTTGCTCAGTTTGTGAAACTCTTTCTCTTGAATAAACCATCTGAGTTTTCTGAATTCGTAAGCATTTGTTTTCCTGTTCACGTGCATCATATCTACCGATTTCCGTCGCATTCAGACGGTTCCAAAGAGAGAGAGAGAGAGAGAGAGAGAGAGAGAGAGAGAGTCCATAAAGCTGAGTGTATGTATGTATGTGTAAGAACTCCTCCCAGGCCGCTGGACTGTAGAGGGCCAAATCTCACACACAAACTTCTTGCATTGAGAGGAGCAGCATAGGGGGATTTATAACACTCTAACTCTAATATATATAGAGATACAGACTTTCATGCTTTTTAATTCCCTGGTGTATACTATGCCCTGTGTAATGGTGACCTGCTTTATCGATCTGCTTTACAAGACAGCTTACAAATCAGGGGTAAGAAAAGATTACCTGCCTCCAACATTTAGCCCCCAACAGGCCTGTTGTGTTGGAGTAGAATTGGCCAGTTCATCGTCCTGCTGGGTATGGCAGCCTACGTGTCATGAGAAAAAGAGTTTTGAAACCCTTAACATATAAGCTTTGCTGCATGAGAGATGTCTTTAGGCAGTAGTGCCAGCCTGCTTGATCAACCTCTTCAGCAGAGACTACACATACAGATGGGTTTGTCTGCAGGGAAGGTTGAAACGGATAGAGGAGATAGAGGGAGAAATGTGGCAAGAGGGTATGGATTGGGGAAGAGGGGGCAAGAGGATTAGATTAGTACTTGTTCCATAGATCATGAATACGACACTTCGTAATGATGTGGAACGTGTCAGGTTAATAAAAAGTGTCTATACAAGATATTATAGTACACAAAATATTACATGACACTCAATATTTTTAATTTTTTTGTGGCAGTTGGGAAATTATCCACTTACTATATCCAAAAATTCATCTAATGAGTAGAAGGAGTTGCCATTAAGAAATGCTTTTAATTTCCTTTTAAATGCTATATGGCTATCTGTCAGACTTTTGGTACCATTAGGTAAGTGACCAAAGACCTTTGTGGTAGCATAAGTATCCCCTTCTGAGCTTAAGTTAGATTTAACCTTGAGTAATGAAAATCATCCTTTCTCCTAGTATTGTAGCCATGTACACTGCTATTACTTTTGAATTGGTTTCGATTGTTAACAACAAATTTCATAAGTGAATATATATATTGTGAGGCTACAGTGAAGCTTTCTAGCTCTTTAAATAAGTGTCTGCAGCATGATCTTGGATGAGCTCCAGCAATTATTCTGATTACACACTTTTGTGCAATGAACACTTCTTTACTGAATAATGAGTTACCCCAGAATATGTTGCCATACGAAAGCAGAGGATGAAAATAGGTGTGGTAAGCTAATTTACTCAGATGTATATCGCCAAAATTTGCAATGACCCTAATAGCATAAGTAGCTGAACTCAAACGTTTCAGCAGATCCTCAGTGTGTTTTTTCGAGTTCAACCCCTCATCAATGCATACACCTAGAAATTTTGAATATTCTACCTTAGCTACCGATTTCTGATCGAAGTCTATATTTATTAATGGGGTCACTCCATTTACTGTGTGGAACTGTATATACTGTCTTTTGTCAAAGTTTAATGAGAACCCATTTGCAGAGAACCACTTAATGTTTTTCTGAAAAACATTATTTACAATTTCACCAGTTAATTCTTGACTGTTGGGTGTGATAGCTATACTTGTATCATCAGCAAAAAGTACTAGCTTTGGATCTTCGTGAATATAGAATGGCAAGTCATTAATATATATTAAGAACAGCAGAGGACCCAATACCGAACCTTGCGGCACCCCATTCTTGATTGTTCCCCAGTTTGAGAAATCACCAGTTTTTTGCATATTATGTGAACTGTTTATTTCAACTTTCTGCACTCTTCCAGTTAGGCATGATTTAAATCTACAGTGGGATGTACAATGAGGTGGGAGGAGGAGATGGATAGAGAGAGAGGTGTGGGGGAGATGGGCAGAAAGGGGGAGATGGATGTGGCCCGAGAGATATGTGTATTGTATGTGCACACAGATGAAGCTGTACGGAAAAGGCTAGTCGATGGGTAGAGAGAGAGACAGAGGGGCCAGGATGGGCTGTACAGAGAAGGAAGGCAAAGAGAAGATTGATAGAGAAAAAGGTTGAAGAGGAGATGGACAGAAAGAGGTGAGAAAGGAGGAAATGGGTTGAGAGGTGGGAGGAGGAGATGGACAGATAGGCTGGTGAGGAGGTGATGGGCAGAAAGAGGGAGAGAAGATTTACCAAGAGATAAGCACATTATATTTGACATACATGTATGCAGGAGAAGCTGTTGGAACGAGTTCTTACACAGTGTGGGGGCTAGAACCACATATCTATCAAAGGGATGGGGATGAATAAGTAGTGCATCCCATGTCTTGCGAATGTCCAGACTTTATTCATCCAGTGTTGAAGAATCACAGCACTTAGTGACTTGCAACAAACTTCACACATAATTTCAAACCTTTACCAAACATTTTTCTACCTGCCAACTCCCCCACAAAATGGTATTAGGAAAAAAGTTTATCCCTTACTACGTTTTCGCTGTTCGTGCAGAAAACTGCCACATCAGTCAGAATGTTTTAAATTTACTACATGTTTCCTACTAGCTCAATTCGCAATACATTTTGCAGACAGTACCCACATATGTCAAAGAATGTACATACACACATATGTGACACATAGTTTAGGAGATATGACGTCATAAACATTGAGCTACGTGAAAACGAGTCTGTAGGGCGATATTCACAAGTCATAAGGTGAAATATTTGTACAAATATGAGTGAAGTATGTTAAATACAGGGTGTTTCAAAAAGAATATACGTATTTCGAATGCATATATTTATTAAACTTTAAGACATACGAATATGAAACTTTACACACATATTTACAAACCTTTCAAATGCTAAGTCACCAGCTCCTTGACGACCAATCCAATGGTTTGGTAGAGTTTCATTTAGATTCATTCACGTACTCCAGTGAGGGGGTGCCCCATCTTGTTGAGAAATGAAGTTGTCTTCGTGCAGCCTCGGTAACAACCAGTTTTCTAACACAGCACTATGAGTTTATTTTGAAGGACTACGTTGGAAAGTAGTTTGATTTCGTGCAACATTTTCTTCAGGAACACGAGGGCGGCCAGGACTCTTTCCTTTACATACAATTCTTGTATCTAGAAACTGTCGATACCATCTTCGAATGTTCCACCCATTCAAAGGATCAGTTTGGTACCTTAACCTGGAACGTCTTTGTACCGTAATCACGGAACTGCACTTCACAAACTCGAGAAAACAAAATGACTTCTGCTGCGGAGTAGCCATTTTGAACATATGACAGTCACCAAGCAAAAGAAGACAACTGACATGTAGCTATTAATATAAACTAGACTATGTATTCGTTTCTCCAGTAGCCGAGCCGAGGCGCAGCGATCGATAGTTTGGACAAAATAATACTTTGTAGTACCATATTCCTTTTGAAACACCCTGTCTCTGCAAACTGTGCGTGGCTAGTCTGTACATGAACAAAGCTGTGGGTAAACAGATCGTCCTAAACACCTAAATCGGTTTCAACCAAGTTTCGTACGCATGTTATTTACTATATGGAAAGAAATAGTGTGGGGTGACCTGTTGGGGTGAGGGTGAAAATTTTCGTGGGCAGGGGCTGAGTGTTTGCCCTATATCTGCTCCTACTGGAGCTAGGAGGTTATAAACAGCACAATGCTGATGCTCATGAATATATATATATATATATATATATATATATATATATATATATATATATATATATATATATATACAGGGTGAGTCACATAACGTTACCGCTGGATATATTTCGTAAACCACATCAAATACTGACGAACCGATTCCACAGACCGAACGTGAGGAGAGGGGCTAGTGTAATTGTTTAATACAAACTATACAAAAATGCACGGAAGTATGTTTTTTAACACAAACCTACGTTTTTTTTAAAATGGAACCACGTTAGTTTTGTTAGCACATCTGAACATATAAACAAATACGTAATCAGTGCCGTTTGTTGCTTTGTAAAATGTTAATTACATCCGGAGATATTGTAACCTAAAGTTGACGCTTGAAACCTCCGACGTTCAGTCGCGTGTTATAAAAAACACGGGCCACGGTCGGCGAGCAGCATCTGCAGGGACATGTTTACGATGACGAGCGTGTTTACGAGCGTGGCTGTAGTGCACTGTTGTGGTTTGGTCTAGCTGTCGCAGTGTCCGCATGTAGCGCTTGCTGCTATTGTTATTCTGCATTCGTCTCCGCACGCAGACCAACTGCAGTACACCGTGTTACCAGATGTCTGTGATAGTGTAGAAGTTGTAGGAACTGTGACCATGGTGTATTCGGACTCTGAAAAGGCGGAGATGATACTCATCTATGGCGAGTGTCAACGAAATGCAGCTGAAGCCTGCAGGGTGTATGCAGAACGGTACCCGGACAGAGAGCATCCAACGTGACGCACATTGCAAAACATCTACTGCCAACTGTATGCAACATGTATGGTTGTAGCACGCAAACGGGTCCGTAACAGGCCCGTCACAGGAGAAGCGGGTGCAGTTGATGTGTTAGCTGCTGTTGCCATGAACCCACACATGAGTACATGGGACATTGCGAGAGCTGGTGGACTGAGTCAAAGTAGTGTCATGCGCATACTGCATCATCACTGCTTTCACCCGTTACATGTGTCGCTACATCACCAATTACATGGTGATGACTTTAATCATCGAGTGCAATTCTGTCAATGGGCATTAACAGAGAATGCGTTGCAGTTCTACCTGGTTACTGATGAAGCGGGTTTCACAAACCAATGGGGCAGTGAATCTACGGAACATGCATTAGTGGTCTGTGGACAATCCTTGCTGGCTCAGACAGGTAGAGCGACAGCGGCCGTGGACTGTAAATGTATGGTGCGGAATCATTGGCGACCACCTCATTGGTCCTCACTTCATTTCAGGGGCCCAAACAGCTGCAACATACATCGCGTTTCTACAGAATGATCTGCCAACGTTGCTCGAAAGTGTCCCACTGGAAACGCGTCGACGTATGTGGTATCAGCATGATGGTGCACCTGCACATTCCACAATTAAAACTAGGCTGACCCTTGACAGGATGTTCGATGGGCGTTTCATAGGACGTGGAGGATGCATAAATTGGCCAGCCCGTTCTCCTGATGTTACACCTCTGGACTTCTTTCTGTGGGGTACGTTAAAGGAGAATGTGTACCGTGATGTGCCTACAACCCCAGAGGATATGAAACAACGTATTGTGGCAGCCTGCGGCGACATTACACCAGATGTACTGCGGCGTGTACGACATTCATTACGTCAGAGATTGCAATTGTGTGCAGCAAATTATGGCCACCACATTGAACATCTATTGGCCTGACATGTCAGGACACACTCTATTCCACTCCGTAATTGAAAACGAAAACCACGTGTGTACGTGTACCTCACCCCTCATGGTAATGTACATGTGTGTCAGTGAAAAAGACCAATAAAAAGGAGTTAGCATGTGGATGTAATGTGCTGTTCCAGTCTCTTCTGTACCTAAGGTCCATCACCGTTCCCTTTGGATCCCTACGTAATTCGGTGCTCTCCGATACACACGATCGAACAGCGGAGGAGTGGTACTCAAGCGTCAACTTTAGGTTACAATATCTCCGGATGTAATTAACATTTTACAATGCAACAAACGGCACTGATTACGTATTTGTTTATATGTTCAGATGTGCTAACAAAACTAACGGGGTTCCATTTAAAAAAACGTAGGTTTGTGTTAAAAAACATACTTCCGTGCATTGCTTTATGGTTTGTATTAACCAGTTACACTAGCCCCTCTCCTCACGTTCGGTCTGTGGAATCGATTCGTCAGTATTTGATGTGGTTTACGAAATATATCCAGCGGTAACGTTAGGTGACTCATCCTGTATATATATAACTTACCAAACGAAAGTGTTGGTACGTTGACAGAGACAATAACAAACACAAACACACACACAAATCTCAAGCTTTCGCAACCCACAGTTGCTTCATGAGGAAAGAGTGAAAGAGAGGGAAAGACGAAAGGATGTGGGTTTTAAGGGAGAGGGTAAGGAGTCATTCCAATCCCGTGAGCGGAAAGACTTACCTTGGGGGGGGGGGGGGGGGAAAGGGACAGGTATACACTCACACACACACACACACACACACACACACACACACACATATCCATCCGCACGTATACAGACACAAGCAGACCTCCTTCTGACAGTTTCTTCCTGCCCTTCCATCTGTAGTTTTTCTCCTTCCCCTCTCTCTGTCCATATCCTCCTACCCCTTTTCTCTGCACAACTATTCCTCACCCTCTCTATGTCTATCTCCACCTTCCTTCTCTCCCTGTTCAGCTCTTCCTCCCTTTCACAATTTGTTGATCCTCACCTTCGCATCTCCCTGACCATTGCCTGCTCCCCACTCTCCCTCTGTCCATCTCCTCTGCTTGTGACTATATATGTGCGGATGGATATGTGTGTGTGCGCGCGAGGGTATACCTGTCCCTTTTTCCCCCCAAGGTAAATCTTGCTGCTTCCGGGATTGGAATGACTCCTTACCCTCTCCCTTAAAACCCACATCCTTCCGTCTTTCCCTCTCCTTCCCTCTTTCCTGATGAAGCAACCATGGGTTATGAAAGCTTGAGATTTGTGTGTGTGTTTGTGTTTGTTATTGTCTCTATCAATGTACAAACGATTTCGTTTCGCAAGTTACAGAATATTAGTTTTTAGATATATTTTTCCCATGTGGAATGTTTCCCTCTATTATAAATGTACTATCCTCTTACTGCGGCTTAACTCACATACATGTTTGATACACACACTACACACATCTCTTACTGCCCTCTCTAAGTCTCCGTTTCTCCTACCCACTGTCTCTGTCTCTTAAGCTCCTCCTCTCTTAGTCTCTTCACTTCCTCCTCTCTCCTTTCTTGGTCACCTCCTTCTGACAGTTTCTTCCTGCCCCTCCATCTGTAGTTTTTCACCTTCCCCTCTCTCTGTCCATATCCTCCTACCCCTTCACTCTGCACAACTATTCCTCACCCTCTCTATGTCTATCTCCCCCTTCCTTCCCTCCCTGTTCAGCTCTTCCTCCCTTTCACAATTTGTTGATCCTCACCTTCACATCTCTCTGACCATTGCCTGCTCCCCACTTTCCCTCTGTTCATCTCCTCTTGCCCACATCTCTCTCTCCATCTCATCCTGTCTCCTCTCTCTCAGTAAATCTCCTCCTGCGCCCTCTCACTGTCCATCTCCTTCTCCCCTTCTCTGTATCCCTTTTCTCCTTATCCTCTCTTTCTGTCCATCCCCTCATGTCCCTGTCTATGTCCATTCCCTCCTGCAATGCTCCTTTCTTATCCATCCTCTTACATATACATACATATGTACAGCTATATATATATATAGGTTAGAAAACAGGTTTCAAAATCTATTAGGCAAGCAAAAAGGAAGTACACAAAGGCACAACTGGATGCCATAGAAGAAAATTTCCAAAACTATAATACAAGAGACTTCTACAGAACTTTCGCAGATAAAATACGAGGATATATCCCTCAAAATTTATGTTTCAGAAAACCAGATGGTAAATTAGCCCTAACAAACCAGGAAAACTGTCAAGTATTGGCTCAATATTTTTCTAACCTACTAAATTGCCCAGAACCTAGTTTAAGGTTTCCCAAAGAAATCAGTGCCAACGCTCAACCGGATTCATTACCACCAACACAGGAAGAAATCAAATGTCACATTAGAAACTTAAAAAATAATAGAACATCTGGCGAAGATGGCATTGTTGCAGAGCTATTAAAAAACCTAGGACCAAAGACGTTGCAAGAGCTCACAAAAATAATAACAAAAATATGGGAAACAGAAAAATTACCAGAGGATTGGAAATGTGCCCTTATTCACCCGTTACATAAAAAAGGAGACAGAACAAATGTCAATAACTACAGGGGAATCTCACTTTTACAAGTCACCTACAAAATTCTCTCAACATGCCTGCTGAAAAGAACACAAGAGCAGCTGGAACGCCAAATTGGTGATTATCAAGCAGGCTTCCGCCCCGGTCGCTCATGCATAGAACAAATATTTAATTTAAAGACAATATTAAAACACAAAGCAATTAGAAATGCCCCCATAATTTGTACATTTGTAGATTTTAAGAAAGCCTATGACTCAATAGACCGGCAATCTTTGTTTAACATTTTAGAGGAACTTGGACTTGACTCCAAAACACTAAGGCTTATCAAAGAATCACTGACAGACACTGTATCTAAAGTTAAATTCAGGGGAGAAATCTCTGAACCTTTTCTCATAAAAACTGGAGTACGTCAAGGTGACGGGCTATCTCCACTTCTGTTTAATATAGTCCTGGATAAAGTCATTAAGGAATGGGAAAAAGAATTAAAAAATCAATCCTACTGGAAACCAATCCATCTTGGTAGAACCAAAGACAACGTGGAGATATCTTGTTTAGCATTCGCGGACGACTTGGCCATACTTGCAGATGATGAAGAAATCGCCACCAAACAAATAGAGATCCTTAAGGAATGCGCGGATAAAGTAGGTTTACAAATTTCGTTTCAAAAGACAGAATTTTTCTGTACAAAATTCCATATACACAGTTTGAACACAAAATATGGAAAAATAAATAGAGTAAAACATTTTAAATACCTAGGTGAAATTTTGGAGCCAATCGGAGGAGAGAAAGTTGCACAGAAGATCAGACAACAGAAAATGAAGAGAGCATATGGTATGACACATGAAATATACAATAAAAAATGCATCTCCTCGAACACAAAAATCAGACACTACTGCGCAGTAATTAAGCCAGCAGCACTATATGCTAGTGAAACGCTCACACTCCACACAAAATGTGATTTAGAAAAAATACTAAAAGAAGAACGCAAAATTATGAGAAAGATTTTAGGTCCAAAATTAACAGAAGAAGGATATCGGATACAATCAAGAAGAACCACAGAAACTATATCAAACCTGGCAGCAGACATAAGAAGGCGAAGATTAAAATTTTATGGACATGTCACTAGACTTCCCCCCACACAACTCACCAACAGAATTCTCACTTACATAGAAAAAGTCAAATCAACAACACCATGGATTAGCCAAGTAAAATTAGATTTACAAAAAGCAAATATTGAACTTAAAGATGTCAAAGACAGAAAAACTTTTAGAAATAAGGTGGAAAAGTGGATTGTATTGTCGGAGAAGGAAGCACTAAAGAGACCAGGAACAAAATGGACAGAAGAAAGAAAAAGAAAACATGGAGAACGGATGAAAGAAGTATGGAAGAAACGACGTCAGAAAGCTTTGCGTGATCCTTCTGGGTCCATTCGCGATAAGTAAGTAAGTGTATATATATATATATATATATATATATATATATATATATATATATATATATATATATAAACAAAGATGATGAGACTTACCAAACAAAAGCGCTGGCAGGTCGATAGACACACAAACATACACACAAAATTCAAGCTTTCGCAACAAACGGTTGCTTCATCAGGAAAGAGGGAAGGAGAGGGAAAGACGAAAGGATGTGGGTTTTAAGGGCGAGGGTAAGGAGTCATTCCAATCCCGGGAGCGGAAAGACTTACCTTAGGGGGAAAAAAGGACAGGTATACACTCGCACACACCCACATATCCATCCGCACATTGGTGTATGTGCGGATGGATATGTGTGTTTGTGTTTGTTTGTGTGTCTATCGACCTGCCAGCGCTTTTGTTTGGTAAGTCTCATCATCTTTGTTTTTAGATATATTTTTCCCACGTGGAATGTGTGTGTATATATATATATATATATATATATATATATATATATATATATATATATATATATATACACTAGCCTTTTAGCTGCAGCCTTACTTGCATACATATTTTACATATATAGCACACATCTCCTCCTGTCCCCTCTCTGTAGCCATCTCTACTTTCCCCGGTCTCTCAGTCCACCTAAAGTTTCTAATTTTATCTTCTGTCTCCTCTTCCCTACCGAGCGAGGTGGCGCAGTGGTTAGCACACTGGACTCGCATTCGGAAGGACGACGGTTCAATCCCGTCTCCGGCTATCCTGATTTAGGTTTTCCGTGATTTCCCTAAATCGCTTTAGGCAAATGCCGGGATGGATCCTTTGAAAGGGCACGGCCGATTTCCTTCCCCATCCTTCCCTAACCCGAGCTTGCGCTCCGTCTCTAATGACCTCGTTGTCGACGGGACGTTAAACACTAATCTCCTCCTCCTCCTCCTCCTCCTCTTCCCTACACTCTCCATCTCTCCATCTCCTCCTCCCCCCTCTCTTTGTCCATCACCTCTTCCCCTTTTCTCTGACCTTATCTCCCTCCCCATCCCTCTTTACAAATTCTCCTTCATCTCTCTAAGAACATCTCCTCCTCCTCCCTCTTTCTTTTTTGCATGCCCATTACCATTGTAAAAATACTACCTGCTTCTTGCATTTCCCCCTCATCCTCCCCCTCTCTGTCCATCTCCTTCTCTCTTTCTCTCTGTCTATCTCCTCTGCTCTCTCTATGTGCACCTCCTCCTCTTCTCTTTCTCTGTCCATCTCCTCCCCCCCACCTCCTATGTACAACTCCTCATTGTCCCCTTCTCTGTCCATCTCCTCCACCCCTCTCTTTATATCCAACTCCTTCTTCTTCACACTCCCATTGTCCAACACTTCCTGCCCACTTCCTAACCATCTTCTTTGTCCCTCCCCCCCCCCCCCCCCAACTCACTGTCCTTCTTTTCATCCACTTCTTCCTTTTTCACCTGCCCACTCTCCCTTGATGCCATCCACCTGTCTCCTGTATCACCCTGACTTCCTCCATTGTGTTTATGCCCTCCTCCCCCTCTCTCTGATCATCTCCTCTTCCCTTCTCTCTAAACATATTCTCCTCTCCTTTTCTCCTGTTTTCTTTGTCCACTACATTCTTCCCCCTCTCTCACTATCTATGTTCTCCCCACTCTTTTTACTCAAATGCGCTGGCATATAGAAAAAATCGCCTTCCCCACCATACTCCTTGGATAACTTTGTGTGGCCACCTACGTTGACAACCGTTGGTTTCTACCAATGTTTATATTAATAATTTTTTACGTGTGTTTATTTTTGTTTGGTGATGATTTCAGCAGGTAATCGTTTTGCAATTGAATATGCCTTGATTTTTTTTAATTAGTGAAGTATTTGTTAATGGCTTTATTGCAGTATTGCCAAATTTAATTTTGGTGATGCGAGAAAGTACCTGCACTGTACCTTTAAAGACTGAGTTTGAGCCACTGATCAATATGCTTTTTTCTTCTGCTGGTATTATAGTTTTCTGAAAAGCTTTTCTTTAAAATTATTGGAAAATCACCTGTTTAGGTCCACAAGGGGTAGTGGTGTTTCATGGATATAAGTGACAAGAGGAGTTGACGCAATGGACCTAGTGAACTGTATGGTACAGCAGATTTCATGTTCTTTCATTCTGAAAGCAGTATTATCCTTGTCATGCAGGCTGTCAGAAGGCTATTACCCTATATTTTCTGTTGAGCAGGAGGTACGCCATTAAGTTACAACGTTTTAGTCTGATGCATTGATGTTGGCAAATGAACTGGCCCAGCAGTCTAGACAGTTGATTCATTTTTATTCTGGACGGGAGATGATTATATTTTCTTTCAGTGATCGGTATTAAAGTTTTCCTAAGTTACTGTGTGTGATAACAACAGCGACGTTTTCTTAAAATATAATATTCGTGATTTTGTTGTATTGTTCTGCATATCTGGTGTAAATCTTCTGAATTATGCAGTGCATGTGTGACTGGTTTCAAAGGAGAAAAATAAGTAACTTTTTAAATGTAAAGGTACCGTAAAGCTATGCAAAAGGAATGGGCATTGTTGATTTGATATCTGAATACTGTTGACCTACTCCAATTATACACTCCTGGAAATTGAAATAAGAACACCGTGAATTCATTGTCCCAGGAAGGGGAACCTTTATTGACACATTCCTGGGGTCAGATACATCACATGATCACACTGACAGAACCACAGGCACATAGACACAGGCAACAGAGCATGCACAATGTCGGTACTAGTACAGTGTATATCCACCTTTCGCAGCAATGCAGGCTACTATTCTCCCATGGAGACGATCGTAGAGATGCTGGATGTAGTCCTGTGGAACGGCTTGCCATGCCATTTCCACCTGGCGCCTCAGTTGGACCAGCGTTCGTGCTGGACGTGCAGACCGCGTGAGACGACGCTTCATCCAGTCCCAAACATGCTCAATGGGGGACAGATCCGGACATCTTGCTGGCCAGGGTAGTTGACTTACACCTTCTAGAGCACGTTGGGTGGCACGGGATACATGCGGACGTGCATTGTCCTGTTGGAACAGCAAGTTCCCTTGCCGGTCTAGGAATGGTAGAACGATGGGTTCGATGACGGTTTGGATGTACGTGCACTATTCAGTGTCCCCTCGACGATCACCAGTGGTGTACGGCCAGTGTAGGAGATCGCTCCCCACACCATGATGCTGGGTGTTGGCCCTGTGTGCCTCGGTCATATGCAGTCCTGATTGTGGCGCTCACCTGCACGGCGCCAAACACGCATACGACCATCATTGGCATCAAGGCAGAAGCGACTCTCATCGCTGAAGACGACACGTCTCCATTCGTCCCTCCATTCACGCCTGTCGCGACACCACTGGAGGCGGGCTGCACGATGTTGGGGCGTGAGCGGAAGACGGCCTAACGGTGTGCGGGACTGTAGCCCAGCTTCATGGAGACGGTTGCGAATGGTCTTCGCCGATACCCCAGGAGCAACAGTGTCCCTAATTTGCTGGGAAGTGACGGTGCGGTCCCCTACGGCACTGCGTAGGATCCTACGGTCTTGGCGTGCATCCGTGCGTCGCTGCGGTCCGGTCCCAGGTCGACGGGCTCATGCACCTTCCGCCGACCACTGGCGACAACATCGATGTACTGTGGAGACCTCACGCCCCACGTGTTGAGCAATTCGGCGGTACGTCCACCCGACCTCCTGCATGCCCACTATACGCCCTCACTCAAAGTCCGTCAACTGCACATACGGTTCACGTCCACGCTGTCGCGGCATACTACCAGTGTTAAAGACTGCGATGGAGCTCCGTATGCCACGGCAAACTGGCTGACACTGAGGGCGGCGGTGCACAAATGCTGCGCAGCTAGCGCCATTCGACGGCCAACACCGCCGTTCCTGGTGTGTCCGCTGTGCCGTGCGTGTGATCATTGCTTGTACAGCCCTCTCGCAGTGTCCGGAGCAAGTATGGTGGGTCTGACACACCGGTGTCAATGTGTTCTTTTTTCCATTTCCAGGAGTGTATAACAACCATGAAAGTCAGTTACATGTTTTATTGCTAATTGTTCAGGTGACTGGATAGGGCTGCCATAATATCTGTCTGGCAAACCGGACATTTCTCTTAAATGGACTAAAAATGGGCTTCATTTGCGAAACAGAATCCGGGACAGTTTGGGACATTTGTCTTAAGCTTAAAGAAATGACTTAATTAATGAAAATATTTTCTCAGCCTTGTGATTACTGACTTCCTGCTGCTTCATAATCATTACAAAATTTGGATCTTAGATTTCAAAGACATAATGGAGTTTAACGATATGATAGCACATTGCTAAGTTCGCAGGTGTTACTAATTACTTTGGCCTGTTTCAGTAAATTTGAAACAAAATAACCATCCATTTTTACATGCTTGTAGAGTATTCTTTTGATTTATGATTTACACTATCTAAGTGATCCTTAATATCTGCTCTTTCTCCACGCATTATGGCAACATAATACAAGTTATACACTCTACTCCATAGTCATTTCTCCCTCGTTTTCTGAAGAACTATTTTGCTTATTTTTCTTGATACAAACACTTTCCCTTTAACATTTCAATTTAAACAATCAAACGCTTGAATAACAAATTAACTGCGATACCACTCAGGCAGAGGAACAGAGAACCGTGTTGGTGCAAAGTTTAAACTGAACTAAGATAAGCGACAATAATGGTACGGTAACTCACCAGCGTTGCCACGTAATAATACTTCTTAAGAAATTCAGTGAGCTGCGATAATAATAACTTCCATAATTAGCTTAACAGCTGGAGTTGAAACATAGATTCACAGAAGAATTAGGAGAAAAAGTACGAAGTGTGACAATATTTCTCTGAAATTCGAAATCCGGGACAAACTGCCCTCCCGAAAGTATTTTTTGGGACACCAATTTATTTGATCTGAACCCGGGACTGTCCTTGGAAACTTGCACATCTGGCAACTCCTTATATGGAATCCTTATCAGTTTGTCGCAGAACACATAACACGATTTGCTACTCGTTCAGACATGTCTTGCAAAGTTCTAAATGCGTTTATGTACAACTTCGGAGCCATTAGAAATTAAAAAAAAAAAAAAGTAATAAAACTTATAAGTCGCACTCTGTTTTGGGAAGTGGGGTCCGGATATTTATGCAAGTAAGCTCCGCATTTCCCGTAATTCCTTTCATCTTTTGGCTTGTAAATTATTGCACAACAAGAGAACTGATCGTTTTGGTGGACACTATTGAGAAAATTTAGAGACCCGGCATTTGAAGCTGATTGCCGAATGATTCTACTGCCGCCAATATACATTGCGCGTAAGTACCACGAAGATAAGATGCGAGAAATTAGGCTTATACGGTGGCATTCAGAAGGATGTAGGTTGAAGTAGGTACTTGGAGATGAAGAAGCTTGCACAGGGCCGAGTAGCATGGAGAGCTGCACCGAACCAGTCTCTGGACTGACGACCACAACAACAATAACGGAGGCATAT
Source organism: Schistocerca cancellata (assembly GCF_023864275.1). Taxonomy (NCBI): domain Eukaryota; kingdom Metazoa; phylum Arthropoda; class Insecta; order Orthoptera; family Acrididae; genus Schistocerca; species Schistocerca cancellata. The sequence continues at coordinate 702,379,520 of NC_064627.1, read as the reverse complement.
AGATAGTAGTTTTTTTCCTACAGTATTTGCTATTGGAACAGGAAAGGAAATAACAAGTAGTGGTACAGGGTACCTCCGCCACGCATCGTGCCGTGGCTTGCCGTGTATCTACGTAGATGTAGATATGTCAGCATAGAAAAAACTTGATTTGCATTCTAACTATGAATGAAATTCAAAGTTAACGAAATCTATATGGTACCAGTCACGCGTCAGTTTTCGTGTTACACTGGGGGAAAAAAATAATAATCTTCTCCTATAGGTGGTAAGTTTTCAGTTTACCCAACCAGAGGGTGAAGAAAGAACACACACGTTATTTTCTTCATAAACTAAAGAAAAAGAGGATTTGTATTTTGCTTTATGTCTTTAAAACAATCGCTCAGATGTTTTATCCTTCAATTGGGAGGAATATGGTACGATATCTTAAATAACCGAAATGTGTAATCTATGGGTTTTCTAGTTGTTGTGTTGGCAACGATATACGGATGTGATGTAGTAATAAACGCAGACCGCTAGTGTTCTTTCCGGTGGAGGTGGTGAGTGTGAGTGGTGTAGTGCCCAGTGGACTTAAGAAAGTCTTCTCTCATCTTTCAAAATGAGAATTTACAAGGATATTTTCACAGGTGCATTATTATATTATATTTTTCGTACGGCTTAGTTTGGTCTCGCTTTGTTGTTTCTATGCTTTTGTAGTCCTTATTAAATGACAGTATGTGTGTCGTCTTACTTCCATCACATGTGCTTGTGGCAGGCAGTTTGTTTGGTCTTGGAATGTTTGTGAGTAACTACATGTACGGTTTTTTTAGGTGATGAAATGTTTTCGGACACCTACAAAGTAAAACTCGTGGACGAGGTGCTGTACGAAGTGTATGGGAAGGTAAAGTTGTATTAGTATCTGTTTGTAATAAGTTGCATACTCTAATAGCCAGCATTTCGATGTGAAGTTCTGGTAGCAATGTATGCAATAAAAATAGCCAATCTGGTAGGCAGTTAGGTTAATACTTTTTATCGAATGATATAACCTAGCCACCTATATTAGGGCTTACATCTGTTTATCAGTGCATGATTAAATTATTAGGTTTCAATTGTATTTCGTTGACTCAGAGGAAAAGGTATCTTGAATGTGGAGAGTCAGTGTATTGATACATTCCACCCATTGTACTTCTATTCAAAAATGGTCGGTTCCTTGAAGTTTTAGCTATCATTTTCTGTGATTACTTCAAGTGAGACTTCCTTTAAAAATTTTTTTTTTTTATAGCACGTTACAAGGAAACAGGGGGATGTCCAGATTGAAGGCTTCAACCCATCTGCTGAAGAAGCTGGAGAGGGAACAGACGAAGCTGTTGAGTCTGGTGTAGACATAGTGCTCAACCATAGGCTGGCAGAAACATATGCATTTTCTGATAAGAAGAGTTACACATCCTATTTGAAGGACTACATGAAAAAGTAAGTTATAAGAACCTGTATATTGTAAAACTGTTGTATCCCAGTTATTGCTATGTCTTGAAGTACTTAACTGTTTAATGGCTCAGTGAAGATGTTGTTTAACTTGGTCATGGAATACAAGTAGAAGGATAGTGAATCCAGTGTGTTGCTCTGTCATAGCTGTCATAACAGAGGGTCATAGTTGGTGAAAAAGTCCATATGTAGAGATTTAAATGGTTCATCTGTTTGAAAAAGGGGACACCAGGTGTTAAGTATGTTTACTTTATCAATAGGAAGTTAAGGCACATTTACTAAAGCTGTGTTTTAGTGACAATAGTAAAATGACTTTGGGTTGCTGTGTAGTTTAGTCATAAGTGATCAGCTTAATTATAGCTGCACTCGTTAAAATTGCAAGAATAATTTTAATATATAAGGCTAGTAGGTTTGTAAGAATTTGCTATCTTCTATAGAAATAACTCTCGGGATCCCAATAGTCATATAGGCCTTGTTTGTAGGAGCAGTCTGAATGTATTGAAAATACTTTTTTAGTGTGTTGCTGGGATGATTCATGACCTTGGTTTCGCATGAATTTACATAATCATGCTGATGATATCCTTGGCAGACTGAGCAACACTAGAAGTCTTCAGATAAATTTTTTGATTAAGATGATGTATTGCCGAAAGGCTTGTAATCTTTGAATTATTATAGGTGCAACATTGAGAATAAACATGGTGCAGGGTAAGAAGTGAGGGCAAAGAAAATCACATTGGTAGTCAAATGACACTAGAGTTCATTTTTGCAGAGATGAACAGTGATCAGTGACATGAGGTTTTAAAGTAGTGATATAATGTATATTAAAAGTGGGTATTGTTGGCCATTGCTTATCTCTTGCAGTTCTAGTAATTAGTACTGTTAGTAGAGACATGCTCAAAACACAGAACTATCCTAGGTTCCCTGGACATTTTAATTCCTTTATCAGAATGCAAGATAGCTTGGCTTATACTTGGTCTTGGTTCAAGTGGTGTCCCTATCTTCTTGGGTCTTGGCAAACTGCCCTTACTTTTATCAGCATTACTACATATTGTACCTTCTGAGGGTCTTGGCAAACTGCCCTTACTTTTATCAGCATTACTACATATTGTACCTTCTGAACGTACTGATTGGCAGTTATGTTTTGTCATATGAAGTTGTCAGCCCCTGATTGTATGTCACAAGATTACCTAAAAATAAAATGTTGGTCCCTTTCAGAAGTAATGGAAACCATCAGAAGCACTCATGACTTTTCTTAGTTTTCTTTTTAGTGGTTGGTTCCTGCAGCCCCCTCAGGCAGTTGGAGACTTTTGTGTAGTCATTTGGCTCTTCAAATTTAATGCCATTGCACACATGCCTATGAACTACTTAAACTGCACCTATGGTTGTAAAGATTGGTTCCATGGCATAGCAGAGATGAAAAGAGAATGTTTGAAATGCAGATCGGCGGCTGGTAGTCACCTAATCTGGCTGCCTTGTAGGTAGTTCTCTAATTGTTGAGTCTATACGTTGAGAAGTCTTCAAATACTGGTAGCACACAATTATCTACAAAACTACCAGTTTAAGTGTAAATGCCAAAAACTAAAGCATGTTCAAATATTTTTTGCTGTCATTGTTCTATTGAATATCTCTATTGTCTGGAATAACTGATTAACTTGTTTTGATTGTCATGCTATGAGAAATATTTTCAATGATGACATTGTAGACACACTTTCTGACAGCAAAACTTCAGTGACAGTGTTGCAATGCCAGGCAAAGTGATATACAAGACTTGCTGCAGCAGCAACAGTTCTGATGGGTGCATGTAATGAAGGCAATTATATTTTCCTAAATCTAGTTTTTAATCTAGATCTGATGTGGGAAGAGACAGAATTTTATGCAAATATACCATCACAAGAAACTTCATAAATACCTTGAAGCATACATTCTAATGTAGTGGGTTATTTGGAGAACTAAAAGTGGTATAGCAGCAGCTTATTTTGAGAGAGCAGTGAAGTGCTTAGAATTTTCTTTGGATTGCAAGAAAAGTAAATGTCTCAGGATGTTGCTGTCTCAAATTATAAATGTAATCAGATAACATTGTTTGTGGAGGCAGATAAGAGGTGCACCACCTAATGCATGCACACAAGCATCAAATGTAGGGCTTTTACCAACATGTTGGTATCTTTCTTGATGCTGAGCAACTTGATAAAACATTTTGAGAGCATCTGACATACACAGGTGCAGAAGTGTAATGCATTGTAGTCTTTAGCTGTGACTTAAAAAAAATTCTTCTTGTTTGTGATTGTACCTGTAAATTTGACCACTTTTGATTGCACTTTCTTTTCTGTAAGCCCAAGAAAAACTGTATAGATATGAAAAGCCTTTCTCATTTTGATATAACTGCAATAGTAACTAATTCAGGCTGTGTTATATAGTAACAACATAATATTGAAACAGAATTTCCTTTTGCTATGCTGAAATGGTGCAAATTTTGTTGCTTATGAGGTACAGTAATATACTCGTGAATGTGTTTCAGGTTAGTGCAAAAACTTGAAGAAAAAGACCCAGAACAAGTTAATGTGTTCAAGAATAACACAAACAAAGTAATGAAAGATATCCTTGGAAGGTTCAAAGACCTGCAGTTTTTCACAGGTAACATTACACTACATTCCAAGTTCACTATAATCTTTTAAAAAATTGAAGAGATTGATGGAGAAAGTGTGATCTAAGAGATTAGTATTTTTGATTTGCTGCGTGCTCTGCTGGCTATATTAAGGCAAGAACAGAACCAAAAATACAATAGACCATTTCTTCTATTGATACAAATGGCACTATTATCGGTGTGTTTATCTATTTATTTATTGTTCCATGGGACCAAATTAAGAAGTCTCCAGGTCATGGAACGAGTCAATACATGAAATTATAACACGATATTAGAAACAGATAAAATGAAATATTAAAAAAACATTCAGGTGACAAGTCGTAAGTTTAAATGAAGACAATCAACAATGTAACACTGGAATTTGCTTAATTTCTTAGCTCTTCCAGGAGTATAGCAAAAATCTTGATTGACAAATCCTTGCTAAATTGTAGGTTACTGTTTGTATGGAACCCTTAATTGTTAGTGGGTATATTCTTAAGCTATTTCATAATTGCAAGAGGGAATGCTACTGGTGTGAGCAGAACACTTTTTACTGCTTTTAATGATAATTATTGGTTGTATATTATGGGTTGTTGTAGTAAGCCTTGTGCTAGAGCACAAAAAATGAAGTTATTGGCACATCGAGCTGCACTTAAGAGGTACTTGGATCCCGTGTGAGGTCCCATGCAATTAATTTTAACTGGACGAAAGTATAAAGTTTTGCAGTTTAATGAAGTTGTTCACCACAGAACAAAAACCTGACTTAACTATGTAAAAGATTCTAATCCTTAGTGCCTAGAATAATGAGTCAGTAGAATGGCTAGAGTCCTAAATTGAATAAAATAGTAGGAAGTGATAACACAAATTCCGTTGTTATTTGTTACTATGCCAACATGTTAACAAAGATTGTTGTATATGAATCTGAATAATGATGCTGTAAACAGTCACTGAACACTTAATGTGTGTAGCACATTTCAACACTTCTCACTGGGATGTGTGTGAACCCTATTTGAACAATAGAAAGGAAAAAAGATCCTCAGCTTAACCTGGAGGCAAAATTCTGCTGCCAGTGTAGTTTTGTTGAAGCCTCACTGAGATTAACCCTATTGCTGCTACAGACATTTTTTCCCCTACTTGTTGCCAAATGCTTATCTGTAGTGAACAGTGGTGTCCCAGCTGCTATGAAATAATTATCAATTATACCACAGTTACTGTGCTAAATCAAATAAAGTAAAATATTGCCTGAAATTTTATTCTGCAGAGATAGTAATGTGGATGGCAGGCCTTGCTTTGCCAAAGGAGACAGGAAATAGGCCATTTGCACAAAAATTTTTTGCTCAAATTTGAGCAATATATTAAATTGGTTTGTCATTACAGGATATTGATAAGTCTGATCAGTGTACTGTTAATACTACATGCATACAGAGACCAAAAATATGTTCATTTGTACCAATGATAGACCTTTGCTCATAACTATCCTGTAATTAGTTACTGCTTTTGTTCTTGGTTATTCAGTGCAGTGAGCAGCAATTCTATCATTTAGTGATGATTTAGTCTGCTCAATTTCGATTCAGCAATAAAATGAGCATGTGTAATGGTTGAGTAAAGCTTCATTCCAATTTATTTCTTGCCCAATATAAATCCTATTTTTGAGGTTTCTGGTATAATTTCTTTACCTTCTCAGGCCTTTTTCTCTTAGTTTCTGAGAAACCATTAATAATAAAATGTTATGAACTGATTACATTTTCAGTTGTATGGAAGGAATCTCATTTTCACATTTTGCTTCATAATGTGGACATCGGTACCTTAAATTTTCTTATCCTTAAGGGCAGATTGTACAGTCTTGGGATAAATCCAGGGGTAGCTAACAGAGGAATAGGCTAAAAACTAGTGTTCATTGTATGCTGCCATTTTATTCCATGGTTAGTTATTCCTGGAATAGTGCTTTCATCTGGTTACGTTGGCAACAAACTAAGAGCATACTGGGAAGTTACACTTCAGTCATTTCATGCTTATTTAGTTGTCTGCAGAAATAACATGTCAGACATTAGTGATAAATGTTCAGTCGCAAAACTATTCACTTGAGGCTGGTCTGTGCTGTAAGAGAGTTTGAGCCTAGAAGACAATGTGGAAACTGATGCTGTCTCGTGCAGTGAAGAGTGCACAAAACATTTAACTAAACTTCAAAGTTACTTGTGTGTACAGCATAATGTTCTGTCTTGAAATTAAAGGGGCAAGTATTTCTAGTTTGACCAGTAAGAGCTTTCTAAATTTCTGGCTAGTGTGGGGAAAATAGTGCACAACTTCATAGGTTGACAGAGTAACTACAACAAATGTAAGATTTAAAGAAATGTAAATAAAATTCCCACAAAAGGTAACAGAGGCTCCATATTAATGATTTCAGAGGCATGAAATATTAGTTATTTACAAAAATGTTATTTCATAAAGTTGTCAACAAGATGACATAAATCAGTTAAATTCAGATGCAACATTTCTAGACTAGATGACAGTCCAAATATAGCTGTATGGTAGATGAATTGTAAGTAGGCTACTTCATATAGTAGCAAATGTGAAATGCTGTCTGCTTTATGAAATAGTTGGTCTTTCCAGAATTTCCAACAAACTGACACACATGGAGATCTGATGGACACTTCTGGAAAGTGTTATCTAAAAGGGTAATCACAAAAGTAAGGTCTCATATTTTTTTATAAGTACATAGACCTGTTTATTTCTACAATGGTTTAAATCAGTTTACAGCTTGTACATTTAGCTATTTTTTGGCATAATCACCATTTCTGTTGATGCATTTTTGTAGACGCTGTGGCAGTTTTTGAATGCCCATGTCATACCAGCTTGCCGCTATGCTGTTCAGAAAGTTATGAACCTCTTCTTGCAGCTAGTCATCGGAGCTGACTTGCTGGGACCACAATTAATGCTGACAGGTGCTGTGAGACACTGAAAAAACTGAAAGCGGGTAATTCAGAACTGGAGAGGAGGAATATGGAGCAAGGACACACATTCTCCACAGCAATGATCGCCCACACATCGCTCGGCAAACCATTGCTCTCCTGCAACAGTTTTAGTGGAACATAATCACCCAGCCACCCTATAGTCCTGACTTGGCTTCCAGTGACTATCACCTGTTCCCTAGGTTAAAAGAACATTTGACCAGAAAGCGATTCAGCTCAGATGACGAGGTGAAAGAAGAGGTTCATAACTTTCTGAACAGCATGGTGGCAAGCTACCTTAAGTTTGGGATTACCCTTGTAGCTTGCTGTTATATTTACAACTTAAAATGATTGATTCTTTACAGTGGCAATGGATGTTGTACAGAAAATGCCAGTGCTGAATTATGGAACATTATTTGTGCATAAACTTCTCAGTTTTTGGTGTATATACAGTAAATCCTGTTTCTATGCTGTGATTGTTATTCATATTGGGGCACATATGAAGAATAAGATGCCAACAACTACGATGAAAAAGCATAATCTTTTTTATATTGCTTGGGTAGAAATGTTCTTATGGCATATATTCAAATTAAAGGTTATTGCAACTAATCCTGAATATTTGAGGAACAGTAACTATTTAATACATAATTTTTGCTTGTGCAATCATCTGGAACAACATGTAATCTAGGAGGGAGGGGGAAGTAGTTAAAAAAGGAGCATAAAACTCAAAAATTTTTGGATAGAAATAAAAATTAAAACAAATGGTTTGACAATAAAAATGTTAAAATTTTCATTTAATCACCTCAGAGAACTGAAATAATTAACTGTGTGTGTGTGTGTGTGTGTGTGTGTGTGTGTGTGTGTGTGTGTGTGGGGTGTCAATAGTAGCTGGTTCATTGGTGGAACAGCCATTTCTTAAAGAAAGAAAAGAATGACAAGAGGCAATTTTTACAGAAATTTAGACATAGCTTGCCACCCACTCCTTCCACTAATTAGATTGTGTAGGTTCAATAACAAGTCTTGTTAGCTGAATGATGAGTAACTGTGCCTTTATTATACAGATATCTATTATGATAAATTTTTGATTTGCTTGTGTAGATAATACTGAGAGATACAGAAGCTATATTGTGCAGCTTTTTGTAAAAAAAAGCACCTGCTGACTTTACTGTTAATGTTACTGTGTTAAAGTTGGTTTGAGTAAACACAATTAATTTACATTTGCTCAGTAGTATTAAGACTAGTGGTACCAATATTTCCACTAAAAGGTGGAAATTAATTGTCCCAAAAGGAGGCAAGTTAAAAATACTTAGTGCCCTAGATGTGGCTCGGGGAACTCTGGACATTATTGTACCATCAAACTTTTCATTACATTAGAAATCATAATGTTGTCTAATACAAAAAGGGTGTTAATGTAAATACTGCCAAAGATTTTTATGCATTTTGTTTTTATTAGTTCTAATATTGCAGCAGTTGTAACACGCACCAAATAAATGAGACTATTTTGGCAAGAATTAACATTGTTTTTCACCTAGTTTATATAAATAATGTAATATATCATTCACGAGGTACAGATATCAAATATTATTACAGATAAACGATATATGCTTGTGAACGGTATGTCGTCAGTCATTTGCTACAGTTTCTCACATAAGAGATCGAAAAGACGAATTAAGTTTTTGTTCAACAAACAAAATAAAGATGCAAATTTGGAATTGTCATTTTCTTCAAAGTAGTTGGAGTGATCTCACTTCCTTTTTGTTCCTCATTCTAACCAATAATTCTGCCCAAATATTGTCTCAGGCCGATTCTATCACTATTCCTGCCATTGTCAAAATTTTCTCCAGTTACACACACTAACCTGGTTCTTAATTGCTGGTTAATTATCTTGCAGTTTGTCAGTTTAGTTGGTATTGTGGGTTGGTAAACAGCATTTCCTGTGCTATTCCAAGAGCAGAGCTTAACTGGCTGCTGATGAGTTTGTACAATTGGCAGTCACTGAACTAAGGATCGTGTATGTGACAGGGTGTTGAGTGCGTGTTAAAATTCCACTTCCCTTTAATTTTACAATAACAGTTAATACATATTTTGCTGCAAGTCTGTGTCTGAGTTTTAAAGCTGATGTTTTTCTGTTAAAGGTGAATCAATGGATATTGATGGTATGGTAGCATTATTGGAATACAGGGATATAGATGGAGATAGTGTCCCAGTTATGATGTTTTTTAAACACGGTTTGGATGAAGAAAAGTTTTAAATAGTCATCAAAAAGGTAAGTTTCTTGTAGATACTCTCATTAAGCTTTCATATATGTTAAGTATGAAAATGTGGCAATACTTTCCAGGTGCTTTGTGTGGGGATTTTAGCAAATGTGGAAACAGTTTTTTGTCATTGTCATTGGTAGCAGCATTGAAATTAAGTGCTTCCACCAATTACACATACATTTCATATAGTATACCTTGACCAATGCAGAACATTCCTGCAAATATGAAGTACTGAAGAGCACTGATCACACAAAACATAAATGACTTCACTATCTTCACAATTTGTGACAAGTTCATTATAAGAGGAAGGTTTCTCTCTTTAACAGGAAAATTGGCTGTAGAACTACAGACAATATGTGCTACATGTTTTTCTCTGTATGTTTACCGTATTTACTCGAATCTAAGCTGCACTTTTTTCCGGTTTTTGTGGTCCAAAAAACCGCCTCTGGCTTAGAATAGAGTGCAAAATAAGCAGAAATTCTGAAAAATGTTGGTAGGTGTCGCGACAACTAACTTCTGCCATCATATATACGTCGCGCTACACAGGTATGCTTAGCAGGCACAAAAGATAAATACTGGCGCCAAAATCTCTGCGTCAGTAAATAAATTAAAAGGTAGAAGAATGTAAACATTATGCCATGTATTATTTCGTGTTTGCTGCTATTTCATTTAAATCCTGTCTGCCTAATAAACTATGAAACTAGAACAGCAAACATGGAAAAATACGTATGTTATGTTTATATTTGTATTATTCTTATGCCGAATAGTGATAGTCAGAAACTACGCATGGCAACTGACTAGATTTTTAAATCTAAGATGACCCTAATTTCTGTGCAGAATGTAATGTACTAAAGTCGTCTGCAAAGATTTGCAAACAGAGAAAAAGTTTCGCTAAACTCTCGTTTAGAACATCTTCTATCATACAGTCTATTATTTGGTTCTTGTTGATCATTATCAAAGAAAGCAGCAGTTTAAGTAAGAACAAATAGCAAACTCTCACCATTGTTTCGCTTATGAGACAATTCCTCTTTTTTTTTTTTTTTTTTTTTTTTTTTTTGTAAGCCGCGGTAGCGCGCACAAAAGCAAGCCTTGCCACAAGAGCAGGGTGTATACGACCCGGGAATTCCGGGAAAAACCCGGGAATTTTTTCATCCGGGGGAAAACCGGGAAAAACCCGGGAATTTTTTCATCCGGGAGAAAACCGGGAAAAACCCGGGAATTTTTTCATCCGGGAGAAAACCGGGAAAAACCCGGGAATTTTTTCATCCGGGAGAAAACCGGGAAAAACCCGGGAATTTTTCATTGTTTTAGCTTTCAGTTAAATTTTTGTAATTTCGACTGCAGAATTGATACTGCAGCAATAAAATATAAACTAGGGGGAAAAAATAAAACTTCAGTGGCAAAGGAAATGTGCATTTTACGACAGCAAAACACCGTGCACGCACAAGTGTCTGCAGATAACAAAAGTGTCAAAGGCCGTAGGGCGCAGACTGTAATTCTTCGTAACAAAAAACTGCTTGCTATGAGCATGACGTCACAACTGTTCATATTAGGTTAGTTTGACCAGTTGCCAGCGGTCTGTTGCGCATGCACATTTGACTCGCGTATAAGCAGTACCTCCTCCCGCTTCCCGTTACTTGAAGTTTGGCTGTTAGCTGTATCGGTAGTAGCAGCATGCAACCAGATGCAACGAGAAAATTTTTTCTCGTGCGCCCTAGCTGTCAGATTCGCTCTTGCAGAGTTGTCAGAGTTGTAGTGGGGAGGGGGTTGGTTGGTTGGTTGGTTGGTTGGTTGGTTGGTTGGTTGGTTGGTTGGTTTGTGGGATTAAAGGGACCAGACTGCTACGGTCATCAGTCCCGAAGGGGGTTAGTCCCCACGTGACCCATGTTTACGTTAAGTGATTTCGCCGCTTCTCTTCGTGTACAGCTCCTACGTCAAATGAAAACAAAACGGATTTCTGTGGCCGTGAGCTATCAAGTGAATTAAAATCCATTCAGATAATTACGGAGGGCAAAAATATATTATTAATTTCAGTTTTCTGATTTTATTTTCTTTCAAAGTCAGTAGCAGGCAAGCATTAATCGCTTTGCAGAAGAATTAAGTTATTTTTGCAAGTTTGCTAAAGAAATTCCACTGAGGCAATCATTTTATTTGAAACGAAGTGTTTCATTCTACAGTATTGGCTAGTTCCAACTGTTCGATGAATTTCAAATGCATGTTATCATCTTCTGCCATGTATGGCATTATGCCATGATAAAGAACCAAACATGAGATCTTGGAGTACTGGTACTCCAAGAAAATTTACATCCCAAAAACCACACTGAAAAGCTGAATATCAGATGGAACCTACTTCATTGTGAATCTGGAAAAAGCCAATTTGCACTTAAAGCCGAATTATGCATTTTAGTATGGTTTACGAAATTTCGATGCTCTTGGGAGTATCCTCTGATGCCCTGTTTCTTTTATGGTGTAATGTAAGCTCCTGTTTCTTTTATGGTGTAATGTAAGCTCCTGTTTCTTTTATGGTGTAATGTAAGCTCCTGTTTCTTTTATGGTGTAATGTAAGCTCTTAGTGCTTTATAGACACGAACGTGCGGGCTTCCTACACCACTGCAGTTGCACACGCACAATGAGTTTTCTGGCGTTCTCTGGCAACTGGTAAATCGAACCTATTTCTAACAGTATTGCGAACGGTGGTTAGAAAAGCGTTACTTTCAAAGTAAATTTCTTTTTACGCAAGATGAATTAAGTTTCGTGTGAGAAAGTGGGATGGATATCTAAATCAGAGCGTTCGAAACTGAACAGTTTGAGGACCAGCCACTTACAAGAATTTCGAGCATAGGCATTTATGTCATAATTTTAAATTTACTGGCACATTTGTGTGATGTATCTTAAAGTATAACACACGCAAAAAAGATAAATATTACATGTGAAAGCTTAGCTTCCATTGTAGAGTGTTAATCTTAGAGACCAATATTATATGTGAAAGCTTAGCTTTTCTTGTAGATATACGGTACTGTGTACATTAATGTAAACCGTTAACTTTTCCTCTTGTGTGTTCGCGCTATGTAACCAGTAATCTTGCTATTGGCGGACTATAACACGTGTCCTATGCTCTGAATAGCTGCTGTCATCGGCTGGCGAGAACTCGTGGCTTGAGATGACTTGCTTACAAAAGAACATCGCAACCTCGGTTGCAACGCTCCGGGAACTAACGCACTGTGTTTGGTGCAATTCGCATTTATACTTTCGTAATACGAAATTATGCATCGTATATGTTGCTGCAAATCAAAGGTCTTTCCAAAACTTCTCTCTCTCTCTCTCTCTCTCTCTCTCTCTCTCTCTCTCTCTCTCTCTCTGCTCTCTCTCTCTCCTTTTTTTGTGAAGTCTCTCCAAAACTTCTCTGCTCCGGTTTTTTTTTTTTTTTCCGGTAAGTTCTACGCGATTAACATAACGTTAACCATTCAAAGAATTGATAAGTTTTACAGTTCCGAGGGAAAATCTACAGAAAAATTGTATTTTCGCCCGGGAAAAAGCATATTTTTTAAACGGGATATCCGGGAATAATCCAGGAATTTTTTTCCTTGTCCCCGTATACACCCTGCGCGAGAGGCGACAGGTCATAAACACGCATTATCAGAATGTGACAATGCATAACACAGTACAATAATGCATTTTCAGCTTAGTGACATAAACATGTATAACAAAGAGAACGGCACTTATCAGATCAAAGCAAAATAAGCAGTCTATTCAAACCAGACGAAGCACACGAAAAAGGAAGGGTACCCATATAAATACAGACGGAGCGCCTAACACACAGCAATGGCTACCTGGTAAAGCTTAACTGTTAAGCATAAGACTCGAACCAAACTACTGTAGCTGTATCTTCATCCATTCGACCCCAATTGTTTCACGTTACAATGGACCAACTGTCTTTAGATTTGGAGGGGTGGTCTAAAACTTTTCTCTCACCTTGAATTTCGAGTCTCAAATTTCAGGAGCGGCTTAGATTCAGGTCTCATTTTTTGGGTGCGGCTTAGATTAGAGTACATACGGTACTCAGTTTTCATATGGTCAGTGCTGTAAAACTTAATCATCTGACACAATATTTTGATCATTTACTGTGTTCACATGTCAGTTTTTCATGGTCCTATATATATCAAGATTATTCTTTCCATGCTTTGAAGTGAGTCTCATTTGGCATCACCTGTGTAGAGATCTGCACAGTTGTATCCACAGTTCTAAAATCCATGAGACAAATGATGGATATTGACAGTTAAAATGGCTAGGTGGCAATGTTGTTAGATGGGGCTTACATAACCAGTTGCTACTACTAGAATTCTGGAGTGTCAAAAACAAAAAGCTTGGCAACATGTAGGTTCCATTTGCATGCATGAATTTATTTACTTTTAGTAGTTTATATATAAACTCAAAAAAATTTAAAAGAACTATTTAGTACCTAGTATGCTGAAATAAGGTGTTATAATCCACAATATTATGAGAAAGGAAGTTGCTACTCACCATATAGTGGAGATGCTGAGTTGCAGATAGGCACAACAAGACTCGTACAATTAAGGTTTTTGGCTCTGTGGTTTCAGTTGGTTGCTATATGGTAAGTAGCAACTTTCCTTTTCATAATATTGTTACATTCCAGCCTGGATTTTCCATTGTTTGATTTGTTATAATTCACAATAGAAATGTAAGATTTATGTAATATTTGAATTAACTAGTTAGAACTGAGACCTGGCAACAGTTGTCATGAATTTATTGGAAACACTTTTATGTATTTGTTAAACAGAAGATGGTGAAATTAAGAACATAAAATTTTTAGTGTTTACAAATAAAAATTTAAGATTTTTAGGGTTGATAATGACAAGATGTGTGTTGGTAACCCAAAGTAATCGTTAGAAAGTGAATAATGTAAAGTACTTTACTGGTTGTTTCCTTAACTAGCCTTATTAGGCAGATATCACTTATACATGGATTATAAATTTTGAGACAAGTTGTGACTATTTTATTTCTGGTGGTACATAAGAAAGTAGTTGTGATGGTAGAGGAAAGCCGAACAGCCTTGTTACTTCATTTTGGTTTTCTTCATGGCCAGTGTTCTTACACCTAGTTTTTTCACCTAAACATTGGAAACTTGGCTTGGAATATCAAGTTTTAGGGAAAGTATAGATTTGTACTCATGGAAAATGACATGTTGAGTTGCAGACAGGAACAATGAAAAAACTGTCACACATCATAACTTTCAGCCAAAGCTTTCTTCAGCAAAGAAAATATTTGCCCAAGCAACCACACGTCATGCACAGATGACTACCACCACTGTCAGCTCTAACTGGAAATGTATGGTCAGAGCTGCTAGTGGCAGTAGTAATCTGTGCATGAGGTGTGCTTGCTGCTTGTGTGAATGTGTTTTCTTTCCTGAAAGTTTTTTCTGAAAACTGTAATGTGAAACAGTCTTTGGTGTGCCTGTCCCTAACTCAATGTAATCTTTCATCTGTCCTTTTCCTAAGATTTTCATCTGTCATTCCTGGCAAATGGGTGACAGTAGGTGAGTGTGATGTGAGGGCAACCAGCCTTTATCTTTTAGGAGTTGTCTTCAGAATGTTGTTCCTCTTGATGACTTAACAAATGATACAGTTCTTAGTTTGAAATCGAGGTCCTGCAGGACAGTCTTCCTTGGAGTGTTATTCTTAATTCAATCTTGTACTGAATACAGATACTTGCAATTCCTAAATCTGAAGTGCAAGAATAGTTCTTACAGTTAACTTTATAGTTCTCTTGCAGATCCTGTTAACTCATCCTGTCACATCTATGCCACATGTATTAGCTTTTAGTAATTGATGGAAAGTCATCAAATAAAACAGAAGTGACTTCTGGTGTTCCTTAGCTATATAAGTGATTTGGGAGACAATCTGGGCACCTGTCTTCAGTTGTTTACAGATGACGGTCGTTTAGTGACTGTCATCAGAAGAGCAAAACTAATTGCAAAAAGATTTAGAAATGATATCTGAATGCTGTGAAAATTGGCAGTTGACCCTAAATAATGAAGTGTGAGATCATCCACATGAGTACTAAAATGAGTGTGTCCACGAGTGCTAAAAGGAATTCATTAAACTTTGGTTACACGATAAATCATTAAAATCTAAAGGCCATAAATTCAACTAAATATCTAGGAATTAAAATTATGAACAACTTGAATTGGAAGGAACACACACATGTTATGGGGCAGGCTAACCAAAGACTGTTTTATTGGAAGGACACTTACAAAATGTAACAGATCTACTAAAGAGACTGCCTACACTACACTTGTCCATCCTCCTTTAGAATACTACTGCACAGTGTGGGATTCCCATCAGATAGGACTGACGGTACATCGAAAAAGTTCAAAGAAGGGCAAGATGTTTCGTATTATTGTGAAATATGGGAGTGTCACTGAAATGATACAGGAATTGGGCTGGACATCATTAAAAGAAAGGCGTTTTTCATTTCGACGGAATGTTCTCATGAAATTCCAGTCACTAACTTTCTCCTCCGAATGCGAAAATATTTTGTTGTTACCGACCTACTTGGGGAAAAGATCACCATAATAAAATAAGGGAAATTGGAGCTTGTACGGAACGATAAAGGTGTTAGTTTTTTCCGTGTGCAATATGAGATTGGAATAACAGAATTCTGAAGGTGGTTCAATGAATCCCCTGTCAGGCCCTTAAATGTAATTTGCAGAGTATTGATGTAGATTTAGATTTTTGTTGTAGCAACTAGTTACAGCTGGACAAGGAACCTAACAGTATCCGGAACTTTCCTTCCATCTTTCACATTGATCCATAGGCTGCTACCCAGGCTTGGTCAGTGCAGTTATGGCTGGCTTTTGGTCATAACATTTTTGCTGTAGAAATGAGTCTTCTTACTCTCTAGTCAAGATAAATTTCCTTGATGTTCAAGAATCTTAAGAGATGAACTTCTCTGGGTATTAACAATTTCACCATTGTTCCAGAAAATGATTGAGATTACAAATAAGAATGATGCCATTTAGTAAGTCACAAAGAAATTTATTCAAAATTAGCAAAGATAATCACCACAGGCGTCTAGGAACCAATGCTCGAAAATGTGGCACTAAGTCGCAGTGTCCATTACAGTGGACATTTTTATTTTGTAACCGTAATCAAAGAAACTTCCAGTAATGCCACATCTTAAGACACAGCAAAGCCTTTAACCCGACCTGGTGCAGATCCCAGATGCACTAGAACAGTACCCAAGCATAGGCTGCACTAGTGTCCTGTATGCTGTCTCCTTTACCTATGAACCACACTTCCCCCCAAAACACTCTGCATGAAGTTTTGAAAAATACACAGTGGCGTACTCACCTGCCATGGTAATAAGTCTTGAACAAAGCTGCCAAAAGATTGTTGAAATTTTCATGTATGTAAAGGTAAATCACCAAATCTTTGACAAATATTGAAAATTGCATTGTTTGAGCTCAGGTAGCTGTATCTACCTCCTTAACTTATATAAAGAGAGCCACTGACGATTGGTCAATGGCATGCTACCGTGCTAAATTCATGACTATTTTGCAGTTATACTAATCAAAAAATACCACTTGCATAAACTGATTTCTTATTTTTGTCTGTGCTGCTCTCTCCCAAGTGTGTAATTAATTTTCTGTGCAGCCTTTACTTCCATTTAGGCTGCTTCTATTGAGTCAGTGTTCATCACAATTTTTGAGCCGGTTTAACTACTTGACAGATTCTACAAGGACATTCTCATCTTCAAAGATGGTGAATATTGTGTTTGCAACAATGTAATATGCACCCATACCTCATTGAAATTACACTAGTATGGAAGGGACCAAATGAGTTCATGCCTATTCTTGAGCAGTCTTGTAGATTGTTTGCTGGAAATTGTGGTTTTTTTCCCCAGTCTCAAGTGATTCAGCCTGCTTCAAATCTTGTTTTCTCAACAACTGAATGTTTTTCTTGTTGCCAAAGTTTGTCATGAACTGACTGATATAGGGCATAATCAATAACAATCATTGAGGGTCTTGCCAGATTTGTCACTAGTGATGTCTTCAACCACTTCTGAAAAACTACACTACTTGTCTTTTTGTGATAATCATGTCCTCTTCTGACTGAAACATAACAGGAACTATGGCATAAAACTGTCTGATGTGCATATCTGTAAAATAATTCACCATCCTTTTCCAACAGGCACTGGCATTGTCGCATAGAGCCTTTCATCACTCCAGCCTCTGTGTAATGAAGGGCTGGTATTAACACAGGTTTCATCTAGCCACATTGTACTTCAGAGCACCTGTGATCATGTGCAGAATTCTGCACTACCATGCAACAGCTGTCTTGTTAAGTTTTAAATGCTAAATGGAGTTGCTGAAGCCTATGTTTTTGAGTACTGTAAGCAATAAAAATTTGCTGCTAACTGACACAAGCAATTTAGTGTGGGATGTTACCTCCTGTTATAAGACAATTGGCGTTTTGAAAATTGTCCGAATTTGTCACTTGGTTCTTTCTCAGCCACTTTTTCATGGTTCCTGCAGCCTTGTGCCACTCGTGTTTTATAGTTCTTTCTGTATTGTTACAATAATGTTATGTTTACTTTCAAAACTGTTGCCAGTCCTCTTAAAAATGTAACTAGCAGGAACTGGCTCATCTTTTTAGTTTTTCTTAAAGTAGTCCCTCACTGAACATATGAATTTGCTGGTGTTGCTGTGTAGCATGCTATTCTTCCACTGTTTAACTTCACAGTAAGTGTTTACCATTCTTCCCACAGGATATGGTTTTAAATAAGATGCAAATAATCATAAAACTTCTTGTTACACAAAAGATGAAACGACAGTGCCAGTTACACGACACACTGGTACGTTTCAGACAGGTGCGCATTGATTCTGCAGTGCAGCAGTGTTCTGTGCTAACTCCTCAAGCAGTCTCATTGGCTAGCTTCCTTTGGCAGCTTAACAGAAAGATGATGCTACTGAGCTGTCACTGTCACACACTCATCTTGGACTAGTCATTTTGTGGTTAAAAGTCTGAGCTGATGCAATATGCACAGCTTACTATACATCAAAAGAATGGTGTCAGAATTAAGGTTGCCATTGATTTGCATTATATGCTTGGCTCTATGTGATATAAAATTGGCGAATCAGTCCTCTCAAATGTTTAGTATTATATATTGCTACCTAAGAGCAGGACATTAATTACCTGTGATACAGTGGGTGATTTCAGATTTTTCAATGAATATTTATTTATGCATTTATTTTACCTGGCAAGATTAGGGCCTTCAGGCCCTCTCTTACACCTAACCAGGCATACGAGTTACAGTTTCTACAGAACATTAAGGACATATAATGTGTTATTATTATTAATGTTAAAGAAAAAAGAAATAGAGATTATAACAGTAGTACAATGATAATTGTAACAATCAAAGAAATAATTATAACAATCAATGGTGGTGGTGGTGGTGGTGGTGGTGGTGGTGGTGGTGGTGGTAGTAATGATTATGTATATGAAAGTAAACATATTTTTCTTTTATGAATGTCAGTCCTATTGCTAGTTGGGAATTTTCTCGTTATGTTCTTGCGGCTTAGGAGTTATTCTCATCGAGCAGACACATAAGACGATAGAATGGGGTGAAAGAGATATGGAAGAGGTAGATAGGTTAGAGGAAGAGAAATAGAATGGTAAAATTAGAAACTATGAAGGAGAGGAGAAAGTGATTAGAGGGGCACAACAATGGTGGCTATACTGTCCCTAATATGTAAGTTTTGAGTTCCCTCTTGAATGTTGAGTGGTTCTGGATGGGACGCAGATAACAGGGGAGCTCGTTCCATAGTCGTATGGCTGAGATGGAGAATGACACAGAAAGATTTTGTTATGTAAAGGTACAGCCAAGATGCTTGACATATCCGATCTGGTATTGCGGTTGTGGAATGATAAGTGTTTAATGTGAGAAGATAGCCACTGGTGCCCCCAATACCTAAGAAATAGATGAAGTAAGCACATCGTGTGGAGATCGCGTGCCTTATGTGGGCGTATCCAACCTAGCTGGGAGTATGAAAAACTGATAAGATCATACAACCATATATTGCACACGTATCTAACACGAGCATTCATCACTAGCTCGAGGCATCTCGAATTTTCACTATTTGTGCCGTGTTGAAGTACATCACAGTAGTAAAGATTAGGCAAGACTAGTGTTTGGACTAATTTTTGTTTAACATGGGTTGGAAATATTTTTCTAAATTTTTGAATTGCGTGGAGGGAGGAGAGTGATTTCCGGCAAGCTGTGACTGTTTGTTCTTCCCAGTTTAGGTGTTCATCCAAGATTATTCCAAGGTCTTTTACTGTTTTTTGTATGGTAGTTGGGTACCATTGAGGAGTATTTGAGGGACTGTTTCGCGAAAGTACCGGCTGATTAACTTTGGATGAGATATAAGTATGACCTGGGATTTCTTGGGGTTTAGTTTCAGACCTAGGTTCTGTGCCCATTGAGAAACAGAGCAAAGATCTGTGTTCATACTAGCTACTACGTCAGCAATGTTCTTGGGGCTTGCACTTATGTACAGTTGGATGTCTGCATATAGATGGTAGTTGCAGGAGTGAATCACTGAAGAAATATCATTAATGTACAGTGAGAAGAGTAATGGACCAAGGATGGAGCCTTGGGAACTCCAGAGCGCACGTTTTTCCATGACTTTTCTGACCCACAGATGACTTGTTGACTTCTGTTTTTGAGGTAGCTGTCGAACCACTGTATTGCGCTGTTTGAGAAATTCAGCTGTTTCATTTTAATTAGTAATATATCAAAGTCAACTGTATCAAAAGCCTTGCTAAAGTCAGGCAGTGTTAGGATGGTAGCTTCACGTCTGTCCATAGCATGTTTAATGTCATCAGTTACTTTGATTAATGCAGTTGCTGTACTATGGTGCTTTCGAAAGCCTGACTGATATTTGTCATGGATGTTATGAGTTATGAGGTAATCCGTCAGCTGTTCATGGATGATGTATTCTAGGGCTTTAGATATTGCAGGTAGTATGCTGATCGGCCTGTAGTCACCTGGCGACTTAGGGTTGTCAGTCTTGGGTATAGGTTGAATTAAACTTTGCTTCCACTCAGTAGGATATGTACTACTGACAAGACAGGTTGAAGATGTCTGTGATAACTGGAATAATAGTGTCTACGACGTTCTTAATCATGCCAATGCTCACTCCCATCATTTCCTACTGCCTCGGAAGAGATTCTCATAATTGCCTTGTGTACTGTGCCAGTAGTGACATGTTTTAGGAAAAACTTGTCTCTCGAGAGACTGATATATTGGGTCTGGTAATTTGTTGCTGCGTGGCAGTTTACAGCTGTTGAGAAGAAATCGTTTAATTCTTCTGCAGACGCTTGATAAACAGCATCAGATCTTTGCTTCCCTATACCGAAACTGTGCAGCTTTTCCCACAGTGCAGCAGGTTTTGATATGCCGCATACGAAAGAGCGGGCATGTCTGATTTTGGCATTCCTCTTGCTTTGCTTGGTTCTGTTTAGGAGTTTCCTATAAGCTTCGTACGCCTCGGGAGTTGGGTTATGCTTGAAGGCCCTATGTGCAGCATCATGTTTATTCATTAACTGGTGTAATGCAGTGGTGAGCCACAGAGTGGGAGCTCTCTTTACCTTGACGGTGCATTGATGAGCATGTTTATTGTACAGTGCAATAATTTTGCGACATAATTCCCGAATTTTTCAGTCTAAAGTCGGTTCATTGCTTCTATCATGCCAAGGGATGTCTGAGCAATCCTTTTGAAGAGTGTCATGGTTAACATTTTTTAGGTTTCTGTAGGTTACCGGGTGAGATTTTTCTTTGGTAGTATGCATTGAGTAATTTAAGAATCACGTCATGATCAGAGAGTCCCGGAGCGGAAGTCTGATTGGTGCGAATTATTTTATCTGGTCGCTTTGTTGCTATTATATCTGAGTGTATGGCTGTGTGACGTGTGATGAGTTGGGTCCAGCAGTGTTACTCATATCATTGGAGTGGAACAGTCTCCTTAGTTTTTCTGCAGAGGGAGATTTTAACTGTAAGTTGATGTTTGTGTCGCCCATAATGATTGTGTGTTCATACTGTGTCACGAGCGAGGACAGGGCAGAGTGAAAGGAGGACATGGCACCGACATTTGGAGGTTTATAGATTACTCCAATTAGCAGTTTCTGATTTGTTGTATTTATTTCGAAAAACAAGAACTCTGCTTCTCCTTCGCCCTTTGCATCCGATGTGCATAGTATAGTAGGTGTCAGATCAGAGCGAACATAGGCACCCACACCACCCCCGCGTCGTGTTTCACGACCTGCCCTTAGGAGAGAGTAACCAGTGATTCGGATAGCGTCAGAAGAAATGTTTGGTTTCGACAAAGTTTCAGAGACGAGGATAATATGGAACAGCGATTGCCAGAACAGGTCACAGAACTCGTCGAAGTGAGCTGTTAGCGACTGCGCGTTCGCGTGGGCCACAAAGAGCCTGCCGCCGGAGCCGGTCCGTCCCATTGTGGCCGCCTGTAGGACCGAGTGCGTTCCGTTTACCTGCTGGCCGGAAGGAGGACAAAAGCTGGAGTTTGCGGGGGAAGACATATTTACAGGTGTGCCCAAGGTTGTGGCTGACTCAAGCATCTGTGGGCTAAAGGTGAAAGACAGCCTGGAGGTATCGGAGAAGGGAGCGAAAAGAAAGATGGAAAGTGGCAGTGGTGGTTACGAAAAAGATAATTGTAGTAGTAGTGGTAGTGACGAGGATGAAAATAACAGATATAGAAAGGCGGTTTTAAGGAGATTTCTGTTAATGGAGAATGTTAATTCTCGTTTGACTGACAATATGAATATACATGAGCACTTATGATAGACAAATAAAGAAGAAATATTTATGTGAAACAATTGACTGATTTTAAATAGAGTACTTATGGTACTTATAGAAATAATGAAGCAATATTTACATTAAAAAATGAAAAGAAAGAATAAAAATTAACTTATATTAGACAAACTACAATATGAGACTTTGTCTCGTGAGATTTTGCTCAGTCTTTCAGTTCGAACATGTTTGTCACCGTTTTCCTCCCTCCTTCCGTCTTGACTACGATCCTGCCATCCTGGGTCCATACATTTTGAAGGCCGTACTGTGTGATTGCAGCGTTCAAAACTTTCTTTCGCGCGTCCGATCTTCCCTTAGGGTAACCCCACTCTTGGCGATTTTTCTTTTCTAAGCAAACACTTCAGCTCTTTTCCGGTATGACACAAATTTAATTATGGGCCTGGGTTTCATGGCATCTGGTATCCTGTGCCCAACACGGTAGCTTCTGTCAATATCGGCCACGTCGATCTGCACGCCAAGTTTCTCACGAACGAGGCTAATGGCCAGGTTGTCGGTGTTTTCGCTATAGTTTTCAGCTACCCCGAACAAGCGCAAGCTGTTCCTTCGCTGATACTGCTCAATTTCATCGGTGGTCGCAGACAGTTTAGCTTCTAGGTCGGCGGCTTTTTTCTCTTGTGTGGCCAGGGACTTTCTAAGAGACTGGATTTTGGTGCTGTTGCGCCCGACACTCTTGCAGTTTGTCCATGACTGCGGCTGTCACAGCCCGTGATGGATTGCACGATTACGTCTAGCGTGTCTTTACTGTGCAGCGCCGCACTCACCTGGGACCGGACGAGCTCCCCGATGTCGGGAAGTGGGGCCTCACCTGCCGCCGGAGACCGGGCGCCCGCACTGCCTGTGCTCCTGTAGCCTCGCCTGCTGCCGCTTACTCGTGCTCTTCCCATATTTCACTCACTTATCACTTGTCACTTGTGGTAATCAACGGAGAACAATACACCACGGCAAGTAACACTTGTTTAGTCGGATGCACATGTTGTGGACTGCCGCACTTCTCTGTAACACCTTCAATGAGTGGAAAA
Source organism: Schistocerca cancellata (assembly GCF_023864275.1). Classification (NCBI taxonomy): domain Eukaryota; kingdom Metazoa; phylum Arthropoda; class Insecta; order Orthoptera; family Acrididae; genus Schistocerca; species Schistocerca cancellata. Next base: position 702,356,305 of record NC_064627.1, on the reverse strand, counting down.
ACTCGCGAGCCGAAAAATTGCGCGTCACTCAGTGGCCGCCATCTTAACTATTCGCAGAACAGTTTTGTTGATTAGAACAGTTGTAAGGATGCAGTTATAGGAATATAACAAGAGAACCAAAATCTTAACTTCAGATTTGATTTTTAACTGACATAAAATGTAAATGATGTAGTAAATGTGGAAAATCAAAATGTTGTAAAAGTAGAATAAACTTGTCAATAAATTTTCCAAGTGTTGTATATCTTAAAGCAAAATCCCATGCACACGCCTGGGAGTGTGGTTACAAAATTGCTGCCATGAAAATGTATGTACGAGTGGGACAGAAGGTGTAAAAGAAGACTCCCACTGTTTTTGATGGAGCAAAATAGTGTTCTAAGATGTTAAAGAGCAACAGAAAAGTATTAGACAAGAAAATCAAGACTTCAGACTGTAAACAGGGCAGAAATTGTCCTATATGATGGTGGGCCCCACAAAATTAACTTAAAAGAGCTGAATTCATACATCTGTGTCACCTGTGGCTGGAAGGTTAATTTATGTTGGATTAACACATTTATAAAGTATATAGTAAACAGAGTGTAAGACACTAGAAACATACTCTTATGACTTTGTAATATGAGGGAAATGTTCAGAGAAATTTCTTACTTACAGAATGTCACTGTAAAAAGATAATGTGTTTAGACATGATTCTTTAGTTTATGGAATGTAAATTAACATGAACCAGAAGAAAATTTAGACCAATTGCAAACCTATTCGCCAAAGCTCAAGTGACTTAATGGGTTAACATGTGAACTGTGCTGCTAGGGAAGGAAAATGTAAGATTTTTAGGAAGTTGTCAGAATCCTAGCTGCTTTGTTCTGCAGAATTAAAAAAATGAATAACTCTGTTCAACTAATGCAAATTAGTCCACAGTAACAATTTGTGGATGTCACATAATCAGCCTTTTTGTGCTTTAAACTTTGTGTATATTAAAAGATTTGTTGTGAGATTTAAAAATTGGCTAAACATCTTAAGTTTAGATTTTGTTGACTAGTATCTGTTAACTGATATTCAGGGACTTTCAGCAATGACACTTCAGTTACGGGCAGATTGGCTGTTCTAATGTTGTGTAGATTTATCTGTCAGCTAATTGGAGAATATTGCTATATATTACTATGCTGGTAAAACTTGTTTGATCAATAAATGTTCAAATTTTAAAGTGCAATTTGTGATTTCTGTTTCAGGTGAAGACTGGTGAATGTGATCTTCTTACTTTATGGATCCTGATATTCAGATTTGTTAAAACCCTAATTTTTTAAAAATGTGATGTTCCCTTCATTTGTGTTCCAAAACTTACTGTACATACTCAAGGGCCTACCCTGTGCTTTTTGTATTTAATGTATGTTGGAAGATGAGAGAAGTATTTCCATGTTATTTGTAATATTGTTTTGAAACAGTGCTTAATACACAGCTGCATTTCAGAGAAAAGTTGTCAGTATAAAATTTAAAAATCTTATTACATGAAAAAATAACTAAATTTTCATCATGTGTGTTAGTTCAGTGAAATACAAGAACCTTTCCTCTGTGTGTGTGTGTGTGTGTGTGTGTGTGTGTGTGTGTGTGTGTGTGTGTGTGTGTGTGTGTGTGTGTAAAACTTACAGAATACACTAGTTTTGTCTGTTATTGGGAAGATGAAATTATTAAAAAGTGGATATTTGCCAAACTTTAAAGTAAGATTTAACTGTTTCGGTCAAGTGAATATAAAATTTCATATTGGAACAGAATGTACGATTTTGTTGGAGAACTGGAATTTATTCCAGCTGCCAAGGTAATTTTCTATTAGCACTTTGAGAAAGTTTTTAATTTAGAATTTTATATATCATGTTGCCATCACTTTATAAGTGATTTAAATAAATGTAAGTACATACAGAGTACACAATAACTGATAAGGTCATTACACATCATGATCAAAGATGTAAAATAAGATTTCTAGAAAGACCTGTGATGGAGATAGTGTATACTGGAATAAGTTGGAAAAAGGTTTGTCTGACATAATCTCAACAAGACATAGTGGTTTTATTGGTATACTAGAGTGCATTTCCTTGTATGATCTGAAGTTGTCTAGTAATGTTAGAGATTGGTAATTCTTGATGGTGAGAAAGAAACCATTTTAAAAAAGTTTTATAGATTACCTCGTTTAATCAAAGTAAAACTGCACACTGGTTTCAGAGTGACACTGTCAGATCTTCTGATCAGAAGATTTCCATAAGGAAATGAAATTTAACACTTCATGTGGAAGTAGGGGAAGGAATGTTTCTTACTCAAGTACCTTAAAAGAGAGCAATTTTTCTTGGAGAACTCTGGAGAAGTGTTAAACACATATATGATATGCAACATACTGCATGTGTAACTCCTTAGGACTGACTAGTAAATTTCCTAGGTGCCTAATATATGCAGGTGGCACACAAGTCTGGTCCATTCAATATGTGGCTTCAATTAATAACATTCTGTGTTGATTACTGGAATATTTACCCAAATGTGTATTTAAAGCAGTTTTGACTGATAAGGCAAGTGACATCCTAAAGAAACTGAATACAACATTGTAGTAGTTGTATATTTATGGGAAAACTTCCAGTATTGGGGAAGGTAAGAGTGATTGTTGTTTTTTGATTAGTTTGTAGCTGTGAGAGCAGTGAATTTGTGAAGGCTAGAACAGTTTTCCTTCCAAAATTACAGGGGCTCAGTTGGGATGGACAAACTTAAATTTTGCTGTCTTCAAGATAAAGAATCTTGTAACACAATTTTGCCTGTGGTGACTTGTGCAATTTGGATCTGGTGAGCATTTACCAGTGTAAGGTTTACCTACACATTCATTTTAAGGTTTGTTTGGGTGCTTTTGGAATATATGCAGCAAAGCAAATTGATAAAATAGAGGGACTCTGCGTCAAGTCAGGGTAGCTGTTAGTAACCTGTGAAGCATCAAGAATGCCATTAAAATGTTTGAGTTCGTTTATTCTCATTGGTTTTAAGCCTTCACCCTTCAGCACCAGCTTCGGCCATTGCTATTCAACTGTTGGAGGTGACTTCTACCGTCAGCTGTGTGGTTGCGTGCCCAGGTGAGGTTTAGCGATTCTGATCCCAGTGCTGCTTCGGTTGCAATGCTTGCCCAGCCTGAAGTGTGGTCTCAGGCTGGCTGCTGTAGTGTACTTCGTCCCACTCAGAATTGTATGATACATCAACAATATATGTGGTGTCTGTAATCGTGTTACCAGTTAATCTCCTTCCTACCACTGGTAATTTTCAGCACCCAGAGACATGAGGGTGTTACAAAGGAATGTGGACCTCCAAGAGGCCCTGTTGCTGGATTCTGTACTGAAATTCATGCTGTTGGCACTCTGCAATGTTTTAAGGACAGTCAGTTTCTCCATCAGTAGGCCACATCTTGAGTATGTCTTTGGCTAGTTTGTAGACTGTGATAGAGCATCTAGGACATAGATTCACTACGGTATCATAATCAATGATTTGATTGCTATTACTGTGCATGCCATCAAGCCTGGTAATAAGCTTGTGACAAGAGGTGGGGTGTTTTAACACTAGGACCAGCATTAGCAAACTACCTAGGATGACTGGTACTGGTCATTTTGACAAATGAAGTTTCTCTTTTTCTGTTTAACTTAATTCCATATGGTGTCTTTATGGGTTTTGTGTTAGTAGTGCATTATGCTTGTCATACGAATGCATTATGCCTAAAAATTTCTACAGAAGTATATTTAGCTAACAAAGGATAAGACTACTTTGTAAATACAAAATCAATTGAAACTATTTAAACTTAAAAATGCAAATAAACATATAATTTTGCAATAAAATTTTATCTGTATGTGTATTCAAAGCCCCCAAACAAATCATAAAAATATATTTAGTATGAAAAATAAAGATAAATGGACAAATTGCTGTAACAATAAGAAAATATTTTTTCTGGCCTTTTCAAAGCCCCCCCCCTCCCCCATTGTCAAACACTACACACATGTACTGAACCCTTCAGTACGTGGAACAGATAAGATATTTTTGCACTATGTCAGGACTTGTGTACTGGTACCTTACTTATTTCTGTGGTCGTTTATATGAACAAGTCCATTCCTTGCTCATAGAGCCACAGAAGGGTTCTGATAATTTAAAAGGAAACATTTGCCAGCTAACTTTTCGCCCAAACTTCTGCTGAAGCTGGGTGTATACACAGAGAAGGAAAAAAAGTTCCCAGTTGAAAGTATGCTTTTCCATGTTAAGTGAAAGTATACTTTCCCTCGGGATCATAAACTTACCAGTGCTTTGAATGGTTAAGGTTTTATACACCAGCATAGAACCTCTTCCCCCCCACCACCACTTTAGGAAATGAACTGCAGAAAAAATGGGTTTTGGAAAGATCTTTGATTTGCAGCAATGTGTACGCTGCATATTATCGTATTATTACAAAAATATGTAGTAAATTCCACCAAACACAGAACTTTAGTTTCCAGAGCATTGAAATCGGGATAGCGATGCGCTCTTGTAAGCCAATCATAGTTAGTCATGTGATCTTGCCAGTAGATAAGATATTAATTGCATTTACATGAGGCTCCCAAAACAGGATTTCATAAACTGATATCCCTATACTACTGCTGAGTAGTCATGCAGACACTTCAAAAATAGATTCTGGAAATCTTCTGGTTGCTGGTTTCCCAATTCCACAATCGTATTTTCGCTCCCATGTGAACCCATCTGGTATTCAAACATGCCTGGACTGTCCACTTTAGTCTTGATTTTAAAAATTTTGGCTAATATTGGAGTGGCTTTTTGTACAGTGAAGAATAAGTAGAAATATTAGACTGACGCTGTTTACACCTCGTCTAATTGAAGAGCAATAGTGATTGTGCCGTCTAACTCACACTGTATCTGCTGTTTTCCAGGTGCCATAGTTAACTGGGATAGCAAATTGCTTCAGACTTTAACATGTGAACATGACAGTGAAAAGCAGTTCTCAAAATTCAGTTGTCATCTTTCGGAAGATGTCGCATGTGAAGGTAGTAATTCAGAGCATAGGACACATGACGTAGTCAGCCTATGGCAACATCACTGTTAAGCACTGCAAGTAATGCAAAAACGCAAAATTGAGGAGAAAATTTTTGATTGGAGTAAGAATTGGACCCAGGTGACGTAAAATTTTCCATAGTAAGCTGTTTAGTTTGATGCAGCAAGGGTAGGATGGCTACGCAACTTACTTGGATGGTTATGCTTGGTAGCGCCTCTTGAGAAATTACAGGAATTTTGCACTGTGATGCATATTGTCAGAAAATCATAAAGAATTGCAGTACAATAGTTTGCACATCATAATGGATGTAAAACAGGCTTTGACATTACATAAATTACATTTATCAAGTATAATAATTCGCTTATGAAATATTAACATTTTTGTGAAAATTTTATCTCTTGCATATTCATATATGGCCAAAATATATATATATTTCCATTTTTGAGTCAGCCAGGATGGCGTAGAATTGCGCGATTGAGCAACTGAAGATAAGGCGCCACACGTGCCTACTGCAAAAAGTAGATCAGAAATGAGTGTCGCAGGTGTGACAAATGAGTGATGCTCCACAGCAGAATAACCTTGACGACGACAATGTTTACAACTGACGAGACAATATCATGCGTCTGAGCGACATACCACGCATGAATGAAACATTGGAGAGTGATTCGAATATGAATTTCGACAACACGTTACAAACACTTGTTCACAACACAAAGATTGACTTAAAAAATACAGCTGACGGAAATCATAGTACAACTGAAGCACTACTATGGCAGTTATTATCCAACATAAATGTGAAATTTGATAATATAAACACGAAATTTGGTGATATGAAACTCAATATGAACACAAATTTAAGTGATATGAAACAAGATATGAATGCCAAATTGATAATTTGACACACAATCTGAACACCATCACACAAGATATGAACATGATAAAACAGTTACCAAAGAGCTAAATACAATGAAGCAAGGAAAAAAAGCAAGTATTTAAAAGGTTCGACAGTCTCTCAAATTCAATGACTTAGCCAAAAAATTTTGCACTGAAATTGATGAAACATTGAATGATATGAAAAAACAGGTCAAGCATGAAGTACTTTCTGAAGTTAACAGTTAAAACAGAAGGTAGATTCTTTTAACTATTATCTAGCAAAGAGAGAGTTAAGTCACAGATGCAAACACACATTGAAGTCACGCAAAACCAGTTAGTTTCGACAGTAAAAAGAAGTAACCTGTCGTTAAAAGTAAATAGACTATGAAGGTGACCTCTAACTGTAGAAGATCTAAGGGTGGCAACATTAGAAGTTGACTCAACAGGTGCTAAGGAGAGTGATATTATTAATCAAGCTGAAGCAAGTACGTTAGATAAGGGTAATACCATTGCAAAGAAGTTAGCAACCGATTGCAAGTTATACACAGATGTAGTAGAAAAGGCTATACAGAAAAAGAAAACGAAATAGTGAGCAAGGTAAACATTAATCTACAATTTTTTAGAAATTATTACTGGATCTCAAAATATGCATGTAAATAGTACACAGGCTACAGTGAACAAACCACAGCCTGTTGGCATTTATCCACAAATTGTCAAGAGTTCCACAGCAGGCCTACGTGTATACTTTGAAAAATACCTGAACAAACATGCTACCGGATGAACCCAATAGCACAGGTAGATGTGTTAAAAATTTTGAAAAGCCATGTACCATCGCCCATTACAGAAAAAAAGTCATAATGCCAGAGCATGACACTGAATATTTTCTATCTGTGTTTGATTCTGTCAACTTGATCTATGAGGAATGTCAACTTAATCTATGAGGAAAAAAGACCTGTACCCAATAGAGCAACAGAAAATCAGGCACAATGACAACAGAGTTACGCAAATCAGTCAGTAAAACATGATCTAAAACACAGCAAAGTTGCATACCCAGAGGTAATGAGTATGGTAACAGGAATGGAAAAACGAATGACTTACGAGAAATTTTCAAAATGGGGTTCAATGCACAAGCAAATTACAGTTCACCATCACAAGGCTCTATTCTATGAATAGAAAGTCAGCCGCAGCAGTGACCAACACACGGCAACAATGCCATGCTTTACGCTGTACTGTGGCCGACGTTTCTGCTGCACAGCAGCTAACGATACAAATTGGCGAAGTACACACACACAGTGCAACTAACTGAAATTACTCATAAAGTAATGAATTAAGTCACACTACGTCATCTGAAAACACCAACTGGTCATATTTAAGCTCCCAGGCTATCGACCTCTCAGGGAGTGGGGGCAAAGCAAAACAACAAGCATGTTTGATAAGGTTTGACAAACAAGGTGACATCAAGGATGAATTTGTAACAGCCAGTTTAAAAAGTCTAGTTTTGGAAAGGAGCAAGTCAAATTTTCATCTTGTCAGAACAAGGTGTATTACCTGATCTGAAAAAACTTGATGCCATACTCAGTTGTTCAGCACAAAGGAATAAAAAACGACTAAAGCTTTTTTAGGACTAGCATCCTTTTTTCGTAAATTAGTACCACAGCAACTGATGGACAGTGACGCATTGCTCAACTTGTTATGAAAAGAATAGGCTTTGGTTATGGGAGGATAATTGTCAAGAGGACTTTAATAACGTGAATCATTAGTTGATGCAAGCATTCTTAGCCACCCTGACATGTCCAGGGATTATTGTCTCTGCACAGATGGCTCATCTCAAGTGCTGGGGGCATGCTTGTTCCAGATGTGACAGGGAGAAGGTAAGGAAGTGGCCAAGGTCATCAGTTTTGCTAGTCACATGTTATCTGAAGCAGAAAGATCTTACTCTGCATCAGAATTGGAAAGTTTAGCAGTAATATGGCATTTACAAAGTTTGAATATTCTTTGTGGGACAAGAATACCGAAGTTTACTGTGACCATCAGTCACTGTCATTTCTTTTAACATGTAAACCATTGAACCACAGAATAGCTAGGAGGTGCCTATATTTACAAGAATTCAGTTTCAAAGTCATTTATATTAAAGGAAGTCAAAATGTTATTGCAGATTCCTTGTCTAGGTTACCACAAGGTTTAGAGGAATTTGGTGAAGTAACAGAGCAAGATGCAGAAATCAAGACATTATTAAAGCAAGGTACAACACAAGTCTGATCACGATAAGTTTTGTAAGCAAATGAAAATTATTCAACAGCAAGATCACAGATTGAGGAAAGTCATGCAAAACCTTAAGCAGGATGAAGGTGGAAAGGTAAGTAAATGGCATCAGGAGTACTAGAGCATTTTGTTTCATAGGAAACATGAAAAATCTGATGAATGATTTGTGTGTATTCCTAAAGGTTATACTGACGAATTTATAAGACCCACACATGAAGTATGGGGACATTATGGAGTAGGCAAATGTACTGAAAAAAATTGCAACATTTTCTTACTTTCCAAATTTTGGGAAGATGAGTCCTACAGGTAGTAAGGAAGTGTGCAATATGTCCACTGTGTCAAAATATACTGAGTTACAACCAATACTCAATAAAAACCTTCTAGATATAGTATCTCTGGACATAGCTGGTCCATATCCAAGAAGTAAAGGAGGAGTAAGATACGTTGTAGCACTATACAACACTTTCTCAAAGCATATCAAAATGTATGCCATTAAAAATGCAACAGCCATAAATATCGGAAAAAGAATTGAGGGGGACTATTTGAGAAGAGTATGTAAACCACAGGGAGTTCTAACTGATAATGCTTCATATTTCTTTGGGCAAAAGTGGAAACAACTTATGATCTCACAGGGCATAAAGCATATATTAGTAAGGCTTTTTTACTCAGAAGCAAGCCCAGTACAGTGAGTCTTTAAAGAATTTAACCAGTTTGAGACATACAACCCCTCACAAACACACCCGATGGGTAGAGTACGTAACTCCCTTCATGTAAGTTGTCAATAACCTTTCACATTCTTCAAAGGTTTCATACCTAATGAATGAGTTGGAGTCACCCATACCAAAGGTACCAACTATAGAAATGACACTACAAGACAAAACCAAACAAGCCATGGTTACACTAGAAAACAGGGCTGAGTATAGAAAGAAAATTTATAATAAGAAACTGAAACGTGTTACACAGTTTTTTGAAGGGTAATGAGTCCCCTCATGGATGCATCCAAAATTGGCAAACTGAATAAGAATTGGCAATTACTCTATTCAGGACCGTATGTAATTTCCAAAATACCTTTCCCTGGTGTGTACAGGTTAGTTTATGAGAAAACAGGAAGTGACAAGGCTCTTCACCCCCAAAAAGACATAAAAGCTTTTATAGAATGAGGAAGCTAGGTAGCATTTTTTCTTTCTATCACAAGATAATTGTACATAGTGTACATAACTGTCTAATTTTTCTTCTGGGGAGTATTTTAAGATAAGTAATGTGTATAGGTATAAGTAATTCTTCTGATTTGTACACATAGGCATAAAATTAACAGCAATGAGAAGTGACACACCACTTCATGCAAAACAAAAGTATAAATGAAATTAGCTTATGGCTCAGCTGTCCGTGCACAACAATACACGCTGACGTCAGCAGTAGGAGAGAACGCATTGACCTGTGCGCATGCGCGACAGGCTGACAGAAGGCTCAACCAAATAGGAATGCGATATATGCAAGTACTTAACTTAAATTTAAAGTAAATGGAAATATTATGCAAATACATCTACTGTCTAAGAACTAAGGAATCTGTTGATATGTTTACACAGAGATTTAACTAAATACTAAGCTATATACAATGTATTCACAGGCAAAAAGAAGTATTATGAAAAACTAAGCAAGACGTGTAAGCTAAGGACTAATGACAAAATACTGTGAGAAATGTCAAATAATTTTCTTTGCAGAGTAAATGATCATAATGGGTAACAGAATAAACGAATGTCTATGAATTTAAACAAAGTATGGAAATATCTGCAGACATATGCAATGACTAAATGTATCAGTGGCCACCGAACTATGAAATGCAATTAGTTTCAAGTTTTTTCTTTCACCAAGCAGTGCTTCGTCCTGGTGCAGAAGAAGAGAATTATGTCAAGTAGCAGGTACCAAATGAAGAAACGGGCCGCACTTCGAGTAAACAATTTAGATTTGATGCTAATTATGCAAAGGTCATAAAGCACATGAAAAATGAAATATGCATTGTTGCAGTGTATCTCCATGACAATTATCAGTATCAGTTCCCAGCAGAGTACACACAAACATTTAAGCATGTGATTTTACAAATTTTATTGTGTCACATGAAAGCTTGAATAATATTTCCAGGTATTCGAGAAAAATAAGTCTACAACTGTAAAAACAACATGTTTCACATTAAGCTACACGTGAACTGAAGTAAACAGCAATAACACATGAAGAAACAACATACTACATGAATCATACACATTATTTCAATGAAACAAAAGTTTCTTGGCAACTAGTCCATCATTGTATGAATAACATTTCCTCACAAATCCTTGAACCAGTAGATGAGTATTTCCTTTCTTCCCTCCCAAACAAGGAGGCGGCGCCTAGTGTAGTTAGGCCAGCAACGCACCATCTTTTAGTCCTATTTTCAGTGTTTCTCTCCCTCCTCTACATAAGTAAGAAATGAGCTTCCATAAATGATAAAAGCCTATCTATAAAATGAAGCATAAATGTATCATATGCTTGTATTGTGTCATAATAATGTAATTAATTTGTACATGTGATGTGAAGGAAGAGAAGTTGAAACTAACAAACTAACTGTAGTAACAGAACCCAGTTAATGAAAATTTATCGACGTTTTTGAAAACTTAAGAAATCTATGTTCATACTATAAGTGATGGGTGGAATGTCAGCCATAGGTATAGGCTATTATTATGTTATGTATATTGTTGTAACTCAATACTTGTATGAATTTTCATTGGAAACCTAACTCCATATGAAGAAATGAACTTTAAGGACAAGCAATTTATACTATGTTTTGGATGGCTATATGTATCTTTCAACAAGTGGTTGGTCAAGTGTGATGACATGAACATGCGTGTGCAATGAAATAATTTCTGAGTATCGTGGCACACAATGCTTGAGACTTGAACACGTGAACTACGGTTTTCCGAGCAGGTACTTATCTCATCAACGGATGCTGTTGGTCGGAGTTCTCTCCACTGAAAATGGGAGTACAATGGGTAATAATGACACCCAGGCCGTAAAAATGGAGATCTTCTGCCACAGCGTTGGATTTCGAACAATAAATACATACTCACTGCACGCAGAATGAAGACAAATGCCACGGCAATTCTTTGATATGTGACACACAATGTGAAATGCACACTAAGAAAGTGAGTGCATGCATGTGTGTGGTAGCATCTAGCATGTCGACTGTTAGCTTCTAGCTCTTAGCCACCAAATCTGCCAGAGCATCAGCATGAAACCCGGCAGTGAGAATGAAGCAAACTCAACATTATTGTTAGCACACTAAATTCAAATATGGAATGGACATCATATTATGTATATAATCTTTTAATTTCTCGTAGGTGCAGTGTGGGGGCAGGATGTCCGACACGTGTACAGAAAACCGACACATACAGATTCATATCTAAACACGCGTAGTTTTCACCACCCAGCTCAGAAGAGAGCTATGTGGAATACCTTGGTACACAGATCAAGGACTATTTCGGACAAGGATCATCTCGGCTCCGAGATTAACCATCTGACTATGGTATACAGAAAAAATGGATATTCTGATCGTGATATCAGATCTACTCTGGCGAAAAAACCTAGGAAGGACGTTGTTTGAACAGATCAAGAGGACCAACACACCGCGCGGCTACCATTCTGTGGTGCAACGACCAGCAAGATTGGCAGAGTCCTGATCCGGCAGGGAATCAGACCAGTCTTCCGGCCACCGAGGAAGATTAAGGAAATGTTGTGACCCGTGAAAGATAATCTCAGCCTGAGAGTACCAGGAATTTACAGCATTCCTTGCGAGTGTGGCAAAAATTATGTGGGCCGGTCTATAAGAACTGTTGCTGATCGCTGTGTGGAACATCAGCGTCACCTGAAATACAGGTACCTAGAAAAATCAGCGGTGGCTGAGCACAGTTTGTTAAATAAACATAAGATTTTATTCGATGAAACAAGGCTACTTGCTCACACTTCAAACTATTGGGACTCTGTAGTCAGGGGAGCAGTTGAAATTTGACTCTGTGAAAATAATTTCAACAGAGACTCTGGTTATGCACTCAGCAATGCATGGAAGCGCACAATTTGATAAAGAAAGAGCGCAGAGGGAGACTTCTTACATTCCTCGCAGTTCTCCGTCTGTTGTGATGGATGGTGCTGCAAGCAACACTGGATAAAGTGCGCAAACAAAATCTATGGACATAGAGGCTGCCACTTCCGTACATGCCATTTTCACCATGACGTCATCCAGCCAATGAGAAGATGTCCACTGCTCATAAAAGCAGAGGCCTCACTGGTCCACGATAATCAGTTTTACCCCTGACGAATATGACAGAGGTAGTCATCAAAAGCTCGGGATTTTATTCAAATTTGACGCGGCAAGTAAAGCGGGAACTTTTATGCAAGGAGTCTGTCATGAAAGACTTCGTAGCCAGTTGTGGGTTTTGTTTAGAAAACTGGTTGATGCCAGGTTGAGATTCATTGGGAGAGTCCTTAGAAAATGTAGTCCATCAACAAAGGAGGTGGCTTACAAAACACTTGTTTGACCTATACTTGAGTATTGCTCATCAGTGTGGGATCCGTACCAGGTCGGGTTGACAGAGGAGATAGAGAAGATCCAAAGAAGAGCAGCGCGTTTCGTCACAGGGTTATTTGGTAAGCGTGGTAGCGTTACGGAGATGTTTAGCAAACTCAAGTGGCAGACTCTGCAAGAGAGGCGTTCTGCATCGCGGTGTAGCTTGCAGTCCAGGTTTCGAGAGGGTGTGTTTCTGGATGAGGTATCGAATATATTGCTTCCACGTACTTATACCTCCCGAGGACATCACGAATGTAAAATTAGAGAGAATCGAGTGCGCACAGAGGCTTTCCGGCAGTAGTTCTTTCCGCGAACCATACGCAACTGGAACAGGAAAGGGAGGTAATGAAAGTGGTAAGTAAAGTGCCCTGCGCCACACACCGTTGGGTGGCTTGTGGAGTATAAATGTAGATGTAGATGTAGAAATTGTCTCATAGATGTAGAGACCAGGAACAGTCATAAGATCAAGGGCCTTGAACAGAGGTCTGCACGATTGTCTTTTTTCTGCACCTGCCACGGCTCTAATGATTTTTTTCTGTAGCCTAAAGACTCTCTGTAAGTTTGTTTTCTCTGATCCCCAAAAAATTATATCATATCCAATCAGAGATACAAAATATGCATGATATACAACTTTTTTGACTGCAAATATTAGACTATAGATGGTGACACATGGCATCTACGTGGTTTGTCCATGATAAATTCTTGTTCAGTATTACACCTAGAAATTTGGTACAGTTTGTGGTGGCAAGGTGATTGTCCTCATGTGGTATTTCTAGTATATTCTGTACAACTTGTTTTGTGAAAGTGAATGATTTGTGTCTTTGTTAGATTTAATTTCAGACCATTATTTCTCACCCAGGCCTCAATTTCAGCTAGAGACTGCTGATTGAATTTTCACTTTTCTTGCAACAGACTATTGCTGTAGAGTCATCTGCATAAAGAACAGTGTCTGAATTTATGTTAGTCAGCAGGTCATTTATATAATACAAGAACAGTATTGGCCCAGGAATATATCCTTGTGGCACACCTTATTCTGCATTTTTCCAACTTGAGAAGAATCTCTTACCATTTTCTTCAATTACTATTCTTTGTTTCCTCTTTAATAGGTAAGACGACATGCATCTCAGCAGATTTTCACTAAAACCATATGCTTGTTGCTTGCGAAGTTGCAACTTGTGATTTACTGTGTCAAACGCTTTACTTAGGTCACAAAAGATGCCTGATACATTCATATTTTTATCTAGACTACTACTAATTTTTGTAATTAGCTCATTAAAGACTTGCACAGTGCAGTGTCCACTTTGGAAACCATGCCAATTGTTCTGGATAGTATTATGCAGATTATTATAGTTAACTATCTGGTTACGTGCAGTTCTTTAAAGTATTTTGGAAAATATTGATAACAATGAGATTGGTCGATAATTACTCACTTCATTGTGCCTGCCTTTTTTGCAAAAGGGTCGTATATCAGCATACTTCAATCTATTGGAAAACATTCTTCCTCAACAGATTGATTCATTATAATGGACTGAGGATGTGCAATACTATGGATTATTTTTGTAGAAATTTCATCCCAGCCTACAGAATTTAGATTCTTCAAGGACTTTATGATATTAGCTACTTCAGAATAGGATATATGGGTAAATTTAAATATAGTGGGGTTAGATAAACTGGAAATAGGGTACATGTTTGGTGGTGAAAATTCATCAGTTTTACGTGGATGTACGAAGTGGCTGATAAACACTTCACAGATTTGTGTAGGATCCCAAACAGTCTCACCTTCAACCACCAGTTCAAGTTTCCGTTGTCTGCCTTTGTTGATACCTATTTCATTCTTTGCAATGGTCCATATTGCTTAGGCTTATTTTTAGCATTTGAAATGTAGTTATTATTCACCATTTTCTTGGCTTATCTGACAACTTTATCAAAGTTTTTCTTATATTGCCTTACATAATTTGAGAATTCTGGGTCTTGATTGACTTTTGTCTCCATATGAAGTCCTCTTTTCCTCATGCTTGAAATCTGAATACCCCTTGTTATCCATGAACACTTCTTAGGTGTGTCAGTTTTTATACTTCTAAAAGGAAAGAATTCATTGAACACCATCAAGAATTTTCATTTACTGAGGACTTCACAGTAAATGATTATGAGATGAGGCTGATTTTATTGATGAACATTTCTATACTTTCTTGTTTAAAATTTCTGATTTTCTTATTTGTGTGCTTTGGGCTAACACAGGGTAATGGCACTAATAGAGCACTTTGGTCTGAGATCCCCAAGTATACATTTTTCTGTTACTCTGTAGTTTAAGCTGCTAGCAATGTTATCTATGCAGGATGCCAACAAAGCAGTTCTCCTTGTCATTTTCACAAAATTTAGAATAAAACCATATGTGGACATCGGCTCCTTCATCTTAAAGGCAAATCAGCACAAGCAAAAATTTTTTTACATAACTTTTCAGACCTGAGTTGGTGGTGTAAATTTTCAAGTTTGACCAGAAAACTTCAGGAAATTGAGTAACCTGTGGTATGATATATGCTGAATATCAGCATGTTATAGTCCTTAAGCTCTATGCAGCAACTCTCAAATGTGCATTCTTCATTTAAATTATTGATATTTTGCTTAATTTGGTATTTTACTGATGAATGAACCAGAATACATGAACCTCCATACCCATTGTCTCTACAGATGCTAGTTGCTACTTCATAATCTCTAAGTTTGTTCAATAAATTTATATTTTGATATCTAAGCCAATGTTCACTTAATAAAATAACCATTACAGACCATTTTGTTCTCTCTAGAATATTTCTAAGTAAGCGTACTGACCAGATTACTTTATAAACCTCCAATATTCAAATGCATAATAAGATTATTATTTGCTATTCTAGATGTATGTCATCAAACTTATCTATTCTAAACTGGCCAGTTCCAACTTTTTGTAGATTACTTATCTTAATGTTTCTTTCCTCCCATCCTTAAGATGGCATGGTGGTGAAGTTTTCCACTTGTTGTGAGTGGCTCCTATTGATTCTTCTACTGTTGTTTCTTCAGTTGATGTTGTTGGTTCCTCTGTTGTTGCTTCTTCCCTTGTTGCTTGTTCATGTGATGATGATAGTCCTGATTATGGCAATGCTGATGCTGCCACCACTTGTGATAATGGCTCTGTTGTTGTCTCTGATGATGGTAGTGGATACACTTGTAAATCTGGTAGGGAAATTTATAATTGGGAGCAGGTTGTATGTTGCACAAATAGCCATAAGATCATCTCTACCTTCTGAAACTTTGTTAAAGTCAATGTTAAAGTCTCCACATATCATAACTGTTTTGTTTAGGTCTCTGATACTGTCAAGACTACCTTCAAGTTGGTTAAAGGATATTTTTATGTTTTTGTTTGGACTTCTGTATGAGCAAATGATGAACGTTTTTATTGAGGTTAGTTCTACGGCAGAAATTTCAAAATCACCTCATTTTCCTAACTTTTTGAGAGATTTTAGGCAGCAATAACTGATACTGTCTTACAAATATACATGTTCCTCCATATGTAGATATTTTTCTACAGAAATGAGATGTCATAACATAATCCTGTATACTTGTGATTGCTAACATTTCATCAGTTAGCCAATAGTCACTAAAACACATTACAGATACTTCTTTTAATTGATCCAACACTAATACTTATAGCTCGTTAATTTTGTTTTGCAATGACTACACATTTTGATGGACAATTATAAACTCGGGGCTTCTGCTTGGCATATCTGATTCATCACTTTCATCTGTGGCCAGTAGAAATCCTCACTTCTTAATGGTGGTTGTCTTACTCTGGCAGGTTGTGTCCTTGTGGATATTTTTACTGTTGTATCTGATGATGTAGTTGTTTCTGTAGCTGAATATGTTGTCACTGTTGCTGTTTCTTTGTTCTCTGGTCCTGACTCCATTGTTTTACATGCTACCACTGTTCTTGTAACTTCTTCCTCAACACTTCGCACCATAATCGGTTCCTTTTGTTCTAGTACTGCTGTAGCAGGATTTAAATTCAATTCAATTCAATTCAATTTTTATTATCACATAACATGCCTTATACAATCAAAGATTGTGACATAGGTGACATGTCAGTTTTACACTATATATAGTAATACTAAAAATAGACAATAAACTAATAATATGTACAGTGTAACATCTTCAAAGAGGTATTTTAATTACAATTACAATGCATTCTTGCCATTCATGAATTCTTCTACACTATAGTAACATTTATCTTTCAGATATTTTTCCAGGTCTGTTTTGGTATTATTTGTAGGGAATATTTTGCACATCCCCCTTATGGTTGACAGTGCATTTTTGTCACATTTCTGACTGTCATAAAAAACACTTTTCACTCAGACTTTGATTTTCTGGCTGAATTGTGATTTACCCCATTTATTTAAATGCATTCCATGTGTTGTGAAATGCTTTCTTTCTAAATCATCAACAGGGAGGAAAAAAGCATTTGAAGTGATCTTTCTGTAAGTTCTGTTTGCTTTCTGAATCTCTTTATTTACACAAGAAGATTCTATAAGGTCATGCCTGTGAGGTATACCAATCACAATAAATTTTTGAATGCCCCTCTTAAGATTCTGCATAGTGCATCTCTTAAGATTTTATTTGCTATTTTTGGTTCATTTTTATACACGTCATTTGAGCCACCTAAAATTACAATGCACTGATTCTGTGACATTGATTTTATAGTCTTTTATAACTTCTTGCAAACCTGCTCCAGGTTTCACTACGCACTTAACATTTAAATCTTGCTGATAAAATGCTGAGCATTCTGGTATGTAAGGATTAAATTGCTATGTTTTACTCTAAAAAAGCATCCCTATCACTTTTGTGATTGATAATTTTGCTTAAGTCATCTTTCTCTGTGATAATTTTGCTTATTTTCTCACATAAAAGTTTCTTCCGTTCGAAATTTAGATGCAGGCATTTGTCCGTTTTACCTATATCCCTATTCTACATTTTCCAAATGAAGCACACATCTGTTTGATTTTATAATAAAGAGATAACCAAAAGATTTGAAGGTGAACTGAACAATGAAAAGAGACTTAAGTTTTTTGCAGGCATTGTAAAAGGAGGAATCCATTTCTGAGTGCTGTACCATTTGCAAATGTACAACTGAACATTGACAGCTAGGTTATGGCAGACACTAAGGGGCATTAGGATGTAGTACTTATTTAATAACTTTTAAGTTTGGAAGTGATAGGGTTTTTAGGCTTTGCTTGTTTATTTTAGTGATATTTTATATATGATCTTCTGTACATTATTCAATTTACTTAAGTAATTAAATAATCAATTAATCTACTATTAACAAGATTGCTTAATGTAAAACAGTATGCCTCATAAGTGGCAACTACATTTTTATCTTGAGAGGTTCTACAGACTATCACATGATACAGTAAAAGGCACATGTGACAATAACATATACTAATATTTATTAGAACATATACATCACAACTCATGTACCCTTGTGCCTGTTAGACTGAATGGATTTTAGTTTTGCATATTGCAGTATTTACCATTTTTTCCCCCCTAAGTCATATGTGTATATCTAAATTGAGAACATTTAACAAGATTTAATTGTGATAATGTTTTGCAAGAGTGAGAGCTTAAAAGTGTGTAGATAACTAGCAGGTTAATGAGATGACAAGAGGAGGTTAGCAGTTATAGGTTGGTTGTTTGCTGGTTACCAGATATGGATGCTGAATTTGTAACTGCAGGCATATGGACTATTTTTTGGTGTATAGTGGAATGTGGAAATAAAGATCAAAGTGTCTTTAAATGTGCTTCTCCTGGATTAATTATCGATACAATATTATAAATGTGCAACACTGGACTAGGGCGTAGACAAGTCTATTAAAGGGAGTGTTTTCAAGGCACAGCACTGGCTTCCAGGTTAAAATTCTGATGTGCCACTTATTGTGAACCAATTTATCATGGAACTGTATGAAAGTGGTGACAGTAGAAAGATGGGATTACCAAGTGAACTAACCAGGACCAGTTTAAGGCTACCGAAGAACCACAGTCATGTGGAGGTGGGGGGGGAGGGGGGGCAGAGACAGCTTGAGGGGGGCCCCGAAATGATCCCAATCAAAATTTATCCTTACTCAATGAGCTCTCTGGTTTCCTGCTAAAAGGAAAAAAATATCTTCTAATTTATAATGCTAATAGACTGCATTCACACTAGTCCTGCTGTTGAGAGCACCTTCATTCTTGACTCTACTTTTCCTTAAACTGGGCAGCTTTGCTGAATACTAGGACAGTCATTCTCCTTGTGAACCAACAACAATACACATTTCCTTTTCTCTCCCAGTCAGCTGCTGACCTGTGTGGAAATGCCAGATGTTGCCAACCAGCACGGTAAGCCTTTTTGCCTACAATGCTAGACAAAGTGTGGCATGTAGGCTAAAATGGACAGGTAGCCCATGGTGACAGCCCTCAATGCTTGCAACTGGCATTGGGTTTGGAATTTCCACTGCTAATCCATGGGCTGCACAAGTTCAAGTAAAGGGCCCTAATGTTTTCAGTATCTTGGTTCAACAAATTAATCAGGTGTGAAGTGTGAACACAATCGGTGTGTCTATGTCTGTTTCTTTTAAAACCTGTTACTTGTTTTATGCAAGAGTATTGGATGGATTGTAAGTACTTGTTGGGTGTCAAAAAAGAAAATGTAGGTTTGACATCCTAAAAGAGAACCGTATTAAAAGGTTTCATTAAATAAATTTTTAAATTGAACTGAACTGAATGTGAAAGAATGTAGTCTTACTAAACCTTCATAAGTTGATAATGTTGAGGACTCATATGTTTAGTGCAACCAAGAACTAGTGGCCGATGAAACCATTGCGCTAGCAGATATAGCTAGTGATAGTGTTACTGCAGAAGAAACCAGAGCTGGCCAACATCACAAAGAGGAAAGAAAATCATCTAAGGAAGGTAACGGCTTTCAAGTTGTCAATGATCTTAGCAGTCTGGGAATGTGGTTGGATATTATCAATGATAATTTTTTTTATAAGAGCAATTAAGGAAGGTCCATAAAACATTTTCCTGTTTTTCATTGCTTCTGTCATCTTTCAAATAATGAAAAAAGTTTGGTGCATATGGTTTGTATATTCTCAAACAAAAGATACTGTGTATTGATTTTGTTGCAAGTTGTCCAGTTTGAGTGCTGGTTGTTTCACATGAAATGGTTTAAGAGACTGGCAAAGCTTGTCAAAAATTCTCTAACCATGAGCTGTCCTGCAGCCATATTACTGAAATGTGCAAGTGGAAAGAGTCAAGATCAAACTGATCAGGAAGAAAAGAGGTGGAGATCAGTTTTGTGAAGGTTATTTTCTATAGTGTGTTTCCTTGCCAAAAGAAATCTTCCATTAAGAGGTGACCATCAAACGTTGGGAAATCTGGGTACTGGAAACTTTCTAGGGAACATAAAATTAAAGTCCATGTTTTATCCCATGTTAAATGATCATTTTAATAGTGTGGCTAAACATGGAAGACTGGTTACTTATTTAAGTAACAGCATGTTTTATCCCATGTTAAATGATCATTTTAATAGTGTGGCTAAACATGGAAGACTGGTTACTTATTTAAGTAACAGCACACAAAGTTAAATAATTAGTATAATTTCTCATAGTATTATATCTGTCATAAATAATACCATGCTTAAAAACAAATATTATACAGTAATATTGAACTTTTAAATCAGATTCATGTCACAAGGAGCAGTTAAGTGTGGCTTTAGGAATGGTAGAGTGTTTCCAAACCAGTTGCAATTGAAGAATATTTTTTTGAATCGAGTGACACTACTGGAAAAGTTCTTGCAGAATTGTTGCTTCAGGTATTACCTAATCTTGACATACCACCTGAAGATTGTTGGGGACTATCTTACAATAATGGAGACAACATGGAGGGCAATCATTGAAGAAAATTCAAAAGTGTATTACATTCCATGTTGTGCTCAGAGCTTGCACTTGGTTGTTAGCGATGCAGTTAAATCATCTGTAATTCCTCTAAATTTTTTGTTGTGCTTCAAGGATTGTTCACATTAATTTCTGCCTCTATGAAGTGCTGGTAAGCACTCCAGAATCATGCAAACCTGACTCTGAAGCTGCTGTCTAATAAGAGGTCAGAGACTAGGACTGAAAGTGTTCAGATTGTGAGATCTAATGTTAATAACACAAGACTTGCATTACCACAGTTAAAGAACACATGCAAAAATGATTCAGTGTGTTTTAATGAAGTATCTAGTCTTTTTAAAGGAAGCACAAAATTTTAGTTTTCTTTGTGTGGTGTGATATGACGTGTCCTTTGCCGTGTCAACAGAATCAATAAAGTAGTTCAGTAAGAAGGTATGCAATTAAAAACTACATTAAAATTAATAACATCAACACTTAGTGTTACTGCATAATATATAGCCAATGGTTTTGAAAAGGCCAAGAAGAAGCAGAGGAATTCGTTGCAACTGCAGGAAATGTTACTGAGTTAACAGAAGCCAGATCTACAACTGTTGAAGGGCAGTATTGTTATGAAAATAAGGATGAATCGATTTCAGGGGAAGGGTAAACTACTTCAATGTTGTGACAGACACCACCATTATTTCTTTGAAGGAAAGGTTTCAGCAGCTCAACAATTGCTGTGAGGTGTTCTGTGTTATTTGTGACATTAAGAAGTAGGCAGCAAAGAAATAAGATCACAACAGAGGAGGCAGAAGTCTTAAAGATGCTTCCAGGTCCCTGAAAATGCAGTTAGGAGACATAAATTCACTGGATCTTGTAAATGAATTGAAAGTGTTGTCCCCTAGGCTTCCATAATTTGCCAGCACATTTTTAGAAGTATATCAGTACATCTTTGAAAAGAACTTGCAAGACTTTTCCCAATGTAACAATTGCAGTAAATATATTTTTGTGCAGAATCTAGCTTTTGCTAGTTAAAGATAATTAAAAACTATCTTCCATGAGCAATAAGCAGCTAAGAGGTCTTGACATAATATTGTAGAAAGACAGACTGCTCTTGACATGGAGAAATTGGTGAAGGTCTTTGCTGCTCAAAAAAAAGAAAAGAGGAGATTTAAGTATGGAGATCCCAAAAGCAGACTTTGCAGAGGACCCTAAAATTCCTTAAACCATCCCTGGAACTGACGTCAGTGTTGAGCACATACTCTGAACTGTGTACTAGTGACAATGTTCCTCTTGTTGTGAACTAATATATCATGGACTAATATGAAAGCAGAGAAAGTACAAAGACATATATACAAAGTGAACTGACTCCAATATTGAGAATGTGCTCCCAGCTATATATACCATATACAGAAACTACAATGCTCAAACAGTGGTCACAAGTGCTAACTACATGCAATAAAGCAGGCAAACATTGCGTCATTCAGTACAAATTAAATTTGTCGTGCATCATTCACCACCAATGTTTCAACCATCAAAGAGAGAGTATGTATTTTTTAGTGCATCTTTGCACTAAAGCCACCTTCACATGGGACTTGTTTCTTATTCTGAAGCATTACAGATGTGGTGGCCAGTGTGTTTGCTCTGAACTACTTGCTACTTCTCATGAAACTTGCTTCTCATTGTGATCGGTTTTTTTAGGTTAGATGGCCTCGGGCAAGTACAGAGAGGGCAACAGCCTCAAAAGGTGCGGGACAAAGTCAGGACATGCGGGGACCAAGTAGCAATCAGTATTGTAATTGCAAACTGTCGAAGCTGCATTGGTAAAGTACCGGAACTTCAAGCGCTGATAGAAAGCACCGAAGCTGAAATCTTTATAGGTACAGAAAGCTGGCTGAGGAAAGAGATAAATTCTGCTGAAATTTTTACAAAGGCACAGACGGTGTTTAGAAAGGATAGATTGCATGCAACCGGTGGTGGCGTGTTTGTCGCTGTTAGTAGTAGTTTATCCTGTAGTGAGGTAGAAGTGGATAGTTCCTGTGAATTATTATGGATGGAGGTTACACTCAACAACGGAGCTAGGTTAATAGTTGGCTCCTTTTACCGACCTCCCGACTCAGCAGCATTAGTGGGAGAACAACTGAGAGAAAATTTGGAATACATTTCACATAAATTTTCTCAGCATGTTATAGTCTTAGGTGAAGATTTCAATTTACCAGATATAGACTGGGACACTCTGATGTTTAGGACGGGTGGTAGGGACAGAGCATCGAGTGACATTATACTGAGTGCACTATCCGAAAATTACCTCGAGCAATTAAACAGAGAACCGACTCGTGGAGATAACATCTTGGACCTCTGATAACAAACAGACCTGAACTTTTTGACTCTGTAAGTGTAGAACGGGGAATCAGTGATCATAAGGCCATTGCAACATCCCTGAATATGGAAGTTAATAGGAATATAAAAAAAGGGAGGAAGGTTTATCTGTTTAGCAAGAGTAATAGAAGGCAGATTTCAGACTACCTAACAGATCAAAATGAAAATTTCTGTTCCGACACTGACAATGTTGAGTGTTTATGGAAAAAGTTCAAGGCAATCGTAAAATGCATTTTAGACAGGTACGTGCCGAGTAAAACTGTGAGGGACGGGAAAAACCCACCGTGGTTCAACAACAAAGTTAGGAAACTACTGCGAAAGCAAAGAGAGCTTCACTCCAAGTTTAAACGCAGCCAAAACCTCTCAGACAAACTGAAGCTAAATGATGTCAAAGTTAGCCTAAGGAGGGCTATGCGTGAAGCGTTCAGTGAATTCAAAAGTAAAATTCTATGTACCGACTTGACAGAAAATCCTAGGAAGTTCTGGTCGTACGTTAAATCAGTAAGTGTCTCGAAACAGCATATCCAGACACTTCGGGATGATGATGGCATTGAAACAGAGGATGACACCCGTAAAGCTGAAATACTAAACATCTTTTTCCAAAGCTGTTTCACAGAGGAAGACCGCACAGCAGTTCCTTCTCTAAATCCTCACACAAACAAAAATGGCTGACATCGAAATAAGTGTCCAAGGAATAGAAAAGCAACTGGAATCACTCAACAGAGGAAAGTCCTCTGGACCTGACGGGATACCAATTCAATTCTACACAGAGTACGCAAAAGAACTTGCCCCCCTTCTAACAGCCGTGTACCGCAAGTCTCTAGAGGAACGGAAGGTTCCAAATGATTGGAAAAGAGCACAGGTAGTCCCAGTCTTCAAGAAGGGACGTCGAGCAGATGCGCAAAACTATAGATCTATATCTCTGACGTCAGTCTGTTGTAGAATTTTAGAACATGTTTTTTGCTCGTGTATCATGTCATTTTTGGAAACCCAGAATCTATTCTGTAGGAATCAACATGGATTCCGGAAACAGCAATCGTGTGAGACCCAACTCGCTTTATTTGTTCATGAGACCCAGAAAATATTAGATACAGGCTCCCAGGTAGATGCTATTTTCCTTGACTTCCGGAAGGCATTCGATACAGTTCCGGACTGTCGCCTGATAAACAAAGTAAGAGCCTACGGAATATCAGACCAGCTGTGTGGCTGGATTGAAGAGTTTTTAGCAAACAGAACACAGCATGTTGTTATCAATGGAGAGACGTCTACAGACGTTAAGGTAACCTCTGGCGTGCCACAGGGGAGTGTTATGGGACCATTGCTTTTCACAATATATATAAATGACCTAGTAGATAGTGTCGGAAGTTCCATGCGGCTTTTCGCTGATGATGCTGTAGTGTACAGAGAAGTTGCAGCATTAGAAAATTGTAGCGAAATGCAGGAAGATCTGCAGCGGATAGGCATTTGGTGCAGGGAGTGGCAACTGACTCTTAATATAGATAAATGTAATGTATTGCGAATACATAGAAAGAAGGATCCTTTATTGTATGATTATATGATAGCGGATCAAACACTGGTAGCAGTTACTTCTGTAAAATATCTGGGAGTATTCGAGCGGAACGATTTGAAGTGGAATGATCAAATAAAATTAATTGTTGGTAAGGTGGGTACAAGGTTGGGAGAGTCCTTAGAAAATGTAGTCCATCAACAAAGGAGGTGGCTTACAAAACACTTGTTCAACCTATACTTGAGTATTGCTCATCAGTGTGGGATCCGTACCATATTGGGTTGACCGAGGAGATAGAGAAGATCCAAAGAAGAGCGGCGCGTTTTGTCACAGGGTTATTTGGTAACTATGATAGCGTTACGGAGATGTTTAGCAAACTCAAGTGGCAGACTCTGCAAGAGAGGCGCTCTGCATCGCGGTGTAGCTTGCTCGACAGGTTTTGAGAGGGTGCGTTTCTGGGTGAGGTATCGAATATATTGCTTCCCCCTACTTATACCTCCCAAGGAGATTACGAATGTAAAATTAGAGAGATTTGAGCGCGCACGGAGGCTTTCAGACAGTCATTCTTCCTGTGAACCATACGCGACTGGAACAGAAAAGGGAGGTAATGACAGTGGCACGTAAAGTGCCCTCTGCCACACACCGTTGGGTGGCTTGCAGAGTATAAATGTAGATGTAGATGTAGATGTAGATGTAGATCTCAGAGCTCTCCAGTAGCCGCTGTCGGCTGCAGCTGGCACAAAAATCACACAATTTCTTTACGAAAATAAAAGCACTTAAAATAACAATGTTAACAATTTTAGTAATTGCTGAAGAAGAATGGAGAAAATTGCAAAGGAGATTCTGGACTCATCGATGGCTTGAACAATTAATTGTTGGCGGAAGAACACTACACAATACTGTACGAATAGTGGCAGAATAGCTGGGTCAGGCATAAAATATAATATATAATCGAAATTGGTTAACCCTAGCACCACTAAGCTCAGATGTGTCACATGGATATGGATGTCTGGGGGGGTGGGGGGGGGGGTCAAAAATTGCCCTTACATTCTTTTCAATTTTGTTTGGACATTTTGTATGTTTTGCTTTGATTGTTTAGTGAACTAGGAATTTCTTTACTAGCTTGTAACACACTTTCCATAGTTGTCAGGAACATTATAACATATAAAAATACATTAAATAACGTAATGAATATGAGAAATATTATTATATTTTTATCATGAAACTAACACTTTCATATACATCAGATGTATATTAAGAAATCATAAAAGAATGTACAATAGCAGACCACAAATAAGAAAACAGAAAATCAAAGTCAGAAATTACAATTGAGCTTTTCCTTCCTACTCACTTTCACTTTCAATTTCACAACCTTTGCATAGGTTATTTTTGCAGAATGAGTGGAACACACATACTTGAACACCTGCAACAAACTATTGACACTTTTGTCATCTTGTCTTTTTCCGTTTTAGAGCTTTTACTCTTCAAACAGATGTCACAGCTTCATCTTGAATAAAACTGAACTGATTGAACAGTTGCAGTAATGATGGGCAGCATTTTTCCTAGAACACTTTCCGTTGCAGAGATGACAGGCTTTTGTAAACCCATGATATTCTTTGTTATCTCTTCCACAACTGGCCTAACGAGCTGTTGACCTAATTCTAGGACATACAGCCTTCTTACATTATGCTTTTTCGTATTCCAGTTTGGGTTGTTTATCATGAAAATTGTTCCAGCATTGAGACAGGCAATATCTATCAAGGTGAAAAAGAGAGATAATGGCCACCTTCTCGTCCCTCATTTTACTGAATTATGTCATGTCATTTGATCAATGCTGTCTAGGCCCCCTTTGGTTTCATTGTAATAGAAATTGATGTATTTTTTCTGTTGACTCATCCACCTTGTTATCATTGTGTAGTGTGGAAAGAAGTAGGAGATTCTTAGTAGGCTTCAGTTTGGAGATGTATGAAACCAGGTAACTGGTGTGTTGCCTGTTTTCAGATCTGTGAATAAGAACTTAGAGGAAAGTAGCTCTCGACCCTGCGTCTTCTTTAGCTGTTCTGGTATGTGTTTCCTGTTACTCTGCAATGTTCCCACCAAAGTTAACTTGTCGTCATTGTAAAGCTCCTCGGCTAGGTCTATGGATGTATAATAACGATCTGTTATATTTGTTCCACTTCCTGCCAGCAGATTCACTAGGCTTCAAATAACTGCCTTTGCGCTCCGTTCCTCAGCACATCGTTTATCCTTCCCTGCATAGACCTCCATACCAGATGTGTGCATCTGATAACATCATAATCAATATGCCATACCTACCAGGCTTGTCTTTCGCAAAGACCTTAAAGGGACATCTTCCTCGAAATAGGGAGAGCATTTCATCGATCATTATATCTGCACTTGTTATGTAGCATTTCACAAACATTTTGTCGATTTTGTCAAAAACTTCACGAAGGGTGCAAAACTTATCCTGCTTTCATCTTCCGGTTCTTCTTTCTTTATCATCAGAGCTAATGAGGGACAGAAGTTCTCTACATCGAATATGACTCATTGCAGCTACGTAGATATTCTTTCCCCATACTTTCTCCCATAAGTCCTCAAGAGACAGTCTAGTGTCATTATTTGTGCCCATGAGTATCAAAATGCCAATGAAGGCATACATTTCTTCTATGGTTGTAAGTTTTAAGTTCTTATTATGAGATTCTTGATTTGTATAGCCCGTGATAAATTTCATTATTTCGGGAGTTATAAACTTTTTGAAAGATTCTGACACACTAGAGGTCAAGCCTTCATGAGTCAAACCCTCACAAAAAGTCACTATATTTTGTACTGACCTGCGTACTTGCATTGGAGGTGCACTAATACATTCCCTAGCACTTTTTGCTGTAACAGTGATGCTGGAAGCAGCTGCATGCTATTCATCAGGGGATGAACTCCGTGAACTTGACTCATTTTCAATCACTGTGTCATCTTCTTCTGGATCACTTTCATCACCTCCACTTGCTTCATTTATTACAGCTGACATCTCTTCATCTGTGCGAAACCTCTGACACTGTCGAGACATTTTATTAGAACTGTGAGTAATGTACAACTGCTTGAACAATAAAGGAGATTTATTTCAAAACAACAATGGCAACACAATACAGCAGTACCAACAGTCAGAAACTGCATTTCTTTCTGCTGTATTGAGAAATATTTTAATGAGAAATGTTGTCTTACCAAAGTCTGAGGAGGGCGGCGGGGGGTCAAAAACTGCCCCCACTTAATATATAATAGGCAGATTTCACTAATTCACAAAAAATATAAAACCATGACAGCACATACTCTTGATGTTTTTCTACAACTACTTAAATTCTTACTTCTTCACTCCAACAAATAGATATATTACACAAATAAAAGAAATTTTTGCTGACACCCCCCCCCCCCCCCCCGAGTGGTGCTAGGGTTAATAATTGCTGCTTGAATAATTAAAAAAAATTGGAAAAAATAATTGAAGGAAATTGGAAGGTAATAATATCCTGAGTGAACTTTAACTAGCACTAATATCAACAGACTTTCAATATTCAGTACATTTAAAATCGACATTCATCAAATTTTTGAATAATACTGAAATGGCAGAACTCGTCATACGTCTGCCTGCTAGCACTAAAGGTGAAGATACAGAAATTAATCAATTGAAGAGTGTATCTCTACTTGTTTTGTTTGTATCCCATCATTATCACTGGTACAAAATAACTTATATATATAAAGAGTGAGAGAAAAAAAAATGATCCATTACAATTGCCCTCCACTGTGCACTGACATCATACAGAGGTGCACAGTGTCTGGGATTATTTCCCTTTTTGAGGGTTGATAACCCTGGCCAGTATGGGCATAGCCTTTATTTTCAGCCACTGGAGTTGTCCTGTATGGTCATCAATTTGTATTGTCATGACAACTTCTTTAACATTTACATACATAAGTTTTCTTTTATAACAAAGTGCTTGCTGTAAACACAAAGTCCCATTATTGTCAGTCAGTATCTTCCCAGTGTTTAGCTTGCAAAGCACATTCCCACAACTCGTCGTCCGTTACCATCCTAGCTCGCACTCACACGTTTAATACAAAGTCAGTGTGTCCATTTTGTGCATTCACAGTAGCCTTCACTACACAAATTTGTGGAGCTCCTGTTCAGTGGCTTGATCCTTTGTGAAATCTTCGATGCGGTGACAGCTGGTTTTCGTAACAGTGGCCCAAGGTATTTTTTTCACCTTGTCACTCTCACTTATTCAGTAGGGACACCAACTGTACATACAATGCCTTCGACAAGGTAAATTTTTTGCCACTTTTACAAAGTTATCAAGCACAGAAAATTCATGTTTTTACTATGTTTTTGAGCACAGAAAATTCATGATACACAAAGTATTGTCATCTTTAGTTTATCACACACACATCCATGTATATTAGTCACACACTTAACACTTTGCAGCCAGGTTTTGTATGCTTTTGCACTTTGTTTTTGAGCATCTTTCATACCGTTGCATTACACAAAGTTTCTGTACTGTCCTTACCACACACAAAAAAAAAAAAAAGAAAAAGAAAAAAAACACATTCTATTCATATGCTGACATGCCATTATCATTGTTTATATACATTATAGTCTGATTGTCATTTTGTTTTAGTACATTTTGTTAAATTATAATTTTGCTACATTGTTCAATTCCAATTGCATGAGTACACTTATTACTCTCATTTGGTTTTACATTCTTTACATAACATTCATACAATAATAGATTCTGTTTTCTTTTATAGCATAGATTGACATATATTTCATTTCAATTCACATAGACTTCTTGTCAGAGCATATCTGTCAGTTTCAAGGAATTAAAGAACTAAACAATAGTCACTACAATAGATTCTATGCGCTGCTCAAATAACTACGCATGGCCCCGCCTGTCTAGCATTCTCCTGGAAGGATCTACACACTACAGGGATGAGGAAATTTCATGGATAGGCATTTATGTGCTTAGTTACATCTCAGTACTAGACTTAACTGTGATCCCAAGAGCAAAATAGTTTGTTGTTTACAAACACAACTGAAATCTGATGATGCCAACCATATTGAATACTTATTCAATGTTTAAAGTGCAGCTCAGTATTTACTTGATATGTTTGTTGTATAAAGGATAACCATTTCATATGCTGAGGTATACAGAGTTATATCATCAATACAAGTATAATGAGCATAAAACCCTGTTTACATAACAACAAACATGCAAAAACATGTTCAATGTAAATCAGGTGTTTGATGCTTTCATGGGTAGTTGACACTCACAGTAGTTAGGTTTCGACTCCTTGATTATTTGGTAGTACTCAACCTGAGTTCAGTATCATGATACGTGATGTACTGCAACTATTTTCTTCTACGTATCATGTTCTTATATGTATCATAAACTTATAGCTATATTTGCCTTACAGTGTGGTCCTTCTTATTTTTATATGGTACCTAACACTCTACAAGCATTTATCTTTCTTCACTTTAGGACGTGTCAGTGCATTGTTCCCTGGAAGAAAAACTTAATACCAAATCTTCATAAATTGGCTCGATGGCTACTAATACCGCTTTCATATATTCAACCACTTATTCATTCACTTCAGTGTGCAGTTGTGCTATCACAAAACTTATTTAATGTCATGTGTGCATCTCTACTCACCTTATAAATCTGAAAGATAAAGTGTATTATAGGCATGGTGCAACCTCTTATTCCATTTGCCACTTATATTGTACTCGCTTGTTTACCCGCAGCAAGCGCTTTCTGGTTCATCAAATATAATTAGTGCATGTACTTTCAATACTTAAATTTGTAAATATATCTAAAAACAGAGATGATGTGACTTACCAAACGAAAGGGCTGGCAGGTCGATAGACACACAAACAAACACAAACATACACACAAAATTCAAGCTTTCGCAACCAACAGTTGCTTCATAAGGAAAGAGGGAAGGAGAGGGGAAGACAAAAGGATGTGGGTTTTAAGGGAGAGGGTAAGGAGTCATTCCAATCCCGGGAGCGGAAAGACTTACCTTAGGGGGAAAAAAGGGCAGGTATACACTCGCACACACACACATATCCATCTGCACATACACAGACACAAGCAGCCTTTACAAATGTCTGCTTGTGTCTGTGTATGTGTGGATGGATATGTGTGTGTGCGCGAGTGTATACCTGTCCTTTTTTCCCCCTAAGGTAAGTCTTTCCTCTCCCAGTATTGGAATGACTCCTTACCCTCTCCCTTAAAACCCACATCCTTTCGTCTTTCCCTCTCCTTCCCTCTTTCCTGATGAAGCAACTGTTGGTCGTGAAAGCTTGAATTTTGTGTGTATGTTTGTGTTTTTTTGTGTGTCTATCGACCTGCCAGCACTTTCATTTGGTAAGTCACATCATCTCTGTTTTTAGATATATTTTTCCCACATGGAATGTTTCCCTCTATTACATTCATATCATAAATTTGTAAATATATAGATATAATGTATATAGTACCATAACTTCAGTAAATATCTCATAGTTTAGGATCCCTTTCTGTGTATATAATCTCTTAGCTTATCTTTCTTTCTATGTGTTACGTAGATAGTCGTAATTATAGTATAGACTCTCCCTTAACTTTCTACGTCCCTTTTTATGCAAAAGGTTTTACTAATGCTAGTACAGGCTGTAGCTCATAGTTGCTTTTTTTCCGCCCCCCCCCCCCCCCCCCCCCCAATGCCCATATGCTGCGTCGCTCTGATACCACTTACATCACGGCGAGTTGTGTACTGCATTGCATGCTACATTGTGTTTCACAAGTTTGGTTATTCATTTACAACTGGGCTAGTGCAAGGCTGAGAGTTGTATTTAAACTATCGTCATCTCCAGACACATAAAAATAAAATTACTCCTTGTTACATCCACTCACCTTATCATTTACACATTTGACATATAAGAAAAAACACAAACAAAAATTTTTCTTATCATCTAACAACATAAATTCTGGAATGTGATCATCCAGCATCCTAAATCTAATATTATTATAAATGTATACAACTGAGAGGGTATACAGCCCTTCTGCAATATATAAACATTTTCAAGTCTTTGCGTGGGTAAAGGCCTTTGTTTTTACCTTTTTTCATGTGTACCAATCTGTATACTCCTGGGCATAGGCCGTTGTATAGTTATTGCCACTTATGATTCAGTTTTCCAATTTCTGTGTATTTGGGATGTGTTCTAAGTAACACCTTTTGTCCTATATAAAACTGTGTTACATGTTTCAGCTTTCTGTCATAAATTTCTCTCCTATATTTAGCCCAGGTTTCATGGTTGATTGCTGCTTGTCATATTTTATCATCCGGTAATAATTCCAGTATTGGTATCTTGGGCAAAGGTTTTTCCCATTCGTCTACCTGTTTGCAATTGAGCATCAGCTCATTTGGTGTAAATCCAGTTGATGTATGGGGAAGGTTGTTAACAACTTGTATGAAGAGAGTGACATATTCAATCCACTTGGTACGTTTATGAGGTATATAGGTCCTCACAAACATGTTGAATTCCTTAAACACTCTTTCTATGGGGGATGCTTCGGGATGAAATTTTGATACTAAAACGAGTTTGATTTGGTTGCAATCTACAAACTCTTTCCATTTACATCCAACAAAATGTGAGACATTATCTGTTAACATGGCTTCTGGTTTCCCTACTCTTGCAAAATAATCCTCTTTAATTTGTCTTATAATTGAACTGGCTGTAACTTTCTGTACAGCATACAATTTTACATAGTTTGTGAAAATACCATACAGGCCTACTGTATATTTTACTCCCCCCTTTCCTCTGGGATAGGGTCCAGCCAAACCTAACGATACCATTTCTAGAGGTTTCTTAGCCATGATAGGATGTAGTTCTATCTGTTTCTAGATGTTAGAATGCTTTGCTTCTTGGCAAACATCACACTTTCTTACCACCTGTGGTACTCTTTGTCTAAGGTTGGGGAAATATCAGTATTTACGTATTTTGTCAGTGTATTTTGCAGTGCCATAATGGCCCCAAGTATTGTGTGTGTACAAGATAAAATCATCCACTTATTTCTCTGGCAAACACACATGCCATTGTTCTTGTTTGGGATGATTCCTATTGAACAGAGCACCTTTGTGAATAGTGAAAAACCTTTTTAACTTTTCATCACCATTTTATATAAGTTTCACTCTTACCTTATTCCAGTGGGTCTCTTCCTGCTGTAATTGCTCCATTTGTTTACACATGTAGACATGGTATGGTCAGAGTGTTTTGTCTTCCATCAACATAGCTCTTATTTCACCTTCCTTCTCTAAAAGATTGTTGAATTCCTCTAAGCCTTGTGGTAGTCATGAAAGAGCATCAGCTATTATATTTTGATTTCCTTTTATGTATACTACTTCAAAATTGAATTCTTTAACATATATACACCACTGACTATCCGTTGGTGCAGCAATTTACAAGTTAACAAAAATGATAGGGACTGATGGCCACAGTATACTTTTGTGTGTTTACCACAAAGGAAATATTCAAACATTTTAAAGGATCAAATTACAGCCAAACCCTCCAACTCTGTGACAGAATATGAATGTTCAGCTTTGGATAAGGTGTGGCTGGTGAAGCTAATTACCTTAGGGATGAGATTTCCCTCTTCTTCTACCATATGAAAAAGGCATTCAACCAAACAGTGAGAAGACATGTCGGTGCATAAACGAAAATCTTTCTTCATGTCTGGTTGAGATAAAATATTTGCATTTAATAAGGCTTGCTTGATGTTCTTGAAATCGGTTTGGCATTGCTTGTTCCATAACTGAGGTCAGTTTTTCTAGAGAAGGTTGAGTAAAGCATCACTGTTCGTAAGTTGGTTAGTGATGAATTTCCTGAAAAATGAAACTAGGCCTAAGTATGCCTTGAACTGTCACTTGTTTTGAGGAACAGGGCAGTACCTAATGGCATCAAGTTTTTTTAGGATCTGGCAGTATGCCTTGCAAAGACATTATGTGCCCTAAAACTTTTACCTTTTCTTGTCCAAAATTAGATTTCTTGAGATTTGCTGTTACTCCATATTCAGAAAAACAGTTAAATACTTGTTCAATTAATCTTAAATGTTCTATCCGAGTGGGTGTAGCTATTAAAAGGTCATCCACATATATTGTTACCTTACTCAAAAGTTTGAGCACTAGCACTCTGTCAAGTGCAGAGATAAATACACCTGCACTTAAATTCAATCCAAATGGTAATACTTGATATTCGAAGCTCCTGCCCCACATACGAAGGCGGTATATTTCTGACTTTGTTCGTGTAGTTTTATTTGTCAATATGAAGACTGGAGATTGATTATAGTAAGAAATTTAGCATTATGGAATTTCATAAGCTGTTCCTCTAAATTGTCTGGATGTGTTCGGACTGGTACAATAATCTTATTAATGTTAGGTGCATCAAGGACCTAGCACACCTTGCCATCTGGCTTACTCACAGCCAAAATAGGACAACAATAAGTGGAAAATGATGGCTGTATTGTGCCCCATTCAAGCATCCTGTTAATCTCTTTTCTCACTGCTTTCCTCTTGTCCATGGTATAGGGTATGAGGCAGAACAAAAAGCTTCGTGAAGATACACTTCCATTTTGTACACGAAATCCTTTATAATTTCTGGTCTTGTTTCAAATGCATGTATGTAAGCCAGTATCAGTTCCCAAAGTTCCGCTTGCTGTTCTTGAGCCAAATACTTTGATTCACTTACCTTTGTGCTTATTGTGTTGCCATTTACTTATTCTGCTGCCAACTATTTGTTATTGTAGGTGTTGACAAACATAACTATGAGCTTTACCAACTAAACTTTAAAGTAATGAGTAACTTCAGTTTTACATCTATTAGTACTTCCCCTGATTTATTTTATTTTATTCATTTATTTAGCATCCATGTCATCGTACAAATGATATTGGACTTGTCATACATAGAAATTAACAATATAGAATATACAAATGAAATTGTCTACAGTTGGTTTTGTCATACACAGAAATTAAAATATAGAATGTACAAAATGAAATTGTCTATAATAAATGACAGCAAACTTACAGTTTCTTTCCACATAAATGGTTTATAGTAATTTGTTTCTCAGTAACAATATATAACTAGTACTATAGATGGTAAAGTAAAGTATAATAAAAGCTGAAACAAACAAAGATAGAAAATTCTGGAGGTTAGTTTGTAAAGTCATTGTAAAGTCATTTTCTTGGTCTTCAAGATATTCATTTATTGAGTAACAACATTTATCAATTAAAAATTTTCTAAGTTCCAATTTAAAAATTGTATTGTCCTTTAAATCTTTAATGTACTGAGGCAGTGCATTATAGAGCTTAATATCCATGTGGCATACATGCTTCTGAGTTCGTGTTCTTCTTACTTGTTCTATGTGGAGATCATTCTTGTTCCTTGTGTTATAGTTGTGTCAGTCTGCATTTGTGTGGAGATTGCTTAGATTAGCTTTGGTT
Source organism: Schistocerca cancellata (assembly GCF_023864275.1). Lineage (NCBI taxonomy): Eukaryota > Metazoa > Arthropoda > Insecta > Orthoptera > Acrididae > Schistocerca > Schistocerca cancellata. The sequence continues at coordinate 702,321,213 of NC_064627.1, read as the reverse complement.
AAGAGTACACATTTAAGTATATAGACAGATGGCAGAGTAAGTATTCCTGACTTTTTGAAAAGAGGTCTGCAGTGTCTTGTTTTGGATTGTGGGTAATTATTTGAACAGCCCATTTTTGTAAAATAAAAATGTCTTTCAAATTAGATTTTGAGTATCCAAAGTATGCTATTCTGATGCCTTCTAGAGTGCAAATATTTGCAATAACTCCCAGTGCAAAGCAGACTGAGTTCAGTCTGTGTGTAAGAAATTTTACATGGTGTTTCCAATTCATAGCTTCATCTATATGCATTCGTAACACTTTTGCAAAGTGCACTCTCTCTATTAGTCTGTCATCCAGTTCTAGATTAATGTCTTTGAGGTGGATGCTTGGGTAAGATACATGAAACAACACCTTATAATCAGGAGTTCATTTATTCACATCTTCACACAAGAAAGGATTACACAGAACTGGATGGTGGATGGTGGAACTACACAAAGATAATGTTTTGCTTAGTCCAAAGATGATACTAAGATCGACACTGGTGTCGATTTCATCGCCGCCACATAGCCCCCCCCCCCCCCCCCCCCCCCCCCCCCGCAGTGCGGAGTACTTCTGAGAGGCTGGAGGCTGGGTGGGTGAGGGGGGGGGGGGTGAGCTGCATGGATAGATGTCGTGAAGGGAGGTCTGGCCACCGAACCTGGAAGTCATTGAAGCGCGCTGGGCGTGCTGGTTGTGCGGTGACAGGTAGGCCGGCAGTTTGTGGGAGGAACGGAGTGACGACTACAATGTTTCCGGTGGGCATGGCAAACACACGAAGCATATCCAGGTCGACGTCGGGTGAGAGGGGAACACATTTCACCAGGTGACAGGGATTGGCAGAGGTTGTGCCATGAGCACCGGATGAAGAGAAACACACGATGAACAGTGTATCATCACATAGTATTATAGAGATGTCGTGGATTGGGGACAGGCACAAACACCTCGAGCGAGGGCACGTTCAAGATGGGGGGCCATGAGAAACCTCGACAGGGCGAGGCAGGCGACGGGGGAGAGGTTGAAGGGACTGGAGAGGGGCCCGGGGCATCTCTCAATGTTGGTCTTAAAATGCTTGATCGCTTCATAGACCGCGAGCAACTCCCTGTTAAACACAGAATATTTCCGTTGTGCATTGGTGAGCTTGCGCGAGAAGAACTGCAGAGGCGAAGTTTGGCTGTCAATTGTCTGGCTAAGGACAACGCCGATGGCAGTATTGCTCACGTCTGTGGTGATGAAAAGCTGTGTATTGGGATGAGGATGCGCAATGGTGCAGGCCTCGGCAAGAAGATTTTTCAGGGCAGTGAAAGAGTCAGTCATAGCAGGGGTCCATGGAACAGGCCAAGATCCAGAGGCCTTGGTGCCTGCCAAGTCAGTGGAGCCTGAATCTCCACAGCCCGTGGTGATGAAAAGCTGTGTATTGGGATGAGGATGCGCAATGGTGCAGGCCTCGGCAAGAAGATTTTTCAGGGCAGTGAAAGAGTCAGTCATAGCAGGGGTCCATGGAACAGGCCAAGATCCAGAGGCCTTGGTGCCTGCCAAGTCAGTGGAGCCTGAATCTCCACAGCCCGAGGTAGAAGATGGCGATAATTATTAACCGTCCCCAGAAAGCGCCAGAGTTCCTTGAATGACGAATGTCTGGGTAGGTTTCGTATTGTTTGTACTTTGTCAGGGGGTGGTGAAATGCCGTTGGCAGAGACCCGAAAACCAAGAAAAGTGACAGCGGGTTGATGGAGCTGCAATTTGTTATGGTTGGTCTCAATGCCTGCTGCCGTGAGAGTGTCCAAACCAGTTTGCACATGTCGAATGTTGTCCTCGACGGAGGAGCTGAACACAAGAATGTCATCAAGATATGCAAAGCAGAATTTTAGTTCGAATAGCACTTCGTTGATGAAGCATTGCCAGGTCTTGGTTGCGTTTTTCAGACCGAAGGGCATGAATCGAAATTGAAATAACCCAATTGGGGTGGTGATTGCTGTCTTCTCGATGTCTTCAGGAGCCATGGGGATCTGGTGGTAGGCTCGTTTGCAATCTATGACAGAGAACATGGTCGCACCTGTGAGGGAATGGTAAAGTCGGCAATGTTGGGTATGGGGTAAGTGTCAATGATTGTTCGTGTGTTTAGTCAACTGTAGTCTCTGCACATGCGCCAGGACCCGTCTCTCTTGGTTGTCATATGAATGGACGTAGACCGGCTGCTGGCAGAGGGTTCGATGACGCCGGAGCTTAGAAGTTCAGAAATCTGCTTTTTAAGGTCGGAGAGGCGCTCGGGACAATGTTGAGGTGGTTTACAGGAGATTGGGGGCCTGGCATGAGGCGAAGCTTGTGAACCGTGCTGTTGGTGATGACGGAAATGTTGCTGGTGGCACGGGAGGCGGTTTGTTTACAATGTGTGGCGGGCGGGGCAGGCGAGGCGAGGTCGTGGTGTTTGGAGCCATTCGGCAGATCCGACGGGAGCCGAGGTGGTGAAGTATCCCAGGAGTCAACGTGACAAGATGGCCGCCGGCCCAAAGCAGTGGCACCTTCGTCGGGTGAGCTCGGTAGAGCTCGTGAGGGGTTAGTGAGTCCGTTGTCTGAGGGCGCAACCTGTGGCAGCATGGTCTCGGGCGAAGCGCTAGGCACGAGTGCACTGTTTGTGTTGTCAGTGGTGGTCACACGGCGGTGTGCAGGAGCCGAAGTAGCATAGTTTGAGGTGCTGCCCGCGAGGGGAGGGGAAGAAGCTGTCAGTTTGGGAACACGTGACGCTTGTCGCGCATGTGCACTCGTGTCTGGCCGAGTGTCAAATGCTGCCGTGTTGGGGGGGGGGGGGGGGGGGGGTCCAGTGGAACTGTCAGTACACATTAAGGTAGACTTGATAGCACAGTTGCGAGGGGTACCAGGAGGCAAGCACACAGAGGCTTTATTGCTGGGACTGCAAGCAGATTCGGCACACTTACTGACCTTGCTTTGTCCTTACTGCAGTGTCTGTAATTCCTTTGCTGTGTCAGATAGGTGGAGCCAAGTTTCGTGGAGCCGGAGGGAGAGCCTGAAGTTCTCCTTGCATAGGCGAGCGACATTTACAAGCTCGACAAGGCACTTATGCGTTGTTTCTTGTAATGTTGTCGACAGAGCTGAGCATGTACGGATGATGAGATGAGCCTGGACTGACGTGTCACGGGGGAGGGGGGGGGCGGGCGGGTTTGCTCAATGGAGCACAGGGGAAGTCAGTTTTGGGCGGGTGATGAAACACGTTGTTTTGCACTAGGTCCAGTGGAAGTTTGTGGTGTTGCAATAAGTCAATGCCTAGTATAGGTTCCTCAATATTTCACACTAAAAAGTCCACTCGAGTTTGCAGTTTGTGGAGAGTGAGACTACATGGGAAGTTGAACCCGAGCATTGTAGTTTAGTAGAATTCACAGCTTGCAGTGAAGTATGATGAGGGCGGATGTTTGACGACACTAAGGACGTAGGCAGCAGCGAAACATCGGCGCCTCTGTCTACTAGGAAAAAGTGTCCCGATGAAATTTCTTTAATATAAAGTCATCTGTAATTACCTGATTGTTCCTGGACAGAATGGAGCACTGGGAGGTGCCTGTCATGTTGTGTGCAGGAGGTGGCACCTGGACCTACCTGTGATTGGTGTTTGGGAAGCAGCAGGTTGGTCTGCAGTTCCGTGCCGCCTCACCAAACCGTGTGCGGAAGTAACAGTATGGGTAGTGCGGTTGCATTTCCTGCGGAAACTTCATTGCCAGAGGCAGTGGCTGAGGTACGGTGGCCACAGCTGGTTTGGTTGCAGGAGGGGGCGTGACCGAGGGCACAGCTGGTGACGTCCCAGTTGCTTGTTTACTGCGTCCCGGAGCGAGCGAAACGGTCGGTACAGTGCAGCCCTGGCCGCGTCCGGCCATGGGAGAAGGAGCCTGAACCTGAGACTTCCCAGGTAGGAAGTGGCTGGCAAAATAGAGCAGTGAAGCATCATGTAGTTTGTCAGCAACTGTCATTCGTTGCTTGACAGGTTCAGGAGACCTCTGAGACGGAGCAAAGCGGATGTGAGGAGGTAGTTTATCTGACCAGATGGCAAGGAGAGCTGTGTCAGAGAGTAGATCGTCGCTGACCAGGGCCCGTAGCCATCTCCAGAGTTGTGAAGGTTTGTCATTGGCTAGTTGCTCGACGTGGAGCACTTGCCGTACTGCTGTCTCAGTTGAGCACGCAAGCTGACGTAGAATTGACTTTTTGGCTAGAGTGTACCAGTTAGCAGAGTCCGGGGCATCGACCAGGTCAGCAATCAAGTCCTCCTGGTCGTGCAGGTGGGTGATAAGGCACAGAAATCTGGTTGATTCATCGAGTTTGAAATGGTCGAACACTTCGTCCACAATTTTGAACCAGGTTGTTGCCCTGTTGGGATTGAACAACGGCAGCGTCGGTAAGCGTTGTAGAATGTTCGGAAGAACAGGTTGAGTTGAATTTGTTGGAGCATTGCCTGAAACGAGCTGTTGTTTCTGTAGTATTCCAGGAGTGTGTGTCTCCAGGGTATGTGGCGACAACGACTGGTCAGGTGGCAGCGTGAAGATGAAACATTGTGGTTGAGCATGATCCGTCGCAACACGGAAGACCGTCGCGGGTGAGATACCATAATGTGTCAATTGCGGTTGCGGAAGTGGACTGGAGCCTGCGCAGGGGCGACAGGTGAGAAAAAGTTCAAAGTCTGAAAATGAGTGCCCGTCCACGGAAAACTCGACGTGCGATCAGAGTTGGAGCCACCTGTGTTGCAAAGAGGCTGCGGAGCTGTGGGCTGTCCAAGCACAGTGAGGAAAATGATGTCAAACATTGGGTGGAATGTGTGAATGTTCACTGTTCATAGTCACTTCACTCAAAATGGTGTGCGGATAAGGTGAATAAGGTATTGCAGAAGGATGGAGATGGAGGTCAGGCCGAAGTATTGAAGCAGGAAGGCATGTGCTGATGCTGAACGGAGGCAGGTGCGGGCGTGGTCAGATGCTGAGGAGGTGGACCTGTGAACAAAGCAGTGCCGGCCACGTGGCAGGTATCCACATGGTGCTGCACGGATTGCAGCGTGGCAAACTGTTGTCCTGGTGGTGGTAGGTTATCCAACGAAGCATTTGCAGAAATCGGCATTGATCCTGCACTGCACGGAGATCCGTAAGAGGTAGCTGCACCGTTGATGAGGGAGGGTACATGTGGTGGGAACAAAGGTGTCCAATAGTCGGAGTCATGCACACTCCTAACCTCACTTATTGCTGCATAATCGATGAGTGAGAGGCATCGTGTTGCAGTCCTGACAGGTATACATAGCCCGTAACACGATGCATGCCGATCACAAAATCCAGCGTTAGGCGTTGGGCCGAAGCCATTGTTCGAATGTTTTGTTGATGTAATACATGCGAAAATAACTGACACAGAGGCTGCGGACACAGTAAAATGGCAGAAAAGGAAGATGTTACAACTCGGAGTCACCAGTGAGGTGGATGCTCGGGTGAGATACACCAAACAACACCTTATAATCAGGAGTCATTTATTCACATCTTCACACAAGAAAGGATTACACAGGGCTGGATGGCGGAACTACTCAAAGATAATGTTTTGCTTAGTCCAAAGATGATACTAAGATCGATATTGGTGTTGATCTCATCGGCGCCACATCTTCATCCTGAATCATTTTACCAAACTGTATGTAATTTATTTTCTTTGCATCGAGTGTAAGTTTATTTGCACTGAACCAAGTCTCAATACTTTTTAGGATTTTGTCAGTAGTTGACTGTAACGAGTTTTTAAAGTCACTCACTATCAGACTTGTGTAATCTGCATAAAGTACAATTTTGGCTGTATAATATTGTAACTGTAAATCATTGACATATTTGAGAAAGAGTAGTGGCCCTAAGATACTGCCCTGGGGTACTTCTAAATGAACTTCTTTTGCTTCTGAAACTAACCTTATTTTTTGATTTGAATTTACAGTGGTGAGCTCTACAATCTGAGATCTGTTTTTGAGATATGACTCAAACCACATTTTAACTCTTCCTCTAATACCTACTGCTTCCAGCTTATCAAGGAGGATTTCATGGCAGACCGTATTGAAAGCTTTTGATAGATCTAAACTAATTCCTACTACACTTTTGTTTTACTCCAAATTTTTAATTATTTCTTGGGTGTAGTCTATGACTGCAGTTTCTGTGCTTTGTTTTGCACGAAAACCATGTTGATTACTATTCCAAAGTTTATTATTGTATAGGTAACAAAAGACTCTCAATTTCATCAGTTACTCTAATATTTTGGAGGAAGCAGGAAGAAGTGATATGGGACAGTAGTTTTCTATTTTATGTTTGTCTCCATTTTTAAATAGTTGCCTCACTTTTGAGATCTTCAGTCGTTGAGGAAACACCTTCACTAAAGGATAAATTTGCAATATGTGCTAAAGGTTTTGCAATATGCACTGCAGTCCTTATTACGATTGAAACTGGTACTTCATCAACACCTGCTGCCATTTTTGGTTTTATGCTTCTATCACTCTACTTACTTCCTGGTCATTTGTTGAAGGAATATTCATGCTGCAGGCAACCCTTGAAGCATGCATTATTTTTTGTTTTGTGAAGTTTAAGTTTAATGTATGTGGTACATTTAAAAAATAGTTATTAATATAGTTTGCCATTTCCTTCTTTTCTATATTGCAATTTTCGCCGCTTTTGAGTACTATTTCTTCCTCTTCTCCCAAGGTAGTAGTTTCATTCCCTCAATGTCCCATATAGTTTGTTGTTTGAGTTACTGATTAAATTGTCATTATATAGCAACTTTGCCTTTCGGTATATTTTTCTGTCTGTTTTTACATATTCTACAAACTGTGGATCTGAGGAAGTTTTATTTTCTTGGTTCAGTCTTTTCATGGTTGCACTGGAAGTCCTAATGCCTGTAGTTATCCAAGGTTTGTGTGCTTTTTGTTCTGAAGACTTGGACCTCACTAACTTCTTAGGGACACACATTTCACAATGTGACATGAATATAGAAGAAAAGGTATTATATGCATTATTTGCACTTGATTCTGATCTCACACCTGTACAGCTTTCATTGGTTAGACAGTTAACAAAATGTGTGCAGTTTTCTTTAGAAAAAATTGTTTTATAAATGTGGCAAGATGTTTTTTTTCACAGGCATTGGGGGAACAGTAAGCACAAGAGCATTGTGATCAGGTAAACCAAGGTCAGACCTCCACTTCATTGGAATCTATGTTTGAGAATATATTATCTATGAGGGTCTGTGATGTGTGTAAAATATTCAGAAATTTATCTTTAACCATATTATTGTACATAATATTATGTTAAAACCCCCACACAGAAGCACAGTAACTTTGTCATTGTACCCAATGTTTAACATAATTTCTAGTTTTGAAAAAAATTTATCTATATCTCCACATGGTGACCTGTACACAATCATTACTATCATTTTCCTTTGCTTACCATACAACTCAATAGCAGCTGCTTCAAAATGCTTTTCTACACTTAACTTTTCAATATCACATCTCCTTTGAATTTTGTCCTTGTTTTTGTATAAATACAGACACCACCACTTCTGGCATTTTCCCTACAGTAAGAGCTAGCTAGTCTAAAAGGGTGTATAATGATGTTGTTTAATTCATATTCCCTACACCAATGCTCCGAAAGACACAAGCACTCAATGTTAAACTCATCTAAAGCAACTTCTAGTTCAAGGTATTTATTTCTTAGAGACTGAATATTTAGATTCATAACTTGAAAAGAATTTGATGGGAGTCTAGATTTAGTTACACTTACAGTTTGTTTTATCGAACTGGTCGTAGAGAAGTTGGTTGTCTACACATTTGTTGAAAGTTCTATACTGGAACTTTTCCTGTTCTGGGGTAGAAAAAATCCTGGTTCATTCTTGAAGGTCTTTTTGGTCTTAAGCTCATTTTTCCATTCTTCGGTGTGTCAATTGTCACTATAGGCTGCACTGGTCAATTACAAATAATTGGTTATTTACAGTGAAAGGACATTGGCCTTTTCCTATATCAATTTGTACTTGGTATGTCCTAAATGTGTCCATACCATTTAAACAATCAACTATTAAATTCTCTACTACCAAAAAATGGCATTGTACAGAAAACTGTCCTAATTGTATGGGAATTAAGGCTTGTATCTTGACTGCTTTCGATTTCTGACCAGTCGCAGTTTGTACCTTGAAATTTTGCAGTGGCGGCGTGGGTATACACCCATGTTTCTTCAGTTCTTGAAAGAATCCCTGTGACATAAAATTAGTTGTAGCACCTGTGTCAAGCACAATGGGTACATCAAGGTTAAATATTTTTGCTTTAATACAGGGTGTACATAAAGTCTGGGAACACTTTCAATTACTTATTGCACAAGAATGAAACATTGTACAGATGTCATACATATGTCATTTTGAAGAGAAACCCTGAAAGTTTTTTTTTTTTCGTGTATACTGCCACAGCATAGTTTGGTAATTTGCTGATAGTCACCACTAGTCGCAAACATAGTGAGTTTAGGTGCGGAGTGAACTTTCTGTGTGTTGGAGTTCGACAAAAACAAGTGTGCTAGAGCTGCTCAATGGATCTTTAGAACCAAGTATGGTAAGAAGCCACCAACATAGAAGGTCATTTACCACTGTCACAACAAATTCATTTTGATGGGATGCTTGTACCCGGCAAAGAGAAGTGGATGTTCCAGTGTGAGTGAAGAGAATGTGGAGCACGTACGAGAGACATTCATAAGGAGTCCAAAGAAATCGGTGTGTTGTGCATCCTGTGAACTCGAAATGACTCCAATGACAGTGTGGAAAGTCCTGTGATAGAAGCTGTCTATAAGACCATTCAAATTGGAGCTCAATGATGACTACGAAGACAAGCGTTTTGAGTTTTCGTTTGCAGTTGCAACAACTGAATGAGGATGGGGATTGCATTGTTGATCACTTAATTTTTACTGATGAAGCCACTTTTCACACAAATGAGAAAGTGAACAGGCATAATTATCGAATCTGGAGTACAAAGCATCCACACAAATACCTTGAATTTGAGCATGGTTCCCCAAAGGTAAATGTTTTTTGTGCCTTGTCACATCAAAACCTGTATGGGCCATTCTTTTTTTCCAAGAGCCTTGTCACTGAATATTCCTACTTGGACATTGCAGCAGTGGTTGATGCCTCAAATGCAATCGGACTCTCTGTTCATCTTTCAGAAGAATGGAGCCCAACCCCATTTTCATCGTGAAGTTCCTGGGTACCTGAACACAGAGCTGCCACATTGATGGATCGGCCATGCTACAGAAGGGGACAGCTGTTTCATAAAATGGCCTCCCCAATCACCAGATCTCACTCCATGTAACTTTTTTCTGTGGGGGGACATTAAAAATCTGGTGTATGTACTGCCTCTACCACGTGATGTAGCAGAGCTCCAGGAGAGAATCCGGTAAGTGACTGCCACAGTTGATGATGCCATACTGGGTTGGGTATGGCAAGAATTCAATAACCGTATTGGCATCTGCTGGGTCACTCATGCTTCGCATATCAAATTTTTGTAAAAAAAACTTTCAGAGTTTCTCTTGAAAATGCAATATCTATGCCAGCTGTACAATGTTTAGTTCTTGTGCAATAAATAATTGAAACTGTTCCCAGACTTTAGTACACACTGTAGTAGCTTGTACCTTGCCCTCTGTAAAATTTTTCTGTGTACCCTTATTACCTCGTTACAGATCTTCTTTCACATCACTGGCATGATCATATTTGATAAAGCGAGTGTCGATCAAGCTCATGTCCCCACTCCCCTCCAAGGTACAGAATGGGGGCCTACCGTGACAGGTTCAAGATTTCCGGTATCGCAGTGGTATTGGTCTCTGAGCTAAGTGTAATTTCCACTCTGTAGACTGTTGGTGTTTGATTATGCCAATTAGTGTCCTGAGAGGCTCTTGACTGAAAGTCTCTTTGCCTTTGCACGTTATTCGGCATATGTGCGTTACTTTGCTGGCCAATTCCACTGTCTGTGGGTTATTCGGTTGTCTGGTATTGTTTTGCGCTTGTCAAGCGATCAGCTGATTATTGCCAGTGGCTTGTGTCTGTAGATATAGTACAGGCTGGCCATACGCTACTCACCCATTGTAGTTGTTTTTGCTAAATTTTTGCCCATTTCTTTTACATCCACCATTGAATTTATGGCTTTCTCCATTGCCGTTGTGAAAACTTTTATTCTCTAATATGGCCAGGAAGATGGCTCTTTAAAATTTTCAGCATGTCTACTTGAGGTACCAGGTTCATCCAATATCTGGTTTTATTAACATATTTTTCAAAATATCCCCTTAACCTTCCATATTTTCTATTGAATGGAGCTGGACTGAATACTTCATGTCTGAGCCTCTCTTGTATGGCTTCAGATCAATATTTATCCAGAAAGGCTCTCTTAAATTGTTCATAATAGTGGCAACATTCTGTCATATCCGTAGCCAATAATGGAATGTCACCCTGTGTGTATCCGACAACAAATCTAATTTTGTGGCCTTCGGTCCAGTTATGAGGTAACACATTTTAAAATGCTCTGACAAAGATCATAGGGTGTGTTCTTTTCCCTTAAGAGGTAAATATTGGAAATTATCGATGCCTAAGTAATCCCTCATCTTCAAGTAACGCTGATAAACATGCCGCACTGTCAGTGAAAGGTGTGTTTGTGTTTGCTTGTGGCGTAGCACATGGCAACTGCACTAGCTCGACAGGTGAAACTCCTGGCAAGTGTTGTTGCAATCTGCAACCTTCACTATTTTCCTTTGATGGACTAGCCTCATATTGTGGGTAACCAGTGAAGGTATCTAACTTCTACAAATGCTTGGGTTTGTTTTCTGTCATATGTTGTTTTGGAATGTCAGTAGTTTTAGCAACACTGGATTGTAACCTTTCCTCTGATTCCGTTAAACCTGAATCTACTTTAGCTAGGAGTTGACTTTCTTTCTCTTTTAGAGTTTCTTCTACAGTATCTACATAAATTTTGCAATCTGACACTACCTTTTCAGCAAGGGTGCTGCCCTTATCCAGCATCCCAGCTTCAGCTTTCTCAGTTATTTCCTTTACATCTGCACATAACTTCTCTCTCTCTCTCTCTCTCTCTTTTTTTTTTTTTTTTTTTTTTTTGGCAAATTCTGACTCCAAACTTAACTGGTCTGATCTTTGATTCAACACATTTGTATTTCTGTAGGTAGGTTTTTGCTTATGCCATGCAACTCACTGACACCTTTTTTACTGACACATCAACTTGGGATTGTGTCTTCTGAGAATATCTTTCACTAAGATTTTCTAACTCACTTGCAAGCTGTTTCTGTTTATAGTCTACAGATGTTACCTTTTGCATTAATTTATTTGTATTTGTAGGATATGTTGGTAATTATTTCTTGTTTTAGTTGTTTACTGAGCTCTGCCAAATTCCCAGATAGTTTGTCAGATAGTTAAATGCCTATAGTTTTGGTCACCCCACTGAACTGGTGACAAATACTATTCTTGAAACCGTTAAATGCGATTTTGCTGTGTAAACTGTTGGCCTATAATTTCCTGATGTTTTGTGAACTGCTGTGTAAAATGTTATCCTATATTACTCACTTGTGTTTCATTTTGTTGTAACCCAAAGTGGTGAACACATAGTGATGTATAAACATTTTCTGTCATGATATATTACTCACTTATGTTTTATAATAGAAGGAAACATTCCACGAAGGAAAAATATACCTAAAAACAAAGATGATGTGACTTACCAAATGAAAGTGCTGCCAGGTCGACAGACACACAAACGAACACAAACATACACACAAAATTCAAGCTTTCGTAACAAACTGTTGCCTCATCAGGAAAGAGAGAAGGAGAGGGAAAGACGAAAGGATGTAGGTTTTAAGGGAGAGGGTAAGGGGTCATTCCAGTCCCGGGAGCGGAAAGACTTACCTTAGTTGGAAAAAAGGACGGGTATACACTCGTGCACACACACACATATCCATCCACACATATACAGACACAAGCATGTCTGCTTGTAAGCATGTCTGCTTGTGTCTGTATATGTGTGGATGGATATGTGTGTGTGTGCACGAGTGTATACCCGTCCTTTTTTCCACCTAAGGTAAGTCTTTCCGCTCCCGGGACTGGAATGACTCCTTACCCTCTCCCTTAAAACCCACATCCTTTCGTCTTTCCCTCTCCTTCCCTCTTTCCTGATGAGGCAACAGTTTGTTGCGAAAGCTTGAATTTTGTGTGTATGTTTGTGTTCGTTTGTGTGTCTGTCGACCTGCCAGCACTTTCATTTGGTAAGTCACATCGCTTATGTTTTAGTTTGTTGTGTGTTAGCACTCACTGTGAAGGAGAAAGCAACAATTGTGTTGCGTTAATGTTACTTAAGTAATCCATTAATTAATGTTTGAATAATTATAATGGTAGAAAAGAAGTGCTGAAAGTGTCTTGACAAATGAAATACAAAGTAATTGGGCATTGGTCAGACATTTCATTCTGTGCATATAGGGTAAATAATGTTAACTGTTGAAGAACCAAATTTCAGGAAATTTCTTGTATCATAAAGTGTAGTACTGTATTATAATAATGTATTTGATGAACAAAAACAAAAAAAAATCTTGAAACAGTCTGTGTACCATGACTCAATCAATATTTGTACATGTAGTCCAAGTGGACTCTGTGGAGGATTGTCTTTTCGTCAGCCCCAGATGGCAATGTGTGGAAGTGTGTTTATTCAGTAATATATGTGAATATTAGTGCAAAGTACAGAGACAAGTGCAATAGCACTTGAGAATTTTGTACTAGTTATATAATGTGAAATCCAAAGTTACAATTTTGCTTCAGGTAGTTAATAAGAATATATTTTCAGTGAAATGTTATCAAAGAACAAGTTAAAATTGCAAAATATGATTTAAGACAGGAAATGTTTAAATATGATCAGGTGGAATTTTGCTGAATTGAACAATTCTGTTCAAAACAATCAATTACACCAAATGTGATGGTCATAAAGAGTGCAATATGAACGTTATTCCAGGTTTTGGAACGAGGAACTTCCGACAAGCAGAGAACCACATTGAGCTTCAGTTCAGTGCTCCTCATTACACATGGAGGAGACTAAACATATTGGTATATTATGGTCTAATGCTGTGCATTACTAAGAAGAACTTTGTGCACCTGCCTACAATAGGATGTTGCCAACTACAATCTAATATGGATTTTGAGTATTGTAGTATCCAATACTAACACTTGTTCCACAATGCATCGACAGCATTGAGAAAGAGTTATATACACCAGTGTCTCCATTGCACTCAGGAGAACCTAAAGGCTCTAATGACTGACATAATTATTCAGAAACAAGACCAATTCAGCTAACTTCCATTAGATAATTTTTCTGATTGAAATAGATTTACTTCATATTCATGCGGAAATACAAGCTACAGACAATCCTGCAAATTAATTTGTTCTTTCTTTGTGCTATTAATCAATATTTTGTCTGATCCAGTTGAAACTGATACAAAATAATTCATGATAATCTTACATATTTAACTGAAAACATAGTTTAAAGTTCATTGTGATGTATGTGTATACTTAACTTTGGAGATTAAGCAGAAATCTGGTCTCATATCATACATAAATTGCTAATCCATCCAGTTGAATGTAAAATGAGTACTGTTACATAGATGTGTCAGAAAATGTTTTGTTCAATTTTCAGTTGCACAAATCCTTTAGGGGGTTGTTGAGACATAACTGTCCATTGAAACCCACTTAAAACACACATTTTTTGATCCAATTTGAAATAAACATGAATCTCTCATGTAAATGAAAGGTGGATCTGTGCTTGTAGAATTTTTGCAATGAAACTGGTTACTAAATTACAATTGTATTGAAGTGTATATGTCCTGTAATTGGTAGGAACATTTTCTAAACCATGTATCTTTTGCAGTTTATAAAAATAGTAAAAGTATTGTTAATATTTCATATTTTGAGTATTTGCGCACCCCTAAAATGTTAAATGCTTGAAAATCCATATATGTATTTGCTCTATAAGAGCCAGTGCAACTGTTGAAATATGTCATTAATTTTGAGGCAACAAATTTAATTGTAATTTTATTTAAAAAAACCCTTTATAACAATACTGAGGATTGTTCAGAATTATATATAAAGGGGCAGCCATGGTAGCATTTTATGTCAGTGTCTTATGAGATTTTGTGCAAGAAGCATGTAATTGCTTAAGTAAGATGTATGTCAGTGTTGTAAGCATGTCATTATTTTTGAGTTTTGTCAATGTAACATAATAATTATGACATGATATAGAATAAAGGTTCTGAAACATAATGTTAGTATTTGTCATTCTTCGTGTAAAAACCAAGTTACAGTGGACATGAAGGAACACAGTGCTTGTGCCAGATAAAAAAGCAGTGGATGAGTACATCCTACAAAATTATAAGAATTTTAATAAGAATTTCACACCATATATTCACACAGTGAAGCAGATTCATACCTTTACTGCTGAAATCAGCATTCTTGGCGTGTCTTGTTTGTAGGCAGAATTTAATTTTAATTTGCTCCTTCATATCTCTATTGGACCCAATCTCATGGGCATGTAACAAATGCAACAAAAGTGCCATTAGTTTCTTGTAACAATAAAATGGATCATAAATCTTGAAGTTTTTTTTATCTTAACAGTTGAAAGGTCTGCTCATATTCTGATTGGCGCCATAGTGGCAGAATAGGGGGACGGGCATAAAATATAATGGAAACTGATTAATAATAGCTGCTTGAATAATTTTAAAAATTGTAAAAAATAATTGTAGGAAATTGGAAGGTACAAATATCATGAGTGAACTTTAACTGGCGCTAATATTAACTGACCTTCAACATTCAATACACTTAAAATTAACATTCTTCATTTAAATTTACGCACTTCTCATTATTGTCATTGTGCATAGAGCTGGTTATGTCAATGCTGTTACTGGATCGCCCCTCCTGTTGTCACGCAAATTCCTCTTCTCTGCTTCAATCCCCTTGATGCAGGATTCTTGGCGTGGGCAAAATGATAAGCAGATTTTGTTATTTATATAAATAGCCATATATAAACTGTGTCTCCATAATAACTTTTATAATGCTTCTTTAATGTATGGTTAGAATACACATTTTTGAACAATATTAAAATGGCAGAACTCATCATATGTCCTCCCACTACCACTTATAGAGACAAACGGATGAAGATACTGAAATTAATCAATTCAAGAGCGTATCTCTACTTGTTTTGTTTGTATCCATATAAATATACATATAAAAAGAAAATAACAAGACAAAATAATAACAATAATAATATCCATTACATGTACAATGATCTGAGATAGACACTAAGAGAAGTTATCTATTAACTCAGTTGAATCTTCTTCCCATTTTTGGTTTTAAATTGAATATAGTTAAAAAATAATGTCCAGAATCCATTTGGGGATGAATAACATCCATATTCTTGATGTTGCATTGCCTAGCATCATTCTGAAGCAATGTACTGTACTTCATTATATAGATTTCTAGATCAAGATTCATTTCATGATTTCATTTGAATGGAGAAGAGATTTTTTTAAGGTGTTCAGCGTTATTGAAAAATATATTTACCACCAACAAGATATAAACATGAGCCAGCCCATAAAATCAAGATATATATTTTTTACACAAAGTTTCATAATAGCAAATATTTCCTTTGTTTAATTTGTGTTTACTTTCTGACTACACTGGCAGTCACATAAAGATTTCTGGCCACTGGGGAAACATTTCAGTCATAGACCTATGCAACAAGAATTACAGCAAATACATTGACTATTGCAGATAATACCTGTATTAAATTATTAAGAAAGGGAAAGAATCTTTTAGAAACCAAAAGGTGAAAAAAATTTGGACCAAGGTGGATGCAAACCTTTCTCTTTACAGTTAACTGCTACCTTTACAGCTGAAAATGCTATCAGCTACACTATGGCTTTGATGAGGATGCCAGAGCTCTGTATATGGCACATACGTCATAAAGGCATTAACTACAAATGTTGTTATTTGATATTTGTCTATGATATTACCAAAATGAAGCACTGCTGATATGTCATCATTGTGCAGTAGTGCTGAAATGGTACGCTTTCATAGCACACAAGTCATAGATTTAAAGGCATCAAATATGGGAAGCCTTTAACTACTGGTATGTAGTTTCCTGTGATTTTACTATTACAAATCTTACTAAAATGATGCGTTTTCAAGAGATTCTCAATTTGCTGAGGCTTCGGTACAGCTTATAGTCATACCATATTCTCTACAAGAATAATAAAAAATAAAATAAAAAAACACATGCTAAATATCAAGTTTAACTCCATACAATACGGTAGCTCCCAAGTTCTGCTTGTAACATAGTTGTTGTACCTCACTGACCACAGTCCTCTCCATGAGGAAAATGTACGACACACCAGACTCTTCACTTCATGCTCTGCGGTGTAGTAGAATTTTAAATTTTGTGCTGTGGTGTTGCCAGTCCCTTATACACGTGCAGTTTAATGATCACATATATAAGGAAAACATTATTTAAGAAAGATCACATTACTGGAATGTGATTGTGGGCTCCCAGAAAGGGATAACAATTCACCATTCCTCAAATTTACGTTTGTTTCACCAAACATTATAAATTTTAGGGAGCTCTCCTCTCATGATTATCTCTTTTTTTTCATTTGGAACAAAGCAAAACCAACTATGTTCTGCTGATTTCAAATGCATAGTTTCTTACTGTTTTTGTCCACTTCATGTAACTTTGTTACAAAATCATTTAAATATGAGGTCTATTCAGAAAGTAGGGAACGTTTCCGTCTGATGCCGCTAGGCACGCACCGGTCGCATATAGTTTGGTATGTGTGTGATCAGCAGCTCAATCGGCATCCATCTGTGACAGCAGGAACATCTCTGCCCATCTGGTTTTTTTGATATTCAAATTTGAAATGTGCACTGCAATCGAAAATCTCGCCAGTTGTGAGGTGCAGTCTGTGATACAGTTTTTGTTGGCAAAAAACCTAAAACCTATATAAATTTATTGTGAACTGTGCATAGTGTACAGAAACAACGTAATGAGTGAATACTCTGTCTGGAAAACATGCATTCAGTTTAAAAATGGCTGAACCAACGTTCATGATGAAGAGAAGAGTGGACCCCTGAGCATTGTGACTGACGATCTTGTCGCTAAAGTTGATGAAACGATTCGTGAAAACTGTTGCTTCACAATGACGGAGCTTTTGCTTTCTTTTCCACAAGTTGGACTTTGTTGTTTGAAATTGTCACTGAAAAGCTAGGCTACCACAAATTTTGTGACCTCACACAGAAAACTGCATTAAAGAACTCCTTAATTCATTCAAATGGGAATTTTTCCCTCATCCGCCCTACAACCCTGATCTTGCACCAAGCGACTTCCACTTGCTTCCCAAGATGAAGAACTGGCTTCCAATGCAGCACTTTGATGATGATTTGGAACTCCAGGTGGATGTTCTAATGTTTTTGACAGCTATTGAAAGTGAGAAGTAGATGCACAAACTTTCCACTTCTTTTATATGAGGTGACTTACTTGAGATTCACAGCTGATCTTTGCTGGCTAGCTGACTGCTGGAAAACTCTCTTGACTTCTTCTGCATAGAATGATGCTAGACACGGGAATATTTAAGCCTCTCTCTCTACTTGTGAAATAAGTAGGTACGCGAACTTTACTTTTCATCAACCAATGGTATATTTGCACTCCATACAGAATAAAATTCTCACTTTCCACATACATATACGACTTCCCATAAGTCACTTGCTCCATTCAACATCAGAAAAAAATTTAATTACATTCATAAAAGAGTTGGCTTAGTAACCATGACTCTACTTCACACGAACCATAAAAAAGGTCTTGCCTCTAACAAGGCTGCATTAAGAGTTCACAAGATTACTTTTTCAACTGTGCTTCTTACACATAGCAATAGTCAATGACACAATAGACACAGAGCTGCATAAAAACTCCATGGTTCTTTCTCTAAAAAATCTATGGATTGTTCAACAAGTACTTGTCGGTACCGTTCAACCACTGTGTCTACTTTCTTCTTGCGACTGACTTTAAACCTGCATGCACAAGCATGTGACTCGCAGTAGGTAGGATTTTACCATCCCACACTCGTATCTAGAATATTGTGTGTTCGAGACAGTAGAAGGCTGAGTGGTTCTAGAATTTACACAGAAATTCTCAAATCACTACAGCATGACTCACTGGCTGAAGTCTCAGGCAGCAGAATTTTAAGATGAACGTCTTTCAAAGCTTGTCCACCACTATGATAAGTGTAGGTGACTATGTGGAAAAGTAGTATGTGAGTCACTCTTTCAGATGTATATAATAAAATGTATTTCTTGTACTTTTTTTTTAACCACTACAAGTACACAATGTGCAGCATTAGGATTCCGGTTACTTTTGGGTCCCCCCCTCGTATAGTTAAAATTACTCTTCTTTTAGAAATATTTGAAATTATGAAATATCTGGCATACTTATAATTCATATTATTAACTGCACATTCTGACACAAATTATTAAATTTATTTCTGGGCTCATTTACAAAATAATGATGTATTTTAGTGAAGATTCTTCTTTTGTCAAGAATGTTTGTAAACACTTTTGCTTTGTAAACTCTTTGGAATATTATGAGTCCCACAGAATGTAAGGAGTAGTGGGCATGCCTCTGATGGAATCAGATGTGTTTTTGATTGTTTCACTAATATTGTAATTTTTGGAGTGATAGAAGTGGAAACTTAAAGGCCGTTGTGATATTGAAAAATGTGACCAAGAACAAAATTGAAGAATTATACAGGTAAATCTTCATCAGTTATTTAGTCATCAGGAACCCACAATGTTGAATCAAAATTTCAGCCACAGCAATGTACCCCTAGATGCAAAACATGGAGCCAAGAACAAGAGAAAACAAAGATAAGTAAAAAGTTTTTCTTTTGTATATCTTACACTTCACAAAGCTTTCAAAACTTGTGCAGTGACAGAGAATTTTAATAGTGATAAATTAACTGCCAACTATATCAGCATGGGCTGGCCCCTAGAGGCCAACTGTAGGAAGCGTGCTCATGGCACTCTCTCTGCCACGCTATCTACTGGCAACTCATGCCTGCATGGAACAATGCTGGCTCACACTCACTATATTCTTTCAGTTTGTATTGCTCACATCAGTTTTGTGTATCACTTATGTGGCACTTTCGTGAGTCACTAGAGGCTCATTTCCATTACTGCTCAGAGGTTTATGAATGAAGCCATGTTTGTGTTACTTGGATGGATTTTCTGTATTACTTGGTTACTACATGATAGGTGATGAGTTTGTAATGGTTTCCACATGTCCACTCTTTAAGTGCGGTTTCATCTTTATGGATGCCATGTTACTGGCCCTGACTGAACAGCTTATTTCGGCAGTGACCACATTGTCAGCTTCCATTACCAGATATGGTACTGTTCCACCAGTCTGTCCACCCATTTGTTCTCCATATGATGATTCAGCAGAAGATTGGGAAGCTTATAAAAAAAGACTCAGAAAGTATTTTTTGGCTTTTGGTGTGACAGACTCAAATTCATGCAAAGCTTTATTCCTCTTGTGGATTCCTTCTAAGGTGTATCAATTATTATGTCAGCTTGCCCTCTTACAAGAACCAGCAGCTCTTTCTTTTGATGATATGTGCAGTTTATTGCCTAACTGCCATTGCAAATGAACACATCATAGCAATGCAAGTTTAAATCTACTGATGCTGCAAGAAACCAAACCATTCGTATAGGGCCTGGCCAACCAAACTTAGCAGCCTTAGCCAATGTTTCAGTTCGTTACTGATGCCAATAATGATTCTTATGCAGACTCTGTGGTGCATGATGCAATTATCTGTTTAGATAATTGCAAATAGCACAATCTTTTGAAGTTTCTGGGACAGCATGAGACCAAACTGAAGCATGGGCAATGTGGCAATGGAGGTTTGAGTCCTCCCTCGGGCATGGGTGTGTGTGTTTGTCCTTAGGATAATTTAGGTTAAGTAGTGTGTAAGCTTAGGGACTGATGACTTTAGCAGTTAAGTCCCATAAGATTTCAAGAAAAAAAATGTGGCAATGGCATCACAAGATGTTCCCACTAGGATGACAAATAGCTTGCACAAGGAAGTGGCAGAGGTGGTGCTAAGCATCTGGGTCCAGTGCCAGGCAGACCAAGCAGCCGCAACCACCACCAGCATTCTCTTTTTCCATCTTGTCCTTTCTGTTTTGTCCAGCATGAATGTGTGGCATGCCCTAAGTGCTGGGCTACTTGTAATGCTTGCCAGATGAAAAGCCACATCGCCTCCATGTGTCATTCGCTGAAGTTTGCTCAGGATAGGAACATGGGCATAAACTGTGTGACTCCAATGCTTGTGACTTTTCCCAAGTTGTTTATTGAGTTAAGTGTTTTTCGCAAAGTGCTCTGGCTGCAAAGTGCTCTGGCTACTGGTCAACACAGATGTTGCAGTGTTGTTATTGAACCCTCGAACCTGTGTGAGTTTGGGCATGGCACCATTGACACAAGTCACATGGAAGCTGGCCAGTTACAACAAACAGAATATTGCACTGTTTGGACAATTTACGGCATCTGCCTCTTACAAGTCAGTGGTTTGTTCCATTAAATGTTTGGTCATTGCTGATGCTGATGTTGAGAACTTGTTCGGGGGTGGACACTTTGCAGGCATTTGGATTTTCTATCACCAATGCAGTTCACCTTGTGTCCAATCAGGTATCATTTTCTCAATTGGAAACAATGTATAAGGAGTTTTTGGAAGGTATAAGGTGTGCTAAGAATTTTTCTGCTCATATTTCTTTGAAATCTCAGATTGGCCTTGTTTTTGTCATGCACATCCTGTTCCTGTCACCCTGAAAGATAAAAGTGAAAGCAGAATTGGACAGACTTCAATCAGTAAGGGTGGTGCAACTCATTATGGCTAGTAAATGGTCATCTCCACTTGTTGTAGAGTAAAAGTCATTGGGGTAGCTTTGCCTCTGTGGCGACTTCAGTACTACTGTCAACGCACCGTGGATTGTGGATACATATCCTCTCCCACACGAGGAGGAACTGTTGACAAATATATTGGGTGGACAGTACTTTTCTAAAACTGATTTGTCTGAAATACATCTGCAGGTTCCTGTGGATGAAGAGTCTTGGTGGGTTCTGGTTTTGAATACTCCTTTTTGTCTCTGTCAATATTTGTGCCTTCCTTTTGGTGTGGCTAGTGCCCCTGTTATTTTCCAACAATTTTTAGAGAAGTTGACTATACTTGTCACAGGTTGCATTATTTATATGGATGATACTTTTGTCACGGGCTCCTCCATGGCTGATCACTTGAAAAATTTGCACACTTTGTTTTCTGTCTTGCAGTCCACAGGCTCACAGTGTACCCTCATGAAATCTCAGGTTTTTCAACCTTCTATTGCTTATTTGGAGTTTGAGGTCTTGTGGGATGGGGTTTGCCCTCTGCCAGACCACATCTCCACTGTTATGTCTATGCTTCACCCTTCATCCAAGAAGGAGCTTCAGGCCTTTCTAGGGAAGATATCCTACCACCATAAATTCCTGCTGGGGACAGCCACATTGTTCCACATGTTGTCTGCCTTGTTATGCAAGAATGTGTCTTTTTTGAGCCTGAACTGTGAACACACTTTTTAAATGTTGAAATCCAAACTACTCTATGCCCCTTGTTTAGCTATGTTCCCTCCAGACCAGCACATACTTTTGGCAACTGATGCATCACAGTACAGCCTCAGCAAAGTCCTAGTGCACTGATATGTTGACAGCTCTGAACAATGTGTTGCTTTCACATCTAAATCTCTCTGGAGCAGCAGTGTTACTCTCAGGTGGAAAAAGAGGTCTTAACATAGTCTGTGCTCTCTAGAATTTTTTTTTTTTTGGCTCCAAGATTCACCTTGTTACTGACCATAAACTCTTTGTGTCCTTGTTTAACCCTCATACTTTCTTGCCTGATGAGGCAGCACAATGCTGGGCACTGTTCTTGTCTTGCTACAATAATGAAATCCATTTCCAACTATTTCTAAGCAAGCCAATGCGGACACCTTGTCCTGCCTCCTTGTGGGTCCTGATCCTGATTGTGAAGAATTGCCTTGCTTCCATCTTGATACTGAAATGCAGTCTGTGGTTGACAGGTTCCCAATCACAAGCTCATGCATAGCAGTTGGTGTTGCTGATAATCTGGTTTTCTACCAGGTGGTTTGGTGTGTTCAACAGGGCCGGCCAGATAAATGGCCGTGTTGGGCTTGGACCCCTGCACAACTATTTTTCCTTGGGGCCTCACCTCTCTGTTTGTGATGGTGTTTTGCTGTTGTCCATGGAAGACCACTCTCCTAGAATAGTCATTCGCACCACATTATGGCTCGAAGTTCTATACCTTCTCCTTCAGGACCATTAGGGAGTTTCATGCACTAAGCTGTTAGCCAGGTGACTTGTTTTTTGACTGAGATTGATGACGAAATTGTCCATTTTGTGTCAGCTTGTGAGCAGCGTATCTGACAACAGGCAGCTCCCAGGGCATCTCTGTCCACCTGGCCCTCTCCATGCCAGCCATGGGAATGCATTCATGTAGACTTTGCAGATCTCTTCTTGAATTCCTATTGGTTCTTGATTGTAGATGCATTTTCCCAGTTTCCTTACATTCTCCAATGTACATCGACGTCCATCAGGTCACAATTCATATGCTTTTGAGGATTTTTTCTATTGATGTGTTGCCTTGCACCTTAGTTTCCAATAATGGGCCCCAGTTTCTTTCTCACACCTTTCAGTTGTTTCCCGTCAAGGCATTCATCATGCTATGTCTCCACCATTCCACCCTCATTCAAATGGTAAGGCAGAATGACTAGTATGAATGCCTGGGCATCCTCTCTGCATGAAGGAGAGGTGTGCTGTATCCTGCTATTGTACTGAATCATATTATTTTGCTTTCTTTTCTTTTTTTAGATATAAACTATATGTATATCAAATGAGTTATAAACCAAAGATGCCACTAAAAAGTAGATTAATGAGTTGTTTTGTGGCTAGGATAATGTTTTGATACATCATTAAATATCTGTACGAAACAAAGTAAGAAATACACTCTTCAGTTTATTAATTTATATGCCTTCACCCTGTTTTTTGGAAAGTGGTAGCATATGGACATATGCTTGGATCCATCACACAAGTGTTGTTAAAATGTGTATTTTAACTGTTCATTAAAAGTAGTATAAAAAGTTATGAGAAAAGGAAATTTATTCACACAATTATATGTTCAAATCCTATCTGTTCATCATTTCACTCACTGCTGAGATCCTGCATCAAGAGATTCAGTGCACACCAAAATAATTCACGCCATATCTGGAAGTGTGTTCCTGTACTGACATTGTCGCACTCAAGACTAAACACAAAGGAATTAATGCGAAGATCAGTTTCAATGGTTGTGGTATTTATTTGGTACTGCACACTACTGGAACAGCAGTACGTAATGCAGATTATGTTTATTAACCTTGAATGTAATGATATTAAAAGTCTGTCAATATTGTTATCAGTTAAAGTTCACCCAAGATTGTGCACCAATTCATAAATTACCTTCAAAATTTTTTTCAACGATTCTTTCCAATCAATTTTACCAATTAATCAGGCAATTATTAATCCATTTCCATTTCCACATCCCTATTCAATGGCAACCATTTCAAGGACTGCCCAAAATGAAATATGAACAGACCTTTTCAATTGCAGAGATAAAAGTTTTTGAGATAAATGATTCACATCACTGTTAGGAGGAACTAATGAAACTTTCATTGTATTTGTTACATGTCCATGAGATTGGGGATGATAAAATCATTGAAGGAGCACATTAAAATTAAATTTTGCCCACAAACAAGATGAGCCAGGAATTCTGATTTCAGCGGTAATGGTAGAAAGCTGCTACGCTGTATGCTTATATGGCCACACTTGGCGCAATCTCTCTTGCAGTAGATAATCTCTTTTCCTTCCAATTAATGTACTTTATGGAAAGTGCATTTCTACAGAAAAGACAAAAATTTGTACA
The DNA here is from genome assembly GCF_023864275.1 of Schistocerca cancellata. Classification (NCBI taxonomy): domain Eukaryota; kingdom Metazoa; phylum Arthropoda; class Insecta; order Orthoptera; family Acrididae; genus Schistocerca; species Schistocerca cancellata. The sequence continues at coordinate 702,297,093 of NC_064627.1, read as the reverse complement.
AAGTCATCACTGAAGTGCAAAATAAGTCATTCAGAGTCTACAAGAAGTGTCAGATAATAATCAGGTTCATTAGGGAATATGCAGGTAAACCAACTGTAATTGAAAAGTACTGATACAGACATGATTTCATATTTGAAAAAAAATTGTCCTTATTTCTGTTAAAAACTATTTACAATGGAGTCACAGGACATTTTTGAACATTCATTAAAAAATTCAGTATGCCAAGATGTTGGAAATCCGAGCTTGGAAACAGTTGAAGGTAACGCGCCAACTCGTGAACTGGTCAATGGCAACCTAAACAATGAGGTTGGTGTCTGACTATCAATTAATGATGACACTGGTAATACAACTAATCATGATGTCACTGTTTTGATGCTCAATGAGACAGTTTCTCAGTTCTCACTGGGAAAATTATTTTCAAATAATGAAACTGAAGGCCGCGACAGCAAATAACAGGAAAGAGTTCACAAAAATGACATAAATACTAGTGAGACACATAATTTGATGCAACTCATGCAACAAATAATACAACAGTTTACAAAGCAGGGATTTCAGGAAAGCATAACCCAACAGTTTACAAAACAACAGAAATTTCTGGAAAGTGTAACACAAAAACTTAACGGTACGACATAGCAGTTCACAAAACAGCAGGAAAATATAGGACAACAGTTCACACAGCAAAATGAGGCAATTAACAATTTCAAGAATAGTATAAGTCAGCAGTTCAGTGGGGTCAGCAAAACTATATATGTTAGGCAGGTTATGGAGCCCCTCAGGAACATAGCGGCTAGGGCGGGGAAGAAGTCCAATGTTCACTTGGTGTGCTTGTCAGGGAGGCCTTGTCCAGAATGTGGAAGAGGCTCTTCCGGCAGCTATCGAGTGTGAGAGGTCCAGCCAGCTACAGATTGTTGTGCATGTCGGCACCAACGATGCCTGTCGTCGGGGTTCCAAGGAAATCCTTGGGTCCTTTCGACTGCTGGTTAAATTGGTGAAGGTGGCCTCCATCTCTCAAGGAGTGGAAGCCAAGCTGATGATCTGCAGCATCATACCCAGGGTGCACCGGGGTCCTCTGGTTTGGAGTAGAGTGGAGAATCTAAAACAGGGCCTATGTTGACCCTGTGACGAAAATGGTTCTAGGATGTCCCTCGATAGATTAGGGGTGCACTACACACAGGAAACAGCTACATGGGTAGCACAGTACTTGTGGCGTGCACTTGGGGGTAGTTTAGATTAGCTTCCTCCCCATGGGCAACAAACCACTGGCCTGAAAAATTACCAGTTCATGACACTGATGTGAGTGTGCCAACTGTAAAAATTGTTAGTTCGCCTAAACAGGTCATTCCACAGGATTTAAATATGCTTAATCTCATGTTAGTAAATTGTGGAAGTGTCTGTAGGAAGATCCCTGAGTTAATCTCCAAAATAAACAGTAGCAATGCCAATATTGTATTAGGTACCGAAAGCTAGTTGAAACCAGACATAAAAGGCAGTGAAATTTTGATCTTGTATTGGACAATGTTTAGGAAGGATAAGACTGATGCTATTGGAGTTGGTGTGTTCATTGAAGTTAAATGGTGTTTAAACGAAGTTGAGATCGATGCTGGGTCACACTGTGAAATAGTCTGGATAAAGCTGCCAATCAGACAAGGACTGACCATTGTATTAGGATGTTTTTATAGACCACCAGCATCCGCGACAAATGTTGCAGAACATTTCAGGGAAAGTATTGAGTAATAGGAAGTAAATATCCAAATTATCCATTAGTTATAGGTGGAGACTTTAATCTACATATTAGGAAGTTGCTGAGAAAGCAGAGAATTTTGCACAGTCGTTTTAAACGTAGTCACTGCCCCGCTGACAAACAGAAATTATGCGAAATGAAAGCAGCTGTCAGAAGGACAATGAGAGATTCTTTTAACGAATTTGAAAGCAATATTTTATCTGCAGATTCTAAAAATAACCCCAAAAAATTTTGGTCGTACATAAAATTTATGAATGCTACAAATAAGTCAATACCTTCTCTTGCTGACAGTATGGGTAATGTAACTGATAATGAAAAACAGAAGGCCAAAATTCTAAACCTAGCTTTCAAAAACTCGTTTATGTTAGAGGACTGCAGCACCATTCCCCCTTTCAATTATCGAACAAACAAAAGGATGGCCGACATACTGTTTAGTGTATCTGGGATTGTAAAACAATTAAGATCCTTAGACCTCAGGAAGGCATCTGGTCCAGATGGTATCCCCGTAGGATTTTATGTTGACTATGCTACAAATATAGCACCATTCTTATTCATCATCTATCAGAGATCATTGGAACAGCGGAAGTTCCACGGGACTGGAAGAAGGCCCAGGTCATAGCAATCTATAAAAAGGGTAGAAAATCAGATGCACATAATTACCAGCCAATTTCACTGACATCGATTTGTTGTAGAATCATGGAACATATTTTTTGTTCAGACATAATGACCTTTCTAGACTCTGAGAAGCTCATCTGCAGAAACCAGCATGGTTTTAGGAAACAACGGTTATGCGAGACACAGTATGTCATCCTGAATGGCGTGACTTCAATAGAAACAAGCGTAACTTCAGGTGTGCCCCAGGGCAGCATAATAGGTCCTCTGCTTTTTACGATTTACATAAAAGATCTGGTTGATGGTATTGACAGCGGCCTTACACTGTTTGCCGATGATGCTGTAGTCTACAGGAAAGCAGTATCACATGAAAGTTGTGAACAATCAATGAGAATTTGCAGAAAATAAATGTGTGGTGTAATGACTGGCAGTTATCTCTCAATATTAGTAAGTGTAACCTACTGCATATAACAAGGCAAAAATCCCCATTAATGTATGAGTACAAAGTAAATGCTCAGTCTTTGGAAGCGGTAACATCCATCAAATATCTGGGTGTGACTATTCGAAATGATCTAAAATGGAATGATCAGATTACACAAGTAACGTGTAAGGCGAACTCTATATTGTGGTTTATTGATAGAATCCTGAAGCGATGCAGTCCTTCAACAAAGGTAATAGCTTACAACATGTTAGTTCGTCCAGTCTTGGAGTATTGTTCGTCTGTGTGGGACCTTTACCAGTTGGGTCTGATTCAAGAGATTGAGAAGATCCAAAGAAGAGCGGCAAGATTCGTCACTGGTACATTTAGCCATCGTGAGAGCATTACAAAATCTCATAGAAAGTTTGAAGTGGGACACTCTTGCAGATAGATGGCGCGCTAAACAGAAGGGGCTGCTCACTAAATTTCGAAATCCGAACTTCACCGAGGATGTAGAGCATATATTATTACCACCAACTTTCAAATCGTGCAATGATCACCATTCACAGGTAAGGGAAATAAGAGCTCGTACCGAGGCATTCAGACAGTCATTTTTCCCTCGCACGATCTGCGAGTGGAACAGGGGGTGGGATATGACTTCGGCACGAATTGTGCCCTCCACCACACACCGCTTGGTGGCTGTATATATTTAGATGTAGCTGTAGATGTAGATCTGACGAAATATCCGGGAAATTGACAGGGCTAGGTAAACAACTGAAACAAGAAATAATTACCAACATATCCCACAATATAAATAAGTAAACAGAAAGCGTATCATTTGTAGACTATAAACAGGAACAACTTGCAGGTGAGTTACAAAATCTTAGTGAAGCATATTCCGTAATTCAGGAGATGCAATCCCAAGTGGGATGCATCGGTAAAAAATGTGATGAACACAGTCAGTGAGCTGCAAGACATGTTTAAAAACTTGTCTACAGAAGTACAAAAGTTAAGTCTAAGAGTGGAAATAACTGAAAAAGCTGAAGCTGGGATGCTGGATAAGGGCAGTACCTTTGCTGAAAAGGTAGTGTCAGATTGCAAAATTTATGTAGATACTGTAGAAGAAGCTCTAAAAGAGAAAGAAAGTGAACTTGTAGCTAAAATAGATTTGAGTTTAAAGGAAGCAGAGAAAAGGTTATGAGGCAGTATTGATAAAACTACTGATATTCCAAAACAACATTTAACAGAAAACAAACCCATGCTTTTAGATATGTTAGATACTTTCACTGGTTACCCACAATACGGGGCTAGTCTGCTGAAGGAAAATAGCAAAGGTCACAGAATGCAACACTTGCCAGCAGCTGTAACTGTTGAGCAAGCACAATTGCCATGTGCTACGCCACAAGCGAACACTTGCAGATGAAGGATTACTTAGGCAGCCACAATTTCTGCTATTTACCTTTGAAGGGAAATGAACAAGCACTGGTTCCACCATTTCGGCCACAAAGAAAGTCTGTGGTTGTATAGCCAGAGCGTTGCAGAGGTTGTCCCCATTACTGGTATTATTGAATCATTTGCTGCTCGAAGTTGTACGGTTGAGGGCTTGTAATCTCCTGTGGTGAGATGTGGGGCTAGTGTGCTGATGTCTGTTCCTGCATCAACCAGCAGGTATTGGTGTAGCTGGTGGTCATAAACAAACAGTCGCACACTGTCTGCCCATGTGTGTGGCACATTATGTACTTTGGTATCTCCAGTAGGAAGGGGACTTATTGTAGGGAGGCAGGCTGTGCACCTAAGCCAGTCCATTGGTGTAGTATGGGTAGCCGCACGGCTGTCAGCAGCGGCATGCATCAGTGACGAATTGTGCATGAAACCAACAGTAGCTGATTGTCATTTTGTTTTGGCTGGGCTGTGTTGTGGCAGCAAGGGTGTCAGCCATCTCCCTTGTTTGTTTATTTCCTGCAGGAGCTGGGTCTGTGCACCATGATTGTTGCGGTGCTGCAGAGGTCATGGCCTGCAAGGTGGCTGGGTTCCAGTTGCAGGGGGTGGAAGAGGTTGCCCAGGGTCTGCGCACAGTGTTTTATACTGTGTCTGCTACTGCTGCCATCCTTGTCTGTTGTGCACCATATCCTTCACTGGCATGGTGATCTTAGATATATGTCCTGGCTCTGATCAGTGTCTGGTGGCACGTGAGCATCAGCATCCTATCAGCCAGTTGTAGGCACATTTTCAATGGTGTGTCTGCATGTGCTACTTGTATTTGCTCTGGGAGCTTGAGTAACCATAATGACCACAGGGCCTGGTCTGGTAGTTCGTTGTTATCAATTTTCAGGCACAGTTTGTGCCACAATGCTGATTGTGTGTTGTCGCCCAGCATCTTCCCATTTATGGCAAAGTACAGGTGTTGCTCCAGCATGCACAATAATTGTTGCAATATTAGTGACTTTACCGCAGTTGGAGTATTTAGAAGTAAATCGCTGATGAGATCCGCTTGTTCACCGAGATGGTTGAGAAGTATTAACAGCTTGCTCTGGTCATTCTCAATCCCTGCTGTCCTCATCATACATTCGCATAAAGCAAACCACACTGCTGGTGAGTCTGTGTGATTGGGCGGCAGGTGGAGTTTGTAGATGGTATGTGGTTCCTGTAGTGGTCGTTTTGTGTTGGTCCCAGTTGGTTATCGCTGTGCAGTAGTTGCCTGGCGTTGCTCGTACTGACTGTGGTGGACTGATGAGGTATGGCCACTGTTTGTTGTACCTGTCGGCATGATGTGGTGTGATATTCTGGTTGGAGCTGTGGTCCAGAGTGCAGTGCAGCCGGCCGGGTGGTGACGTCACATCCGTGGAGTGGTGAGTGTCGCAGCATGACTCACATCTCTGTGCTGTCACCCGTGTGACATATAGAGACATCGGCAGACTGGGGAGAAATATAGTTCTGTTGGAGATCACTGTTTTGTTGTGATGTTTGTCCATGCGTCCCCCGTGCACACTGTTCCATTAGTTGCGTCGTGGCATCCATGGTTGCTGTTGTGTCGTCGGTGTAACGAAACACGTGGCATGGGTGGTGTAGCATGTAAGTCCATGATAGCAGTGTCATACCCCTCGGTTGTAACACATGTTGCGGTAGGTGGGGTGAAGTCATGGTTGGTCGGAGACCATTGCGGCGTGGGAACTCCTTGCAGTGTGCTCATAGGCTCAGCGGTGTGTCATTTAATTCTTGTCGGCTGGATAAATTCGTGGTAGATTGTCAGCCCACATGGTGCAGGGTTCACTGTAGGCATGTCAGTGATGTCTAGCTCGAAATTGACGCCCTTCATTGTCAGTGTGGGTTGTGTAGCAGACAGATTGTAATTCTGATATCCATCTTGTGGTCGTGCTGCTGTTGATGCGTCTGTTGTGGCAGCCTGGTAGCTGTTGATGCGTGGTCATGGTAAAATGGTTGTGTTGTGCAGTGGGCAACAGCGAATCCCAGTGCAAGCTGTGGTATGGTGGGTAGTGTGGCCAGCGGGGCCATTACATCACGTCCGAGGTGTACTGTGGTACGTGGCACGACTATTGTGATGTCACCTGCATGAGGTGTGAGAGCAAAAGCGGTTTGCGGAAATATGCCATTCTGTTCAAAATCACTGTTAGCTGGCATTATCTATCCCTGAGATCATCAAATACACTGACCTGCATGTTTGTTTGTTGTCACTGATTGTTCGGCGTTTGTTACATCACTGTGGTTGGTATCCATAATTAGCCTGTCAGTGGCTGACATGTCAAGAATGGTAGAGTTACTCAGTTGATACGGATACTTGTGAGTAGCATTATTACTAGCTGCATGTATATCACTCGAGAATGGCGGGGGTGGCAGGGTAGTGCCATTGTTAGTTACTGCCAATCGTCGTCGACTTGTCGTTAGTCTAATGAGGTTAGTGCCCACATAAGCACTCATAGCACTGTTTTCAGTCTTCGTTAAAGGCACTGTGGTTGATGGAAGTTCAATATTGTAGTCCTTATGTGTGTGCTGATGTGATAATGGTTGCATTGTTGTGTGGGTATTAAAAACAGAAGTATTGCAATTTCCGTATTTTAGTATGAAAAGTCATTACATAAACACTATCAACACTTGCTATCATTGACTGTAGCTGGTTGACTGTTGGTGTGTGTGTGTGTGTGTGTGTGTGTGTGTGTGTAGGCAAGTTGTTGGATTCTCACGCCAGGTGGAGGTGGAGCAACGTGTCACACAAAAATGTGCGGCAAAAAGCTCGGTGTCACCAATGTAGGTTTTGGGTAACGAACATGGTGTTCATGTGTAATGACTGTCGAAGTTACTGATTCACATACACAATATTTATTTATATACATTATAAGGATGGATACAGCTTAAAACTTGGCATCTCAGAACACACTGCACAAGGTCCAGAGATACTGTTCTTGCAGTGATATTCTTGGGGTCAGAAATACTCAGAGCTTGTGCCCCACAAGCTCAATGAGTATTGAGGCCTGGCCCTCTTTTTTCAATAATTCTTGTGAAACCGACTCTTAAATAGTGACGCACTGTTGAACTTACTATGGGAAAACAATATTCTGTTATGGACAAGTGAATGCCAAAATGATTTTGAAAACATAAAGGATGCACTTGCCAATGCTGATATTTTAAACCATCCTGACATGAGTCAGGAATTTTGTCTACATACAGATGAATCATCACAAGGCTGGGGGGCGTATCTTTTCCAAATTAGAGAGCTAAATGGTAAACAAATACCAAGCATTATTAGTTTTGTGAGAACTCCTACAGAGTGCAAGAGGGCGTAATCTGTAACCAAACTCTAAACACTCTATTGTGCGGACATTTCGGATATTTGAATATTATTTATGGGGCATGCAGATGAAGCTTTACTTTGACCATCTGGCCCTCTCATTTCTCCTAACCTGCAAACTACTGCACAGAAGGAAGGCTCAGTGGCGCCTATATTTCCAAGAATTTAATTTTTAGATAGTGTAGGGTGAAGAAAACATAATAGCCAATGTGCTATTGAGACTACCACATGGTCTGAATGATTTTTAGGAATTTACTGAACAGACCTCATACATTAAAGTCTTAATCATGCATGATGGAACCTATCGATCGTACTATGCAAAAATGGACAGCTGCAAGAAGAGGATCAGGACTTGCAGAAGGTAAGACAAGCTCTAGTAACCTTGCAGGAAAAGGAAGAAGGTAGAAACAAATCATATGATAAGAAGTTAGGATGTATAACTAACAGGAGGTGTTGCTGCTCTCCCATTCAAAACCAACGAAATACAAGAAACTCAATCACAAGTGGCAACTATTATATGATGGAGCATTCACAGTACTCAATGTTCCACATCCAGGATGTTACCGACTAGCTTATCCAAATAGTGGGAAGGAAAATATATTGTACCCACATAAAGACCTGAAGGAGTTTGTTCATTAGCAGAAAACTAATGTAATCAGTACACACAAATTAAGTAGATGGAGGAGACAGAAAAACATATATCAGTTGAACAGCAGACAAATCATACACCATATATATGAGGAGACACTGTAAATAAATTTTATGGATATCATGTATTAAACATTTTATCAGGACAATAAGATCAGTGTGGTAAGACTTAGGTAAGTGCCAGCTAATATGAAGTAAGGTTATTTTTAAAGGATGTTTAACAACATAATGAATAAGTGGCCATTAAATAAACAGCAACTATCAATCTATTTGAAGTTGAGTAGTATGGAACAACAACAGAGTTGACAAGCGACAGACACATTCTGGTCTACAGCATGTGACTGCCATGGTGGGGAGAAGTTCTGACGTATAGAAATAGTAGTGAGAGACCAGTGGGTACTGCAAAAACTATGACGCATGTTGCAAAACTTAATGCTTGCACAAAACGATATGGTTTAATTAACAAACCACATTGGTGATTTAATATCGTGTGCATACCAAAATGCTATAAAATAAGCAATTTTTGCTGACATCAGCACAGAAATGAAATTAATAAAATAACATGTAAATATTTAAATAATAGGATTAAGATAATTTAGAAGGAGTATTGACAAGGAATATGGAACTGACAAAAGTATAAAGCTAAAGTAAAATAAACACTACTACACAAAAGAATAAATGAACGAAAGAACATCTGCAGGAGAATGAAAGGGAAGTACATTCAACAAATACTAAACCTAACTATGAATTACACTAGTATTTACATGTTTGTGAGTTAAAGTTGGAGTTATTTATCATATAAGCTAACTACAGTATTTTACCAAAACTATAAACTATATGGAAAAGAACTGAAAATCGGATATATGACAAGAATAACTACTAGCTTATTTATGCTACACATTAGATGACAAAATGTTGCACACAAAGTCATTTACATAATCAACAGGCATAAATAGAACAAGTGGCAGGTAAGTCGAGGAGAACTAGAATAACAATATTTGTGCTCAAATTAGAAACAAAACGTGTGCTCACTAACAAAAGGTGTAGAAGGTAAGAATATCTTAAAAATTTAACTCTGCAGGTGTGAAAGTACATAAAAAGGAGAATACTCCCATGTACTGAACCAGTATGAATAAGTGATTAAAGGATGAACATGATGTGAGCTAACCCATCGGCGGTCATGTACTTCGTAGTTTAATTAGTGATAAGAATATTTTCTACAGAATGATGCAAAGCCACGACCTGACTAAATAGAGGAATATTAGGGTGGTAGGTACCTTTGAAGATAAGTCCCACAATATTGCAAATGTTGTGTGTATGAATGTATAGGCACTGACATGTATGTGAAATGGGTGAGTTTTTTGGAAATTAAAGTGTCTAAATGAATTTATCAGGTAAAGAAAAGATCTAACAACATAATGAATGAGTTAAAAGCTAATTTACTATGAGGCACACATGACACATGGTGTGAGTATCAAATAGCATTTTAAATGGCTAGTTGTACAAGTGAAAATGCCTACTCCTGGAATATGGATCTCTGGGTACCTACAATGGTTACTCAAAGTGATAGTAATAATTGTAAATAACAGAATCAGAACTTCACGTCAGTATGATACCTGAAAATAATTTCTGAAGTATGCGGTAAGCACAAGAATTAAGAAACTAACTCCAGCAAATACAATAACATGAGTAACACAAGGTGCAAATGGAGATGGAGCAGCCTTCTGTACAAAGGTACGAGTAAAAACATACACAACAGAACGTTTAAGCTGAGAGACTATGTACATTTAAAGAATGATTGTCTAATAGTTAACATAAATACATGTGGATAGCACGACAAGCCTACATGAATACATCGGATAAAATGAAATGTTTGCTTGATTATGAAAAGATGAATTTCAGATCAAGTTTGGGCATAAATCCCACATCTTTCCTTCATTCAAATGCCACAGTTCACTGTAGATAGTAGATTTCTTCCCTGTAGAGTTGATAGAGATGTTGCTAAGTGGAGATGTGTTCTATCTATTTTGGAAGATGCAAAGATAGTAGAATATTTCAAATTCCTTTTTCTCACCCCCATAATTAAGGGAGGATGTGTAAATGAATGAAAATAAGGCTAATTTTTCTCTATTTCAGAATCGGAAAAAAGCTTTCATGTGTCAGCTCAAGAATATTGGAAAAATAAAGTTAACTTCTAATATAAAAAACAAAACCTATGATTCTTGTATATAACCTTGTAATTCTATGTAATATTTTATGTATATTATGTAAAGATAATTAGACAATAGTGATGCAAGACATACCTGAACCGTCTTAAGTGCAAAAAGCGATAAGGGCGGTTCTCTACGAGGGGCATTTGAAAAGTCCATGCAAAGTCCGGGAGATGGCACCACTTGCATGTATTGAGGTCATGTTTAGTTAGTAGCATCTTTGGAAAGAACACACACCAAGTTTCACCCATATTGGTCTATTTCTTTGTGTTTGGCATTCGTGTGAATCAAGGAAGTTAAGTGATTGTCAAAAAGTGGGTGAAAAATAATTTCATGTGGTGATTAAACATTACTTTATGAAAGGCAAATTGCCTCAGGAGACTAAAGAGAAGCTTGATAAACATTATGGTGACTCTGCACCTTCAATTAGAACAGTTTATAAGTGGTTTCAAGATTTTTGGAGTGGCCATATGGGCACAAGTGATGCCGAACATTCTGGACGCCCTGTGAAGGTTACGACTCCAAAAATCATTGATAAAATCCATGATGTGGTGATGGATGACAGAAGAGTTAAGGTGTGTGAGATTGCTAGTGCTGTGGGCATCTCGAATGACAGGGTACATAATATTTTCCATAAACATTTGGACATGAGAAAGCTATCCACATGATGGGTTCCACGATTGCTCACGCTTTACCAAAAATGGAATCATGTGAAGTGTTGCAAGGATGGTTTGCAGCTGTTCAGGAAGAATCTACAGGACTTTAAGCATTGTTTCATTACTGTGGATGAAACATGGATACATTACTATACTCCTGAGACCAAACAACAATCTAAACAATGGGTTACCAAGGGAGACTCTGCACCAAAAAAGGCGAAGACCATTCCTTCCGCTGGAAAGGTTATGGCGACTGTCTTTTGGGATTCACAAGGGACGATCCTCATCGACTATCTGGAAAAGGGTAAAACTATTACAGGTGCATATTATTCATCATTATTGGACCATTTGAAAACCGAGCTGCAAGAAAAACGCCGGCGATTGGACCGCAAAAAAGTCCTTTTTCTATCACGACAATGCACCAGCACACACCTCAGCAGCTGTGGTCGCAAAATTAATGGAAATAGGATTCTAGCTAGTTTCACATCCACCCTATTCTCCAGGCTTGGCTCCCTTGGACTACTATTTGGTCCTCAATTTGAAGAAATGGCTGGCAGGACAAAGATTTTATTCAAATGAAGAGGTGATTGCAGCAACTAATAGCTATTTTGCAGACTTGGACAATTCCTATTATTCAGGAGGGATCAACAAATAAGAATAATGCTGGATGAAGTGTATACGTCTAAAAGGAGACTATGTTGAAAAATAAGAAAGGTTTACCTCAAACACGTAAGTAGTTTCTATTTTTGCATGGACTTTTCAAACGCCCCTCGTACCATGAGTACAGCATGTGCCTGCAGCAAGGATAAATCTTTTATAGTGGTGCAGCAGCACAGTACATGGCTACAGGAGGGAAGTGATGAAAAAATGAAGGTAACAAAATTACCTGGTCCTTGACAGACACTCGTTGTGGTGTCGATTGTACAAAGTGGCTGCTTCAGACTCTGCAGTGATGTAGGATTCGTCATAGTCTATGAACAAGTATATAGGAACTTGTAGGGCTCCTACATTGTAGCTCCAGCAGAAATCAGAGGCACATGAGGTCACAATGCTACACGGACAGACTGACTGGCTCGAATACTGTGCGATGTGTTATCTCATGCTAACAATGTCGAGTGGAGACAGAACTTAAATAATCAATATACCCACTTTAGGGACAATATGTAAGAAAATATAGACTGAAGTAAGGAGGGCATAGAGAAGGGGAAAATGTAAATAATATTATTGTATAAAATAATTTTGTGAAATGAATATTACATAAGGGGAAAAAAGAAAAAAAGAGAAAGAAAGAAAGACTGAGAGGGAGAAAAAGCTGACGTGTAGGAGTACAACAAAAACATAAATAAATAAAAATAAATTGTAATGTAATGTCTGCTCTGAATAAAGAAACCCTAAACATCCCAAAAGGTGCACCACTGTTGTATACTGCCATCCAGTAAAGTCTTGACAATGCCAGTATATGGTAGGGGACAGTCGTAGTGTACCTGAACTGGGATACCCAAAAGACTGTGTGTGTGTGTGTGTTTTTTTTTTTTTTTTTTTTTAAATTGTCTCTCACTTTCTCATGATTTATACGAAAATAAACCTAACAAGATTACATAACATATGGCATAAAATCAATTTTATCTCAGTAATTTCAATTTTTTTCACCTTTATTTATTAACAGTTTTCTTTTATTATCACTTCTCTTATTTCAGATGCCTCCATGGTAGGATGTTTTACAGAGATGCTTCATCTGTTGTGCAAAGAAAATAGTGTAAACTTGCATCAAAAAGCAATCAATACAGTGTTTATTACATGTCTAGAGTGGGGTTTTATTTAGTAGGAGGTGAAACTTATGTCCATTATGATTCCTACTACAATGATTTTATGTCACAAAGACAATGCCTTATCGATGTGACACGGTCAGAAAAAATTTATTTATCTAGTAAGAGGAAGGCTGCAGAAGATTCTGGAGCTGCTGCTATTAATATGCAATGAGGTAAAATGATAACTTCCGTGGACATTTACAAGACATGAATGAGAATTGGTAGTGTTATAGGTGAACGTTACAATAGCAGCTGTTCAGTCTGCTGCCGTCCCCACATATCTCCAAAGACTTAACATTATTTATACAAATTGTAAGGAAAAAAATAACTATACCACGTCACTCCCACTTCACCATTTGTACCACTTCTGCAACCTGTCACTCCATGACCGGGACACCAATGTGGCCCCATTCACCCTGTGTCATTGTAGAGTGGTGTCAGAAATACTCGTGGGCCTCATCTGGCAACTGGTGCCAGCAGTTGATCTCCATGCAACACAGCTTCACAATCACACAACAAAGAGGGGTGAGTGAGCAGGCTATTGGTTGTTTTTTACCAGTTTTATGTGCAGAAATCATGAAGTTTAGGCAAGTTGTGTATAGGGATTTGAGGGTACATTTGAACAGCCAGGGGAACTGGCTGATCTTTCATGTTTCTCTGTTAATGTGGAGGAGCATTATGTATGACCTGCGAGATTTAATTTGTGAGAGCATTCTGCATCTTATACGGGGTCAGTACTAGTAACTGTATTAACTGCGGTTGCTTTGAGCATGTGGTTAATAGTGCACAGAGGCAAGATCAGTGATGATTTAGCTGAGAATCCTAATCCTTTAGTAGATCCCCACAGCCAGTTTCATCACACCCTTCTCCTGCAGTTAGAAGCTAATACTGGGGGTGGTCACAGGATCAGTTATTACAGGTGAGAACATTCTGGTTAGTAGGGAAGCAAAGATGTATGTCAGATGTACACAGGGACTAAGAAGTGCACAGACATATGATGAACTGAACAGAGGCCTGCTACAAAGGTACAAGAAGCAAACAAGAAGCAAAATAGTGCATGTTTTTTTTTTTTTTTTTTTTTTTTTTTTTTTTTTTTTTTTTTTTTTTTTATACGAGCAGTTGGATAGAATGTCAAAGAAGCAAGGTGAGCCGACAGAGAATTTTGTGGACAGAATACAGAAAGTAAATGTGCAGACATATGAATTAGGGGAAAGTGATGCAAATAGAGTCATACTCCTTGGAGTGAAACAGAAAGCACTGGACACATTTTTGAGGAGCTTGCCACCTGATATGTCTGTAACGATGAGAACAGATACCATGAAGGATTAGTCCTATGGTGTTTGAAGGAACTGATGCAATAACAGGAATACGGCATGTTGTTGTTGTTGTGGTCTTCAGTCCTGAGACTGGTTTGATGCAGCTCTCCATGCTACTCTATCCTGTGCAAGCTTCTTCATCTCCCAGTACCTACTGCAACCTACATCCTTCTGAATCTGCTTAGTGTATTCATCTCTTGGTCTCCCCCTATGATTTTTACCCTCCATGCTGCCCTCCAATACTAAATTGGTGATCCCTTGATGCCTCAGAACATGTCCTACCAACCGATCCCTTCTTCTGGTCAAGTTGTGCCACAAACTTCTCTTCTCCCCAATCCTATTCAATACTTCCTCATTAGTTATGTGATCTACCCATTTAATCTTCAGCATTCTTCTGTAGCACCACATTTCAAAAGCTTCTATTCTCTTCTTGTCCAAACTATTTACCGTCCATGTTTCACTTCCATACATGGCTACACTCCATACAAATACTTTCAGAAATGACTTCCTGACACTTAAATCTATACTCGATGTTAACAAATTTCTCTTCTTCAGAAACGCTTTCCTTGCCATTGCCAGTCTACATATTATATACTCTCTACTTCGACCATCATCAGTTATTTTGCTCCCCAAATACGAAAACTCCTTTACTACTTTAAGTGTCTCATTTCCTAATCTAATACCCTCAGCATCACCCGACTTAATTCGACTACATTCCATTATCCTCGTTTTGCTTTTGTTGATGTTCATCTTATATCCTCCCTTCAAGACACCATCCATTCCATTCAACTGCTCTTCCAAGTCCTTTGCTGTCTCTGACAGAATTACAATGTCATCGGCGAACCTCAAAGTTTTTATTTCTTCTCCATGGATTTTAATACCTACTCCAAATTTTTCTTTTGTTTCCTTCACTGCTTGCTCAATATACAGATTGAATAACATCGGGGAGAGGCTACAACCCTGTCTTACTCCCTTCCCAACCACTGCTTCCCTTTCATGTCCCTCAACTCTTATAACTGCCATCTGGTTTCTGTACAAGATGTAGATAGCCTTTCGCTCCCTGTATTTTACCCCTGCCACCTTTAGAATTTGAAAGAGAGTATTCCAGTCAACATTGTCAAAAGCTTTCTCTAAGTCTACAAATGCTAGAAACGTAGGTTTGCCTTTCCTTAATCTTTCTTCTAAGATAAGTCGTAAGGTCAGTATTGCGTCACGTGTTCCAGTATTTCTACGGAATCCAAACTGATCTTCCCCGAGGTCGGCTTCTACTAGTTTTTCCATTCGTCTGTAAAGAATTCGTGTTAGTACTTTGCAGCTGTGGCTTATTAAACTGATTGTTCGGTAATTTTCACATCTGTCAACACCTGCTTTCTTTGGGATTGGAATTATTATATTCTTCTTGAAGTCTGAGGGTATTTCGCCTGTTTCATACATCTTGCTCACCAGGTGGTAGAGTTTTGTCAGGACTGGCTCTCCCAAGGCCGTCAGTAGTTCCAATGGAATGTTGTCTACTCCGGGGGCCTTGTTTCGACTCAGGTCTTTCAGTGCTCTGTCAAACTCTTCACGCAGTATCGTATCTCCCATTTCATCTTCATCTACATCCTCTTCCATTTCCATAATATTGTCCTCAAGTGCATCGCTCTTGTATAGACCCTCTATATACTCCTTCCACCTTTCTGCTTTTCCTTCTTTGCTTAGAACTGGGTTTCCATCTGAGCTCTTGATGTTCATACATGTGGTTCTCTTATCTCCAAAGGTCTCTTTAATTTTCCTGTAGGCAGTATCTATCTTACCCCTAGTGAGATAAGCCTCTACATCCTTACATTTGTCCTCTAGCCATGTCTGCTTAGCCATTTTGCACTTCCTGTCGATCTCATTTTTGAGACGTTTGTATTCCTTTCTGCCTGCTTCATTTACTGCATTTTTATATTTTCTCCTTTCATCAATTAAATTCAATATTTCTTCTGTTACCCAAGGATTTCTACTAGCCCTCGTCTTTTTACCTACTTGATCCTCTGCTGCCTTTACTATTTCATCCCTCAGAGCTACCCATTCTTCTTCTACTGTATTTCTTTCCCCCATTCCTTTCAATTGTTCCCTTATGCTCTCCCTGACACTCTGTACAACCTCTGGTTCTTTCAGTTTATCCAGGTCCCATCTCCTTAAATTCCCACCTTTTTGCAGTTTCTTCAGTTTTAATCTACAGGTCATAACCAATAGATTGTGGTCAGAGTCCACATCTGCCCCTGGAAATGTCTTACAATTTACAACCTGGTTCCTAAATCTCTGTCTTACCATTATATAATCTATCTGATACCTTTTAGTATCTCCAGGGTTCTTCCATGTATACAACCTTCTATCATGATTCTTAAACCAAGTGTTAGCTATGATTAAGTTGTGCTCTGTGCAAAATTCTATCAGGCGGCTTCCTCTTTCATTTCTTAGCCCCAATTCATATTCACCTACTACGTTTCCTTCTCTCCCTTTTCCTACACTCGAATTCCAGTCACCCATGACTATTAAATTTTCGTCTCCCTTCACTATCTGAATAATTTCTTTTATTTCATCGTACATTTCTTCAATCTCTTCGCCATCTGCAGAGCTAGTTGGCATATAAACTTGTACTACTGTAGTAGGTGTGGGCTTCGTATCTATCTTGGCCACAATAATGCGTTCACTATGCTGTTTGTAGTAGCTTACCCGCATTCCTATTTTCCTATTCATTATTAAACCTACTCCTGCATTCCCCCTATTTGACTTTGTGTTTATAACCCTGTAGTCACCTGACCAGAAGTCTTGTTCCTCCTGCCACCGAACTTCACTAATTCCCACTATATCTAACTTTAACCTATCCATTTCCCTTTTTAAATTTTCTAACCTACCTGCCCGATTAAGGGATCTGACATTCGACGCTCCGATCCGTAGAATGCCAGTTTTCTTTCTCCTGATAACGACATCCTCTTGAGTAGTCCCCGCCCGGAGATCCGAATGGGGGACTATTTTACCTCCGGAATATTTTACCCAAGAGGACGCCATCATCATTTAATCATACAGTAAAGCTGCATGCCCTCGGGAAAAAATACAGCCGTAGTTTCCCCTTGCTTTCAGCCGTTCGCAGTACCAGCACAGCAAGGCTGTTTTGGTTATTGTTACAAGGCCAGATCAGTCAATCATCCAGACTGTTGCCCTTGCAACTACTGAAAAGGCTGCTGCCCCTCTTCAGGAACTGCCCCTCTTCAGGAACCACACGTTTGTCTGGCCTCTCAACAGATACCCCTCCGTTGTGGTTGTGCCTACGGTACGGCTATCTGTATCGTCAACCTTGTTGATAAGGTAACCTGAATCCACCCAGGCATAAGAGAGGCATATTTTCCACTGATGTGAGGTGTTATAGATGCGACAGGATAGGACATGTGCAGAGGCAATATCCCCAACCCTTGGTATAGTAGATTTTGTGCAGTTGGACATCACCAATGTGATTGTAGGAATGGTAAGGGAAAACAGAACTCTTAGAAGCAGGCATTAAATGCAAAAGGGAACCCCAAGGATGCCACACAGAGTTACCAATAAATTTTGATGCAACGAAAATGGATGTAGACTTGGATTATAGTCATCATCATCATCATCATTTACGACTGATTATGCCTTTCAGCGTTCAGTCTGGAGCATAGCCCCCCTTAAACAGTTCCTCCATGATCCCCTATTCAGTGCTAACATTGGTGCCTCTTCTGATGTTAAACCTATTACTTCAAAATCATTCTTAACCGAATGCAGGTACCTTCTCCTCGGTCTGCCCCGACTCCTCCTACCCTCTACTGCTGAATCCATGAGTCTCTTGGGTAACCTTGCTTCTCCAATGTGTGTAACATGACCCCACCATCTAAGCCTGTTCGCCCTGACTGCTACATCTATAGAGTTCATTCCCAGTTTTTCTTTGATTTCCTCATTGTGGACACCCTCCTGCCATTGTTCCCATCTACTAGTACCTGCAATCATCCTAGCTACTTTCATATCCATAACCTCAACCTTGTTGATAAGGTAACCTGAATCCACCCAGCTTTCGCTCCCATACAACAAAGTTGGTCGAAAGATTGAACGGTGCACAGATATCCAGAATGAGATTTTCACTCTGCAGCGGAGTGTGCGCTGATATGAAACTTCCTGGCAGATTAAAACTGTGTGCCCGACCGAGACTCGAACTCGGGACCTTTGCCTTTCGTGGGCAAGTGCTCTACCAACTGAGCTACCGAAGCACGCCTCACGCCCGGTACTCACAGCTTTACTTCTGCCAGTACCTCGTCTCCTACCTTCCAAACTTTACAGAAGCTCTCCTGCGAACCTTGCAGAACTAGCACTCCTGAAAGAAAGGATATTGCGGAGACATGGCTTAGCCACAGCCTGGGGGGTGTTTCCAGAATGAGATTTTCACTCTGCAGCGGAGTGTGCGCTGATATGAAACTTCCTGGCAGATTAAAACTGTGTACCCGACCGAGACTCGAACTCGGGACCTTTGCCTTTCGCGGGCAAGTGCTCTACCAACTGAGCTACCGAAGCACGCCTCACGCCCGGTACTCACAGCTTTACTTCTGCCAGTATCTCGTCTCCTACCTTCCAAACTTTACAGAAGCTCTCCTGCGAACCTTGTAGAACTAGCACTCCTGAAAGAAAGGATATTGCGGAGACACGGCTTAGCCACAGCCTGGGGGATGTTTCCAGAATGAGATTTTCACTCTGCAGCGGAGTGTGCGCTGATATGAAACTTCCTGGCAGATTAAAACTGTATTGATAGTTTGGGGCAGTGTAAGTAATTCTCTATCTTAGACCTGAGGAGTAGGTACCATTAGATAAAGATACACTTTGAGGATCATACAAAAACTGTGTCCTTGGTGCCCTGGGGCCATTTTCAGTATCACGGAATGCTATTTGGGTTGAAAAATACTCCAGCAATGTTTCAGCATTTGTTTTATGGACTGCTGAGGGAGTTGAAAACTCGCCAGTGCATGGTGTACCAAGATGATGTAATCATTTTTGTGAAGGATATGGCAGAGTATACACAACTTTTGTGAAAGGTTTTTAGAAGATTACAAGTAGTGAATTGAACATTAAACATACAAAATTGTCACTTTGCATTAGAAGCAGTTATATATTATGTATTTAGAACAGTCAAGATGTTAAGATGGATCTCAGGCTGACATACACAGTACAGGAATGTCCAGTTACTAGTAATACCAAGGAGTTACAATATTTCTTGGGTTTAGTGAGTTATTAATTATTACAGAAAAATTTGTAGAAGGGTTTGCACATATAGCAAGACCACTTATGCGAGTGTTAAAGAAAGGGCTTAAGTTTGAATGGACACAGGAATGCCAACACGCATTTGAAGAGTTAAAGAGAGTGTTGACATCAAGTCCAGCAATAATTTTTCTGGACTAAGGGAAAGAGAGTATCTTGTCAACTGATGCTTCCAATCAGGCAGTAGGGTGTGTTCTCAGTCAAGTGATAGATGGGGAGGAGCAAACAGTGACATATGTCTCAAGGCAGTTGAACAGACCAGAGAAAACTACTCCATGACATGCTTAATGCGATATGTGTGTTGTGACAGTGCCACGAGATTTAAAAGTGCCGCTATGTCAGTACGCAAACATGGCGATAGAGGCGCTCCGCAGCTTGGCTGAGCGCGGGAGCGCCACGTAGCTATGAACGGCGCCGGCCGCATGTCACGGCACGGCAGTTGAGTGACAGATACGGAGTTGGTAGCATGAAACCCACTATTGTTTCTACGTTTGTATATCCACGCAATTTATTAGTGATTTAAAGGTTATAACACTTTTTGGCGACGAGGTCAGATATTTTTTTTCCAGCGGTAGGGAATTGTGCGTTCGTGTCTGGGCAGACATGGAACAGCTTCTGCAAGCACTCATTGAACAACAAACACAGCTGACGGCTGCTATTCAGGCGTTGTCGACGTCGCTTACTCATCGTCTGTCTTCCTCTTCTACGCCTCCGTTCCCTCCTTACGACGAGGCCGCTGAAGACTGGGAGGATTATGAGAAGCGTTTGCGGCAACACTTCTTAGCTTTCGGCATTGTTGACGCTCCTATGTGCAAGTCGTTATTTCTATCTTGGATTTCCCCACGGATCTATCAGCTGCTATCTCAGTTAGCCCCTCCGCGGGAACCTGCCTCTCTGTCCTTCCAAGAAATGTGTGACTTATTGTCTAACTATTACCGAAAAAACACCCACGTCGTTGCCGCCCGTGTGGCGTTCTACCAGTGTCGTAAACAGCCCCATCAAACTTACCGGGCTTGGGCGGCGGAACTACACAGTCTGAGTAGGAAATGTCAGTTTGTCACGGACACTCATCATGAGTCTTATCCTGATTCAATGGTTAGGGATGCTATTCTACGGCTTGCTCCTGATAAAGAAGTTCGGCAACGTGCCTTACAACTGCCAAACCCGTCGTTGTTGGAAGTTCTAAGCATCCCTCAATCTTTTGAAGCGTCTCACGCTGCTGGTGCGCAAATAGACGCGTGGTGTGATGTAGGCGCTATACAGTCCACTTTCGACACGGACAATTTGCCTGTTTCCCAGGGGATCGACGATGTGGTGGCGGTTCACTCACGTCAACAACGTCGCGTTGGGCCGCCACGCTCGCAGCGAAAACAGCAGCCACAGAAGCAGGTCCGTTCCGCACTTCCTTCTTGTTCACGTTGTTTCGTACGGCATGACAGGGTCACGTGTCCAAAACGTTGGGCCACGTGTAATTCATGTAGGAAAAAAGGCCACATTGCTTCGGTGCGTCAGTCCCCTAAAGTTCCTGTCGACGAGGACGAGGCATCGGACATGGATGTTAACTGTGTGCTTTCTCAAACAAATAAGTTGTTTGTTACTGTTCGTGTTCTGGATAAAGACATTCGCATGCAAGTGGACACTGGCTCTGCAGTAACTCTCATTAATTCTCACACGTATTTGGAGTTGGGCTCCCCTCCCTTGTCTCCAGTTACGCGAAATCTGAGAACTTATAATAAACAGAAAATTCCTATCGTTGGCCAGTTTGATGCTTCCACTGCCTACAAGTCTGTTGTTCGGCCCCTCACATTTTATGTGGTGGATCATGCGGGCACTGAAAATCTGTTCGGTTATGATGCTTTCCAGTTGTTTGGGTTCTCCATTGATAATGATGTGCATCTCATATC
This sequence comes from Schistocerca cancellata, assembly GCF_023864275.1. NCBI lineage: Eukaryota > Metazoa > Arthropoda > Insecta > Orthoptera > Acrididae > Schistocerca > Schistocerca cancellata. Next base: position 702,275,684 of record NC_064627.1, on the reverse strand, counting down.
TGAGGATATTCCGTATCAACAGCTGGGTCGATTGTGTTCTGAATTCTCGTCCGTGTTCTCTGCTGGTCTGGGTTGTGCCAAGGATTTTGAAGCCCACATTACTCTTAAACCTACAGCTCGCCCTAAGTTTTTCCGGGCACGCCCTATTCCGATGGCGTTGCGTGCACCTGTCAAGGCTGAGATAGACAGGTTAACAGCTTCAGGGATTCTCCTTCCTGTTACCTACAGCGAATGGGCATTGCCAATCGTGGTGGTTTCTAAACCAAACGGGAGTCTGTGATTGTGTGGTGATTTTAAAGCCACTGTCAACGCTCAGAGCCTCATTGACACTTATCCTCTTCCCCGTCCTGAGGAGTGATTTACCAAGCTCACTGGGGGCCAGTTCTTTTCCAAACTTGACTTATCGGAGGCGTACCATCAGTTGCCATTGGATGCGTCTTCCAAGGAATTTCTCGTCATCAACACTCCTTGTGGGTTGTATCAGTACCAGCGGTTACCATTTGGTGTCGCTAGCGTGCCGGCCATTTTTCAGCGGTTTTTGGAACAGCTCACGGCTTCCGTTCCTGGCTGCATCAACTACCTGGATGACATTGTTGTCACGGGGGCCTCCACTGAGGAGCACCTTCGCAATTTGCGTTCATTATTTCGGGTTCTGCATTCAGCTGGGTTGAAGTGCAATCTGGACAAGTCACAGTTCTTCCAACCCTCCATTGTGTATCTTGGTTTCCACTTGTCCCGTGAGGGTATACGTCCTTTACGTCAGCACGTTGCGGCCATTACCGCCTTACCCCGGCCGTCTACGGTCAAAGAACTTCAGGCGTTTCTAGGCAAGATTGCTTATTATCACAAATTCATTCCATACGCGGCGGCGGTGGCTCATCCTCTGCATCAGCTGTTATGCAAAAACGTTCCTTTCTGTTGGTCCGATGAGTGTGAGCAGGCTTTTGTTCGCCTGAAGGCTCATTTGCAGTCGGCGCCTTGTCTTTCCACATTCCGTCCGGGTCAGCACTTGGTTCTGGCGACTGACGCGTCACAGTATGGCCTAGGGGCTGTTCTCGCCCATCGGTATGAGGATGGGTCGGAACGACCCATCGCCTATGCTTCCAAGACCCTCAACGATGCCCAACGGCGTTACTCTCAAATCGAAAAGGAGGCGCTCGCTATCATTTATGCTCTAAAAAAGTTCAGCGTTTTTTTGTACGGTTCTAAGTTTCACCTCATCACCGACCACAAGCCGCTGGTCTCTCTGTTCAGTCCCTCGGCGTCACTTCTGGATAAGGCAGCTCACCGCCTGCAATGTTGGGCCTTATACTTATCTCGTTTTCACTATGAGATTCACTATCGCCCCACGGCCCAGCACGCCAATGCTGACGCGTTGTCACGTTTGCCGATGGGCCCCGCCCCGGTTTTCAATCGAGATGAACTACTCTGTTTCCACATTGATGAGGAAGAACGTCGTGCGGTCGAGGGTTTTCCGCTTACAGGTTCGCAGGTCGCGTCGGCTACTGCGCGGGACCCGGTCCTGCGTCAGGTGATTGGTTTTATTCAACGGGGTTGGCCGGACAGGACCAAGGGCCGGGCATCGTATCCCCTTCGCAACTACCATGCCTTGCGCCTTCGTCTGTCTGTTCATGAGGGTGTTGTTCTTCTGGCCACGGATGGCGCATCTCCACGGGTCGTGGTGCCAGCTTCTCTTCACAAAGATGTTCTCAAACTATTGCATGAAGGCCATTGGGGTATTTCTCGGACTAAGTCCCTGGCCCACAGGCATGTTTATTGGCCCTGTATCGATTCGGACCTCACCCACATGGTCGCTGCGTGTGGTCAGTGTGCTCAACAACTGGCTGCACCCCGTACAATGCCCTCTCTGTGGCCTGATCCGGTGCAGCCATGGGAACGGGTGCACGCTGACTTTGCCGGCCCCTTCCTCGGCACTTATTGGCTACTGTTGATTGACGCCTTCTTGAAGTTTCCGTTTGTTGTTCGATGTCCGTCGCCCACCACTGCGGCGACGACGCTGGCTTTGTCCAAAATCTTTGCGCTAGAAGGTCTTCCATCCACGATTGTCACGGACAATGGCCCTCAGTTCTCTTCGCAGGCCTTCCATGATTTTTGTACTGGACAAGGGATTCATCATGTTACAGCACCGCCCTTCCATCCCCAATCGAACGGGGAGGTCGAGCGCCTTGTCCGTACTTTCAAAAGCCAGATGAAAGAATTCCTTACTGATTTTTCTACCGATGACGCTCTGTTGCAATTTCTGAGTTCTTATCGCTTCACGCCTCTGAGTGATCGCAGCCCTGCTGAACTCTTGCATGGCCGCCAACCACGCACTCTACTGCACCTGCTTCATCCTGTCAGGCCTAGTACTGTGTCCCCTAGTGCGGGAAAATACTCGGTGGGCGCCGACGTGTGGGCACGAGGGTATGGATCTCGCCCTAAATGGATTCCAGGGGTGGTCAAGGCTCTTCGCGGTCGCCGGCTTTGCGAAATACGTATGGACAACGGCATGGTTGTTCGCCATTACGACCAGATGCGCCCACGAGTGGTGGCCACGCCGGTGCCACGGCCCCTTCTTTCGCCTCCACCAGCCCGAGAAGCCAGTCCTGTTGCTGCTGCCGATCTCCCGTGCCTGTCGCTGCAGCCAACGTCGCTGCCGCTTCCGAGTACGCCGGAACCGGCCCCAGTCGCGACGCCGCCTTCTCCGGGACCCACCTCGCTGGAGCACACCGCCAGGTCCACGACACCTATGGATGCTGCTCCGGAGTTTTCACCCATCATCTCGTCCAGGAGGCACGTTCCACGCACAAGCTTCCGTCCTGGACATTTTCGACCATATTCTCGTGTTTCTCTGCAGGATCTTCTCGGGGTCTCCCAAGAGGCCATGGATGTCCCCGCACTGTCCGTGTCTCCAAGGAAGGGAGTGTCTTTTTTTTTCAAGGGGGGAAACGTGTTGTGACAGTGCCACGAGATTTAAAAGTGCCGCTACGTCAGTATGCGAACATGGCGATAGAGGCGCTCCGCAGCTCGGCTGAGCGCGGGAGCGCCACGTAGCTATGAACGGCGCCGGCCGCATGTCACGGCACGGCAGTTGAGTGACAGATACGGAGTTGGTAGCATGAAACCCACTATTGTTTCTACGTTTGTATATCCACGCAATTTATTAGTGATTTAAAGGTTATAACAATATGGAACCATGTATTTCAGGTGTTATTTATATGGGAAGACATTTAAAGTAGTCAGGGAACATGCACCCCTTAAAGAGTCTTTGGAGCTTAAGGACCCTTCCAGTAGGCTAGCTAGGTGGGCACTGATGTTAAATGAATTTGAGCATGAAGTTTTACACAAGCCTGGTAAGAGACACACAGACACGGATAGTTAAAGCTGGAAAGTAGCTGTGATACAGACACTGGGTCACCACCTTGTGCAATGGCAAGCAGCACAATAGGCAGATTTGGAATGTAATCAGTACAAGTTGCATCCACCTTTTGCATTATAGAATGGGTTATTGTGTAAGACAGTGCGTCTGGGACCACGGGTAGTGCATAGTAGTGGCAAAAGAAGTGCATGACCATGTGTTGTGGCAGTTGTAGAGCAACGAATACGCATGTAGTAAAGTGCTACTAGTGAATCGGTGTGTAAGGGGTTGTTTGCAATGTGTGCAGTGGGCAGGTACAAGCCCTAAGCTAAAACCTTTGCAGAGGTACCAGAACCAACAGAGACTTTTACGATTACTGGGTTGGACATCCATGGGCCATTCAACAAGACTACAGCTGGAAATCAGTTTGTGTCAACCATTATTTATCATTTTTATAGGCATGTGGAAATGACTGCAATCCCTAACCAGCAGGCAGCAACGGTAGCACACGCATTGGCCAACAGGTAGGTACTCAAATTTGGAGTGCCAGAAACTATGATCACTGATCAAGGAACAAACAAGTTCGAAGCAAGTACAATAAATCACATCAATTACATGAGCAACTGCAAGGACAAAAATGCACCAGACAGTGAAATTAGTTCCACACACAGTACGGTGGCGTAAGCAGGGTTGGTTGGATGCAGGGGGGTAGGTTATTAAAAACAATTTTCAGGACTGAGTATGTCAGGGAAATCTTGGAACTAAATGACATGATAGGCAGAGTGAGAGATGTAGCAGGGAGGAATAATGCCATCAAAAAATGGCACACTACACAATTAACCAGTTTGTAGCAAGAGGTACTGAACAATACGTTGATACTGTGAAGACAATTGACATAATGCACCTGGAAAAGACAAATAGTCTGAATCAGGACCTGGAAGTTATACAGGCTTGGGTGGATACCTCGAACCGAAGAGTGACAGTAGCATGACTGTTGCAGTCCTTCAAGGAAATTTATTCAAGTAAAAATGCTGGAGATACTACTGATTGCAGAAGATGGTGGTGGTCACATTGTGATGTCATTAACCAAATTTTAACATTGTCAGAAGGAGAGGGGTCCTACCTGTCCGACCCAAGTGCTACATGTACTGGCCAATGCGAAATACAGTTGTACTTAGGTAAAGCAGGGGATTAGGACTTCCCATGTGAATAATGGAGCCACAACCCTATTTTCAGCAAGTGCATTTGCAATGGATGTTTTCTGTAAACAATATTGAAGTTGTAGGAGAAAACTGCTACGAGCAAGGTAAGCTTTGTAAGCTTGGGAGAGCTGAACATTTGGATTTGCTCGACAGTGGAATAATTATTAATGTAATGGACTGTGATGGGCAGAGGAAACAAAATTGAATATTATGCTGCTATAATTGTAATGGCCAGAGAAGCCACTAATGATCCTTCAAGTGAAAAATCTGACCTACCTGAATAAAATGCTGGGTCCTACATGAATCATGTCCTTGAACCACCTAATGCACAGAGTAGTGGGGCATACTTCAGTAGAGCAAATGCTTTCACATGTTCAGCAAGATCAGGAGGAGCAACACATGATCAAGGCCATAGGCATCCCAACCACAAGCAGCATGTTAGTGTTGATTCTGCTTTGCACAGCCTTCATCAACCTTAGACAGAGTGTCACTGGCCAATGCAATCCTCCAGTACATCAGATACTAATGGACTGGTTAACTGTTCATATATGAGAAGGTACAACAAACGCAAAAGCTAGATGTAGTAATATGTGAATTATATTGTAGGATGTAATTAGTTGTGATTTGAAGAACAAGAAATTTAGAGTAGTGTTGAAATGAGCACTGTGGTTGCCTTATGAGCTGCCATGATGGTGTAACAAGGATGTATTCATGTAAATAGTTATTTACTGTTTTGGTGACGTTGATGGTTAAGAGATAGCGCAAGCGAGAGTGGAGGTTTTAGGCAGTAGCAGAAGGACCAATGAGCCAGCAGGCTAGGATTTGCAGGGAGAATGTGCCTTACTTTTGGAGTTTTGTTGCTTGATGTAAGAGGAAAAACTGTACAATAATCTATGTCATAAAGTTTTGGTGAAGTCTTCTGTTACAACCTGGTCACGAGTTTAGACATATGGTTCCCAAAGAGGGGAGGTACGTAATGTCATCGCTAAATTTTGGGCATTACTGAATTAAAGCAGCTCCATTGTAGCCCCTTGTGAGGCAAATGGCCAAGCACAGAGATGCTAACATGTAATTCCACAAGTGAGCCTGTTTTTACACTAAACGGCAGCCAGGTTAAGCGGTGCAATTGTGGTGACATCACAGAAAGGCCATGCAACAAAGGGCTGGCCTGCAGTATATTTCCACACCATAGGGTCAAAGAGGTGTTGATCTGTACATGCCTGGTAGCAGTGTAATGACACAGCAAGAGAGCTACCTATCACTATAAATACTTCTATTACTAGCACAGTTTGTGCAGTCTGGCAAAACCCTCCACAACATAGGGTCCAAATTAGTCTGCAACAAGCTATGGGCCACCCAGCAACCGATGCTGGTCTGGGCAGCCTGCTCCACCAGACCAGTTCACAATTCTAAGCCCATTCAATGGACTTAGGTGACACAATGGGGAGCCATCCCCCATGCTCCACAGCAACACCAAACTTCTGCCACAGAGGGCAGCAGTTCGCAGCCAGGGCAGGTACTTCCACCATCCCTCTGCACCAGGGTGAGCTTCTAACCCAGCAGCCGTGACCACCTAAGCAAATTCCACAAATGTACATGTTGCTGGCACTGCTTACTCAGCGTTACATTGTGCTAGCTCAGACACATGCTGCTCAGGAAGGTAAACAATGTTAGCAAAGCAGAATGCAGACATCAAATGGCCATACCATTGCCACAGCCTTCCAATGTCATTGGTATCAATGGTGGGTCTCACACCTGCAGAGGGTGAAGCCAGGGGTGTTGCAGCAGTCCAGCACTGTAATCCAAGATGAATAAAATTTGTTTATCTTGTGGCGAAGTTTTCTAATCACCCCTGGGTGGCACCATTGCTTCCACAACTTGCTACTCCACTATCTCTACACCATAGTGGCCCCACTCATCCCACATCAGAATAGGATGTTAAATTATTTAAGTACTGCATTCCATACAGTCTCCTATTTTCTTCATTCATAAACTGATTTGGCTTGAAGGGTACTGCACACAACCACAAATTATTCTGTAGATATTATCCTCCACTATTTATTCATCAATTCTTATTCCTAAAACTAAATTGTAATATTTGCTACATGTGTGTATGTTACAGGAAAATCATAACTAAACATACAAATAATGTGATGTTACACATCTTTCATGGTCTTTAGACACTATAAAGAATGAAAAATGTGATGTTTTCTTTTTGTTATTGCTCCAATTTATTTCTCTATATGTACCAAGCTATGCAGTTTTTCAGTACTGACAAAGGCAATTTCCTTAGAGTTAGAATTCTTCCAGGATTCTTTGAAATAGCTTAATATGGTAAGAACTTCAAACAGAGTGATACGAATCAAGCATGGTCCAAATCTGTTTGTCACATTAATGAGTAACAGTAACCTTGAATTCAGTATTTAAATAGTACCATGGGCGGATTATAGGGAGGGAAGGGAGGGGAGGGGTTGATTATCTCCCTCCACCCCTCCCACCCCCAAGAGTTGAAACTAAATTAAAATCAAATAGTAATTTTTGTAAGCTGCACCAAAGTTAAGCACACAAATTTAGAGTCTGGGTCAGTGGACTGAGTCATTTAATTCAGTATTCCCCAAGCCACCTTACTTTGTGCATCCAAGAGAATGTGCTACCTGTACCAGTGACTTGTGCTCCCACTCTTGTTTGAATTGTGGGTGCCAAATATTAGCAAGGTTTCCCAATCTATCACACCAGTGCGTGCTTTGTGTTTTCCTTAAGGCACTATCTGCTTTGTCCCCATTGTTGTCATTGCTACTATTGTTAGTCAGCTGGCCTACAATTCAGGAGCATATCCAAATAGTTTGGGCACCTTCATGTGACACCACTGAGAAGTGTTTCTCTGCAGTGCCCAAGCCTTCACACAGTGTGACTCGGTACACCGCCGTTGAGAACAGTTGCCACTGTTGCTGTGATCAGCTTTTGATGCTACTGTGAATAGCTTTGTTGGTGCCATTACTGCTATTGCTCTGCCGACATCATGTGCCGACTTTTCATAGGTGGCAATCCGAGGCTTGGCCAGTCAAATGCACCACAGAGTGACGTCATGTGAAGGCCACTACTGGAAACAATGTTCTGCCAGCAGTAGCTCAGTGTGAAGGGGATGTTCATCTTGACAGTGTGGAGTTTTTCAGTTTTGTGTGTCATTAAGTGAGTTTTGAAAATGACATCTTTCTTCTATTCAAAACAGAGGACAACATGTATGTGACTCTTTGCACATTATGATGACAAGTACTTTTTGTTCCTATATTACTTAATTTTGGAATGAGCTTTTTTCTGTGTGTTTACAATAATATTAAAGAAGTTACTCACAGAAAGGGTTGCAAATGCTACACATTTCAAGAAATTTAAAAACTTTTTTGTCTAAAATAAAACACATTTTTGCAATTGTTTTATATTTTTGTGTGCATGTTATCCCTGAATGGACACAAATAAGAAATAAAAACAGTAAATTACTTGAATTAATGCTTTAAATTCCTTGTCAAAATCTTACAAAAACTGTATAAGAAACTTTGATTGTTGTACTGTGTGATTCACAATAGCAAGCAGATCAAAAACATCTTCATTACACACCACAAGTTAATAGAACTTGAGGAGAAAGGAGCAATAACAATATAAATTTGACTGCACAATGAGGTAATATTTGAAAAGAGATAGAATATCTGTGCAATGCAGTTTGTCTCTGGAACAGATAAAAATTAAAACCTAGTTGTACACATTGTGTAAATAAAAGATATTGTTTATGAACTATTTTTAAGTATAAATTTTATTTCCTGTATTTCTTTTGTGCACCATTTACTTGACATGCAAGAAATGCTGCACCATCTTTCAGGAACAAGGTGTAATGATTGTCTCCACTTGTGAAAAATCCTTGTTCTTTGAGGCCCCAGGTAATAGGACTGTCAAGGAAGCCTTGAACATTCATACTTGTCCAACAAAGATTTCTTCTTTCTTCTGTATACTTCCTGTTACGACAATAAAAAATTATGATATTGGTGATGCTGACAACACCAAAACAATTACAAAAATAGTGCATTACAAAGATATGAAATAAAGATAGACATAACATACAGGAAAATAAAAGGGACATTTTGCAAAGTAAGAAGCAACTGTATAAATATTAGAAGTTCAGATGATAGACTAGTATTAGGCAAAGAAGGGAAGACTGAAAGGAGTAAAGACTGCATAGAGGATCTATAGAATGGAAAAAGACTTGAAGGCAGTATTACAGAAAGAGAAGAGGAAGTACATGAAATGAGATGGGAGGTATGATACTGCAAAAAGAACTTGACAGAGCTCTGAAAGGTTTAGTCAAAGCAAATCCCCTGGAGTAGACAAAATTCTGTATGAGTTACTGAGAACCTTGGGGGCCCCAATCATGATGAAAACTATTCCACCTTGTATGCAAGATATATGAGGCAGACTTCATGATGAATGTAATAATTCCCACTCCAAAGCAAGCAGATAATGACATTTGTGAATGTAATCTAACCATCAGTGTAATAAGTCATGCTTTGCATATTACTGATATGCATAATTTACAGAAGAAGGGAAAAACTGGTCAATGATGACCCTGGAGAAGATCAGTTTGGGTTCCAGAAAAATCTAGGAACTCCAAGGCCATACTGATCCTACAACTTATTTTAGAAGGTAGACTGAAGAAAGGCAAACCTACATTTACAGCATTTATAGATTTAGAGAAAGCTTTTGACAAAGCTGACTTTGACATTTTGAAGATAACAGGGACATACAGAGATTGAAAAGTTATCTTTTACAGATGTCAGATTGCAGTTATAGGAGTCAAGGGGCACAAAATGGAAGAAGTAGATGAGAAAGGAGTTATACAGTCTGTCCACTGAGCAAAATGTAGGGAAAAACCGAAGAAACATTGGAAAGGGAATTAAACTTCACGGCGATGAAACAAAAACACTGTTTGCCAATGACATAATTCTCTCAGAGATGACAACTGACTTACAAGAGATGAAATGAATAGTGTCATGAGAAGATGTTATAAGATGAATATCAACAAAATTATAACAAGGGTGATGGAATATAAACAATTTAAAGCAGGCAATGTTGGGGGAATTAGAATATGAAATGAGGCACTAAAAGTTTTACTATTTGAGCAGACAAATAACTAATGATGGCTGAAATAGAGAGGACATAAAATGCAGACTGCCAATAGCAAGAAAAACAATACTGAAAAAGAGATAACTGTTAAACCAACTATAAATCTGAGTGTTGGAAATCTTTCTTGAAGGTATTCATGTGATGGTGTAACCATGTACAGAACTAAAATGTGGACGATAAACAGTTTAGACAGAAAGGGAATAGAAGGTTTTGAAAGGTGGTGCTACTAAAGAATATTGAATAACTAATGAAGAGGTACTGAATTGAACTGGGGAAAAAGGAGTACTGGACCAAAAATAGTTCAAATGGCTCTGAGCACTATGGGACTTAACATCTGAGGAGGTCATCAGTTCCCTAGAACTTAGAACTACTTAAACCTAACTAACCTAAGGACATCACACACATCCATGCTCAAGGCAGGATTTGAACCTGTGACCATAACAGTCGCGCGGTTCCAGAATGAAGAGCCTGGAACCGCTCGGCCACCACGGCCGGGCTGTACTGGACCACAACCTGACTAAAAGAAGTGATTACTTGATAACACACATCCTGAGAACTCAAGGAAGCATTAATTTGCTAATGGAAGGAAGCATAAGGGGTAAAATCTGTGGAGGGAGACCAGAACTTGAATACAGTAAACAGGCTGCAGTAGTTACGCAGAGATGAAGAGTATTGTTCAGAATAAACTAGTGTGGAGAATTACATGAAACCAGTCTGCGGACTGAAGACCACAACAGCAACAACAACAGCTAAGTGTGTAGATACATTGTTGTTAGAGGGCCCGCAGAACCGACATGCAAGATGGGTTGCTAACCCCCCTTCCGGAAGCGTGGAGAGAAACATCACCAGCGGACAGAAACAGTAACAGACTTCCAAATAAACATGGAACTACTTCGCCAGACAACATGTGACAGTGTTCTACCAATCAGAACTCATATGACCACTGTAGCACTCTGCCGACCTGGCTTTATAAGCACGCCTAGTCTGTCAGACTGGCAGTGTTTACCAACTGCTAGGAACAGCTACCATCAGTACTTATGCCAGCCCTAGCCTTGTATTCACTTGCCTTAGTCTTGTAGTAGCACATTGTATTTTGTAGAGTAGTTTTGGTCAGTATTTTCTTCCATTGTCTTGTTTCCTTATCTCTTTTGCTGCCACAGATTTTTTTTTCTGTGTTTAAAACTTAATTTATGCCAAGAATATGTTTTTTTTTCCTTTAATTGTAATAAAGTGAGTTTAAATTGAATGTTTGTTCTTTTCGGCCGACCGCAGCATACTACAGTTACTGGTGACGAGGATGGGATTTTCATTTTTGAATGGAATGGCCTCCTCTGAGGAGCTTCTTCAGTCCTAGGTAGAAACTTTACAACAGATTCAGGCAACAGTTACACGTTCAGAAGTTCACTCTGACTCACCAGCGTTGTAAGCAGCAGCCCATAGGGTTGATTCCATTGCAGGTAAATTGAACATGTTGCACGTGGCTCCAACGACGTTTCTGGCATGTGGGATCCATGATGAAACTTGAAGTCAGGCTTGCTCTCTCTCTCTCTCTCTCTCTCTCTTTTTTAAAGCAGCAGTCGGTCCACATGTACACATGTATATCATTTAATTCAATAATTGAACCCTGAGCAGCCCCTCGAGATCTCTCATTTACTCACATTAAGGGCTGTCTTTTTGAGCGCTTTGACGCACAAATACATGTCACCCCCACCTGTCAGACTTTCTTTTCTTGTCGAAAGTCTTCAGGTCAGACTTATCGGGAATGGATTACAATGCTCCAGAGTCTCTCCCGCGATTGTAAATTCCATTGTTCCAACATCGCCTGCAGCCTTATGCCTCTTCGTTGATTCATGATATGGTGATGTTTCACACACCAGACAAGGGTCTTCAGTCTGATATTTTGAAGTTACAGGACCCGTGTCCCTCGACACCTGTCTGCCGATCATTCATGTGTTTGAACAGTCTCACTGGCTACAACCACTGCGTCTTGATCAAGCTGTTTTCGCAGCTTGCCAGTTGCCTGGCGCCGAGTGTGAGCCTCATCTATCCATTGGCCCACTCCACAGCAGGAAGTCTTTCACTCGCCTTCCATCCTGTCTGGACTGTTTCCAGACTCAGCAATGGTCGGAGTGCTCCCACCAGCGAGCAAGATGTATGGCTTGCAGTCGAGTGGGCCACATCGCCGTGGTGTGTCAGGCTTCACAAAAACATCATGTTGATGCCATGCTTCCTAGGGATGCACAGGCTCGTCACAAATCACCACCTCAGGACCTGGAAGCCTCGCACTCCATTGACGGTCAAGTATTCTCAATCATTCCCCAATCAGGTGCCCATTTTCTCATTACCTTGGAGGTTGCGCATATTCCGGTGGTCTTCCAAATTGACACTGCATCATCTGTCTCTATTGTGGATGGTGCCATATACCAACATTTGGGCTTGCCAGTTTTATCTCCGTACACTCGCTTCTTGCAAAGTTTCAGTAATCACTCTACATCCATCCACACAAATCTCTTACAACGGTCATTCCTTCACCGCTCAGTTTTTGGTGGCCAGATACCCTGGAGCTACTAATCCCCTGGGTGTGGAAATTTTTGGTCGTCTGGATTTACCATTGCAGTACGCAGTACAAGCGGTGTCAATTCCCTCATCAGATACTCTCATCGCCCCGTTGCTCAGAAAATATGACACATTGTTCCCATCCTCCATACCAGGGGTGAAGGGTTTCATCGTGTATGTTCAGCTTCTTCCCTCTGCTGTTCCTCATTTTCTTAAGGCCCACCTGGTCCTCTTCGCTCTCCGAGACAGGCTCCAGGTGGAACCTTGCCGCTTACAGGATGAAGGCATCCTTTTTCCCATTGCGCACAGTCACTGGGCGATGCCTATTGTGATAGTCGAGAAGCTGAATGGTGCTTTATGCATCTGTGGCAATTTTAAGGTCACGGTCAATTCTCAGTCCGTCATCGATGACCATCCTGTCCCATCGGTGGATGACGTACTCACACCTCTCACGAGCTCGACCGTTTTTGCCAAAATTGATTTGCGCAATGCTTATTTGCAGCTGCCTTTGGACGAGGAATTGCAGCAGATCCTAGTCATCAGTACCCCGTGTGGCCTTTTTCGATAGAACTGCCTCCTATTTGGCACTGGCAGCAACCTGTAATTTTCCAATGTTATTTGGAACAGCTCACAAGCCAGGTGCCCGGGGTGGCCAATTATCTGGATGACGTCATCGTCCGTGGCTCATCAGCGGTGGACCTTACGGACAAGCTGGACCAGCTGTTTCTGGTTTTTTCCAAGGCTAATCTGCATTGCCAGAAAGAAAAGTGTGACTTTTTGGAGCAAGAGGTCAGCTATCTCGAGTTAACGATTGATGCCTGCGGCCTACATGCCTCTTACGAGTATGTCGAAGTGATTCAAAACCTGCCTCCTCCCACCAACATGAAGCAACTGCAGTCTGTCCTCAGTCAAATCAACTATTATCGGCATTTTATACCCCATGCTGCTGAGATTCTAGTACCCCTGACTGGGTTATTGTGCAAGAGTGTGCGTCGGGTTTGGGACATGGCATGTGAGCTGGTTTTCACATGTCTCAAGTCAGCTCTCTCCTGCCCTCTTTGTCTGGCTACTTACGATCCTTCCCTGCCCCTCATCATCGTCGCCGATGCGTTGGACTATGGCCTGGGTGTGGCCCTCTCACAAGTGGTTGACGGTGTTGAGAGGGTAGTGGTTTTTGCATCCAAAAAATTGACCGACGCTCAAAGTAAATATAGTCAAATCGAAAAGGAAGCTTTTTGTCTTGATGAAGTTCTATGATTTTGTGTATGGTCATTTCATGCTGCCGATCACAAATCTTTGCTTTTTTTGTTTCACCCAGGTGCTGCAGTGCTCACCCTGATGGTGTGCTGCCTCCAGCATTGGGCGCTCTTCCTGGTGATGTTCGACTTTGATATTGTCTACCGAACTTCTGAACAGCATGCAAATGCCGATTTTCTGTCCTGGCTGCCTGCCGGGGTGGACTGTGAGTTTGACGCTTCCCCCTTGGTGTGTTTCCATGGGAACCTGGACATGGATGCAGCTCTGGATGCCCTTCTGTTGGATGTCAACGCAGTCCGGCAGGCCACTGCTCAGTATCAGACACTGTAAATTCTCACACTGCAAATTCTCCGCCACTAAATCACAGCGGGTTGGCTGACCAGGCATCACATTATCTGCAATGCAGAGGTCCAGCACTTTTGGGATCATTGGCACAGTGATGCTGACATTCCCCAGATGGTCATATCACATGTGTTGTGCCGTCACGTCCTTGATGTTCTCAATACTGGTCATTGGGCATTGTTCTCACCAAACAGCTGGCCTACCGACACCATTATTGATGTGGTATGGATAAAGACATAGCATCCCTCATGTCAGCCTACAGCACGTGCCAAACGTATCAGGCAGCACCCTCGCGCCAGTGTTTTTCATGGCCGGATGTTGCTGTCCATGGCAACATCTCCATTTGGATTTCGCAGGACCGTTTCATAGTTCCCAGAAGCTCATACTGTTCAACTCTGGGTCGGGATACCCTTACGTCTCCCGCATGATGTACACCACTTCTGCTGACACTATCAAAATTCTCCGGTGCCTCTTTGCTGTCAAGGGACTCCCCAAAACAACTGTTATGGATAATGGTCCACAGTTTACTTCAACCGAGTTTAAGCAATTCTGTACTGTCAATGGAATTTCCCTTGTCCTTACCACCTGATTTCACCCTGCATCAAACAGCCGGGAGGAATGTTTTGTGGGGACATTCAGGACCCAGCTTGATAAGCTGCTGAGCCATCACCCGCTGGAGGAGGCTGTGCTTTTTTTCTTGGCTACATGCTGCGCCGCCCCCATGCCAGTAAAACTTCAGTGGAGATACTCCACTGTCGACCAATCCACTCCCCCTTATCTTTCTTAGTTCCAGAGGCTTCTCACCCTCCTGCCCGCATGCTGACACACTCCTTTCACACCGAGCAGGAGGTCTTGGCGGGGACCTTCTCTCATCCATGGGCATGCTGGGTGCCTGGCGTCATCACCAGGCTCTGCAGCTGGGCGATGGCGTCTCTCCGGTGGGCCGACATGTCTGCAGCCTGCCGGCACCTCAACCAGATCTACCCCTGTTTGGTGGACCGCGACGCCCTGTGGGAGCTGCTGACCACCCTGTGGCAGAACCTTTGCTTTCGCCTCCGCCTAAGCTGCATTCTCCGCTGCCAGCTGCCCCTGCTGCATCACCATCTCCCGCTCCCTCGGACATCGACCAGGATGCCCTTACTCCTATGGACATTTGTGGTGCTGTGTATTCCCCCCCCCCCCCCCCCCCCCCCCACCATCCCCCAAGGTGGAGAAATGTCGTAGTGGCCCCTTATTGTCAGTAGAGAGTCTGCAGAACCAACAAGCAAGATGGGTTGCTAACCCCCTTTTCGCAGAGTGGAGATATACACCGCCAGCAGATAGAAACAGTAACAGTCTTTCCAAATAAACACAGAACTATTTCGCCAGACAACAAGTGACAGTGTTCCACCAAACAGAACTCATACGACTGCTGTAGCACTCCATCGACCTGGCTTTATAAATAAGCCTAGACCGTCAGACTGGCAGTGTTTACCAACCGCTAGGAACAGCTCTGGCCAGTACGTACACTGGCCCTAGCCTTTTATTCACTTGCCTTAGTCTTGCAGTAGCATGTTGTATTTTGTAGAGTAGTTTTGGTCAGTATTTTCTTCCATTGTCTTGTTTCCTTATCTGTATTGCTACCACAGAGTTGTGGTTTTTCTTGTTTGTTCTGCATTTAAAACTTAGTGTATGCCAAGAAGGTGTTCAACAGCTCTTCCGAGCCCTTTGCTGTCTCTGATAGAATTACAATGTCATTGGCGAACCTCAACGTTTTTATTTCTCCTCCATGGACTTTAATACCTACTCCGAATTTTTCTTTTGTTTCCTTTACTGCTTGCTCAATATACAGATTGAATAATATCAGGGATAGGCTACAACCCTGTCTCACTCCCTTCCCAACCTCTTGCTTCCCTTTCATACCCCTTGACTCTTATAACTGCCATCTGATTTCTGTACAAATTGTAAATAGCCTTTCGCTCCCTGTATTTTACCCCTGCCACCTTCAGAATTTGAAAGAGAGTATTCCAGTCAACATTGTCAAAAGCCTTCTCTAAGTCTACAAATGCCAGAAATGTAGGTTTGCCTTTCCTTAATCTCTCTTCTAAGATAAGTTGTAGGGTCAGTATTGCCTCACGTGTTCCAATATTTCTGCGGAATCCAAACTGATCTTCCCTGAGGTCGGCTTCTACCAGTTTTTCCATTTGTCTGTAAAGAATTCATGTTAGTATTTTGCAGCTGTGACTTATTAAACTGATAGTTCGGTAATTTTCACATCTGTCAACACCTGCTTTCTTTGGGATTGGAATTATTATATTCTTCTTCAAGTCTGAGGGTATCTCGCCTGTCTCATACATCTTGCTCACCAGATGGTAGAGTTTTGTCAGGACTGGCTCTCCCAAGGCCGTCAGTAGTTCTAATGGAATGTTGTCTACTCCTGGGGCCTTGTTTCGACTCAGGTCTTTCAGTGCTCTGTCAAACTCTTCACGCAGTATTGTATCTCCCACTTCATCTTCATCTACATCCTCTTCCATTTCCATAATATTGTCCTCAAGTACATCGCCCTTGTATAGACCCTCTATATACTCCTTCCACCTTTCTGCTTTCCCTTCTTTGCTTAGAACTGGGTTTCCATCTGAGTTCTTGATATTCATACAAGTGGCTCTCTTTTCTCCAAAGGTCTCTTTAATTTTCCTGTAGGCAGTATCTATCTTACCCCTAGTGAGATACCATATTTACTCGAATCTAAGCCGCACTCGAATCTAAGCCGCACCTGAAAAATGAGACTTGAAATCAAGGAAAAAAAATTTTCCCGAATCTAAGCCGCACCTGAAATTTGAGACTCTATATTCAAGGGGAGAGAAAAGTTTTATGCCTCACCTCCAAATCGAAACAAAGTTGGTCCATTGTAATATGAGACACAATTTAGGTCGAATGAATGACGATACTGCTACAGTAGTTCGGTTTGAGTCGTAAGCTTAGCAGTTAAACTTTACCAGGTAGCCATTGCTATGCGTCAGGCACTCCGTCCTCGTTTATCAGGTACCCTTCCTTTTTCACGCGCTTCGTCTGGTTTGAATTGATTGCTTATTTTTCTTTGATCTGATAAGTGCCGTTCTCTTTGTTATAGGTGTTTATGTCACTCTAAGCTGAAAATGCATTACTGTACTGTGTCCTGCATTGTTTATCGCATTCTGGTAATGAGTGTTTACGGCCTATCGCCGCTCGCGGCATGGCTTGCTTTTGTGTGTGCACTACCGCCGCGAGAGAGAGAGAGAGAGAGAATCGTCACATTAGCGAATCAATAGCAAGAGACTATTTGTTGTTAGTTACACTGTTGCTTTCTTTGATAATGATCAACAAGAACCAAATAATAGACTGCGTATGACAGATGATGTTCTGAACGAGAGT
Source organism: Schistocerca cancellata (assembly GCF_023864275.1). Taxonomy (NCBI): domain Eukaryota; kingdom Metazoa; phylum Arthropoda; class Insecta; order Orthoptera; family Acrididae; genus Schistocerca; species Schistocerca cancellata. The sequence goes on along the minus strand of NC_064627.1, from coordinate 702,258,410 downwards.
TTAGCGAAAATTTTTCTCCGTTTGAAAATCTTTGCAGACGCCTCTTTAGTACATTACATTCTGTACAGAAATTAGAGTCATCTTAGATTTAAAAATCTAGTCAAGTGCCGTGCTTCATTTCTGACTGTATCACTATTAGGCATAAGAATAATACGAATATAAACATGACATGGTATGTAAATTCTTCCACGTTTGCTGTTGTCTCACACTAGTTTCGTAGTTTATTAGGCAGACAGGATTTAAATGACATAGCAGCAAACACGAAAGAATACATGGCAAAATGTTTATATTCGTATTAATCTTATGGTGAAGAGAATACTGCATGTGATTCACAATTCATAGAAGTTCCTATTAGCAACCATCTCTTCTCACAGGTAGGAAAAAATTCAGAACGTAGAGTTGGCCATATTGACAAACATCCCAGTCTTGCCAGTCGGATTTTCGTAGCCCATTGAAATGCTGTTACATTCAAAGAAGAACAATACGGAATTTATATTTACTTCGTTGGATAATGTATGAAAATGCAGTGGTCGAAACTCGGAGCGGAGAAAAAAGCTCGTCTTCCACCTTTTTTTAATTTATTTTCTGACGCAGAGGTTTTGGTGCCAGTATTTATCTTTGTGCTTGCAAAGCATGCCTGCGTAGCGCTACATATATTCGACAGCAGAAGTTAGTTGTGGCGGCACCTACCAACATTTTTCAGAACTTCCGCTTACTTTGCACTCGATTCTAAGCCGCAGGCGGTTTTTTGGATTACAAAAACCGGAAAAAAAGTGTGGCTTAGATTCGAGTAAATACGGTAAGCCTCTACATCCTTACATTTGTCCTCTAGCCATCCCTGCTTAGCCATTTTACACTTCCTGTCGATCTCATTTTTGAGACGTTTGTATTCCTTTTTGCCTGCTTCATTTACTGCATTTTTATATTTTCTCCTTTCATCAATTAAATTCAATATTTCTTCTGTTACCCAAGGATTTCTACTAGCCATCAACTTTTTACCTATTTGATCCTCTGCTGCCTTCACTACTTCATCCCTCAGAGCTACCCATTCTTCTTCTACTGTATTTCTTTCCCCCATTCCTGTCAATTGTTCCCTTATGCTCTTCCTGAAACTCTGTACAACCTCTGGTTTAGTCAGTTTATCCAGGTCCCATCTCCTTAAATTCCCACCTTTTTGCAGTTCTTCAGTTTTAATTTACAGTTCATAACCAATAGATTGTGGTCAGAGTCCACATCTGCCCCTGGAAATGTCCTACAATTTAAAACCTGGTTCCTAAATCTCTGTCTTACCATTATATAATCTATCTGATACCTTCTAGTATCTCCAGGATTCTTCCATGTATACAACCTTCTTTTATGATTCTTGAACCAAATGTTAGCTATGATTAAGTTATGCTCTGTGCAAAATTCTACCAGACGGCTTCCTCTTTCATTTCTCTCCCCCAATCCATATTCACCCACTACGTTTCCTTCTCTTCCTTTTCCTACTCTTGAATTCCAGTCACCCATGACTATTAAATTTTCGTCTCCCTTCACTACATGAATAATTTCTTTTATCTCATCATACATTTCATCAATTTCTTCATCATCTGCAGAGCTAGTTGGCGTATAAACTTGTACTACTGTAGTAGGCATGGGCTTCGTGTCTATCTTGACCACAATAATGCGTTCACTACGCTGTTGGTAGTAGCTTACCCACACTCCAATTTTTTTATTCATTATTAAACCTACTCCTGCATTACCCCTATTTGATTTTTTATTTATGACCCTGTATTCACCTGACCAAAAGTTTTGTTCCTCCTGCCACCGAACTTCACTAATTCCCACTATATCTAACTTCAGCCTATCCATTTCCCTTTTTAAATTTTCTAACCTACCTGCCCGATTAAGGGATCTGACATTCGACGCTCCGATCCGTAGAACGCCAGTTTTCTTTCTCCTGATAACGACGTCCTCTTGAGTAGTCCCCGCCCGGAGATCCGAATGGGGGACTATTTTACCTCCAGAATATTTTACCCAAGAGGATGCCATCATCATTTAACAATAGAGCTGCATGCCCTTGGGAAAAATTAGAGCTGTAGTTTCCCCTTGCTTTCAGCCGTTCGCAGTACCAGCACAGCATGGCCGTTTTGGTTAGTGTTGCAAGGCCGGATCAGTCAACATCCAGACTGTTGCCCCTGCAACTACTGAAAAGGCTGCTGCCCCTCTTCAGGAACCACATGTTTGTCTGGCCTCTCGACAGATATCCCTCCGTTGTGGTTGCACCTACGGTACGGCTATCTGTATCACTGAGGCACTCAAGCCTCCCCACCAACGGCAAGGTCCATGGTTCATGGGGGTACGATGGTCTTGTTACGAATTATAAAAGGTAATTGTCTGTATTTTCTGTTTGCATGAATCATGACGGGGAGTGAGTAAAGCAAAAAGGTAAAGATTAAGGAAAAATTTTGGAAAGTAATAAGAATTGGATGCAGGGTACGTAAAATTTTCCACATTAAGTTGTTTTGTTAGGTGCAGCAAAGCTAGGATGGCTACGGAAGTTGCTTGAATGGTTGCACTTGGTAGCGCCTCTTTTGATGTAGGTAGAAATCTTCTGCTCATTATTCCCTTCCTTGAATTTTATTGTGAAAAATTTACAGGAAATTTGCAGTGTGATACATATTGTCATTAAAACTTAAAGAATTGCAATACAATAGTTTGCAGTTCATAATAGATGTAAAACAGGCTTTGACATCACGTAAATTACAATTATCAACTGTAATAATTAGCATATGAAATTTTAACATTTTTGTGAAATTTTTATTTTTTTTCATATTCATACAACATTGCCAAAAAATAGATGCCCATTGTTGATAGAGACTGCGAAAACGCCATCAGCTTGGATAGCATAGAATTGCGTGATCGAACATTTGAAGTTCAGGCATCACGCATGCCTACTGCAGAAGGTTGAAGTAGGTCAGAGATGAGTGTCGCAGGTGTGATAAATGACAGTGATGCACCACAGCAGAATAACCTTGATGACACAATATTTACAACTGATGAGACAATGTCACACATCTCCCAGAGCGACATACTACTCATGAATGAAACATTGGAGAGAGATTCCAATATGAATTTTGACAACACGTTACGAACATACTTGGTCACAACACAAACATTAACTTCGAAAGTACAGCTGACAGCAACCACCATAGTACAACTAATGCACTACTATGGCCGTTATTATCAAACATAAACACAAAATTAGATAGTATCAATACAAATTTCAGTGATATGAAACAAGATATGAACATGGTAAAACAGCAACAAAACACTGCTACACAAGATCTAAATACAAAGAAACAAGAACAAAAACAAGGATTTGAAGATTTGTAAGACACGGTCTCACAGGAGTTCGATGACTTAGAGAAAAATTTTCACACTGAAATTGACAAAAAATTGAATGATATGAAAAAAAAAAAAAAAAAAACAAGTAAAGCATGGAGTACTTTCTGAATTTAAAGGTAATATTACAGAGTTAAGACAGAAGGTAGAATCTTTTAATGACCCTCATTATCTAGTAGAGCAACAGATAAAGAAAATCACAGATGCAAACACAGACATGGAAGCCTCACAAAGCCAGTTGTGTTTGACAGTAAAAAAGGTAACCACTATTCTTAACAAACTAAAGACCCTGAAGGAGTACCTCTAGCTGGAGAAGAACTTACTTTGATAGTAGCTACATTAGAAGTTGACTCTCAGCATGTGCTAAGAAGGAGAGAGAGAAGATCAATGAAAATCTGAGTGATATAATTAGTCAAACTGAAGCAAGTACGTTAGATAAGGGTAATACCATTGCAGATTACGGAGTAACAGAAAAAAAAAACCACCTAGTTTTGGTAGGGAACAAGTCAATTTTTACAACATATTGTGTCAGAACATCGCATATTACCTGATCTGAAAAAATGTGATGCCTTACGCAATTGTCCAGCTCCAAGGAATAAAGAACAACTAACAGCTTTTTTAGCAGTAACATCCTTCTTTCATAAATTTGTACTGCAGCCATTGATGAACAGTGATACATTGCTCAACTTTTTTGAAAAATAGGTCTTGGTTATGGGATTATAAGTGTCAAGAGGACTTTAATAACATTAAGCATGTATTAGTCAATGCAAACATTCTTAGCCACCCTGATAAGTCTGAGGACTTTTGTTTATGGTCAGATGCCTCACCGGAGGGGCTGGGGGCATGCTTGTTCCAGACATGAGAAGAAGAAGAAGAAGAAGAAGAAGAAGAAGGTAAAGAAGTACCAAAGGTCATCAGTTCTGCTAGTCACACATTATCAGAAGCAGAAAGATCTTACTCTGTGTCAGAAGTGGAAGTTTAGCTGTAACATGGGCATTTAAAATGTTTGAATATTTTTTGTGGGGCATGAACACTAAAGTTTAGTGTGACCATCAGTCACTGTCATTACTTTTAATATGTAACCTATTGCACCGTAGATTAGCTAGGTGGTGTCTATATTTACAAGAATTCAATTTCAAGATCATTTATATTAAAGGAAGTCAGAATGTTATTGCAGATGCCTTGTCCAGGTTACCATAAGGTTTAGAGGAATTTGGTGAATTAAAAGAGCAAGATATAGAACTCAGAAAATTATTAATGCAAGGTACAACACAACAGTCTGATTACCATAAGTTTTGTAAGCAAATGAAAGTTATACAACAGCAAGATTGTAGATGGAGGAAAGTCATGCAAAACCTTAAGCAGGATGAAGGTGGAAATGTAAGTAAATGGTATCAGGAGTACAAGGGCACTTTGTTTCATAGGAAACATGAAAAATCTCATCAATGGTGTGTGTGCGTATTCCTGAAGATTATGTCGACGACTTTAAAAGACACAAACATGAAGTATGGAGACATTATGGAGTAGGCAAATGTACTGAAAAAATTGCAACACTTTGTTATTTTCCAAAGTTGAGAAGGTGAGTCCTACAGGTATTAAGAAAATGTGCAATATGTCAAAAATCAAAACAGTCCATTGTGTCAAAATATACTGAGCTACACCCAATACTCAACAAAAACCCTCTAGATATAGTATCCCTCGACATAGCTGGTCCATATCTGTGAAGTAAAAGAGGAGTAAGATATGTAGTAGCACTATATGATATTTTTTCTAAACATATCAAAAATGTATGCCTCTGAAAATGCAACAGCCACAGTGTGGTTTCAGTTGCCTAAGACTGCAGTCGTGTGTGTGTGTGTGTGTGTGTGTGTGTGTGTGTGTGTGTGTGTGTGTGTGTGCGCGCGCGCACCTGTGCATCTATTGTTGACAAAGGCCATTGGCCAAAACCTTTTAAGTGTGAAAATCTTTTTATTGTGCCTGTCTGCTACTCAGCAACTCCGCTATATGGTGAGTAGCAACTTTTCTTCTCATAACATTGTTACATTCCATCCTGGATTTTTCATTGTTTGATTGTCTTGTGTATGTCCATACTCAAATTGGTCTTGTACATATCTGCCATATGAAGAGTCAGGGTCATGTTTTCAGAAAACCAAGCAGAATGGCCATCTTAAGTGGTGGGTGAAAGATCAAATTCACAATATTTTCTCACAATGGAGACTATTTTTGAAGACTCGTAATGTATGCTAGGAAGGCCACAAAATGAAATCTTTCCTTGTCAGCATCTTGAACTGCGATGATTGGCTTCAGTTTGTATTGCAAAGCATTATGGCTTTTATGAGGTCAGTAGCCTTTATCTTCAGACACTCTCTACAGATGTGTGAGTTCCTCAAGCATTTGGGACTCATTACACCATCCACCTGTGAAAGATGATGACAACTGCCCACTAAATCCCTGGGTGCATACTTGCACTAAACAGCACATCCACAAAGCCACCAGTTTTGCTGTGAGCCAACACATCCAAAAAAGTGAGGCATCTGTCCTTTCTTATCTCCATGATAAATTGAATGGTCTCATGTATGGAACTAAGATGATCAAAAAATTGATATAGTTGGTCTCTGCCTTGAGGTCATACTACAAAAGTATCATCCATATACCTAAAGAAAATATTAGATTTAAAACAGCAGAGTCAAGCACCTTCTCCTCAAGTCTTTGTAGAATCTCTGTTATGAAACCTGATAATGGATGATTGCCATCAAAAGCTAATCATCAACAAATTTTATGTGCAAATGAGACTGCATACTGTGTACTACTTCTCTTCAAAATCTTCCATAAACAAGTTGATCAGCATGGGTGACAAGGGGCTACCCATGATGATGTCATCAATCTGTTCATAACATTAAAACATTAAACTAAAGACAATAAGCTAACAACATACCGTAAAATTTGTAGAAGCTTTAGAATGGGCTTTTTAGTGAAGAATCCTTGCCAGCTCACATAAGCAACTTGGCCAAATAGTTTACAACCATCAGGAACACTGTAGGCTGACAAAAAATCCTCTCTTGGCTCCAAATTCCTATTTATAAGGAAACAATAGTTAAATACATATATCTGGTTTCTTGTTTAAACATACATTGTAAAACAAGAGTTAAATATGAAGGTGTAATAAATTTTTTCAAATGGAAGAAACTTTGTCAAAGCAATAATTAGAACAGAGTCCCTCTAAAAGAAAACCAGGGTGGTATTTGGTAAAAGAGGGCCTTCTCCCTTTATTTGTCTATTATCAGGTCAGAACAAATACAGTACTTAACAAGTATTCTCACAATGATAAACGTTAGCCAATGAGACAATGGAATTCAGATGATTAAAAATTGAATTTTGAGAGATTTTGTACACAATTTTACCAAATAAGAATTTATTATAGTATTTAAAAATGTTTGTGAAAAAATTCTATTACAGATGCCCCACAATTTCTTACAAACCTCATACCCGTAACTCTTACAGTGATAACAGAAATTACATCATGCCAAAAAATAAACAATGCTTATGAATCACTAGAATTTATTCACATTAAAAATTTATTTGCTTTTTACATACAAAAGTAAAAAGGAGAGAAAAAAAAAATGGAATGTGTGGAATGGTCTCATAGTTCATCAGTGTGGTAAGTCCTAGTATGTTATAAAATGACATGTTCCATGATTAATGTGTATCAGACACAGACATTTAATAGAATAAAAATAAAAGCAAAATAAATAAAGATTACTGAGAACATCTGATGTAGTAGGCACGAAGGTGCAAAAATATTGGCATGAGATAGCAAGTGAAGAAGGACTGCATTAGATAAGTGCAAGGGAATATGAAAAAGTAAGCTGCTGGGCCAGAAGAGATTACTTTCATGCCAGCAAGCTGTCACATCTGCTGTAACAGTAGTTTGCTTCGCCAGGTACTGACCTGCAGCTAATCACCGTTCTGAGTGTCTAAGGACCAAACACCCTCTGTCTCTTGCCAAACATCACTACAGTCTAAATTATTGCTGCTGTTTACAAATCCATAGTTCTTGTATTTCAATTTTAGTGCTTTTGCACTTTGGATACTTAAAAAATATATTTGTCAAAAGTGAGAAATACATGCACAAAAACAGTAAAAATCTAGAAGGCTCTATTGGGTGAAGTACATAGTGGAATATATCTCCATTTACTAATTCTGTGTCACTTTAAATAATCTATCTGATTTATCTAAATAATTTATCTCATGAGTATATATTTTGAGCTGATATAGTTGTTCTACAGTAAATTCCATTTCTGCAAAGGAAACATTATCACTTGTAAAATATCCTCAAAACCAAATTGTTTAATTGAAACAAATCTGCCTTGTGTATTATTTCAACATTATATTTTTAAATATATTAATTTCATTACTTGAAAGATCCAAGGATGCAACCATTATTTAAAAATACTATTATCAATGAATAATTCCTATTTGTAAACTAATTTACAAAACTTATGTTTGGAAATCCTATCATTGTTAATTTCACCGAACAATTTCATTTAACCGAATACTTAATGAAATTTTAATGTCAGAAAGGTCAAATGTTGAAATTGTCATAGATTTGTTAAGAATGTGTATCAGCCTTACGCACAATGCAGTACTGTCTTCATGTAAGACTGCAACTTACATCAAGAGTGATGATGGTAGTTTTTATTGATGCAGTGATTCCCACTGTCACTACATAATACTAGAAAACTTGAAACTTTTAAGCTCCTTTGCCACTTGCATACGATGAGTTAGCACAATTATTGACTCCAATTTGCAGCAGTAATGTTATGGCTACATAATACATTGGTTTGCAGTTAAGCCTGCCAAATCTATGAAAGACTGAAGTGAAATTGAAAATTATGAGCATCCAATGCTTTCTTTCAGTCTATAACATATTATTCAGTTTTTTTCATCATAAGACTGCACTAGCTTACTGTTTACAGTATTGAACTTACAACATAGTTGCAAAATCACACACTCTGTTCTTTTGCACACAGCTCTCCTTCAGCAATTCGTGATGAACTAATTCCACTTTCATGGAAAAATGCAGATATTTTCAATAAAGAATAACAAAAATTTTAGTGGGAGTTAATGTATGGAGGTATTTAATGAAAAACTTCAGTTCAACAAATATCCATAAAATGTGACAGAGAGCAATTTTACACTATACTTTTTCATCAAATTCAGAATATATTAAAGTCATTTCCATGAAACATCAGTAGGATAGTGTACACTTTGCTATAATATTGCTTCGAAAGGATCACATTATGGGGTGTACATAAAGAGCTCCACTATTTGAATTTGTCATGGTCATGAGTCAAAAGAGGAAAATTTTATGGCAGAAGGCTAAAACTTCCTACAGCATAAACCTTGATTATATTTATTATTACTGTAATGTAAATAGTTATTGAATCTTGAGTATTGAGTCTTCAAGGACTGCAAAGCACAGTGTATTTTTGTTTTGTAATTTACAGTTTAGCAAAAAGGTAAATTTAAAAATTGCTAACTGATGATCTTTTTGCGATGAGCAACTGTTCATTATAATAAATGAAAGCTACACTTGGAAAAACAGGTGGATTTGAATTACAGAATCAGTGCATATGGTGTACTGCAAGCTCAAATGAGGGTGCTAGTATTTTAGTCATATTCTGAGCTGTAGCTGCACTTCTTGTAACAATGGTGAATAAAAACATATTAAAACAATATTCTTGATCATAATAACCATCATCATTATTGTTTGTTCCCCTGCTATTGACCATTCTTCCAATTGGTAAAAAAGTTTCTTATACTCAGGTGGAATATCTCTCTTCACTTTCAATATATCCATTTTTCAGGATACCCTAACTCACTAAGAAGTACGGGGTCCTTAGTGAAACAGTAAAGGAGTTGAAATATCTCTCTGACAGCACCATCAATGAACTGCTCTACTTTTACTTACCCAGGAAAATGTGTATCATACTCAAAACTCATTAATGTAGAAGAGGAAAAAGAAATCTTATGTTCCTTAGGAAATTTTTCCATACCCGATTCAGAAAGGCAAGACTTTTTAAAATAGACAGGCTACCAGTTTTTAAATACTAATATAACAACATTGTCAACATTTTCCCTTGAGAATCTACTTGAAGCCTTTTTTTATCTTTATGGCATATTTTTCAAGTATACAATAGGTCCCGGCATGATGGCTCACCTGCTTTTTTGCATCCCATCTCTACCATTTAGGAGAAAACTACATCTGTGTATAGGGAAGTACTGTTTCACCTTCTCAAATCTCCCAGTTGATACAAGTGTTAAACAAAAGTGAATCATTGTGTTATTCTTATTCTAAACAGCACACCTGTTGGAGAAGAGGTTAGTTCATTCACATTTTTTGGGATATGTTTCTGGATATATTGATATAGAAATGTGCAAATTTCATTTCCACTTTCCTGGCTTTGTCCTCATGGTACTCAAAATAATGTGAGTGCTTTTCAAATTTTGTGTATTAAAAATATTGTCCCGTAGCTTTTCCACATAAAGGCCACCACAAACAGAAATACTTGATAACTGCAAATTTTGTATGTAGTCAAATTTCATCCACAATCGTTATTTTTCTTTTCAAAGTGTTCAGAAACTTTAATAACTTTATTGCAAAATTTTTTAGAGCTTCTAGACCAACTAGAGTGTTACAGGTTGTCAAACTTAACAAGAACATTTACACGTGAAAGCAGCAACAGGCCACCAATGTATTCTGCACTCAATTAAATGCCCTTCCATATAGTCACTGCAAAAAGGGCATGAGTCAATGACTCATGACCTTTCTACATGGTGTGACGATTTCAAAGTCTGATACTGATGCCATTTGATGTTTGGCTACAGACCTCCTTGTATGTACTAATCTGGCTACCCTTCATCACCCAGTTCCAATATATAGCTAAGTTTTGTAAAAAAGGTTGATTCATGACCTTTCCTCAATGACTGATTCATTTGTGGATTTAATTACATCCGTGATAGAAATCATGATACACTGGTATCTCTGGCCATTTGTTTCTATGAATACTACCTTGCAGTGGCAGCAGAGTACTTGCCAAATGTTGATGCATTTATTACAGCAGATGCTGTTTACTTCACAAATAGAAATTAGTTTCAAAAATACATCTCCTAAGAAGCTTAAAGATATCAGTATGTACTTAATAAATCATAATTCTTCCAACTAGGTAAAGTAATGACTATAATGCAAGCCCATGACCTTCCTACTGGCCTAACTGCAGGTAAAATGCAGCGTTTCTTTGTCATGACACTAGATGGGTAGTGTGATGGGGCCCATCACAGTGGCCACCATTTTCACTGGGAAGGATCCCCAGTACATATTTAATACCAGCCTTAGTGGACCTGGGACCATCCTGGAGTCATTGGAATGAGGAAAATTTCTTGCTCCAATCTGCGACTGAACCAGGGACTTCCAGTGCCGGAGTCTAGTGTTTTACCCACTAGACCGCCATGGCCACAATGTTACTGATAGAGTATTAAAATCTTATATTGATCAATATTTTCTATTATTATTGTTTTTACTATTATTTTATTTTTACTAGTAGGGCCTGCAGCATGAACTAAGTGAAAATATAAAATTTTATAAGAAGTGAATTCCAGCAGCTGCAACATAATTTTTATTTGCTTATATTTAGGGATTACTGCACAACAGGCTTGGCTTTTTTGCCTTACAATTCCATTTTCAAGTGCACCTGTGGGTGCTGTGAACAATGAGTATTATGTATGTCTTACTGATGATCGATAACATTTTTACTTATGTATAAGTGGAGTTCACAATCTTATGGCATCCAAGGGCCAATTGTGAGCTGTCTGTTATGAAATGATACCCATGTAGTTTTTTAATATAAAATTTTTTGTGTCAGCTGTTGGTCAACTGTTGGTATCCTTAGAAGTTTTATGTTTATAGATTTTTCTTCTTTGGGAATCAGGGATGCTGTGTCTGTTGCATAGATGTTATTTGGGTAAATTTTTTTGTATATATGTTACCTGTGATTTCATATGTTCATCCTTTGTAATGGTCAAAAATTTGAATGAAATTTTCTAAGTAAGGCTTTTGTTTCAGGCCAGTTTGCTCGTTGAGTAAGTTGTTAGAGAGATTTTTCATATCTGTGTATATCTGTAATTCTTACAAAATATAGTACATCCCTTAGGTGTTCTGTGTAAAAACCGTACAGTGTTTTCAGTGTGGTCTGCTTTGTTGTTTTCATTTTCATTTTCAGTGAAATGGGAAGAAACATCAACATTAGACTCAAAGAACATATGATAGCACATGAAAGCAATCAATCAATCAGCTTTCTACATACATCTTAAAAATGAAAGCCACAAAACAAAAAACATATTTTAAATGAAATATCTAAACAACATACTACAAATATTTTGGAAGAATTAGAAATATACACCTATGCAATAAATTTCCCAGACAATTTAATCAATGAACAAACTGACATGAAACACAAGCCCTACTTAGAAAATTTTATTGAAATTTTTGATAACAAGAAAGGGTGAGCATATGAAATAACAGATAACACAAGTACAAAAATTTTTAACCAGATAATATCTATGCAACAAACACGCCATCCCCGAATCCCAAAGAAGAAAAAATCTGTAAATGTACAGCTTCTAAGGGTCCCAGCTGTCAGATAGCCATCAAACAAAAAAACATCACACTGAAAAACGAGTAAAATAACATTATTTCATACCACACACTGCACAGTTGACCCCTGGATGCCATTTGATCGGGAACTCCACCTATAAGTAGGTAAAAATGTAATTCACGAAAATGACGTTATTGATCATAAGTAAGATGTTAACAAGATTCACTATTCACAACACCCAAAGGTGCACTTGAAAATGACATTGTAAGCCAAAACAGGCAAGTTTGGTGTGCAGAAAACATAAATACAAGCAAATAAAGATTAGTTTCAGGTACTGGAATTGACTTCTTATATTATGTTGATTTGACAACAACACCCTTGAACTATCTGTTTAATCAACCAAAGAGTCAAGGGATATTTCCTGGAAGTATTTAATATATTATAATAGCACCCATGTATAAAAATGCAGTTAAGAAAGTCATCTCTAGTTACAGACACATTTCATTCCATCCAGCTCTGTGAACAATAATACAAAAAAGACTAACTGCCTCTTAGTTTAGTTTTTGTAAAGGATTCTTTATAGAGACTCATCATCAGCCATTTGTCACCTACTGTTGAATAAAGGCCACCTCCTGACTTCTCTACCTATTTGGGTCTTCTGCTCTGTACACCACATTGGTCCTGGATATTTTGTAATGTCTACACATCTTTCATTAGCTTGTATTCTTGGTGTTTTTTTTTTATCTCTTGGTGTAACCCAAGTATTCCCTTTATCTATTGACCATCCATTTGTCTGGCCCCATGTCTTACCCAAATTCACATTATTGTCATAATTTTATCTTATAATTTAATTTGATTTCTTGTCTCCCTAGTAAGTCCCAACACGCATCTCTCCATAGTTCAAATAACTTATAAGAATGAAGCTGAGTGATGTCCTAGACAATTGCTAGTTGTTGTTGTTGTTGTTGTTGTGGTCTTCAGTCCTGAGACTGGTTTGATGCAGCTCTCCATGCTACTCTATCCTGTGCAAGCTTCTTCATCTCCCAGTGCCTACTGCAACTTACATCCTTCTGAATCTGCTTAGTGTATTCATCTCTTGGTCTCCCACTATGATTTTTACCCTCCACGCTGCCCTCCAATACTAAATTTGTGATCCCTTGATGCCTCAGAACATGTCCTACCAACCGATCCCTTCTTCTGGTCAAGTTGTGCCACAAACTCCTCTTCTTCCCAATCCTATTCAATACTTCCTCATTAGTTATGTGATCTACCCATCTTATCTTCAGCATTCTTCTGTAGCACCACATTTCAAAAGCTTCTATTCTCTTCTTGTCCAAACTATTTACCGTCCATGTTTCACTTCCATACATGGCTACACTCCATACAAATACTTTCAGAAATGACTTCCTGACACTTAAATCTATACTCGATGTTAACAAATTTCTCTTCTTCAGAAACACTTTCTTTGCCATTGCCAGTCTACATTTTATATCCTCTCTACTTCGACCATCATCAGTTATTTTGCTCCCCAAATAGCAAAACTCCTTTACTACACTAAGTGTCTCATTTCCTAATCTAATTCCCTCAGCATCACCCGACTTAATTAGACTACATTCCATTATCCTTGTTTTGCTTTTGTTGATTTTCATCTTGTACCCTCCTTTCAAGACACTGTCCATTCTGTTCAGCTGCTCTTCCAAGTCCTTTTCTGTCTCTGACAGAACTACAATGTCATCGGCAAACCTCAAAGTTTTTATTTCTTCTCAATGGATTTTAATACCTACTCCGAATTTTTCTTTTGTTTCCTTTACTGCTTGCTCAATATACAGATTGAATAACATCGGGGAGAGGCTACAACCCTGTCTTACTCCCTTTCCAACCACTGCTTCCCTTTCATGTCCCTCAACTCTTATAACTGCCATCTGGTTTCTGTACAAATTGTAAATAGCCTTTCGCTCCCTGTATTTTACCCCTGCCACCTTTAGAATTTGAAAGAGAGTATTCCAGTCAACATTGTCAAAAGCTTTCTCTAAGTCTACAAATGCTAGAAACGTAGGTTTGCCTTTCCTTAATCTTTCTTCTAAGATAAGTCGTAAGGTCAGTATTGCCTCACGTGTTCCAGTATTTCTACGGAATCCAAACTGATCTTCCCCGAGGTCGGCTTCTACTAGTTTTTCCATTTGTCTGCAAAGAATTCGTGTTAGTATTTTGCAGCTGTGGCTTATTAAACTGATAGTTCGGTAATTTTCACATCTGTCAACACCTGCTTTCTTTGGGATTGGAATTATTATATTCTTCTTCAAGTCTGAGGGTATTTCGCCTGTCTCATACATCTTGCTCGCCAGACGGTAGAGTTTTGTCAGGACTGGCTCTCCCAAGGCCATCAGTAGTTCCAATGGAATGTTATCTACTCCGGGGGCCTTGTTTCGACTCAGGTCTTTCAGTGCTCTGTCAAACTCTTCACGCAGTATCGTATCTCCCATTTCATCTTCATCTACATCTTCCATTTCCATAATATTGTCCTCAAGTACATCGCCCTTGTATAGACCCTCTATATACTCCTTCCACCTTTCTGCTTACCCTCCTTTGCTTAGAACTGGGTTTCCATCTGAGCTCTTGATTTTCATACAAGTGGTTCTCTTATCTCCAAAGGTCTCTTTAATTTCCCTGTAGGCAGTATCTATCTTAACCTTAGTGAGATAAGCCTCTACATCCTTACATTTGTCCTCTAGCCATCCCTGCTTAGCCATTTTGCACTTCCTGTCGATTTCATTTTTGAGACGTTTGTATTCCTTTTTGCCTGCATCATTTACTGCATTTTTATATTTTCTCCTTTCATCAGTTAAATTCAATATTTCTTCTGTTACCCAAGGATTTCTACTAGCCCTCGTCTTTTTACCTACTTGATCCTCTGCTGCCTTCACTACTTCATCCCTCAAAGCTACCCATTCTTCTTCTACTGTATTTCTTTCCCCTATTCCTGTCAATTGTTCCCTTATGCTCTCCCTGAAACTCTGTACAACCTCAGGTTCTTTCAGTTTATCCAGGTCCCATCTCCTTAAATTCCCACCTTTTTGCAGTTTCTTCAGTTTTAATCTACAGGTCATAACCAATAGATTGTGGTGAGAGTCCACATCTGCCCCTGGAAATGTCTTACAATTTAAAACGTGGTTCCTAAATCTGTGTCTTACCATTATATAATCTATCTGATACCTTTTAGTATCTCCAGGGTTCTTCCATGTATACAACCTTCTATCATGATTCTTAAACCAAGTGTTAGCTATGATTAAGTTGTGCTCTGTGCAAAATTCTACCAGGCGGCTTCCTCTTTCATTTCTTAGCCCCAATCCATATTCACCTACTACGTTTCCTTCTCTCCCTTTTCCTACACTCGAATTCCAGTCACCCATGACTATTAAATTTTCATCTCCCTTCACTATCTGAATAATTTCTTTTATTTTATCATACATTTCTTCAATTTCTTCGTCATCTGCAGAGCTAGTTGGCATATAAACTTGTACTACTGTAGTAGGTGTGGGCTTCGTATCTATCTTGGCCACAATAATGCGTTCACTATGCTGTTTGTAGTAGCTTACCCGCATTCCTATTTTCCTATTCATTATTAAACCTACTCCTGCATTACCCCTATTTGACTTTGTGTTTATAACCCTGTAGTCACCTGACCAGTAGTCTTGTTCCTCCTGCCACCGAACTTCACCAATTCCCACTATATCTAACTTTAACCTATCCATTTCCCTTTTTAAATTTTCTAACCTACCTGCCCGATTAAGGGATCTGACATTCGACGCTCCGATCCGTAGAATGCCAGTTTTCTTTCTCCTGATAACGACATCCTCTTGAGTAGTCCCCGCCCGGAGATCCGAATGGGGGACTATTTTACCTCCGGAATATTTTACCCAAGAGGACGCCATCATCATTCAATCATACAGTAAAGCTGCATGCCCTCGGGAAAAATTACGGCCGTAGTTTCCCCTTGCTTTCAGCTGTTCGCAGTACCAGCACAGCGAGGCCGTTTTGGTTATTGTTACAAGGCCAGATCAGTCAGTCATCCAGACTGTTGCCCTTGCAACTACTGAAAAGGCTGCTGCCCCTCTTCAGGAACCACACGTTTGTCTGGCCTCTCAACAGATACCCCTCCGTTGTGGTTGTACCTACGGTACGGCTATCTGTATCGCTGAGGCACGCAAGCCTCCCCACCAACGGCAAGGTCCATGGTTCATTGGGGGGGGGGGAGTATACCCCATAATTTTCAGGGTATAAATGCAACAATCTTCCTCGTAATTCCCAACATGCACTTCTTTATGGTTCAAATAACTTATAAGAGTACAGCTGCCTACTATTATAGAGTATTTCAACAGGTGAACAGCCTGTCGAGAGAGAGAGAGAGAGAGAGAGAGAGAGAGAGAGAGAGAGAGAGAGAGAGAGAGAGAGAGAGAATAGGCCCTTGTCTCTATTTATGAGGTCACTAACTAGTTTAATATCAATAGCTTATTTAAGAAAGCTACCCAGTAACTGGAAGTGTATGCTTGAATCTCTGGCTTCTTATATGCCATAGTATGACCACCACCAAGACAATGCTATGGAATCAAGATTGATCCCTCTGTTAAAAGTGTGTCATGTTTGTTCTCTATATCTTAATGGTCTGAAATGTGTGACATGCCAAAACTCCAAGAGATATGAAGACACCCATCACAAATGCTTTTACAGACTCTGTAAGGCCCTAATCTTGGAGAGAAATTACAAAACACGCTTCATATCATTTTTCTTCAGAATACAACCCATCCTACTGGAAATAATATCTGTGAAAGGATAGAAAAGCTGAGACTTAGACACTCAGTATCACCAATCACCTGTTTCACAGTTGGTCAACACAATGTGTCATGTCTGTCTCTCACTGTACGTACTACTGTGAGGTCATTTTTTCCAAAATGGGTACATGAGACACAGACCAGACATGATTATCTTTTAGCATGAATGGTACAAAGAGAGCCAGATCAGACTTGCACTGTGCTGTTGACCAACTGAGAATCAGGTACTGATGAGGACCATGACATAGTACTTAAGTAGAGTCAACTGAACCTACTGATACCAAACATCTGTTTCGCCCCACCATGATAACAATTATGTTTATAATGTCATACATGTGCAAACAGAAAGAGAATAGAACACTGAAAATATTTATTTTGCATATGTATTAGTTTTTGGAATGCAGGAATGATCTGTAGTATAGCCCAATCTCTAGATTAGGTCAGAAGATGACAGTCTGGTTATGAGATGGCACAGACGATGAATGTGAACATGAAGTCTTAGATGTGGTGGCATACTGAACTGTAGTGTAGTCTGAGGTCTAGGTTAGGTATAAATGTGACAGTTTGTTGTGAGCTGGCAAAGCAGTTCAAATATTTTAGTTAACCTCTTAAGTCTACAGTTTTTTCCCCCTATGAAGGTAGTCTTTCCAACAGGATTGGTCATTTTCTAAGGAAACTCTGCATGAAATGTGTTTTTCAACCACCTTTCAAGATTAGTGCACTTGTACAGTCTGTGAAATACGGTCATGGATAATGTAAGGGAGCTGTCAATGACACCCCCTTTTGTTTAGAATTCATACATAAATCAGACCTTAGCACCATGGAGAACCATTGTATAGAGCATCGTTGGTTGTGTGCGGTGCAAGCTTTTTACTGTGTATGTTGTCTTTCTAAATACAGTGCACTTTGGTTTAAGCACCAATGCAGCCCTGCCCACAGAGGGCTTAAATTGCCATGCTCAGTGATCTCTCATTGCATTTGTGCCCTTGAAAATAACACGATGTCACTCAGCTATATTCTTATAAGCTAACTGAACATTCAATAAGCCAAGAGGAGCTCAGGTCTCACAACTCTCCTTTTTCAGATAAGGCTTAAACTTCTGAATGTGTGTCAAGTTATAATTTCATATATCACGCCATAACTTGAAACTGGTAAGACCCCATGACTGTAAACCTACAATTTAGGCATACTGGAAATGCAGCTTGAAAACTTTGCAAAAGCTGATTCTGCTAAGAACTGATGAGAATAGTCCTTATTACAGCATATTGATGATGAAGAGAACCAAACCAGATATTCACACTGTGCAGCTGTTAGTACCCATACAGTAAGAATCTTGATGTATTATCTTATGGGGGAAAATATAAATGGGCTTCTCGTCAACCCATACTGCAGAATGAGTGGTGACTAAAAGTCTGCTACTCTCCTGATTAAATTTACTATGGGTCACACGAAGACTCACTGCCCACTAAATGACAAACTGACATGAGATCCTTGCTTTCATATGATCAGTAAACAAACTAGTTATCTTGATCTGAGGCTTGGATACTGAGAACCACTCAGGCCTGGACTAAAACTGCTGTGAGCATAGTTCTGCCATGGTTCAGAACTATTTCCGTGTCTTATGACATTCTGTGGGCCCTGACAGGCTAGTGTACCATTGGTAAATCTGTTGAAAGTCCTACTGTCACATGTGGTGGACTGAGAGAACTTGGATAATGGCTGCAGACTATGGATGGATATGGATATGGCCAAATATTCTTTTGTCTGAATCTCACTGCATAAAGTATGGCTAAACAGAAAATAACATAGACTTTAGAAACCCAACTGCTTCTGCTACATTTTTATTTAGGAAGACTAAATTGGCAAACTCTATGATCTATACATACGTTAGTTGTGTTACAGTCAACTCAAGCATTTTACTCCAGAGTAACAGAAGAGAAGGCAAATTCAGGTGTAAGCTTTATTGCAAACAAGAAATGTTACAGATACTGAAGTAATCTTAGACAGAATAGCAAGACTTGTTTTTGAAATTAACAAAAGGTAGTACATGAAAATCATTCAAATTTACGTACAAAAATTCTACGGTGCTGATGAAATAATAGATAAGTTCTATGGTGAGTTACAGAAACTGATAAGTGACAGCAAATTCCACTGCAAGATGATAACTGGCAATTTTCAATATTAGTTCCATCCTCCCACCCTCCCCTTCAAAGCAGCAGCTTTCCAGTTAATTTGTATATGTAAAATTTAGTTTGACTAAACATAAATACTTTATAGTAGCTTAACAGAAGTTAATTATTAATGTACTTTCTAACAAATGATTTACTTTGTTCACAGTTATCTTGACTTGTTGCAAATCCTTAGGGATGCTGCTTCCTGAGGGGAATCTGCCAAATGTGATGTAGGAGAAGAAGTGAGGGAGACAGTCAATTCCTCTGTGGCAGAATATAGGATAGGGGCAGGTGGTGATACAACAAGAACCAGTTGTATTAATGAAATGAAAATGACAGTATCCTGGTCCACTCATGACAGAAAATATCTGGTTTACAGCATTGGCTGTAAATGGAATTTAATGAAGGTCAAAGTCTACTTAACAATCTCACAACTACAGGAAGGAGAGTTAGTTGTGAAACTCTGAAAGAGAGAAAACAATTTTCATGTAATGAAACCCTTAAGAGTGGATCATGTAACCTGTCGTATAACCTTAATTCTCTCTTTTTGCCTACAGGTATTTGGCTACGGTAGACTGTGGTGACAGGAAATAATCATTGTAGTACTCATTATAATGGTAGTATACTTGTCATGATACCAGAATGTACAAAAAATCTGTAGAACTGAAAAGCTGGTATCTCTAAAAACACTATGTGAGTTTACACACTGCCACATTACACACTACAATTCAGTGTCTTCTAGCAGTAGGGAGCTGCAAATATGTAAATACAATTTGTTTTATTTAAAAAGCTTTAAGAGTTTTCACATAACAATTCAGAGGCATTACTTTTCAGCACATCCTCGTTACATTTAAAGGTCAAACAGAAGTGAGAGGTGGAGAAGTGAAATGAAAGAGGTGAGTGAGCTGGAGAAAAGAAAAAAAAAAAAAAAAAAAAAAAAGAGGGTGAGAAAATGGGAAACTGCATCCAACTGAACTTCTGCAGCAAATCAAGATACTGTACGTGGATGCAAGACAGGGAAATAATAAATTCCACTGTAATTAACTTCACATCAGAGGATAAACTAGACTACACTTCGAAGGCCATCTACTAGACTACTCTAAATTTGAAGACAAATTCAAAGAGCAGTTAAGTCACCACATAAATAATAACTCTGCAGGTAAAGTATACAAATGTGTGAAAGTGACTGGTCCCAACTGCTTTATCATCTAGTTAGTAGAAAGAATCCCCTCTATGAATCAACCACGGGAGGGAAAAGGTCTGGTTTGAAATACTGTGGACAAGTTACCAATCAAGACCCAGGAATTGGCACTGATAGTTCAAGTCGGCTCAGTGGAAGAAAGTTTGTTTTTCCTTGAAAATAAAGACACTTTGTAGGAGTTGTCAGTGAAAAAAACATTGCAATGCTTCCCACATATGCTCAATAATATTCATGTCTGGGGAGTTTGGCGGCCAGTGGAAATGTTTAAACTCAGAAGAGTGCACCTGGAGCCACTCTGTAGCAATTCTGGATATGTGGGTTGTCACATTGTCCTGCTGGAATTGCCATAGTCCGTTGGAATGCACAATGGACATGAATGAATGTAGGTGATCACATAGGATGCTTACGTACATGTCACTTGTCAGTCTCGTATCTAGACATATTAGGGACACCACATCATTCCAACTGCAAATGCCCTACACCATTACAAAGCCTCCACCAACTTGAACAGTCCCATGCTGACATGCAGAGTCCATGGATTCATGAGGTTGTTTGTCTCCATACCTGTACAAGTCCACCTGCTCAATGCAATTTGAAATGAGACTCGTCTGACTAAGCAACATGTTTCCAGTCATCAACAGTCCAATGTCAGTGTTGATGGGCCCAGGCGAGGCGTAATGCTTTGTGTCATGCAGCCATGAAGGATACACGAGTGGGCCTTTGACTCCGAAAGCCAATATCGATAATGTTTCATTGACTGGTTCACATGCTAACACTTGTTGATGGCCCAGTATTGAAATCGTCAACTGTTTGCAGAAGGTTTGAACTTCTGTCATGTTGAACGATTCTCTTCAGTTGTCATTGGTTCCGTTCTTGCAACATCTTTTTCTGGCTGCAGCAGTGTTGGAGATTTGATGTTTTACTGCATTCCTGATATTCACAGTACACTCATGCAATGGCCATCCAGGAAAATCCCCACTTCATTGGTACCCCAGAGATGCTGTGTCCCATCACTCATGCACTGACTATAAAACCACTTTCAGTCTCACTTAAATATCGATAACCTGCCATTGTAGTAGCAGTAAACAATCTAACAACTACACCAGACACTTCTTGACTTATATAGGCGCTGCCGATCACAGTGCCGAATTCTGCCTGTTCACGTATGTCTGTATTTGAATACGCAGGCCTGTACCAGTTTCTTTGGTGCTTCAGTGCAGAATAGGAAAGTTGCTATCAGTGCAGAATAGGAAAGTTGCCACCTAAAATGGGCACTAACTGAGGGGGGTCTCTGGAGGCAGTGCGAAATCCATGGAAAGAAGGAGAAGGGTTAAGAAATGGGAACACAGAGAAAATGAACAAGTTTCACATGTGGGTCTGAAATACCAGAGCAAAAGAGTTACCACCCAAAAGTTCAGATTAAAGTAGGCAGAGAAGAAACCAAAGTCCTCTGAGATAGTGGTAGCAAAGTATCAGTGATCAGAGTGAAATTTTAAAATAAAGGTGTGGAAAAGAAAGGTTACAAACTTTCCATGTTGGAAGGCTACAAATCATTAATGTTTAATAAATAATTTCTTTTAGTACAATGTACCTGGCAAACAAATGCTGGGAGAGGGTATTGAAATTTAGAGCATGGCATTTCCATTGGTTTCTGATCAGTAAGTGGAGCACTAATCCCAATTTCTCTTACAGAAGATTTAAGTGAGTATTGTATAATGTTCTGCATTATATTTTTCACACATGGCCCAAACAGATCTTTCCCAGTCAATGCTGCTGTTTCCCCAGCAACTCTGTAAGAGTTACTTTTGGTGTGGCCATCCCAATTAGCTGAAAGGTGAAATGGCCGAGAACCCCTTACGATAAGGCTACCATCATATCCAGTGTTCAACTGAAATCTTGTAGTCTGGCCAAATTATATCTCCAGAGAGAACAAAATTTCACCACATATCATGTATCAGCTGACACTGAGCACAAATCTTTCCTTACTGCTAATGCTGTTGCTGACATCTTTCAGTTGGTGAAAAAAGTATGTCAGAAATTAATCCACTGACTCTGGCCAATAGAGAAATTTAATGTAAATTAAACTCACATTATGAGGCTTAAGTAACATGTTTCAGCTGCCAGGCATAATTTTTTTTATGTTTTAAGAAGCTGTATCAAAGTTATAAAAAGTGGGTACCACAATTACAGAGCTTAACTAGAGAGTGAAAATTTCAGTGCACAAATGGTGACTGTAAAAAGTCATATGCATATTCTCTCATACAAGACATGTTGATCATGCACTCAGCAGACAGTAAATTTTTTTGCAAGGCTGTCTGCCATTAGTTTCGGCACATGAGCAGATGTGACTATCAGCTGAAACACTCCAGTACATAGGCAGATTCTTGTTTACACTGCAGAGGCAGCTGGTATGGCCACATGATCAGTGCAGTCACACCACAACCCACCATGATGGAATCTACATCCCATAAACAGTTCTCTAATACTAGATTAAAATCTTGTGCATGGTGTGGTATCAAAACATGCATTGCAATTGTTGTCACAGGTGAGGACATAGAACAGAACTGTGTAACACTTAGCAAAACAGGAAACAAAATAAGTCATTTAGGCATTTCAAAAGTGATTCAGAATAAAAATTCAAGCGATGTTCAAAATGAACATAAACAAATCAATAAACTTTTACAATCAAAACATAAAGTGAATGTGATCTTTTCTGTGAATAATGAGGCTTTATCTATCACTCTCAGAGTGAACATATTGCCATTAAAATTTCAAACTGACACAGGGTCAACAACTGATGTAATTAGTCTTCAGGCATACAAGAAATTATGATTGTAGAAATTAAATGAATTTCAAAGTAAGTTATTTAGCTATACCAACCAACAGATACCAGTCAAAGCCCAAATTTTTAAGGGTATTGCATACAAGCAATTCACCAAATATGCCAGATTCATAGTTGTTGATTCTCAGAAGGCAACAAATTTGCTGGGATTTAATCTCTTCAATATCCCTGGCTTCACCATTCATGAACGAGTGAATCAGATTCATACTGACATCCTGACAAACTGTTGCAAACCCCATTGCAAAAAATGGTTCAAAACCCATTGCAAAAGTACGATTATATATATAATAGAGGGAAACATTCCACGTGGGAAAAATATATCTAAAAACAAAGATGATGTGACTTACCAAACGAAAGCGCTGGCACATCGATAGACACACAAACAAACACCAACGTACACACAAACATACACACAAAATTCTAGCTTTCGCAACCAACGGTTGCTTCGTCAAGAAAGAGGGAAGGAGAGGGAAAGACGAAAGGATGTGGGTTTTAAGGGAGAGGGTAAGGAGTCATTCCAATCCCAGGAGCGGAAAGACTTACCTTAGGGAGAAAAAAGGACGGGTATACACTCGCGCACACATACACATATATCCATCCACACATATACAGACACAAGCAGACATATACAGAGGCAAAGAGTTTGGGCAGAGATGTCAGTTGAGGCGGAAGTGCAGACGCAAAGATGTTGTTGAATGACAGGTGAGGTATGAGTGGCAGCAACTTGAAATTAGCGGAAATTGAGGCCTGGTGGATAACGGGAAGAGAGGATATATTGAAGAGCAAGTTCCCATCTCTGTAGTTCGGATAGGTTGGTGTTAGCGGGAAGTATCCAGATAACCTGGACGGTGTAACACTGTGCCAAGATGTGCTGGCCGTGCACCAAGGCATGTTTAGCCACAGGGTGATCCTCATTACCAACAAACACTGTCTGCCTGTGTCCATTCATGCGAATGGACAGTTTGTTGCTGGTCATTCCCACATAGAATGCCTCACAGTGTAGGCAGGTCAGTTGGTAAATCACGTGGGTGCTTTCACATGTGGCTCTGCCTTTGATCGTGTACACCTTCCGGGTTACAGGACTGGAGTAGGTGGTGGTGGGAGGGTGCATGGGACAGATTTTACACCGGGGGCGGTTACACGGGTAGGAGCCAGAGGGTAGGGAAGGTGGTTTGGGGACCCTCTGGCTCCTACTCTTGTAACCGCCCCCGGTGTAAAACCTGTCCCATGCACCATCCCACCACCACCTACTCCAGTCCTGTAACCCGGAAGGCCGCTTGTTCAGCAACTGCATGGTCCAGCTGTGTCTTGGCCACAGTTTGTTGGTGGCCAATCATGTGCACAGGCAGCTTGTTAGTTGTCATTCCACATAGAAAGTAGAGCACATTGGTTCAAGATTAGCTTGTACATCACATGAATGGTTTCACAACTAGCCCTATATTTGATGGATATGAGATGCCTCTGACTGGTCTGGGGTAGGTAGTGATGAGAGGATGTTTGGGACTGGTCTTACATCTAGGTGTTCAAAAGTGACCAGGGCATGGCTATTAGGCATAGGGTAGAGGGAGTTGGCATTAAGTGATGAGTAGGGTGCTGTGTGGTGAAGGAACAGGAACTGTGGGGAGTCAGTGGAAGAAATGGTTGTTGTGTTTTATGTAGGGAGGTAGGAAGTGAACAACAGGGTGAAAGTGTTAGTCCATGAGAGCAGAAATTTCTCAGTGGAGGCACAGTAACTGGCCAAAATGTGGCATCCTGGGCGGTTGGCCTTTTGGGCTGCAGGAAGCACACGAAAGGCAGGAGTGCGGGGAGTGGCAGGTGTCAGGAGAGAAAGACACTTGAGGGGCAGGTTGTTGGTTGGGTCTAAGGATTTGAAGAGGGAATGGAGATCCTGTTGATTTCTGCAATGCGGTCACTGTGGCAGGGTTTGCATCAAATCATGATCCACTTGCACTGTCCCCTAATCACCTGTTGCTAAAATTTCAGAATTTCTTAACCTCAGACCTTCCCTCACCATCATTCCCCAAATCCCTCACCAAGCACACCAACCTTACATCGACAGGAAGAACCATAATCCACCCCCTAAAAACTAATACTGATCTTATAATCCTACCTCTCGAAATAGGGTCCACAACTGAAGATTTGAACCACAGTGATGGATGGATTCTGCCAGCTGTCAGATTCATCCACCTGAAAATTCAGCCACAGTGACCCTATTCCAGAAATCGAACAGGATCTTCAATCCCTCCTCTCCTTACTTCAACACTAGTCTCACTGCACTCCTACCTCCTACATGCTTTCTGAAGTCCAAAAATCCAACCATCCAGGATGCCCCATCAAGGCTAATTACTGTACCACCACTGAGAGAATCTCTCCTCCTGTGGATCAACACCTTCAGTTTACTTATTGCACCCTACTCTCCTATATAAGACACCAACCATTTCATCGACTGACTCTCCATAGTATCTGTTCCTTTACCACATGGCGCCCTGCTCAAATTACTTCTCCTTTGAGGGCATCACATATAAATAAACCCATGGTACGGCA
The DNA here is from genome assembly GCF_023864275.1 of Schistocerca cancellata. Lineage (NCBI taxonomy): Eukaryota > Metazoa > Arthropoda > Insecta > Orthoptera > Acrididae > Schistocerca > Schistocerca cancellata. The sequence continues at coordinate 702,232,785 of NC_064627.1, read as the reverse complement.
ACGGGCACACACACAGTACGATCTTATGCCAGCCTATTCTTGGGTCACCTACTGGTATCCTTCCTAACCACCCAGTCCCCCAAATGTCTCACATGGTTCAGGTTAATTGATGTGTTCCTCCATTACCTCAACACTTTCTTTCCATTTCACTTCACTTGATCCTCCTCAACTCAAAAAAGTCACCTTCATTTTTACTGAACGCCACTTCAAGTATGGCTACATAAGTATCTCCATCCATATCTAACCTACCAACCAGCAACAATACCTCCACTTTGACAGCTGGCAACCATTTCATACCAAGATGTCCCTTTCCATACAGCCGAGGCACCTGTGGTTGTCACATCTGCAGTGACAAGCAATCCCTCTCCAAATATACCAAGTGTCTCACAGAGGCCTTCACAGACTGAAATTACTCTGCCAAACTTATCCAGGAACAGATCTCCCATGCGTTGTCTCACCAGTCACCTACCACCTCCCACATATCCACCAACAAGCCACAAAGTACTGTCCCGCTTGTGACTCTGTACCACCCAGGAATGAAGCAACTGATCACATTTTTCACCAGGGTTTTTATTACCTCTCATTGTGCCCTGAAATCAGAAAAATCGTACCCACTATCCTTCCTGCTCCTCCCACAGTGATCTTCCATCAACCACCAAACCTATGCAATATCCTTGTTCATCCCTACTCTACCACTGCCCTAAATCTCTTGCTTCATGGCTCATATCCTTGCAATAGACACAGATGCAAGACTTGTCCCAAATATCCTTCTACCGCCACCTACCGGAGCCCAGTCACAACCATCTCCTATCCCATCACAGGCAGGGCTACCTGTGAAAGTAGCCATGAGATCTACAAACTAACCTACAATCTCTGTGCTGCTTTCTATATGGGCATGTCAACCAACAAGCTGTCTGTCTGCACAAATGACCACCAACAGATTGTGGCCAACAGACAGCTGGACCACCCAGTTGATGAGCATTCTGCCCAACATAACACATTTAACTCCAGTGGGTGCTTCACAGCCTGCACCATTTGGATACCACCAACCAACACCAGAGTTTCTGACTTGCGCAGGATGGGAAATCATCCTACGTTCCCATAACCCACCTGCACCCCCCCCCCCCCCCCCCCCAAAGCCTCCCAACAGCACCTAGGAGCTCTGTATTGTCCCCAGCATGTCCCAGCACACTCCTACAACAAGCATTACACCATCCCCTGCTCTGTCCTGCTATCACCCTCTCCCTGCCCAATGTCTCCTCATTACCCCTACCACCAGCCTGCTGCTACCACCAGGCACAGTTATGACTCACAAGGGAATGATCCAATCTGACATGTCGAAACCTACCCTGAAATTTTTCAAGCACACACACACAAAATTGCAAGGTTAAAATTTTAGCTGCTAAGGTGCACTGCAAGTATTTTTTTTTTTAATGTTTGCTGCATGAAGAGACATTCCTAACAGTGGTTTGTACAGCCCTTCCTGTCTAGTGTGCAAAATTGGCAAATAAGCAGATGCAGCTGCGACAGGAGAGTATAGCCCACATAGTGCGAAGTCTACTGTGTATGCATGCAAATTTTAAGTATTTAAACCACGCCAAAAATACCTAAAATCATTAACTTTTTGAACAACTTGCAGTTCACATTGACAGCTAAGCTGTTGTAGATGTAATAGTTACATGAGTGACTAGTAGAGAAGAGAAAATCAAGGAAGTGCATGACATTACATTAGAGATGTCTTCCACCAATCGGTACTCTAATTTGTTGACATGAAATATTTTATAACAATACCTGTAATGCATATTATAATAGCTTTTTTAAAATATGTATTGTAATAACAATGAAACAGACCCTTGTTTATTCCCTTTAGTCATCACAAAAATGTGAAGTGTGTATTTGATGCCAAAAACAACCATTTCCTTTATATCAGGCAAATGTGGCAAAAGAAAAATTATTGGATTCAGGCACTTCACATTAATCACTAGTTTTATTTAGAAAATATTGGGATGGAGGAAGAAATGGTCATGGCCATTTTTCTTCAATTGTGCTATGTACCAGACACAATGGATCAAATTCATAAAAATGTAGTGATGCAAACTGACAATGGACAAATGTCTGAAGATTAACAATACCATTCCATTGATAAACCTGAAATGGCAAAGAAGTATCAGGCATTATACTACCTGAGAATTTTATGAAAAATGTTTTACACTGTTCTTTAGCGAGAGGCTGAATCCCACTATTAGTTTTGGGTGGAATCCGAGTTACACTAAGTCTTTTCATCATCCTCATAAAGAAAGAGGTGTTACGTCCAGGCCAAGAGACCAACAAATGCACTGAATTATTTTCTGAAACTGTTAAGACAACGTTTCTGATGTAATATTGAAACTTACTCCCTCCCATTTTTCCAGATTTTGCTACGTTGATAACAAGATTTTTTTCAACTACACAGTTGCTTTTTATATTTTTGGTCTCATTTGCCTTGAGGTTCCTGAAGATACATTGAAGAGCCAAAGAAACTTGTACCCATGCCTAATATCGTGTGGGCCTCCGTGAGTATGCAGAAGGGCCGCAACATGACGTGGCTTGGATTCGACTAATGTCTGAAGTAGTGCTGTAGGGGATTGACACCACGAATCCTGCAGGGCTGTCCATAAATCCGTAAGAGTATGAGGGGGTGGAGATCTCTTATGAACAGCACGTTGCAAGGCATCCCACATACGTTCAATAATGTTCATGTCTGGGGAGTTTGGTACCAATCGGAATTATTTAAACTCAGAAGAGTGCTCCTGGAGCCACTCTGTAGCAATTCTGGATATGTGGGGTGTCACACTGTCCTGCTGGAATTGCCCAAGTCTGTCGGAATGCACAATGGAGATGAATGGATGCAGGTGATCAGGCAGGATGCTTATATACGTGTCACCTGTCAGAGTCATATCTAGATGTATCTGGTGTCCCATATCACTCCAAATGCACACAACCCACAACATTACAGAGCCTCCACCTGCTTGAACAGTCCCCTGTTGACATGCAGGATCCAGGGATTCATGATGTTGTCTCATTACCGTACATGTTCATCTGCTCGATATAATTTGAAATGAGACTCGTCTAACCAGGCAATATGTTTCCAGTCATCAACAGTCCAATGTTGGTGTTGACGGACCCAGGTTACGCATAAAGCTTTGTGTCGTGCAGTCATCAAGGGTACACGAATGGGCCTTTAGCACCAAAAGCCCATATCAACGATGTTCTGTTGAATGGTTCCCATGCTGACACTTACTGATGGTCCAGCATTACAATCTGCAGCAATTTGTGGAAAGGCTGAACTTCTGTCACATTGAATGATTCTCTTCAGTCATCATTGGACATATTCTTGCACAATCTTTTTCTGGCCGCAGCGATGTTGGAGATTTGATGTTTTTACTGGATTCCTGATATTCACAGTACACTCGTGCAATGGTCATATGGGAAAATCCCCACTTCATCGCTCCCTTGGAGATGCTGAGTCCCATCGCTCGTGTGCTGACTATAATACCATATTCAAATTCACTTAAATCTTGATAACCTGCCATTGTAGCAGCAGTAACTGATCTAACAACTGTGCCACACACTTGTTGTTGTATATAGATGTTGCCAACGACAGCACTGCTGTTTTTTGCCTGCTTACATATCTCTGTATCTGAATATGCATGCCTATGCCAGTTTCCTTTGTGCTTTAGTGTAGATCTAAAGATGTGGACACAGTAATCCACTGATACTTATCAATGGTATTATTGTATACAAATGTCTAACAGCATTCATTGACTGCGAAGCAAATCAGTCTCTTTTTGCTTGAAATGGTAAAGTGTGGTTTACACCCATTTCTTGCACGAAACCTGACCAATTGGCTCTTTACACAGGATTTTAGGGTACAAAAAAAGCTTCATCTTATGTGAGCTGCAAATTTCTCTGGAGTTTTCCTGAATCTGTTTAACCAGGTCAAGGAAGCATGGAAGTCCTTAATGTATATCTCACTTGCAATCCAGTCTCGTAGATCTCTACCCCCCCCCTTCCTCCCAGTCCATGAACCATGGACCGTACTGTTGGTGAGGAGACTTGCCTGTCTCAGTGATAAAGATAGCCATACTATAGTTGCAACCACAAGAGAGGGGTTCTGGTGAGAGGCTAGACAAATGTGTGGTTCCTGAGGAGGGGCAGCAGCCTTTCCAGTAGTTGCAGGGGAAACAGTCTGGATGATTGACTGGGTAACATCAGCCAAAATTGCCTTGCTGTCCTGGTACTGTAAATAACTGAAAGCATGGGGAAACTACACCAATAATTTTTCCCAAGGGCATGCATGTCTACTGTGTGGTAAAATGACAAATCCTCTTAGGTAAAATATTCTGGAGGCAAAACAGTCCCCAATTCGGATATCTGGGTGGGGCTACTCAGGAGGAATTCATCATCAGGAGAAACAAAACTAGCATTCTACAGGTTGGAGCATGGAATGCTAGAACTTTTAATTGGGCAGGTAGGATAGAAAATTTAAAAAGGCAAACGGATAGGTTTAAGTTAGGGTATAGTGGGAATTTCTGAAGTTTGGTGGCAGGAGGAAGAGGACTCCTGATCTGGTGAATATAGCATTATAAATACAAAATCACATGGGGGGTATTGCAGGAATAGGTTTAATAATGTGTAAGAAAATAGAAATCTGAGTAAGCTACTACGAACAGCATAGTGAGTGCATTATTGTAGCCAAGATATACATGAAGAGACAGAGACAAAGAGAGAGAGAGAGAGAGAGAGAGAGAGAGAGAGAGAGAGAGAGTGTGTGTGTGTGTGTGTGTGTGTGTGTGTGTGTGTGTGTGTGCGTGCGCACACGCATGTGCATGTAAATTGGTGTCCAAAATTAAAGCAACAAATGGAAATTTTGCAAAGTTGTGCTTATTTTCCCTTGAAACAGTATAAAGAGATGACAGCAAAGTAAAAACAATGTACATAATACAGAATGTAAACAACTGCAACATGCATAAAGCTGGACAAAAATGCTCTTTATTTTTTCCAAATTACTAGATTTGCACACACTTTCTGAAAACTGGTTAATGTGCTCACTATGGGGTGTGTCCACCTTTGGCAGCAATATAGGCCTGACAACAATAGGGCATGCTGTGAATCTCTTGTTGAGGTAATAACACCCATTCTTCCTGCAGAGCTACTTGCAGGTGTTGGGGAGTATTTGATGAATGCTGACATGATACGACCCACCTTCCTAGGGCATCCCAGACGTGCTTTATGGAATTCAAATTGGGAGAGTGAGTAGGCCACGTCATGTGTGCAATTATTTTCCGCTTCTAAGAAAACATCAACCACCCCTGCTCTATGAATTCGACCATTATCGCCCATCAGTACAAAGCCTGGGCCCACACTACCTCACAACAATTGCTCATGATTTCCCAAGATCTCGTCATGACACCTGACAACACTTAAACCTAGCTGATACACCTGTACAATTTTATGAAGAGGTGTTTGAGTGGTCAACATAATCCTTACTCACACTGTTAAGAATCCTCATCAATATAGGCCTTTTTCCACAATGTTTGGGTCCCAAAATCATGTTCTACATTCCCTCCAGATGCGAATATGCCGAGAATCACTTTCCAGACCAAACTGGGACTCACCTGTGAGAAGAACATTGGGCCACTGTTCAAACATCCAGGTGGCATGGTGATGACTGCACTCTAGACGTTTCCTTCCGTGAAGAAGCTTCAGAGCTACACATAACAGCAGATTTCTGACAATAAATGCCACTCTGCCAAAGTCTTCTGTATGCTGTTTGCCTTTAAACAACACACTCAGTGGTGGCTGTGAGGTCAGATGCCAGTTGCCATGCAGTGCTAAGGCAGTACCATTGTGCACTTACAGCCAAATAATGGTTTTCTGTTTCTGATGTCACACATGGTCGGCCCTGCCCTCATCTTCAGCATACAGTTTCAGTCTCTACAAACTTCCACCACATTCGAGAAACAACAGAATGATTCTGAAAACCTGTCTTTGCCACTCATTCGTCTAACCTCCGCAATATAAGTTGTAGCTGATGATCCACTGCTGCAACACTGGAGGAGAAACAGAAACCAGCAAAATTGTCCACAAATAAGGAGCTTTATATGGGACTCCTTACAGCAGACGTGCTACTGTCTATGGCTCTGGTAAAGTGGGTAAAACTTTTAAAACGCTTCCCTGAGGGACACCCAAATTTATTTTACAGCGTGTCACGAACTCTGGACCTAATAAACTGCTTACACAGGAGAGACTATATAAAGATGAGGAGGTGGCAACGAAAGTCCCATTGATGCAACTGCATGAAAATAAAGTGCCTCCAAGTAGTATCGTATGTTTTACTGATATCAAAGAATATGCCAATACAGTGATGTTTACATAGGATAAAATGGTTCAAATGGCTCTAAGCACTATGGGACTTAACATCTGAGGTCATCAGTCCCCTAGACTTAGAACTACTTAAACCTAACTAACCTAAAGACATCACACACATCCATGTCCAATGCAGGATTCGAACCTGCGACCATAAAAGCAGTGCGGTTCCGGACTGAAGAGCCTAGAACCGCTCGGCCACAACGGCCGGCTTTACATAGGAGAGCCTGCTTAATAGCCGCCTCTGGCATGGTCATGTTGTCAACAGTGGATCGAAATCTCCCGAATCCACACTGAAAGTGGCTAAGAAGTTGCCTGGTCTCTAACAACCAGACCAGACGATGGTTAACCATTCGCTCCAGGGTCTTTCCAACACAACTTGTTACGGTACTACTCCGGCAACTACAGGGACATGTGCAGTCCTTTCCTGGTTTGAGGAAAGGTATCAAAACTGCCTATCTCCATGAGTTGGGGAATTGATCTGTCTGCCATTCCCTTTGACACTGCCATTCCCTTTGACACTGCTGGCAAATGTCGAAGCATACAGTATTGGGTTTGGTCATGATCAGATGCAGTATCATGATCTTCAGACAGCGCCAATTTCAGCTCCCACTTAAAAAAGGGTAGTTGTAAGGCTCAGAATTGTTGGGTCTGAGGTCCATTGTGCCCCTCCCTACAGTCACATGGTAGTGGCAAAACATCAGATCCTTGCTGGCAATGGCAGTAGTTTTTGCAAAATGATATGCCAGCATCTGAGCAGTGTCTCCAGGAGTTTTTCTTGGGACACTCGTTTTGCATTGCTGCTATTGGTGAATGACTGTGTTTACCAGAAATCCTCCTGATGGTTTCCCAAACTTTTGTAAATCAAGGGGAACAGTTGATGGAGTCCAGGAATGCTTGCCATGACATTTTCTTGCTCTCTTTGATTACATGCTTGTGACCTGAAATGCTGATAGGTGGCACTTAAACTGTTGAAGAGCCACACATCTGACCCAGATTGCTGAGTGGCAATCACCAGTCCACCAAGGTACAGGTTGCCTCCTAAGATAACCTGAGGATGGATAAGTCAGTGGCATGTAATATGGTCCACCCATTTCTGGACATGTTTGCAATGTTCAAACACAACCAGATGGCTGAACAGCGTCCAGTTAGCCCTGTCGACCATCTATTTTGGTGACCTCTCTTCAGGTAATGCTCCAACTAGTAGGTGAATGCAGTGTAGGAAGTGATTACTGGAGTGAAGATTGTCAATGATTACCCACCAAATGAGAATCAATGAGGGCTGGAGAGCACAAAGAGAGGTTGGTGCCTGAGAATGACCTAGTAGCAGCACAGAAATGGGTGGGGATACATGTGCTGAGGATGCACATTTCATGAAATGTCACGAGGTGCTCCAAAACCCAACCCTGAGGCCAAGTAGAGGTTGAGCCTCACAAGACATCTTGCAGTAGACTGTTTCTTGCAATAGACTCTCCTCCAACACACATGAATTTCAAAGGTCAGTAGCCAGGGAGAAAGCAGAGGAATGGTGAATGTTATTGACAAACAGAATGGCCTCTCCCTTGGCTCTTTCCACAGTCAGGCCATTCTTGCGATAGAGAATATAGCCCCACAGTACAGGGGTATCAGATACTTTACAAGGTGTATCCTGCAAAAACAAGCACAGGAAGCATCCCTGTGCAAGGAGTTTCACTTCCTCCATATGTGTCATGAACCCATTAATGTTCCACTATAGGATGGGAGCTATCTGTCACAGGAGTGGCACTTTCAACCTGACTTTCTGCCAGGGAGTGGGGCCCCAATGGTTGAAGCTCAGTCTTGGAGCAAGATGACTGTCACAGTCTGACATCAAGGTCCATTGCCTCTGAAGAAGATTTCAAGAGAGACGTGACAGAGGATGATGTCGACATCATCTGACTGTGTACTTTCCACCTCTGTCAGTGCGCTCTTCTTCACCTTCAACTTTGATTTCAATTTTTTTGTCTAAGGTGGTTTCAGAGCCACAACTGTGGAAGTGGTAGTGGCATCACTGGATGGTGGACAAGACTTACTCTTTGGAGGGGCAGGGAGTTCAACAATGTCAACAATCACAATGGTAGATGTGGACCCTAACCACAATTTATTGGTTATGAACTGTAGATTAAAACTGAAGAAACTGCTAAAAGATTGGAAGTTAAGGAGATGGCATATGGATAAGTTGAAAGAAAGAGAGGTTGTTGAGAGTTTTAGAGGGAGCATTAGGCAATGATTGACAATAACAGGGAAAACAAATGCAATAGAAGACAAATGGATAGTCTGAAGAGCTGAAATAGTGAAGGCAGTTGAGGATCAGAAGGGTAAGAGGACAAGGCCTAGTAGAAATTCTTGGATAATACAGGAGATTTAAATTTAATTGATGAAAGAAGAAAACAAAAAATGCAGTAAATGAAGCAGGTGAAAGGGAATGCAAATGTCTAAAAAATGGGCTGACAGTAAGTGAAAAATGGCTAAGAAGGGTGGCTGTAGCACAAACGTAAGGATTTAGAAGCACTTATACTCGGGGAGAGATAGATTATACTTACAGGAAAATTAAAGAGGCCTTTGGAGACAAAAGAGAAGCAGCTGTACAAATATCAGGAGCTCAGATGGAAAACCAGTCCTAAACAAATAAGAGAAAGCTGAAAGGAGGAAGGAGTGGACAGAGGGTCTTTATAAGGGAGACGTACTTGATGGCCATATTATAGAAATGGAAGAGGACGTAGATGTGGATGAGAGGGAAGATACAATACTGTGAAAAGAAAGTTTGACGAAGTTCTGAAAGATCTAAGTTGAAACGAGGCCCCAGGGATAGAAGATATACCATCAGAACTATTGATAGCCTTGGGAGAGTCAGTCATGACAAAACTCTTCCATCTGGTGTGTAAGATGTATGAGACAGATGAAATACCCTCAGATTTCAAGAAGTATATAATAATTCCAGTTCCAAAGAAAGCAGGTGCTGACAGGAGTGAGTATTGCCAAGCTATCAGTTTAACAAGTCATGGCTGCAAAGTAGTAACACAAATTCTTTACAGAAGATGAAGCTGAACTTGGGGCAGGTCAATTTGGATTCTGGGGAAATGTAGGAAACAAGTGAGGCAATACTGACCCCACAATTTATCTTAGACAACAGGAAAAGGCAAACCTAAATTTGTAGCATTTGTGGGCTTACAGAAAGCTTTTGAGAATAGTGACAAAAATACTCTCTTTGAAATTCTGAATGGAGCAGAAGTAAAACACAAGCAGCTAAAGGCTATTTACAACTTGTACAGAAACCAGTTGGTAATTATAAGAGTCTAGGAACATGAAAGGGAAGTAGTGGTTGAGAAGGGACTGATACAGAGTTGCAGCATAATCCTGATGTTATTCAATTTGTACATTGAGCAAGCATTAAAGGAACCCAAAGAAAAATTTGGAGTTGGAATTAAAGTCCAAGGAGAAGAAATAAAAACTCTGAGAATTGCCAAAGACAATGAAATTCTGTGAGAGACAGCAAAGTACTTGGGAGAGCAGCTGAACAGAATGGATAGTGTCTTGAAGAGAGGATATAAGATTAACATCAACAAAAGTAAAACACGGATAATGGAATGTAGTCACATTAAATCAGTTGGAGGGAATTGGATTAGGAAATGAGACAAAGCATTACATGAGTTTTGCTATTTGGGCAGCAAAATAACAGATGATGGACAAGGTAGAGAGGATATAAAATGTATACTGGTATGACAAGAAAAGCATTTCTGAAGAAGAGAAATTTGTTGACATAGAATATAGATTTAAGCCTGAGGAAGCATTTTCTGAAAGTATTTGATGGAGTGTAACCATGTATGGAAGTGAGACATGGAAAACAAACAGTTAAGACAAGAAAAGAATACACGTTTTTGAAATGTGGTGCTACAGAAAAATGCTGAAGATTAGATGGGTAGACCATGAATAGAATTGAGAAGAAATCTGTGGCACAGCCAGACTAGAAGAAGGGATCAGTTGATACGATACATTCTGAGACATCAAGGGATCAACAATTTAGTGCCTGTGGAGAGTGGGGGGTGGAGATGGTTTAAATTGTAGAGGGAGACCAATGAATGAGCATAAAAAGCATATTCAGGAGGAAGTAAGTTGCATTAGTCATTTGGAGAGGATAATGTTTGCAAAATATAGAGTAGCATGGAGAGCTGCATCAAACCAGTCTTTGGACTGCAGCCCATAATATCAACAACAATGATGCATTGACTCTCACAAACAGTTCTAAAGCTTTCCAAAAGTTCTTCTTTCACACTTTTATGAGTTTCATTTTGGTGCATATTTCATACCTTATGTGAATCATTCTTCAATTTATACAATTCATGTTCAGATTTTATGAAACAAAACCAGTTTTGCACACTGCTTAAGTTTAAGCGTTTTCTCCCTCCTTCATTTCACCAAAAAATTTACAGCCTCTTCTTTGTCACTGAAAGATAGAACTGCACATGTTTGACTTGAGCTAGGAAGGTGCTCTGTTTTTGTTCTGGACATAGCACAACATTCATTGTTCGAACCACAATTCACGGAATCATCAGAGTTATTTCCTGTTTTTTCTGATGTTTCCACAATTTCTGACGAAACCACAACATCATCTGAATGAATGTCCAATAAATTAACTAATAAATATCACATATGTACATTATCAGGAGAAGTAGGTTAATTCAACTGTATACCAGGTTCTTCATAGTTCATCTTTGCAAGATTGAAAACATTGGTTGGATTTCACATTACTGAGAAACTCTGGGACATACATAAAGACAACACTATTGGCAAGTACATACAAAGGAAACATGAAGAAGATTTATTCAGTTTTATTTCCATCATTAACACTTAGTGATATCGCAACAGCAACTGCTAATTATTATGGATGTTAAAGGAACGGAAAATTTGAGCAAACAGTAACTGCTAACAACTGTGTCAGAAAAACTATCAACGGAAATTGAAATTCATTTTACAAATTATGATCACAACATGCTGTGTTATCTGTTTATTGAAGTCCATTGACCAAGGCTCTGCAACTGCTGCATTGTGTGTGTGCTGTCTGCTAAGGCTATGGTAGGGATGCACATTTCTCCAGTCACCCAGAGAGCTTAGAATTTGGCAATTTCTAACTTCTTTTAAAAAAACACTTGCTGTGTCTTAGCTGCCAAAATTTTGGCACAGTGTTTATTTCTGTGCATTTATCCTGTATTAAAAAAATAAATAACATAGGGCAGGTTTCAATTTGTCAGTCTGGTGACACAGACACATTGGTGATGTGTGTGAATTGTGTTTGTGTGAACGTGTGTGGGCTTCCTATGACAAAAGAAGGACTTTTGGCTGAAAACTTATATGATAGTCTTTTTATTCTGCCTGTCTGCACCATGGTGTCTCCTCCCTATGGTGAGTAACAGTCTAGTCTTTTCATAATATTGTTGTTATTCCATCTTGAACTTTCCACTGCACGATAAAAATTTTGATTTTTTAGCAGACGAATGTTTCTCATTAGATATACCCAGTCAAGATATTATGCAAAATTATGCTTTGAATTCAAATTTAATTGCTACAGTTGTACCAAATGATTAAGTTTTATCTAAGGTTGAACAGTACATTCAGAGTAGCCTTTAAATAAAAAGCTGATTACTCATCCTGAAATTAAATCATTCTAGGATATGTGTACAATTTATAAAGACATCATTCTGCTACATTCCAAATCAGGAAAGATACAAGTGGTTATGTCGGAAGTGCTTAAATCCAAAGTACAGCAACTGATACATCAAAGGCACTGAGGCGTAGTATTTACCAAATGCACTGCCAGAGATGAATGCTACAGGAAAAATACAGATAAAGACATTGAAGTGATGCTAGTTAAATGCCACTTATGTCAAAATTACCAGACAGCTTCTTCTCAACAGTAATTTCCATGGCCACAGACATCAGAAGCCTCATTACATTTACTTGTCAACTTTGCTGGACCATTTGTATGATGCTACTGGCTGATCATTATTAATGCATTTTCAAAATTTCCTTCTGTGATTCGAATGTCATCAATCACATCTATAAAAACAATTAAGCCTTTGTCAAGGATCTTCTGCACTGAAGGACTGGTGAAAGCTATCATTGCCAACAACATTCAATTTTTCTTCTCAAGAGTTCAAATTTTTGTTAAAGAAATGATATTTCACACTTTAAAACTGCACCATTACATCCAGAAGCCAATGGACTTGCAGAAAGATTTGTGCAGATGCTCAAGTCATATACAACAAAGCCCACTCAGCAGTACATATGGACAATGCTTTACTTATATTTCTTTCTCAGTAGAGAGCCACTCCATACGATGCAAAATATCCAGCTGAAAGACTGCATTGTACTTTAATATCAGTTTTACAGTGTTTTGTGCATGTTTAGACCCAGTCTCAGCAAAAGTCGAGAAAAAACTTTTAAAAAATGAAAGATCTGGTATGCACATAAATCTGAACATGAACTGTGGGTACCAGGCAAAATCAGACAGCAGCTCAGCTGTGTCATGTATAAAATAGAAACTTCTCATAGTGTCACAATATGCCATAGCAATTGGATGCAGCTGCAATGCATTGATGCACACCTATGCAGAACTCCTAGGCTGTTCTGTTTTTCAGATTCAGGAAACGTTAATTCAGAGGGTCCTATTGGTGCAGCCTGCAACCACCCTCAACCTCATCTCTAGCAATGGGAACCAGCTGCAGTCAACCAGTGATTACCAGATGGATTGTTATGTCACACCGCACCCCACAGATGAACCAATCGACATGGACTGTTCAACCCTCGAATGACCGCCCCCACATGGTGATTCTGTACATGGTTTCCCATGGTGCCACGAGTGAATGCCAGGGGCAGTAACGAGTGTACTGCCCATGACATACTCACACATAGGGAAGCACAGAAATAAAGAAGCTACTGAAGCCAACTTCATCAGTCCCTATACCTCCCCAGGGAGGGGTGCTGTATCTCTGCCAGATGCAGTACACAGAGTTATCTTCAGAGGGCACCTCACACGAGGCAGTAACAGCGTGGCACCTCAAATACCAGCAACTATTTTGTGCTTCTGAACACGATATTCAAATAGGCCATTCTTGTGACAATAGTAACATATGCCACCAATGAAAGTGCAGAAACCTGGAACTACTTAATGCATCCATGAAATAGATCACAGAATGACATTCACACACTGAGTGCATAATTATGTAACCACAAGGTGACACTTGGCCAGTTATAACTCAGTAATTGCCCAGTTCCTGCAGTTTTGGTTGGTTGGTTTAAAAGAGGAGGGGAGGGACCAAACTGCTAGGTCATTGGTCCTTGATCCGATTTAAATAATTCCGCAGGGGTGGAAGTAAAATAATCGAGACATACAAAACACAGCTGAAAGAAAGGAGAAAACCACAAGAACGACGGATTGACAGCAAACACTAAAATGGAGGACAAGAAAACCACAGAGAAACAAGAAACATGTAAAAGAGATCAAAACAAGAGAGCAGATTATCATGGCTGGCTAACCATGAGAATCAAAAGGAGAAGCTAGCCACTCTGAAACTCATTAAAACCTACACCCTAAAAGCACTACAGTGGAGGACACAGAGGGACAAAGGACTTGCACTAAAACTTAGATCAAATGATAAAACCCACCCTCATGAATAAAATGTAAAACTAAAAGCTGCTGTTGAGGCACTGTCGCCCAATACTGAAGGTAGGGTGCTGCAAAAGTTAAAAGTCTGCCACAGAGTGGCTAAAAGTGGGCAGTCCAGCAAGACATGGACGACTGTCATTTGTGAGCCACAGCAACACTGAGGTGGGTCCTCACGATGGAGGAGGTAGCCATGCATTAGCCAAGTATGGCCAATGTGGAGCCTGCAGAGGACAACTGATTCCCTGCGAGAGGACCACAAAGAAGACTTCCACATATTCATAGTTTCCTTAATGACACACAGTTTGTTGTGCATACTGTTATGCCATTCTGTCTCCCAAAGCTGAAAAATCCTGCAGCATAACACAACACAGGTCAGTTTTGGCGATGCCCATCTCCAGATGTGGTTTCCACATAGCCTGTTTGGCCAGCCTGTTGGCAAGTTCATTGCCTGGGATTCTGACGTGTCCCGGGCTCCACACAAACACCACTGAATAGCAGGATCATTCCAGGGCATAGATGGACTTCCGAATGGCTGCAACCAAAGTTAGGCGAGGGTAGCACTGGTCAACAGCTTGTAGGCTGCTCAAGGAGCCGTACACAAAAGAAATGACTCACCAGAGCATGAGCGGATGTGCTCAAGAGCATGAGATATGGCTGCAAGGTCTGCAGTGAAAACACTGCAGCCATCTGGCAAGGAGTGCTGTTCAGTATGTCCTCCATGAACATACGCAAAGCCTACATGACCATCAGCCACTGTCCTCTAAATTCTACACAAAAAAACTGAGGTTTCATTGACCAGAAAGACTCCCCATCAACTCTCATACATACAAGGTACTGGGGTGAATAAGCTTAGCCTGGTGTTCCTCCAGTGCTGTGGCCAGGGGGGAATGATTTAGGGGTCGTATTTCTTAGCATTGAAGTTAGACCTTGACATATAAAGAGACTGCTAATGTTTGACCACCAGCAAGAGGTGACATACTACTCTTCATGGCATTTCATCTGCCCTGATGCCACCCATTCTGAACAGGGGCCCTCCCCATGGAAGCCACCCAGCTGGAGAAAAGGTCATCTGGCAGGATGGCCATTGCTAGGAGTCTTGATGCCCCAGGGTGATGGGGATCTACTCCTTGGCATATGTGGGGAGTTAATGGAGCAGGCATCAGCAGAGCAATCCCTGTGTGGTCAGGGGGCTACAACCAACAGGATACACGGCGGCCCCACTACAACGGACTGGCTACTGTGCTGGATATCGGGCGCAAATGAGCTAAGAAGTCCATTATCGTTGGCAGCGCAAAAAGCAATACTGCACAGAGGATGGAGGAAAACACTCCCAGGAGGGTGACATCGACCAACAGATGGAGAATGAGCGGAAGTGCAGATCCACATTGACAAAGGGTCTCAGTGCATGATGGACACTATGCACCATGAAAGACGCCCTTCCCCAACTGGCTCGCTCTTCACGACAATTTTGAAAAATGGAGGACAAAACCTACAGGGGCCATCAAATAAAGGCCAAAACATGCGAGACTCCATTTAGTCACCTCTTACAGCAGGCAGGAGTAACTCCGGCCCATTCTAAGCCCTGGACCCACAGGGGGGCCTGCAGTTTTCACCCAGATTCAACAGTTCTTTAGTTCTACAGTTGCCTAAAAGTAATCCACAGTACAAACCAGTTCTAGTCACCAAACATTCTATGCCGAGTGTCAAACATTATTCAAAGTGATTGTCAAAGTGTTTACTTATTGAGAGACTGGACTTAAACTCTTTCCATAATGAACTTCAGTTATATTAGTTAGTAATTATCTACTGCATTACATTAGCATAGGCACAGAAGTTTATATCAGTGTCATGTCTTCAATAGAAGCCAAACAGAGTATATTTTGATGTACATTATTTTAGCAAATTATTGTTATTGTATCCCATGTGAACTAGTGATTCTACTTTACAGATATTGCTTTGTGAAGAATAAATACCTAGCAAGCAAGCAGGCCACTTCCACTTAGGCATGGATATCTGTAACAGGAGGATCACTTCCTGCAACCTTTAAGATGTGCACCTACTTTTGGTGAACAAACACAAAATAACTGTAATATGATGCAACATACATAAATAAAAAGATTTAATATAACTAGACTGCATGATTAACTGTCACTCACTGGAATCAGTGACAACTGACAAGTTTATAGGAGAGTTCGTCTGGAGCAATCTAAGGAGTTAAAACATAAACCTAGCTGTGGGGGAGATAATAGACCAAATTTATCACAGGAATCCTTAGGATGTCTAATTCATCCATGAAGGATGTTACTTGGAAATCCCCATTTGATTAGTCGTTGAGTAATGTTCCCAATCCTCAAGCACGTTACCAGATAGGATGGAGATAGAGAAGATTCAAGGAGCAGTCTGCTTTGTCATAGGTTTCGTCAGTCGGCATGATAATGTCACAGAAATTTTCACCAACTTTCTATAGGGTATGCCACAAGAAAGTTGTTATTAATCACATAAAACTTCACTCTCAAATTTGTGAGAGTTCTTGTACCACTGTTGGACCAGAAACATTTTGCTCCTTCCAAAGCATTTTTTGTGTAATGACCAAGGCACAGAACTAGAGAAATTCTGGCATTAACAGAGCAGGAATAGCAGGAGGATACACCATATACTCCCTCCCCCCTGCCATTCCCTGTTCAATGACTTGCAAAAAACAGATGTAAAAATAAACATGAAGAAAGTAAGTCACAAAATATATTGTGTGTTAAATCTTTAAACAATATGTCTCCTTCCTTTTCTTTTTAATGTTTATCTTTTCAACTTTGATTTTGTTAACTAGTTGCCATTATTCCTGAATTTTCAAATATTTTGCATTTCTATACAGTACTTGCATCCCTTCAGTTTCATACATTCTTCAGGGCTTTTCTGAAATAATAACAACATTTTATCCTCTCCTTCACGTTTATTCTTTTGCTGCCTTTTTGTCTCTTTGAGTCACATATTTCATCTTTTTCTGTATCCATTCCACTTCCTTTCCTAATTCTCATTCTCATTATGCTCTGTTCAGTTGTTGTACTCCTATATATGTCATTTCTTTACCACCATTTTGGCTAATGCTCCTAGTGAACATACTCTCACAATATAGCACTTAAACTGCATTTGTCATCACAAAGTTATCAAAATCATGTTTTTCAATGTACTAATAAAAACTTTTAAGTATTTCCAATTACTCTGGCTAAGACACGTAAATATTGTATGCAACTGATTACTGTTATTTTACAGATTATCATAATTGCTCATGGTATCCAATTATGAAAACAGTCTAGACTCCAAACAATTGGCCTACAGAAAACCTAAAATCTGGATTCAGATGTTGTAGAGAAATGTTGCAACATGGTTCTTGTGACAGGAACCTCGATGTTAGTGTTGTGAAACTCAGTTTATGGATCAGCTGTGACTATTTACATATTATTTTTTGACAATGATCGAGTGGATACTTAGAATGCTCTAGCCACATGATACACTGCTTGCAGGCAATGAATAATCTAGAGTAACAGTTTAATTTGTTCATCTGTTGTTTATGTGTATAGCTGAAATATCTCTGGAATGACTATACAAATAAATAAGTGAATAAATAAATAAAATGTTGTATCACAGTGATCATGAACAAAATGAATGTGTTACATTTACTATTTGTTGCATCCCTGTGAGCTATTTTAGAAAATACATCCATGTGTACGTAACTAATTCATTTTCTAAATAAAGTTACATTACAGCAGTTTATTAACTGAAGTCCCATTCATACTGGTAACATATAACTAATAATGTAAAGTTATGAACTGTAGCAACTATGTATTAAAACTTTTGAAGGCGCAATGTACTGCAGGGCTGAGAAGTGAATGGAGAATAAAAAAATATGTAGAATGAAATCTTACAGATCTACTCCAACTGAAAAGGCTCCAAGCCATTCAAGTACATCACAATACTCTGACGATTCTTCTTCTTTTCTTGCTGTCACAGGAGGTACAGGAACATTGTAGCTAATTCGTTTTGAAAAATGTGGATGACACTGGTGTACATTATATCCCTTGTCATCAAAGTAGGCAGCCACTGAAGATGGACAGATATTTTCCACTGAAAAGAACATATAGATGACAGATGAATTTGTATAATTTTAAGTAATAGTGCTTTTTATTCCCAAAAATACAACAACAGTGATGAAGCATTAAGAAATACACTGCCAAAAGATGTCAGCATTGTGATAGGTTGAAACTAACTATTGTAGATTACCAATGTGATGATGTCACTGCAGATGAGAACTACTGCACTTAGAGCTACTGATGCTCAACTTTTGTTTGTTCCCAACAGTAACATTTCTAATAAGAGTGAAAGGATATTGTGATTGATAACTTATTTCTAAATCTGTTTACCATGGAACAGATGTGAGCCTCATTACAGTTTAGTATTATGCCAAATAATACTACCCCACAGAGAAATGGCAGCAATGGATAACAAGTAACATCTCGTACACTCAGCATACATTCCTGGGAGCCTCATTCAGTGTGTTGAGGAAGCTATTCTGCTTGCCACTGAGGAAACATGATGCACCCAGCTACATTTTGCGGTGCACACTGGAACAACACGATACCAGTCAACTGGTCTTTGAGGTATCCTTGGTTCATTCCAGCAACAGCAGAAAGAATCATTCCAATAAATATTATTAGCCCTATCCACTAGTGTTTTTATGACCCCCCTCTTTTGCCTAGGGTGGTGGTTTGAGTTCTTATGGAGGTAGCGATCAGTATGTGTACCTTTCCTGTAGATCTTATGGCCTAAGGTCCCATCCGCCCGTTTGATAACTGATACATCCAAGAAGTTAAGTTGTCCATTCTTCTCCTTCTCCATATTAAATTTAATCTTTGGTTTGATGCTATTTAAGTGTACCAGGAAATCATTCAAGTCTTCTTCCTCATGATTCCATATTACAAAAGTATCATCCACATACCAATACCACTTCGAGGGTCTTTTTTTGGCCGACTGCAGTGCTTGGTGTTCAAAATATTCCATGAATAAATTCGCAATTGCGGGACTACTGTCGGTCCTAATGACATCCTTGTCAGTTTTGATATAGTGTCTTTGTTCACGATGGTTCCAGTTGATGAAGCTCTCTCCCATATAGCCGATATTTTCCCTACTGATATAGTAGCCTTGTTCCAACACTGTCTATCCTCGACCTATTTTCAGTACAATGGTGAATTTTATGAACAGATCGATGGGGTAGCCATGGGAAGCCCCCTAAGTCCCACAATTGCGAATTTATTCATAGAATATTTTGAACATCAAGCACTGCAGTTGGCCAAAAAAAGCCCCTCGAAGTGGTATCAGTATGTGGATGATACCTTTGTAATATGGAATCATGAGGAAGAAGACTTGAATGATTTCCTGGTACACTTAAATAGCATCAACCCAAAGATTAAATTTACTATGGAGAAGGAGAGGAATGGACAACTTAACTTCTTGGATGTATCAGTATCAGTTATCAAACGGGCGGATGGGACCTTAGGCCATAAGGTCTACAGGAAAGGTACACATACTGATCGCTACCTCCGTAAGAACTCAAACCACCACCCTAGGCAAAAGAGGGGGGTTATAAAAACACTAGTGGATAGGGCCAATAATATTTGTGAACCAGGCTACTTACAAGAAGAACTGAATCATTTACGAATGGCCTTTGCGAAAAATGGTTATACGAAAAACGAGATTAACCGAGCACTTCACCCAAATAGAAAAATGCCTAAAAATAGGAGACAGCAACAACCATCAGCTGGAAAAGTATTTCTTTCGTTCATCCATAATATCACGGATCGCATTGGGAAAGTACTAGCCAAGTTTCAGGTAGAGACCATTTTCAGACCTACTAAGAAAATTAGTGAATGCCTAAGATCAACAAAAGATGCTCGTCACCCCCTAGCCACCCCAGGGGTATATAAAATTTCGTGCCGTTGTGGCAGGGTTTACATAGAAACTACAAAAAGAAGCATCAATACACGGTTAACGGAGCACAAAAGAAACTGTCGCTTGGGACATATCGACAAATCGGCAGTAGCGGAACATGTTTTTAAGGATGGAGATCACAAAATAAAATTTGGCGAAACAAGGACGTCACATTATTATACACGTATGTATAGAGAGGCAATTGAAATCCACAAACATCAATACAATTTTAATCATAAAGAAGAAGGATTAAAATTGGATAAGATATGGCGGTCGATGTTGCATCAATCACGTGACAATCGATTGCCTGCAATCGAGAGAACAGACGATAGCCAGAGATAGCTGCACATCGACGCCACGTGACGTGCGGTGGCGCCCTCTACGATATCCATATAAGCGGCGGCCCCAGCTCCTAGCAGCCAGTCGTTGACTCACCTCAGAAGATGTTCTCCGTAGTTGAGAACGAAACGTCAGGGAGAAGAAGTTCTACAGCAACTTAGCCCGGAAGTGTTTACTGATGATGAACGGCAGAAAGGTTTGAGAAGATGAGTTTTCACGATAGAATATCAACAAACCTCACAATCTGCAGAATTTTCCCCAGAACATATCACATCAACAGGTTCTGAGTACAGAAGAATATTAGCCCATCCAGTTAGCCGTGCGATCTAACACACTGCTTTCTGGGTGGGAAGGTGCCGGCCCCCGGTACAAATCTGTCCGGTGGATTAGTGCCGAGGTCCGGTGTGCTGGCCACTCTGTCGATGGTTTTTAATGCGATTTTCAATCTGCCTCGGTTAATGCGGGCTGGTTCCGCTTATTCCGCCTCAGTTGCACTACATTGACAATTGCTGTGCAAACACTTTCTCCATGTACACATACACCATCATTACTCTACCATGCAAACATTGGGGTTACACTCTTCTGGTGTGAGACATTCCCGGGGGGCCCACTGGCGGCCGAACCACACAATAACCCTGGGTTCGGTGTGAGCAATGGTGGGGTGAGTGGACTGCTGTAGCATGTTGTGTACCACTGCGGGCTACGGCGGGGACAAAGCCTCTCCATCGTTTCTAGGTCCCCAGTTACATACAATACAGTACAATACAAATACAGAAGAATATTTGAACAAGGAGCTTCTGAGGTTCTCGGACATGCTAGGCTGCAACTTCCTAAATTTCCTCTGTACTGTTGGGAATTATAGGGGCCACCTAAATAGCTCAGGGGTACACTACACATCAAAGGTGACTGACTGTGTTTTGAGCAAACACAAAGCTATTTTAGACCAGGTGATTCTTTATCCATTTCAAATAATGAAGGTGTAGAAGAAATCTCAAAGCATTAGCATAAAACAAAAGAAATGCCCTCCCTAAAACTAGCATGAGATTGTTATAATTCTTGTGATCAACTGTGAATGCATTCACAACAAAGTCGCAGAGTTTGCAGCAACCCTTAACACCAGTGGAGCTCACATAACACTAGCTACATAAAGCTGGGTTAAACCCAGAATTGATAGCAGTGAGATTTTTGGGATAAAACTAAATCCATATCGAAAGGATAAGATTTGAGAAACTGAGGTGGCACATTTGACATAGTAGAAAAGAATTCAAATTCTCTAAGATACAAATTGAAACTGCATGCTATATTGTTTGGACAAGACACAGTCTAAAGCATGGGCAAAACTTATAATCAGATCCTTCAATCAGTCCCCAGAACCACCCCTAGTTGTAAACAATAACAATAGAAAAAACCTTATCTGACTAAAACATATGTTCCTCAAGTATATGATCATCCCTGGAAGAGACCTTAATCCTAAACCAATTGATTGGGATGATTACAATTTTGTAAATGGAGGACATGACAAGACATTCGAAAAAGTAATTCTAAATACCTTCTCTGAAAACTAATTGGAGCAGACTGTTGTAAGGCCCACTTATGATGGTAATACACAGGTGTGCAAAACTTCTTAAGGACAAAAGCAATCTTCACATGTTGTGTCACTGTCAAGTAGCTTGATGAGATTTGGACTAAACAGAAAGTGCTGCTACAGAATGTAGAGAAGGTGACTGAAAGAAACATACAATGAGATAAACAGAAATGACACTTTTATTCAAAGGGAACAATTACACTGAAATCATCATGAGTTACGATAGGTCTCTGGACATAACAAAAAGGTGGACACTGTTCTTAATAGGGTGTATGATCATGAAGGATAGCAAAGTATGCTCTGCAATGTGCTCCCATGATAGCCATAAGGTTGGTAAGAAGTTCTTGTGCTAGGGGGTTCCATTCTTCCATCAGGGCTGTTGACAGCTGCTGGATAATATTTGGGGCATGTGGACATGCTACAATATGTCTCCCCAACACCAACACGAATCCCACACGTGCTCAATGGGATTTAAGTCAGGGAATGGACAGGCCAGTCCATTAGCCAAATATCCTCTCATTACAAGAGAGCCTCGTCCTGCACTGTACAATGTGGTCATGCAATGTCATCCATAAAAATAAAACCAGGACCAAATGCAACCATGGAAAGATGCACATGGGGAACAAGTACAGTGACACAGTAATGTTGACTGGTGAGGGTACTGTGTTCAAAGATTTGGAAGTCAGTATGCCAATGCAACAATATGTCTCTCCACATCATAACTCCTGGACCAACAAAACCATCATTTTCAACGATGTTTCTGAGTGTATTATGTGTTCCCACCTCTCACCATATGAGGTTATGTCCAGAATCCAGACTCGGACTGAATCTGCTCTCATAAGAGAAGATTGCACAATCCGAAACCACTTTGGTTCTATGTTCTTGACACCATTGCAAAATCTTTAGTTGATATCTGGGTGTCAATGGAACACAACACACTGATCAATGGGCAAACAGACAACCCCCATGCAGTTGACGTGCCACTGTGGAGTGAGAGACTGTGTATGTTGCAGTTCTGTTAAAAGTGGTTGCAACTGCATTTGCTATTTGACATGGGTCCCTTCTTGTCAGTTGTACAATACAGTGGTCATCTGCTGTTGTAGCTGACTACAGTCGACCACCTGCTCTCATTCGAGCAGCAGGGTCTGTGGTTTGGAATGCTCCCCATGCATGTGAAACAGAGCAAAGAGCAATACCAAATTCCTAGGCTACAGTCATCATACTTCATCCTCCTTCCAGTTTCCAAATGATTATTATCCATGTGAAGTCATTCAAATGCTCTCTGGGCCACGTTATAATGCAGAACACCAGCACACTCCACCATAGCTGCTCGCTGATTGACAGATGCTATCTTTTTCATTTCTTTCAACTGTCTTGTTTGGTGGTGCCAGTCCCATTTGGCACTACAGTCATGCTGACCTCACACCATGTGACATCCAGCTATATGTGCGTGACTGGGGGAGACCTCTGGTAACATGCTCCCACACTTTCATCCATCTCCACTGAGTTGTTAATATGTCATGTTACTTTACCTATCTTGTACTTTAGTTTTGCAGAGAAATGTAGATCAGATCCAATAGCAACAAATAGATCTGACCTCCTTAATACATAATATCAACGTGTATAAGGTAGTTGTAGCAACAATGGCTAATAAAGTATATAGGGCAACTAAAACATGCAGAAAGATATATGTGTTCAGTAAATAGTACTGTGCTCAGTAAACTAGATAATGAAGCAGTAGTGACATAGCGCCCCCCCCCCCCCCCCCCCCCCCCAGGAGGCGCTTGGAAAATTTACTGTGGTTCAAGTTCTGAAAATTACTTGACGAAATACTAGACAGACATGCACATAGTTGAACAGTTTGTGATGAAAGGGAACCTCCATGGTATACAGGATCAGTGAAAGAACCCAGAAAAATGGTGTCTACTGCATAAAATGTGTAAAACAAACTAGAAGGATGCTGAATGAAACGTGCTTGGCTCTCAAGTGTGTGAAGCATTCCCTTATTACCATAGTGGAGAGAGTGTTCGAGCAGCAAATCCTTGGTAGTTCTGGCAGTTTACAAATTGATTTCTCTGTGCATGTGTGTTACAAAGTATAGAATTTTGGCACTGCTTGAACACTGTGTCTTTGTGTCATTTGAGATGTACTGTGACTTGTCTAAGTTCTTCATTTGTTCTCCATACACAGGGGGTGGCAATCACTAATGTGTGGAAACATGTAGCAAATCTCACTTCTGTACACATAAGTCAGTGTTTCAATGTTTAGTTTTTCATTACAATTGACTAGGAAAGAGTGACAAAAAGATCCAACTCATTACATCTTTAATTAGAAAATGAAAAAAAAAAAAATAAAGAGATTTGATGCCTGCAACCAGAAACAAACAATTTTAGTGATACTGTATGAAGCAATCTGACATTTTCTCAGATCTTCAGATGGTGTTGGTTTTATTTGATGTACAGCATCTTCATTTCTGCTATACTTTATTTGAACAAGTTATCTTTTACATTAAACAACGGAAAATCTGCACTGAATGTAATAATATTATGCAAAAAGGTTAGTTGCTACTCAACATACAGCAGAGATGCTGAATTGCAGATAAGCACAACAAACAGACTATGAGAAAGTGAGCTTTTGGTCAACAAGGCTTTCATTGGAAAAACACACACACACACACACACACACACACACACACACACACACACACACACACTACCGCAGTGTCTGGCTGCTGAGACGAGACTGTGCAGAAATGCAATTGGATTGTGGAGGTAAAGAGGAGGCTGGGGCACGGAGGGGAGGAACAGCAGGGTAGGAGTGGGGTACAGTGAAGTGCCACTTGTGGGTGTGTACAGGGATGAGGTGGAGAGAGAGTAGGGCAGCTATGTGCAGTCGGGAGGCTACATGGAGGGGGGGGAGGGGGAGGTAGTGGTAAAGGAGGGCGTAAATACATCCCAACTGCACCTGGCTGTCCTACCCTCTCCACCTCAGCCCAGTATGTTCCCACAAACAGCACTTTACTGTCCCCCACCCCCACCCTACTATCCCTCCTCACCCTACCCTTCTCCTTACTGCCACCACCCGGTTGCCTTGCCTCTCCCATCATGCGTTGCTGTCACAGTTGGGCCTCAACAGCCAGAGACTGGTCATGTATGGGTGAGTTGCGTGCATATATTTGTGTGTGTGTGTGTGTGTGTGTGTGTGTGTGTGTGTGTGTGTGTGTTTTGTCTATTTCCGACATAGGCCTAGTTGGCCGAAAGCTCACTTTCTGACAGTCTTTCTGTTGTGTCTATCTGTGACTCAGCATCTCGACTATAAGCTGAGTAGCAACTATCCTTTTCAAAATATTGTTATCTCACAGATTAATATGACAGCATATTCCATATTCAGGTATTGTTGTCTTGAAACTTTCACAAATATTAACTCCGGAACGTAGTTACAAAGTGAGGGTATTATCCACACTGCTTTTCAAAATATAATCACATGTGAAGCACAGAGTTTACACACATTATGAAAATCTATTACAATAATTTCTATTATTATTATTATTATTATTAGTGTAAAACTGACAAAGAGTGTGATTAATCTAAATTGATGTCGCGCATTTCACGGAGTTTTATTTCCGCCAAAGCAGCTTGGTCACTACCCAAGATTATCTTCTAGAGAAATATTAACAATCTTCCATTTGTCATGACTATTTAGTGTTTGGTTAACAGCAGTATTATTTATCTTTTGCAAATTAGTCCAGAAACTTATTAAATATTTGAATAAGAACAAATGAATGAAGAAAGGGCATTCATAAGAAATATTTGTTGATGATAAAATTTTGGTATTTTCATTCATTATTAGTATTACTTTGTAGACGTTACCTACTCACTGTTTACACACACATTTGTTTTAATATTGGGGCTGATTTTAATAGGTACCTGCATACAATGTTCAGTTTGAACCAAACTAAAAGAAATTTTAATTTGTTTGGCAAGTAGGTTAGAAAATTTAAAAAGGGAAATGGATAGGTTAAAGTTAGATATAGTGGGAATTAGTGAATTTCAGTGGCAGGAGGAACAAGACTTTTGGTCAGGCGAATACAGGGTTATAAATACAAAATCAAATAGGGGTAATGCAGGAGTCGGTTTGATAATGAATAAAAAAATAGGAGTGCGGGTAAACTACTGCAAACAGCATAGTGAACGCATTATTGTGGCCAAGATAGACACGAAACCCACGCCTACTACAGTAGTACAAGTTTATATGCCAACTAGCTCTGCAGATGATGAAGAAATTGGAGAAATGTATGATGAAATAAAATAAATTATTCAGGCAGTGGAGGGAGACAAAAATTTAATAGTCATGGGTGACTGGAATTCAAGAGTAGGAAAAGGAAGAGAAGGAAACGTAGTGGGTGAATATGGATTGGGGGAGAGAAATGAAAGAGGAAGCCGTCTGGTAGAATTTTGCACAGAGCATAACTTAATCATAGCTAACATTTGGTTCAAGAATCATAAAAGAAGGTTGTATACATGGAAGAAGCCTGGAGATACTGACAGGTTTCAGATAGATTATATAATGGTGAGACAGAGATTTAGGAACAAGGTTTTAAATTGCAAGACATTTCCAGGGGCAGATGTAGACTCTGACCACAATCTATTGGTCATGAACTGTAGATTAAAACTGAAGAAACTGAAAAAGGTTGGAATTTAATGAGATGGGACCTGGATAAACTGACTAAACCAGAGGTTGTACAGAGTTTCAGGAAGAGCATAAAGGAACAATTGACAGGAATGGGGGAAAGAAATACAGTAGAAGGAGAATGGGCAGCTTTGAGAGATGAAGTAGTGAAGGCAGCAGAGAATCAAGTAGGTAAAAAGACGAGGGCTAGTAGAAATCCTTGGGTAACAGAAGAAATATTGAATTTAATTGATGAAAGGAGAAAATATAAAAATGCAGTAAATGAAGCAAGCAAAAAGGAATACAAACACCTCAAAAATGAGATTGACAGGAAGTGTAAAATGGCTAAGCACGG
Source organism: Schistocerca cancellata (assembly GCF_023864275.1). Taxonomy (NCBI): domain Eukaryota; kingdom Metazoa; phylum Arthropoda; class Insecta; order Orthoptera; family Acrididae; genus Schistocerca; species Schistocerca cancellata. The sequence goes on along the minus strand of NC_064627.1, from coordinate 702,205,770 downwards.
ATGGCTAGAGGACAAATGTAAGGATGTAGAGGCTTATCTCACTAAGGTTAAGATAGATACTGCCTACAGGAAAATTAAAGAGACCTTTGGAGAAAAGAAAACCACTTGTATGAATATCAAGAGCTCGGATGGAAACCCAGTTCTAAGCAAAGAAGGGAAAGCAGAAAGGTGGAAGGAGTATATGGAAGGTCTATACAAGGGCGATGTACTTGAGGACAATATTATGGAAATGGAAGAGGATGTAGATGAAGATGAAATGGGAGATACGATACTGCGTGAAGAGTTTGATAGAGCACTGAAAGAACTGAGTCGAAAGAAGGCCACTGGAGTCTACAACATTCTATCAGAACTCCTGACAACCTTGGGAGAGCCAGTCCTGACAAAACTCTACCATCTGGTGAGCAAGATGTATGAGTCAGGTGAAATACCCTCAGACTTCAAGAAGAATATAATAATTCCAATCCCAAAGAAAGCAGGTGTTGACAGATGAGAAAATTACCGAACAATCAGTTTAATAAGCCACAGCTGCAAAATACTAACACGAATTCTTTGCAGACAAATGGAAAAACTAGTAGAAGCCGACCTCGGGGAAGATCAGTTTGGATTCCGTAGAAATACTGGAACACGTGAGGCAATACTGACCTTACGACTTATCTTAGAAGAAAGATTAAGGAAAGGCAAACCTACGTTTCTAGCATTTGTAGACTTAGAGAAAGCTTTTGACAATGTTGACTGGAATACTCTCTTTCAAATTCTGAAGGTGGCAGGGGTAAAATACAGGGAGCGAAAGGTTACTTACAATTTGTACAGAAACCAGATGGCAGTTATAAGAGTCAAGGGGCATGAAAGAGAAGCAGTGGTTGGGAAGGGAGTAAGACAGGGTTGTAGCCTATCCCCGATGTTATTCAATCTGTATATTGAGCAAGCAGTGAAGGAAACAAAAGAAAAATTCGTAGTAGGTATTAAAATCCATGGAGAAGAAATAAAAACTTTGAGGTTCGCCGATGACATTGTAATTCTGTGTTGAGACAGCAAAGGACTTGGAAGAGCAGTTGAACGGAATGGATAGTGTCTTGAAAGGAGTATATAAGATGAACATCAACAAAAGCAAAACAAGGATAATGGAATGTAGTCAAATTAAGTTGGGTGATGCTGAATGAATTAGATTAGGAAATGAGACACAATAGTAAAGGAGTTTTGCTATTTGGGGAGCAAAATAACTGATGATGGTCGAAGTAGAGAGGATATAAAATGTAGACTGGCAATGACAAGGAAAGCGTTTCTGAAGAAGAGAAATTTGTTAATGTCGAGTATTGATTTAAGTGTCAGGAAGTCGTTTCTGAGAGTGTTTGTATGGAGTGTAGCCATGTATGGAAGTGAAACATGGACGATAACTAGTTTGGACAAGAAGAGAATAGAAGCTTTCGAAATGTGGTGCTACAGAAGAATGCTGAAGATTAGATGGGTAGCTCATACAACTAATGAGGAGGTTTCCAGAATGAGAATTCCACTCTGCAGCGGAGTGTGCGCTGATATGAAACTTCCTGGCAGATTAAAACTGTGTGCCTGACCGAGACTCGAACTCAGGACCTTTGCCTTTCGCGGGCAAGTGCTCTACCATCTGAGCTACCGAAGCACAACTCACGCCCGGTACTCACAGCTTTACTTCTGCCAGTATTTCGTCTCCTACCTTCCAAACTGTACAGAAGCTCTCCTGTAAAGTTTGGAAGGTAGGAGACGAAATACTGGCAGAAGTAAAGCTGTGAGTACTGGGCATGAGTCGTGCTTCAGTAGCTCAGATGGTAGAGCACTTGCCCGCGAAAGGCAAAGGTCCCAAGTTCGAGTCTCAGTCGGGCACACAGTTTTAATCTGCCAGGATGTTTCATAATGAGGAGGTATTGAATAGGATTGGGGAGAAGGGAAGTTTGTGGCACAACTTGACTAGAAGAAGGGATCGGTTGGTAGGACATGTTCTGAGACATCAAGGGATCACCAATTTGGTATTGGAGGGCAGCATGGAAGGTAAAAATTGTAGAGTGAGACCAAGAGATGAATACACTTAACAGATACAGAAGGATGTAGGTTGCAGTAGGTACTGGGAGATGAAGAAGCTTGCACAGGATAGAGTAGCATGGAGAGCTGCATCAAACCAGTCTCAGGACTGAAGACCACAACAACAACAACAACAACAGGAAGTAAAGAGACTATTTTCACAGAACTGTACGTGCATTGCATTAACCCTTCTGCACAGAGCACTTCATTACAGAGAACTGCTTAATATAAGATGTCGCACTCTGTGACAACAGTGATTGAAGTCGTGGAAAATAGATAAGTAATGATGCCAGAATAGAATGACTCCCACATTAGAAATAAAAAGTGGAATAAACTGATTAGAAGGAACACTATAGAACTTCTAGATATTTACCAAATAAAAAGGTGGATTTCTGCAGCTAATCAATTATAGGTAGCAAAATTATCTAATACTGACCACCAATACACTATATTGTTGATAAGTATAAGTTTCACAGGGGCAGATGATTATCAGTTTAATAGTATGTAAGTTATTAAATCTTTTAATAATAATTTACTCATTGTAATGGAAGTAGTTTCTACCATCAAGTTTTTTTTTCTCACTTGAATACCAGATTTGAAGATAAATTTAAAATATCGGAATTACTTAAGTTGAAGAACACTCTACTAGAACAGACTAAGTGACTCACTGTAGATACATGTAAAGCACGAGATAAAATAGCAGCGTCATGCAAACTGTAAGTTTGGAGCAGCTTGAGAAAAATCTTCAGACATGTTCCATGTTGATCAGTTCAACTGCTGATTGAATAGCATCCTGCTGGTCAGTAACCGTTGGAGATATCCAGCAGCATTGCCTGAATGCCATTTTGGCAATGCACATGACTGTTTTGGATTGCTGCTGAAAAAGACTCAGAATCTTACTGAAAGATCTCTCAAAAAATCCAAAGATATTAAGGTCATACATTTAGGCTCATTCACTGTGGCTTGAAAGTTGGCATACAGACATTCATGGATGCCACATGAACTGTTATCAAGGATGGCAGAGTAAAAGCAGGAACAAATTAAACAACAAGTGTATTATCACCAGTCACTGTTTCTATATTCACAACACATTTGAAATGTTTAAATCTCCATCATTAAATGGATTTATACAGTCTAAGAAAAAGAAGAAGAAGAAGAAGAAGAAGAAGAATTATGCTTCATGGAGGATTTATGTGAATGGGACAGAAAGGACTAGAAGTGATGTTCATGTCCAGACAAACAACTGATTACAACTTCAGAAAATTTGGATGATTTATTCAAGAGAAATAGCTTCACAAATTGAACAATTCAATAACGCAATGATCCACCTCCAGCCCATATGCGAGCAGTTATTCAGCTTGGCATTGATTGATACAGTTTTTGGAGTGTCCTCCTAAGTGATATTGTGCCAAAATCTATCCAACTGGCATGGCACATTAGACCATCAAAATTGTGAGCTGCTTGGAGGGTCCTATCCATAATGCTCCTAATGTTCTCAATGTCTTACTGGTCAAGGTAGGGTTTGGCAAAGACATGGGGGTAGAAACTCTCGCACTTGAAAACCAAAGGGGTCCTACTAGGTAAAGAAATGGCACACCAGACAATCACTCCTGGTTGTCAAGCCTTATGGTGGACAACAGTCAGATTGGTATCCAAATATTGTCCGCGATGTCTCCAGACATGTCTTTGGCCTGGAATCTCACTGAATGGAGTAACATTGTGTCCTGCTTCGAACTGAGCCCCGATAACTGGGAAATATGAGTCTGGAGAGACCACAGAGAGCGGTGTGATACCAACCTGACAGTCGCCCACCATATGGCCCGACAACCAGGAATGACGGTTTGGGTGCCATTCTTTTCATAGACTGCAGAACACCTTTGGTAGTCAGCCGTGGCAGCCTTACACTATAGCATTGCACTGACAATACTCTATGCCCCATTTTGTTGCCTTTCATGATAAGTCATCTAGGGATCACATTTCAGTAAGGTAACACCTGCCTGCATATGGTGAGAGTTTCTACCCCTTGTCTTTGTGCTTGCCAAACCTTACCTTGGCCAGCAGATTGCTGGATCTCTCCCCAATGGAGAATGTTTGGAGTATCATGGCCAGGGCCCTCAAACCAGTTCAGGGAGTTGATGATTTAAGGCACAAATTGGACAGAATTTGACATGATATCTCTCAGGAGGGCATCCAACAAGTCTCTCAATCAATGTCAAGCTGAATAACTGCTTGCGTAAGGGTCCAGGGTGGGCACCACATTATTGACTTTTTCAATTTATGATACTCTTTTTCTGGAATATATCATCCAATTGCTCTGAAATAGTAATCTTTTGTTTGTTTGTACAAGTGCACCAGATCTACTGATTCCCCCTTTCTTTTTGTTTTGTTTTTGGTTTTAGGGCCCAAAACTGCTAGGTCATTAGCACCCAGTCTGTTGCTTAGGGAAAGGTTAAAAAACTGGAAATCAGCAGAAATCGGAGCGAAACTCAAAAAGTGGGGAAAATAAAAAGCAGAAGGAAAGCTTAGAAAACCACTACAGAAGGGGGGGGGGGGGGTTGTTTTTGCCAAAAAGAGCTTCAAACGACTGACGTCATCTCGCAGGCACTAATAACCTCGAGGACGCGATCGGCTGAGCACATGTCATCTGCTAAGATTGAAGATATATCAGGTGACAGCTGTAGACGGGCGTGTAGCAAAGTAAAATAGGGGCACTCAAGTTAAAGATGTCTCACCGTCCACAGCTGAGAGCAGTGGGGACAAAGCAGGGGAATATCGCCACTTAAAAGATGTCGATGACAGTGCCCTATCTGGAGTCTAGTTAAAATTACCTCCTCTCAACGACGAGTTCAGGAGGGAGAGGTCCAAGCACAGGGAAGAGCTTTCATGTTGCAATTTATTATTGGGAAGTGTAGACCAATGTGCGTGCCATAAAAGAGCAACATGACGACATAAAACACGCTGTAGATCAGCGAAGGGAACCATGCGAACAGCAGGCTGAGGAAGAGAGACTGCAGCCTTGGCCGCTATATCAGCCACCTCGTTTCCACAGATACCAATGTGTCCTGGGATCCAGAGGAATGCCGCAGAGATGCTCCCCAAGTGGAGCAAGTGCAGGCAGTCCTGAATCCGGTGTACCAGAGGGTGGACAGGGTAAAAAGATTGGAGACTGAGGAGAGAGCTGAGAGAATCTGAGCATATAATATACTGTATCCACTGATGGTGACGGATGTATTTGACAGCTTCACAGTAAAAACCAAACACTGGTCAGGAAGCCAAAATCGATTAGGAGTGTCGCGAACAATATAGGCACTCCCAAAACCAAATGATACTTTTGAGCCATCAGTGTAAATAAATGTGGCATCCTTCATTTGTGCTCATAGAGCAGCAAATGCCTGATGATAAACGAGAGAAGGGGTACCATCCTTGGGAAGCTGACCAAGGTCATGGAGTAGGCAGGTCTGGGGTCGGAGCCAAGGCAGCGCTGTACCCCAAATAGTCAAGAAAGTTTTAGGAAGGTGGAACGAAAGAGAACGTAGCAGTTGACGGAGGCGGACTCCCAGTGGTAGAAGAGATGAAGGGCGGCTTGCATACCCTAAATTCAAGACAGATGGCTAGCATAATGACTCAGAAGGACAGCTCACCGATTGGACAGCGGAGGTTCAGCAGTCTCAGCATAAAGGCTTTCCACAGAGCTGGTGTAAAAAGCTCCAGATGCTAAACGCAATCCATGGTGGTGGACAGAGTCGACATGCCGAAGAATAGACAGCCGAGCAGAGGAATAAACTATGCTTCCATAGTCCAATTTTGAGCGCACTAAGGTGCGATAACAGGTGGAGAAGGACCACTCGGTCTGCTCCCCAGGAGGTACCATTCAGAACATAGAGGGTGTTGACAGATTTGCAAACAGTGAGCCGAGAGACAGGAAACGTGGGAGGACCAGCACTGTTTTCTGTCAAACATAAGACCCAAGAATTTAGCGATGTCTGTGAACAGAAGGTTGACAGGGCCTAGATGTAGGGAAGGTGGAAGAAACTCGGTACGACACCAAAAATTGACACAAACGGTCTTACTGGGAGAAAAGCAGAAGCTGGTTTCGATGCTCCAAGAGTGGAGGTGATCGAGACATCCTTGAAGATGTCGTTCTAGAAGGCTGGTCCATTGAGAGCTGTAGTAGATCACAAAACCATCCACAGAGAGGGAGCCTGAGACATCGGGAAGGAGACAATCCATAATTGGATTTATGGCGATGGCAAACAGTACAACACTTAGCATGGAGCCCTGGGGTACCCCGTTTTCCTGGAAGAAAGTACAGGAGAGAGTAGTGTTCACCTGCACACTAAATGTGCACTCTGCCATAAATTTGTGAATAAAAAGGGGCAGCCAACCTCAAAACCCCAAAGAGGACAGTGTGCGGAGGCTGCCTGTTCTCCAACAGGTATCGTATACTCTCTCCAGATCAAAAAATATTGCTACCACTTGGCATTTCCTGAGAAAATTGTTCACGATATAAAAGTAGAGAGGAACAAGATGGTCAACTGCAGAACGATGCTTTCGGAAACTGCAATGGGCAGGTGTTAAACGGCTTCAGGACTCCAGCACTCCAGCCACCAGTCTAAACGGCAATTCACCATACACTCCAAAACCTTACATACACTACTCGTGAGAGAAATGGGGCGATAGCTAGAGGGGAGATGTTTGTCCTTTCCAGGTTTCGGAACAGGAACGATGATAGCTTGCCGCTATCTTCTGGGAAAAGTACTGTCGGTCCAAATTCAATTATAAAGGCGAAGGAGGTAATGCAGACTATGATATGATAAATGCAGCAACATTTGGATGTGGATACCATCTGGTCCTGGGGCAGAAGAGCGAGAAAAAGAGATGCGTGTTGGAGTTCCTGCATGGAGAAAACAGTATTATAGCTTTCGCTATTTTGAGAGGAGAAAGCAAGAGGTTGCACTTCCACTGCACATTTATTCAGGAGAAAGTCTGGCGGGTAATTTGAAGAGCTTGAAATCTCAGCAAAGTATTGACCCAATGAGTTAGAAACTGCAACGGGGTCCACTAAGGTATCATGCACGACAGTGAGCCCAGAATCTGGGAGAAACTAGACGCGCCAGATAACCGTCGGATTTGACTCCAAACTTCTGAGGAGGGAGTGAAGGTGTTGAAAGAACTAGTAAAGAAGTCCCAGCTGGCCTTCTTGCTATCGTGGATGACACGACAGCATCACGCACGTAACTGCTTATAGCGGATACAGTTGGCCAAAGTAGGATGATGGCAGAAAACGCGAAGAGCACGTTGCTGCTCAGGTATTGCATCATGGCACGCTTTGTTCCACCAAGGAACCGCGGGGCGCTGGGGCAAATCGGAGGTGCGAGGTATTGAATGTTCTGCGGCTGTAAGAATAACTTCTGTAACATGAGTGACCTGATCGTTGACGCTAGGAAAGTGACTGCCATCGAATGTCCAATCGGCTTGGGCAAACTTCCAGAGTATTGGGTGTGTAGATGGCAGTTATGGCTGCAATCAAAGGACACATGGAAAATGGTCACTCGAGTGTGTATCAGCAAGAGCAAACCATTCAAAGCACCGAGCTAGCTGAACAGTACCAACTGAAAGATCCAAATGAGAGAAATTCATTGTGGAGGCAGACAAAAATGTAGGTTCCCCAGTGTTGAGGCAAACATGATCCACTTGGTGGAAGCCATCAATCAATAGGGAGCCTCGTGGACAAGGATGCGGAGATCCCCAAAGCCGGTGGTGGACATTGAAGTCCCCAACCAGCAAATAGGGGGGTGGGAGCTGACCAAGGAGATGAAGGAGATCAGCTCTTGCCATCGGTGTGGATGATGGAATGTATACAGTACAAAGAGAGAAGGTGTATCCAGAAAGGGAAAGACGGGCAGCAACAGCTTGGAAGGAACTGTTTAAGGGGATTGGGTGATGATGGACAGTATCATGGAGAAGAATCGTTAAGTCCCCCATGTGCTGGAGTGCCATCAACAGAGGGGAGATCAAACCGGACTGACTGAAAATGAGGGAAAACAAAGCAATTGTGGGGACCCAGCTCTGTTTCCTGAAGACAAGTAGGATTGTAAGAGGACCAACGATTCATCCCGACTGGCTCTAATGCCACAGATATTCCAATGGATAATTGACATAGGGTGGACAGAAAATGGAAGAATCTTACCACAGTTGCTCTCAACTCAACGACTGCTGAGAGCTGGCAGCCGACAGCATGGAATGGCATTCAGCCAAAGGCAGAAGATCCTGATCCACAGGTTGTTTGGGAGCAGCTCCTGCCACCAGCGATCAGCCAGTTGATTAGCCGCCAGCAGTACGCCTTGGTGACATGGATGACGGCCGAGGGTGGTTACCGCCAGGTGGCACTGTAGATGAGACACGCCATGGCGGAGAAGGAGAGGAACTTGGTTTCTTATGAGCCTTCTTGGAAACATGACGATGAGATGAGGGAGGAATTGATGGTTGTGAAGTCAGGGTACGTAAAAAGTCTTCACGAGCAGGCTCTTTTTTGGAAGTCCTGGTGTCTGATTTTGGGGCTCGTGATTTAGCAGAAGCCAATGAAGGGTGAGCCATAGAGTGAGCAGGTGATAGTGGGGAGGTTGAAGGGTGATCTTTGTGCTGGCTGATCTGATGACAGTGGCACTAAAGATGAGATCACAAGTCTGCGTTGCTACCTCCTTAGTCGGCCGAGGAGATGCAAGGACAGTGCTATATTTACCTGCTGGAGGCACAGTGGGCTTTCAATTGGCAAATAACTATGAGCAGCAAATGTAGACACCTTTTCCTTCACTCTGATTTCCTGAATAAGACGTTCATCTTTGAAAATAGGGCAATCTCTAGAGGAAGCAGCGTGGTCACCCATACAGTTGATGCAACGAGGGGATGGAGGTGGACAAGCACCCTCATGGGCATCCTTGCCACACGTAACGCATTTGGCCAGACTGTAACACGACTGGCTAGTATGATTAAACTGCTGACACCAATAGCAATGTGTAGGGTTGGGGATGTAATGGTGAACTGGAATTATCTCACAGGCTGCTTTAATGTTCAATGGAAGTTGAAATCTGTCAAATATCAAGAAGATAGTACAGGTTGGAACCAAGTCCTTGTATACCCTTGTCATGACTCTATGTACAGCCATTACGACATGGTCAGACAGGTAGTTTTGAATTTCCTAGTTGGACAATCCGTCGAGTGAGCGTGTATAAACCACCCCGCGTGATGAATTCAAAGTTCGGTGCGCGTCCACCTGGACAGGTAAGGTGTGTAGCAGTGAAGTTTGCAGCAATTTTTGTGCCTGGAGGGCACTGACTTCTTCTAACGACAAGGTGACATTTCGTAATTGGGAACAAGAATTCACAGGTTCTGCAATTGTATTGACACCTTTCTGAATAATGAAAGGGTTGACCGTGGAGAAGTCTTGACCTTAGTCTGACCGAGACACAATAAGGAACTGTGACACTGATGGAAGAATTGTCCATGGCTGAGACTCATTTAACTTTTGCTTGGGAGAAGAAATGGTAGATGTAGAGGAAACCATTGCGGAAGTATTCCCCCATGATTACCGGCTTCTCTGATGGCGTGCTCCTTCCTTGTGGGGGGCCCTCTCTGAGGGCACTCCCACCTTAGGTGATTGTTCACACCTCAGGTCACACTTCCTGAGAAATGGACAGAGGGACCAATCGGCACGTTTGGAAGGTACCAGCTTGGGTAATCACCCCTCCCTGGGCCTGGCCATTACCAGGGGGTACGTACATGTCCTACCTGTCTATCCAGGGTGGGGAATTACATGTCACCCCATCACCGGCTATGCATGGGAATGCGTGGGTCGGCCTCCAGACATGCACAGGGAGGAAAGAAAGAGAAAGAGAGGAACAAAGAAAAGGAAAGAAGAGAGGTCTCAAACACCGCAGAGGAGAAGAGGGTAAAGAGAAGAGGCAAGGAAAAGAGAAGGACAAAGGGAGGACAGAGACTTTCCAGCATAGAAAGCAAAGAAGAGAGACTGTCTTACAGTTACAAGTGTCCGTCTCCAGACATAGGCATGAAACATACTTCCTTAGGGGGAGAAGGGGAAGGGAAGGGGCAGAGGTGAGGGGGTGGGGGTGGGGGGTGGGGGGGGGGATGTGGGAAAGGAAGGTATGCAGTCCAGAATGAAAAGAGAGCGGCACTAGTTTGGGGTCCCGTGCTCGCCACACCCATATCCACAAAAGAGTTGTGGACCCCCTGGGGGCTACTGATTCCTTTCCCATTTGGATAATTCCTTCATGGTGTGTTGTTGTTGGATTCTTTCCCCCTCTCAGAGTGTATTATGACAGAGAAAGGACATCTGAAACACACTGTGCGTATAAATAACCAGTGGCTGGTGACAGTAAACTTGTTTCATTTGATATCAATAATAGTGACAGTAAAGCCTAAACTAAATTGTTCAAATTTAAAAACAGAAATCTTAAGGTTCATTTTAAAATTTCCCTTTACAAAGGAAGTTCCACAATCACTGCTCCAAATTAATTCTTTCACCACTGCAAAGACATGTAATATAAGTATTAGTGTCAGTGATGATAAGAAATAGCTGAGTTAGCACATATTTGGTCACAATATACTGTAGCTGACAGCATTTTGTGTAAAGTTGCATAAATGCTTAGTTTAACGTATCAGGGAAAATTACATCTAAGGAATCTCAAGTGGAGGAACCATCACTGTTTTCAAAGTGCTGCTTTTCTGCTTATATATATTAATAAAAGAATAAAGATGTAATTCCCATGAGAAATAATTAACACAGAACAAAATTCCTGGCTGAACAATATTTATCTCTGGCCACATGGTTAGAAAAATCATGGCTTATTTATGTTTCCTAGAAGCTGTATTTTTGTGGACACTGTCACATTCAACATTTTATTCTACAGCTACACAGAATTTGTCTCATAATTTTTATACATACACCAATATTGCATTTGCGCGCGCGCAAGTGTGTGTGTGTGTGTGTGTGTGTGTGTGTGTGTGTGTGTGTGTGCGCGTCTGTCGTCTATTGTTGACAAAGGCCTTAATGGCCGAAAGGTTTAATTGTGAGAATCTTTCTGTCGTGCCTATCTGCGACTCAGCATCTCCTCTATATGGTGAGTAGCAACTTTCCTTTTCAAATATTGTTACATTCCATCTTGGATTTTACATTGTTTAATTTTTATACATATGTTTACAATATTTGTATGACATGTATCTGAGGCTGCACTGGGAACTTAGTTCAACATTCATCAAAATTAGCACAGGGTGGTGTCTGAAAGCACATATATGATAATTAGCAATTTAGATTTAATTTTTGGTTATTTTAATGATGAATGTGGAATAACGCTAAATAAACAAAAATGTGAAATTAGTAGAAGACCTAGATTCACTGTGTACAATGGATTTCACACTAGTCAATTTAGGTTGCATCCAATATATATATTTTATGGGCTGCAATAGCATTTGGTACTTTGCTAACAGTTTTTGGAAGGCTACATGATTTTTGGAATCATAATTAGATACTGGTTACAACATTCATCTAGCCATGCTCACATACTCATGTTATATTCTGAGGCAATATCTAATGAAATATGAAAGTTCTATAATTGCTATTTTTAACATCCCTGTATGGATATCATCTTTCAAATTACCAATATTATGGACATCATTCTGGTAGACTTTATGTTTTAGATTAGATTAGATTAGATTAGATTTACTTTCATTCCAATTGATCCGTAGTGAGGAGGTCCTCCTGGATGTGGAACATGTCAGAAAAACAACAATACATGACAAATATTTACAACTAAAACAAATAAGCTAATGTACCATTCCACAGGTCCCAAGTGGAATGATCGTCATTTTTTAATGAACACTAAGAGTCATTTTACAAATACTAATGCACTGAATTTAAAATAAAAAAGTTTTTTATTTATTTATAAGGTAATAAACATGTAATACAACTACTGTAATACTTATTTACAATGAACACATTACTGCACTGAAATGGTGCAGAAGTTAGATTATACTCACACACACACACACACACACACACACACACACACACACACAAATTTTCAGTGAACACATTACTGCACTGAAATTGTGCAGAAGTTATGTTGTACTTATATACAAATCAGTTGGTTTTACTAAGAAATTCATCAATGGAGTAGAAGGAGTTGGCCACCAATAAATCCTTTAGGCTTCTCTTAAACTGAATTTCATTGGTTGTTAAGCTTTTTATGGCTGCTGGCAAGTTATTGAAAATGTGTGTTCCTGAATAATGCACACCTTTTTGTACAAGACTAAGTGACTTTAAATCCTTGTGAAGATTATTCTTATTTCTAGTATTGATTCCATGAATTGAGCTGTTGGTTTGAAAAAGTGATATATTTTTAATGACAAATTTCATTAAGGAATAAATATATTGGGAAGCTGTAGTTAGTATCCCTAGTTCCCTAAACAGGCTTCTGCAGGATGTTCTTGAGTTCACACCACATATAATTCTTACTGCACGTTTTTGTGCCCGGAAAACTTTAGCTTGGCTTGATGAATTACCCCAAAAAATAATCCCATATGACATTATGGAATGAAAGTAAGCATAGTATGCCAGCTTTTTCATTTTTATATCCCCTACGTCTGACAAAATTCGCATTGCAAACACAGATTTGTTAAGACGCTTCAGCAGTTCTGTGGTGTGCTCCTCCCAATTGAATTTATTACCAAGCTGTAATCCCAAGAATTTAACACTGTCCACTTCTTCTATCTTCTTGTCATCGTATGTTAGACATATACTCTTGGGACACCCCTTACAAGTTCTGAACTGCATGTAGTGTGTTTTTTCAAAGTTTAGTGACAAAGAATTGGCTAGGAACCAGTGATTAATGTCCACAAATATTTTATTGGCTGATCTTTCTAAGACTACACTTGACTTGCTATTTATTGCAATGTTTGTATCATCGGCAAACAAAACAAACTTGGCATCTGGTAATGTTACTGATGAAAGGTCATTGATATACACAAGAAAAAGTAAGGGCCCCAAAATGGAACCTTGTGGGACCCCACATGTAATTAGTTCCCAGTTGGATGATGCCTGATAGCTTGGTACATGTCTCTTTCCTAATAACACCCTTTGTTTCCTGCCAGAGATATAAGATTTGAACCATTTTGCAGCATTTCCTGTTACACTATAATATTCTAGTTTACTTAAAAGGATATTGTGATTTACACAGTCAAATGCCTTTGACAGATCACAAAATATACCAGTTGCCTGCAATTTTTTGTCTAATGAATTAAGCACATTTTCACTGTAAGTGAAGACAGCCTTCTCAATATCAGAACCTTTTAGAAATCCAAACTGTGACTTTGACAGTATGTTATTTGAGATAAATGGTTATAAAGACGACTGTACATTACTTTTTCGAAAATTTTTGAGAATGTTGGTAACAGTGAAATTGGACGGAAATTTGATGCTATTTCTTTATCTCCCTTCTTAAACAGTGGCTTAACTTCAGCATATTTTAGCCATTCAGGAAATATTCCACTGATAAACGACTGGTTACACAGATAGCTTAATATGTTACTTAGCTCAGAATCACATTCTTTAATTAACTTTGTTGATATTTCATCATACCCACTAGATGTTTTTGATTTTAAAGATTTTATGATGGACATTATTTCTGTTGGGGTAGTGAGGGTCAAATTCATATTATGGAAGTTACTTGAAATGTCTGGTCTAAGGTAATCCATAGCAGCATCTACCGAACCTGACAACCCCATCTTTTCAGTAACAGTTATAAAATGTTTGTTAAAAAGTTCTGCAACACTATACACATCTGTCACCAATGTATCATTTACTCTTAATGCTATTTGTTCCTCTTCATGTCTGGTTCTACCGGTCTCCTCCTTCACTATATCCCATATTGTCTTTATTTTGTTATCTGATATGACTATCTTTTCCTTGTAATATATTTGCTTTGACATCCGTATTACAGTCTTTAATATTTTGCAGTATTTCTTATAATGTGCTATAGCATCAACATTGGAAATGTTTCGGATTGACAGATACAGTTTTCTTTTTGTTTTACAAGATACCCCTATTCCTCGAGTAATCCATGGCTTCTTTGTAGATTTTCCTCTAACCTTGGTAAGTTTTGGGGGAAAGCAGTGTTCAAATAAGGTAAGCACTTTATTAGCAAAAATGTTATATTTTTCATTCATGCCATGAGCACTGTAAACATCAGTCCAGTGAATGTCTCTGAGGAGTGTCCTAAAATAATCAATTTTTGGCTTACTGATTACCCTCTTGAGCTCAGATTTAACAGATTTTATATCCTGTGCAGTATTAACATTTAACAGAAGGAACTGCATGTCATGGTCTGAGAGGCCATTGACTATTGGTTTTGTAATATAATTTTGTTCATTGGACTTTTCTATAAAGATATTATCAATTTATGACAGTTCCTGATGAATGTGGCAACTCCTCCTTTCTCCATTTCTGATCTACAAAAGTGAGATGCTAACCTAAACCCTGTAACACTTAAAAGTTCTATACTGAAATTACAGACTAGGCATACTGCCTCACTCATACCAATTTCTTTACTTCTTTACTGAAATGTTTCAATGATACCAGCTACATTCAATAACAACATTACTTGTGAATAAACACTTTATAATTAAACACCATCACAATAAAATATGGTGTACATTCTGATTTCATAAACTAAGTAAGTGCCAGGTATTATCAGTCAAATGCATATCAGATTATCTATGCAGAAGATGCTCACATACCCAGAAAATTGGTAGAATTTGCTTAACTGCCCTATGCACTCCTGCCTTTCTGAGTTCACCTCATAACCACATTGCAACTTAGAGCGTAATCAAGTATGAGCACCACAACTGAACAGAAAATGCTATAACAACATTAGGGACACAACATCTTCAATGGACATCAGTCAGTACTGAAACAAATAATTTCAGTCAGTAGTCTTCTTGAACCTCCCCTACTGTGATGTACTTCCCCATAGGAGCAGCATAAAAATGCAACAAACTAAGCCAAGCATAATGCAGACGTCTACATGTTACAATATTGAAAACATCTATAAGTAAATTGAACAACAAGTTTCAAATTCACTATGACAGACAATAACTAAATTAAATTTGTATAGAATATTCATATGTGACATGTATACTATTACAAACATAAAATATAAATCATTTCCTAGAAATGTTCTGCACAATTTATCGTGAAACTAAAGTAGACACTTTAATTAATTTATGAATCAAAACTCAATGAAATATTACCTGGAGGGTCCCATGCTAAGAGAATATCAAACTTCACATTGAAACAGTTCTTTAAACACCAAAAAACTCGCTCATAATTTTTATTTCCAGGCCCAAAATTACTTGCTTTGATGTCCAAGTTGATGACTAGAAAAGAAAGACAGACACACTCATAAATTACTTTCCTTAGAGTAGTAAACATTGAGCAGTGCTTGAGAAGAATTTTATCTCTACATGATTCATTAATCTTCCTAGTTTTTTGATGTAATTTATAAAACCAATTTGAAGTGAACTTTCTTGGTACAAACTGTAGTGCCAACTGCATCCTTAAGGTAATTTTTCTGGTTTTGCAAGCAATGTTCTAACAACTGAGCCAGTCATATATTCTCAGTGTCTATCGCAAAATTATGAAAACTGAGTTTTATTACTGTTATTGTTACTATTATTATTATTCTTTCTCTTCTCAGATATTATGTCTGGTCAAAAATGGAAAGTGACGCGGACCTTGATCAAGCGTGACTTCCTTTTAACTGTACGGTATATGTTATATTGCATTTAGTAACTTTCGGGTAATTGAACATGTATCAATAATTACGGATTTCTGTAGTTGTATATATAAGTTTGGATGTAGCTGTATTGCATTGATCTACTGGTGGATATTGTGTGGTATGACTCCTGTAGTTGATAGTATAATTGGTATAATGTCAACTTAATCCTGATGCCACATGTCCTTGACTTCCTCAGCCAGTTGGATGTATTTTTCAATTTTTTCTCCTGTTTTCTTTTGTATATTTGTTGTATTGAGTATGGATATTTCAATTAGTTGTGTTAATTTCTCCTTTTTATTGGTGAATATGATGTCAGGTTTGTTATGTGGTGTTGTTTTATCTGTTAAAATGGTTCTGTTCCAGTATAATTTGTATTCATCATTGTCCAGTACATTTTGTGGTGCATACTTGTATGTGGGAACGTGTTGTTTTATAAGTTTATGTTGTAAGGCAAGCTGTTGATGTATTATTTTTGCTACATTGTCCTGTCTTCTGGGGTATTCTGTATTTGCTACTATTGTACATCCACTTGTGATGTGATCTACTGTTTCTATTTGTTGTTTGCAAAGTCTGCATTTATCTGTTGTGGTATTGGGATCTTTAATAATATGCTTGCTGTAATATCTGGTGTTTATTGTTTGATCCTGTATTGCAATCATGAATCCTTCCATCTCACTGGGTATATTGCCTTTTCTTAGCCATGTGTTGGATGCGTCTTGATCGATGTGTGGCTGTGTTAGATGATACAGGTGCTTGCCATGTAGTGTTTTCTTTTTCCAATTTACTTTCTTCGTATCTGTTGATGTTATGTGATCTAAATGGTTGTAGAAGTGGTTATGAAATTGCAGTGGTGTAGCCGATGTATTTATATGAGTGATTGCTTTGTGTATTTTGCTAGTTTCTGGTTGTTCTGGAAATAATTTTCTTAAATTGTCTACCTGTCCATAATGTAGGTTTTTTATGTCGATAAATCCCCTTCATCCTTCCTTTCTCCTTAATGTGAATCTTTCTGTTGCTGAATGTATGTGATGTATTCTATATTTGTGGCATTGTGATTGTGTAAGTGTATTGAGTACTTCTAGGTCTGTGTTGCTCCATTTCACTACTCCAAATGAGTAGGTCAATATTGGTATAGCATAAGTATTTATAGCTTTTGTCTTGTTTCTTGCTGTCAATTCTGTTTTCAGTATTTTTGTTAGTCTTTGTCTATATTTTTCTTTCAGTTCTTCTTTAATATTTGTATTATCTATTCCTATTTTTTGTCTGTATCCTAGATATTTATAGGCATCTGTTTTTTCCATCGCTTCTATGCAGTCGCTGTGGTTATCCAACATGTAATCTTCTTGTTTAGTGTGTTTTCCATTGACTATGCTATTCTTCTTACATTTGTCTGTTCCAAAAGCCACATTTATATCATTGCTAAATACTTCTGTTATCTTTAGTAATTGGTTGAGTTGTTGATTTGTTGCTGCCAGTAGTTTTAGATCATCCATGTATAGCAAATGTGTGATATTGTGTTGGTATGTTCCAGTAATATTATATCCATAATTTGTATTATTTATCATGTTGGATAGTGGGTTCAGAGCAAGGCAGAATGAGAAAGGACTTAATGAGTCTCCTTGGTATATTCCACGCTTAATCAGTATTGGCTGTGATGTGATATTATTTGAATTTGTTTGGATATTAAGTGTGGTTTTCCAATTTTTCATTACTATGTTTAGGAACTGTATCAATTTAGGATCTACTTTGTATATTTCCAATATTTGTAGTAACCATGAGTGGGGTACACTATGAAAAGCTTTTTGGTAATCAATGTATGCTTAGTGTAGCAACCTTTGTTTAGTTTTAGCTTTATATGTCACCTCTGCATCTATTAACAGTTGCTCTTTACATCCTCGTGCTCCTTTGCAACAGCCTTTTTGTTGTTCATTTATAATTTTGTTCTGTGTTGTATATGTCATTAATTTCTGTGTAATGGCTGAAGTTAATATTTTGTATATTGTTGGTAGGCATGTTATGGCGCAATATTTAGCTGGGTTTGCTGTGTCTGCTTGATCTTTGGGTTTCAGATAAGTTATTCCATGTGTAAGTGTATCAGGGAATGTGTATGGGTCTGCAATGTAACTGTTCAATAATTTAGTTAGATGTGAATGTGTTGAGGTGAACTTCTTTAGCCAGAAATTTGCTATTTTATCTTTTCCTGGCGCTTTCTAATTGTGAGTAGAATTAATTGCTTGGGTGATTCATGTTGCAAAATTATCACTTCAGGCATTTGTGGTATCATCTTGTATGTGTCTGTTTCTGCTTGTATCCACCGTGCATGCCTGTTATGTTGTACCGGGTTTGACCATATGTTGCTCCAGAAGTGTTCCATGTCTGTTATGTTTGGTGGATTGTCTATTTTAATGTGTGTGTTATCTACTGTCTGGTAAAATTTCTTTTGGTTTGTGTTGAATGTTTGGTTTTGTTTCCTTCTATTTTCACTTTTTTTGTATCTTCTAAGTCGTTTGGCCAACACTTGTAATTTCTGCTTCTTTTCATCTAATTGCTCTATCGCTTCCTGTTGTGAGATTTTACCTGACCTTTATCGTTTTTTGTCTGACATTTCATTTCTTATAAATTGTGTTAGCTGTCCAATGTCTTTTCTCAGTTTTTCTATTCTGATCTGTAGCCTGTGTTGCCATGCTGGTTTTGTGGGTTTCTTCTGTGTGTTGGTTGGTTCTGATCTCTGCCTAGTGTGTATATTTAGTGTAGTGAGTGCTCCTATATAAACCAGTAGTTGTAACTCTTCCATAGCTGTGTTTTCATTTATTTTGTTGTGTATGATTGTGTTGATAGTTTTTATTGTTGTTTCGACTTGTGGGTTATTTGGCGGTCTATGCAAGAATGGTCTAATGTCTGTATTTGTGTCTTTGTATTCTATATATGTCAGCTGAAATTTTTCTTCTATATGTAACATGTGTGTCACTTCGTGTTCTATTTGTGCTTGTTCTGGTGGCTGTCTTAAGATTTCGTTTTCCTCTGATTGTTTAATTGATGCGTGTTGTTCTTTGTTTGTTTGCCCTGGGATGTTTGAGTCCATTACTGTATTTTCTTCTTCTTTTGATTGCACATTATTTTGTTCCAGTATTTGTTGTACTTGTTGTTTGATGTTTTCTAATTCTGACTGGGGTATCCTGTTATTTTTGATTATTACACGGATCTGATCAGCTAGTCGTTGTTCTGTTAAAAATTTTAATTCTGGGTATCTGGTAATAAATTTGTATACTTGTGATCTGTATCCAGTTGTGTTGGTTCCTAGGTTTGTTGCTTGGTAATAACAGAACATGAGGTATCAATTAACTTCATCTGACCATCTCATCCTCTGTCTTGGTTTTCTTCTAGGGTGGTTGAAGGAAGCATATCCTGCAAAACACCTCTATTTGGATTTAAATCATTTTCCAGTTGGCTAGCAGTGTCATTACCATTGTTGGTGGGCATAGGGTTCAAGCGTCGTCCCCGACCATGACGGCGCTTGTCCGAGGCTTCTTTAGTTCTGTCTTGAACCAACTAATCACACTAAATGGGAGGTTAGCCCTATTAGTGGTTTGTTCTTTTTGTCGCCTTTTACGACTGGCAGAACATACCAGAGGCCTTATTATTATTATTAGGCTTATCAGTATTATGAAGAAATTATGTTATTCTACTCTTTAATAACTGTCATGTATTGTTGTTTTTCTGACATGTTCCACATCCTGGAGGACCTCCTCACTACGGATCAATTGGAATGAAAGTAGATCTAATCTAATCTAATCTAATCTAAACAGAGATTGCCTACAAAACAATTGTGCAACCCATCCTGGAACATTGCTAAGTGTGCGAGACCTATGCCAAATAGGACTAACAGGGGATGTTAATGTACACAAAGAAAAGCAGCATGAATGGTTACAGATTTGTTTGACCAACAGGAGAATGTAACGGAAATCCTGAAAAACACAGTCACACACACACTTGAAAATAAACATCAACTACCATACAAAACTTGCTTACAAAGTTTCAAGATCTAGTATTAAATGAGAAGTCTAAGAATGTACTACAATCTCAAATATCACAAAGGTGAGCTTCCAGAAGTTACAGCACAATCAAGGGTATTTAAGTAGCATTCTTCCTGTGCTCCATATGTGAATGGAATTGGAAGAAACCCTAAAATGTGGTACAAGGGGAAATATCCTTTGCCATGGACTCCACAGTTCTTTTTAGAATATACTGCAACTGACTTTTTAAAATTAGAACTCAAGTGTGCCCATACAATAGTGAGTAGTGGGAAAGCGAGAGTGGGGCAAGTAGCCACTAAAAGTTGTGTGTGGGTACTAAGTTTTAAATAATTTTCTTGGAAGAAAAACACTTGAGTAAGCTACATTTTTCCCCTTACCTGAGAGCTAGGAAGGTGGGACATAGCACCTTGGTATGGATGCCCTTGGTAGTACCTTTACCTTTGCAGTTATACTAACAGTCTATCACAGTGTTAATCTGAATCATAAGCATTTACATTACTGTTACCACAGAAAAAAATTCAGAAGATATTGCATATGTGAAGTCACAACAGGTGTTGAAGATCTTCACATCACATTAATATAACTATTGATGTAACAATATAAGGAAAGACAGACTGCTACTAATGTAAAGATGACACCTGAAGTTGCAGCCAGGTATAACTAAAAGATACTTACACATGCTCTCTGCCACAGCCTTTCCCAGAAAATGAAAACATGCAGACACACACACACACACACACACACACACACACACACACACACACACACACACACATCATTCATTCACACACAAAAGCACACCTCTTCTACATATGACTACCATCTATGGCAGCTAAAACTATAATGCACCTCTCACACCGAATGGAAGCAGCAATCAGGAGGGGGTAGGGAAGTGCAAGGGACTGTAATGTACAGGTGGGAGGAAGAAAGATTGCTGTCTGGCGGAGCATGCAGGGAAAAGACTGACAGTCACTGAATTAGGAGGGGCAGGGAGGTAGGGAGGGGGACAGGGAGTGAAAAAGGAGAGGAGCAAGGAAGGGGTAAGATGGGCAGGTGCAATGGCAGAGGGTGGGAAATGAAAATGGGGAGGAGGTGATACAACCGAGGGGATGAAGACTGTTGGATGGAGGCTGTGTCAACAGTATGTCACCACAGGTTTAGGATGGGATAATTCTGGGAGTGGAGGATGTGAGAATGTGTTGTGAGGACCACTCCCATCTGTGCAGTTTAGAAAAGCTGGTGGTGAAGGGGACGATCCAGATGCCTCAGGTAGTGAAGCAGCCATTGAAATCAAGAATGTTGTGTTCAGTTCATATTGTGCCACGGAGTGGTCTCCTTGGCTCTTGGCCACAGTTTGGTGGTGGCTATTCATCCTGCTGCACTGCTTGGCTGGTAGTCATACCAATATAAAAAGCTGTGTAATGATTACAACCAAGCTCCTATATGACATGGTTGCTTTCACAATGGCCTGACTTCTGGTGGAGTAGGATAAGCCTGTGACAGGACTGGAATAGGAAGTGCTGGGTGGGTGGACTGGGAAGGTCTCGCACCTGGATCTTCCACAGGGATATGATCCTTGTGGCGAGGGGTAAGATTGGGAATGACATAGGGATGGACTAGGATGTTGTGGCCATTGGATGGGCAATGGAACACCACTTTAGGAGGGGTGGGAAGTATCTTGGGTAGGATGTCCATTTCAGAGCTTGATGATGACTAATCAAAGTTCTAGCAAAGGATGTAGTTCAGTTGCTCCAGTCCATTGTGGTGTTGGGTGACAAATGGGACACTCTTTTTGTGGCTGGCTCTGGGGGGTGGTGGGAGGATTGGGTGTTTGAATGGGAATGGCAGGGAGGTCTTTGTGCAGGTTTGGTCTGGGTGATAGTGTCTGAGAGCAATTTTTTGGTGAGGAAGAGATGACAGCTGTTGAAATAGAAGTGCTGTTAGTGGTTGGTGGGTTTAATGTGGACTGAGGTATGGATGGAGCCATCAGAGAAGAGGTGGTCAATGTCCAGGAAGATGGCATGTAGGGTTGGGGAGGACATGGTGAAATGGATGGGAAAGAAGGTGCTGATGTTGTGAAGGAACGAAGATAGGGTTTCTTGGCTCCAAGTCCATATCATGAAGATATCATCAAAGAAACTCAACCACTCTAGGGGTTTGGCATTTTGGGAGGCTAGGAAACTCTCCTCTACAGGCCCATAAACAGGGTGGCACAGGAGGGTGCCATGCAGGTGCTCATGGATGTGCTGTGGATTTGTTTGTATACCTACTATAAAAATAGTAGTGAGTTAGGATAAAGTCAGTAAGGTGTATGAGGAATGAGGTAGTGGGTATTGAGGACATTGGGAAAGGTAATGTTCAATAAGGGTAAGATCATAGGCATGAAGGATATTGGTGTAGAGGGAGGTGGGATCAACAGTGACCTGTAAGGATCCAGGAGGTAAAGGTGTGGGGCTGGTGGAGTCAGTGAAGGTAGTGGTTGGTATCTTTGACATGGGAGGCTAGATTAGGTTCAAATGGTTGGAGGTGTTGGTCAATGATGGCCAAATTCTTTCAGTGGAGATTCAATAACCAGCCACAACGGTACGTTAATGATTGTTGGTTTTGTGGATTTTGGGGGACATGTAGAAGGTAGATATGTGGGGTGCATAAGGGTGAAAAACGAAATAGATTCAGGGGAGATGTTTTGGGAATGGCCTTGGGCTTCTGGGATGGGATCACTCTGGAGGAGTCAGATAATTGGCAAAGGCCTTCTGCCAGGTAGTCAATGCGATTCATAACAATAGTGGTAGAACCTTTGTCTGTAGGTAGGATGATTAGGTCATGATTTGTTTTGAGGATGTGTGCACTTTCTGTTATTCTGCTGGAAGGCTGTTGTTCTGAAGAAGGGATCTGAGGAAGGATGTTGAGACTAAATTGGAAGTAAGGAATTCCTGGAAGGTGATCAGTGGGTGGTTAAGTAGGAGGGTTGGGGGATCATGGTTGGATGGTTGTATGAACTGGGAAAGGTAGGATTAAGAGTTGGGATTAGAATGGCTTTGATTGGAGGGATTGGTGGCAAAGTGCTTCCATTGCAAGCACTGGATGAAGGAGAGTAGGTCTTTGAGAAGTTCAGCATGTTAATTTAATATTGAGTGTAGGGCTATAGGGGAGGCCTGTGGACAGGACTGAAACTTATGTGGAGCTGAGGGTTTTGGTGGAAGTATTAACAACAATTGATAGGCTTTCACAAACAGGGCACTATCCCCCAGACCAAGTCCGCAAACAGATCTCCCATGACATTTCCCATCGCACTGCCAATCCTCCCATCACCCTGAAGAACCAGCCACAAAGGAGTGTCCTCTTCATCACCCAATACCAAGCCAACTGGAACAACTACACTATAAATCCTTCAGCAGGGATTTGTTCACTTACTATCAAGTCCTGATATGAGGACATCCTACCCAAGATCCTTCCCACCCCTCCTTAATGGTGTTCTGTTGCCCAACTAACCTCCACCACATCCTAGTCCATTTCTATTTCAACTCTCAATCTCAATCCCAATCCCTTACCACAAGGATCATATCTCTGCTGAAGACCCAAGTGCAAGACCTCCGCAATCCATCCACCCAGCACTTCCTATTCCAGTCCTATCAAAGGGTTATCCTACCTCATCAGAAGCCAGGACACCAGTGATAGTAGCCATTTCATATACCAAATTTGCTGCAATCACTGCACAGCTTTTTATGTCTTTATATTCATATGACTACCAAACAGTTGTCCAGCAGGATGAACAACAACTGCCAAACTGTAGCCAAGAGCCAAGTAAACCACCATGTGGCTGAGCATTACATACTTGATTTCAATGGCTGCTTCACTACCCGAGGCATCTGGACCCTCCCCTCCACCACCAGCTTTTCTGAACTTCACAGATGGAAGTTTTCTTACAACACATTCTCCATTCCTGAAATTATCCTGGCCTCAACCTAAAGCAACATTCTGTCCCCATATGCTCCACCCAACACTTTCCACCTTCTCTGTTTTATCATCTCTCTCCCATTCTTGTCTCCCACCCTATTTATGTGCTGCTTGCTGCTAACCTACACACCCATCTTTTCCCTTCTCCACTGCTCTCCTTTTTGTCACCTCCTTCCCTCTACCCATCCCCTCACCGCCCCCCACAAACCTCCCTGCCTTCAGTCTCCCAACACAGTGCTTGTTGGCAGTCTAGACCCTGCATACTCTGCCAGACAGTGCTCTTCGCTCTTCCCATCCATTCACTGCTATCCACTCCCCTTCCTCACTCCCTACAGATTGCTGCTTCCGTTCTATGTGACAGCTGCATTCCACTCTGAGCTGCTGGAGATGGCAGTCATGTGTACAAGGATGTCATTATCAGGAGAAAGAAAACTAGCACTCCACAGATCGGAACATGGAATGTAAGGTCCCTTAATCAAGCAGGTAGATTAGAAAACTTAAAAAGGGAAATGGATAGGTTAAAGTTGGATATAGTGAGAATTAGTGAAGTTCAGTGCAGGAGGAACAAGCCTTCTGGTCAGGTGAATACAGGATTATAGGCTACATACAAAATCAGATAGGGGTAATGCAGGAGAAGGTCTAGTAATGAACAAATAAATAGGAACGCGGATAAGCTACTATGAACAGCATAGTGAATGCATTATTGTAGCCAAGACAGACTCAAAGCCCACGCCTACACAATGGTACAAGTTTATATACCAACTAGCTCCACGGATGCTGAAGAGATTGAAGAAATTTATGATGCCATGAAAGAAATTATTCAGATAGTTAAGGGAGACGAACATTTAAGAGTCATGGGGAACTGGAATTTGACAGTATGAAAAAGAAGTGAAGGAAAAGTAGTAGATGAATATGGAACCAGGTTTTAAAATTGTAAGACATTTCCAGGGGCAGATGTGGACTCTGACCACAATCTATTGGTTATGAACTGAGGATTAAAACCGAAGAAACTACAAAAAGGTGGGAATTTAAGGAGATGGGACCTGGATAAACTGAAAGAACCGGAGATTTTAGAGTGTTTCAGAGAGAGCGTTGGGGAACAGTTGACAAGAACAGGAGAAAGAAGCACAATACAAGAATAATGGGTAACTTTGAGAAATGAAATAGTGAAGGCAGCAGTGGATCAAGTATGTAAAAAGATGAGGGCTAGCAGAAATCCTTTGGTATAAGAAGATATATTGAATTTAATTGATGAAAGGAGAAAAAATAAAAATGGAGTAAATAAAGCAGGAAAAAAGGAATACAAACATCTCAAAACTGAGATCGACAGGAAGTGTAAAATGTCTAAGCAGGAATAGCTAGAGGACAAATGTAAGGATGTAGAGGCATATATCACTAAGGGTAAGATAGATACTGCCTACAGAAAAATTAAAGAGACCTTTGGAGAAAAGAGAACCACTTGTATGAATATCACAAGAGCTCAGATGGAAACCCAGTTCTAAGCAAAGAAGGGAAAGCAGAAAGTTGGAAGGAGTATGTAGAGGGTCTGTACAAGAGCTATGTGCTCAAGGACAATATTATAAAAATGGAAGAGGACGTACATGAAGATGAAATGGGAGATATGATGCTGCATGAAGAATTTGGCAGAGCACCAAAAGACCTAAGTTGAAACAAGGCCCCGGGAGTAGACAATATTCCATTAGAACTACTGATAGCCTTGGGAGAGCCAGCCCTGGCAAAACTCTGCCATCTGATGAGCAAGATGTATGAGACAGGCGAAATACCCTCAGACTTCAAGAAGAATATAATAATTCCAATCCCAAAGAAAGCAGGTGTTGACAGATGTGAAAATTACTGAACTATCAGTTTAATAAGTCACGGCTACAAAATAATACTGCGAATTCTTTATAGACGAATGGAAAAAACTGGTAGAAGCCGACCTTGGCGAACATCAGTTTGGATTCCGTAGAAATATTGGAACACGTGAGGCAATACTGACCCTACGACTTATCTTAGAAGATAGATTAAGGAAAGGCAAACCTATGTTTCTAGCATTTGTTGACTTAGAGAAAGCTTTTGACAATGTTGACTGGAATACTCTCTTTCAAATTCTGAAGGTGGCAGGGGTAAAATACAGGGAGCGAAAGGCTATTTACAATTTGTACAGAAACCAGATGGTGGTTATAAGAGTCGAGGGGCAAGAAAGGGAAGCAATAGTTGGGAAGGGAGTGAGACTGGGTTGTAGCCTATCCCCGATGTTATTCAATCTGTATATTGAGCAAGCAGTAAAGGAAACAAAAGAAAAATTTGGAGTAGGAATTAAAATCCATGGAGAAGAAATAAAAACTTCGAGGTTCCCCGATGACATTGTAATTATGTCAGAGACAGCAAAGGACTTGGAAGAGCAGTTGAACAGAATGGACAGTGTCTTGAAAGGGGGATATAAGATGAACATCAACAAAAGCATAACTAGGATATTGGAATGTAGTCGAATTAAGTCGAGTGATGCTGAGGGAATTAGAATAGGAAATGAGACACTAACAGTAGTAAAGGAGTTTTGCTATTTGGGGAGCAAAATAACTGATGATGGTCGAAGTAGAAAGGATATATAATGTAGACTGGCAATGGCAAGGAAAGCGTTTCTGAAGAAGAGAAATTTGTTAACATCGAGTATTGATTTAAGTGTCAGGAAGTTGTTTCTGAACGTATTTGTATGGAGTGTAACCACGTATGGAAGTGAAATGTGGGTGATAAATAGTTTGGACTAAAAGAGAATAGAAGCTTTTGAAATTTGGTGCTACAGAAGAATGCTGAAGATTAGATGGGTAGATCACATAACTAATGAGGAGGTATTGAATAGAATTAGGGAGAAGAGAAATTTGTGGCACAACTTGACTAGAAGAAGGAATCGGTCGGTAGGACATGTTCTGAGGCATCAAGGGATCACCAATTTAGTATCGGAGGGCAGCACGGAGGGTCAAAATCATAGAGGGAGACCAAGAGATGAATACGCTAAGCAGATTCAGAAGGATGTAGGTTGCAATTGGTACTGGAAGATGAAGAAGATTGCACAGGATAGAGTAGCATGGAGAGCTGTATCAAACCAGTCTCTGGACTGAAGACCACAACAGCAATATATACATAAACTCTTGTATTTGATTATATATTAGGGTGTAAGTGATTTTCTTGAAATATAACTTGTTTTGTGGCCTTACAGTCACTTGCTGCAATCACATTTCCTATGAGTGGATTCACTCTGCACAATTCATGTACTACCTAGATCTCACTCAACAGGTTAGAGGGAATTCTCCTATTCTCCTCTGCGTTTTCTGGCATATTCTTTAAATTAATGTTCTTCTATGATTTGATGTAGGAAAACTCTTGAATCTTATGTGACATTAATGGAAACAAATCCACATTTTGTCTGGTGTAGTAGGTTAGATTTTATGTTATCAACTTGAATTTTGCTTTTTCGCAGTGTATTTTATACACAGAATAACTTTTACATTGTACAGTTCACCATACTTCTGAATGGGAAGTTACACTATGGTTGGAGTAATTAACAATTATAGGATATATGTATACATAAGTAAATCAATGATGATTTGTGCTGATACAAATTTAAAATAAATTGAGGAAGGAGTTGGAATAAAGTGATGTGTAGTGGAGTATGGTAAAACATAGCACTTTATACTGATATACAGTTTACTACATTTGATACACTCACAGAGGTGAGAGACACAGTAGGGATTATTCTGAGAAGCAATTTATTTAGTTTATTGATGTACATTCATGTTTATTTGAGGACACTGATATAGCTGTGATCATTCTGACCATTAAATTAGGAAGATGATACACGTCTTTTATCTATCTGAAATTTTGACTTCAAAATCAGTTTCATACAGCATCTATCTAATGTCTGGCATTCCGACTGAGGCACGTCCTTGTCATGATTATATTCCTTTCACTTTAGCCTGAGATTTAGAAGAGCTTTGCCTCTCTGCAATAGCCAAACCTCTTCAGGGGTATTGTAGTATCACAACCCATTAGGATCCTATATCCTTTTACCAATCTCATCCCAAATCTCTTGAAGAGGGCATATGTGTAATATCAGTATGCTGCTTTGATTTTGTCTTTTCTGGCTATCTGTATTCAAATACACTGAAGATTTTCTGTTGCAGCAAACTCATAATTTGCATGAATTTAAGCTAAACATTGTTTACATTGGACCTCAGCAATATGCTGAATGAAGGAAATATGTTGGGTTAAAAGCTGATGTACCATCACAATTTGTACATTATACAAATTTCAAGCACATGGTAGTAATAAAATTGCTATTGTAATTATGCAGTAATTAACAATTAAAGTTCCAATACTTATAGTCATCGAAAGACAGCTATTTTTATGTTTTCAAACTAAAAAACAAATTGTATACATGGTAGAAATAGGACATGATAATTTTTCAGTCAGAGTTCAGCATACTAATGTTTTGTTTGGTGTTAGTTAACGAAATTGTAATTGCAGTTATATAGAAATGTAAAGTTTTACTTGTACAATATTTAGTTAATTGAATCTCAGCCTTTCATTAAATAAAACTAATCCCTCTGTTCATCTGAAAATAATAAGGTGATTATCCTTTACTTAAGTAAAATAATATATACAAATTAACAAAATATATTGTTGTAATGATAAAACATGTAATTTATAGTCTTAATAGAAACATATTCTTTCCTGTATTTGTATGAAATGGATCACTTTTATTTCATGTAAATTTCTGTGTAATTTGGGAAACTGTATGTAAAAGTTTTATTTGTTAAAACTAAAAATTTAATATATAACAATGTCAGTAACTGTCTAAAATCATATAAATAGAGGCGATTTGTAAGCCACCATATCTCAGTTGGAGTTCAGTTTGACATCAGTCATGAGACAGTGTTAAGTCAATTTTACATGTAGTTCACCGCCGAACATCTAGCGTGCGAAATAAAACTCATTGTGAACACGATTTCCTGGAGCTTGCACAATTCCTGAATGGTGATACAGTAACATCAAGATGAATGGCAGCATTAAGAATCAGCACCCTGAATTTCACAAGATATATAATATTTATTTGGTGGAGGATATCTGTAGTATGACATGGTATATTGTCTTCTTGTGTTAAGCAGTGATACACATCCCTAACTTCACGTCACAAATTCACTTTCTGCCACATTATATTACAAAGAGAAGCAACCAATGGCGACACAATAGGGGGAAATTTGTGATTTTGCTGTTGTTTGTGAGGTAATGGGTGAGTTGTGGCACCATGAAAATATTCTAAGTTCAGAGTTGGCGTGGCCACACAGGCAGCTCGGCAAGCTGGGGCTTGTCAGCAACTGCGTGGTGCTGAACATTAGCCAGAGCAAGAGGGGTAGCCCCAGCGCATGGTCCAGGCCGACCGCGTGGCTGGGAATTCCATTTGACGCTGTGTCGAGGACTCTGCTTTGTGTCGATGAAGGAGATTTGTATGCTGGGACTGCCAAAGATGGCGGACTTTGTGAAACCATAATGGCAGGCATATCACAGTTCATGTAGAAATTAATAATAGCCAGAGCAATCATGATACCTAAAAAAGAAACATGTACATTATCACTATAATTTCTAAGACTTTAGCAGCAATTGGTTGTCATCTCGTAGAATCAGGTGTACTACCAGTGGTCTGCATCTTCCCAACACGATATTTTTGACATCGTAACTCTGTGTCTTCATGAGGTGTTCCCTGAGACTGATTGACGAGTTGACCTTGTCCCATATTTATGCCTGGGCGGTGTGTGGCACTCCCTATGCCATCCACACCCACTGCGCCCAATTCTGACGGTGGTATCAGTCTCTAGGCACTCGATCTTCAGTCTACGCCCATTGCAGCTCTCTTCTGAGGTAGTGGACATCCCAAGGTGTCCTGTATTGGGTCCATGCCTGATAGGCGTGATCCTAGCACTATCATGGCTCTGTTGAAGTTCCTTATGTTGTCCACGACCGCGGTGAGTTTCTATGAGCAGAATGAAGGAGTGGCCACGGGTAGCCCCTTATCTCCAGTAGTGGCAAATCTATTTATGGAGAAGTTTGAAGATGAGGCACTTACAACTGCTGCCTACCAGTCGACGTGTTTCTTCAGATACATTGATGACACGTTCGTCATCTGGCCATATGGCAAGAGAAGACTGGATGAGTTCCTCGACCATCTGAAACTAGAGAGTGATGGTCAGCTCCCATTCCTCGATGTCCTGGTAAAGGGGAAGGTAGACAGCACCTTAGGCCACAGTGTGTACAGGAAACCAACACACACTGACTTATATCTACAGGCTGACAGCTGTCATCACCCAGCACAGAAGCATGGAGTGCTGAGAACACTCATACACTAAGCCAAAACACTCTCTTGACCCAGACAGCCTGACAGTGGAATTAGAACATCTACAAAGAGTGTTCACAGACAACGGATACTCCACCAGGGACATCCGCAAAGCACTCCATCCCACCAGATTACCTGAACAACAGGAGAGGAGCAGGAAGAAGAGACCAGGAAAGTAGCCTTTCTACCATATGCTGGGTCTATATCTGCCAAGATCAGCAGAATCTTGAAGAAACACAATATCAAGAGTGTGTTCTGCCACCTAACAAGATAAGGATGCTCCTTGCAACTATCAAGGATGATTTGGGGTTATGGAAACCTGGTGTCTACCATATACCGTGTGAATGTGGGATGTCTTACATTGGTCAAACTACCAGAACAGTTGAAATAAGATGTAAAGAACACCAGAGAAATACCAGGCTATGACAGGTAACTAAATCTGCAATAGCAGAACATTGCCTGGACCTTGAGCACACCACAGATTATGAAAAACCAGGATCCTGCCTCAGACCTCCCGATTCTGGACTAGTGTCATTAATGAATTGATTGAAATCAAGATGGCGGAGAACTTGATCAACCAGGTAGCAGGATATCAGCTTACTACTGTGTGGAATCCTGCTTTGGATCTACTACAGAAACAACAGAAGAAAGTTCCCTCCTCCAGAAATGAATTACAGATGCCCAAGGACATAAGTAACGGAACACAATGCATACGCAATACCAGGTGGCAGCAAACTCCTTGGAGGATGACCATCGTAATATGCAGCTCCAACAGCAGCCGGATGCCGCAGGAAGTGCAACTCACAGGCGCATACCGAGTTCAGAAGGCCAGGAGAATGGCTCAGCCACAAGAGAAACTCGCCGCGGAATGCCTTGGGATGTCCGCTACCTCAGAAGAGAGCCACAATGGGCGCGGACCAAAGATGGAGCACCTAGAGATTGATGGCACCACCAGAAATGGCCACAGCAGGCGCAGACGGCATAGGGAGCGCCATACATTATCATTACTTGCATGACGATTCTGATGGTATAATCAGATTTTCAATATCTTTATTAGTTTAAAGTTTAGTATCTGACTGTAAATTATACAAGTAACACCCAGCAACTAATTTACAAAATCTAAATGGTTTATCTGATTTTGTCGATTGACATGTCCTTCGAAAGCTATTAGTGTAAACCTAAATTGGTATGAATTACAGGCATGTAACTTGAATAGTACATGAATTATTGGAGGTCAAAGTGGCCGATTACTATTGATCACGACAGGCCGTAAGTACTCCATAGGTACACAAAAAAACAGTAGTGGCATGCTAATAAATAAATTTATTTGTCTATGTCTTTTTTTATATCCAATATCTACTATTCATGAAGAAATTGGTCAAATATTTACTGTCTCTTAGAAAGCACAGAGTCATTAGGCTACTGGCCTACTTTTGTTTCTATTCCTTTGATATATGTTTAATTGATTTGTTTATGTATTTAATAATGTGTGTTAGAGTGTGCTTATGGTCCAGCTGTAGGAATATTTGTTTAATTTCAGGTTATTTAAATGTAAATCCAGTATTTCGTATGTGTTTCAATATGTTTGTGAGTGTGCATTGGCTAGAAGACATGGCGGGAGCATTCTAGCCAATCACAGCACTTGTTACTACGGTAGACGACTACTAAGTCAATGGAGAGACTGGATGAAAGTGGGGGGAGGAGCATCAGGTCGCACAGGACAGGGGAGTGCTGGACGGGGGGCATGATGGATGGTCACAGGAAATATTTGGAGAGTGCTGAGCAGTTTGCACCTGGTCGCGGGAGATAGAAATATTTTGTAGTACCAACTTGTGCACTTGTGAGATTTCCGTGATTTCTGGAGTGAAGATGTAGTATGCACTTAGAGGCGAATATCTTGCGAGCTATGTTGTTGCTCATAACTAATTATGTGAAGTAGGAACCTATTGTTTCCCTGTTATTTAACTTATATTCTATTTAATTGTGGACCATCGACACCAATAAGTGTTTTACAGTAATAAATGGCATTCTGAAAGGTACTTCTGCTATCATATTCATAATTTAAAGTCATTAAAATATTACCTGCAGATTTTATTTAATTCCAATCTTTCATTTATAAATTTCTTTGTTACATTCAAAATTCACAATTGTTGGGTGATAGGAACCTTCAACCATTCGATTCATGTGTATATTCATAATGTATTCTGTAGATTCAGCACAGTATTGTAATGCGGGAGCTATATATCGCAGCCCCTAGACAACGAAACCAACCAAAACTTTTAATATTTCAACTCAGAGTCTGAGGGTACATAGTTGAGGGCATCATTAATATTTTTGAAAGCTCACATGAAGCTGTTGATCCACACATTAGCTCCCGTTTCATTGCATGAGGAAGTGGCATGAGTCAGACAAGTGGCCTATGCATTTTCCATTGACGTAGGTTCCATTCCTATCACATTTCTCTCCATCAAGAGCTGCATGGAAATGATTATGAGATTTTCATTAACTTCTGTACATGAGCATTAAGACAGGATACTCCAGGTGTATAATGTATTTTGTTTAGTGATGAAGTCGCATTTACCAATCATGTCCAGCTAAACTGCCGAAACAGGCACTATTGGTCTGTTGACAAGCCCCATTGGCTTCAGCAGGTGGAAGGTCAGTGTCCATGGAGGG
Source organism: Schistocerca cancellata (assembly GCF_023864275.1). NCBI lineage: Eukaryota > Metazoa > Arthropoda > Insecta > Orthoptera > Acrididae > Schistocerca > Schistocerca cancellata. The sequence goes on along the minus strand of NC_064627.1, from coordinate 702,172,813 downwards.
TAAACGTGTGGTGTGGAATAGTGAGCCATCAGCTCACAGGCCTATTTTTCAAAGGAGGAACACTGAATATGCTCAAGTATTGCAGTCTCATCTTCCATGGATGCTAGAAGACATTTCTCTCTGCAGACGATGAGGAACTACCAACATGATGGCTGTCCAGTCCGTAGTGCACAACATACTACAACACGTCTTCATTAATTGATTCCAAATCACTGGATTGGATGCAGAGAGCCTGTACCTTGGCCGGCCTATTCCGTGTGTGTGTGTGTGTGTGTGTGTGTGTGTGTGTGTGAGAGTGAGAGTGAGAGTGAGAGTGAGAGTGAGAGAGAGAGAGAGAGAGAGAGAGAGAGAGAGAGAGAGAGAGAGAGCTTGTACACCAAATCGTATATCTGGTCTCAATGCCATTTTTCCACACACAAGTGTGAGCACCACTGAACATCTTGAAGGAAAAATACTCTGATGTCATACTAGATCATAGTATTTTAGTATTAAACAAATACATGACATTAAGTGACATGATGCACTGAGGTACCATCACATTGACCACTTGATATACACCCATTTCATTAATCCTGTCCAGGAATAAGTTGTGGGACAATGTTGCCCAGCACCTCCAGCACATGTTTATAGATGCAAACATTCTTCTTGATGTAGAGCAGTATACTGAAAGAAGGCCTTGGCATGTGGTTCTTCTTGTGGTGATTCAGTCACTGTGATACAATGTGAAAGCACAAAGTTATGTACGGAGTAATTTATAATGTAGTTTTAAAATATTGTAATTCATGCTGCAGACTTTCCTCACTGGAAATAATGTGGTCTCTATGTTTGAGTTGTAACGTAACATAATATTTTGTTAGGAACTACCATGGCACACTCTTAGCCTCTTTGAGAAATGGTAGACATTCACATGTAAATAGAGATAGAAACTCTTGTTTTAAGTTAAATGAGGTACAGTGAACAAAAAACAGCCACTAGGATTCTGTTTATGCAGAAACAAGAATATATGAAGGAGCTGCTCTGCCCATGGGCACGGGTGGTGAACTGAAGTTGCCACTGGGTGTGGTGGACGTGTTATTCCATGCAGCTGCTGGTGGGATGTAGTATGGTGGACCATCACAGAATAACCAAAGAGCCTGCTATAGCAATGAACGATGTGTAACAGGTATCCGGGAAGCAAGGACGATTTCAATTTTGTGCTGTTTTGTCATATGACAGATGGCAGCCATGTTTTTTCATGTTTGTTATGAGTGATTCTTACCACTAGCAGCCTGATGGTTTCTGTATGGTGAGCATTGTTGTTTGATGTCTATTTTCATCATGGAGTAGATGAAAACCAAGCAATGTATCCAAGTGATAAAAAGTTATTACAAAAACAGTGAAAGTCCCCTGCCAACCGTTTGTGAACACTCGGACATAATGCTGGTCAATGTAAATCATCAGTCAGGAAGTTGATATGAAAGTTTGAGACCACAGGTTCTGTTCCAAACATTAAGAAAACAAGATACAGTGTTCAGTTTGAAAACAAGAAAACATTGCTGTCATGCGTAACAATGTGGTCATAAGCCCCAGAAAATCAGGGCTCAACAACTGAGTTTATCACTAAGTTCACTGCATGAAACCCTTTCAAAAGATCTGAAAATGCACACATACAAAATTCAACTTACACAAGAGTTCAAGCCTGCAGAACATGGAAAGAGGCAGTGATGTCCTCAATCGGTCTTGGCTCAACAAGAGGAGAATGAAAACTTCACAAAAAGAATGATTTTCTCACACGAAGCTCAGTGGGTACGTCAATAAGCAGAACTGCAGAATTTGGGGTAACCAAAATCCACGAGGGACTGTGGAAGATGAGATGCATCTGCAACACATGACTATGTGAGATGGGTTCTGGGCAAGAGAAGTGGTCAGCCCATACTTTTTTGAAAATAATGAGGGAGCTGCCATTATTGTGAATGATGACCATTACCAAGACATACTTTCTGATTGAAATTTCCCTATTACTGATGAAAATGATGATTTTGGTTTCAACAAGGAGGTGTGAGATGTCTCACAGCTCATGAAATGATTGCTCTCCTTAATGAAAAGTTTCATCAAAAAATTATCTCTATGTGGCAACAACGAGTGGCCTGCCAGATCAAGTGACCCTATGCCTTGTGACTTTTTTGTAGGGATTTGTGAACTCAAAAGTGTACATGAACAAACCTCAAACAATACATCAATAAAAGGATGAAACTGAAAGGGTTATTAATGGCATCCCACCTGATTTTTGTGAAAGCATCAGTGAGAACTTCAGTGAAAGCATTGCTCATTGCCACATGGTCTTGGGTGGTCATATGGAGGATATAATTTTTCATACATTAATGGGAGAAGTTACTTAATGTGTTTGTAAAAAAAAATAATTACATTTTCAATAAATTTTTTATGTTCTATATCACTTTAATATTCGTATCCACTTCCTGGAAACTCTCTGAAATGTAATGTAATTGACTTACTCCACTGTATACGGACCAGAGAGGAACACCAGTCTGGTGCTCATTGTAAAGTACATTGTATTAATGGTTAATCTGACAGCATATGGTTGAAATGATGGAACTCTGATAATGAACGCTTTACATTATTTGAGGAGAGAAATAAGGTCTTTTTCCAGTTAATTCACAAAATCTACAAGGCAGAAGATCCGAGGACAGTGAAGAAGATTATTAGCTGGCACTGAACAGCAAGACCAGCTCTACAAGACTACTTTTATAGGTGACCATAGTATCCAAAAGATATTAGCAACCAAGTTAACTCCAAAAAGAAGTCATGTGCTATTCCAGAAGGATGTATGTAACTGGTAGTTTTGACATCTCCCTGTGAGCACTAGGTGCACAATATAGATTCCTGATTACGCTGTATTTTTGCACAAGGAGGTGACAACTGGACCCTCATAAATAAAGATTGGTGTGTGTGTGTGTGTGTGTGTGTGTGTGTGTGTGTGTGTGTGAGTGTGTGCAGACACTATTCCTCATGCCGTGACCTTCCTACCATATTCCAGCACTACACTGAGAAGCATCAGCTACATTTTAGAGAAGAATAATATTTAGCTTGTCTTCCGCACCCCCTTCCCACTAAAATATGAGTGCTCTCTGACAGTCAAAAATGAGCTCGAACACCACTTGTACGACTGTGGTGAGAAATAACATGTGCAGACAATAAGAAAGTGCAAGGGAAACTGGATAAGTAGATGCACTATACCAGGCTGCTCCATCCAAACCAGCCCTTGCTTAACATGTACTCCTACATAAAGAAGCTATGCACTACGATTATATAATGGGTGATTAAAATGTTTCTGTTCACAGGCCATACAGTCCAGATTCAGTATGCCAATCAGGCAAAATCACTGTGAGCACTGAGGCAACCATCCCCTTGATGCACCAGATTGAAGATACCCATTTGTAAAACACCATGTCTCCTGAATGAAGAAGTCCATAAATGCCTCTTGCACATTCTTACCTGACAGGAACTGTAGATCCTCCAAGGCCATTTTTAAAGGAGCAAATATGTGATAATCACTTGAGGAGAGATTAGGACTATAGTGTGGGTGGTCGAGTATCTCCCACTTGAGTAGGTGTAACTTCTGCATAATGACATTTGCGATATGGCGATGTGCATTATCATAAAGTAGTGACATCCCTTGTTGCAGTTGGTTTTATCACACATGCTGCCCCAAATACATTCTTCATTCTCTAGTGGATGTCCACCAGTGTTTGTTCTTCTGCAACCAAGAAAAGAATAACAGCACTTTGGTCTTGTTTGGACGCATTTGGTAATAACGTCACCAAGGTTCATGTTTCCACATTTACAGCACACATGTTCGAAAGATGCGAATGCCACACTAGTCCCTTGCATACATGTCGGTTCTTATACACCCACATTTGAGTCATGCTATGTTGCATATATGTTGCAGCAACACCCTCAAATAGAAACTTGTGCCTGTGATTTCCCCTATTAGGGCAGCCTTTTCAAAGGCGTAATCTGCCTCCTACAAAGTTCCATGGAATGGAACAACAGGTACAACATTGGAAGAGTATGTGACCCTGAATTGAAATTATTACATACTTCACATGAATGCTATTTCTACAATCACAAGCGTAGATAAGGTGGTGCATCTGCAGACATATGATGGAGAAGGTCTGCAGACATATGAGGGAGGAGGGGACAACTATTGCCTCACAATACAGTCCAGGAGAAGAAGTAATGGGATGAGTATATATGGAAGAGAGAATGCAAGTGCATGTCAGTACATCAGACCTCTGACAATTGCATTTCAGTTTGAAGTCAAAATATTGTGATTCCTGTAGGGACCCCAAAATGTAATCTGGACACCATGGGGAAAAACATCTCTGGATAATTGTTGAAAGAAATAAGACACAATCCACTACATTGAGTAAAGTATTTTTTTTTTTTTTTTTTAATTTAAACTACAGTTTATGCAGTTCAATCTAACCTCACCACGGTCCCCTCAAGCTGGTTACTAACATACTGCTCCTACACCACTCTGCCACTGAAAAGTTTTATGCCCATAAATTAGATGCAATCAAGTCTCTCCATATACCTGTAATACATCAGCTGCCACTACAAGAAATAATACCTGTTACTTCATATTCTCCCCACACAATTGGATCATAAGACCTCCAAAAGCTCAGTGGCCATAGGATTCCCACACTCTCTCTCAGTGGAAACACATGCTTTACTCTTTCCAACCTCAGCTCAGAAAAAACATCTAGAACATTGTTAAACATTTCTTCCATTAAGTCAATCAGTGCTGTAGGCAAGGCTGGCTTGACTTTTGCTTTATCATCATGCCCCCTGGTTTTGCCCTCTTTCTCTAACTGCACAGCTCTGGGAGGTGCCGCATCCTCGCAGGACCTCTTCTACTATCAATAACCATTTAAGTGTGAAGAGTTCACATGCTGTCATGGAAAACTACTGAGAAACAGGAAAAATTCCAACAAGAGCACTCTTCGATCATTTGGAACATACATGTAAACAGTGTACTGTGATATGAGGTTTTATTCTATGGTAACATAAGCATGGCAGAACAAACCTTTAAATACTAGAAGAGAGCTGTAAGAATTATAAAAGGGGTTGGTCAAAACATGTAGGGAAATTTTTAAAGAACTTAAAATCTTGACTTTTTCGGTCATTTCCATCTACAAATGTATACTCTTCCTCAAGATTCATGGTGCCTCATGAGTATTAAGCAGTAAAATTTCTAAGTATGAAACACGGAACAAACATAATTTTTATATGGAAGTTCACACACAAGCCCTATATTCAAAAGGTGCTCTATATGAACACAAATTTTTATTCAACGTTTTGGCCTCAAATAATCTAGAAACTTTCAGAACTATGCAGATTTTTAAAAAAAGTCACCTCCAAAACAGGCTGACAGAAACAGTTTTTCTGTCATTAAATTCAACATAATCCACAAAAATCTCTATCCATTTCTGAGTGACATGAAAACTGGTGGTGTCAGTGATAGTGGAGTGTTACTAATGACAGCGACATACAATTATATCATGAACGGTCTATATATATTTGGTGTATCAGAGATGTACACATAATTCACTTGCTTAATCTATACGAGAGCATTCCATACAGTTCTCTGCCTGATAGTGGAAACAACAATTTATGCTTTCAAAGAAGTTTTATTTTTCATCATAATCTCCTCTAATAGTAATAAATTTCATCAATCAGTGTTTCAGTGCCATAACCCCTCTGTGAGAATTCCTCTAGATGTACAGGGTTATTACAAATGATTGAAGCGATTTCACAGCTCTACAATAACTTTATTATTTGAGATATTTTCACAATGCTTTGCACACACATACAAAAACTCAAAAAGTTTTTTAGGCATTCACAAATGTTCGGTATGTGCCCCTTTAGTGATTCGGCAGACATCAAGCCAATAATCAAGTTCCTCCCACACTCGGCGCAGCATGTCCCCATCAATGAGTTCGAAAGCATCGTTGATGCGAGCTCGCAGTTCTGGCAAGTTTCTTGGTAGAGGAGGTTTAAACACTAAATCTTTCACATAACCCCACAGAAAGAAATCGCATGGGGTTAAGTCGGGAGAGTGTGGAGGCCATGACATGAATTGCTGATCATGATCTCCACCACGACCGATCCATCGGTTTTCCAATCTCCTGTTTAAGAAATGCCGAACATCATGATGGAAGTGCGGTGGAGCACCATCCTGTTGAAAGATGAAGTCGGCGCTGTCGGTCTCCAGTTGTGGCATGAGCCAATTTTCCAGCATGTCCAGATACACGTGTCCTATAACGTTTTTTTTTCGCAGAAGAAAAAGGGGCCGTAAACTTTAAACCGTGAGATTGCACAAAACACGTTAACTTTTGGTGAATTGCGAATTTTCTGCACAAATATGTGAGGATTCTCTACCGCCCAGATTCACACATTGTGTCTGTTCACTTCACCATCAAGAAAAAATGTTGCTTCATCACTGAAAACAAGTTTTGCACTGAACGCATCCTCTTCCATGTGCTGTTGCAACCGCGCCGAAAATTCAAAGCGTTTGACTTTGTCATCGGGTGTCAGAGCTTGTAGCAATTGTAAACGGTAAGGCTTCTGCTTTAGCCTTTTCCGTAAGATTTTCCAAACCGTCGGCTGTGGTACGTTTAGCTCCCTGCTTGCCTTATTCATCGACTTCCACGGGCTATGTGTGAAACTTGCCCGCACGCGTTCAACCGTTTCTTCGCTCACTGCAGGCCGACCCGTTGATTTCCCCTTACAGAGGCATCCAGAAGCTTTAAACTGCGCATACCATCGCCGAATGGAGTTAGCAGTTGGTGGATCTTTGTTGAACTTCGTCCTGAAGTGTCGTTGCAGTTATGACTGACTGATGTGAGTGCAATTTAAGCACGACATACACTTTCTCGGCTCCTGTTGCCATTTTGTCTCACTGCGCTCTCAAGCGCTCTGGCAGCAAAACCTGAAGTGCGGCTTCAGCCGAACAAAACTTTATGAGTTTTTCTACGTATCTGTAATGTGTCATGACCATATGTCAATGAATGGAGCTACAGTGAATTTATGAAATCGCTTCAACCATTTGTAATAGCCCTGTACTGTAAGGTACCCATCAACAGCCACAATGGTTTCGTCATTCGACAAAAAGCACTGATCAACAAGGAATTTCTTCAGTTTTGAGAACAGATGGAAGTCTGAGGAAGCTAGACCTGGGGAATGGAATGAATGTTCCAGCACTCCTTTGTAGAAATCCCTCAAGTTCCCCAGTGCCAATACAGTTTTGTAAGCAGATGCATTGCCCTGTTGAAAGATTTTTAGTTATTTATTTATTTTTCTGTTTTAAGCCGAGTCCGTTTTTACAAATGCTTGCATCCGGTTTCATTAGAAGTTAAGAGCAGTATTCTCCAGTTATGGCTTATCTTTTTCAAGACAGTCAGTCAACAAAATTTCTTGCACATCCCAAAACACCGACAACATGATCTTTCCCACCAACCTTGCCTTCCCGTCATCCTTGCCTTCCCACCATCCTTGCCTTCTTTGGAGTTGGAAAACTGTCTTCTACCCACTGCACAGACTGCTGATTGGATTCAGTCCTGTTGTGGGGAATCCCTGCTTCATCCACTGTCATGTATCAGTGCAAAAAGTCCCTTCTGTTTTTGTTAAAATGCACCAAGCATTTTTCTGAAAGTGTTGCGCGAAAGCATTTGTGATCCACAGTGAGCACACGTGGCATACAGATTTCACGAAGCTTTCTCATGTTGAATTCCTGGTGCAAGATGTAACCAACACATTACTTTGATACATCTAGAGCATTAGCAATCTGATGCAACTTTATACGCCAGTCTTCCAAACTAGTATCATGCACTTTGTCAATAATTTCCTGTGTGCTTGCACTTTTTAGATGTCCTTCAGGTGCATAATATTGGCTGCTTTCATGGTCACATTTAAACTTGGCTGGTGCATAATATTGGCTGCTTTCATGGTCACATTTTAACTTGGCTGCCCATTTCTTCATGGTGAAAACTGAAGGTGAAGGGCCACCATACACATTTACAAGCTACAAATGAATGTTGGTTGGTGTTAAACCTAGTTTAACAAAGAATTTAATCGCTGTATGATACTTTTCCATTTTTAACACCATGTGCACCACAACTGCTTCAAACAACTGCCTATAGTCAACAGCTACCTGGAATGACTGCAGTTTTACACGGTGTCTACTAACAAATGTACTGAAGTAAAAAATCACATGAGTAGTGCTGCAATCTCTGGGTGAGGCTGAGAACTTTTAAGACAGGCCTCGTAGGTCTGTTGTTCGACATGTGTGTGATAGTGTCAATTTGGGTGTGGTGTAGTATAAGGCATGTTCCTAAAGTAAGTACTGCTTTGAAATTCAACCACTGCACCTCCATGGTTGGCACTTGGCACATGAGCTCTAGGTACCACTGTTGGCAAGCCATAGATGCCATTACAGAGTGATTCAGTGTGTTTACATTTGTTTGTGAGTGATTGAAGAGCTTCCTCTGATTGAGAAGCTGTGATTAATTTTCTTAGTGATAAAGGTGTGAAAGTGGTTGAAATTCATTGCTAAATCAATTAACCATGCAGAGGAAACATTATAAGCAATTACAGAATACAGAAATGGGTGAAAAATTTCAAAGATGGCTGAACAAGTGTGCATGATGAGGAACAAAAAGGGTGACCTTCAATCACTACAGATGATTAGGTGCAGGAAGTTGATAAAAAAGTGACGGAGAACACATGCTTCATAATTTCAGTGTTATATGGTGAGGAGGAGGAGGAGGATATTGGTGTTTAACGTCCCGTCGACAACAAGGTCATTAGAGACGAAGCACAAGCTCAGATTAGGGAAGGATGGGAAAGGAAGTCGGCCGTGCCCTTTCAAAGGAACCATCCCGGCATTTGCCTGAAGTGATCTAGGGAAATCACGGAAAACCTAAACCAGGATGGCTGGAAGCGGGATTGAACCGTCGTCCCCCCGAATGCGAGTCCAGTGTGCTAACCACTGCGCCACCTCGCTCGGTGTTATATGGTGAGTTTACTTAACTGTCAAGAGGTGTCCTTTATGCAACTGTTACAGAATATTTAAATTATCAAAAGTTATATTCACCCTGAGTACCAAAAATGCTAACTGAGAAGCACAAAAGCAAACATTTAGCCAGTTCTTTTCCAGAACAGTACATTGAGGAAGGCGATGAGTTTTTATGCCAAACTGTGACAGGCAATGAAACAATGGGTGACTTAAGTTACATCTGAATCAAAGCAGGAATCCTTTAAATGGCAGCAATCAACATCACCCAAGAAAGTGAAGTTCAAGGAAACAATTTTAACCTGGGAAATCATGTGTACTGTCTTTTGGGACAGGAAAGAAGTGCTACTTCTGGATTTTTGGCCTTATGGTGACACCATAAAATTAACAACTTACTGTGAGTCCTTAAAAAAAACTGAGCTGTGCAATCCAAAACAAAAGGAATGGCATGCTGAATAAGGAGATTATTTTGCTTCATGACAATGTCAGTCCACATGTGGCCCATCAAACTCAAGAGCTGACTGGATAATTTGACTAGGAACAACATGATTACCCTCTGCACAGCCCCAACCTAGTGCCAGTAACAACCATGTGTTCCTGCATTTGAAGCAGCACCTGGATGGTCAGCACCATGATGACTATGAAGGTATCAAAACAACAATGTCACAGAGGTTGTCTAATCAGCTGGCAGATTCCTATGAGGATGTTGCAATGGTTGTCTAATGAAGTGGCAGATTCCTATGAGGATAGTATTTGATAGCTGGTTGTATGCTATGATAAGTGCCTTAATACCAGTGGGGATTATTAAAGTAAAGGCTTTCATGTAAAAATTAAATTGCTACAAAAAGTCTATCTATTTTATTTTTATTTCAAAATGGTACTTACTTAAAAAACATGTTTTTTATTTGATCAGTGTCATTCATATATATGTTCATATCCATCATTTTATGTCTGTAAATATTACTGATTCTCAGTGTATATGTTAATGTATCATACTAACACTTCAATATTGAACCATTTTTTTATTACTAATCATCTTGATGCACAATATCAAGTGTATTACTCCATAGACATTACTTCTTATTATGTAACCTTACATTTATATGTTTGTGTTTACTCCTTTCACAGTTATTATTCTTTGTCTAAGACTATTTACCACCCCTCCCCCCCTAAATGAACAATAGACCTTGCCGTTGGTGGGGAGGCTTGCATGCCTCAGTGATACAGATACCCGTACCGTAGGTGCAACCACAACGGAGGGGTATCTGTTGAGAGGCCAGATAAACATGTGGTTCCTGAAGAGGGGCAGCAGCCTTTTCAGTAGTTGCAGGGGCAACAGTCTGGATGATTGACTGATCTGGCCTTGTAACACTAACCAAAACGGCCTTGCTTTGCTGGTACTGGGAACAGCTGAAAGCAAGGGGAAACTACAGCCATAATTTTTCCCGAGGGCATGCAGCTTTACTGTATGGTTAAATGATGATGGCGTCCTCTTGGGTAAAATATTCCGGAGGTAAAATAGTCCCCCATTTGGATCTCCGGGTGGGGACTACTCAAGAGGACATCGTTATCAGGAGAAAGAAAACGCGTTCTACGGATCGGAGCATAGAATGTCAGATCCCTTAATCGGGCAGGTAGGTCAGAAAGTTTAAAAAGGTAAATGGACAGGTTAAAGTTACATATAGTGGGAATTAGTGAAATTCGGTGGCAAGAGGAACAAGACTTTTGGTCAGGTGAATACAGGGTTATAAATACAAAATCAAATAGGTGTAATGCAGCAGTAGGTTTAACAATTAATAAAAAAATTGTAGTGTGGGTAAGCTACTACAAACAGCATAGTGAACCCATTATTGTGGCCAAGATAGACAAAAAGCCCATGCCTACTACAGTAGTACAAGTTTATACGCCAACTAGCTCTGCAGATGATGAAGAAATTGATGAACGATATGATGAGATATAAGAAAATATTCAGATAGTGAAGGGAGACGAAAATTTAATAGTCATGGGTGACTGGAATTCGACAGTAGGAAAAGGGAGAGAAGGAAACGTAGTAGGTGAATACGGATTGGAGGGAAGAAATGAAAGAGGAAGCCGTCTGGTAGAATTTTGCACACAGCATAACATAATCATAGCTAACACTTGGTTCAGAATCATGGAAGAAGGTTGTATACATGGAAGAACCCTGGAGATATTAAAAGGTAACAGATAGATTACATAATGGTAAGACAGAGATTTAGGAACCAGGTTTTACATTGTAAGACATTTACAGGGGCCGATGTGGACTCTGACCACAATCTAATGGTTATGAACTGTAGATTAAAACTGAAGAAACTGTAAAAAGGTGGGAATTTAAGGAGATGGGACCTGGATAAACTGACAAAACCAGAGGTTGTACAGAGTTTCAGGGAGAGCATAAGGTAACATTTGACAATAATGGGGGAAAGAAATACATTAGAAGAAGAATGGGTAGCTTTGAGGGATGAAATAGTGAAGGCAGCAGAGAATCAAGTATTAAAAAGACGAGGGCTAGTAGAAATCCTTGGGTATAAGAAGATATATTGAATTTAATTGATGAAAGGAGAAAATATAAAAATGCAGTAAATGAAGCAGGCAAAAAGGAATACAAACGTCTCAAAAATGAGATCGACAGGAAGCGCAAAATGGCTAAGCAGGGATGGCTAGAGGACAAATGTAAGGATGTAGAAGCTTATCTCATTAGGGGTACAATAGATACTGCCTACAGGAAAATTAAAGAGACCTTTGGAGGAAAGAGAACCACTTGCATGAATATCAAGAGCTCAGATGGAAACCCAGTTCTAAGCAAAGAAGGGAAAGCAGGAAGGTGGAAGGAGTATATAGAGGGTCTATGCAAGGGCAACGTACTTGAGGACAATATTATGGAAATGGAAGAGGATGTAGATGAAGATGAAATCGAAGATATGATACTGCATGAAGAGTTTGATAGAGCACTGAAAGAACTGAGTCGAAAGAAGGCCACTGGAGTCTACAACATTCTATCAGAACTCCTGACAACCTTGGGAGAGCCAGTCCTGACAAAACTCTACCATGTGGTGAGCAAGATGTATGAGACAGGCGAAATACCCTTAGACTTCAAGATGAAAATATAATAATTCCAATCCCAAAGAAAGCTGGTGTTGACAGATGTGAAAATTACCGAACTATCAGTTTAATAAGTCATGGCTACAAAATAATACTGCGAATTCTTTACAGACGAATGGAAAAAACTGATAGAAGCCGACCTTGGGGAACATCAGTTTGGATTCCGTAGAAATATTGGAACACGCGAGGCAATACTGACCCTATGACTTATCTTAGAAGATAGATTAAGGAAAGGCAAACCTATGTTTCTAGCATTTGTTGACTTAGAGAAAGATTTTGACAATGTTGACTGGAATACTCTCTTTCAAATTCTGAAGGTGGCAGGGGTAAAATACGGGGAGCGAAAGGCTATTTACAATGTGTACAGAAACCAGATGGTGGTTATAAGAGTAGAGGGGCATGAAAGGGAAGCAATAGTTGGGAAGGGAGTGAGACTGGGTTGTAGCCTATCCCTGATGTTATTCAATCTGTATATTGAGCAAGCAGTAAAGGAAGCAAAAGAAAAATTCGGAGTAGGAATTAAAATCCATGAAGAAGAAATAAAAACTTCGTGGTTCGCCGATGACATTGTAATTATTTCACAGACAGCAGAGGACTTGGAAGAGCAGTTGAACAGAATGGACAGTGTCTTGAAAGGAGGATATAAGATGAACATCAACAAAAGCAAAACTAGGATATTGGAATGTAGTCAAATAAAGTCGAGTGATGCTGAGGGAATTAGAATAGGAAATGAGACACTTAAAGTAGTAAAGGACTGTTGCTATTTGGGGAGCAAAATAACTGATGATGGTCGAAGTAGAAAGGATATAAAATGTAGACTGGCAATGGCAAGGAAAGCATTTCTGAAGATGTGAAATTTGTTAACATCGAGTATAGATTTAAGTGTCAGGGAGTCATTCCTGAAAGTATTTGTATGGAGTGTAGCCATGTATGGAAGTGAAACATGGATGATAAATAGTTTGGACCAGAAGACAATAGAAGCTTTCGAAATGTGGTGCTACAGAAGAACGCTGAAGATTAGATGGGTAGATCACATAACTAATGAGGAGGTATTGAATAGAATTGGGGAGAAGAGGAGTTTGTGGCACAACTTGACTAGAAGAAGGGATCGTTTGGTACGACATGTTCTGAGACATCAAGGTATCACCAATTTAGTATTGGAGGGCGGCGTGGAGGGTAAAAATCATAGAGAGAGACCAAGAGATGAATACGGTAAGCAGATTCAGAAGGATGTGGGTTGCAGTAGGTACTGGGAGATGAAGAAGCTTGCACAGGATAGAGTAGCATGGAGAGCTGCATCAAACCAGTCTCAGGATTAAAGACAACATCAACAACAACAAGGCTATTTAGAGTATTCATATGTTCTGTAAATAACAAGTTAGTTATGATATTGTTGTGACTCGCCGATGATTCAAAGTGCCGCCGCGCAATTACGCACGTCCTCTACGTGCGGCGCTGTCTGCCAGCCAGGCAGCAACTGCGCCACCTAAGCGGCCAGCCGAGCAGCGGCCGCTAGACTGAGACTCAGTGTTTAATCGAATGCCGACTTGTACACAGGTCAACTTACACAGTGACTTATATGTGTTGTTGTGTTGTCCGAAAAATGTGTTAAATTTGAAGATATAAAAATTGGCGACGAGGATGGGATTTTTCCTTTTCACCGTTGACTCACAGGGTTCCATGGCTACTGTCGAGCAGCTCTTGCAAAATCTCCTTGAACAGCAGACGCTTCTAACAGCGGCGATTCGCGATTTCGTCGTGGCGTCCAATGCGGGGCGTTTCTCGTCGTTGGCTGTACCTCCTTTTCCACCTTACGACGAGACGGCGGAAGACTGGTCTGATTATGAAAAACGTCTTCGACAGCACTTCTTGGCATTTCATGTCACGGACGAACAACCATGTAAGTCTCTGTTCCTTTCCTGGATTTCACCTCAAATGTATCGGTTGTTGTCGCACTTGGCTCCTTTGAAGGATCCTGCGTCTTTGTCCTTTGCTGAAATGTGCTCCCTTCTGTCTGTCTATTTTCAAAAGCAAACGCATGTGGTAGCCTCTCGTGTTGCCTTTTATCGTTGTCAAAAACAACCAAATCAGTCCTATCGCGCTTGGGCTGCTGAACTTCACGGCCTCAGTCGAAAGTGTCAATTTGTTACTGACGTTCACAAAGAATCCTATGCCGATTCCATGGTACAGGATGCTATTATCCGGTCGGCGCCCGACAAAGAAGTTCGGCAACGTGCCCTTCAGTTGGCGAATCCGACTCTAGATGAAGTTCTCTCCATTGCACAGTCTTTTGAAATTTCTCGCGCCGCTGGGGCGCAAATAGAGGCGTGGGGTGACGTTGGGGAAATACAACCTCTGTGCGCTGTTGACGACGTGTGCGGCGCGTCCCCGCCGGCCGACATGGCCGCAGTACGCTCCCACGCGCAGCCTCGGCCTAGCCGTAAACAACCCACTAAGAAACTGCAGCAAAATCCCCGGCAACTTCCTTCATGTCCGTGGTGTTTTACAAAACACTCACGCGAGGATTGTCCCCAACGTTGGGCTGTGTGTCACAATTGCAAAAAGAAAGGTCATGTGTCTTCCGTTTGTAAATCCGACCGCATACATGATGTTCATGAACATGACGCTGATTCTGATTCTGTGTTGTCTGTCAATTGCACTTCTTCCCTTTCAGGGAAGTTATTCCTCACTGTCCAAATCCTTGGTCGAGATGTTCGCATGCAAGTGGATACCGGTTCTGCTGCCACTATAATTAATTCTCAGACGTATCTTCAGCTGGGTTCTCCACTCCTGTCCCCTGTCACTCGGCAATTACGGACGTACCATAAACAGAAGATTTCTCTCTTGGGACAGTTTAATGCTGAGGTATCTTACAAATCTGTCGTTCGCACTGTTCCCATATTTGTGGTCGACCAGAGCAACGCAGAAAATCTTTTTGGTTTCGATGCCTTTCGCGTTTTTGGGTTCTCCATAGACGACTCTGTCAATATTGTCTCTGTCGCTATTCCTTATGCTAAACTGGATTCCTTGTCGACGACATTTTCGTCCCTTTTTTCTCCTGGGTTAGGCCGGGCAAACGACTTTGAAGCTCATATCACGCTCAAATCCACTGCTCGGCCTAAGTTTTTTCGGGCTCGGCCCATTCCTGTGGCCCTTCGTGATCGGGTAAAACGGGAGTTGGATCGTCTCACTGCTTCAGGGGTCTTGCTTCCTGTCACTTCCAGTGAGTGGTCCTCTCCTGTCGTTGTAGTTGCGAAGCCCAATGGTGACATTCGTCTCTGTGGCGATTTCAAAGCCACTGTAAATGCTCAATGCCTCATCGACACTTACCCTATGCCCCGTCCTGAAGAACTGTTCACTAAACTCGCTGGAGACAGTATTTTTCTAAAATTGACCTGTCGGAAGCTTATCATCAACTTCCTCTCGACGCTGCTTCACGGCAGTTTCTGGTCCTTAACACGCCTTTCGGACTCTATCAATACCAACGCTTGCCATTTGGGGTTGCTAGCGCCCCTGCTCTTTTTCAGCGATTCTTGGAACAATTATTGCTCCCTGTCCCGGGGTGTATCAATTACATGGACGACATTGTTGTCACTGGCTCCACCACTGAAGAACATCTTCAAAATCTCCGCACACTTTTTAATGTCTTACAGACTACCGGTCTTAAGTGTAATCTTCAGAAATCACAATTCTTTCAGGCATCTATCACGTACTTTGGGTTTCAACTCTCTCGGGATAGTATTCGTCCGCTTCAACACACTGTTGCTGCAATCGATGCCCTTCCTCACCCTACATCTGTTAAGGAACTGCAGGCTTTCTTGGGGAAAATAGCATACTATCACAAGTTTTTACCGTCTGCGGCGTCGGTGGCTCAGCCGTTGCATCGCCTGTTGCATAAAAATGTGCCTTTTCACTGGTCCGTGTCATGTGACGCGGCTTTCCGGAAATTAAAGACTATGCTGAAACAGGCCCCGTGCCTGGCTACTTATCGACCTGGCCAACATCTTGTTCTTGCCACAGACGCCTCTCAATATGGGGTCGGTGCAGTCCTTGCGCACCATTTATCTGACGGTTCGGAACAACCCATCGCTTGTGCCTCCAAAACGCTCACGGATGCCCAACAAAAGTATTCCCAAATTGAGAAAGAAGCTTTGGCCATCATTTATGCTCTTCATAAGTTTGGTGTTTTTCTCTATGGCTCAAAATTTCATCTTGTTACAGATCACAAACCGCTTGTTTCCTTGTTTCATCCATCAACATCACTTCCCGACAAGGCTGCACACCGCCTCCAGCGTTGGGCTCTTTACTTGTCCCGTTTCAATTATGAGATTCATTTCCGGCCAACGGCTCAACATGCGAATGCTGATGCTTTGTCTCGCCTTCCCATGGGTCCTGATCAGGCATTCGATAGGGACGAACTTTTGTGTTTCCACCTGGATGTTGCCGAGCAGCGGGTTGTGGACGGGTTCCCCATCACTGGGGACAGGCTGGCGGCTGCTACGGGTTCTGACCCTACCCTCTCCCGGGTTTTACGCTGTATTCAGAAGGGTTGGCCAGATCGCCTGTCCGCTAAGACTTCTGATCCGTTGCGGAACTACTACACTTTGCGCTACCGCCTCACGGCTAGGGATGGTGTTATCCTCCTCTCCACTGACAATGCTTCGCCGCGTGTTGTGGTACCTGCGTCTTTGCGTGCTTCGGTCTTGCACCTCCTTCACCAGGGGCACTGGGGTGTGTCTCGCACAAAATCTCTGGCACACCGTCATGTGTACTGGCCTGGCATCGACTCTGACATCGCACACATGGTCGCTGCCTGCGGCCCTTGTGCGTCACAGGCCGCTGCCCCGAAGTCATCTTTGTCACCGTGGCCTTCGCCTGAGAAGCCCTGGGAGCGCATTCATGCTGACTTTGCGGGACCCTTTATAGGTACTTATTGGTTCCTCGTAATTGACGCCTTTTCTAACTTTCCTTTCATTGTACGTTGCACGTCACCTACCACAGCGGCAACCACCAGTGCTCTCGCCCGCATTTTTTCTTTGGAAGGCCTCCCCTCTACTCTTGTTACTGATAATGGTCCGCAATTTGCCTCTTCCGACTTTGCGGATTTTTGTGCTTGTCACGGCGTTACGCATGTCATGGCCCCGCCGTTCCATCCACAATCCAACGGTGAGGCTGAACGACTGGTCCGCACATTTAAGGCTCAGACGCGGAAACTTCTGACTTCTTCTGCTGCTGATGACGCGCTTCTCCAGTTCCTGGCGTCTTACCGTTTCACCCCCATGGGCGATCACAGCCCGGCTGAGCTCTTACATGGCCGACAGCCCCGCACGCTACTTCATCTTCTGCGGCCTCCCACCTCACGGCCGCGGGTGCCTTCACTTGGCCGGTTCACCGCCGACGACCTCGTCTGGGTACGGGGATATGGCAGGCGGCCAAAATGGAGCCCGGGCCGCATCTTACGACACCGTGGCAGACGCCTGTATGAAATCCAGACGGACACGGGTGTTACAGAGCGTCATTCGGACCAGCTTCGGCCTCGGGTGCCAGCAACGCCTGTTCCAAATGCCGCCACACCACCTTTGGCTCTACCTGATGCTCGGGATCTTGGCATCTCTCAATACTCACAACGCAGCCCTCTCACCGTCATCGCGATGCCAGCACCAGAACGGACGCCACCAGGAGACGTGCCCATGCAGGAACCGGAGGACCGTCCTCTGTCAGAGTACATCTACTCGCCTCCTCCTCCAACAGACGCCGACACATCGCCCATGTCTCCTGTCATATCAACTGGACTTGCCGCAACGGGCAGATTGGTGCAGGGGGCCCCAGCAGATTCAACTCCTACGTCTCCTGTCATCTCGACCCGTTATCATCGGGGACACTTCCGTCCGTACGGGAAGCCTCCTCCTCGAGACTTTACGGCGAGTCAAACAACGCCTATGGACGTTAGCCATCTCCAGGACACCTCCATCAAGACCAGTGCAACAATTTCAAAAGGGGGGAAAAGTGTTGTGACTCGCCGATTATCCAAAGTGCCGCCGCGCAATTACGCACGTCCTCTACGTGCAGCGCTGTCTGCCAGCCAGGCAGCAGCTGCGCCACCTAAGCGGCCAGCCGAGCAGCGGCCGCTAGACTGAGACTCAGTGTTTAATTGAATGCCGACTTGTACACAGGTCAACTTACTCAGTGACTTATATGTGTTGTTGTGTTGTCCGAAAAATGTGTTAAATTTGAAGATATAAAAGATATCACTTGCAAAATTATGATAATTTGGAATTTTATGTAGACATTTTACCATTTTGTTAAAACAATAATTTCTAATCCAGAAAGATGATGGTTCACTTGCATAATACTGTTCTGCAATACTAACAAATAGAAACTTCTACAAAAGTCAACATAATGGTGTGACCAATTATCAAGATTGTAAATATTTGAGTAGATAATTATCTTTAACATGGCTCATAAATAACTTGATGTACCAAATAATGTGGCTATAACATAGAAATCTCTGTAAATGATAGTAATTAAAATAATTAAACATCTTAAGGCCTGTGTCCACTAGCAAGTGACTTTCACATGCAAATTTTGCAAGCACTTGCTAAGATGTTTACATTAGAAGAAAAAGTTGTGCATGTTTACTTCTGCAAGTCACTTTGGTTAAATAATTTTGGGAACTTGTAGCAAGCACTCACAGAATTGTTTCCACTAGTCATGTTGTGAGAGCAGCAATTGGAATTTAACAGTGCCATGCTTAAAAACCTGAGTGCCACCACTGCTGTTGTATCATTATTACAGAAGAAAGAAATGTTTGGGTGAAGAAATGGGTGCAGAGGTGTACATATTTAATTTCTCAAGAAACACTATCGAATGAACTAAAATCAGAGGGCTTTGCTCAGTCTCTGAGAATGTTGAATGCAAGTTTCGAAAATATCTTGTCTAAAATCTCTGCCTATTGCACAATAGCATATTCAAAACTAGGATACAAAAATATTGAATCTGAATCACAAAAGATCACCTTCTAATTACCCTTCAGTTTTTCCAAAAAGTATTTATTACTTTTATTACAAATGTAATTCACTCAGAAACTGGATACAGAAATGCTACAAGTTTGTACCAGCAAGAGATTGCTTTTTATGCTTTTTAATTACTCTTCAATATTTCCTAACAGTATTTATTACAAACATAATGCATTTATGTTGATGCTAAGATTAAAACGGAAAAGTCAGCTAAGATTTAAAGACGTCTCCACTGCCAACCTACATCCCCTCGTAATGAAAGAAAGTGTTTAGTACAATCATTTCACACTTGTTTGGCTGACAGTGGACAATTATAAATGTTTATGGGTTCCAATGGCACATTATTTAAGTTTATCTGTTTTTGAGCCATTCTTCTTTTTGACACATTTTCATGCCAGTACTGAACACACAAAACTTCTGCAAGTTTGAGAAAAACTTCAAGTAACTGGAAAGTTCAGCATAACTTGTAGCAAGATGCAAGAACCATTTCCACTAACTTGCATAAGCTAATTCTGAAGTTTGATGAAACCTGCAGAAGTCAACTTGCTGGGTGTCTTTCCATGGCTAATAACTTGCAGAGGTAGCTTCTGCGAGTAGCTTGTGGAAGTTTACTTGCTAATGGACACACACCTTTTTAACCAGTTTATGTATTTGTACAGTAATTAAGAAAGAGATTTATTTTACAAAATTTTGCATAGAAAATCTTTCAAACTGACAAAATTGCTACCTGGAAACATAGTTATGCTTGTTATTGACTTTGATAGCACATGTGAAATTATCGGTATGCATGTGACAGCATGCACTACCTAATATGTTTCAAAATGGTGTACATAAAAAAGGGTTTTTCAGGGGCTGATACCTCAGGTTCTATTGGTAATTGTAAGGTGTAGTCAATGGTTTTGGGTAGCCCTTGGGTTACGGGCCATTTGTACACCCAACAGAAGGATCTGTGCTGCAGTACAGGGTGAAAAAATTGAATATTACAAACTTGCTCCTCCATAGGCAAATGGAACAAATCAGCTGGTCCTTTTTTAATTTGATGTGGGTCAACAGTGGGATTCAAGGGGCTTATGGAACCCACCATTAGTTCTTTAGAACCCTCTCAAAAAAAGGTTCTTTTTACCAT
The DNA here is from genome assembly GCF_023864275.1 of Schistocerca cancellata. Classification (NCBI taxonomy): domain Eukaryota; kingdom Metazoa; phylum Arthropoda; class Insecta; order Orthoptera; family Acrididae; genus Schistocerca; species Schistocerca cancellata. Next base: position 702,152,478 of record NC_064627.1, on the reverse strand, counting down.
GTCCTCACACCAAAACAGATCTGCAAATACCAATATTACTGTGCAAAGCAAATGACTGAAATTTTTATGATATATTCTTAAGATCCCAATCTCAAGCAACCTTGAAAGTTTTCTCGATATACAGGGTGTACATAAAGTCTGGGAACACTTTCAATTATTTATTGCACAAGAACTAAATGTTGTATAGATGTCATACATATTGCATTTTGAAGAGAAAAGTTTTTTATAAACATTCAATATGGGAACCATGAGTGACCCGACAAAGGTTAATACGGTGATCGAATTCTTGCCATACCCATCCCAGCATGGCATCGTCGACTGTGGCACTCGCTTCCTGTATTCTCTCCCGGGGCTCTGCTACACCACGTGGTAGATGCAGTACATATACCAGATCTTTAATGTGTCCCCACACCTAAAAGTCACACGGAGTGAAATCTGGTGATCGGGGAGACTATTTCATGAAACAGCTGTCCCCTCCTGTACCACAGTCGATCCATTGATTCAGCAGCTCTGTGTTCAGGTATCCACGAACTTCACGATGAAAATAGGGTGCAGCCCCATTCTGCTGAAAGATCAACAGCGAGTCTGACTGCATTTGAGGCATCAGCCATTGCTGCAACATTTCCAAGTAGGAATATCCAGTGACAGCTCTCTTGGCGAATAAGAATGGCCCGTACAGTTTTTGATGTGACAAGGCACAAAAACATTTACTTTTGGGGAATCATGCTCAAATTCAATACATTCATGTGGATGCTTTGTATCCCAGATTTGAAAATTATGCCTATTCACTTTTCCATTAGCGTGAAAAGTGTCTTTGTTGCTAAAAATTAAGCGATCAACAGTGCCATCCCATCCTCATTCAATTGTTACAACTGCAAACAAAACTCAAAACGTTTATCTTTGTCATCATCAATGAGTTTCTGCACTAGCTCCAATTTGAATGGTTTCATAGACAGCTTCTGTCGCAGGACTTTCCACACTGTCACTGGAGCCATTTCGAGTTCACGGGATGCTTAACACACCAATTTCTTGGACTCCTTGTGAATGTCTCTTGTACGCACTTCACTTTCACTTTACTCACACTGGGAGGTCCACTTCTCTTTGCCGAGTACAAGCAACCTGTCATAATGAATTTGTTGTGCCAGTGGTAAATGGCATTCTATGTTGGTGGCTTCTTACCACACACTTGGTTCTAAACATTGGTTGAACAGCTGCAGCACACTTGTTTTTGTCGACCTCCAACACACAGAATGCTCACTCCGCACCTGAACTCACCATGTTGGCGAGTAGCACTGACTATTGGCAAATTGCCAGACTACGCTGTGGCGGTATATATATAAACAAAGATGATATGACTTACCAAACGAAAGCGCTGGCTGCTTGTGTCTGTGTATGTGCGGATGGATGTGTGTGTGTGTGTGTGTGTGTGTGAGTGAGTGTATACCTGTCCTTTTTTCCCCCTAAGGTAAGTCTTTCCGCTCCCAGGATTGGAATGACTCCTTACCCTCTCCCTTAAAACCCACATCCTTTCGTCTTTCCCTCTCCTTCCCTCTTACCTGATGAAGCAACCGTTGGTTGCGAAAGCTTGAATTTTGTGTGTATGTTTGTGTTTATTTGTGTGTCTATCAAATGGCATATGTATGATATCTGTACAATGTTTGGTTCTTGCGCAATAAATAATTGAAAATGTTCCCGGACTTTATGCACACCCAGTATTTACCGTTTCCAAGATACAGCAGTTCAGCGATACCCTACTTCTACATGTAACACATGTACATAAAACCCAGTGTGAGGTGAAAATGTAATTTACAAAGTGATGTAGAAATGGAGAAATATGCTGCAAAGTATGTTCATTATCATCAGAAGAGTTCTGGAAATCTCATATTGTAGTATTGAAGCAAAATTTTTATGCACATAAAATCTGATCTGACTGATCTGAGGAGTAAAATTAGTTTTCGTTACTTCAATTTCACATAAGTAAACTATAAAAAATTTTCTGACCTATAAAGTTCATTTCATGTGAGTGACATGTCCTGTTGTGGCCGGCGAAAGAAGGGAACCAGTGGAAAAATACGCCTACTGAAGCCAGTGGTGGATACATATGGGACGATGGGAGGCGTGCACCCCCCGCCCCTTGCGGGGCTGCTCGCAATACCATCCACGCTGCCCCCACCAGTCAGTCCACATGCTATTCACTCATTTCGTTTGTCAGTTGACTTGATCAAACTGAGTTATCGAGTAGCTGTACTTTCCTAAGTAGCACGCACGTTCGTGTCATCATATTTCATACGTTTCTGTCTGGCACATAGGTAGCTAACACATACCTACGAGAAAAGTCATGGCCCTTCTAGTGATCTTGATACGTTATTCTGTCTGGCATTTGTTTGAGAAAAGTCGTAAATATTCTAGGGTTTTCTTGTACAGAGAAACTTCGATACTTAGCATTATAAATACGGACTACTCACCGAATAGGAAGCTAGTTTACATTCAGAAGCAGAAATATTAAGACTGAAGAATGAATAAGTAAAAAGTACTAGTTGTTGCAAATGCAAGTGTGAAGATTAGTCAAGAGTGAGTGTGATCAGTTGATTGAGAAGAATTAATAATAGTAATGCATAGTAATTTCTCAGTAAAAATATTGTTATCAGTCTCGTAACAATATTTTTACTAATAACATAACAATAGTTTCCCATATCTAACTTGTAATACAAGTTAGGTATGGCAAATTATTGATGCATATATCTCTGGTAATAGTGACTTTCGAGAATATTCCTAAAAACACATTGTTACTATATAGGCCCTCTATTGAATGCACTAGAAAGGAACAGAATCGACAATAAAAGTTCCACACACATAAATTGCTGGATGACGACATCATTGGAAATACACCCTTATATTATATGTTGTAAGGTGCATATTGGCTTGTCGCTTTCACAGTAGGTATTTGTTCACACTCTATAAAAGTCTGGAAGCGAGCACCCTGGCAGCAAATGTTCTCGAAACAACCATGCCACATATATAAGGGAAGCAAAGTCACTGCTAGGTAGCCAGTTTGAAAGCTACAATCATCGCGATAACTTGGAAGTGAGAAAAAGAGAACAACTACAATTATTGGCTATTACCACGGACTTCAGTCAGTGTTGTGCTTAGTGATATTAGAAACACGTGAAGTGTGACCATGTCTGTTTTAGTGCTAAGTGTACTAGTGTTACATTTTTCAGTGCGAATAAAGTGTGCATTTGAGAATAATTGGCATCTCATTTTCCTCTGTCACAATAGTATAATAAAATGGATCATTATGCAATAAGAAGCAGAAAGTAGAAACATCTGAAGATACCAGTCACCATTCAGCTACAAAAACACCACGAGATGTACAGGCAGAGCCCAGCACTTCTTCGAAAATCCCACAACAAAGTTTATTTACTGATTCCTTTATTCCCATGGATATTGGCAATTATTTGGATATATTAGCATCAGGAAATATTAGTTATGATATAAAACACAAACTGTTCAGAGCTGCAAGGAAACCTGAAAAGGGTTATATCTTTCCTTCTTCCAAGCACAACAAGAGGGGACGGACTGAACACAGACAAATGCATGATAATCACTTTGAACAGTATCCATGGCTGGTGTTCTCACAAGTTGAAAAGGGACTTCTTTGCATTAATTGTTTCTATTTTTATGAATAATAAAATGGTTGGAGGAAAGAAATCCATTATCGCCAAGAAACTTGTGACTGAACCACTAACAAAGTTTGCCGAAGTTACTGGTAAAGATGATGACCTTGAGATTCCCTGTCAGCTCAAGTACCACACTGAAGCATCAACAGAAGCAAAATTCCTTTTGGCGACACGAGACAACAGTGAACTTGAGATCATAAATCAGTTGTCAAGACAGAGAATGGAAAGCGTTAGGGAAAACAGCGACATACCTATAATAAAAACAATCATATTTCATGGAAAGGAAAATATTCCTCTGTGGGGGCATAGAGATGATGGGATTCTATTAGAAAACAAAAACGATCATGAAAGTATAGTGAGTAATGAGGGAAACTTTAGAGCTGTTCTAAGATTTAGAATAGACGCTGGAGACTTGCAACTAAAATAGCACTGTGAGACCACTACAGGGAACACCACTTACATAAGTAAAACATCATGTAACAAACTTATTTCATGCTGTGAAACAGTGATGTTATCGAGAATACTGGAGGAAATCAAAGATTCTCGTTATTACAGCATAATCTTCGATGAGACTATGGACACAGCACACATTGCCCAACTGAGTTTAGCTGCAAGATATGATGGTGATTACGGCAAATTACACGAAAGATTTTTGGGTTTCGTTGACATCCATAAAGACAATGATTGTAGTGGAAAATTTGACGATGAACTTCAAGAGAGTCAAGATGAAGAGCGTAGCATTAATGGTGAAGTATTAGGTAATAAGATTCTAAGGAGAATGGAAATCCTTTATCTGTCACTGGAGAACCATGTGGATATAGGCTATGATGTCAGAATTGAAAGGAGCTGTGGCTACAATAAAAAAGGAAGCAATCAACACGGAATTAGCACCATGTCGAAGTCATCAGCTCAACCTCACTGTCTCTTGCAGTTGCAAAGTTACAAGTGTGAGAAATTCACTTGGTACATTTGAAGAAGAAGTAGCATTCTTTACAGCATGTTGCAAGCAGTTCCCAGCATTGAAGAGTCACCTAAAACACTCGCTCCAGTCACATTGCCAAATGAGATAGGTTGAGCGACATGATGCTGTTATTCAATTCGCAGTTGATCTCGGAACAGTTTGCGAAGTTCTTACAGGAATACAGTGTTGGAGGGATAGAACAATGGCTGCAAAAGTCAATAGAACAATAGCTGCCAAAGCGAATATTCTCATTCGAGCTCCCTCTAGTTGCAAGTTTATTATCATTCTGTTTACACTGAGTGACATTGTGAGCATAACATATCCAGTCAGCAAAACCTTACAAGACCCCTAGCTTAGACATCACGATGGCAAAAGCAAAATTAGATTTGACGCTCAAAGTGTATGACAGCATGAGAGCTAATGCTGATAGCCACTTTGCTCTTATTGTTGAAGAGACAAAGGCAGTTATGAAGAGTTAGACATGGAGATGAGAGTTCCTCATCTTACAGGCAGACGAAGACACAGGGAAAACTGCAGTCATAATGATGAAGCTATGACATACTGGAAAAGAACTGTTTTTATTCCAGTACTGAACCTTGTTACAACTGACATGAGAGAACATTTTGCTGAAGAAAATATTTATCATTTAAAATTCAACATACTTTTGCCCTCACAATTACTGAAACATGATGGTAACGATCTGGCACATAAATTGAATAAGTGCTTAACTGAACTACCATTCTTTGAAGAAGAATTACTCTTTGTGATTAAAAAGTGATTTATGGGAGAGATTCTTCAATACAAGCAAACGAGCATAAACATCCTTAATGATCATGATTCTGTTATGAAAGTGTTGTCTGTTTGTCTCAGATCTGACTACCCTACTTTCCACATGCTATACAAAAAATTTGATTGTCTACCTGCATCTATTGCTACAGTAGGAAGATGCTTTTCAAAACTGCAGCTTACAAAGACATGGCTGAGGTTGACAATGAAGGAGGATCGACTTAATGGCTTTGCTCTGTTGAACGTTCACCCTGACATTGACTATCCTATTGATGATGTAATTAACCAGTTTACCAGGAAGAATAGGTGCATAGAACTCATCACTTAAGGAAGAGAACCACAACTGTAACTTTTTTATATCATAAGATGGCATTGTCTTGTATATGTATATAATCAGTTTAAATAAAACTTTCTTAAACTTTGTGTTTGAGTTGATTATTTTTTATTACGGTAAAAGTAAAAGTAGCTCAAGATATCTTTAGCGCCCCCTCCTTGAGGTTTTTCTGTATTCACCACTGACTGAAACACAGAAAAGACAAATGTGCTCCAGTTTAAAAGACTGACTAAAAAGAGAGACACCAACAGCATATTCTACCCTATTCAGCACCTTTACAAAAATTTCCAAAACATTTAGGCATTTGGACATATTCACACTTCTGTATGCTGAGAGAGAGAAGGAGACAGTGGCAGCAGGAAAGAGATGGGAAAGTAATAAATACTGACATATAGTAGACAGAAGATGTGGTATAGAAAGATTAGATTAGATTAGAACTTGTTCCATAGATCATGAATACGACACTTCATAATGATGTGGAACATGTCAAGTTAATAAAAGGTGTCTATACAAAATATTACATTACACATAATATTACATGACACTTAATTTTTTTTTAATTTTTTTGGGAAGGGGGGGGGGGGGGGGTTCGGGAAATTACCCACTTACTATATACAAAAATTCATCTAATGAGTAGAAGGAGTTTCCATTAAGAAATTCTTTTAATTTCCTTGTAAATGCTATATGGCTATCTGTCAGTGTTTTGATGCTATTAGGTAAGTGACCAAAGACTTTAGTGGCAGCATGATTTACCCCCTTCTGAGCCAAAGTTAGATTTAACCTTGAGTAGTGAAGATCATCCTTTCTCCTAGTGTAGTAGCCATGTACACTGCTATTACTTTTGAATTCGTTCGGAATGTTAATAACAAATTTCATAAGTGAATATATATATATTGTGAGGCTACAGTGAAGATCTCTAGCTCTTTAAATAAGTCTGTAGGATGATCTTGGGTGAGCTCCAGCAATTATTCTGATTACACGCTTTTGTGCAATGAACACTCTTTTACTCAATGATGAGTTACCCAGAATATGATGCTATACGAAAGCAGAGAATGAAAGTAGACGTGGTAAGCTAATTTACTCAGATGTATATCACCAAAATTTGCAATGACCCTAATAGCATAAGTAGCTGAACTCAAACGTTTCAGCAGATCCTCAGTGCGTTTTTTCCAGTTCAACCCCTCATGAATGAATACACCTAGAAATTTTGAATATTCTACCTTAGCTACCGATTTCTGATCGAAGTCTATATTTATTAATGGTGTCATTCCATTTGCTGTGTGGAACTGTATGTACTGTGTTTTGTCAAAGTTTAATGAGAGCCCATTTGCAGAGAACCACTTAATGATTTTCTGAAAAACATCATTTACAATTTCACCAGTTAATTTTTGTCTGTTGGGTGTGATAGCTATACTTGTATCATCACCAAAAAGTACCAGCTTTGCACCTTCATGAATATAGAATGGCAAGTCATTAACATATATTAAGAACAGCAGAGGACCCACGACCGAACCTTGCAGCACCCCATTCTTAATTGTTCCCCAGTTTGAGAGATCACCAGTTTTTTGCATATTACGTGAACTGCTTATTTCAACTTTCTGCACTCTTCCAGTTAGGTATGATTTAAACCATTTGAGCACTGTCCCATTCATACCACAGTACTTGAGCTTATCTACAAGTATTCCATGATTTACACAATCAAAAGCCTTTGATAGATCACAAAAAATCCCAACGGGTGACTTCTGGCCACTCAGAGCATTTAATATTTCATTAGGGAAAGTATGTATATAGCATTTTCCGTTGAAAAACCCTCTTGGAAATCACACTGACATTTTGTTAAGACTTTATTTTTATAAAGGTGTGAAGCTACTCTACAATACATTACTTTTTCAAGAATTTTGGATAAGGCAGTCAGAAGAGAGAATGGGTGGTAGTTGTTGATATCAGACGTATCCCCTTTTTTATGCAGTGGTTTAACAATGGCATACTTCACTCTATCTGGGAAAATACCCTGTTTCAGAGAGCTATTACCTATGTGGCTAAGAATCCCACTTATTTCTTGGGAACAAGCTTTTATTATCCTGCTGGAAATGCCATCAATTCCATGTGAGCTTTTATTCTTGAGAGAGTTTATCATTTTCCTAATTTCAGAAGGAGAGGAGGGTGGAATTTCAATTGCATCAAATGGTGTGGGTAAGGCCTCTTCCATTAACTGCCTTGCTTCTTCTAATGAACATTTAGATCCTATTTTCTCTACAACATTTAAAAAATGATCATTCAAAATGTTTTCGACTTCCGGCTTGTTGTTATTGAGTTTCCATTCGCTTTGTTAGTGGTGCCGTCATCCTGTACTTTTGGTTGCCCTGTCTCCCTTGTAATAATATTCCAAATTGCAAATGAGACAATGACAGTGAGAGAGAGAGGAGGAGAGGGACAAAATGGCAGTGGAAAACAGACAACAGCGACATAACAGTACTAGGAAAAAATAGTAAAGGAGACAGTGCCATTGGGGGAGGAACCAAGAGAATGAGAATGAGAAAGAGAAAGAGAAAGTGGAGGTGGGCGAGAGCCAGTGATGATGAGAGGCAGAATCTATTACGATGACAACAAGAAAGAGACAGATAGTGACAATGAGAAGAGAGCAACATTGGGAAGAAATGAATGAAATAGTAGCAATAAGAGAGAGCAAAGGAAGAAATTGGAAGTAAGAGGAGACAGCAGTAGTATGACAGAACAAAGGAGACTGCATCCGTGAGACACAAAATTGTGACAGTTACAAAGACACATAGAGATAATAACAATGAGTTGGGCTGAATGAGTTAGTGAGAATGGGCAACTGAGACAGGATTAGTATGAACAAATTGCTGCGATTGACTAGTGGATGGAAATGTTGTAGGAGGAAGAGATGAGTTGCATGTTAAAAAGATCATGAATGTGTTCACATGTCAAATTTTTGGGAAGATTTATACATGTGCTGAGAAGATAGAATGAAATAGCTGGTACCCCACTTGTCAGTCAGAGTCTGAAGGACAGAACAAATGTGATTTATGTAACTTGGCACTTTACAGGGAAACACGTAAGACAGGTACAAGTTGTGCATAGCACTGAACACATTGACTGGACAACATTAATACAGGTTACAGGATAGGCCAAGCACTCATTTGCAATTGTTTACATAATACTGTTTCTTTGATTGCTCACCAGAGTGCACCAGTGGGCTGAACCACATGCACAGTTTGCCACCCCACAGTAGCCATAAGAGACAGCCACTCCATTGCAACTTTTTCAGGCCATTTATGGCATTTGATGAGACGGCAGTAGATTTGTGGAATGTGTCTCATCCCAGGCAGGTCTTCAGCTTGTATAATGTAGCCACACTTGTGAGAGTGACACTCGAAAAGGCAGCTACTATTGCAAATGATGTCAAAGGATTCACGGTTGTGAGACTGTTTCCTCTTAATCAGAACAAATTTTCAGATGCTGATTTTGTGCCATCGGAAGTGACAAATCAATCTCTGTGGAGCTTGACAACTGAGGCTTCATAGTCATTGGTAGAAATGAAGATACTGAACCAACAAGGAATGAAGAAGTCACTGTAGAGAACAGGGAGCATGATGGCAGGAGTCGTGCAAAGTAAGAGCGATAGGTTATTGCTTCTGAACCAGGACTTTAGAATGTTTCTCTCATTGTGAATGAGCCACCTTTCTTCTTCTTCAAACATGGAATATGTTAATTGTTGTGCTAGCTCCTCCCCCAGCACATCCATCCTTTCTGGCAATCCTACATCCGTTGCACTCTTGCTACCATAAGAGGAAATAATTCAGCTTTCTTAAGTTCAAATAAAATGGAAATGTAGGAAGGGGTGTTCATCAGCATGATTAATTTCGACCTCTCTTAAGGCAGCCCAGGAGGCAGAATCTGCTGCAAATGAGACGTTAGACAAGGAGAAGAAACAGAAAGCCCTTGTTAGATGTAGTAAAAAGAATCTCAAACTTTCTACTGTTACAAAAGTCCATAGGAACAAACTATTTTGTCTTATGCAGTGGAATCTGAGACAAAGATGTGTCTGCATAACAGTAGCTCAGACCTGGACATGAATTTTTCAGCGAACAATGCTGATGTCAAAGATAGTTCTGTTATAAGTAAACCAGAACTCACAGCTGCAAAGGTCCTCGGAAAAACTAGGCATGATTTCACCTTTACCTATATAATGTAGTTCATTCTTTAAATCATGGTTATGACGGAGTGTTTTTTACAAGCATCTCCCAGAAACATCAAAGTTTTAAGAAACAAACAAGGAAAGTTATGTCAAAAACAAGGACATTCATAAGAAACTGGCAAAACTAATTTATAAATGCTCAGGAAGGTTTGCTAATGCTATTAGCTTTTCGGGTAAGCTGTCCAGATTACCAATTTGCTAGAAGTAGTGTTAAAATAAGACTGAATATGAAACCTCTATTTTATTTAATTGTGTTTCTTAATTTCAAAATGGCTCTTTTCTCTTCATTTCCATTGTTCCATTAAGGCTTTTTCTATTTTGTTCCACTGTCTTTATTAGTCAAGTCAATATCCAAAAGTAATCCTTACTTGTCAACTTGCTCTAGTTTGTAAGACTTTAATAAATAAAAGGCTATCGCTAATTATTATTATATTGAAATGAATTTAAAAAAAATAAATAAAGTTCCTGGTTTGTTTTTCCATGTATTTTTGTAATCATTTCGATTTCCTTCAATTATGGGTAAAAGCATGTACTGTGTACTCTTACCCTAGGTGCACATGCTCTTACCTCACAACGTGTAGTGATTCGAGAATTTCTGTGTAAATTCTAGAACCACTCAGCCTTCTAATGTCTCGAACACACGAATTCTGGATATGAGTGTCGGATGGTAAAATCCTACCTACTGCGCTTCACATATTTGTGTGTGCAGGTTTAAAATCAGTCGCGGGAAGAAAGTAGACACGGCGGTCGGACAGCACCGACAAGTACCTGTCGGGCAATCAATAGATGTTTTAGTGAGGGTGTAAGGAAGAACCATGGAGTTTATATGCAGCTCTGTGCTTATTGTGTCATTGCCTATTTTTATTAAAACAAGAACAGTTGAAAAAGTGCTCTTGTAGACTTTTGACGCTAGTCTGTTAGAGGCAAGACTCATTTTTATGATTCATGTTAAGAAAGGTCATGGTATCCAAGCCAACTTTCTTTTAACTGTAGCTCTATTTGTTTCTTACATCCAACTGTACTAGAGACTTGCAGGAAGTTACATATTCACGTGGAAAGCGAAATTTTTGTGTATGGAGGTCAAATACATCATTAGTTGACGAAAAGTAAAGTTTGTACTTATTTCATAAGTAGAAAGAGTCTAAAATACCTAGTGTTATTCAATGGAGAAGAAGCCAAGAGGGTTTCCAGTAGCTGGCTATTCAGTAAAGAAGAGTGGCTGCAAATTCCAAGTAAGCCATCTCATGAAGAAGTAGAAGGTAGTTTGAGAGAATAAGCCGATATAACCCAGATCCACACTCACACTTTAAGTCAGAACGTTAGACATGGGGTAAGAGTTTGAAAAATTATTTTTTAGGAAAACTTCTGTTACTCCTTTAATAATAATTGGAGACAATGAAACTTTTATGCGATCTTACCAAGTGTCAAACTGGTTGTTGCACATTTAATTTATATAAAACTGCTGCAAGTCTTTTTTAAAAATATTTAATAAAACCAAAAACGCATATTTTTAACCCCACCTACTCTATTGTTTAAGTAGAACATTTTAATATGCATGTTATTGAGCAAACGACTTGATATAAATTTTGTTTTGCATTTGGAAGACATATCAAATCTTCTACCACTGTTAGTTTTAGTCTCACTGTTGGTTGTATTCTAGTTGTATGTGTATGGCTGTGGGTACAATGACTACATGTAAATCTTGCATTGTGTATGTTGTATGTATCTTGTAAGTTTTCTTGGTAAATTCTGCATCAGTATTTTGGTGTCATGGATGTTAAACAAATAGAAAGTTTGGGAAAAACCAAACTTATCAACTAAGTACTGCAGACAAAAGGAGCATTCCAACTAGATTTACTCCAGCCACCTTTTCTGAAACTTTAGCCCATGCCCTTGGTCATATCAAACACATGAAAATTCCATCCAAACTGTGGGTGTCATTAATTTCACCTTTTACCATCTGTTTATTGCCATATGTCAGAACAGCTTGACCAAAACTTCTTATATGTAAATGATGGTACTGATATTAGCTTCAACAAATTTAGTTATAGTAGTGATTTTACAATGGTTATGTGAGATCAAAATTTTGTGAAAGAGCAACACTGTAACTAATCAGGAAACTGTCAGGGTCACATCCAAAATGAAATTACAAAAAGACTTTGTAGAAGGGAAGAAGACTGACTAGTGTGGTGAATACTCATAACAGGGCACATCTTTACAAGCCACTTTTAGCACTGGACAGCGAGGAAGAACAATACTGTCATTTTGAAATAACAAGAAGTGAATTTATATTGATGTGAGTTATCTCCACCATGGTTCAGCACTAATCACTTGTCTTAGAAATCTCTTGAGGTATGCCTTGTTAGTGAACATGGATAGTAATAGCAATGGTCATGGCATATTTTTGTGCACCAGTATTCTCAAGATGAATATCTTGATGAAAAATTACAGAAAACACTTAAACAAGACTGAACTTCAATATACAATGCTTTACTTGAAAATAAGAGGAAGTGAAGTGAAGTGAAGTGAAGTAGAAAAATGATTCTCAGATATGACATTTTGGATTTGTTACCAGAAATAGTTGTGGAATTTTCTGAGAAGAAAAGAATGTGTATGCTAAATATAAACTCATTTATCAAAACAGATAAATTTATCCCATGATGGGTATTCTGGTAAGCAAAAATTCTATGTAATCTTAAGGTCAGGCAAATATCTTGCTTACCCAGCAGTGTGTCTCCCTCAGAACTAACATTATGCTGAGGGCAGTGACACCACTATAAAAGCTTTCCACATACACATTTTATCCAAAACCTGTTTCTATTGCAACTATCCAGCATGCTTTTTAAAGTAAACTTAACATAATTTCACAAGATAATTTGATGGTGCTCTAGAAAATTTTTAATGCAATGGGTGTTTGTTTAAATGAAAACTCCAGAATAACCAAGTTTCTACCAAAGACGCAAAGAGATTTAGAGAAGCATGTTTACAGAGCCCACCGACAGCCACATTTAAATATAGTTTATGAAATCAGAGAGATGGAGATTTTTCATTATTTGTTTGTATGGGAAAGTATGGCAATCTCATGTCTAACTTATGTGGGAATGATCGTGTATGTGGGAATGAGTTATAGATCCATGGAGCTTGATGCTAGTTCTCTGAAGAGTTGCTTGTTCACTGTATGGTATGTTTATTCTTGTCAAGTTGCATTACTACTGATTTGCTAATAAAAGCGACTGGCATTATTGTTAGGCGGGTGATGGAGTCCCTTAGGGAAATAGCGGGAAGGTCGGGGAAGAAGGCCAATGTTCACTCTGTCTGTTTGCCGGGGGGGTCTCATCCGAGATGTGGAGGAGGCCCTACCGGCGGCGATAGAGAGCACTGGGTGCACCCGACTGCAAATTGTTGCTCATGTCAGCACCAATGACTCCTGCCGTCTGGATTCAGAGGTCATCCTCAGTTCGTACAGGCGGTTGGCGGAATTGGTGAAGGCGGAAAGCCTCGCTCGCGGGGTGGAATCAGAGCTAACTATTTGTAGTATCGTTCCCAGAACTGATCGTGGTCCTCTGGTTTGGAGCCGAGTGTAAGGCTTAAACCAGAGGCTCAGACGATTCTGCGGAGATCTGGGGTGCAAATTTCTCGACCTCCGCTATCGGGTGGAGAAATGTAGGGTCCCCCTGAATAGGTCAGGCGTGCACTACACGCCGGATGCGGCTACAAGGGTAGCGGAGTACATGTGGAGTGCACATGGGGGTTTTTTAGGTTAGAGAATCCCCTCCCTAGGCCCGACAAGACGCCTCCTGAGACGCGGCAAGGTAGGAGTAGGCAAAATGCAACAGGGAATAACAATATTAATGTGCTAATAGTAAACTGCAGGAGCGTTTATAGAAAGGTCCCAGAACTGCTCTCATTAATAAACGGTCACAACGCCCATATAGTACTAGGGACAGAAAGTTGGCTGAAATCCTAAACTCAGATTGGAATGTATACCGCAGAGACAGGCTGGGCAGTGAAGGGGGAGGCGTGTTTATAGCGATAAGAAGTGCAATAGTATCAAAGGAAATTGACAGAGATCCGAAATGTGAAATGATTTGGGTGAAGGTCACGGTTAAAGCAGGCTCAGACATGGTAATCGGATGTCTCTATAGGCCCCCTGGCTCAGCAGCTGTTGTGGCTGAGCACCTGAAGGATAATTTGGAAAATATTTCGAGTAGATTTCCCCACCATGTTACAGTTCTGGGTGGAGATTTTAATTTGCCGGATATAGACTGGGAGACTCAAACGTTCATAACGGGTGGCAGGGACAAAGAATCCAGTGAAATTTTTTAAAGTGCTTAATCTGAAAACTACCTTGAGCAGTTAAACAGAGAACCGTCTCGTGGCGATAACATATTAGACCTTCTGGTGACAAACAGACCCGAACTATTTGAAAAAGTTAACGCAGAACAGGGAATCAGCGATCATAAAGCGGTTACGGCATCGATGATTTCAGCCGTAAATAGGAATATTAAAAAGGGTAGGAAGATTTTTCTGTTTAGAAAAAGTGACAAAAAGCAGATTTCAGAGTACCTGTTGGCTCAACACAAAAGTTTTGTCTCAAGTACAGATAGTGTTGAGGATCAGTGGACAAAGGTCAAAACCGTCGTACATTATGCGTTAGATGAGTATGTGCCAAGCAAGATCGTAAGAGATGGAAAAGAGCCACCGTGGTACAACAACCGAGTTAGAAAACTGCTGCGGAAGCAAAGGGAACTTCACAGCAAACATAAACATAGCCAAAGCCTTGCAGACAAACAAAAATTACGCGAAGCGAAATGTAGTGTGAGGAGGGCTATGTGAGAGGCGTTCAATGAATTCGAAAGTAAAGTTCTATGTACTGACTTGGCAGAAAATCCTAAGAAATTTTGGTCTTATGTCAAAGCGGTAGGTGGAACAAAACAAAATGTCCAGACACTCTGTGACCAAAATGGTACTGAAACAGAGGATGACAGACTAAAGGCCGAAATACTAAATGTCTTTTTCCAAAGTTGTTTCACAGAGGAAGATTGCACTGTAGTTCCTTCTCTAGATTGTCGCACAGATGACAAAATTGTAGAGATCGAAATAGACGACAGAGGGATAGAGAAACAATTAAAATCGCTCAAAAGAGGAAAGGCCTCTGGACCTGATGGGATACCAGTTCAATTTTACACAGAGTACGCGAAGGAACTTGCCCCCTTTCTTGCAGCGGTGTACCGTAGGTCTCTAGAAGAGCATAGCATTCCAAAGGATTGGAAAAGGGCACAGGTCATCCCCGTTTTCAAGAAGGGACGTCGAACAGACGTGCAGAACTATAGACCTATATCTCTAACGTCGATCAGTTGTAGAATTTTGGAACACATATTGTGTTCGAGTATAATGACTTTTCTGGAGACTAGAAATCTGCTCTCTAGGAATCAGCATGGATTTCGAAAAAGACGGTCATGTGAAACCCAGCTCGCGCTATTCGTCCACGAGACTCAAAGGGCCATAGACACGGGTTCACAGGTAGGTGCCGTGTTTCTTGACTTCCGCAAGGCGTTTGATACAGTTCCCCACAGTCGTTTAATGAACAAAGTAAGAGCATATGGACTATCAGACCAATTGTGTGACTGGATTGAGGAGTTCCTAGATAACAGGACACAGCATGTCATTCTCAATGGAGAGAAGTCTTCCGAAGTAAGAGTGATTTTAGGTGTGCCGCAGGGGAGTGTCATAGGAGCGTTGCTATTCACAATATACATAAATGACCTGGTGGATGACATCGGAAGTTCACTGAGGCTTTTTGCAGATGATGCTGTGGTGTATCGAGAGGTTGTAACAATGGAAAATTGTACTGAAATGCAGGAGGATCTGCAGCGAATTGACGCATGGTGCAGGGAATGGCAATTGAATCTCAATGTAGACAAGTGTAATGTGCTGTGAATACACAGAAAGATAGATACTTTATCATTTAGCTACAAAATAGCAGGTCAGCAACTGGAAGCAGTTAATACCATAAATTATCTGGGAGTACGCATTAGGAGTGATTTAAAATGGAATGATCATATAATGTTGATCGTCGGCAAAGCAGATGCCAGAATGAGATTCATTGGAAGAATCCTAAGGAAGTGCAATCCGAAAACAAAGGAAGTAGGTTACAGTAGGCTTGTTCGCCCACTGCTTGAATACTGCTCAGCAGTGTGGGATCCGTACCAGATAGGGTTGATAGAAGATATAGAGAAGATCCGAAGGAGAGCAGCGCGCTTAGTTACAGGATTATTTAGTAATCGCGAAAGCGTTACGGAGATGATAGATAAACTCCAGTGGAAGACTCTGCAGGAGAGATGCTCAGTAGCTCGGTACGGGCTTTTGTCAAAGTTTCGAGAACATACCTTCACCAAAGAGTCAAGCAGTATATTGCTCCCTCCTATGTATATCTCGCGAAGAGATCATGAGGATAAAATCAGAGAGATTAGAGCCCACACAGAGGCATACCGACAATCCTCCTTTCCACAAACATACGAGACTGGAATAGAAGGGAGAACCGATAGAGGTACTCAAGGTACCCTCTGCCACACACCGTCAGGTGGCTTGCGGAGTATGGATGTAGTTGTAGATGTAGATTTGAGAGCATTAATTTTGCCTTCATAATTGGTGACCCCGAAATAAAAGTAGTTTCACACTGGACAAGTGGTTTTCACTTTTTGCATAAGACAATGTTTTCATGTTTTTGCATAAGACAATGTTTTCATGGAAGACACACACAAACTGTTGCATGCCATCAGCAGCAAGATCCAACATCCACAGCAAGAGCTTGAGGTTTTGGAACTTTCCTCATCTTCATAGCAATCAATGAGTGGAGTGCCACAGGTAAATCCAACTGTGGACCAAGTTGGGTAGTCCTACTACACTGATATGTGAGGTGAGACCAGATACAACAAAGCTACTGGTTCCGCAACTGCACAACGAACTAAAGACTTTCTGGCCGCCAGCTCATGCAATTCTTCCACGCTGCAATTACAGTTCTGTGCTTCAAAATTTACATCTGCACAATATGAAATATCATTTGGAATTCTAGAGAAAGTTTTTGTAGGTCAGCAGATTGTGGAAGACCACAAGCAGCTTACACTGGCAATCAACAACCTAGACCAGAGGGTTGAGTTCTTTGGGGAAGGAGACCAGACAGCGAGGTCATTGGTCTCATCGGATTAGGGAAGGACGGGGAAGGAAGTCGGCCGTGCCCTTTCAAAGGAACCATCCCGGCATTTGCCTGGAGCGATTTAGGGAAATCACGGAAATCCTAAATCAGGATGGCCGGACGCGGGATTGAACCGTTGTCCTCCCGAATGCAAGTCCAGAAAGCGATCACCTATGTTTGGGACATTATTTTGAACCCACCTCATCAGCAAGCCTACCTTTCACTCAAAATGGCTTTAGTTGCCTGTTACACTAAATTACCTGATCAAAAGCTTAAACAAGTGCTGCATCACAAAAAATGTAGTAACAAAATCCTATCAGAATTTGGAGACGTTTATGTATTATGATCAACACTAGTGTGGTTCCTGGTGAATTATCATTACATGTTTGGCAACAATTGCACCTCAGCTGCACTTAGTTTTTATAGTGCACAAAGAACATTCTTTACAAAAATTACTTCACGTTATTGATAGGATGCACACAATGCTAGATTTGACTGCTGTGGTGCCATAATGTCAGCTACTAGCAATGTTACAGCCAAATACAACAAACAACTGCTGAACTCACCTGAAGACGTGATGCCTCACTGCACCCCACTTTGTACTGTCACTTTCCGACCATAGCTGAAGAGTCCAAAGTCTACATGCCACGGCTGAGATAATAGCCAAGCAGTTTCAGACATTACTGTTACAGACTGGCCAAAATAAGAGGTTGCTTTCACAATATTTTTATATTTGTCAGTGTCAAGATTGCAGGCAAGTCTAAGCTAGCTCTACCAACACCTACTGGTACCACAGATGTTCCAGGACACAAGCTGAAAAGTGCACAATACTGCATGGCTACCCAACAAGCAAGGACTATCTTGATTATGTGCAACAGAGTGCAATACCTGCAAACAGTGCCAACAACAAAAGACGAGGTCTAACAACTGATCATAGATGGCAGCAGAGCAGCAAATTCACTATCTACAGAAGTTCAGCACCTGCTCAAACAACTCAATCACAGCTAACTGTAGTGTGCAATACAGCATCACAGCAGTCACATATTTCTTATATATATATATATATATATATATATATATATATATATATATATATATATATATATATATACACACACACACACACACACACACACACACACACACTGGTTCAGAGGTCAGCATACTACTTGCCTCATGTGCAACCGATGTAATCCTCGATGAGCCTTTACATTTAAATGGCTATAAACAGCTATATTATCCTCACTAATGGCCACAAAAATCTGATGACTGATGTAGGGTTTTCTGACTACTTCAACTGTGGTGCAGACACTGATCCAGCAAACTTCTTTCATGTTGCACACTTACAGTGGACTTGATGAACACATGTTCAATAAACAGGACTGATGGTTACAAAGTTATTTCATTTATGAAGCTTTGCAGGGACTGGCATTCTGTTTTGCATATTCGGATGATATCCTGGAACTCTCTTCCAACACTCACTCACAGGACAGACATGATCATTAAGTACGACAGACTATAAGGCTCTGGAACTGTGTTAAGCAAATACAGATATGTCACTGGCAAAAGTGAAGAAATCTTCCTCAGCCATAGGGTCTTGGCGACAGTATCTACCTGTTAGTGGAGAAGTTATCCATTTTATGTGACCTGCCGAAACCAAATGATTACCAACCATTAAGACTTTTCTGTGCGTGGTGAATTTTTATTGCTGTCACTTTCCGGTGACTGCTTCTATTCAATCACCTCAAACACACTTTCTGGTCACAGCACCAAGGGCTACTCAGCGCTCTGATAGGCTCTGGAAATGGACACCCCTTTCTGTGATCTGCAGGTGAGCCTTGCAGAGGCAGTGCTGCTCGCCCACCTCGTACTATCTATGCCATTGTTTATTGCTGAGGACACCAGCCAAAGAGCAATGGATGCCCCTTTGCACAAGGAAATCAGCAATAACTGACAATTGTTAAGATTTTTTCTTTTTCTTAAAAAAAATAGTAATTTCAAAAATGGAGCACTTACAATAGAGAGCTGTTGGCCACATATGAGAGTGTGAGGCATGTTCACCCTCAAATCGAACTCTGGCCAGTGACAATCAATACAGTCCACAAACCAATCATGTCAGCTTTTCAAAATATCAGTGTTAGGTGTTCCCCTCAACAATTCTGGCACATCGAATATATTGGTCAATTTACCTTGGGAACAGGGTGTATTATAATGTGCAAAAACACAGCCCCTACTACTTTTCTGGCATTTGCAGTTTGGTTAACATGTTGAACTACAACAATCTTACAAAGGCCCAAGTAACAGATGTTGTTGTTGTTGTGGTCTTCAGTCCTGAGACTGGTTTGATGCAGCTCTCCATGCTACTCTATCCTGTGCAAGCTTCTTCATCTCCCAGTACCTACTGCAACCTACATCCTTCTGAATCTGCTTAGTGTATTCATCTCTTGGTCTCCCCCTACGATTTTTACCCTCCACGCTGCCCTCCAATACTAAATTGGTGATCCCTTGATGCCTCAGAACATGTCCTACTAACCGATCCCTTCTTCTGGTCAAGTTGTGCCACAAACTTCTCCCCAATCCTATTCAATACTTCCTCATTAGTTATGTGATCTACCCACCTAATCTTCAGCATTCTTCTGTAGCACCACATTTCGAAAGCTTCTATTCTCTTCTTGTCCAAACTATTTACCGTCCATGTTTCACTTCCATACATGGCTACACTCCATACAAATACTTTCAGAAATGACTTCCTGACACTTAAATCTATACTCGATGTTAACAAATTTCTCTTCTTCAGAAACGCTTTCCTTGCCATTGCCAGTCTACATTTTATATCCTCTCTACTTCGACCATCATCAGTTATTTTGCTCCCCAAATAGCAAAACTCCTTTACTACTTTAAGTGTCTCATTTCCTAATCTAATTCCCTCAGCATCACCCAACTTAATTCGACTACAAAGTAACAGATAAACAATTGAAAATTTTACTAAATGATCATTCCATGGGACTTAGGTTGAAGCAAACCAAGTTGGCAGGTAGCAATTCCAAAATGTAGTGCGACGAAAGTCACAGCCTTACATTTCACCACATTTGCACCAAGTGGCTTTCGACAGTGTCCACAATCTAGTACATACAGGGGCAAATGCCACAACTAAATTATCAACCAACAGTTTTTTATGGCTGCCAATAGCAGAAGATGCTTCAATATGGGCTCAAAGGTACCTTCAAAGCCAATGCTGCAAAGTGGGTCACCATCTTCATGCAGATAATGGACACTTTCCTGTGTCTCCAGCAACATTTGGTAATGTACACATTGACCTCACTGGGCATCTGACGCCTTCAGGAGGTACAAGCAACTGTTCATGGTAGTTGGCAGATGCACAAGGTGGGCAAAAGCTATGCAAATCATGGACACACATGCCAAGATGATTGCAAAAATGTTCATTACAAACTGTTTAGCATGCTTCAGCTATCCACTACATATTACAACACACTAGTGCTGGTAATTTAAGCCCAAACTGTTCAAAAAATTGGTTAAATTGTGCAGCTCCCAGTTCCACCACACAAGTTATCATCCAGTCACAACAGAATGGCTGAAAGGTAGCGTAGAATTTTTAAGGTCACCCTTGTGAATGGCAAAGAGAAGTGGACAGATGCACTTCCTCTGGTCCTTTTAGGACTACACTGACATACACATTCTGCAAGTCACTGTACAATGTAGGGTGGAACATACCCTGTACCAATACTCATCATTTCCTTTTCTGTTCCACTTACAAATCTAGTGAGGGAAAAACGACTATCTGTATGCCTCCATATGAGCCCTAATTTCCCTAATCTTATCTTCATAGCCCATATGTGAAATGTACATCGGCAACAGTAGAATCACTCTACTGTCAGCCAAATGCCTGTTATTTAAATTTTGTCAGTTGTGCTCCTCAAAAAGAACATCACCTTACCTCCACCAATTCCCAAAGCATCTCTGTAATACTTTGAATTGTCTTCCCTGAATCTGTATGTGGTGTGGATCCCAAACATTTGAACAGTCTCAACAGTGGATCACACTAGTGTCCTATATATGGTCTCCTTTACAGATGAGCCATACTTTCCTAAAATTCTCCCAATAAACTGAAGTCAACTATTTGCCTTCCCTAATACAAGCCTTACCTGCTCGTTCCATTTCATATCACTCTGCAGTGTTACACCCATATATTTAAATGATGTTACCGTGATGAGCAGCACGCTATTAATACAGTATTAAAAGTTTGTGGGTTTGTTTTGCCCACTTGTCTGCATTAACTTACATTTTCCTACATTTAGAGGTAGCTGCCATTCAGTACACCAAGTAGAAATTCTGTCCAAGTCATTTTGCATCCTCCTACAGTCACTCAAGGACAACACCTTCCCATCATCAGCAACAAGCTGTAAACTGCTGCTTACCTTGTCTGCCAGATTGTTTATGTATATAGAAAATAACAGTGGTCTTATTACACTTCCATGGAGCACATCTGATGATACTTTTGTCTCTGTCGAAGACTCGTCATCAAAGACAAGATACTGGGTTCTGTTACTTATGAAGTCTTACAGCCACTCACATACCTGGGAACCTATTCTGTATGCTTTTACCTTCATCAATATTTGGAAGCGTGGCACCTTGTCAAACGCTTTACGGAAATCTAGTACATAATCCACCTGTTGCCCTTCATACATGGTTCACAGCATCTCATGTGAGGAAAGGGCAAGCTGAGTTTCACATGAGTGATGCTTTCTGAAACTGCGCTTTTGCCTCTCAAGAAAGTTTATTATTTTAGAACTGTGAATATGTTCAACAATTCTGTAGAAAGCCGATGTTGATGAGATTGGTCTTTAATTTTGTGGGTCCATTCTTTTACCCTTCTTATATGTAGGTGTCACCTGCACATTTTGAAGTTGCTGGGACATTGTGCTGGGCAAAAGATTTGCGATAAATGCAAGCTAAGTAACGGATCTATGGTGTAGAGTACTGTTTGAAAAACCAAACTGGGATTCCATCAGGACCTAATGACTTATTTGCTTTCAACTCTTTCAGCTGTGTCTCTACATCAGCGATGCTTATTACTATGCCCCCCATATGGGGGTCTGCGCAATGGTCAAATGACGAGTATGCTTGTATGATGCTCCTGCATGGATGATTTCTTAAATATGACATTTAAAACTTTTGCTTTACTTTTGCTATCTTCCACTGCCACACCAGACTGTATAGAAGCCTTAGACTCAATAAGCGATTCTACATGGGACCAAAATAATGTCTGGTTCTCAGCAAGATCTGTTGCAAAGGTAAAATGGTTGTAGTAGTTGTAAGCTTCGTGCATCGATCTTTTCACAGACCCACAAATTCCTATTAACTTCTGTCTGTCATCATTTGGGCATTCTCTGAACCAAGAGTGCAACAGCCTTTGCTTCCTCAGAATTTGTCCAATTTTGTTGTTAAACTGTGGTGGGCCTTTTCTTCCCTTAATCCACTTATTCAGCACATACTACTCAGGAACGTGATTTACAATATGTTTAAAGTTTGGCTTATAAATCCAGCATTGATGCATTGGTGGTTCAAATGGTTTATGGGGAAATATTCATGATTCCAGCAGACTACATCACATCTGCACCACTGCCATATCAGGTGGAACTACTACTCTTCGTACAGCAGATTCTGGAGATGCTGCAATATCCAACAGCTACCTGCTTTGTGTCATGTCAATCACTTGACTTTTTACACACGGCATTGGCGGACTGCCCCCATGTCATGCTACACACCAATGTAGATTGAGCCCCTCTTCAGCTCCAATAAACTGGACCTTACCAAATGTTGCAACATGGGAGCCGTCTGTTAGAATTTTGCACAATAGCAGATGCAGCAAGGTTTTATTGAGGAAGTGAAACCAGTGTCAGTCATACTCTCAATGCCTTTGGACAACGTCAACAACCATTATTATGTAATGGCTCAGGTGGAAGGTTGGCCTGACAAGGAGTTATGGAGTGTTGTGAAATTGAGAGTAACAGAGAAAGTTACAACTTACATGGGGTGTACAGAAATTCTTAAGGGAGCCACAACATTTGAAGAATTTAAAGAAGGGTTAATTCAGAGATATATGAAATGAAATAGGGCCAGACACTATAGGGAACAATTAGAGGTAGTAACTACAACAAATATGGAAACTGTGGAACAATTCATAGATAGGATAAGGAAAATTAATGGATATACCTATGAATTAAGACAGGATGCTGCAGTCAAAGAAATTCTTTTGCAAGGAGCTGAGCAGGGGGCAACTGACACTTTTTTAAGAGATTTGCATGCAGAAATGTTAAGACGACTATGACGGATTTGCGAACAGCAGTGTGGTTAGCTGCAGAATGTGAGAAGATTGATCTGTTGACTGGAATGCAGGGTAAATGCACACTGTTTGCGGCTAATATAAAACTTTTCATTTGTGGATGAATGGGCTTGTATGTAGACATTGTTGCTAGCCTCAGGGCGATGTGAGGAAGTAATAGTTTTGGAAGTAGAGGACCAGGGAGGAACAGGGTGTTAAATGCCAACTAGAACCCCAGGTCCACCTTTGGTAATTCTTCCCAGTAAGACTGGATGCTATGAAATCATATGCAGAAGTGGATAGTGAAATAAGAGGAATAGTAGGGAAGAAGGGATGCAGGATATTACTAGACACAATGGCACATATGTCCGTTGCCTGTGGTGATCTGGTGAAACATAAACAATGGGACCCACCACATACAGATTGCGTGGAGTGGATGATAAAAATGTCACACCATTAGGAAAGGTGGACATAGGCTTTTTGCCTGGATACAATTCTGTTTAAATAATGTGTAGAGATTGTGTCACACGCGAATGAGGGCTACAACATGATTCTGGGATTATATTTCTTATATCAGCATTGTGCCATAGTCAACCTTCAGTAACATACGGTGGAACTTGATGGAAAAATGTTTCAGCTAGGTGAAGCCATTGCCAGTGTATCAATGTCGCAAGGGAAGTCTGTCACGAAAAACAAACCGATTAAACCGTGAATGATCACTTTAAGACTCGATTCACACAACTGCATACCTAGAGGGACTGGGAAATCACTCTCGGTCAGCACTGAACCTAGCCTGTCAGTAGGAATTTTGTGTGGAACCATTAGAAGAGAATGTAGTATTAGATCAGATGGGTTGCTTAGGAAAGGAGGTACTGTACACGTACAAGAAATAAAAAAGTGAAAAAATAAGATAATTTTAGCACAGAGAACATAAGCTTAACATAGGGGCTGTTAATTGCCAATAAGGATATCCTGGAGGCACAAGAATGGGACATGAGGGGCGTCAGCCACGGACAAATGCTGGGTACCACTGAAACTGCATTATGAGGAAAAGTGAAACACCTAGAGAGAAGTGGTAGGGAACAGATGGAAAAATTACTTTTGGAATTTAAGGATTTATTTTTTTCCTAAAGGGCCATTACCAGCTACACATATTACACTCAACCGACAAAGAAACTGACATACACACACATACTCAAATACAGAAATATGTAAACATACAGAATACAGCACTGCGGTCAACAATGCCTATATAAGACAACAAGTGTTTGGCACAGTTGTTAGGTCAGTTACTGCTGCTACAATGACAGGTTATCAAGATTTAAGTGAGTTTGAACACAGTGTTTTAGTTTGCACCAAAGCTATGGGACACAGCATCTCCGAGGTAGCGATGAAGAGGGGATTTCCCCGTATGACCATGTACCGGTAAAATATCAAATCTCCAACATCGCTGCAGGCTGAAAAAGATCCTGTAAGAACGGCACCAATGACGACTGAAGAGAATCATTCAACATGACAGAAGTGCAACACTTCCACAAATTTCTGCAGATTTCAATACTGGGTGACCAACAAGTGTCAGCGGGCAAACCATTCAATGAAACATCATATATATGGGCTTTTGGAGCCAAGGGCCCACTTGTGTACCCTTGATGACTGCACTACACAAAAGTTTACACCTCACCTGGGTCTGTTAACACCGACATTGGACTGTTGATGACTAGAAACTTGCTGTCTGGTCGGCTGAGTCTCATTTCAAATCGTATAGAACGGATGGACGTGTACAGATATGGAACAACCTCATAAATCATGGGCCCTGCATGTCAGGAGGGGACTGTTCAAGATGGCGGAGGCTCTGTAATGGTGTGAGACGTATGCAGTTGGGGTGATACAGGACTTCTGATACATCTAGATACGAATCTGACAGGTAACACATACATAAGCATCCTGTCTGATCAGCTGCATCCATTCACGTCCATTGTGCATTCCGACGGACTTTGGCAATCCCTGCGCGACATTGCAACACCCCAAATGTCCAGAATTACTACAGCGTGGCTCCAGAAACACTCTTCTGAGTTTAAAAACTTCAGCTGGCCACCGAACTCCCCAGACATGAACATTATTGAGCATATCTGGGATGGCTTGGAACATGCGTGCTCGAGGGGGCACTACAAGACATTAGGCAAGTGTACCAGTTTCTTTGGTTCTTCAGTGTACATAGTGCTACATTCCAACAGGAAATGAATCACCAGCCTACTGTAAACCATACAGAATACATAGGTACCTGCATCCAATTTTGGAGGCATTTATCGATCAACAGCTGAAAGATGGAATAATTGAAGAAAGTAATAGTGCATGGGGAATAGGGGGGCGGGGATAGTTGTTATGAAGAAATAAATCGACAGATGGAACAGAGTGCCAGAGGTTTAAAGCCATGGCTATGCTTACGTATCTCAATGGCATAATCGTCTATGGGAGTGATACGAAACAGCATATGGAGTGATTAAGGGAAGTATTCCTAAGGCTAAAAGCAGTAAAGTTAACAATCAGTACAGAAAAAAGTGATGGAAGAGGTAGCATACCTTGGTCATATCATAAGTAAAGATGACGTGAAGACAGATCCAAGATTAGTCAGAGCTGTAAGTGAATTTCCTGCACCAGAATCTATAAAGGAGTTGCAATTATTCTTAGGAGTTGCAAACTATTACAGCCAGTTAAAAAGGGGTACTAAATTTGTGTGGTCAGAGGTGTGCCAGCATGCTTTTAAGGAGATAAAAAAAACTTTAACGTTGAGCCTGATATTAGTATTTCCAGATTTTAATAGAGAATTTGTTTTATCGTGTGATGCATCAAACCACACACTTGGCAGTGTGTTGAAACAAGAGGTCAAAGGCATAAAGTGTCCAGTAGCTTATGCATCAAGAAAAATAAATTCTGCAGAAGGAAATTATTCCACAATGGAGATAGCGATTTTCAGCCTTAATTACAAAATCGCGTATTTCAAATGTTATCTTTACATTAAAAAGTTTACAGTAATAAAATATCTTGTGGTGTTAAATCAGTTGTTGGGGTAAAGGGAACCTTCTAGAAGACAGATGTGATGGGTAGTAAGACTAAGTGAATTTGATTTCGAAGTCACGTGTAAACCTGGGAAGAAGCACAAAAATTCAGATGGTTTAAATAGAAAAGAAATGGTGTTATATATTGTGAGTAATTAGCATAAGGAAGGCAAACCGTACAGAGAGCAGATGACAAATGAAAGCAATATTTTAAACAGTTGCACTTTTGTATGTGGGGTGGGTTGCAATGCACAGAAACCAAGTTGTGACTGTGGGTAGTGGTACCAGTGAAGTTAAGGAACAGTGTGTTACAAGAAGCTCATGCTCACATATTAGCAGATCATGAAGGTTGCAGATCTACCAACAGAAGAGTAGCAGAAAGGTATTGATGGAGGAATAGGCAGACAGATGTAAACCTGTATGTGTAGAATTGCCTACAGTGCACACAGAGAGTGGGTTTGTGTCAAACAAGAGTTCCATTGCAACATTAGCACCATTCACATTTCTGAGCATTGATGTTTTAAGTCCATTCTATAAAACACCTGTAGGGAATAAATACATACTCAGAACCATAGATCATTTTTCAAGATACATAGAAATGGTTGTTATGCCATACAAGCAAACAGTAACAGTAGTGCTAGCACTTGTGAATAATTGGATATTGAGGTTTGGAGTGCCTAAAACAGTAATAACAGACCAGGGAATGAGGCTTCATGTCAGGTCTATTCAAGGTACTTTGTAAGT
This sequence comes from Schistocerca cancellata, assembly GCF_023864275.1. Taxonomy (NCBI): domain Eukaryota; kingdom Metazoa; phylum Arthropoda; class Insecta; order Orthoptera; family Acrididae; genus Schistocerca; species Schistocerca cancellata. The sequence continues at coordinate 702,125,160 of NC_064627.1, read as the reverse complement.
TACTGAATGTGAAGAAGTTAAGAATCAGTTCTCTCCATTCACAAGCCAGTGGAAGAACTGAAAGACTGCAAAGAATAATCAGGAAGATGAAACTTCCTGGCAGATTAAAACTGTGTGCCCGACCGAGACTCGAACTCGGGACCTTTGCCTTTCGCGGGCAAGTGCTCTACCAACTGAGCTACCGAAGCACGACTCACGACCGGTACTCACAGCTTTACTTCTGCCAGTACCTCGTCTCCTACCTTCCAAACTTTACAGAAGCTCTCCTGCGAACCTTGCAGAACTAGCACTCCTGAAAGAAGTTTCATATCAGCGCACACTCCGCTGCAGAGTGAAAATCTCATTCTGGAAACATCCCCCAGGCTGTGGCTAAGCCATGTCTCCGCAATATCCTTTCTTTCAGGAGTGCTAGTTCTGCAAGGTTCGCAGGAGAGCTTCTGTAAAGTTTGGAAGGTAGGAGACGAGGTACTGGCAGAAGTAAAGCTGTGAGTACCGGTCGTGAGTCGTGCTTCGGTAGCTCAGTTGGTAGAGCACTTGCCCGCGAAAGGCAAAGGTCCCGAGTTCGAGTCTCGGTCGGGCACACAGTTTTAATCTGCCAGGAAGTTTCATATCAGCGCACACTCCGCTGCAGAGTGAAAATCTCATTCTGGAAACATCCCCCAGGCTGTGGCTAAGCCATGTCTCCGCAATATCCTTTCTTTCAGGAGTGCTAGTTCTGCAAGGTTCGCAGGAGAGCTTCTGTAAAGTTTGGAAGGTAGGAGACGAGGTACTGGCAGAAGTAAAGCTGTGAGTACCGGTCGTGAGTCGTGCTTCGGTAGCTCAGTTGGTAGAGCACTTGCCCGCGAAAGGCAAAGGTCCCGAGTTCGAGTCTCGGTCGGGCACACAGTTTTAATCTGCCAGGAAGTTTCATATCAGCGCACACTCCGCTGCAGAGTGAAAATCTCATTCTGGAAACATCCCCCAGGCTGTGGCTAAGCCATGTCTCCGCAATATCCTTTCTTTCAGGAGTGCTAGTTCTGCAAGGTTCGCAGGAGAGCTTCTGTAAAGTTTGGAAGGTAGGAGACGAGGTACTGGCAGAAGTAAAGCTGTGAGTACCGGTCGTGAGTCGTGCTTCGGTAGCTCAGTTGGTAGAGCACTTGCCCGCGAAAGGCAAAGGTCCCGAGTTCGAGTCTCGGTCGGGCACACAGTTTTAATCTGCCAGGAAGTTTCATATCAGCGCACACTCCGCTGCAGAGTGAAAATCTCATTCTGGAAACATCCCCCAGGCTGTGGCTAAGCCATGTCTCCGCAATATCCTTTCTTTCAGGAGTGCTAGTTCTGCAAGGTTCGCAGGAGAGCTTCTGTAAAGTTTGGAAGGTAGGAGACGAGGTACTGGCAGAAGTAAAGCTGTGAGTACCGGTCGTGAGTCGTGCTTCGGTAGCTCAGTTGGTAGAGCACTTGCCCGCGAAAGGCAAAGGTCCCGAGTTCGAGTCTCGGTCGGGCACACAGTTTTAATCTGCCAGGAAGTTTCATATCAGCGCACACTCCGCTGCAGAGTGAAAATCTCATTCTGGTAATCAGGAAGATGTTTGTGTTCTATGTTGACTCACATTACACCACTGTACCAATACCTGTGGTGTATTTAGCACTGGGTGCCCATATATTTCAATCTATGATACAGAGCTTTCATTTAAGGCATCTCCCAACAGGAAATTAAAGTCAGGTGAAATTGTGTGATATATGAGAGAACTATTTTCCATTTTATATGTGAAGTATATGTGCTAAGCATTCCTCAAAGACACGACTTGATGGTCGAGTCTTGCTTAAATAAAGAAATTACCAGAACAAGTAGGATATTTAGGAAGATATGTAGCAGCTTCCCAAATGTGACTTTCATAAATGCAACAAGCTCACAAAGAGAGCATTTCACAAGACATGGTTTACACAGAAACAACCGCGGAAAAACTATTCTGTGCAAAGAAATTTTGGACAAATTTGACAAACTACAAGGGCAGACACACACACCCATAATACTACCAATGAAGGAAGGAGGCAGGAAAGTCTCCACTGTGCCATATAAAAGAAAAAGAAACAACCTCATCACCAACAGACGCAGACCCACAAACCTCACCATGCCCGATAGAGGAAAAAGAAGCAACATCATCAGCAACAGAAGAGGACCCACTACCCCCACCCTCAAAAGAGGAACAGATAACGCAAACAACAGGAAAAAAAGTAAGGTCATCAGAGACCCGACAGATAAGATATGGGAGGGGAGAAAGAAAAAAGAAACCTATCAGGGATCAGGACTTCCTATATAATGAAGCCGGAAACCGGCCAACCTACAAGAGGCTGTCATCGAAGGAAACTCAGGATTTTCACTGGCCCAAGACCAGCAATGCCACAACATAGCAGACAATCTAAGAAGCACACCAGTACTAGAGTGTCATAACCAGATGTACCCGGAGACGACAAAACCAAGAGAAAACGGAGGGAGAAAAAACATGAAGATAATGTGATGGAATGTATAAGGATTGAAAAACGCAGCACGCATAGCTCCAACAGACTTTCTCGAAGGTTATGACATAGCAATATTCACAGAAACTTTTCTCACAGATCATTGGCAACACGCGAAATTCTATAGCATAAATATGCTGGCAAAGCAAGGAGAAAGGGGGCGACCCCAATGGGGAATAACAGTCCTACTGAAACCATGGATAACACCAATTATAGCGACAACAGAACTAAATCACTCCATTCTAATAGAAGTAAAACACATCACAATGTTAGCAACCTACTTCCATTCAAGCGAATCAGCCATAGACATAATCGATGAACTGGGCCAACAAATAAGACGGAGCAAGAAAGACATCCCTTTACTAATCGCAAGGGATTTAAACTGTCGGTTGGATGTACAGAATCACAAAACAAAATTGGTAATCGAATCACTACAAGAAGAAGGCCTCATCCTGCTAAACGACACAAACGTCCCTACGTACTTCTGCCATAATGGCAAAAGTGCTATTGATATCGTCCTCACAAGACGAAACATAAAAGGGGACATAAGTCCACTTTGGAATGCAAACCACACGCCTATAAGAAAACACATCCCAATTAACATAGCCATACAAAGTGATTGGAAGGCAAGAGAATACCAAGAGAAGAGACTGCGCTCAAGGAGACTGGATCCAAGGAAAGTGGAAGAATACCACGACCAGATAGAACAAATTGAGTCCTTAATCGACAACTCAAAAGTAGAGGAGGCAGCGTTTGAACTGGAGAAACTCTTAAAACAAGCAACTACCCCCAGGAAAGTGAGAAGAGCTAAACCATGGTTCGATCAAGAGTGTTATCAGCAAAGAAAAGAAGTATTCCAAGCTTTACACCGACTAAAAACAGACACAGATAATCACTCACTACTACAAACATACGCTGAGAAAAGAAGATCCTACAAAACACTAACAAGGGAGAAGAGAATGGCACACAGGGAAGAAGAGGGAAGAAGACTAGCTGAAGAAGCCAGGAGAGACCCATTCATTGCAATCCGCCCCTGAAAGCAGGCACAGTCACACTATATAAGCATGGAAGAATGGACGAGACATTTCAAAGACATTCTCAACAAAGATGGTAGAGAAGGAGCACAGGTAGCAAGCCAAGAGCTCACACCGCAAGAGATGCCAGCCTGGTCCCCACTCACTCCAAACGAGGTCCAAAACATCATTGAATCAACAAAAAGGAAGAAAGCATGCTTTACAATGAATACCTTAAAGACACAGCCCATCTGCTAGCACCAACCTGGACAAAACTTTATAACAAATGCATTGAAACAGCAAAAATCCCAGGCCAGTGGAGAAAATCAATAGTAAGGGTAATGTACAAAGGGAAGGGCGACCCAAAGGACACAAACAAATACAGAGGAATAGCCTTGGAAAACAACCCTTTTAAGGTATTCACAAAACTAATCACAGGAAGAATAAGACACACTTTGGAAGACCGCCTCCCAGAATCTCAATTCGGGTTCAGGGAAAAAAGATCCACCATCACAGCAGTGGAGCTGCTTTCAAAAAACATATGGGAAACCATCGATAAGAAGCAAAAATATTATGCTGTATCCATAGACTTCACAAAGGCCTTTGACCTCCTCGATCAATCATTAGTAAAAAGGATGCTCGATGAAACCCTGGGAAGAGACAGCATCTGGACGAGGATTATAAAATCCATAAATGAATGGAATGAGATAAGGATCTCTGACAACCTCGACCTGTCTGAACCAATAAGGCAAACAAACGGAGTACTCCAAGGAGACCCACTAAGCCCGCTCCTATTCATTCTGGCAGCAAAGGACATTATGGAAATTGCTCATGACGAAGATGTCAAAGCATATGCCTATGCGGACGACATTGTGATAGGCTCAAAAAACTTAAAGAAACTACAGGAGACTATAGAAGACGTGGAAAAATGGTGCACAAAACACAAGTTTGTAATCAACATCGACAAGACAGAAATGATGGTATTCAGACCAGGCGGGCAAATCCCAAAAACGACAAGAATTGCACTACAAGGAAAGCAAATATCTATCACAAAAGATTACAAATATCTAGGGATATAGTGCTTCACTAAACACACAACAGAGAAAGCGACACAGGCCATCAGAGCAATAAACGAAATAAGTTCCATCAGAACACTAAATCTAGAAACAGCTATGGCACTCTTCAAATCAAAAACAATACCGATACTGGCTTATGGGATAGAAACATTGGAAAGAGTAAAAGCAACCTATATCAAAAGAGCATTAGGGGTAGCAAAAACCACAAGATCAAGATTAGTCTACCTTCTTGCCCGAGAATCTTTCCTCATCGAGGGTCTAAGGACAAGGTTCTTACTTCCCAACACATCACATCAGCATCTGAGAACCTACTAAGATCACTACTCAAGAAAAGAGAGGAAGTACCAACGGAATTCTATGGATCCGGGGCCATGATCGACCGCACTTGGCCAGCAGCAAATTTTGAGATGAGACACGTACTTACAAGGCTCGCAGTACACGGATTCCACCATGAAATTTGTGCAAATACAACATACCACGAACTGTCAAACCTTTGGAAGCGTACACTATGTGGACAGTCTAGTGAGAGATACCATATAGAAATATGCAACAAGAGGACAAGATCAATTAGAGACTATGCAATAAATGGTTCAAATGATAATCTGTTATAATACCTGCACTGAATGTAATCTACTAAGAATTATGCAGACACTCCATACATCCTTGTAATTCACTCTCAAATGATTGCAATCTAATGTATAACTATAATGGCTATTTTGCTGCAATAAATCGTTTATATTTTCCATTTTCCTAATTATTCTATAAAATACATTGAAGACTCAAGTTCAAACAGTCTCACTACAGTCCTGAGACAGTATAAATTGAAAGCCTTTGTACGAAAAGCATATTTGCCCCCGCAAACACTCACTGACTTTTGAGATCATACAATACTGTAGCAAAGTAGCAGCAAGAATTCCATTCTTGAACAGACACAAACTGTTTAGCTGGCAGCTGTGTATACCAAATGCACCGTTGCTACATATACCATGATATCAACAGATGTCTGTTCGGTATTAGTAATTTCTTTTGCTGCTTACATGAACTGACACTACAAACACAACACTGTGACAACAGCAGGTATTTACAGTAGTGCACTGGCGGAAAGAATTCTTCTCTTAAACAGCAGATAGGAACATAAGAATTAGGGAGCACTCATGTACCTATCCAATTAAATTCTTAAATTGTCTCTCTGGTTGTTACTTTAGGTATGTTTTGCACGCTGCATTCTGTGCCTGCGCCCTTGGGGGACATCTCACCATCCCCTCAGTAGAGTACTGATGTCAATAAACTACAACCCTGCCGCTGTCAAATTCCAATACTTGCTGCCAGATGTTTCTCCTTACACACAATCTTCTCACACACAAATAACATTCAAATACAATTTCTGAATGAGAAACTCACTGTGTAATTTTTTAATGTACAAAGCATAAACAGAATTACTACTACTTCATGCAGTTGCACCAAAATGCTAACCATTTTTATCTAAAGGCATGTGGTAAACCTTGTGCCAATTTGATACTTGTTGCACGCTCTCTTCATGGTGTTACAATTTTAATGGCCATAAGTGTACACTGTGGCAACAAAAGTCATGGGATACCTCCTAATACGGTGTTGGATGTCCTTTTGCCCAGCATAGTGCAGCAACTCAATGTGGTATGGACTCAACAAGGAACAATTGTGAGCTGGTGACATGGCACATTGTCATCCATAAAAATTCCACTGTTTGGAAACGTGACGTCCATGAAGGGTTGCAAATGGTCTCCAGGTAGCCGAACCTGACCAAGCACCCAGTCCATACCATTTAAACACAGCTCATACCTTTATGCAGACACCACTTGCTTGCACAGTGCTTTGTTGACAACTTGGGTCCATGGCATTGTGTGACCTACACCACACTTGAACCTTACCATCAGTTCTTACCAACTGACATCACGGGTCATGGGACCAGGCCATAATTTTCCAGTTGTCTAGTGTCCAACAGATATGGTCACTAGTCCAGGAGAGGCACTCCAGGTAATGTCATGCTGCTAACAAAGGCACTTGCGTCAGTCATCTGCTGCCATAGTCCATTAATGCCGCACTGTCCAAACAGATACGTTTGTCACATGTCCCACATTGATTTCCACGGATATTTAATGCAGTGTTGCTTGTCTGTTAGCACTGAAAACTCTGTGAAAACGCCACTACTCTCAGTCGTTAAGTGAAGGCCTTTGACCAATGCAATGTCCATGGTGAGAGGTAATGCCTGAAATTTGATATTCTGGGCACGCTCTTGACACTGTGGATTTCAGAGTATTGAATACTGCAACGATTTCCAAACTTGGATGTTCCATGCATCTAGCTCCACCTACCATTCTGCGTTCAAAATCTGTTAATTTCCATTGTGTGGCTATAATCGACCTTTCCACATGAATCACCTGAGTACAAATGACAGCTCTGACAATGCACTGCTCTTTTACACCTTGTGTACACGATACTATTGCCATCTGTATATGTGCACACTGCTATCCCATGATTTTTGTCAACCCAGTGCTTACTCAAACGATGTTTCTGGTGCTCAAATGCTTGTATATACCTGCTCAATAAGTGTGCATACAGGAATACAACTCCTTCCCTCAGCTTAACACAAATGTGTGAGGTGACCAACTAACTGCCTTCATTTAATACCCATTAAGAGAAACCATCAATGATAATACTTGTGGTAATGTTTATGCAATTGGCTGATGGCCATTATAAGAGTGAAGAAATAAAAAAAAATTTTTTAAAAACTATTTAATGAGGAATGTGACAACGTGAAAACAGTTTTTCAATGGAATTCTGTATATTATGGAAATAAATGATAATTTCTTTTCATATGCAATCTTTCACAACAAAGTGACTTTTCATCAGAATGTGTGGATATGGAAAACAGAATTCTTCTACTTTCCCAATATCTGTAAGAAATCAGAGTTTCTCAGTAAATTTTTCACTCACTGTCAAGTACTTCTGCGATGACAACACAAAAAATATTATGTCGAAAGTTATCAACAATATTGCTGCAGCTTCAATCATATTACACAAACAGGATGGATAACTCAAAAAAGGGAAAAAAAGACATGGAAATTCAAATTCACCAAAAACAATTTCTGCAACATTGAGTGAAATTTTAAATCATTAACCTGACACAAAGAAGATTTATATTTATCACATCATACTTGAAGCAGCACACAGCTTTGAGCAATTGAATGCTTTTCAGTTTAATTTCCGTATCACACAGAAGCTGCACTTGTAACATTATGTTTCCAACCAGGGAACTAAGGACAAAAGAGCTATATGACACAATCTGACTAAAATAAGAGAGAGGCTCACAGCACATATCCTGAGGTGGCAAAGGCTTGTTAATTTGGCAGTGCAGTGCAGAATTTTGATGGTGGGGTTAAAAATGAACAGTACTTCAAAAGCAAGTTGTGTCTGGGCCATTACACATCCCTGCCCCACATCAGCCAGCTGTGACGGAGTGATTTCCTTTTCTTGATTTCATTTATTTATTTGTTTTCATGCCGGAATTTACACTATTCTAGTTTGGAGAAGAGTTAATCATAATGCGTTGATGGATTATCTTTAAATTTAAAATTACACAAATAGACACTTTGCTTGGACTGTGAGGTGAGGGGGGGGGGGGGGATATCTATCTGCTACTCTTTACTTCCTGATTTGTATTTTGATATAACGAACAACAAAGTAACACTAGGAAAGTGTTACTGAAAAAGGCTTTTGAAACAATATTAGTATACATTTTATAGTGATTTTCACATTACTGTGTAAAGGTAATGGTCACCCAACAAAAAGTCTTAAAATTTTGGAGACTGCAATAAACTTAATAGTGGTGTGTAATGAATCATGTCAGACCTTCAGGCGAAGTTTTACAATGATCTAATAACATGTCTCAGTGTAAAAATAAATTAAACTGGATGATTTATATCCATATTACTTTTTCTCTCTAAAGTGTGTGAACCTATTTACTGATTATTTGACTGGGACTCACGTCACAAGCTTCTGTGATACTTGAAATCAGTTTTAGTCAAACAGCACATCATCCCTCTGGTCAAACCTAGAGCTTACATTAAATACACCAGCAGTTTATAAATTCTTCCAATTCTCATTTGCAGTCTACATCCAATGATATATCTCAGTAATCATTTGACTGATTCTGATGCCTCAATTTACACGAATCTGTCTTTCCCTCAGTGCTGTAGACATGTTAACTTGCACTACCTGCTCAGCCTAAGGCCTGCAGAAGCATGTGGGCGCAGTGTCACTCGGGTGCTGGTTCATGTGGACACATCAAACACACATATTTGTATTTCTGTCCTGTTCTCTCAGTAGCTTACTGAGGTTTGGGTTGTTTGGTTAGACCATTTGTGACCATTTGTTGTTCGGGGTCTCCTGTTGATGTTTTCAACTTCTCTTTATGTTTATGGGTCAATGAATGTTGTTGTTCATTCTTTAGAATCTGAAAGAGACAGCTGAACTCCAGAGAAAGAAGTACACTTTGGAGTCTTGTTTGGTGGATAAGAAAGTTATTTTGTCTAATCATGCATGGAATTAACAATTCGATTTTAGTGTTCAACAGTCAATTACGAAATTGTCTTTCATGATATTTCTAACACAGTACCTGATTAAATCTGAAACCAATTTATTTTATGCATACATTAAGATGTACAAGAATTTGTAAATTTTTGGCAGTTAAAGAAGAAATATTTTAGATTTGACAAACTTCATTGCTTCATTCCCATTTGGTCTTTCACGGTTTGCGTGAAATGTTAGCAGTATTTGGCCAGGGAAGAACTTTTGAAGACTCTAATTTCAAGCAAAATTATGCTCCAATAGTGTTTTGTGTTTCACCTCAGTGTTAACTCTGCCAGTACCTAATGAGAAAGTTCATGTAAAATTAAGAATGTTGTCAAAAGCCATCATCAGATAGTGAATTTAATCTGCATCAAGAATTTTCACAGATGAAAGTTTATTGTTGTTAAAGGGCAAATATTCCTTAAACAATGTATTTCATTCAACCAAAGTAGTTTTTAAGTCGGCCAAAGGTATTCAAGTCCAAATGTGTTACTCTGGCATTACTACCATGAAACAGGCATCGCCTGTTGTATTACTTTTAGACATGGGTTTAACATATCAAAAGTGCAGTAGAAACTGAACCAAGGCCAGTCCTCTTTTTATAAACTGATACAATGCTCAGTAATCAAGCAATATGACACAGAACTCTTCCCCAGGACAAATTGACTTGTCAAAGGCACCTTCTGTAATGGGCGGGGAGGCTTGTATGCTCCAAGGAAGCTGGAGCCTATGCTGGCAGTAGCGTAGCTACTGGCAGGGTCATCCGAGCCAGATTGGCCCAGTGGAGAAGCTAGATGAAGTGCATCTCACACCATAAGATGCAGGGTGGTGCTATAGACTAGTTTGTAAACCGCCTCTGAGGGCTAAGCCTGAAATGAAAGCCCGATTCTCCAGGCTCGGTGTCTAGTGCAAAGTCGATACCACATCCCTGTAATAAGCCTATAATTGTGGATAATTTAACAGGAAACGCTGGATTGTGCAGATGAAGACGAATATGCACATATTGGTGACTAAATTTGGTACATGGAATGTGCGTATGTTATGAAAGTATTACCAATGAGATGCTGAGGTATGGAATGAGACTTGTTGCAGTCCAGGAAATTAGGTGGAAGGGAAGTGGTAAGATACATAAGCAGAAGTTTTCCCTTAATATTCAGTAAAAGATGAAAGACTAGGAGAGCATGGAGTTGGGTTTATAGTGCAGATCTGTTACTGCTTTCACTCCACATAATGACAGAATATATATACTGTGTATTAAAGGGAAATTTCACAAGGTGATCTTTGTGGTTGCATATGCACCAATGGAAGAATCAGATAAAGATGTGGTACACAGTTTTTATGATCAATTGGAGGAGGTTTGTGTTAAAATACCTAAATACAACTCCCAAATAGTCCTTGGTGACTATAATCCTAAAACAGGCAAGGAGGAGCCTTTCAGAAGTGTGTTTGGTAAGGAATGTCTACACAAGGAAACTAGTAATTACATTATGAGGGTTGGATACTTTACTGCTGTAAACAAATTAAAGGCAATAAGTACCAGTATCTTGAAGAAAAATATCTACAAAGAGACCTGGAAAATACAAAGAACAAATGAAGGAGACCAAAAAGACTACTTATTGGATCAAAGAGATGGGCATCTGACATGGAAAATGTGCACACTTTCCAAGGAGCTAATTCAGACTGATCATTACCCAGTAGGAGTCAAAATTAGGCAGAAACTTGCTGTTACTGCCAAAGAAAATAGAAGCAGAATAAACAAATGGAATACAGTACAACTTGAAACATAAGTCTACTGTTCAAGAGCATAAGGACTGACTGAGAGAGAGTTACAAACAGATGGCAGAGGCTATACAAACAAAGAATGGAACTCTATTAAAAATGAAATTTTGACAACAGCACATGAAATACTTGGGAAACCAAAAAGAATTAGAAATGATGAGTGCAGACAGGCACAGGAACAGAAAAAGGAAGTAAGACTGAAATGTGTACAACAAAATATAAGATCAAATCAGGTGTTATATAGGGTGGTCAGAAACAGTATGAAAAGTTTATAAAGGTGCTGCAGGGTAGGTTGTGCTGAGAAATAGCAATTAAGAAAAAAATTCAATATGCTACACCATTTCTGACTTAATTAGCATTGAAGTTAGCCTATCAGGTCACTGCGTGCACAAGCTCAAGCAGCCTGCCACTGGCAGTGTTGCTAAATGTGTTCACCATTTGGTTTACTCAAACTGAACACATTTAGCTTTTACTCAACCAACTTAAATTTATCATTTCCAAAAAGGGCACATTCTAACTTGTAATGAGCATTTATACATGTGGTAACTTGCAGACCCATAGATATCTGTGCATCACCGCATTTTAAAGCACGCAAATGAATGTGCAATGGTCTGATTGGAAAACATCAATGCCAATTACATAAAAAATGGCCCACATATAGAATTTCTTAACAATTATTTCTCAGCACAACCTATACAGCAACACCCTTACAAGCTTTTCAGACTGTTTCTGACCACTCTGTATAATGACAAGAGAATAGAAGTAGCAGCAGAATGTAGGAGGGAAAAAAGTGAATTCATAAAAAGATAGAAGAACTGGCAGAGCACTATCAAAGGAATGAAAGCAGAAAATTTTAGAAGGAAATTAAAGAAGAATACAGACCGAAAATAGCAGCATGTAAAGACAAAACATCAAATTTGTTGATAGATAAACAAATGTCCTGGAAATATGGGGAGAGCTCTTCAAGCAAATTTTGAAAGGCAATCCTACAAGGAGTGAGGAGCTACTGTATTATATTGTAGATCCAAATCTCACATTGGAGGAGAAATGGAAGGCAATGCACTGTCTAAAAAAATTACAAAGCTCCAGAATTGTTGCAAAATTGGGGATTTAGTCTCAATACGTGAAACCACAAACTTACTGAGTTGATATGGAATCATGAAAAAATCCAGGAAGAGTGGACTTTAGGTGTAATTCAAACAATACATAAGAAAGCAGACAAGATTTCTTGTTTGAATTATCAAGGAATTAATGTTACTGAATTAACCTATAAAATTCTCACTAGTATTACCTTCAATAAGCTTGCACCATATGCTGAAGAGATCCCCAGAGAATATCAATGTGGATTTCAGTTTAATAGGCCAACAACGGATTAGATATCTGCGCTGAGGGAAACATGTGAAAAGGTATATTAGTATTATATTGAGCTTCATAACCTCCATGTAGACTCTGAGCAGGTCTTTAGTCTTGACAGGACAGAAATGCTAAATCATTTGTTACTGTTTGACATATCATGTAAATAGTTTTACCCACTCACGCAACATTAGTTGGTTTCAAGCCTTTAGTGTGAGTGGATGCAGAATTACGTAATTGGTTTAGCATTATTAAAGGAGCCAGACAAGAGCAAACCCTCTCTACAATGCTTTTCAATCTGACTCTTGAGGCAGTCATTCAGAAGCTTCAAATGCCTAGTTACATAGACACAAAGTCAACTCAGATGTATGCATATGCTGATGATGTAGCAATTATTAGTAGAAGAATTTCAACAGAAAGAATAATATGTGAGCTGAAAGAAGCCACATGACCTAGAGGCCTTGCTACCAACAAAATAAAGACTAAATACATGAATCTCACTAGGAAGTAAAATAATAACTTTGACAAACTCTCAGCAGTAGGCTTTAATTTTGAACATGTGATTATATTGTTAACAGGAAAAATTATAGTCAATTGAAGTAAAACTGTGCATTCTAAGTGTTAATATACGTTTCCACGTGTTTATGAAATCACTGGCCTCCTGGGTATTAAATAGACAGCTGAAAATGCAAATATATGTGATGAAGATCAGGCCAGTTATAAACTAGAGATGTGAAATAGGGACGTTAACAAGTATTGATAAGCAGCACTTCAGGATATTTGAAAGTGGGTTCTGCACAATATCTATGGGACAATTCAGAATAAAATGATTTCAGGAGATCTGAAACACTGAGTTGGACTGCCTCATACAAGGAGCTGACATTACAAGATTAATAAAAAGTAGTATAGTGCAGCTTGGGCTTATCCTTAAGATGGATATTGGGAGGAGACTAAAAATACTTTTGAATGGAAACCAATTGGAATAAAACAGAGATGAAGGCAATGAAAGCAGTTGTTGTTGTTGTGGTCTTCAGTCCTGAGACTGGTTTGATGCAGCTCTCCATGCTACTCTATCCTGTGCAAGCTTCTTCATCTCCCAGTACCTACTGCAACCTACATCCTTCTGAATCTGCTTAGTGTATTCATCTCTTGGTCTCCCCCTACGATTTTTACCCTCCACGCTGCCCTCCAATACTAAATTGGTGATCCCTTGATGCCTCAGAACATGTCCTACCAACCGATCCCTTCTTCTGGTCAAGTTGTGCCACAAACTTCTCTTCTCCCCAATCCTATTCAGTACTTCCTCATTAGTTACGTGATCTACCCATCTAATCTTCAACATTCTTCTGTAGCACCACATTTCAAAAGCTTCTATTCTCTTCTTGTCCAAACTATTTACCGTCCATGTTTCACTTCCATACATGGCTACACTCCATACAAATACTTTCAGAAATGACTTCCTGACACTTAAATCTATACTCGATGTTAACAAATTTCTCTTCTTCAGAAACACATTCCTTCCCGTTGCCAGTCTACATTTTATATCCTCTCTACTTCGACCATCATCAGTTATTTTGCTCCCCAAATAGCAAAACTCCTTTACTACTTTCAGTTTTCATTTCCTAATCTAATTCCCTCAGCATCACCCGACTTAATTCGACTACATTCCATTATCCTCGTTTTGCTTTTGTTGATGTTCATCTTATATCCTCCCTTCAAGACACCATCCATTCCGTTCAACTGCTCTTCCAAGTCCTTTGCTGTCTCTGACAGAATTACAATGTCATCGGCGAACCTCAAGGTTTTTATTTCTTCTCCATGGATTTTAATACCTACTCCAAATTTTTCTTTTGTTTCCTTTACTGCTTGCTCAATATACAGATTGAATAACATCGGGGAGAGGCTACAACCCTGTCTTACTCCCAACCACTGCTTCCCTTTCATGTCCCTCGACTCTTATAACTGCCATCTGGTTTCTGTACAAATTGTATATAGCCTTTCGCTCCCTGTATTTTACCCCTGCCACCTTTAGAATTTGAAATAGAGTATTCCAGTCAACATTGTCAAAAGCTTTCTCTAAGTCTACAAATGCTAGAAACGTAGGTTTGCCTTTCCTTAATCTTTCTTCTAAGATAAGTCGTAAGGTCAGTATTGCCTCACGTGTTCCAGTATTTCTAAGGAATCGTAACTGATCTTCCCCGAGGTTGGCTTCTACTAGTTTTTCCATTCGTCTGTAAAGAATTCGTGTTAGTACTTTGCAGCTGTGGCTTATTAAGCTGATTGTTCGGTAATTTTCACATCTGTCAACACCTGCTTTCTTTGGGATTGGAATTATTATATTCTTCTTGAAGTCTGAGGGTATTTCGCCTGTTTCATACATCTTGCTCACCAGATGGTAGAGTTTTGTCAGGACTGGATCTCCCAAGGCCGTCAGTAGTTCCAATGGAATGTTGTCTACTCCGGGGCCTTGTTTCGACTCAGGTCTTTCAGTGCTCTGTCAAACTCTTCACGCAGTATCGTATCTCCCATTTCATCTTCATCTACATCCTCTTCCATTTCCATAATATTGTCCTCAAGTGCATCGCTCTTGTATAGACCCTCTATATACTCCTTCCACCTTTCTGCTTTCCCTTCTTTGCTTAGAACTGGGTTTCCATCTGAGCTCTTGATATTCATACAAGTGGTTCTCTTATCTCCAAAGGTCTCTTTAATTTTCCTGTAGGCAGTATCTATCTTACCCCTAGTGAGATATGCCTCTACATCCTTACATTTGTCCTCTAGCCATCCCTGCTTAGCCATTTTGCACTTCCTGTCGATTTCATTTTTGAGACGTTTGTATTCTTTTTTGCCTGCTTCATTTACTGCATTTTTATATTTTCTCCTTTCATCAATTAAATTCAATATTTCTTCTGTTACCCAAGGATTTCTACTAGCCCTCGTCTTTTTACCTACTTGATCCTCTGCTGCCTTCACTACTTCATCCCTCAAAGCTACCCATTCTTCTTCTACTGTATTTCTTTCCCCCATTCCTGTCAATTGTTCCCTTATGCTCTCCCTGAAACTCTGTACAACCTCTGGTTCTTTCAGTTTATCCAGGTCCCATCTCCTTAAATTCTCACCTTTTTGCAGTTTCTTCAGTTTTAATCTACACTTCATAACCAATAGATTGTGGTCAGAGTCCACATCTGCCCCTGGAAATGTCTTACAATTTAAAACCTGGTTCCTAAATCTCTGTCTTACCATTATATAATCTATCTGATACCTTTTAGTATCTCCAGGGTTCTTCCATGTATACAACCTTCTATCGTGATTCTTAAACCAAGTGTTAGCTATGATTAAGTTGTGCTCTGTGCAAAATTCTACCAGGCGGCTTCCTCTTTCATTTCTTAGCCCCAATCCATATTCACCTACTACGTTTCCTTCTCTCCCTTTTCCTACACTCGAATTCCAGTCACCCATGACTATTAAATTTTTGTCTCCCTTCACTATCTGAATAATATCTTTTATTTCATCATACATTTCTTCAATTTCTTCGTCATCTGCAGAGCTAGTTGGCATATAAACTTGTACTACTGTAGTAGGTGTGGGCTTCGTATTTATCTTGGCCACAATAATGCGTTCACTATGCTGTTTGTAGTAGCTTACCCGCATTCCTATTTTACTATTCATTATTAAACCTACTCCTGCATTACCCCTATTTGACTTTGTGCTTATAACCCTGTAGTCACCTGACCAGAAGTCTTGTTCCTCCTGCCACCGAACTTCACTAATTCCCACTATATCTAACTTTAACCTATCCATTTCCCTTTTTAAATTTTCTAACCTACCTGCCCGATTAAGGGATCTAACATTCCACGCTCCGATCCGTAGAATGCCAGTTTTCTTTCTCCTGATAACGACATCCTCTTGAGTAGTCCCCGCCCGGAGATCCGAATGGGGGACTATTTTACCTCCGGAATATTTTACCCAAGAGGACGCCATCATCATTTAATCATACAGTAAAACTGCATGCCCTCGGGAAAAATTACGGCCGTAGTTTCCCCTTGCTTTCAGCCGTTCGCAGTACCAGCACAGCAAGGCCGTTTTGGTTATTGTTACAAGGCCAGATCAGTCAATCATCCAGACTGTTGCCCTTGCAACTACTGAAAAGGCTGCTGCCCCTCTTCAGGAACCACACGTTTGTCTGGCCTCTCAACAGATACCCCTCCGTTGTGGTTGTACCTACGGTACGGCTATCTGTATCACTGAGGCACGCAAGCCTCCCCACCAACGGCAAGGTCCATGGTTCATGGGGAGGATGAAAGCAGTACATGCACCATGAAAGCAGTACATGGTGCATTAGACCTCCCCGACATGCTGCTGAGCTCCATCAGCGTCTGAGACTGTGATATTGAATAATGTTCATTCTCCTATTCTGCGGCTACTTTTTTTTAATATTCTCTCTCTCTCTCGGTTTTTTTTATTTTTTTATTTTTTAACATCATTCTCTTTCCTGGGTGGCAACTGAGCAAAACATGTCCAGAATTAAGAAAAGCTGACAGCTGCTCTAAATATCTAAATATATGAATCCTTTACTTTTTCTTGAGGCACTTTACAAACTTAATAGTATGGAAAGACGCCACAAAATGTTTGGTAATGTGTAGTCTGCAGTTTGATCAAAACAATACAGATGTCAAGAAACAGATACAAATGCAAAATATATAAACTATAATTATCTTTTGTACCTATTTCATGACTTACCACATACACAAAAATTAAAAATGAACATCAACTGCACAGGGAAAAAAAAAAAGACATGAATGTTATTTCCATAACTACACTTCTAACTTCACCAATGTTAATTTAAGCAGGGTGGGAGGCAAGAAGAAAACAGGCAGAATGTTTTAGGTGCTCCAAGGCAGTGGACTCCTTGCTGTTCATGTTGTGTATGACTGATATGAAGGCAATACTAAAAGTACAAAGTACCTTCAGACTTTTGGCAAATGAAGCCGTTGTCTATAACGAAGCACTGTCAAAAAAGCTTCACAAATATTAAACGGAAATAATCAATTTTTGACAACACAATGTAATTCAATAGATAAAAAAAAAAATCTACTCACCAGGAGAACACACACATATTTAAAAAAAAATGTTTTACTTATGAAAGCTTTTGCTGGGAAAAGGGATGGAGTTCGGAAAAGTCACGTAGAACCCCAGGTCAGGGGAGACTTACCAAACCAATGAGAATGTTGGGGACTGCACCACATGAGATTTGAAAACCTGAGAGCTTAAAGGTGGAAGACAGGGTAATGTGCAAGACAGAAATTATTGCTAAAACATCATGCATGAGTTGATAAGAGTGAACAGCTAAATGCATTGTATGTAATAGAGGTGTGTGTGGGGGGGGGGGGGGGGCGGGGCAGTGAAGAACACACTGGTCAGAAAATGAAAGACGCAGAGAACTAAAATGGAGTGAAGAAACGAGTAGTTACTGTGAAGAAATGCAGAGATTAAAGAAATTAACGTAAATGAGGGCCAGGTGGGTGTCGAGAACAAGGACATGTTCTAACTCTTGCTCCCACCTGCAGAATTCTGGATAACTGGTGTCTGTGGGAATACCCAGACAGCTCGTGTGTGAAACGGGTACCACGGTCATCACTGTCATGTTGTAGAATGTGCTCTGCAACAGGATATTGTGTATTGCCAGTATACACCCTTTGTCTATGGCCATTCACATCCTAACTGATAGCTTGGTGGTGATCATGCTGATGTAAAAGGCTGAATAGTGTTTCCATAACAGATGGGATATGACTTGGCACTTCACAGGTGGCTCTCCCTTTGATAGTATATGTTTTGCCAGTTACAAGGTTGGTGTAGGTGGTTGTAGGCGGGTGCACACGGCAAGTCTTGCAGTGGGAACGGTCACAGTGGTAGGAGCCATAGGGTAGCGAGATGGCAGCAGGATCAAGGGATGACAAGGATGTTGCGGAGTTGGGGAGGGCAACAAAAAGCTATTCTACGTGTAGTGGGCAAAATCTCACACTGAATGAACCACATTTCAGGGCATGACTTTAGGAAGTCAACACATTGTTGAAGTAGCTGATGAATAAATTCAAGACCAGAATAATACTGAGCGAGACGTGGTGTACTCCGAAGTTGTTTTTTTGTGCGACCAGCAGTACCAGGATTGGGTGTGATGGCCTGGGAAATCTGCTTTTGAAGTAGACTGGTGGGGAAATCATGTCCAGTATAGGCTAAGCTGAGAATAGCGGTGTACTGCTGTAAAGAGTCTGCATCCAAACAAATATGTTTGC
Organism: Schistocerca cancellata; assembly: GCF_023864275.1. NCBI lineage: Eukaryota > Metazoa > Arthropoda > Insecta > Orthoptera > Acrididae > Schistocerca > Schistocerca cancellata. Next base: position 702,106,542 of record NC_064627.1, on the reverse strand, counting down.
CACAAATTCCAAGGCTGTATGGGAGGGAAAATTTGACTGGAAAGGATGGCAACTGTTACAATGTAAGTATGATACAGTTGTTTCTTAGTAGATTTAGTGTGGACAGGCATGTGTAACTGGCCTTTGGTGAGGATAAGATCAACATCAAGGAAAGTTGTATAGATTCAGAATAGGACCATGTCAAATTTAATTAGGCATATATATTTAGAGATTCCAGCAATTTTAACAGATAAGCCTCACCATAAGTCCATATGGTAAAGGTAAGGAACTCCGCCCAAGTGACCCATGAAAAGATTGGCATAGGAAGCAACCATCCTGCTTCCCATGGCCATACCCTGCTCTGTTGGAATGTATGCCACTCAAAGGTGAAGCAGTTTCCAGAATGAGATTTTCAGTCTGCAGCGGAGTGTGCGCTGATATGAAACTACCTGGCAGATTAAAACTGTGTGCCCGACCGAGACTCAAACTCAGGACCTTTGCCTTTCGCGGGCAAGTGCTCTACCATCTGAGCTACCGAAGCACGACTCACGCCCGGTACTCACAGCTTTACTTCTGCCAGTATCTCGTCTCCTACCTTCCAAACTTTACATAAGCTCTCCTGCGAACCTTGCAGAACTAGCACTCCTGAAAGAAAGGATACAGCGGAGACATGGCTTAGCCACAGCCTGGGGGATGTTTCCAGAATGAAGCAGTTGTCAGCAAGTATAAAGTTCATGAAGGTGAGCAGGAAGGATGTCATGGGTTTCGAATCCTGTGGGTGCTGACTGAGGAAATGTTTAGAAGCACACAGACCATGTACACAGGGAGGTGGCATCAATGGTGACAAGCAAACTGTGTGGCAGGAGTGGGACAGGTGCAGACTTCAGACGATCTAAGAAATGGCCGGTGTCTAATGTAGGAGGGAACTCTTTGTATTATGGGTTGAAGATGTTGATCAACTAAGGCAGAAATACATTCGGTGGTGCTTTGAAGCCAGTAACTGTAGGATGGCCAGGATGATTGGGTTTGTGGATCTTAGGAAGAAGGTAAAAGGTGAGGGTGTTTGGTTTGGGTGGGTAGTTATCAGACATAGTTTTCATTCTGGCTTTCCTTTTTCCTTCAAATATGCAAAAAATGGCAGGTCTTAATTCGAAAAACTGTTCCTACCATGCCATTTGACTTGACCAATGTACTTCGTAGTAATATATAAGTCTCCATACTCTTCAACCATTCCATCAATAACTGTTCCAACAGATGGTGTAATAATGAATGCAACTTCAGAAAATTTACTATTCATATGTCTAATTTCACCAGGTTCTACTTGATGTACAAAACAATGAATCCCATCAAATCATCTGTTGACCTTTATGACTTTTGCTCTTTCTCATCATCTAAATCTTTAATCTCTTTCTGTATGGTTTTTAATGCTATTCCAGAGCAAATTTGCGTATCTGTCGATAATGTGACTGCGTAGTAGATATTAAGAATTCCCATCCCTCTCTTCCAAGATATCCATTAAATTTTAAAGACTTGTAACAACAGATCACTAGACTTTTTGTGCAAACAGCGACTGGGCCTGTAAAATTCCTTTCTACCAAGAACAATGAGTGAAGGATAAAAAGTGCTGGCACCCCGTTTCCACATGGCTAAAGGAGGTTGTGCTGAGTTTAAACTGCTGCACCATTAGAAATAGCGTCATACTGCACGATTAAATGAAATGTAGTACTGTCCCAATTGGTTCTATGAAGAACTGAGCAAAGCCAAGATGCAATGAGCATTCAAGAATAGACTGAGCCTTGGACTGCACACATGCAACACATTGTGCACACATGCAGTTTTGCATGCAGTGGCTGACCCCGATTTACATCAACGATATAGTAATTGTATCTAAAACATGGGTTGACCACCTTCAAACTTCAGAACATTTTTTTTACTAGATTAAGTTCACAGGGCATCAGGATTAAACAATTAAAGTCACAATTTGGTAGGAAAGATGTGAAGTTTTTAGGAAGTATTGAAAATGTCACAGGAATTAGCTCAGATCGACAGTCTAGATGATGTTAGACTGGGTCCTGAACTGTCAAGTCAACTAAAATCATATGTAGGAATGGTATGAAACAATATAATGATGTGTGTTTGAGTTCCATTTTTGTGAGTGTGTGTGTTTGTGTATGTTGTCTACTTTTGACAAAGGCCTTGTTGGCTAAAAACTAACTTTCTGACAGTCTTTTTTTGTTGTGCCTTTCTGTGACTCAGCATCTCCGCTACATGGTGAGCAGCAAGTATCCTTTCATTATACTGTTACAACCCATCCTGGATTTTCCTACAAGTGGTATGGTTTTACAGAACATTTCTGCCAGATTCAGTATTAAATGCACTAAACATAATGAAACTGTCACAACAAAACACTCCATGGAGCTGGACTACACACAGTAAACAAGAATTCAATAACCTAACGAAGCTTAGCACATGCTCCATTACTGGAGAATGGAGTCATTTAAATGGAATAGATTATTATGAATCAAATTGCTCTTTAACATAACTCAGCATGACTTCTGGAAACATTGTTTCTAACTCTATTTTCAGACAGCATTAGTATTTAGTGTAATAGTGGAAATTAGTTTTGAAAATCATACCAACAATTAGCTGACTCTCACACAGACAAATTATGCATTGTCAACAAGTAATGAACTATTCTCATGCTGACAGATGGATTTAATGCTTGCTCTTTTACACCTACTCTGGTAGCTGTGTTCAAAGTGGTTGTATTCCACTAATGCAGCTGAGTGAGACCCAACAACTGCTGTATAAAGAATATTGTATTGCATTACTGATGCCTAAATTAAAGAAGTAGTACACATGATATGTATATATTTTTAACACTAAAGTAAAGTTCTTTTTGAACAGATTCCTGTTATAGCAGAAATATTCATGTGTGCTATTCTGGAGTGGGAATCTGAGTTGTTTCCATCATGTGTTTAAGACCTTTATTGCAGTTTGTGGGTTGACAGTATGTGAAATATTCAAGGTGTGTTCAAGAAGTAAGGTGACTATGTTTTTATGAAAAAATATTTATTTATTTATCAATATTCATGTTGTCCCCCTTCAAAGTAATCTCCCTCGGATACAATACACTTGTGCCAACGCTTTTTCCAATCCTTGAAGCACATTTCGGTACAGCCTCGAGTACTTCCAGAGATGCGGTTTTTATTTCCTCAATCGGTGAAAATCTTCGTCCTTTCATACGACTTTTCAGTTCTGAAAACAGGAAAAAGTCACAGGGGGCCAAGTCCAGCAAATACAGTGGCTGAGGCGTAACTGTCATGTTGTTTTTGGCCAAAAGATCTCTCACACGCAATGATGAAAGGTCAAGTGCATTGTCGTGATGCAAAAGTCATGAATCATTTTTCCACAATTCCGGATGTTTTTCCCGTATTGCTTCTCCCAAAAGGTGCATAACATCAAGATAATACTCCTTATTGACTGTAAAACCTTGAGGCAAAAATTCATGATGCACTACACCACAGTAATTAACAAAAACAGTGAGCAAAACTCCGACTTTTGATCGAACTTGGTGTGCTTTTTTTGGTCTTGGCTCTCTGGCATGCTTCCATTGGGACGATTGAGCTTAGGTTTCGACTTCATAACCATAAACCCATGTTTCGTCACCAGTTATGACCCTTTTGAGCAAATCATGTTCATTACTGATGTCATTCAAGAGCTCCTGAGCAATGCTGATGGGAGAGTTGTTCTGATCAAAACTGAGAAGTTTTGGAACAAACCTCACTGACATGCGTCCCATGCCCAAAACATCCGAAAAAATTGCATGACATGAGCCAACTGATATGCCAACATTCTCAGCTACTTCTCTTACGGTAATTCGATGATTTTCCAAAATAATTTTCTTCACAGCTTTGACATTACCATATGTTGTTGATGTGCTGGGGCATCCAGAGTGAGGTTCGTCATTAGCATCTTCTCAGCCATCTTAAGAGCCTGTACTGCTTGTAAATTTTTTTTTACTTAGAGCAGACTTACTGTATGCCACTGTCAACATTTCAAGTGTTTTAGACCACTTGATTCCATTTTTCACACAAAATTTGATGCAAATTCTTTGCTCCATTTTTTATAATAATTGAAAATCGCTGAACACACTAAAACACGTCTAACCTTTCTCTCTATCAAAAACAAACAAAGTATGCTGTACACTTGAAACTGTGAACATATGTTCAGGACATATGTGAAAAAAAAGAGAGAGAAAGAAAGAAAGGGGAAAAAAAATAATAATAATAATTGGTAATCGAATGTACACACAGTTTGAAAAGTCACCTTACTTTATGAACAGTCCTCATATTCAATGCTAAATAAGTTATGTGATAACTTGGTATAAAAAATGTGAGCAGAGGCTGTAGTCTCATATTGGGTTTTGGGTTAGGTAAGCGGATAAATAGTTCTCAAGCTTACACATATATGGGCCCAGCATATGTGAGGGTACAGAGGTACTCTTCAAGCTGGCTGTAAATGAGCTAGCATGTTAAGATTCAACAATAAGCTATTCAAATACAGTCTTAATGCATAGGCCAAGGTTGTTGAAATGATTCTGAGGGCCTCCATTCAGCTCACTGACCTCAATGTAAGTTTTTGCCTTTAGTATGCAGTGCCATATGGTGCACCACAAGGTATAACCAATCACAAGACTACATCGTGGAGTTGTGCAACAATGACATACAATTCATGTACTTACTGGAGAGAGTGTTGGTGTGTGTGTGTGTGTGTGGGGGGGGGGGGGGGGGGGGATTACTCAATACACAGATACAAAAGGGAGATTTTTTTGCTAGAACCCAAGTTACATAACGAATTAAATTTGCATTCTGAATGAATAAATCAATTGTTGTTATTGCCAATGTGTGTGTCTTATTCAAAATAAAGATGGGTATATGAAGAAAGTCTGGAAGAAGCGAAAGTTCAGATAAAAATACATAAAAAATTATGCCAAGATCATTGGAAGCCTCATGAAGTGTTGCAAATTAGCTACACTCTAGAAACAGATTCAGGTAATGTACAAGATATAAGTACAGGACAGATTGAGACATTTTCTTTCAGTAAAACCAAAACACCTAGGGAGTCAAAAGAACAAAATCTCTTAAACTATTACCATTAATCAAATACTGACACTGAGATAAAGTATCCCCTCTCTCCTCCTTCCTTTCATTTCTGTCATTTGCCCCTGGGGCCCAATCAGCAACGTAAATGTCTTTTGTTAAGTCTAGCTTTCCTTTTCATACCTATACTTGCACACAGCTTGACTATTCCTGGACTAAAGAAGAGACACACAAAGATCCAAACTCTTGTAATTGGTAAACAAATCTGTTGCAAAGGACAATGAGACATGAAAACAAGGCGAGTGACTTCATCAAATGTCAGTCAGAATTGCAACAATCATGAAATACAATGAGGCAAATTGTCTGCCTCTCATAAAACTTCAGTTATGCATGCTCCATAAATGCAGTAAGTGAGTAAATATGCAACTATTGGTCACTTATTGCTTGTTTAGAAAAGGCAAGCCAATGTTTTTCTGCATTGCTTTTGACTAAATTTAGACACAGTGGAGGAACTTTTTAAAGTGTTTTACACTATCAGTATCACAACTCTGTAGCTTTTGATACATCAGTTCGCTACACTAAGTTTTATGTAAAAATTATGGGTGGTGGGGGTGGGGGGCTGGGGAAGTGGCGGGGTAGTCCTGTCGCTCTTTCTTTTTGTTACCTGCTACCTTTCAGTTACTCTCCATGTTTCCTTCTAATTATGTTTAGAAGGCTATGGACTAAAATATTTCAATCATTTTTCCTGTGAACTTCAACACTGACCCGGTATTTTCACTTTTTTCTGAAAGTTTCCTTCCTTTTAGGTAGTACAAATCTTGCCTGGCTTCTTCTTAGATTTCAACTGGAAACTGTAGTCCATCAAATTGTTGTTATCGTCTAGATTGTCACATTGCACCTTATGGTACGATTCCTGTAAGATTCCTGGTTATTGCAAGTATTATTATACTCCATGAAACACGATATTTTGATTTCTCTATATTACTATTAAGTGAGATCCCTGGCTATTGCAAGTATTATTATACTTCATGAAGCACGATATTTTGATTTCTCTACATTATTATTATTATTATTATTATTATTATTATTATTATTTCTTTCCTTTCTCAGACGTTATGTCTGGTTAAAAATGGAAAGTGACGCGGACCTTGATCAAGTGTGACTTCCTTTTAACTCTACGGTATATGTTACATTGCATTTAGGAACTTTCGGGTAATTGAACATGTATCAATAATTACAGATTTCTGTAGTTGTATATATACGTTTGGATGTAGCTGTATTGCGTTGATGTACTGGTGGATATTGTGTGGTATGACTCCTGTAGTTGATAGTATAATTGGTATAATGTCAACTTTATCCTGATGCCACACGTCCTTGACTTCCTCAGCCAGTTGGATGTATTTTTCAATTTTTTCTCCTGTTATCTTCTGTATATTTGTTGTATTGGGTATGGATATTTCGATTAGTTGTGTTAATTTCTTCTTTTTATTGGTTAGTATGATGTCAGGTTTGTTATGTGGTGTTGTGTTATCTGTTACAATGGTTCTGTTCCAGTATAATTTGTATTCATCATTCTCCAGTACATTCTGTGGTGCATACTTGTATGTGGGAACGTGTTGTTTTATTAGTTTATGTTGTATGGGAAGTTGTTGATGTATTATTTTTGTTACATTGTCATGTCTTCTGGTGTATTCTGTATTTGCTAGTATTGTACATCTGCTTGTGATGTGATCTACTGTTTCTATTTGTTTTTTGCAAAGTCTGCATTTATCTGTTGTGGTATTGGGAACTTTAATAATATGCTTGCTGTAATATCTGGTGTTTACTGTTTGATCCTGTATTGCAATCATGAATCCTTCCATCTCACTGTATATATTGCCTTTTCTTAGCTATGTGTTGGATGCGTCTTGATCGATGTCTGGCTGTGTTAGATGATACAGGTGCTTGCCATGTAGTGTTTTCTTTTTCCAATTTACTTTCTTCATATCTGTTGGTGTTAGTGATCTAAAGGGTTGTAGAAGTGGTTATGAAATCGCAATGGTGTAGCCGATGTATTTATATATTTATATGAGTGATTGCTTTGTGTATTTTGCTAGTTTCTGGTTGTTCTGGAAATAATTTTCTTAAATTGTCTACCTGTCCATAATGTAGGTTTTTTATGTCGATAAATCCCCTTCGTCCTTCCCTTCTGCTTAATGTGAATCTTTCTGTTGCTGAATGTATGTGATGTATTCTATATTTGTGGCATTGTGATCGTGTAAGTGTATTGAGTGCTTCTAGGTCTGCGTTACTCCATTTCACTACTCCAAATTAGTAGGTCAATATTGGTATAGCATAAGTATTTATAGCTTTTGTCTTGTTTCTTGCTGTCTATTCTGTTTTTAGTATTTTTGTTAGTCTTTGTCTATATTTTTCTTTTAGTTCTTCTTTAATATTTGTATTATCTATTCCTATTTTTTGTCTGTATCCTAGATATTTATAGGCATCTGTTTTTTCCATCACTTCTATGCAGTCTCTGTGGTTATCCAATATGTAATCTTCTTGTTTAGTGTGTTTTCCCTTGACTATGCTATTTTTCTTACATTTGTCTGTTCCAAAAGCCATATTTATATCACTGCTGAATACTTCTGTTATCTTTAGTAATTGGTTGAGTTGTTGCTGCCAGTAGTTTTAGATCATCCATGTATAGAAAATGTGTGATTTTGTGTTGGTATGTTCCAGTAATATTATATCCATAATTTGTATTATTTATCATGTTGGATAGTGGGTTCAGAGCAAGGCAGAATGAGAAAGGACTTAATGAGTCTCCTTGGTATATTCCACGCTTAATCTGTATTGGCTGTGATGTGATATTATTTGAATTTGTTTGGATATTAAGTGTGGTTTTCCAATTTTTCATTACTATGTTTAGCAACTGTATCAATTTAGGATCTACTTTGTACATTTCCAATATTTGTAGGAACCATGAGTGGGATACACTATCAAAAGCTTTTTGGTAATCAATCTATGCATAGTGTAGCAACCTTTGTTTAGTTTCAGCTTGACATGTCAGATCTGCATCTATTATCAGTTGCTCTATACATCCTCGTGCTCCTTTGCAGCAGCCTTTTTGTTCTTCATCTATAATTTTGTTCTGTGTTGTATGTGTCATTAATTTCTGTGTAATGACTGGTAGGCATGTTATGGGGTGATATTTTGCTGGATTTGGTGTGCCTGCTTGATCTTTAGGTTTCAGATAAGTTATTCCTTCAGGTACTGTGTATGGGTCTGCAATGTAACTGTTAAATAATTTAGTTGGGTGTGAATGTGTTGAGGTGAACTACTTTAGCCAGAAATTTGCTATTTTATCTTTTCCAGGGGCTTTCCAATTGTGCGTAGAATTAATTGCTCGGGTGACTTCATGTTACAAAATTATCACTTCAGGCATTTGTGGTATCATCTTGTATGAGTCTGTGTCTGCTTGCAACCACCGCGCATGTCTGTTATGTTGTACCGGGTTTGACCATATGTTGCTCCAGAAGTGTTCCATGTCTGTTATGTTTGGTGGATTGTCTATTTTAATGTGTGTGTTATCTATTGTCTGGTAAAATTTCTTTTGGTTTGTGTTAAATGTTTGGTTTTGTTTCCTTCTATTTTCACTTTTTTGTATCTTCTAAGTCATTTGGATAATGCTTGTAATTTCTGCGTCTTTTCATCTAATTGCTCTATCGCTTCTTGTTGTGAGATTTTACCTGACATTTTTCGTTTTTTGTCTGATATTTCATTTCTTATAAATTGTGTTAGCTGTCCAATGTCTTTTCTCAGTTTTTCTATTCTGATCTGTAGCCTGTGTTGCCATGCTGGTTTTGTGGGTTTCTTCTGTGTGTTGGTTGGTTCTGATCTCTGCCTAGTGTGTATATTTAGTGTAGTGAGTGCTCCTATATAAACCAGTAGTTGTAATTCTTCCATAGTTGTATTTTCATTTATTTTGTTGTGTATGATTGTGTTGATAGTTGTTATTGTTGTATCGACTTGTGGGTTATTTGGCGGTCTATGCAAGAATGGTCTAATGTCTGTATTTGTGTCTTTGTATTCTATATGTGTCAGCTGAAATTTTTCTTCTATATCTAACATGTGTGTCACTTCGTGTTCTATTTGTGCTTGTTCTGGTGGCTGTCTTAAGATTTCGTTTTCCTCTGATTGTTTAATTGATGCGTATTGTTCTTTGTTTGTTTGCTCTGGGACGTTTGAGTCCATTACTGTATTTTCTTCTTCATCTGACTGCACATTATTTTGTTCCAGTATTTGTTGTACTTGTTGTTTGATATTTTCTAATTCTGGCTGGGGTATCCTGTTATTTTTGATTATTACACGGATCTGATCAGCTAGTCGTTCTGTTAAAAATTTTAATTCTGGGTATCTGGTAATAAATGTTGGGAATACTTGTGATCTGTATCCAGTTGTGTTGGTACCTAAGTTTGTTGCTTGGTAATAACAGAACATGAGGTGTCGATTAACTTCATCTGACCATCTCATCCTCTGTCTTTGTTTTCCTTCTAGAGTGTTTGCAGGAAGCATGCCCTGCAAAACACCTCTATTTGGATTTAAATCATTTTCCGTGTGGCTAGCAGTGTCGTTACCATTGTGGATGGGCATAAGGTTCAAGCGTCGACCCCGACCATGACAGTGCTTGTCCGAGGCTTCATTAGTTCTGTCCTGAACCAACTAATCACACTAAAAGGGGGGGGTTAGCCCTATTAGTGGTTTGTTCTTTGCGTCGCCTTTTATGACTGGCAGAACATACCGAAGGCCTATTCTTTTCCCGAGCCTCCACGGGTTTTATTATTATTATTATTATTATTATTATTATTATTATTATTATTATTATTATTATTATTATTTCCTTTATCATAATTTGAAATATTCACCTTTGAAACCTGTAAATGCTGATATACCCTGAGAACAAAACTAAACATCAATCATGCAGATATTATTCTTTGTGCGAAATGCAGAAGTGTCAGTGTCAATTACTTAATTATTTCTTTGAGAGCTGAACGTTTTATGATAATAAAAAAAAGAGCCATCCAGCAATTCAAAAAAATTAAATAAATAAAAAAGACAACCACTGCCCCCCTGTACTTGCTAAAGATGCATACACTATGTGATCAAAAGTATCCAGACACCCCCAAAACCATATGTTTTCCATATTAGGTGCATTGTGCTGCCACCTACTACCAGGTACTCCATATCAGCAACCTTAGTAGTCATTAGACATTGTGAGAGAGGAGAATGGTGTGCTCTGCAAAACTCACAGACTTTGAGCGTGGTCAGGTGATTGGATGTCACTTGTGTCATACTTCTGTACGTGAGATTTCCACACTACTAACATCCCTGGGTCCACTGTTTCTGTTGTGATAGTGAAGTGGAAATGTGAAGGGACACATACAGCACAAAAGCGTGCAGGTCGACTTCGTCTGCTGACTGACAGAGACCACCGACAGTTGAAGAGGGTCGTAATGTGTAATAGGCAGACATCTATCCAGACCATCACACAGGAATTCCAAACTGCATAAGGATCCACCGCAAGTACTATGACAGTTAGGCAGGAGGTGAGAAAACTTTGATTTCATGGTCAAGTGGCTGTTCAAAAGCCACACATCACACCAGTAAGTGCCAAACAACGCCTTGCTTGGTGTAAGGAGCATAAACATTGGACGACTGAACAATGGAAAAATGTTGTGCGGAGTGACAAAACATGGTACACAGGGTGGTGTTGCAATGGCAGGGTGTTGGTATGATGAATGCCCAGTGAACGTCAACAGCCAGCATGTGTAGTGCCAACAGTAAAATCCGGAGGTGGTGGTGTTATGATGTGGTTGTGTTTTTCATGGAGGGGGCTCGCATCCCTTGTTGTTTTGCATGGCACTATCACAACACAGGCCTACAATGATTTTTAAGTACCTTCTTGCTTCCCACTGTTGAAGGGCAATTTGTTGTATCTTTCAACACAATCGAGCACTCGTTCATAAAGCATGGCCTGTGGCGGAGTGGTTACATGACAAACATCCCTGTAGTGGACTGGCCTGCGCAGAGTCCTGACCTGAATCCTATAGAACACCTCTGGGATGTTTTGGAACGCTGACTTCAGTACAGCACTCTGTAAAGAATGGGTTGCCATTCCCCAAGAAGCCTTCCAGCACCTGATTGAACATAAGCCTGCGAGAGTGGAAGCTGTCATGAAGGCTAAGGGTGGGCCAACACCATATTGAATTCCAGCATTAGCGATGGAGGGTACCACAAACTTTTAAGTCATTTTCAGACAGATGTCCAGGTACATTTGAACACATAGTGTATTATTATAGGCATATATAGGGATACAACACAGATTATGCTTCATCTGAGTTGCATAAAGTCAATTCTGATAAAATGTCAGCTGATGATAAATCAATAACAAATTTAGAAGTTGTATTATAGCACCTGGAGTGGTTTAAAGTCTGAGAAGTTAAACGAAGCATTCTTTTGTTGGCAGAATGAAATTTTCACTCTGCAGTGGAGCGCACACTGATATGAAACTTCCTGGCATATTAAAACTGTGTGCCAGATCGAAAATCAAACATGGGACCTTTGCCCTTCATGATCAAGTGCTCTAGCAACTGAGCTACCCAAGCATGACTCACAACATATTGTATCAGCTTTACTTCCACTAGTACCTCATCTTGTGCCTTCCAAACTTCAAAGAAGTTCTCCTGTGAAACTTGCAGGACTAGCACTCTTGTAAACAAGGATATTTTGGAGACATGGCTTAGTCACAGTCTGTGGTATGTTTCCAGAATGTAATTTTCACTTTGCTTGGGTACCTTAGTCAGCAGTGCACCTGCTCATGTAAGACAAAAGTTTCGAGTTTGAGTCTTCGTCCAAGACACAGTTTTAATCTGACACGAAGGTTCATTTTTTTTGTTGCTATGAAACAGCACTAGCAGTTAACAGTTGCAAAACAGTCTCTACAAAAGCAATGTTACTTGACCTGTAGAAACAAAATATTCATGGTATTACTGCTATAGTCAAGACTTTTGCTAAAAAGTGTTTGCAAAGAGGCAGCTTCAGTGGAGCAAAGAACAAAACTAGGACTACCAATCAATGTAAACTTTTAAAGTGTGGGCTGTAATTATCGTAAGACAGTGAAACTTGGTAGATATTCTAATGTGTTAATGCAGAACCAATTTACGCTGGAAACAATTGGTTCCAATTCTGGCCACTAGGTGGCCTGTCACTGTGAATGCACATATAGAAATGTTTCCACATGTAATGGGTTAGGAATGGGACGTGGGCAGAAAAGATAACAAACAAGTGGGAAATGCATGATGTGGATTTTATTTTTAGCCACTGCTTACATGATCTGTTTGATATGAGCACCACGGACATTGATGAGATGCTCTACAATGGCAGATTTGCAGCTGATGGTCAAAATTGGAACTAATTTTTTTTCAGCGTAAATTGCTTCTGCATTAACACATTGGAATATCTACCAAGTTTCACTGACATATGATAATTACAGCTCCCACTTTAATTATAACTGCCTGGTACTTTCACTCTGTGTTCCCTACATGTTTACGCATGGAGAACACTAGAAGCAGCATGAAATCAAGATAGTGTGTTATTGAAACTATGAAACACATTTGACGAAAGGTATGGATGGCCGTACCAAGGTTTTTAGTATATTCTATGAATGCAATGATATCAAGAAAGGATCTTGGGTGACCATGTTCAAAGTAAACATAATTCTCAACAGAAAATTGTATTTTTAATCTTGATAATGCTACTGGAAATGAAATAAAAGGTCTACCACAGTCTCAAGCCACTGAGGTCTGCAATGGAACAATAATTAAGTGCCTGTTCTCCCCTCCTGTGTCTTTCAAAGAATTTCAATTGTTTCTTTAAGTAGAATAGTGTAAAATCTAATCAGCAATTTGGATTTGTATGCATCAATCCATCATGATTTAGGCTGTCTGAAATACTAAACAGTAGTCCTAATTATGTGGATCCCATATTATTGTGTCCAGCTTCCCTATTTCTTACCAAGATGAGGCAGCAGCACATACATGTGTAAAAAAATCTAGAATGTCTATTTCAGATTCAGCCCCTCAACCTGTTCATTCATTGTGTAATACGGCCTTAATTCATTCTATTAACTTATCATTCTCTTACAGGAATAAAACAGATAACAGTAAAAAGTAAATAGTATTCATACAATATTATAAGAAACATGTATATATAACCTTGATATCTATGTAGTGCCATGAGGAATGGGTAATCCTGAAAAGTTAAAGCTTCTTCGCTTGAAATACGTTCTGATCCCTCCCTACATACAACAACAGGTGATGATACAAGTGTTTGTCAATTACAGCATTGTTATAAGAGCACGGAAAATTGACTTCGTCTACTTGTACTTTGCATTTATGACAATCTAAATTATTCTGCAATTCTTGCAGTCTGTTTTTGTGGTGTTTTCACTTGACTTCTTTTGTATTCTCTGCCTCAATGTTTAAAGATAGAGAATGTGTAAATGTTCATACATAAATGCTAATATTGCATACAGAATTTCAGTAAATGAAGTTCTGATGACAATGTGGCACGAGATTTTATCTCAATTGCTTTTATGTAAATGCATGATTTTATGAATTTAATTTCTCTGCCAGAATTCATCCCAGTCTCAAAGACTTTCCATAGTGCTTTTATCTCATATTTTCTCATTTTAGTAATAACAAGCTAGTTCACAATGATGCAGATACTTGCAGGATTTTCTTTAACTTGGGATGGTTCTGTCTTCGAGTATTAATATCTGAAATAATGAAATAAATGTTGAGTACTGACTAACTCACAGCCATTAACAAAACCACCACATACTATATCAACATTTATTCCAAACAGGCTTATTATCACTGACATCAGTTTTTAATATTCCAAGAATTAAAAGACCAAGAACAGCTGCCTAAGCACTGAAATTTAGTTCACACAAATCATACCCACATAACTGAAATAATGTATTTAACAGAACATAATTGTAGATTACAGACAAGTCAATTACAGTAAACATACATATATTTGTATATTTTCGCACTACTCAATTTGAAGGATATTTATACACTTTGACATATCACAGTTTCAGCCTCATTTCTTAATAGAATAAAAATTTTCAAAAGGACAAGCCTTTATACAAAATCATAATGGATAGTGAAGCAAACATAGATAGTTACTCTGTGTGTGTCAGAGACGAGAAAGGGGGGGGGGGGGGGAGTTGTAGTTGGAGTGAATCGTAGCTAGTGCATTAGGAGAATGAAATAGTGGCAGTGGTGGTGTGTAAAGAAAAGAGAATTAATTTCAATAAAATGTACAAGTAAAACTATTTCAATATTTAATAATCAAGTTGTTGAAACTAACTGTATACAATACTTTTTTCAGAAACCTATATAGGCACAAAGTTCTATAGCAAGTAACAAAGCAGTAAACTTAACAAATTTACTTCTATTAAAAAAAACTTGCCATTCATTTTTGCCATTGCCTTTAATTTGCTGTAACTTCTTGTGGAAGTATACACATATTAGCTGAAATATTGTTTTGCAGCAATATTATTCCAGCTTTTCTGTCTGTCATACTGGGTAAGACAGATCCAAATAGGATATATAAACTTTTATAACCAGATTTTTCTCTCTCTCTAGAAGTAGACCTGTATCTCACTTTCATGTTCAGTGATTCAACATCACTATTTTCATACATTTAACACAACTCCAGTTGTGTCAAAAGTTTAGTAGCACATATTACCACTGCGCTCCATAAGAAGCTATTTTCATTTAATACAATAAATACTTTTAATTACACTCCATAACTCTAAATGAAGTTTATCTTGGACATTTGGTATTGACAATATTCTTGTTATAATTACATATTAATCACTACATGGAATTTCAGAAACTTTTACATCAAGTTCTTTTCCTTCTTGCCAGTGTTCAGTGTAGTTATTCTTCACCTACGTCAGGTGTTATATTCAAGGATATTTGGAGGACTTACAATAAAACTGTTCTCTCTCACTTTAATCAATTGCCTCAGTCAATGTTATTTGTAAACTAGCTACACAGTATAACAATGATTAGCACCAATAACAGTAGTTAAACTGATTTGTACAGCATTACATAATATGTGTAAAGCATAGGTAAATAGGAGGATTTGTTCCATGAAATTTCAGGTGAACTGCTGGATGTTGTTAACTTCCAGCTATGATAAACACACACAGTGCCAAAATATTGTGGCAGAAATTATTATCTTCTGGCAGTTTGCCTGAAGTTTTAGGAACCACTATATATGCCAGGAAAGTTTTAAATGTCACGGAACAGTATGTTATGAGACACGAGAGGATGAGTTATACACTAGAAAGTCACACATTAAAACCCAAAACAATAAAGGTATATAAACCAGATCACACACATCATGCATATTTTATCTTGGCACATGAATTTCTTGGTTTAGAATTGGTAGAAATCTCAGGACTTCAACTCAATAGTGTCCGTGTCCATCCACTGCCAACTTTGGTGATCAAACAATATAATGTGTGGTAGTACTGTAGTCCTTGCCAAATGCCATGTTTTATTCCCTTCTACTATGTGTGCTGGATGTGTGATAAGCAGTTTCTGCTCCATTGTGGGTAGTATCTACAACTGCTCATCACTGTCCAGAGAGAGTAGATATTTACTACAGAGTACTAGTATGATGCCTAGCCTGTTTGCTCCATCGATATCATTCCTTTCACAGTGGTATGCTCCATCGACATCGTTCTTTTGCAGTAGCAATCCACTTACAGGAAGAGCCTTGTCACCTATGTTCCTCAAACATCCCTCTAAAATCAATCAAGTTAAAGTGTGTGCATGTTAATGACTCTTCAACATAGCAGTAGTCTTGGTTGTAAATACTTAAACTTTCAACTTCTACACTGAATGAAGCAATCCCAGTGACGACAAATAATAAAACAAAGGTACCACTAGAAGAAACAAATCAGCGCAGGGATAATCACCAGGCCACTGTCAGAAAAGTGTAATATTTAAACAATAATTCATGTTTACTATTTCAATAGTAATACTGATTGCATGCCATTAAATGACAGCTGCTTGTTATTCACTTAGAAATAATATTTGCAGAATGTAAAAATGTTATGCATTTATAGGTGAAAAATAAATTCAGATTTTTTTTTTTGAGCATAGCGAAGAAAGATTAATGTTAGCTGTACCTCCCCCTTGTGGCCATACACACTCAAGTGTCCCTGTGTGACAGGCAAGGCAATACCTGGAGAGAGAGAGAGAGAGAGAGAGAGAGAGAGAGAGAGAGAGAGAGACGGGAGGGGGGGGGGGGAGGGGGGAGTAGAGATTGCTTTAGTATCACGTTTTTAATTGATGACTGTTTAGACTTGGACAATATAAACCAGATAGTGGGACTAAAACGTCAACTGACTTGGTACACTTCCTGACATGACCAAAAAAATAAATAGTATTCCTTAGCAGGATTTAAATACAAATTAGGTTGTTCCTTAGATGAACACATCTTACCTATAAGACAATCTTTGTAATTTTCTACAAAGATTCATGGAATTTTGTGATTAGACTGAGAAATGTGCATTAGCTAAATGATAAATGAGTTTACTTTTTGGCAGAATGGAGGTGCAACCACTTGTAAAGACTAAAATTTATGCTAAAACACATTAATTTTTCCCACAGGAAATTTTATTAATTATATACAAGTACAAAAGTAGGTGTGTGTGTGTGTGTGTGTGTGTGTGTGTGTGTGTGTGTGTGTGTGTGTGTGTTTTCGAGACCTGCTCCTAAACTACAGTACAGATTTCAGCCAAATTTGGTACACATATTGATTATTGTCTGGGAAGAAGTACTGCAAGAACCACCTACATCCCAAAGGTGATGGGGTGTGGATGAAAAAGTTGGTAACCCAACATCCAGCCTGCTCAGCACAACAGCCGTGTTATGGGATTGTATTGGGATGCATTAAAGGGATCTTCTGAGTGGATGGGCATGGCTGAGCAGAGTATGCAGAGGGGGAGATGGACAGACGGAGAGGTCAGAGAAAGGGGAAGGATGGGGTGGGCAGAGAGGGTAGGAGGATGGGATGGACGGGAAGGGGGAGGAGGGGATGGGCAGGTAGGGGGAGGAGGGGATGGGCAAAGTGGGGAAGAGCAGATAGACAAGTACGAGGAGGAGGGGATGGACAAAGTGGAGGAGGGGGGGATTGACAGGCAGGGGGAGGAGGGGGTAGACAAAGTGGAGAAGGAGGGGATGGACAAAGTGGGGGAGGATGGGGTGAACAGAGAGATGGGATGGAGAGCATGAGGGAAGGAGGGGATGGTGAGGGGAAGAGGGCAGAAGGGAGGGAAGGGGATGGGGAGGAGGAGGAGGAGGAGGAGGAGGAGGAGGAGGAGATGAACAGAGAGAGCATGAGGGAAGGAGGGGATGGTGAGGGGAAGAGGGCAGAAGGGAGGGAAGGGGAGGGGGAGTAGGAGATGAACAGAGAGAGGGAGAGGGGAACGGGGACTAGAAGGAAGGGGGAGGAGATTGACAGAGACAGGGAAATGATGAAATGATGGGATGGACAGAGACAGTAGATGGAGAGAGAGAGAGAGAGAGAGAGAGAGAGAGAGAGAGAGAGAGAGAGAGGAGGAGGAGGAGGGGATGGGGAGAGTCAATAGATGGACAGAGAGATGGGAAGGAGCAGAGAGGGGGAGTATGAGACACATGCAGGAGGCAGGTGGAGAGAGGTAGTGGGCAGCTGGAGAAGAAAGAGGGAGAGGAAAATATGGACAGAGATATGATGAGGAGGATATGGACAGTGAGATGGGGGAGAAGGTTATTGATAGAGAAAAGGGAGAGGAGGACATGTGAGCAATACACAAGTAAGTGTCAAGTGCACACATGGGCAAAGTTGCATATAAAAGGCTACTTAAAGAACAATAAAAATTAAAATTTTAATAAACTTTTTTGGAACAGTGATCAAAAAAATTTAAATTTTTTTTTTTCTTTTTAAAATTCAGTCTTGATTGCACTACATATGCTACAAGAACATAGGTGACCAGTTTCAGTCATATCACATGACCATCATCAGACCTGTAATTTAATTTAGAAAGTAATAGAAACCTTACTAGATTAACAATAAAATATGACAAAAAGCTTATAAGGATAAAATACAGTAAGACTTGTTATACCCATAGCATCCTTCGAAGATGGTAGGTGGAGCACTCTTCTCAGCTGCTGTGATGTCAACTGGTGCCATCAAGTGATGGGCATATGCTTAAATACAAAGATGCTCTGCCTACCTCTTCTCCCTCTATCTCACGTCAACCAATCTGTGTAGAATGGGTTCACATAATCGTCTAAACATAAAAAAAAAAAACAAAGTACAATAATAACAAAAAATAGTTATGTATAAAATTTCTCTTTACAACCATGGAACTACTTAAATATTGTAAATAATATCAATTAAAAGCTTTAAAATAACTGTACAGACGATGTATACTCAGTGTGCTCTTCTATGGGCTGAGATGGCACTACCACAATGGTTTCAAAGTCAATGTAGTTAATACGTTTTTGATTGTCATGTTCAACTGTAAATTGTAGTTTTGGATGTACAGAGTTCAATTTTGTAGTAAACCTATCGATTTTATCTTTTGGACCAGTTTCATGACATTTTAAAAAGTGTATGTAATATGATAGCACTCTGCAGCTAATCATTCCACTATTATATACATCACCAGTGGCAAATAAACTTAATATAAGACAGACACACTGACTATCATAGGTGTATACTTGCAGTCGAGTCACAACTCACATATCGATATGATGCCGCATTGCCAAAGACCTTCACAACATCATTGACTTTGAAACCATTGTGATAGTGCCATCTTAGCCCATAGAGGGCACACTGAGTATACATCATCTGTACAGTTATTTTAAAGCTTTTAATTGATATTATTTACAATATTTAAGTAGTTCCATGGTTGTAAAGAGAAATTTTATACATAACTATTTTTATGTTATTATTGTACTTTTTTTATGTTTTGACGATTATGTGAACCTGTTTTACACCAATTGGTTGATGTGAGGTGGAGGGAGAAGAGGTAGGCGGAGCATCTTCGTATTTAAGCATATGCCCGTCACTTGCTGGCACCAGTTGACATCACAGCAGCTGAGAAGAGTGCTCCACCTACCATCTTCGAAGGATGCTATGGGTATAACAAGTCTTACTGTATTTTATCCTTATAAGCATTTTGTCATATTTTATTGTTAATCTAGTAAGGTTTCTATTACTTTCTAAATTAAATAACAGGTCTGATGATGGTCATGTGATATGACCGAAACTGGTCACCTATGTTATTGCAGCATAGGTGGTGCGATCGAGACTGAATTTTAAAACGAAAATTTTTTTAAAAATTAAAATGTATTCTGAGAGCAGTACTGTGCAGTTTTAACTAGCTGAAGAGAAATTAGTGGGTGCTAAATTTATATTTCATACATTCTGGAGTACCTGCAACCAGAATATATCTGTAGCAGTAATGCAACCACAAACAAAAAATGTTGGACACTAGTGTAAAACAGAAACAATCAAGTTTCTGCACACCCATTTTTTCTTACTGAATATGCTTAATTTAATGGCTGACAGTGAAATGAAGTCGACAGTCCAAAATATGACCCGTGCTACAAGACTGTATAGTGATTTATTTTTTCTTCATCTAGAGTACTTTGCACTATAGAGCACAACAGAAAAATAATTCCAAAGCAAAAGAAACTAATAATTTTTTTATATTATTCCACCAAACAAACATTATAAAATTGAGGTGAATGTAATGTTCTTGCCAATAAATCGCACCAAGACTAACCACATAAGACTAAAATGACATACAGTGGGAACCATAACTGTCAGCTCCCCCTTTTTACTATGGTAAAGAGAAAGGAGAGGGGGAGAGAGAGAGGGGGGGGGAGGGGGAGGGGGAGGGGGAGAGAGAGAGGGGGGGGGGGGAGAGAATCTCAGAATCTACATACTGTATGAGTGGATGGGAGAGAAGGGACTGTGATAGGAAAGGAAGGGGGCAATATCATTTTGCAAATGAAACTGCTTGAAAAGAACACTAAGTCAAAACCAGTTCACACACAACTGAAAAATGTCTATCTTATTTGTTGGGAATGAAAATGGCTACTTTGTGGCACATACAGGAACAAAATATCCATGTAAATCATACAAATCAATGTAAAGAAATAGTACCTAAATGAAACCAAAAAGATCCATGAGTACAAGAGAAGTGAGCTCATGTTCATTCTTTAAGTCTTTGAAAGGTTTTATTTGGTATCCTTTAAGCCTTTTGATCCTCATCTTGATTCTACTTTTATCATTCCCTATGAGTCCAACATCAATCTGAATTTTAACCCTTTCAAAACAGCTTCAAAAAGTCAAAATAAAATTTACATTGGGTTGGCACTTAAAAGGCATTTTTCAAAATTTTCGGTAATATTTCTTGGGTTCCAGTACTTTTTAACAGTTAATAAACCTCATTTTGTCCACTGTGATCTCTTATGTGGGCACAGGAAAACCAATACATCCACTGTTTATCCAAGGCTTCTAATTTGGTATGTAGGTTTTCAACTCCTGTGTCATAATTTATAGTTTTCCCAATAAACTATTACTTTTTGCACAGCTATTGCAGCATTAAGATACACAGTTAATTTTGACATTTGCCAATTGGAAAATAAATCCATTAATGTTTGTTTGACAGTAAATGTAGACTGTGAAAAATAGTCGCTAATACATGTATAAGGCTATCTTCTAAGTGCTAGATTGTAAAACAAATGGTTTTTAATATATTTACCTGCTTGTTTTTGTAATGTGTGCTGATGTGGCATTGACTATAAACAAAATAAACATAATTATAGCTAATGGACTTTTCCAGCAGTGATGATGAACCCATCAGTTAGATTCACACGATTGAATTTTTTAACAAATGAAAGACAACACAGCACTACATAAGAAATTATAGCCAACTAGTGAGATGGCTGTGTGTATATAACTGATACTGTAAATCTCTTTTGAGATTGCTTAAATAATGTTAACTGCCTGAACAGCAGTAAATAATCAATGGAAAATTTCAACCAAACAATTGACATGAGAGAGAGAGAGAGAGAGAAAGCTGCCTATAAAGCAACTAAAAGAAGTCAACAGCAAAATTACGTTTGTGTGATATGTCAAATTTGAATAAACAATACTGTTGTCAATATACACAACACACATTCCTCCTTGGAAATAACATCTCAAAAATATGAAACATAGCTACAAATTTACAATGATCACATTTGTTTTACAAAACCAATGAATTTCCTTCCTTCTTTATATGATTTTGTTTATTGTTATTATTATTAATACAGTAGTAGTTGTTGTTGCACCTCCCGCTGCAGAACTGCAGTAATATTTAAGTCTACAATTCTCACTACATCTAGCATTGTAACCTGATACCTACAAATGCTCAAAAAGGAACTCTGGAGACAGAAACACAGTCCTCACAAACTACTGGAAAAGGTATTATCAGATTGAACAAATGTACGGAACATAATGATCAGTAACATGGGAGAACACAAAACAAAAAGTATTGCAAACCAACAACAATGACAACAGAGAGAGAGAGAGAGAGAGAGAGAGAGAGAGAGAGAGAGAGAGAGAGAGAACGCAGGAGGAGGAGGGGGGCAGGGAGAGGGAGGGGGGTCTTCAGAAACTATATCAATATTACGGTCTGTCTGTCACTAACAACACAAACAAGAAAAGCACCACACCATAAAATTATATGAAAATGTATAGATCAGAAATGAAAAAGCAGCCATGTCACAAAAGCATGCACAAAGTTACTTTCTGCAATAAACCATCAAGAAATACCATGTTAAGGATATTAACAGTTATAAGTAACTTTCAAAATATTTGTTTCCTTAACAACAACTATGATTAACCCACCAATATTGTTCAACTATCCATTTAATTAATTCTGCTGAGTCCACAGCACCTTGCAACATTTTTTTCTGTGTTACATTATTAAACAGTCTTCTGACATAGCAAGTACCAATAAATACATCAAATATGTACAATGCAATACTCAAACTTTCTTAATAGCCTCATGAAAGACTTATAAAAATAAGCATTTCTTACAACACTGCCACAAAATATATTCACACGTTTACCAACATCTGCTGGTTTTTTTGTACCTCAGGTACCACTATCACAAACATTATTACAATTTGATGCCAACATCACAGAGTAATGCAGCAGCAAATAATTACATTCGATCTGCGTTGCTTCACTTCTAACAACACAATGTTATACACAATTAGGAATCGACCACAATGCACTAGTATGACAGAGTTGGTCTCACATCCAAATCAGTGTTACTATTTTTCAGGTGTTCCCGAAATTGCTGAAGCTCAGCTGGAGAGATTCCTTGCCAACTTTCTAGTTCAGACAAAACCCTGAGATTATCACAGTGGTTCATTAACAAATTTACAGTATGCATACTCAAATTATCACTATACAAAATTTTTAATTCTTCAAGTTTTTGCATTGGGTTGACTGCCAGAACTTTAGCCATTGTGTCATCACCAATACCAGTAGAGGAACCTAACTGTATATACTTAATGTTGAAACAACTAGATAATAAAAATTCAAGATGTACAAGTGCACAGTCTACAACACACATTATGTATTCCAAATACTGGAAAGGTTTAACTGAAAGTGTCTTCATTGATACAGATGTATGCTCTAGAAAATCACAGTTATAAAAAACTAATTTTTTTAAGTTTGGGCAAAACTGGCTAATGTATATAAGTGCATTTAGATCAATTTCTTCTACATGTTCAAGGTGCAACCAAGTCAGATTTTGTCCTTTGACTTCCAACAAAAGCTTGACATGGTCAGTATAAAAATCACAAGACATAAGTTTCAGTTCTCTTAAATCATTTAGAGCTGCAAGTACTGTAAGGTCACTAATTCTTTCATCATGGTAAATGGAAACATGTCTGACACAAGGACACATCTCTATAAGTAAATTTAAATGATAGGTTGTCACATCTCGGCTCTGGAAAATATGTAATCCCAGTGGATGAGAATATGTGCTGGAAAACCGTAAATGTTCAAGAATGGTGCCAAATTCATCACAGCGCCCAAGATCTCTTAAGTTTTTTAAACCCACTAACAATTCAGCATAGCCTTCAATAGATACAGAAGTTCGATATAACAGTAACTGCCTCAAATCCTGGCAATTCAATAAAGATGGTATACTGCGATCAGTTACAGAGCGTGATGAAGTAACATCTAAGATGCGTAACCTACTACAGTTGTTTGCTACAATTGATATAATATGATCAGTACAGTCAAAACAAAGACAAAGTGATACTAAATTTTTCATTGCTGTGATGCCCTGTATAACCGTCTTTTCAAAGTCAGAAGTTTTCCAGCCTCCAGAACCAGATCCAAGATTCAATGTTTCAAGGCCAGTCATCTTCTCTAATGTTTGATACAAAACATGTCTCATAATTTTTGGCCACACTGAGATATTCATTTCACGTAGATGATAGTTGACTGCAACTTCTGTTAACTTAACAACTATATTCATTTTATTGAGAAAGAGCCACATGGGTTGATCCTGGCTATAAGAATCTTTTGTTTCTTTTATTAATTCACTGACTGATGTTAAAATATGAGTAGCCATTTTATCAAACAGAGATCTAGGAACACTTGAGTATAATAGTTCATTCAGCCATTGGAAGGTGTTCTGCAAATACTCAGGACGTTGAGTTGGCATTTCATGTGAAATAGGTGATCCTGGAGATATCATGATGCGGCCTATGTGTGCCACAAACTGACCAACAGCTGCAAGACTCAATCTTTCTAAAGATAAGGGCTGTTTTTTCTTAGGCATTGTTACAAACAGAATGCACTTGTCAAGCACTGAACTGCAAAGAAAATAATTATATTTAGAATTTTAAACAATGTCTATAAATTAGTGCATCATAATATTTTTCATAAAAGAGTACAATTATTTAAAACATAAACAAAAAATCCTATTCAGGAAGCTTATTAAATACATTACCTTATCAGCACTGCTTTAAGTTGATGCAGTAATGCTATTTAAAGTTATAAACAAATTTAATATTTGTGGCAGGAATATTAACTGGTTCAAAACTTATAAACACGTATATACAGCCTCAGGTTCTAATTTTAAAGTTCAAAGAAAGCAATTAACTGGTTCACATATGCGGATCAGAACATAATGTCATGATCTAATAGACTGCTTTGTTTAAATACAATTTATGACAAGTGGTTTAACTGGTCTCACTGATGCTTGAAGCAGCAATGGAAGAAATCTTGGATACATTTTTTGCTGCTACATCACTTGAGAAGAATAAATGGGCTGACAGATGCTGAAGACACAGCTAACAAGGAGTGACTGAATAAATGGGAAATTGAAATTAAAAGTGTGTGTTACAGGATGGTGTGAGGGAGAGTGCATAAGAAGAGGGTGAGTGAATGAGACATGAAGGGGACAAAAAATGGAAAATGAGGAATTCAAATGCACATTTGACTGACACAGGATCAAATGTAAAACAAGTAGCAGACCAGTCTTATTGCATAATGCCACAATATTAGCACACATTCTTTCCACAGACAATGGACCATTATGTAATTGCTAGAGTCTTTATACATCTCATGTTTCATCACCAATTGTCGGTCTTTTTAACATGTGCAGCTGTTCAGATGATAGTGCACATTTAACACCTACTTTGTGGTGGCTTGTAGACATCATTACTGTACAAGCAACTGTAGGTACCAAAAAAGCTGTTCCACCTGTAAAGATCATCTAACAAGATGATATTTTGCTGAAACTTATCCCACCAGATTGAAACTAGCAACACCACCATTTGTTCTACATAAATAGCCTTATTAAAAATGACTACTACTTGTTTTTACTTCTTATAATAATTAACCTGTATTTTAATAAAATGTAACCATGAGAAAATGAACACATACCTGGATAGGTAGATATAAACCAATAACAACTGAAATATCCGACAAATGCGAACACATGTGCACTCTCTCTCTCTCTCTCTCTCTCTCTCTCTCTCTCTCTCTCTCTCTAGCAAGAATTAACTTGGTCACGTGACTAGGTACACCATGCTCCAGTTCAAAGTAGTGCATGTTGTTTGCCTTACAGTGGAAACATGAAAAATTATCATGGAATATCCTTTTTCAGGCAGCCACAGTGACTTGCTGCTAACAAAAATTTATTGGTGATGATAAGAAGAAAGCAGTGACAGTGCACACAGAAATGTTAATGCTGGGTAATTATGGTAGGAGGGGCACCATGAGGAGATGAGTGGAATTCTTGTATTCACCACAAAGAAAAACAGCAAAGTGCAGACAATAAATATGCCACTGACAATATGGATAAATGTGTTATTAGGAAGCAACTTCTGTGATATTACAAACAATAGACGGAAATACCAACTTTGTGAAAACCCCATGGCTTATGTCGCAAGGAAATGGATGTCAAAACCTGCAAACAAACTCTGACAAGGTGGGGCCACAGCATCAGTGATGGGCATCAGAGAATGGATTGAATGCCAATGTGGTTTAAGTTCATAGCTATTTCAACCTAAATCCGTTCAACTCAGTGGGCCTTCATTAAGGCTATACCATCCTCAGAAAAGAAACAAATTGCGTATACTTACCAGCCATTAAAATGGCCTAAGTTTTTAAGACAGTACTACCTTACAATGTGAAGGTGACAGGCTACTGTGCTGATGGGCACTAGTTGTTTCATGCCCCACTAGCAGATAATGAGTTGGATGCAGATGAACTGGCATGAGAATCATAGTGGAATAATAGTGCAGAACACTGCCACAGAGGACATGTGCTAAGTGTTGCAAGGTAGACCATCCAATCCAGGCGTTTACCTGTCAGTGGCAATAGGCCTGTCCGGGCAGTTGTTATGTGAACATCATCTGCTTTTGCCTCACACTGTACTCTGTTTTTGCTGCGCTCAGTTACTCAGTCACAATGGCCATGTTGTGTTTGCTCTAGGCTCATCTCTACACAGCGTTCAGACGTCCTTCTGCTCCGCAGATTCACCCTCTGCTCAAATTATTCTTGGAACCGAGAGTTCTATGAAACCCGAAATAGAAAGCGAAAAGAATAGCAAGTCATAGAACATATATCGGAATGACGCAGTAGACATCATAGGATGGGGAGTATTCACCGGCATCAAGAAAAATATTGTGTCTATCGAGGTCAGAACCAAGTCTGACTGTGAAGTTATCTTGATGCAATTAGCAACTCAAGTTAATTACTGGATGTCATTACCAGCCACCCAAGTCCATTGTAACATTTGTAGAATCATTCAACGGAAGTCTATGTTCAGTAGCATGGACATACCTGATCATGCAATATTAGTCAGAGATGACTTTAACCTGCCGAGTATAGACTGGGACACTGTGGATTGATTGCATGTGGTATGGACAGTCTTCTGAAGTATTTTTGAACACATTTTGCAGAAGTTTCCTTGAACAACTACTTAGACAACCCACACACACTGAAATATTTTAGACCTAGTAGCTACAAACAGGCCTGACCTTATTAATAGTGTCAGTGTATAGACAGGGAATAGTGAACAAGACATCATTATAGTGACAATGGTTACTCAAGTTAACACAACAATCAAAAAGACTGCAGCAGTATTTCTGCTAAAACAAGCTGATATGCAGTTTTTGGCATCCCATTTAGACAACGAATGGACATCACTGAGTTCCAACATGACTGATATAGAGGAATTATGAACAAAGTTGAAACTGATTGTAAATCACGCTCTGGAGACTTATGTGTAATAAAGGATAAGAACCTCTGTGATTTAATAACAAAATTCAGAAAATGCTGAGGATTCAAATTGTTGCACTTTTGATTCAAAAAAGAATGTGCAAATGTTGACAGGCAAAATTTAGCAGAAATTCATGCATCAGTAAGAAGATCAATACACAAGGCTCACAACAACTTCCACTGTCATACCTTTATGAAAGTTCTTGCCAAGAACTCAAGCAACTTCAGTGCATACATAAAATCACAAAGTGGGTCAAAGGCTTCTATCCCATCACTCATCAACCAGCCTGAGTTGGCAATATATCACACCAAAAGGAAACCTAAAGTTTGAAATTCACACTTAAGAAAACATTCATGCAGGATGGTGATACAAATATACTGTCATTTGACTGCCACCCAGACTCCCACATGGAGGCCACAGAAACAGGCATCCCTGCTGTCGAGAAGCAATTGAAAGAGTTGAAAACAAATAAGTTGCAAGGTCCGGGTGGAATCCCTATTTGGTTTTACAGAAAGTCTGTCCCTTACTTAGCCTGCATTTATCACAAATCTCTCACCCAGCGCAAAGTTCCAAACAACTGGAATAAAAATGCATGGTACTCCTTATACATAACAGAGCAGTCCCACATAATTACATACCATTATCCTTAACATTGGTCTGCTGCAGAATTCTTGAAAATATTCTGAGTTAGAATGTAATAAATTTCCTTGAGACAGAAAAGCTTCTGTCCACGAATCAGCATGGACTTAGAAAGCGTCACTCGTGGAAACTCAGACTGCCCTTCTCTCATATGATATCCTGAGAACAATGGATGAAGGGCAACAGGTAGATTCCATGTTTTGGAATTCTGGAAAATGACTGACACGGGGCCCTGCTGCAGACTGTTAGCAAAGATATGAGCATATGGAATAGGTCCTCATAAATGTGAGTGGCTCAAAGACTTCTTAAGTAATAGAAACCAGTACATTGCCCTCGATAGTGAGCGTCCATCAGAAACAAGTACCATTAGGAGTGCCCCAGAGAAGTGTTGTAGGACCATTCTTCTTCTCTATATACATAAATGATATGATGGACAGGGTGAGCAACAGTTTTGGGCTGTTTGCTGATGGTGCTGTGATGTACAGGATGGTGTCATCATTGAGTGGCTAGGAGGATGCAGGATGACATAGACAAACTTTCTAGTAGGTGTTATGAACGGCAGCTTGTTCTAAATGTAGTTAATGGGAATGAGTAGGAAAAACAATCATGTTATGTTTGAATACAGTATTAACGTAGTTTGAATACAATATTACTGTATTAGTAATGTACTGCATGACACAGCCACATTAATCAATATTTAGGTGTAATCTTGCAAAGCAGTATGGAATGGAATGAGCACATAGGCAGTAGTAGGGAAGACAAGTGGTTGCCTCATTTCATTGGGAGAATTTTAAAAAATTCTAACTCATTGAGTATTGTTTGAATGTTTGAGACCCCCACCAGGTTGGATTAAAGGAAACCATTGATGTGATTCACAGGCGTGCTGCTAGATTTGTTACAGTTGGTTCGATCAGCAGGCAAGTATTATGGAGATGCTTCATGAACTCAAATGGGAATAGCTGGAGTGAAGACTATGATCTTTTGCAAGGCACTCTTAAGGAAATTTAGAGAATGGGACTGAATGCAGAATGATTCTACTGTCAGTAATGTACATTTCACATAAGGATCACAAACATAAGACATAAGAAAAATTAGGCCTTGTGTGGAGGCTTATATGATCTATTAGTGGGTGGAACTGGAAAGGAAATGACTAGCAGTGATACATAGTGCCCTCTGCTATGCACCATATGGCGGCCTGTGGAGTATGTACACTGATCAGCCACAAAATTATGAGCACCAACCTATTTTCATATAATCCCGTCCAGGTGACAGCATCATCATCTGGTGAGCAATGACTGCTAGTCAAACATATTGCACGGTGCATGTATCAGTGAGTGTGCTGTCTGTGGGTAGAATGGGGAATCTACCTGCAATCTATCTGCATTTGACAGGTTCAGATGTGATGGCCCAGAGGCTCGGAACAAGGGTTTCGCAAATGGTATGACTTGTCAAGTGTTCAATGAGTGTTTTCAACACATAGCGAAACCAAGATGAAACCACGTCCACACGTTGCAGGGTTTGGCGGCCATACCTCATTACAGAAGTCAGACGTCGTAGGCTGTGCAGACTGGTAAATCAGGACAGATGGCAAACTGTGGTGGAACTAACATCAGACTTTAATGCTGAGCAGATTACAAGTGTGTCTTAACACACAGTACACTGAACACTCCTAACAATGGACCTTTGCAGCCAACAACCCATGCATGCGCCAATGTTAACACCACAACATAGACAACTATGACTGAAATGGACATATGACCATCAGCACTGGACCTTGGTGCAGAGATAGAGCACATTGCTTGGTGTGATTATTCCTGAGACCTCCTTCATCACGCTGATGGAAGGGCACAAATGCATCATCTTCCAGGGAACAGGAACACCTATACTGTGGAACAGAGACAAGCTGGCAGCAGCTCCATCGGACTCTGGGGAACATTCACTTGGGCATCCATGGGTCTGATGGAGCTTGTGCAAGGCACCATGATGGCAAATAAGCATTGCACACTGGTTGCAGAACATGTACTCCCCTTCATGACAATCATTTTTCCCACACTTTCAAAAAGATAAAGCATCATGTCACAAGAACAGGAGTGTGAAGGAGTGGTTCAAGGAACACAGTGGTGTGTTCCAATTGATGTGCTGACCACACCCCCCTCCCCCCCAACTTCCCAGATCTGAACCCGATAAAACACATCTGGGATGCAATTGAAAATCACGTCTGAGCTCATCGCCCTCACCCACCTCCCTCTCCAGGATGTAAGGGAATTTGGTGACATTGTGTGTAGGGGGGAGAGGGGGGAGAGAGGGGGGGGGGGGGTGCACCCATGTGCCAACTCCCCCCCCCCCCCCCCAGCAATGTACCAAGGTCTTATTGCTTCCACACCATGACACTTTGCCACTGTTTTTCCCTGCATAAGGTGGGCATACCAGCTATTAGGTAGATGGTCATAATGTTCAGGTTGATCAGTGTATGTAGATGCTCTGCTTCTTCTTCCTGGGTTCAGCTCCCCAAGCTTTTAGTGGGGCAACCATCAGAAAGTATAGTATCATTCTGTGCCGTCAGTGACGGTACTATGTCGTTGACATGCCTGTGCAGATACTACAGTCATGACATAGCACTTTCTTACACTTTTAACACTTTTCTTTTCCAGTGTGAGATTGTAGCCACCATGGACCCAGCATGTTTGCTCCTCCAGGAGCAGCAATAAAAACTGCAGTATGAGTAGAGATTGAACAGAATGTGGAACTGATCTATATGCAGGCTGCCCTGCTGGCAAGCAAGGCACCTGCTGAGAAGCCTCCTGCTTCACTGCCCTTGACACCATTTGCCAATTTTGATCAGTCTATAGAAATTGGGAGCATTACCTAAGGTTGTTCTTGCTGCACTGAAAGGTAAACTATATCATCGATCCATCTCCTAGGGCTGCCTTGTTAATGCCCAGCAGTTTGAGACTGTACACAATCAAGCAAAATTCGAAGCCCTCTATCAAACCTGAGGAACTTAACTTTGAGGATATATGTCAGTTGCTCACGCAGTACTTCGATCATCAAACCCATGAGGTGGCAGCACAGTTACAGTTTAACCATGGTGGCAGTACAGTTATCATTTAACTAGCACCACAAGTGTCCCAGAGTTACAAATAGCAAGGATAACTGATCTGCAGGGCTCTCATACAACTATAAGTTCGAGTATTCCCAATGTCCCACCTCATATTTGGACTTGCTAATTAGGGATGTGATTGTCCTGACCCAATAATCCAAATTAGGACACTGGCACTATTTGACCCATCTTTAGCCTAAATCACCAAGATTGTGGAATCACATGAACACATACAGTAGTGGCAAAGGACACTGTCTAACAACTGGCAACTGGCAAAGTAAGATGTGCATGACAAACATTACTCAGTGCCCTATGGGGTGAGGCAGGCAGCCCTGCCTTCTGCTGAGCCACCATATGTTGATGCCATTGATGAGTTGAGCGCAGTGACATCATGGTGCTGCCTTTTTTGGCCCACAATGGTATCGACAGGTTTGAGACAAGTCACACAAGGTGTATATGTGGACAAGGAAAAAAAAATTCTGGATTTTTCCCCAGATTTCCTGGTTAAAGTACACTTTCTCCCAGACCAAAACACACTTTCCCCATGTTAAATAAAAGGATACTTTCCCTTGGATCTGAAAAACTTATCAATCCTTTGAAGGGTTAAGATTTCATGCACTGGCTTGAAATTCCCAGTACATTAGTAAACCACCACGAGCGGGGAAAAAAAAGTTATATGCTGCCACAAGGACGCTGCATATTTTCATATTACAAAAGTATAAATTCAAATTCCACCAAACTCGGCAAGTTAGTTTCCGAAGCATTGAAATCGAGTTTGCAATGTGCTTTTGTCAGTCAATCATAACCCATGCCATTTGATCTCGCCAGCCACTGAAAGCAGATATTCGGAGCATAGAACATGTGATATAGTCAGTCAACAGCAACAGAACTGTTAAATAGCGCAAACACACTAGTAGGGAAAATTAATGGTTTAAATTAATATACAATTGTGGCTGCAAGGGAAGCTACGCTTTCACGTATAATACTGGTCTCGAAGATCAATTAGCCATCAGAAAAGCTAAGGTTTCACGTATAAATTGGTCTTATTTTTTTTACGAGTGTTATAATGCAAGAGCATCAGAATTTCGTAAACCATTCTAAAATACCCAATTCAGTTTAAAGTGTACATTTGTATGTCCAGATTCACAATGAAAAAGGCCCCAACCTGAAATTAAGCTTTTCAGTAAGGTTTTTGGGATGTAAATTTTCTTGGATTATCATTACTGCATTATCTCGAGTTTGGTTCTTTATTATCGTGGTGTCGAATGAAATAAAGACTTGCACCTGGCTGCCCAACTTCCCCGAATAGGGGTCTCCCGGCCAACGATGCCATACGCTCATTACATTTTATCGATAGTGCCATACGTGCCAGAAGATAAAAAAGTGCACTTGAAATCCAGCAAACAGTTGAAACTAGCCAATAGTATGGAATGAAACACTTCGTTTCAAATAAATTGACTGCCTCAGTGGAAAAGATTAATAACAACCAAATTTCTTTAGCAAACCAACAAAAATAACTTCACCGTTCTGCAAGGTGATTAATGCTTGACTGTTAAAAACCTGGAATTAAAATAAAACCAAAAACCTGAAACGAATAACGTATTTTAGCCTTGCATAATTATGTGATCTATTTTATCTATGAATCTGCAAAATCTATGAATTGATGGCTCCAAGCCACAGAAATCAGTTTTGTTTCCATTTGACACGAGATCTGTAAATGAAGAGGAAACAACAAAATAACTAAATGTAAACACTGTGTCCCAAAAAAATTTTCTGCGTAGCATCTGGCTGCTTGCTACAGCCACACTTCCAAGTAGCCAAAAGCAGGAGAACGTGCTGTTCTACGTGACTGGCATATTCTCTAACGAAGCTAACATAAACAACTGTGAAGTCACGCTCATCGCAAGCAGTTTGCTGTTATGAAGTATTGCATAGTCTTTCGTCCTAATGCCTTTAACATGTTTTGTTGTTGGCACATGTTTGCGTGTGCAGTTTGTTTTGTTGTAAATGTTGCATTTCCTTTGCAACTTCGGTTTTACTTAATTTTTTTCTCCCGTTTATGTTTTATTGCTGCAATATAATTCTGCAGTAGTGAGGTAGAGTAATATTCTTTGTTAGACTATCAGTTGTTAGCAATAAAAATTACAAAACTTTCATGGAAAACTAATACTCTGAAAAATTCCCGGAGTTCTAAAAGATTCCCATGTTTTTCCCAGTTTTCTCCTGGATGAAAAAATTCCCCAGTTTCTCCTGGATCGTCCGGTTGTACTGTGGCATATACACCCTGTCACAGCATAGTAATCCCTGTTCACAGCATTTTTTGGGTTCTCAGCATCACTCTCCCACTGTACTTGATTTTCCTCAATGGGAAAGTCAGCAGACATGCCCAAATTGTCAGGTGGTGCACATTCAATGGAACTGCCCACATGTAGATGCCATGTGTGGGGTACGTCATAATGTTGGCCATTTGACAATGGTTTGTGACAGTGAGCCTCGGGATGGTCATCAGAGGCCTCAGTGTTTTCCTTTGAATCGGAGGCTGTTTCTGATGCCCCACAAGCAGCGCATCAGTGTATTCTGCTTACATTGGTAGTGGATGGGTGGCCAATTGAGTTCGAGGTAGACAAAAGAACGATGGACAATCTAATTAACTTAGATATGTACAGTCTCTTAGGCTGCCCTGTGACACAATGGCCACTACATCATTGTGTCTCATAGTAAACAAGCATATCCCTTTGAGAGGGCAATTCTCAACCTCTTATCAGCATTCGGAATGGCAAGTTACACTGTTAGTGGTTAATTCACCAGTATTTTTGGGTTAGACAGCATTTCTGTTTTTAGTTTCTAGACTGCTGACAACGTACAGTCAATGTCTCAACAGTTCCCTTGTAACACTTGGACTCTCTTTTCTATGGCTGTACAACCATCTGTTTGAGAATACCCTGGGTCAAGTCGAAAATTCTGAAGCACACGTCTCTCAAATTGTACACAATACTTAAATTTTCTGGCCCTACCCCATTCCCTTCATCATGCATGACTAGGTCAGGGTCAATCAGAAGTCAGATGTTGTCGTGTGCCTCTGCAGTGATGTTAAAAAGACTGTCCTCAGGGAATGTGTCACGGACTCATATGCAATTTTCCCACCAGAGGAATTGTTGGTGAAATTGTCATGGGGCCAGTATTTTTCATGCATCAACTTGCATGACATTGGTTAATGGGTACAGTTCAGTGGAATTTTCGCATGGGCACCAGCTATGGTGTCTTTTGGATTTGCTGCACCCTGAGTCGTATGCCCCAGACCATCGAAGCCCACTGCAATTTTCTTGCTGGCCTGTCATTTGGGGCCAGTCTTCGATCGGCACTGGGTGTCATGATGGGTTGCACAGGTCAGCATTTGCTGGTAGTGGATGTCTATCAGGAGCAGCAATGCAATCAGTTGCGTCCGCGACCTATTGGACCCTCAGTGCTGCCGTCCATGAGCATGCCAGGTGATGGGTTCAGCATGGCATTCTTCTGATGCAAGATTCCCTGTTGCCACAGTGCGTTTATTCACTGCCATCCTCACTATGATATCTACAAACCTACTTTGACTGCAAAACCGGATGTGGACAGGGATACCTCCCATGACTCCCATGGAATCTGATCTGCTGCCTTCCTTCCCCCACTCACCAGTGGATGAGGCCTCACCCATGGCAATTCATGTAGACAAACTGTTACCCCAGCCTGCTCTACAGTGGAGCCAGTGTGTCAGCATTGTTCCCTACAATGGTCGATCTGCTGCCAGAAAATCTCACACACACTCCTGTTTCATGCTGGAGGTCACGGCACAGACCTGGCCATTTTTTGGCTCTATGTGGCCTTTTCAGTATGGGATTTTAGTATCCAGGACAGCAGATAATGCAGATGAACTAATCTGGGTACTGCAGTGGACTTGCGCAGAACCTGCCACAGATGGAGTCTGCAAGGGTTTGCATGGGTAGAACCACTGACCCAGTTGCTGGTGACAATATACATGGCCCAGCAGTTCTTACACATACATCAGCTATTCTGCCTCGTGCTGTGCTCTCTTTTCCACACACACAGTTACTCAGTCACTCATGCTGGTCACATGGTGTTTGCTCTGTACTCATCTACCTGGTGTTTGGATACACTGCCCCAGTACATCGACTCTAATGTGGTTGAGTTCTATTCTCTCTTCCTAGGTTCAGCTCTCTTGGCTTGTAATCGAGGCTCTATCGGCTAGTACAGTGTGGTCAGGAACAGTCTGAAAAGCTTTAAGTGTGTTACAGTGTAGGTTGTACTGAGAAAAAGTTGTTAAGAAAAAAATGTGTATGTTGCGCCACTTCCAAGTTAATTAACATTGAACTTAACCAAACAGTCTCCTTCACAAGCAAATCCAAGAGTAGGTTGTAATATCTCTTTATATTCGATGAATTATTCTGATACAATTCTACCCTTGAATGACGTTTACTAATTTTCTATCTTCATACTCGCAGAATCCATGCGCAATATAGTTTCATACAATAGCTATGCCATGAGCGCATAATTATTCTTTGTAGTACTCTCTCTGGTGGTTGTTAGAAAGAAAAGAAAGGGAGCTTCCGAGTTTGTCTTCGTGCCGATTAGCATGAGCTTGGTTTGGAAGAAATGTAATTTGATTATTGAGATTTATCACAGAAGATAACTGATACGAACTGTACGATTAAAAAGGATATATATATATATTGCTCCTTCAAAAAAAGGTGTGTATGTGACATTTGGGAATTAATGATATTTATCGATATATTGCGTAGTTGTTAATCAGAAGGGACTTCCGAAAGACTGGATACGAGCCTGCATTTAATAATCCAAGAGCTCCATTACTTCTTCGGAAAGTTAAACTTCATCAAAGCCAAATATTCGCTTGATCTGAGGTTTCCGACTGATTATACAACGCTCCCAAAATTACGAGGCATTTTATTTGTACAGATTAGCAGACTGCCGCAAAGCACGAGCCTGCAGAGAAGAAGAATCATCGCCTGATTTCATTCTAACAAGTAAAATTTCAGAATCATTTTGAGTGACTGAGCTATGACTGTGTTTCCTATCATGAATGATTGATTGCTCGAACGAATTGAAAGCTACAGAATTACGTAGATAAGGAGGAAAAATTACAGTGGCTACCGTGACAGGACTCTCTTGGACTGTTATATAATATATGTATTTTTTTGTTTCATGAAAACCAACGAGAACGAGAGGTAACTAATCTGAAGAGAGATTCGGTGCCCATAGTAAAAGATTGCTGGTACCAAGAAACGATTTCAACTATTGGACAACACCGAGACTACAGAACAAGGCCAGAGAAATCTAATTTTTTTATCATGTAGTTAAAATAGTTTGAAATCAATTTAGAAAGAACTTTTTTCCAGATAGTAGTTAGATTGTAGAACTGTATATTGTGTGATTTTCGTATCTGGACATTGAACTTTATACCATCTGTGAAGTAATTTGAAAGTTAAGTGTGTCTACGACAGTAAATTTGAAATTGTATTTAGTGACTAGAACCTGATATTGACAGTTATTTAATGGTATTGACTAGAGCGGCATTTAAAATGTCATTGAATCAGCAACAAGACGTGCAACAGCCTTCAGCTGTTTGCGCAGAAGCAGATGCCACGGATAGCAATTCTGAGACTGTTGTGGCTAGCGGTAGCAATATAAATAATCCCGCTGGTTCAGAAAACATTCATACAACAGCTGATCAGAGTGTTGTTGACACATTAGTTGTTATTATGCAACAGTTGTCTCTATTAGCCAAAGGCCAAGCGGAGGTAAAACGAGACTTATCCGTTATACAAAATGAACTCCAAAATCAATTAGCCGAAAATCAAACACAATTACAAAATCAGTTAAGAGCAACCTTTACCGAATTAGATCAGAGATTAAATACCCAGACACAAGAAATAAAAGAACAGGCAGTAAGGACCGAACAGAATCTTATTGCTCAAATTGAGCAAGTCCACCAACAATGCCAAGAAAACAATAGTAAATTAAAAGCGGAACTAACCGAATATGTATCCGTCAAAATTGACACGATACAAAAACAAGTAGAACTGTTTCCTCAAGTAATACGAGCTCAAGAGGACATACAGTGTTCCGTAGCTATGATACCAGAAATTATAGAATCCCAAGATAATCTAAACAAGCAATTTGACGAAGTGAAGGAAAAACAGAAGACAGTGGAACATAGAATGAATGTACTTGCGGGAAAGTTTTCAAAAATGACATTAGAGCGGCAAAATTTTCCTTCGGAAACGATAGAAGAAACTGTGAAAGTAGCTTTACAGTCAATTTCGGAGAGTTCCGAGGCGAATTTT
This sequence comes from Schistocerca cancellata, assembly GCF_023864275.1. Classification (NCBI taxonomy): domain Eukaryota; kingdom Metazoa; phylum Arthropoda; class Insecta; order Orthoptera; family Acrididae; genus Schistocerca; species Schistocerca cancellata. The sequence goes on along the minus strand of NC_064627.1, from coordinate 702,069,441 downwards.
TTCAACAAAGGGTTAAAGGAAGTTCGTGAACAACTTGGCGAAGAATTCTCGCGTTGGAAAGAAAATATTGAAAGATCACTAAATCGCTCGCAGGAGGATTTAGAAACACCGAGAAGTAGGAAACAAAACTCTCAATCTGCGCGTGACATTCAGTCCACGTCAAGATCCGATGTAGACAGAACTGGAACGTCACAAGTTAGATTCGATATAACGGAGAGCCACAGGGAAAAGTACGAACAGGATGATTTTTGGAATCGTAGTACCGTTGAGGAAAAGATGATTAAACAGAGACAATTTCAAATCTTTAACCCTGACAAAAAGAATGTTCATCCTGTAGTCTTTATTCGAAATTTCAGAGGTCTATTTCCACGATCTTGGACAGAATGGCAAAAGATTAGTTTTGTATCTGGATATATACAAGGATCAGGAGCATTGTGGGCATCCGAACAAACATCTTCTTGTAAATGTTACAAAGAATTTGAGCAGGCTTTTCTAGCAAAATATTGGTCTGCTGGAATACAAGAAAGACTTAGGCAGGAAGTATTATATCCTGAGCCTTTCTCATTTTCTAGAGGATCTCTAAAGAGATATTTTGAGAAATACATTAATAAATCTTTGTATTGGGATGTACCGATTCCTCTGCCGGATATACTTAGAATACTCAAGTCCAGACTACCCACCAGTATAAGGAATCAGCTGTTATATATAAATGATAAGGATATAGACTCATTTATGGCTACGCTTGATCGTATTGATATAATTGAGGAGGACAATAAAAGGGCAAGAGGAATGTCATATCAAAGAAGAGCAAATAGAAACGAATCCGAGCTGCAACTCGAGTGGGAATGGCAGTAATGGTAGCAGTAACAATAATCATAACCAACTACACTCTCCAAGGAGACTTAGCAATGGACAAAATGCAAACAATAATTATTACCATAATGGAAACTTTAATAATGGTGCAGCGAGGGGCTATTTTAGGAACAATAGGAATTTTAATCGATATAATCCATTGTATGGCAACACAGGACAGTTCTACCAACACCAGCAGAACAACAACAATAATTACACGAATCAAGCAAGACAATATAGACCGAATTCACCACAACAACCGATAATCACTGAAGTAGCTGAAGAGACAAATACCAATCGGACCAACAGTCAGTCAAACTAAACATGACCGCATCGTGCCCCGGAGGAGCGGTCAGGGGATCTGTTAGGGGCGAAACAGTAAAATTACAATTGTTAAGATATAATGATGGTGAGCTGTTGACTGAAGAGTTAACAAAGGATTTAATAACGTGTCATAATGACAGATCGAGTGTTCCGGTATCGGAAGTATTTGTTGAAATAGAGGAAGTTCTAACGAATGTGATATTAGACACCGCCGCTTCTGCCAATGTCATCTCAGGTGCTCTTTTTCGGAGAATTATTAGGAAGAAGAAGGTACCAATTTTTCCAGTACAGAATTGCAAAATCATCGGAGCTGTTGGAGCACGCTCTCCCAATGTCAAAATACAAACACAATTAGAGATGAAAATGGGAAATGTAGCAATAAAATGCACGTTCCTTGTAGTGGAGAAGTTATTAGTGGACTGTGTTCTTGGTATTGGGAGTATGCAGGAGTACGATTGTCAGATTGATTTTTTGGAAGGAATAGTTAAATTTAGATTAAATGGAGAAGAGATAGCACTGGATTTAAATAGAAAGGAGACGGTGCATGAGAAATATTGTCGCGGTGCCATAATTCAATTAATTGAAACTACAAACGGTCGTTGGAAGGAGCTTTCAAAGGATTTGATACAACAGGAGGACTTTAACCAAACAACAATGATAAAAGCTAGTGAATCAAATCAGCTTACTGGAGAACAAAGGCAGCAGATTCAATATTTGTTAGAAGCATATGAAGAGATTTTTGATGAGAAACCAGGAATTATTAAAGGGTATATTTGTCACCTACAAGTGAAGCCACATCAGACTTACTGTTACACGCACTATCCGATCCCCTGGTGTTTAAAACAATCCGTTCAAAGGGAGATAAATAGAATGTTAGAATGGAACTTGATTGAGCCATCAACTAGTCCATATTGTTCTCCGCTCTTAGTAGTTCCAAAACCTGGAGGCAACGGAAGAAAAGTATGAAGACCAGAATTTAAAATGGGAGGAAAAGATTCGACTCGCACTTGTTAATTTAACTAAAAAGGCAATACAACGGAAATTGACATATGATAAACGGATTCACCGGATTCAGACGTTTCATCTTGGAGAAAAGGTTTTATTGAGGCGACACATCCATTCCTCGAAACTGATGAAGAACATAAAGAAATGGAATCTTATTTATACCGGACCATATGTTATTGTAAATATACCAAATCCTGGATCATACTTGTTGGCATATCCCGAATCGAAAAGAATAAAGGGATTATTCCCGCATAATGATATTAAGAAATTTTTTGAAGGATCGTAGATCTGTGATACCAAATATGGAGAAGAATTTAGAGTGGAATTTGACTATGAGTCGAATGTGTATATAAATATCAAGAAGTTTATGTTGTCTAGAAGTTAAGAGACAGTGAGATTACTCCTGTGATAGGTTAAGAGACAGTGAGATTGCTCTTGTGATAGGTTAAGAGACAGTGAGATTACTCCTGTGGTAGGTTAAGAGACAGTGAGACTGCTCCTGTGATAGGTTAAGAGACAGTGAGATTGCTCCTGTGATAGGTTAAGAGACAGTGAGATTACTCCTGTGATAGGTTAAGAGACAGTGAGATTACTCCTGTGATAGGTTAAGAGACAGTGAGATTGCTCCTGTGACAGGTTAAGAGACAGTGAGATTACTCCTGTGATAGGTTAAGAGACAGTGAGATTACTCCTGTGATAGTTTAGCACAAAAATTTTAAGATAGGTAGAAGAATTTGTTAATTACTAGTGTTTGTAAGTGTGGACTATGAGCAGAAGCCACAGTGAAAGTGCATCTATATTTCCTCAAGACACGGCACTTATGTGAGAATTGCGTGTGAAACTTGAACAGTGTGGGATATGTAGGTAAATACGCTGTGTGTATGATGTGCGCTGTTCGCGCAAGATACCAAATGAACTGTGAAATGAAGCAACAGTCGATAATGTCACTGTTGCAAACAATTGAAGAAACTCTCTGGTTGCGCGAGAGAAAATTATTATAATTTTTAGATTTTTCATTATGCCTTCTTTACCAGGAGAATTAATTTAATTAACATTTTAAGAATAGCAGTTTGTGTGTTTCATATTATGGACATAATTCTTGAAGTTTATTTCCATAAATGTTGATGAGAGGATGAAGAAGATTCTGCGAGTGGATGATTTGCTGAATGAACATACGTCATCATTAATGATATTTATTTGCAAGTGGATCTATATATCAATTAATTATAAGAATAATGAATATTTTTCAAATTATTCCTTTTGCGGAGTCAGTGTCATATGCCTATGTTTAAAATTTTTCATCAGGTGTAAACTTAAATTTTATCCATAATTTCGTAATTGACAGCAAACCTCGGACAGATACAATGCTCTACTTCCACCTGCACTATAACAAAACGAAGATTAGATTTAAAATTTTTTTGAGAGGAATACATTCGATATGAGCTACAACAAAATTTAAATGCCCACAGACTATTTGGCAATATTTTGGACAATCAGCAGATGTAATTGGTATTGAGGACTACAAAAAAATTTGCAATTGTCAGGACTGATGGATGTTCCACTCTAGTACAGATGGAAGAATATAAGAATCCACTCCGATTTTGAGTTCAACGATAAAATATGGACTTCGTTGCCTTAATCCACTCTCTTCCAGGGATTTATTCAGTCAGAACCTTTTCTTATTCCACTTTAAACCTGTTTCATGTTCACGTCCCTGACCATCTGTTCCCGAGATCATCTTCCTGTTTCTATGGCACATTACCAGCTTCTATCCTGTATCATAAGCCATCGCCTGTCCTCCGTGCCGCCTCCACCAAACGCTGTACGTCGCCTACCCGGTGTCCGTTTACTAATTTTCTATCTTCATACTCGCAGAATCCATGCGCAATATAGTCTCATACAATAGCTATGCCATGAGCGCATAATTATTCTTTGTAGTACTCTCTCTGGTGGTTGTTAGAAAGAAAAGAAAGGGAGCTTCCGAGTTTGTCTTCGTGCCGATTAGCATGAGCTTGGTTTGGAAGAAATGTAATTTGATTATTGAGATTTATCACAGAAGATAACTGATACGAACTGTACGATTAAAAACGAAACATATATATTGTGCTCCTTCAAAAAAAGGTGTGTATGTGACATTTGGGAATTAATGATATTTATCGATATACTGCGTAGTTGTTAATCAGAAGGGACTTCCGAAAGACTGGATACGAGCCTGCATTTAATAATCCAAGAGCTCCATTACTTCTTCGGAAGGTTAAACTTCATCAAAGCCAAATATTCGCTTGATCTGAGGTTTCCGACTGATTATACAACGCTCCCAAAATTACGAGGCATTTTATTTGTACAGATTAGCAGACTGCCGCAAAGCACGAGCCTGCAGAGAAGAAGAATCATCGCCTGATTTCATTCTAACAAGTAAAATTTCAGAATCATTTTGAGTGACTGAGCTATGACTGTGTTTCCTATCATGAATGATTGATTGCTCGAACGAATTGAAAGCTACAGAATTACGTAGATAAGGAGGAAAAATTACAAGGTCAAAGACGGAGTTGCCAAACATAATCTTTGTTTGGTTTTCTAAAAGTGAACAAGAGGGCGATACAAAAATTGGTTGTGGGATGGTAGTAAGGATCAAACCCAAGCCAGAGGCTGAACAGTCCCTGCACCATTAGGACAACCGACACGAACTGTATCTGGCAGACTGCTTGAATTTTCATGAGCAACGCCCTCAATGGCTGACCTCAATACTAAGTAACTTGGAAATGGTGCAACAAATCATTTTTTTCTTACCAATTATTTTTCAGCATGATGTACTCTGAGACACTCTTACAAGCCTTTTGGATTCTGTCTGACCACCCTGTACAGTAATATTCTGTGCTGATAGTGGTGGTACCACAGCATTACCACGTCTGTGCAGATACAAAAGGTTGGATACCAATCATTAGCGAATTTTGTTATTCTTGCTTTATTTTCACTTTCGATAATGGCCTTCCTTACAATTGTTACACAACAGATGACTAAGAGGGAAAATACAACAGATTCCATATTAAATATGAAGTAAGAGCATACAAATTTATTTATTACATTACGATTTGTAATTTCTAGAGTTACATTCATGATAGACACAATGGAAACATAAACTGTTCTTCCACAATGAATATTGTATGAAGAACGTCTTGCCATACTGGCATTTAAATCCTATATATTTAAGGGGCAGCTTGTATCAACAACATTCTGTAATATTACTTTTACAGGTATTGACTCTGAAGCCATAAATTAGTCTCTAATCTAAATTCAGCAGTATCCTCCCTTCTTTTGTGTTGTATACAACAACACACTTCAATAATGACAAAAATGAAATTGTCATATGACCTGTACCGAACTCATGACCCCCAAATGTGCCAGTTCAATGCCATTCACACTAGGTTATCCAACCATTACAAAAAAATCAGCACAATTTTAATAGATGGTAAGGTTATTCATCTCTACCACTTTCCTATGGTGCTACCTCGTGTTCATACGCCCACCACGATGAAAGGCTTTGGTGTGAGGTACTTTGCACCTTAAACTACATCACCATTGTGTCCGTTCTCCAATCCGCGTCGTACATTCTCCACTTGTGAGAAAAACAGTTCCATCTATAAAATTTATGTCAAACTGGACAACTGAGGTAGGAGAGCACCACACGACATTTTAATTTCCACTACCCTGAATAAAGACTTGATGGCATCCATTACAAAATAAATGCATTTGCATTCCAGACAGCAAAATAGAGTGACATGCCATAGAGGAATGCTGTGTTAAGAGGCATGGCACTGCACTTTGGCACACTGAATACCAAATAACATGCTTTATATTTCCTCAAACATAAATGTTTTATATATCAAACTCTTCAGAAAGAGCTGCACGACAAAATGAACATATTTTTGAAAAAATTGTTTTTTTTTTTTAAATTTTCAACATCCTATCTCACAGGCTCAAGGGGGAGGGGGTCCCCAGTATCAAGTTTTTGCCCTGGTTTGGAACTATCATAGATCCAGGGCTGAGTACTGACACTTCAGGAGGGACATCTTGAGCTGTGATGTAGAGTCCCCGTATTCTACACAGAACACACACGTAATATTACATTTCATTTAGTTCGCTGACACTTGAAAACTATTCCATGTACAAAGATACAGTTAGCCTCAGTGCTTCTGGAAGTGCTGCACTATGTTTTCAGTTAAGTTTTATTAATAGTGATTTTCATTTCCTCAAAATTTAAACTCTGTCGGAGGTCTCTAATGAGACATACTTTAAGTTACATTTGACATATGATGTTGCATGCATCTCAATAGTTGCCCGTTTGGTTTTACCGAGAAAAACAGAGGGCTAGGTTTATAATTAGCCTGTTATTACATTTTCTGATCAAGCTTTCTACTTATTTGCAACATAACAAAAAATGTGCCTCTTAATTGAGGTCAGGATGCTTATCTTATTAACTGGAAAGAAAGGAGGAGATTAGTGTTTAATGTCCTGTCGACAACAAGGCATTAGAGACAGAGCACAAGCTCGGATTAGGAAAGTGTAGGGAAGGAAATTGGTCGTGCCCTTTCAAAGGAATTATCCTGGCATTTGCCTGAAGCGATTTAGGGAAATAGCGGAAAACCTAAGTCAGGATGGGAGGAGGTGAGTTTGAACTGTTGTCCTCCCAAATGCAAGTCCAGTGTGCTAACCATTGCATCACCTCGCCCGATGGAAAGAAAGAAGAATAGTAATAACAAAATACATTATGCTCAGAATTCCAATAATTATAATGCAGCAAGAGGGATTTCTTTTGTGAGATTGACAAGGGAATAATTCAATCTGACGTGTCAAAACATATCCTGAAATTTTTCATACACGAAGAAGACTCTGAAAGAAATGCAATGTCAAAATTTTAGCTGCTAAGCCAAATTGCAAATGCCTCTTTTTTTAAAATTAACATTACTCATTTTTGTTGCACAAGAAGCTACTTATAACAGCAATCTGTGCAATCCTTCCTGCCTAGTGTGCGAGTTGGTGAATTAGCAAATGCAGCTATGACAGAATAACGTAGCACAAAGTCCAACGTGCACACATGTGGATATTAGGCACTTATGCCACGTCAAAAATGTCTCAAATATTAATTTTTTTAATAACTTGCAGTTCAAGTCAACAGAAGTTCATACCAACAGCTAAACTGTTGCTGATGTAATTGTAAACAAATGACTAGCACAGGAAAGTAAATCAAGGCAGTACATAATGTTACACTGCAGATGACTTCCATCAGGGATACAGGGTTGATAGAAGAGATAGAGAAGATCCAACGTAGAGCAGCGCTCTTCGTTACAGAATCATTTAGTAATCGCGAAAGCGTTATGGAGATGATAGATAAACTCCAGTGGAAGACTCTGCAGGAGAGACGCTCAGTAGCTCGATACAGGCTTTTGTTAAAGTTTCGAGAACGTACCTTCACCGAAGAACAATACAAGACTGGAATAGAAGGGAGAACCGATAGAGGTACTCAAGGTACCCTCCGCCACACAGGTAGCTTGCGGAGTATGGATGTAGATGTAGATGTAGATGTAGATGTAGATCAGTCGGGACTTCAATTTGTTAACATGAATTATTTTATAGCAATTCAGGTAGTACAAATCTTATGATAATTTTTTAATAATATATATTTTACTAACAATGGAACACTTCCTTGTTTATTCCCTGTAACCGTCACAAAAACAAAAAGTGTCTCATTGGATGATGAAAAAATCATTTTCCTTGCAGCAGACACATTCAATAAAAGAAAATCAATGCATTTGGGGACTTCAAAGTAATTGCTAGTTTTATTTAGATAGAATTGGGATTGAGTAAATAAATGGTCATAGCCATGTTCTCCATATTATGCTGCACACAAGGCATGCCTGATCAAATTTATAAAATGTGGTGATGCAAACTGACAATGCACAAATGAATGAAGTTTAACAATACTACTCTGCTGATAAATGTGAAATGACAAAGAGACATTGGGAAATAACATTGTCTGTCAATTTTCTGAAAAATGCTGTAGACTGCCACAAAAATTCCTTTATCGAGAGGATGAATCATAACCCAAGTTTCAGGTTGAGTCCGAATTATATTAAGTCTTCTCATCATCCCCATAAAGACAGAAGTGTTACATCCAGGTCAACAGACCAACAAATTTAATGAATTATTTTCTGCAACAGGTAAGAAGATGTTTCTGAAGCAATAACGAAACTACTTCTCTCCCATTTTCCAGCTTTTACCACACCGATTACAAGATTTTTGCAACCAAACAGTTATTTGTAAATTTTTGGAACTAATTTGCTTTGAGGTTCCTGAAGAAAGATATAAAGCTACAGAAACACTAATCCATTGATACTTATCGCTGGCTCTTTTATATATGAATGTATAATAGCACTGATCACCTGCAAAGCGACTGTCTTTTTTTTTTGCTTGATAAGGTGAAGTGCGGTTTCCACACATTTCTTGGATGAAACCTGACTGACTGACTGACTTGACTTTATACACAGGATTTTGGTGATAACAAGAAGCTTCATCTGCACATCAGCTACAAATTCCTCTATAGTATTACCTATTAAAGACATCTCTTCTATATGTTTACTGGAAATGAACTTTGTAATTTTTTTACTTCCTTTTCCATATAATTTTCGAATTTGTTTAACCAGGTCAAAAAAGAATGGAAATCATTAATGTTCATCTCACTCACAGTTCAGAGGACCCAGTCTCAAAGCTGTCACTCAGTTATGGTGCACTGACTCATGTGCAGTTGCAGGTCTTTCTGACAGATTTTCCTTCAGACTTTTGCCGGTTTAATTTTGATGCATATTTTGCACTTCGAGTAAACCTTTCTTCCACTGATACAATGCACATTTAGATATTATGAAATGAGACCGGCTTTCCACACTGGTAAACTTTAAGCATTTTCTCCCTTCTTCATTTAACCAAACAATTTAAAGCCTTTTGTTTGTCACTGAAAGCTATTACTGTACTTGTTTTCCTTGGGATAGGAAAGTATAATATTTTTGTTACGGATTTTAATGAGCATAACAATTATCATACGAACCACAATTCACAGAATCGACAATTTCCTGTTTCTCTAATATTCCCACAATTTCTAATGAAATGTCAACATCATTCTAATAAATAAAACATATGTAGGTCTTCAAAAGAAGTAAGTGATTTCAACTGCATATCACATTCTTCATATTTCATCTTTGCATGGTTGAAAACCTTAACTGGATTCCACATTACTGGACCCTCTAACCTGCACAAAGACAGATGCTATTAGCAAGCATGCATATATATTTAAAAATATCAGTTTTATCTCCATTGTTAATACCTGACGGTACCCGAATGGCAACTGTTAACTATTATGGATATTAAATGAGTTGCAAATTTGAGTGAATAGCAACAATAGCAACTGTGAACAACTGTGTCAGACAAACTATCAATGTAAACAGAAATTCAATTTACAAATTACAATTGTTTTGTGCTGTGTTTTCTTGCTAGTGCTTTATATCTATTCACCGTCAACCAAGGCTATGCACCAGCTGTGTTGCACATGCACTGCCTGCTACAGCTACGGTAGAGGTGTAAAGATCATTTCCTTGAAAGACTGAGATAAGCTTTGTGGCAGCCTAGTGACTGCATGTCCATATGTTTTTGCCAGATTGCCTATTTCTTATATGCGGAACCATGGTTTATTCACAGATATTAGTCCCACATGTTCCACCTTTTTAAATGTATCACTTACTTCAATGCTCCGGCACATCTCTTTTTCTTTGCTAAGGTGGATGTCTAGTCAACAAAAAGAAAATAGTTAGGAGCATTATAAAGGACAACTGCTGACAGTGTAGTCACCTAATGCCCAAACTGACTCTCTTAACTGACCTCATATGGAAATCCTCTGCCCAAGAGAGTGACAGTGAACATTTCCACTGAAAAACATTTGGCAAACTTGCTTCTGACACTGTTCAGTATCAGAGAAAACAGAACAATTGTAATAAGACATAAAATATTAGCCTCGTAACTTTAAGAAATGAAAACAAAATGTCAGTGACAATGAACAATCCCAAAAGACAGCATGCCTCCTGACAGTGCAGCACAGTGCCAACAGCAAGTGTTGTAGTGGTCGGAGTGGCTCCTTTGGCCACACATGTTGTGGGGTTGGCTAAATTCATGCCACACCTTCCTCACCACCTTCACGCAACCATTACTTCCCTTGTAGCTGTCAATCCTAAAGTAATTTTGAACAGAACATGCAAGCCCCCAGCCAGCTACTGTCCAGTTTCTGTGATGTTTGTCTCATTGAAGTTGAGCAGCTATATATGGCACTTCGAGTACTGGCCTTTCGTGAGGTACCCGACTCCAAATTCCATAGCATGCTGTTGCTTTTGCAATATTTGCTCAGAAACTGATTGTGATCGATGTGCATTCACTGACAGCCCCAATTCCTGCTAGGTCAGAAACTGACTGCCCCTGGTAAGCCATGGCACACAGCTCCAATTCCTGTAGGTTAGGATCATTTTACAACAATTGTTCTTATTCAGTTACATGGCTGCAAGTGGCACTCCATTCCTTCTACACTTATTCGACAATCCGTTTTGATACATCAACAAAATTTATCGGACAACTTCCTTCGTTGTGTTGTCACGGGTACATCCAAACGTGATGGCTCCTTTCTGCCATTCTGTCATGTCTCCACATCAGCCCATCTACTGGACTAATTACAACCAACTGACACATAAACAGCACTTGACTGTCATGAATTACATCAGTGGCAGGTGGTCATATGTCCATCTGGTACCAGTCCTATAACAACTACAGTCGTCCCAAAGCAATAAGTGCACTCGTTTGAGGGGGGTGACTAGTATTTTGCCTAGACAGTATGTTTGCCAATATATGTGACATTGAGGAGCCTGTAATAACTGCATCATATTCTTTCTCCAACTAGGAGTAATTTTAGTACATAATAACTTTAAGATGATTTGTTTTTCAGTACATACTTTTTTGGGAAACTGTGGGTTCTCTTCTATTAGTTTTATTGGTTCTTTGGATAGCATTAACATGTACATACATCCTTGTACAACAGAACAAATACACAAGCCAATCTACATCAAGCCAATAGCTTACAGATATAATTCTTGGTGGCACTAAAAGAATATTGTTTTTTGATCTTATGTAATGTGGAAGCACTATCAATTCTGATGCCTACTGTGAGACATTAAAAAACTGAGATTAATCATTCAAAACCATCAATGCAGTGTTTAACTAGTGGTTATGTGTTTGTTGCATGACATTGCTTGGCCACACAACTATCTAGCATGCAAAAGGATTGTGTCAGTTCAAATGTGACTTTTACCAACATACACAATGCATCACACACTTGGTACAAAGTTATTTCCACCTATTCCTACAAATGAAAAAGTGGCTTGGCCTGCAAAGCTTCGACTATGACAGAACATAAAGGTGTTGTCAAGGCCGACTGTAAGTTAAAGTTGCAGAATTTGATGCAGAGCTACTTTGTTAATTTGCTAAGACAAATGAGAAATGCTCAAATCTGAGTGGTGATTCTGTAAAGAAGTAATACAAAGATATAGTTTGAAGATCTTTCTAATAAATTTATTTGAACTATTCCAGTACTTTATTTACAGCCCTGCGAAGGTTACTTTCCAAGCAGTCCCCACGTTTTGGCAACATACTGAAAGAGAATGCAGTAGGGTTCTATAAGGGTACCAAGACAGAAAAAAATTGAAATAAAAGATGGAAATGGCACCACTGATAACAAAACATTCAAATACAGAAATAGCATACTTTATGTACGGATGATGCAGGTAATAACAGCCTGCTGTTGATCTACAGTGACTGCAAACCACAGGAACAAAACCTGTGTTGTGTACTTCAGGTAGTTTATTGCACAGTTACATATAATATAGGGATATGAGAGGTTGGAAAGAAGAGAGTTATGAGTTAAACAAGGGAAAGTACAGGTTGGAATATCAACAAATTTGGAAATATGAGATGTGATGGGCTCAGTGCTTTAAGAATCTCTTGATACACAGCAGACTGTATAATACATAGTGCACGGTTCAGAAATATGGATAGGATGCTTTTGAGTTTTAGAGAAGTCTGTTTAAGATGGGTATTGAATGTGCTTTTGTTAGAAGGTGTGATTTGAATGATGATGTAAGAAAGCTTGGTGCTTTCAGGAATATTTTCTTTTTGTTATGGAATTTTTTGATGCGTTATTGCCAACAAGCACTGCAACGTCACCTACTTTATTCAAATTTAATTAAGAAAATTTCCTTCATATTGAACTTCTTCATAAATTGGTAATAATTTCATCTTATCTAGCATTTGACACTTTTATTGTTGAAGTTGAGTTTACAAAACGCGTCATCCATTTTTTATCAGAGGTCGCTGCAGTTGGTAACTGGTTGATTTTTTCTTTCTTTTTGTGTGTGTGTGTGTGTGTGTGTGTGTGTGTGTGTGTGTGTGTGTGTGTGTGTGTGCGCGCGCGCGTGCGTGCGCGCGCGCGTGTAAGGGAGGCGGGGGAGGGGGGGGGGTTGGTGGTAGCAGGGGTGAGGGGGGTTGAGGCATAATAGGACATCCCAATCACTAAGTTGCTACATATAATATGTACAATTGATATCCTACTTAGATGAGGTTTTTACAAGGCAATGTAACTTTCATCCCAACGCATTAAATTTCTATCTTTGATACACAAATTAAATGGAAGTCTTTATTAGTATGGGCATCTCAATTTATATGGCCTCTAGAAAAATATAATATTCTTCCCGTTCTAGTATTTATTTATGAAATGTTTAGTAAGAGAGTCAGCTGAGTGTCACGGAGGATAAATTATGTACAAATTTCAAATAAATTAATACAAAATAATCATAATAAGGCCTAATATTTCAGCTTACACACGTCAAAAAGTATAAACTGTTTTTAATATTTATATTAACATGAGTAAACCATGATCGCTTGTATTGAAGTCAGTCAGGTCTGTATCTCTGTCTTTGATAAAGTAAGACTTAAAACAAATTTTGGTAAGCTCATGTAAAGTTCAGTAAGGTAGCAGTGGCTAGTTTATTTGAAATAAGCTATCAACAAAAATGCTCTGTACTGTCCTCAGGTAGCACAGCTGCATCAAATTAACACCACAAACATCAAAAACTTTATTGGAATGTGGTGGAATCACATTGTAAGTATTACTCCTCGGAGAAAAGTGTGGTTCTGCCATCTACAAACAGAATTATATGTCATCAGGAGATATAACAGGTCTCTCAGCAGAACATTGTACGAAAAACTAATTATTTACTTGCAGATTTTTAGTCTTTCTGATCACATTATAAATCTGAGAGTTTTCCTAGATGTTTCCCACATATGTGGACAAACCCTAGCAACCATTTCATCCAACCATTACAAAGAAAGAGTAAGGAATTATTCAACTGATATAAAATTCAGTTACTGATTTAGACAGAAGGGTACATTACAAATCCAATGACTGCAATCACTGGCCAGTTACAGGAGTATCAAATGATTTGGAAAACTAATAAAATCAATTTTTCACTAGAGTCTGAACCAGCTGGTATGCTGCTGGGGTATAGGACTAGCAGATGATAAGGTCAGAATATATCTCAGACCCACCAAGCATATTACTAGAAAGGTCTCAAGATAGCATATAGCATGGACAGATGGGGAAAAAGAAAAGAGCCGTTTGATCCAAACTTGCTTCAAAGCAATGTTGTTTCAGGGGAAGACCACCTTGCCTCACTGTGCTTAAGTGGTATCAGTTCGGAATAGCCAACCTAAATCAGTGCAGCTGTTCCTGTCAGGTTGTCTACACATACTATTTTTTATTGATGGAGGCACACCACCTACATAATAAAACTAACCATGACATGCTCTCCAGCACTCTTATGCATTCTCTCATCTCATCTATTTGGTTTTTTATTGTTCATGAAGATTGGCATGAAAGTCTGCCAACTACTCAGCTAACAACATGTTCTGATCTCCATCACCATATCAGATGTGTACAGAGTACGAAAGTATCCGGTCATGTCACAAGAGGACACACACACAGCTATCACAATTGTCAAAATTAAATGTGTACGCAGTCTACTCTGCAAGCTGAATGTACTGCACATGCGCCAAGACTACTTTGGTAAGAGTGCTGCACATAACACTCTATGCAATGGAATCTCATTTACTCTCATTCTCAACCAATGTCTCCCCTTATTCTTGTGCGGCAGCCTAAAACAGAGTATAAATACGCCAATCCACAATGCCAGATTTTTTGTAGTAACTGCCTATCCTCCACAGAATTATGAATTTATAAGCCAAAAAAATAAAAAAAAGAAGTTCTGATTGGTAAAAAGTGTGGGGAAACTACTCAAAGAAAGGGGGGAGACAGACTGACCAAGAGAGTGAATGAGATTTGGATGCAAAGGACAGCATATGCAGAAACTCATATCAAACTTGCAACATTGTGGTGTAGGCAATTGGTCCACAAAATGGCCTCTGCATAAGTATTTTTGGCAATCACAGCTGCCTTGTACATCCACTTGCAAAGCAACCAGATTTCTACTCTGATTAACTGTCAATGCCATCTAGGGACTTTTCTAATAATATGATCTGTGGGTATCAAAACCATTCTGATCTTACTGTGTAATGATCCTATATTTCAGTAATAATTTAGTTGTTCCTGATTCCCCAAAAAGGTTTTATTTTATAAGGGAAATTTGCATATTAAGTTTTCCAACTCATTTAATGTGCACATAATCAATCATTGGATTTGTAATTTCCCTTTCTGTCTAGCTGTGTGGGTACTTCAGTTTACTATATAAATTCAGTAAAAGCTGGATGAAACAGTTATTAGGGCATCTAGCGAAATTCTCAGGCTTATAACACGATAAATTAAAATTATAATTTATTGAGCATGGGAAGAAATAACATGATTAGTCTCATTTCAAATATAAAGGAAAAGCTAATGAGACCGTGAAATCCATCAGTGTCTCACACCCATCATTAAAAGTGTTTCTGATTTAATCAAAAAACTTTCATCTGACATTAAATATAAAAAGTCAGTTATGTGAAACTGATATAGTTTTGTCACAAAAGTTTTTGATAACTAAGTTTTCTTAAATCCTTCAATTGCAAGCCAGCTCTTAAGGAGTAAGTACAGGTGATAATCAATATAACTGAGATTAGAAATATATGGTGAACTGAAGTTCTGCACTGGATTTTTTTTAGTTTTCTCGATTCAGCAAACAGCATATGTGAACCCATAATAATCATGGGGGGGAAAAAAAATCCTGATTCCAGCATTCCAATTGCTCTGCACAATGCATTGTAATTCTAGAAGAGTTCCACAAAATCACATCTCTTTAAGCTCAGAATAGAGCTCACTTCATTTTTCCCTTTGCGATACATCTCCTTGAGTTGTTTTTAAATCTTTAGTGAACTGTAAATTGTGAATATATGAAATGTCCACACTCAAGAAAGTCACACAAATTACATGTTTCTGTCACTAATGACAAATCACAATTCAAATAATCATCATCTACTTACTTCAGTGACTAAAAATACGTACAGGCACAGTGTCAACCTCTGTCCTGTGCAATCCTTTGTCGGCATTTTTGTTAACAATTATGCAACCTATTTACACAAACCTACCTTATTTGTCATAAGTCTACATTCTGTTTCCCTATAAACTTTTGCAATGTAACAGAAATCTCTCAACTCAAAATGAGTGCGTCTGTGAAATACATCAATCATTCACAGCTCCTCACTCATTGTGTGCATTTAAATTTTCAAAATCTAAACACTGATCTGCATTTACCACTGGCAGATATTTATTTTTGTACACATGAAAATAAGTAGGAGACTGAAGATAACCTGAAAATATACTGGCCTACACATCAGTTGAAGCCTTTTATCGTGTGAGAATTAGTCAGAGTTGGTAGTCACTTTTTAAATCAAATAATTCTTCCTTCTGAAAGGCATATGATATTTTCTCTATATTTAAGTATTTATTACAATTAATTGAATCAAAGGTTAGATTTAGGAAATGGTCAGGGGTTGTATTCGGTCTATGATCGCAAGCAAAATATTAAAATATTAATCTTTTTGTTTTGTATGATAAATTTATAGGCTGTGACACATGTAGATGAAGCAAATGCTACAGCAGAATTGCAGATCATTGTCAAAGACAAATGTGTAATGTAGAGTAATGATGATATTGTGCCTGAAGAATTATTATGCATATTAACTTCAAATAGAGGTTCTTGAATGAAATGATAAGAATGTATTAAAAAAATATTAATACAACTTACTGTATCTATCAGAGTCTCTCTGAAAGAAAGATTGTCTTCCTTCAAGTCCAAGTTGTTGATATGTTCCTTTGTTCAGAGAAAGAATCAACAAGCCATTTGGGGTGACAGCAATAGAATCATCCACATCAATTCGGGTATTGTCACTCAATAAAGTCAGTTCACCTGCAATAATGATGTTATCAGTCTCACACTGCAAATGTAGAATTACTATTCTACTATTACAGCCTAACTATGTATTCTGCACAACCAATATTTATATTTGTCCAACTACTGCACTAGTCAATGAGAAACAAAACTATTGTGATGAACTTACAACATCTGTATCAAAGGAAATTCAGTTGAGAAAACTAGTAAATTATGAGAAAGCAATGAAGGAAACGACAGATTGCTACTTACCGTACAGAAAACACGTAAAGCTGCAGACTGACACAATTAAGACACTTACATAAAGCTTTCACCCAAGGCCTACATCAGGAAAAGAGAAAAGCACACCATCCATACACACAAGCAAGCACACCTTATGCGCACATGACTGCCAACTCCAGCAGCTCAGGTTCCTCAAAGTGAAAGGGTCACTAACGTTGTCAAAGGCTGGAGCATATGAAGACTGTCTTTCAGCTGACTTTCTCTGATGGTAGACATACTTCAATGTACGTTGAGTTACGCAATTGTCATGATTCAGGATTACTGTAAAATGGATCTGTTGTATGTTTGACCTGAGTTCCTCAAATATAGAAGAATCAATTAAGAAAGAATTAACTGAGTATTTCAATACTGCTGAGTAGTGAAGAATTTTCTTTCAGCATCACCCTGCAGGAAGTAGTCCAACATACATGACCGCTGACAGAATAGTTTAACCATGCGAACTTTTAGAACGGTGACCGTAATAATCTGCAAGAATTAGCGCAGATCCAATGTGGATCTTATGCGCCCCCCCCCCCCCCCCCCCCACACACACACACACACACACACACACACACAAGCTATCCAGAGCATATTTCACCCCACAGGTGAAGTAGTATTAATTCTGTCCCTCTGTTGTTTGACCAGGGAAAGAGTAGAATTTAATCAAAAATCTCTGTCTTTATTTATAAACTCATCTGTGCATCAACAGACTGGAATATCAAGGTCACTTGTTAACTTAATATCAACTGATTCCTTAATAACACCATCCCAATAGTCTGAAGTGCATGCTAGACTCTCCATGCTATTATATTCCGTATGATGACCAGCACCAAGGCAATGTTCAGCACTAGGAGATATGCTCGGCTGTTGTTATTGTGGCTGTGATGCTTATGCCCAATACACCAGTCCTCCATACTCCTGATGGTCCGACCAATGTATGAAATGGCACAACTGCAAGGGATACAGTAGACATTGCTGGTATACTCATTGTTATGTACTTTGACACTAAATGCCAAACGCCTACTTTATATTTGCTGCCAAAACGTTACTTGCCTTGTGACAAGCTGAACAGTTTTCAACCTTTCGAAAAATGGAATGAAAATTTGTATTAAAGTTAGTTTTAATTGTGGGTCAAAGTGCAGCACTGCACTGGAAATAGTAAAGTTGTTTTGGCAAATCATCTATAAACACAATAAGTATACACAAAGGGTAAAAAGTTTCCAAGAGGGGTGTACAAATGTTGACAATGACATAAAACAAGCTGTTCTTCTTTGAACTTTTTTGCTGTCTTGCATCAATCTTGTCTGTTACAACTCACACAGAATATGGTGAGTGATGCACAATGACCAGTTTTCGTCCATGGTGCTGGGCGAGTTCATTCATTTGTTCCCAATGGGACACTGATAAGTGTTTTTCCACCTTTCGGCCAGTCAGCAATGACAGAATTGAGGCATGCATCCTGCAATCTTTCTCAAACGATTTTACAGAAACAATTCAGTAAAAAAATAAAATAAAATAAAATTTAAAAAAATCATTTTCACTTTACTTATAGCTTTATATGTTAGGTTCATGATGAGGTGACCATCACTTCGTTAATGGTCACAGTTATTCTGATATTTATGTGAAAGTAAGACAATGTGCGAAATTTGGAAAAGTGTATAATGAAAAACAGAGGTCGCTATGATTTTGCATTTGGTGCATATTACATAATATGTTGTTGTATATGAAACTTAGCTAACATATTGAATTTTTCTTTAGACTTGGGTACATGTATCTATCTGTCACCAATCCTGAGAAAACTAATCTGATGTAGCACACTCATTTGCAAAGACACAATGAAATATCCACAACATTCCTCATATTTCATAAACAGTTTCAGATGTCAAAATGAGATTTTGGCAAATGTTAGCGCACAAGGAGGAGAGTATTTTACCATATTGTTATTACGTAAAACTTCATTATCTATTGTGTTATTCCAAAAACTACAGACTTTTTCGGTGAAAGAATGTAATTTTTAAGGGCTATGGATAGCTGATGAAACAAAAAATGCTATGGGTTTTGGTACAACATATGTGAAGACATTACATGGTTTTTTTTGTACCAAGGATGTGCTTTTTCAAAAGCTACTGACTTTATTTTTCCTCAGTTCCTCACTTAATAAACTTAATAAACCACTGTTTCAGAATTCTCTTGTAACTGTGTCTGCACAACATGTTAGTGTGGTGAGACAGTGCTAACTATGCTGTGTTTTGGCAAAAGAAGCCAATTTTGACATGACAACCAGAGAAATGTGCAGGTTTTACTCAAAATTCACCACTCATGATGTTTCTCTGAAAGTGACCAATGGTTAACAAGACAGGCAAAAATAAATTTCGGCAGAATTTTTTTTAGATACTAATGAAAGCAGAGGTGACAGTAGATCTTCCTGAATGGTCATCATCATGTAAGTGTGGGCATGGAGGGGACCCATTTAATATTTACAAAAAAATGTAAGATAGGCTTCAGCTTAAAATGGGCACAGTGCTCTGAGCAACCCCCCACCACAGCCACTCCCCCCACACTTCCCCAGCCGACTACGGATCTAGCAGCCATGGCATTTTGCATGCACTATAAGGACCCCATATCGCACAGCAATACTCTAGCAAAGGACAGACAAGCTGTGGTGAAACACATTGTTCACCCAGAAAAACATGTTCCACCTCTTCCTCACAATCAGAGGAAAGATGTTCTTGTAAAACACTGTTTAAGTAGATAGTATGTAGATAACTTTAGACTGTGCATGTGCTGGTTTAATGGACATAGAGTCTGAGCGAGACATGTAAGCACAGAACATACATCTGCTGTGAAGGTGTCGCTTACACTTTGGTGTCACAGCTAGGTGGTGTTTTAGAAGGCAGAGAACAAGACGTACTGTCAACAATGACAACACCCAGAAAAATAGTTGAAAGAATTTAAGGAAATGTCATTCTATTGTGTTCTATTCAAAGAGGCAGTTTGGAGATGATGACCTGGTGTACTGCCTACTACAAGACCTGTCCACTCTATGTTTTAACTGTTATATCAGAGCAACAAAGTATAGAAGACTTACTGAAAGATGTTTATGTCATTTAGTAGCTCAAACACTTTGAAGCTCTCTTCCATCCCTCAACTCTCTGCAGACAGACAAGCAGCTGCACAGCAAGAGTTGGTGGCACTGCATCAAGAAAATTCAACAAAGATGACCATATATGAAGACAATTATGGTAAAAAGTATCCAGGATAGCATCAGAGTGAGAGATCATTTTGAAGGCAACACATCTCCTCGCCTTAGCCCAGCTGTAGAACAGTGAAGTTAACATTTCATTTGGGCACCCTAAGTGAGGATGGGGATAAGGGGATGAAGAGAAGGAGTGTTTTATCAAAAATAGGAGACATTTTGGAAAGTGATGGAAGAAAATATGACACTGCCTAGAGCAACTGAGGTAAACAGTGAGGGCTGCACAGGTGAGCACACTCTTTAGTGCTGCCCAAAGTAATTAAAAGAAGAAATAATTTCCACTTGGTGCAAACCAAAAAAAAAAAAAAAAAAAAAAAATTGAATCGCTGCACAAAACTGAATATAAGGAAATAATTGACCATAACAAGTAGGCGAAAAGTAAGACATAGTTGGGTGCTTGACTGAAAACTTCTGGGACACGAGTCAAGGAGCAGTACGTCAATGATATGGAAGAATTCCAAGTGCTGATTTCAAGGCTATGAGTGGAGCAGCGATCTCCAGGAGCGTCTCTACACTGACCAATGCAATGGCAGTGCTGCATCACTTCTCGGTGCACCGACCAGTCAGTTGGCTGCATGATAGTTGCAAAGTAGTTCATCACGATGTCACTTGACCCACAAACAACACATCAGCTGAGCAATGCATCTAGCTGTGTGCCTAATTAGGTGAGCTGTAATCAACCAAACACAAGCTAAAATTATGTTTTCTAGTGATCTGTTTCTGAAGTGGTGTAAGTATATGTATTACTGATTCTTTGTTTTGATATTAAAATACAAGCACAGGTTCCCATGGTCTTGTGAGAACATATTGTGTTGTTATTGCATAGCCACCATAGCATAGCAGTCTGTCAGAAGCACTAAAGAAATTGGACAAACTGTCAAAACTGTTAAAGCCACTAAACAAGAGTTGTCTGTTAGTATGGAAGCCAATAAAGAAGTGTTGTCAACTAGTATTACAAATTTAAAAACGAAAGGGGAGGAGTTAGTTACAAAAGTAGATCCTTCAATTTCAAATAGGTGCTACCTTAGTAAAATTACCTAAGGAGTTACAGCCTGAAATAGAAAAACAATGTGATTTTGTCAGGTAGGAAGTTGTAGAACAGTTTAAAGAGGTATAGAGCAAAATGAAACACATATAGAAACCACCAACTAGGGAGTTCAAAAACATGAAAAGTCAAATCTCAAACACACAAAATCAAGCAGATCATCATCATCGTCATTGTCATCGTCATCGTCATCGTCATTTAAGACTGATTATGCCTTTCAGCATTCAGTCTGGAGCATAGCCCCCCTTCCCTGGTTTGTCAGAGGTGGGACTCCGTCACCTCCAAAGGTCCGAGGCATTTTGCTCTGATTGTTGCCAGCATCATATTTAAAGTACCAGGGAAGCAGGTTGCTAGCCTTACTTGCCCCGAGTCCCATTGGGTTTTACCCCTAACGGCTGAGGGACTAACCGGTGGATTTGGTAGTCTTTGCCGTATGAGCACAAAGGTGACCACGACTCAGAATATGTCCGAGATGCCCAGCCTTATTCCAAAGTAACTGGTATCCCAACTGTCGGGACCACTTACTTGGCCACTCATACGTTGCCCGTGGTTCATGAACTAGGACATGACTACAGGAACCCACAGCAGATGTGTTAGAATATAATAGAGAAGTGGTCGAAGTAACCGGTGATACAAATGCTTCAACTAGTTTGAATGAGCACCTACAGACACTAATTGAATCACAAGTACAAAAGAATGTTGATTCTGCTAGCACTATCACCAATTCTTTGGGTGATATAGTAAAATACCAGAAATAATTTCTACAGTTCAAACTAAATGGTTATCTTACACCCAGCGGTATTTCTGAAGCAATTTAACAAAGTGTTATCCAAAGGTTGTGCAGAAATCTTGAAAATTAATTTTATTGTTAAACATTTACAACAGGAAGCAGTAAATTGGAGATCTAAATGCAGAAATAATTTTAAGATATTATTAAGTCAATTTCAAGTAGCACTGAAGAGAGAATTTATTTGTCCTAGTGAGTATTCTTCAGTATACAATAACTGTAGGGCTATTTAAGAAAATTGCATAAATAATAATGAATATTCGGAGGAGGAATTACGTGCTTCTTGCTGTTTGTGTCAGGGAAATTTGATGATTAGTGCAGATGATAAGATATGTATTGCTTATAAGCATTAATCTAATAAGTATATGGACATTGAGGAATATTTGAATAGAGTATTAAGCTATGAATGTGCTTTGCATTATATGTTCTGTCAATTATCAGTTGAAGGATAAAAGTTTATTAGTAGCGATCCATGTGCCAGTTCAGGCATCCTACATTTAGAGACTTAAAGGATTATTCTCCCAACCTGGAGGAGGTGGTAGTAATTAATCTAGGGACATCACTGATCATTAGGGATGTGATGTCTCTTACATGGGTTGGTACAAAATGGTACAAACTTTATTTATTTGCTACATGTTTGCAATTATATTTAATTATGTTTATTACCTCAGTGATTAGTTTTTATACTTGTCTGAGTGATTGTTAGTCATGCTATCAAAGTGTTTTCCAAACTACTTAAAGTATAATAGATTTACTTGGGCAATGACTGATGCTTTGAATTTTCATTTCTTTACGTGGTGACTTGCCACAAATATGAGATACGAAGTCATGGAAAGTAGCATAGAGTGAAACATCAGCATGCAATTCTTTATCATAAATAAAGACTTAAAACGCTCCTATCTCAACAAATTTGAGAATCTTGTGCTGTTATACATGACAATTTCAAAATAGTAAAAAACAATCACCCTTGAGTAGAAGCAATGAGATAATGATCAAGCCTGGTAAAACAGGACCATTGTCTCGTGGGTATTCTTGATGTACAAAAGAGGGTAATGGTTAAGCAGGTATTCACAAGCAATTTAAACAAATAATCTAAAGAAAGAAATGAATATATTTAAAAGAATGATACCTTCTTCTCAAGTAAGTTGCATTATGTAATAATACCTATCTAATACAAAACTGCCTAATATGATGTTTAATACTGTTAAAACCAAAATAATCAAAAATTGATATAAATGAGACAATTTTATTTTATTGTGTGAATGGAAGGGGATCTCAGTCTCAAGATACCTTAACTTTGATAATAACAACAATTTAACAAAAAGTTAAAGGTCATAAAAGATTGCAATTAGTTAAGAAATTTGTTTCACAAGACATCTTTCATCTTACTGCAAGAATCTTTGGTAAAACAAGTTGTTCATCCAGAGGAACCTGTTCCACCACTTCCTCCAATCAGATGAAAGATGTTCTCATGAAAACATTGTTTAGGTGGTTAGTATGTACAGAACTTTCTATTGTGTGTGCATTGGTTCGAGGGATGTAAAGAGTCGGACTGAGATGCATGAACACAGAATGTCACCAAGGCACAACGCTGATTAAGCATCTCCACCAGCTGTGAAAGGGACACTTATATTTTGGTGGTGGTGGTGGTGGTTAGTGTTTAACGTCCCATCGACAACGAGGTCATTAGAGACGGAGCGCAAGCTCGGGTTAGGGAAGGATGGGGAAGGAAATCGGCCGTGCCCTTTCAATGGAACCATCGCAGCATTTGCCTGAAACGATTTAGGGAAATCACGGAAAACCTAAATCAGGATGGCTGGAGACGGGATTGAACCGTCGTCCTCCCGAATGCGAGTCCAGTGTGCTAACCACTGCGCCACCTCGCTCGGTTTATATTTTGGTGTTGCAACTTTGCAGTGTTTTGGAAGGCAGAGAACAAGAGTGCTGCCAAAAATGGCAACACCTGGAAAAACAGATGAAAAAATGCTTAAGGAAAATGTCATTCTATTCTGTTCTAAAGGCCTATTCGGAGACAATGTTCTGATGTACTGACTAGTAAGAGATCTGTTCACCCTATGTTGTTGTTATATCAGAGCAATAAAGAACAGAAGAGTTACTGAAAGACATTTACATCATTTAGTAGCTCAAATACTTCAATGCTCTCTTCCAGGCCTCAATCATCTGCATATAGAGAAGAACTCACATGGCAAGACTTGATGGCACTGCATAGCAAATCCACTGCATCAAAACAATTCAAGAACAGTGACCTTATAAAAAGATAATTAAGGTAAAGAGTGTCCAGGATAGCATCAGGGTGTCATTGCTTTGAAGGTAACATGTCTCCTGGACTTAGTCCAGCCACAGAACAGCAAAGTTACATTCCAAAGCGCAGCACAAGCAGTCTCTTTAGCAGACATGTTGCACCTTCTAAATGTTCTGCCAATAAAATTGCAGTTTCTGGTTTCCCTTCCCCACAACATTTTTAGTGTGATTGTTCCAATTTAAGTTGTTCGTAATTGTACTTCACAGGTACTTAGTTGAATGGTTAGCCTTTAAATTTGTGTAATTTAACATGTAACCGAACTTTAAGGAATTTCTTTCAGTATTCATGTGGATGAACTTTTTTTTTTTCCTTCATTATTTAGCATGAATTGCTACTTCCAGCACCATAAATGTATATTACCTATACCATTTTGTAACTAGTTTTGAGCTTCTGATGGCTTTAGTAGAAAGATGACAGCATCATCTGCAAACAATCTACATTGGCTCCTCAGATTGTCTCCTAATCCATTTTTACAGATTAGAAGCACCAGATGGCCTATTAACACTTTCTTGGAAAATGTCAGATATCACTTCCATTTTACCTGATGACTTTTGCTATAAACTTTGACCTTTCTGATAGCAAATCATGAATCCAGTCACACAACTGAGACGATACTCCAAAGGTACACAATTTAATAGAACCTGCTTCTGAGAAATTGTTTCAAAAGCCTTTTAGAAATCTAGAAACATGGAATCAATTTGAAATACCTTGTCAATAGCATTCATTATTCCATGAGAATAAAAGGTTAGTTGCGTTTCACAAGAACAATATTTTCTGAACTCGTGCTGACTATGTATCAATAGATCGCTTCCCTGAAGACAACTCATAATGTTTGAACGCAGTTTATGTTCCAAAATCCTACTGCAAATTGACATCAGTGATATGGGGCTGCAATTCATTGGATTCCTCCTACATCCTTTCTTGAGCATCACTGTGATCTGTGCAAGTTTTCAGTTTATAGATTCAGATCTTCCACCTCTAATATTTTTGATGACTAAGAGTGTGTGAAGAGTATGCACAAACTTCCCGCTTCTCTTGTACGAGTCGACTTACTTGCTGTATACAGCCAAAAGGTTAGTTGCGTTTCACAAGAACAATATTTTCTGAACTCGTGCTGACTATGTATCAATAGATCGCTTCCCTGAAGACAACTCATAATGTTTGAACACAGTTTATGTTCCAAAATCCTACTGCAAATTGACATCAGTGATATGGGGCTGCAATTCATTGGATTCCTCCTACATCCTTTCTTGAGCATCACTGTGATCTGTGCAAGTTTTCAGTTTATAGATTCAGATCTTCCACCTCTAATATTTTTGATGGCTAAGAGTGTGTGAAGAGTATGCACAAACTTCCCGCTTCTCTTGTACGAGTCGACTTACTTGCTGTATACAGCCCATCTTCATCTCTGGATAGCCGGCTACCGGAATCTCTATAAACTTTTTCTCTGAAGAATGACGCTAGGTACAGGAACCTCCTACCACTTGCGAAATAATTCGGTACTTGAAGAAAACTTTTCGATAACTTTTGGTATATTTGCGCTTCATAAGAACAAAATTCGCACTTCGCATATAAACATTTAACTTCTCGTATGTAACTCTTATCGTCTCACATTAGAAACAGATTTAAATCCATTTAGAAAAGAGTTGGCGATAAACATATAAAATATGTCTGGCCTCCAGCAAGCCCAAGATAAAGAGTTTTTCACAATTCAGAATCTCAATTGTTCTTTTGTCACTAACA
The DNA here is from genome assembly GCF_023864275.1 of Schistocerca cancellata. NCBI lineage: Eukaryota > Metazoa > Arthropoda > Insecta > Orthoptera > Acrididae > Schistocerca > Schistocerca cancellata. The sequence continues at coordinate 702,043,326 of NC_064627.1, read as the reverse complement.
ATAGTCACAGTTTTAAAAAAAAAAAAACAGCACAGAATAACACAGAAGTTCCTTGGTGCTGCCATGGGCTTTCATTACGACTTCCATGGACTGACCAACAAGTACTTGTCAGTGCCGTTCGACCGCCATGTCTACTGTCTTCATACGACAAACTTCAAACCAGCACATACAGACAGGTGACACGCAGTAGATAGGGTTCCCTTCTCTCACTCACATCTAAAATATTGTTTATTTGAGACGGTGTAAGGCCAAGTGGTTCTAGAATTTACGCCAAAATTCTCGAAGCACTACACACCGCGGGAGCAGTCATATACGACTTACGTAAGGAACTACTGTATCAGCATATCCACATATAACTGGTATTCAATCTGGAGTGGAGGATTTGCTCTTATTAAGTGATTTGAGCTGCTTTGCTGTGCTGAAGATATGTATTTCTAAGTTACTCATGTTGGCAGCAGTTCTTGATTTTGAATTCTAGAATATTTACTTCATTCTCATTGGTGAACGAACTCTGGAAAACCTCTGCTTTAGTGGCACCATCACTGGTAATATTACCATTGCTATTGTTTAGAGAAGGTATTGATTGTGTCTTGCCACTGGTGTACTTCACATATGACCAGAATCTCCCTGGGTTTTCTGCCAGATTTCAAGACAGTGATCCGTTGTGGAAACCATTAAATGCATTTCGCATTAAGTTTGCACTAAATTTCGGGGTTCCGTAAAACTTCACCTATCTTGAGCAATTTTCATTCTTTTAAATTGGGCATGCTTTTTTTCCTTAGCTTCAGTGGTCTGACCTGCTTTACTGTACTATGGATGGTCAGTTCTGTCTCTTATTAACTTACTTGGCATAAACCTTTCCTTGGCTGTCAATACTGTTTCTTTGAATTTATGACACATCTGGACTATGCTTACATAGTTTGGAAGAAATGCTGGCTGTCCCTTAGGAAGCCCTCAAGCAAATTTTTATGTGATTTTTTAAAATAGATATATGTTGTGTTTATTTTTGGTTGCTTTGGATGTTATGGTGTTCAGTCTCTCAGTACAATGACCTTGTGGTCAATAATCGCTATACCCATCATCATAATGTTCCCTACTTGCTCAGGATTATTTGTTGCTAAGAGATAGGAGTATATTTTTGCAACCATTTACAATTTAAGTGGGCTCCTGAACTATTGTTCAAAATAATTTTCAGAGGAAGCATTTAATTTGATTGCGGATGATGTCTTATGCCTACCACCAACTTTAAACATTTACCTTCGCCAACATATCAAGGATAGATTGGAGTCACAACCAAACACAATTTTACAAGTGGGGTACCTATGCGAAACGAAGCTCAACTCTTCTTTGAACTGTATCATCCGAGTCACGGGAGGGGGGCGATAAAAGAAACTGATTATTAATTTATTCCAATTGTCAAGTACAACCTCTGCCCATTCTAGCTCACAGAAACCATCTACTTCATTTCTGCTACAGTATTGGCTTTCAGTTAGAACCTGGCACGCTGGTTCTTTTCCAACAGAGCTATGACAGTTTACTACTATAATACCTATGGCTCCTAGGTTAACCCCTAACCTCTGTCTGACCTGCACCCTTTGACACTGAAACCCTTTTTCTTCTTTTCTGAGGCCCTCTAACTTATGAAACCACCAAGTCCACTCTACATTACCACTGCTACCCATGTAGCCACCTTCTGTATGTAGTGTACCCCTGACATATTAGGCAGGACCCAATACCTCACTCCCCGTGGCTCAACTCGAGGCTACATGGTTGTGGAAACACCTAAGCCTCTGGATTCAGACCCTCCCCTCAGTTCTGCACCAAAGCCTTGCAGTCAGCCCTGTTGGTTGGTTGGTTTAAAAGCGGGGGAGGGCCCAAACTGCTAGGTCATCAATCCCTTGTTCCAATTAAAATAATTCCACAAGGGTGGGAGTAAAGTAATCGAGACATACAAAACACAGATGGAAGAAAGGTGAAAATCACAAGAATGATAGAAGGGCAAAAGAGAGAGAGAGAGAGAGAGAAAGAGAGAGAGAGAGAGATATGCAAGAAACATGTAGAAGAGATCAAAACAAGAGAGCAGATTACCATGGCTGGCTGACCATGAGAATAAAAAGAAGAAGCTAGCTACTCTGCAACACATTAAAACCTCCACCCTAAAAGCACTAGGCTGGAGGCCACAGAGGGACAAAGGATATGTGCTAAAACCTAGATCAAATGATACAACCTATCCTCACGAATAAAACATAAAGCCAATGAGGCGTTGTCAGATGAAATTAGTAGCAACGAGTCCGGTAACCCAAGATTTCGTTGCAGGGCAGTCAAAGTGGGGCAGTGCACCAGAATATGGGCCACTATCAACCGGGCGCCACACCGACACTGAGGCGAGTCTTCATGACACAGGAGGTAGCCATGGGTCGCCCAAGCTTAGCCAATGCGGAGCCAGCAGAGAACCACAGAGTCCCTGCGAGAGGCCCGCATGGAGGACTTCCACATGTTTGTAGTCTCCTTAATGACACATAGTTTGTTGCGCATACTGTCATGCCATTCCATCTCCAAAAGCCAGAAAACCCTGCAGCGTACGACAGAACACAGGTCAGTTTCGGAGACACCCATCTCCAGAAGCGGTTTCTGTGTAGCCTGTTTGCCAGCCTGTCGGCAAGTTCATTGCCTGGGATTCTGACGTGTCCTGGGGTCCATACAAACACCACTGAATGATGGAACCATTCCAGGGCACAGATGGACTCCTGAATGGACACTAACAAAGAATGGTCAATAGTTTATATGCTGCTCACGGAGTCAGTACACAGGGGAAATTACTTGCCAGGGCTTGAGCGGATGTGCTAAAGAGCATGGGATATGGCTGCCAGCTCTGCAGTGAAACGACTGCAACGATCGGCAAGGAGCGCCAGCCAATGTGTCTTCCATGAACATATGCAAAGCCTACGCGACCATTCGCCATTGAGCAGTCACTGTAAAGCATTTCATGGCCCTGGTACATGTCGAGAATCGAGAGGAAGTGATAGCGGAGAGCCAAAGGGTTAACGGAGTTTTTAGGGCCATGTGAAAAGTCCAGAAGAAACTGCAGCCTACGTGTACACCAAGGAGGTGTACGTGAATGGACCTCCAGGTGAGGTGGTAGCAGGAAGGACTCCAGTTCAGACAGAAGAGACTGGACGCGAACCGCAATTGTAAGCCCTGACCTGGGCCGCCAATACGGGAGATGAACTGCTGTGGTTGGGATAAGCAGACAGTAATTCGAATGCGCAGGAAAACTATGAATATGTGCAATGTAACCGGCCAGCAGTTGTGCACACCTAACCTTCAATGGAGGGACTCCGGCCTCCACCATGACACTAGTCACCAGACTTGTCCTAAAAGCTCCCGTCGCTAGTCGAACGCCACAACAGTGCACTGGGTCGAGTAAACGCAACACTGAGGGTGCCGCTGAACCGCAAACCAGACTCCCATAGTCAAGGTGGGACTGAACAAGGGCTCTGTAGAGCTGCAGCAGCGTAGAGCGATCTGCACCCCAGATGGTGTTGCTCAGGCAGTGGAGGGCATTGAGGTACTGACAGCACTTCTGCTTAAGCTGATGAAGGTGAGATAGCCAAGTCAATCGGGCATCGAAAACCAGTCCTAAGAACCGATATGTCTCCACTACAGTGAGTGGATCATCAATAATGTAAATTTCTGGTTCTGGATGAATGGTGTGACGCCGACAGAATTGCATGCTGAAAACTGCAAGCCGTGGGCTAGAGCCCATGACTGTACCTTGTGAATGGCTCCCTGTAGATGCCGCTCCACAACACCAGTCCTGGAGCAGCAGTACGAAATGCAGAAGTCATCTGTGTACAGACAAGGTGAGACTGAAAGCCCAACAGCTGCTGCTAGACTATTAATAACCACTAAAAATAGAGACACTCAATACAGAGCCCTGTGGAATGCCATTTTCCTGAATACGGAAGGGACCATGGGAGGCACCGACTTGAACACGGAAAGTATGGAGCGATAGGAAATTCTGGATAAAAATCGGGAGTTGGATGCTTTTTGTAAATCAAAAGAGACGGCAACAAGGTGTTGGCATCTGGAAAAGGCTGTTCAAATGGCAGACTCGAGGGACACAAGATTATCAGTGGTAGAGTGCCCCTGTTGGAAGCTGCCCTGACATGGAGCCAGTAGGCCACTTGAGTCCAGGACCCAGACCCAAGCCCTGACACACCATACCTTCCAGCAACTTACAAACAACGTTGGTAAGGCCGATGGGCCGATAGCTATCCCCATCAAGTAGTTTTTGACAGTGTTTGAGCACCGGAATGATGGTGCTCTCCCACCACTGCGATGGAAAGACGCCATTGCACCAGAACCGGTTGAGGATGACGAGAAGATGACACTTTTAGTCATATGAGAGATGTTTAAGCATGTGACTGTGAATCCGAACTGGCCCAGGAACAGTGTCTGGGCAATGCGCAAGGGCACTGAGGAGCTCCCATTCTGTAAATGTGGGGGTTATAGGGTTCTCTGTGGTGTGTAGTGAATGAGAGGACTTTCCCTTCCATCTGCCGTCTGAGAATGCAAAAGGCTGGTGCATAATTATCCGATGCAGAGGTTCAAGCATAGTGCTCAGCAAAGTGCTCGGCACGCATGTTTGTGTCGGTAGATAATACGCCATTCATATTAATGCCAGGGATACCTGTTGGGGTCTGGTATACCCGAAAACATGTCTGATCTTTATCCAGACATCCAGATCCACCACAGAAATGATCATTATAGTTACCTGCTCAACCACAACATCGATGGCACCATGTGGGGGGAGATTCAATGGAGACAGCAGAGGTGAAGGCTTCCCAGTCTGCCTTGTTGAAAGCCCATCTGGGTAGGCGTCTGTGAGCATGATGCCAGGGGAGTGACAGGGAGATGATGAATTGGTCACTACCACACAGGTCGCCATGTGCTCTCCAAAGGATAGATGGGAGAAGTCCTGGGCTGCAAAGCGATAAATCAATGGCTGAGTAACTACCATGAGCCACACTGAAATTTGTGGCGGCCCCAGTATTTAAGAGGCAGAGATCGAACTGAGGCAGTAAAGTTTCGACATCTCTGTCTCAGCCAGTAAGCACGGTGCCACCGTACAAGGAGGTTACGAGTGTTAAAACTCCCAAAAGTAGGAAAGGTCTAGGGAGTTAAGCAATAAGTGCAGCCAATACATTGCAGACTTATTTCTTGTGTCATCCATATCCTAGCAGCCACAGCTTCAAAAGAGGTTTGAAGGGGCACAGGCATACCGAGTTCAGGACACAGACACAAACTCCACCTGAAACTCTATTATACTAGCCACAGTTCTTGTAATATCCCCTGTAGCCACAAAGGGCAGGAGTCCGCATTGCCGGGGACCAGGTACAGCTTAACATTGCCATAGCTCAGCCAGGTAGTGGAAAAAATCGCCGCAATTCCACTGGAAGACAATCTGATCGTGAGGCTGGGAAGGCATGGAACATTCAATGAGGCCCTTTACACCTCAGGGTCACCTGCCACCACCGACTTATTTCCTCAGCAGTTTGTAGCCACTGTGTCCAGCGAAATCTGGATTCTCAGTGGACGCCAGAATCTACACCCCATCCTCAGATGCAGAGCTTGTAGGTAGCAGCGGTGTGGGTCCCACTGCAATTCCCTTTGTCTTGGGGTCTTCTTTTTGGGTTTCTCTCACTGCTCCTTGGGTTTCTCTGGCTGAGAGGGCTTCACTGATACAGTCTCAGGGACTGAAGATGATCATGAAGCCCTACAACCAACTGCTTTTGGGCACTTCAGCGACTGGCAGGTGTCATTTTTCTCACTAGCAGAAACCTGGGAAGAGTGTGATCCAAGGGACCCCTTCCTAGCGAGAGGAGCCGAAGAAGACTTACGCTTCTCCAGCGCAGAAGTGGGGACTGATATCCCCGATGGTTGGGAGGGGGGGGGGGGGGCGGCAGTGCCCCCGAGGTAGGTGGTGCGGGAGCAACAGGGAGGGAAGTGCCCCCCACCATCAAGGGGGTGGATGTAGTCTTCCGGCTCTGAGAGCAGACTGGAATTTGTGGAACTGAAGGGGCTACAATTGTTCTCGTAGCGGTGGCGTAAGTGGAAGTCATAGCCACATGATGGAGGTGCTCAAATTTCCCCGTAGCCTCAGTGTAGGTCAGTCGGTCCAGGGTCTCATATTCCATGATTTTCCTTTCTTGCTGTAAAATCTTGCAGTCTGGTGAGCAAGGGGAATGATGCTCTCCGCCTTTGACACAGATTAGAGGCGAGGCACATGGAGTACTGGGATGCAAAGGATGTCCACAATCTTGACATGTGACATTGTAAGTACAGCGGGATGACATATGGCCAAACTTCCAGCACTTAAGGCACCACATCAAGAGAGGGATATATGGCTTGACATCAGAGCGGTAAACCATCACCTTGACCTTCTTGGGCAATGCGTCACTCTCGAAGGCCAAGATGAAGGCACTGGTGACAACCTGATTGTCTCTCAGACCCCTACAGACGTGGCAGACAAAAACACCTCGGCGTTCTAAGTCGGCATGCAGACTGCAAAAGAAGGTCCCCATGGAATGTGATAGCCTGGACCATATTTAAGCTCTTATGAAGTGGGGTGCATATGCTTCGCTGCCATCCTTAGCCTGGCATTCCTCTCATGGTGTGGCCAAGGGGAGGGGGTGGGGGGCAGGGTAATGATTTGGGGTCATATTGTTTAGCACTGAGGTTACACCTTGACCGTTTAGAGATAGCTGGTGTTTGACCATCAGCAAGAGATGATGTCATCTGCCCTGATGCCACCCACTCCGACCAGGGGCCCTCCCCATGGGTGCCACCTGGCTGCAGCAAAGGCCACCTGGTAGGATGGCCATTGCTGGGAGTCCCAAAGCCCCGGGGTGACTGGCATCTACTCCTTGGCATATGTAGGGAGTTAACAGCACAGGCATCAACAGAGCGATCCCTGTGTGGTCAGGGAGCTACAGCCAACAGGGTACATAGTGGCTCCACCACAATGGATTAGCTGTATATCAGGTGCAACCAAGCAAACAGGTCCATTATCATCATCAGCGCAGAAAACGCACCCAGGAGGGTGGCCTCGCCCAACAGCTGGAGAATGAGCAGAAGTGCAGATACACGTCGATGAAGGATGTGAGAGGTCTCAGCGCATGATGGACATGATGCACCATGTAAGGCACCCTTTGCCAATTGGCTCGCTCTTCGGGAAAGCTTGGAAAAATGGAGGTCAAACCCAACGGAGGACCATCACATAAAGGCCAAAACAAGTGAGACTCCTTTTAGTCACCTCTTATGACAGCCAGGAATACCTCAGCCCTATTCTACCCCTTGAACCCACAGGGGGAGTCCTGTTTGACTGGCAGTCTTTATCAATTCAGATAGCACCACAAAACAGAGAGCATCGTTTCTGATGCAAAGCAGCATACATCATTAGTACCAACACGGCCACCACTTGAAGTTGACTGCACCCTGTGCTCTTCATGGCATCTGGAAGGACCTATTCCACATCTGAGATGATTCCCCCTCCCCCCTCCAAACTACCAATAATCCCTCTCTCTGCCCTCTCTGACTGCCTGGATCTTGCAGGCTAAGAGCCTTCCTCTAAAACAGGACAAGTGACTTTATCAGCCATGGGTAGCATCATACAATCACAATTGGTGATTCCTTTCAACCCCCCCCCCCCCCCCCCCGCCCACACACACACACACACACACACACACACACACACACACACACACACACACACACACAGGGAAGTCTTTCACTGCCTGCTACACCTCGAAATGTAGAAATAGGCACATGGGATGGGCATTAAACACATCATCATAGAACCTGAAGACATAAGCACCTGACCCAATGAGCAATGCACATGCTAAGCTGACACCCAACAGCACAATTTACTAAGTCTGGAAACGAACTGGGTAATGACAACGCTGATCAAAGCACAAACATGCAATAGTGAAGGCCAGAGCACACATGTCAAATTTTCAGGACAGCAAATCATAGTACAAGTAGAATGTGACTCAGCAACAACTTGGTTCTTTCAAAGAGGTACTGCAGGTTAGTGTTGTGTAACATATCACTTTAGTAAACTGATGTCTTGCACACTGTAGTACTGACAAATGACTGGCATCAGAAAAATATGTTTTAGTTAGGATAGTGAGTTTAAATTTGCATTCTGTTTGGAAGACTCATTAGGTCTATGCATGTATTCTGGTGATACTTGATGAAGCAGCTTTTCTTTAAGGTGGGACAACAATAGCTGCTTTATAATGCTTCATACCTGCTTCTTTGGACGGTTTATTCTATGCAGTCTCATCCCGGCATGGAGATGTGCCACATGTCATAGGGCAAAAAGTACCATTACAATGGCTCTGTGTCATGAGAACAATAGAATATGTTCAACTGTCATTATGATTCTAGAGATCTGTCATTCATGTCCTGTCATATGGAGTACATATATCAGCACGAATTATTATAAAATGTTTCTGACTATGAACAAAAGTCAATATACAATTGTTTCTGGAGATATAGTTTGGATCATTCAGTAGGGGTCTAGAACTGAGTAAATATTTCAGCTAGCAGCACAGAAGATGCAGAGGTAACTAAATCCATAATTATGAAGAAACTCATAGAGTTATTGATCATTTAAGTAAAAGATAGAAGATCAGAATAAATAAGCTGTGGTGATCATAAAATTTTATCATAGCACATACACTATGTGACCAAAAGTGTCTGGACAACAGGCTGAAAATGACTTACAAGTTTGTGGTGGCCTCCATCGCTAATGCTGGAATTCAATATGGTGTTGGCCCACCCTTAGCCTTGATGGTGGCTTCCACTCTCGCAGGCATACATTTAATCAGGTGTTGGAAGGCTTCTGGGAGAATGGCAGCCCATTCTTCATAGAGTGAAGCACTGAGGGGAGGTATCAATGTCGGTCGGTGAGGCCTGGCTCGAAGTTGGCGTTCCAAAACATCCCAAAAGTGTTGTATAAGATTCAGATCAGGACTCTGTGCAGGCCAGTCCATTACAGGGATGTTATTTTCATGTAACTACTCCACCTCAGGCCATGCATTATGAACAGGTGCTCGATCGTGTTGAAGGATGCAATCGCCATCCTGAATTGCTCTTTAGCAGTGGGAAGCAAGAAGGTGCTTAAAACATCAATGTAGGCCTGTACTCTAATAGTTCCATGCAAAACAACAAGGGGTGCATGAAAAACACGACCACACCATAATGCCACCACCTCCGAATTTTACTGTTGGCACTACACACGCTGGCAGATGACGTTCACTGGGCATTCGCCACACCCACACCCTGCCATCGGACTGCCACATTGTGTCCTGTGATCCATCACTCCAGACAAAATTTTTTCACTAATCAGTCATCCAATGTTTATGCTCTTTACACCAAGTGAGACATAGTTTGGCATTTACTGGCATGATGTGTGGCTTATGAGCAGCCGCTTAACCGTGATATCCAAGTTTTCTCACCTCCCGCCTAACTGTCATAGTACTCGCAAAGGATTCCGATGCAGTTTGGACTTCCTGTGCGATGGTCCAGATAGATGTATGTCTATTACACATTGCAGCCCTCTTCAACTGTCAGTAGTCTGTCAGTCAACAGACGAGGTTGGTTTGTATGCTTTTGTGCTGTACACATTCCTTCACATTTCCACTTCACTGTCACATCGGAAACAGTGGACCTAGGGATTTTTAGGAGTGTGGAAATCTGGCGTGCAGACATATGACACAAGTGACATGCAATCACCTGACCACGTTCGAAGTCTGTGAGTTCTGCAGAGGGGCCCATTCTGCTCTCTCACAATGTCTGATGACTAATGAGGTCACTGATATGGAGTACCTGGCAGCACAATGCACCTAATAGGAAAAACGTACGTTTTAGGGGGTGTCCGGATACTTTTGATCACATAGTGTACACAGTTCAAACAAAAGATCAGATCATTCTGGCAACCGACAGTTCTGAGCAACCGACATTCTGGCACTCCAAGTGAAAGGAGCCAGAAAATTTCTGAGCTGGAAAAGCGAAGGAATTGATAAGAGCAGAATCAAGCAAACACAAATTAAGAAGGAGTAACAGTTCTGAAGAAAAATTTCAGTGAAATATATTGCTGTTGTCCTTATCAATGGTATCAACTTGCAAGTCAACACCAGCACTGTACTGAAAAGGCATTAAGAAGAACTGTGTAGACAATGAGCCATCATTAAATCCATTGACTACAATTATGTTGAAAAAAATTTTAATATGTCTACAAGTTGGAAGATAGTTAACTGCAACTTGTAAGGGTACTATGATCCTTTCAGAAGGCTACAAAGACACCCCAGCAGCTGATGGTGATCATGTCTGCAGCTTATCTACCTGCAGCAATGACAGCTTAGTAGTGTAGTTCACCCATCACATCTTTCCAGCTTGCTGTCTGCATCATGACACCAGAATCCATGCAAGCATTGTTTGGTGAGTTGTTTTTAATCCAAACTGATTTTTGCTGATGCGGTGGTGGTGGTGTGTATATTAGGACATAATTTGGGGTGGTTTTGAAATTCGAAAGTTTGTTACTTGTTCAATGAAAACATCGAAGTATTATTTTATTCATGGCACTAATTTTCCACAATATTTCAGTCACCAGTTGCAAATAAATTTTTATTACGTTTTACCAGTTTTGATAAATTAATTTGTCATCTTCAGAAGCTTGGTATTGGTTTAGCAGATGTCAATATCTTCTCCATAAAAGTATAATGCCATAGTATGTCCAGAAATGTACATATTGTATGTGATTATTTTAAGCACTAATTGAAAATTTACAGTAACTGAATCACATCTATGTATCTGTTGTGCTAGACTTTTGTGTTAAATGTAAGTCTATTATTAATGCAATTGAATACCTGTACTAACCAAAAGTACTGAGCAATGGATAAAGAGTTATTAAAAACCCTTATGGAACAATTTAATGCCCAGTTTGTTGCAAATAATACAGATTTAAAAACTGAACTAAATGCAATTATTGAAGGTCAAAGTATTAATTTTGAAAAGTCTTTGGTGGACACACAAGAACAGAAAAATGCTGAATTAAATAGTACGACAGAGTGTACATATTCCACGTTAAAAACACAGGGCGTCTCAAAATCTACAGTTGGCTTGCACAATGTATCCAAGTCAACTGTCACAATGGCAGCAATGATTAGGTTCTTTAAATCATTGATGTGGCTGATAAAATATCAGAAACAGAAGCTATTATAGTAACAATATCAAGTGAGTTACATTTTGGCATAACTGTGCGATCTGATTTTGTAGTGAATCCACCAATCACAACCTTTAAAGTCCGCCCCTGGTAGCTGAGTGGTCAGCGCGACAGAATGTCAGTCCTAAGAGCCTGGGTTTGATTCCTGGCTGGGTCGAAGTCCGCTCAGGGACTGGGTGTTGTGTTGTCCTAATCATCATCATTTCATCCCCATCAACACGCAAGTCGCCGAAGTGGCATCAAATCGAAAGACTTACACCTGGCGAACAGTCTACCCAACGGGAGGCCCTAGTCACACGACATTTACATTTTACAGACTTTAAATATTGAAAGAAAAAGAACATTAGACATGAGTGTCAGTCTACTTATTCCAATGCTAGATAAACATTTACATGAGATTGACCTCCGTGTTGCGCTTTCTCAACTTTAGATGAAGATATTAGCAATTTATGTGAATTTCAACAAGGTGCTAAATATTAACACGCCTCCATCAACAGAGGTTTTCATTATTCAAAATATAAGGGAAAAATTATCTGCATTTGATAAATGATTCCAATTAAACTGGTGGAACACTTATTTGACAGGTTTTAGCCAACAATTTTGCAATAATGTGCCTATAATCATTTGGTGTTAATTTGTATGAATGTACAGTACAGTATTTTCATAAGATTAAACTCTCATTACTTAGAGTATCATTAAGTAGAGTGATTACTTACAGAAAGTGCAGATTGAGTTATTGCTGTAAATTTTAATTTGCAATTTGTCTTCTGTCCATTAGTGACTTCAGATATTTTCGGAAAATGAAAAAGATACAAAAGGGCAGGTAGGCAGATGGTAGACAGTCTCATACATACATTAAGCAAACAGAGGTATAAGGGTTGTCGAGAGAGATCTGCAATATCTTTCGTGATGCCACAGGCATGCAGGAATGAAAATTAGGAGCCTTTTACGTGAGGGGAAGCCATGTACTTATCCGACTACACAGGGTGACTAATATTTCAATTTCTGTATGAGAAGAATTTGGAAATTTGTGGTAAGGTCTTATGCGACCAAACTGCTGAGGTCAGCGGTCCCTAAGCCAGCACACTACTTAATTTAACTTAAACTAACTTACGCTACACACACCCGTGCCCGAGGGAGGACTCGAACCTCTGACGGAAATCTGTATGAGAGTTTCTTATTCTCCAACTAACCTGTTTTCTATGAATTACAGCTCCTTCGATTATTTTCTTATACATTTATTTATTTATTTATTTTAAATCATATGTAGTTATTTTACCTGAATTTAACTGATGCAAATTCCTATCTACAATTATGCTAAGTTACCAAAACACAAGGAAGGTCATATTTGTAACTAAAATAATAAAATGCAAGACAATAATGTGGTAAAAATACTGCCATTAATGTCTCTCTCATTCTCTTGCAGGCACTTCCTGAAAACAATATATACAAATATGTTCTTATAGGCAGCAATTACTTATAGCGGTTCACGACATACCTCGCACCTTCATGTTTGTGCCATATCTATTCTGAGTAACAAAATTTGTGTCAACATTAAATAATTTAACAAAAATCAGTTATTTTGTTTGGAGAACCATCTTAATGAGTGCTGATCATTACCAGTGATATGTTGAATGGGGGAAGAAATAAAGATGTACCCATATACAGTACATATAGCAATTGATGTGCTTACTTTCAGCCCAGATCCTGATCAAGTCTACGTAAGGACATTCAGAACCAAAAGCAGCATAGTACATTGGCAATAAATATAGGTGGCTATTTGGGGTAATGTACAGAGGAGTACTCTTATGACACAATTGCTGAGGAAGCTCAGTAACCATGTACAGGTTCTAAGCAAAATCACAGACACCAGAATACACATAGGGGTCAGGTGCACACGGATTGTGAGCTGTGATGTCACCATGCACCCTCTCGCCTTGCTGTTTTGCATTGAAGTTTATAGGCATACACCACACACATTCAATTCATACACAGGTGTCACTGTAATCAAGATTTTCCATGTTTTAGTGTAATATTATTGTTATTATTATTAAGCTCTATATTAGGTTTTTTCTTTCTTTTTTCCTTTTTTAACAAATGTGTTGGTCAGTTTCTTCTTGTCATTCTTTTTTCTCTCTTCCTGGTCAAAATATAAATCACTGGATACTTCCATTTCATCAAAGCTAAGAGCTATGTTTCATTCAAATTTTGTTAATAATGTTTAATTTTCGAAACACTACAGCTTAAATCAATAAAATTTGGTGGACTGCTACACGGCCTGAGTCTTCTTTTTATAGTCCCTTCACTAGGAAGAGGGTGTTTCAATACATTCCTGATAAAAGGTAGTGCTTTATAAGGTACACAATGTAAAGTAGGAGCCTTTGCAATACCTTCAGATGACCACTTAGTACACTGTCGTTTCATAAGTACTTGTTGTCAACAGTCAAAAAAAGAGCCCTGAATCACTTTTTGAACCTGTTTTAATTTCAGCAACCCAGCACTACAACGTGGGAGACGCTCCTCTGCCTAAGGTATTTTATTTCTATTCTATTCTATGTGGCTTCAGCTGCCAGAGACTACAGTCGTGTGTGTGTGTGTGTGTGTGTGTGTGTGTGTGTGTGTGTGTGTGTGTGTGTGTGTGTGTTTTTGACAAAGGTCTTGTTGGCCGAAAGCTTATTTGTGACAGTCTTTTTGCTGTGCTTATCTACGACTCAGCATCTCCATTACGTAGTGAGTCGCAACTTTTCTTTTCATAATATTGTCATTTCCATTTCCATAATTTATAATTATTGGTGTATGCATGCATTGTTGCACTGACAGTAGTGCTTGTTTTCACAGTTAAAGTTTTGTCTAGCAGTTATTTCTTCATTAACTAGCAATATATTTACCTGTAATGTATCTTCTATCTCTTTACAGCAGCTTTGTTTTCGTGCCCAAATATGTTTGTCTTTATTAAGCTCATTACTATGCCCTAAATCGGCACCAGAGGATGTTAGATTTAGAATGGAACAGCATCAGTCTTCAACTTGCATTTCAAAGGAATATTTGTCAGTTCACTTTTCAAATTCCATTTATAATCCAAATCAGCGAAATGTATTGATCAGACACGAATATTTTCAACTGAAAACTAATCTGCACATTTACAAGCATTTATCTTTTTTTGTTTCGTCTCATTGTTTTTAGGAAATATATGAAACTTAATTCCTAGCTTACTAACTTGTGTTTAGTAAAACAGGCAATCAAGCAGAAAACCATTTTGTCGCATGAAAGCTTTCTCTGAAAGATCCCTCAACACTATGATAGTTACTGCGTAACTCTACTCAATCGCCATTCAGTAAAAAATTCACACTGCCGTAAACAACCTTGTTTTCACTTGTAAACATGATTACAACATAATATGTTATGGCAATCGTGGGCTACTGAGCTCTGGTTGGGTTCACTCTGATGTCAGCACTGGTAGCTTGCTATTGTGCATATCATCCGTGATCACTACCATGTATTCCTCTGCCTGTGAATAAAGTAGCAGTAAATTACCTTAAGATATATGAGGAAAGAGGAAAGTAGAGTGGCAGATAATGATTAAGCAGGATACTATACCCTTATATATAAATTGCGTAATTAATTTGGTACCAGGTAGGTGGACCGAAGGATAAAGAATGACTGTAGATTGATGGCTGTTTAGGGAGTATTCTTCTGTGGATGGTTGTGTATGAGCCTATAGGATTAGGATACCACTGATTTTGAGGCTTACACGTACTTCGCAGTTCCTATAGGATCAGAATACTACTGATTTTGAGTCTTACTACAAGGCTGCAAAGTATGTGAACCTACTCGAGTTCTGGGGTCAATTGTGTACACAAATTTAATAAAATGAATGCTAAGGAACAAGTTTCTGAGGTATGTGTACTGCTCATAAAGTATGTAACAAAAAAATAAAGAATTGTAGTATGAAAGGCAATGAAAACTGCTAGCTGTTCTGAGTAAGTGATTCCTCTAGTCTGATGACAGTACCACAAAGAATTAAAAAAATATTACAATATTATGAAAACGATAGACTACTACTTACCATATACCAGTTATTTTGAGTTGCAGATGGGCACAACAAAAAGTCCACTATCATATAAGCTTTCAGCCAGAACATGTTACAAAGCATGGAACTAGAATTCAGTGTACAATACAGTTCTTTCTATAAAGCAAGAATATCTAAAATAAGCTTTCTTATCAACCTAACTGTGGATAATGCTCTATCTTCAGTTAAAGAGAGTGTTAATAGTTCTACAACAGCAGTGCATTCATCAGGTTCTTAGTTCATAGAGTAGTTTATCCAGAGTTAATGAAATAAGTTAAGAATTTGATTTGATCAAATTGTGATAGTATGAAGCACAGATAAATCAAGATATCAGACATGAGAAATACCTCAATGAGAAGCAAAACTGTATGGGTTAGGTTGGTCTGCAGGCCAAAGTGCACATGAGGGACTGAAGGAACAAGTTGTCACACCCCAGGATCACTTTCTGTCACTGATGGAGGTGGATCATCTTCAACAAGTATAGATTCTGAGTCTGATGGCATGGAAGGATCTGGTGCCTCTGGGATCAACAGGGAAGACCTCTGAGATCTTCTTTTCCTCCCTAACTACTTTACAGAGTTGGGTTTCTTGAAAGTGCTTACTTGCTGTGAGAGGTAGGAACAGAAGAGGAGTGGGCAGTTCTGGGACCCACAGTCCACAAGTTCTTCAGCCACTGGCAGGTGTAGCGTCATAGGCCTGTAAATTGCCAGGAAAAACGTTATTTCCAGAGGATGTGGCCTGTATGGCTAGATGCAGGGATAGGTAATTGAAGACAGTGCTGCACAAACCACAAGAGGGTATGATTTATCTCCCCCAAACGCTAATTTATTTGCTCGACTTACAGAAGTAAATTTTGGGTGAAAGGAGGTAGTAGTACTTGCACTGCTAATGACATGGCCATAGTAGTGGCAAAATGCAGTATAACTGGGATGGGAAGGATGTGATCATACTTTTTCCGCACTTCAAAATACAAGAGGTGATTGGAGACTAAGTTTCTTAATTAAGGGATCATTCATTGAAAATTGAGGGGAGAGGTCACAGCTGCACTTGACACAGAACAGTGATTCCTCACATGGTAAATTTTCTTGAAGCAGCTGACTAGTTATGACAAATTCAATTTTTCGTACAAAGGGATGGCATACACCAAAATCATTGATATGTAAAGCATAGAATCAGATGTAGGAAATATGGCTTTATATCACAATGGTAACAAAGGTTTTAACTTTCTCAGGAAACAAAACACACTGAAAAGTAAGAATGAATGCTCTGGCATAAACCTCATTTGGCAGGACACTGTATATGGTGCATGGAAGGAAAACACTCACTTGTCTGAGTTTTCACGTAAATACTCTCCTGTCCGCAATATTATGTCCCTGTGAAAAATTAAACCCCGTACCATGTTCAGGCTCTCATGGCGTGTTAACAAGACAGGTGTGTCATCAAGTTCTTGCAAGAAAATAATGCTTGGGACTGGGTAGGATTCATTGTTTTGCTTAAGGCATAACCACTTCATAGTTCACTGAGGGAAGAGATTTCTCCAAGTACTAAGTAGTAGCTTCAGAAAGTATGTCATACATGGCGTCCCATGCTAATACCATTACACAACAACAGTGTTGCACTGTCAGAAGAAAGTTCATTCAAAATCCATTTTTCCATTGGTGTTGTGAGTAGTTATCAGTTCACTCCACTGCCAATTACAAAGGATTCAGCAGCAATACAGTTGGAGGTATCGGAACTGCAAGAGGTCCACATACTAGAAGGACTTAATATGGTAGTTCAGCTATTGAATTTTAGAAATGCAGGAGAAAAATACCTCCAACCAAAGATTGTGCCAAGAGACTTACATTTTTGGGATCTCTTGTACGTGAATCACTGTACTCCGCACTTAAATCACTAAATCTAGATATCACTCTAAACTAACAGATGAACATTTAATTGAACTTACATGAACTGCACTCACCAGATATCAGCAAGAATTGAAACAGCTTACAGCAAAAATGAACACTTGCAAAAGGACATTACAGTGGCTTCTTATTTCTTGTTATGTAATGAAATGTTTAGTGATGTTAGTTTTAAAATAAATGTTTCTTTGCTAATGACATAAAAATGTTACTTCAGTGATGATAATGTTAGTCTCTAAACAGTGTGGCTCTCTTCAAATAAATTTCATAAATTTACAGCTTTCAAAGGTAAAGTTAGTGACCAGTCTGCTATGTAAATGACCAGGTGTACAACAGTAATTGTAACCTCACCATCTTTGCAAGTGATGCATTTGCCATTGCCTGTAATTTATGCCCAGAAAAAAACTGCACAAATATCCAGTCCGATCTGGATAAGGCTTTGAAGTGTTGTAAAGATTCACAACTTGTGTTAACGGTACAGAAATGGAAAACTGTGCACTTCACAAAACACAGAATAGTAGTATCGTATAACTGCAATATCAGTCACAGTTGGCATCAGCCAACTCTCACAAATGCATGAGAGTAGGAATTTGTATGGATATGAAATGGAATGCTCACATAGACTCAATCTTAAGTAAAGCAGGTAGCATACTTTGATTCATTGGCAGGAGACTGAGAAAATGCAGGGATGTCTACTTAAAATGTTTCAAGGATCAGTATTAAATGAAGAATCTAGGACTACACTATAGCCTTCTGAAAACTGTAAAGCTTGCGATGGGCGACAAAAATTTGTTAAAGAAAATATATTATACTGTCATTTTTTTGTACAGTAGCTGAGGTAAAAATGTTTGAAGCATTGCCCGTAAATCTTTTCTTAACGTGCGGCTCCAAATTCTGAATTGAAAATAGTTCAGATATTTAAACCACTACTGTTTCTCTCTGACCATTGTCAACATTAGTAATCAAACAACACTGTTTACAGTACCAAAATTAGTTTCATTAGTAATTGATACTGACTTGTGCTGTCAATTTTTTTGTTTAGAAACATTGTGCTGAAGCAGTCACCAGTTCATCGCAAGTGCTAAAAACTGCCAATTTCAGTTCTGATTATGTGTAACATGTGAGTACTTGCATACCTGTTTGGATCTGATGATGGCAGTAGCCCAAAACATGACACTTATTTAATGAGTAAAAATACACTGTACAATCTAAACAGTACTATTTCAAAATAGTCCATAACTATGGCACACTCATTAAAGGATTTTATTTAACAGAATACTTCACTATTCAAGTGAGGCAGAAGGCTGCTTCTCCACCCCCCACCCCCCCCCCTACCCCAACACACCTATTAGCATTTAAGAAAAAGGTTTAGAGGCACTAGCTATCATACTTACCCTTCAAACGAGCATGAGGTGATAATTAGTAAAATCACACACAATGCCCACTCAATTTAACTAGTTTTTTGGAGATCTTGTTTCCTGTAATACTACTGCGTTGTATTGCACTGCAGTGCATTGTATTGTATTTGTCTACAAAACAGCTTATGCATAAGACAATGGGCAAATCAGCTAATTTGCATACAAGTGAAAAGATGCCTAATGTATGTTTGCAACATCCAAAAGCAAAATTTGGACACTGTATTTGTTAACTGGTTAGTTGTACTTGCCTGATGAAAATATTTGTTAAGAGTGTAAACTAATAGCATAGGGAAAGTATTTATGTGTTTTTCTTTGCATCCAAACAACAGCAACAACAACAACAACAACAACAACAACAATAATAATAATATACTTACAGACTACCTTATCAAAAGTAAACATGTTGAAAATCATGGCTGCAGTACAGTCATGAGGTTTAAATGCAACTTGTGGCTGGTTGTTGTTTCAGTTATAAACATTATAGTAGTCTTTAGGATTTCTGTACTGCAGTAGCACAGAGTGAATCAGCACTTTGACAAACTTTTGAAGGTTGTACAGAATTATTTTCCAAGCATTTTGAGACAAGGGACTCACGGTCTCCAGAGTCTCTTTACACAGCAATTTCATTAAATCTGATCTCTTACTCCTTGTACCAATATTGCATTCAAAATATCTGCAAAACAGTGTCAATGTCAATGGTATACACAGTGTGCATTGTTTTGAAACAAACTTGTTCCATTAACTTGTGGCCAGCAGTGTCATTTGCACATTAACAGCAATACACAGGTTCACAGATGAAGAATTGCCCGATATGCATCTTGTCTATGGATTCACTGAATTTTGCAACAGAAAAGCAGCCCAACAACCCTATGCTCAGCTGTCCCTACAGCAACAGCAACCAATTCATAGTAGTTTTGCATCTCTACATAGGTGCCCAAAAATTATAGGGTTCTTTGGCATTACTATGTTTTGGTGAATGCTCATCACTGTTGTGAAAGTATTTTCACCGAAACAAAGATAATTCCAGTAACAAAGTTGAACAGATTCAGGCAGGTAATGAAGATGTGTGCCCTTGGTAAGTCATGAGCAAGACACTGCTCCACATCATTGCTCCCAAGTTGGGTAAGAATAGTCTGAGAAACACTCTGCTCACTTGAGGATGCTTGTGTGGTACTCTAGTCACTTGATCTTAACATTAATGAGTACATTCAGAATGCCACTGGCCAAATATGAACATGCCTTAGACCCAGCACTGACCAATCTCTGAGAGTTGTGGTCAGTAGTTGAGTGGTCACAGATCAAGATGGCTCAACAAGCTTTTCAGAGGGTTGTAGAGTCCATGTCACGACACTTCACTACAGCCATCAGTGCCAATACCATGCATACGAATATTCTAATATAAAGAATTAATTAGGTATGTAAAATTATTCACATAATACGGATTGAAAAATACCTCTTCTTACAAAAGCATCCAGAAAGTTTCTGTTGATAAGCTCCACTGCAGGTACAGCAAAAATTCTGTAGTAAGCACAGTCTTCCAACAGTGCATCTACAATTGAACTTGGAACTGATAAAGTATCTGGTATGACAACAGATATCTGAAAAATTAAAATAAACAAAATGGACTATTTGTACAAGCTGGATTTTTTCACAGCAGCAATTAAAATAAGATTCAATATATATGAGTGTCACTGCAAAAGATTTAAGAGTTACTAATTTTCTTCTGAGAAATCTCAGCTTTACATCTTTTGGAAGACATTTCTATTATGTTTTATTACCACTATATATTACCAACACACTTACTAAACGGCTGGACAGACATACCCACAGTAACCCATCAAACAAATACTTAAAAATAGATGATAAGGTTTGTCCATTTATAACACTTGACACACCAACCTGTTATAAAGGTATACTAATACAAGAGTGTCACTACCAAGTCAGCACAAAATATTAGCATTTTCAGTCCAATATAATCACAGCCAGAAGAGTTACTGCAACTTTCTAAAAGATTGTTTGGCAAAGTTGATGTCTGGTTATGAGGTATGCAGTGCCTGTCTCAGTAAATCTAATGGATTTGCCTTTGACGGTAACCCCTCAACCCTTCCAGGTATTGCTGGGAAAAATTAATTGAATTTACTAGCAAATGACATGAATTCCATTATCCTTTGTCTCCCAGCCATTGTGCTCGCGAATTTAAACAACATTTAAGATTATTAATTTCATGCCTAATGATTCTCTAAATTATCCTTGCCTTGCCTTCAATGTTTTGTATCTTTTCTCATAGTACATGGTTTTTACCTTTATGATGACGAGGTTGCAACATTCCTTATACATAATTAAGTAATGATTGGAGATATTCACCTGGTCCTAATAAATTTGGTTGGGGGTTAAGGGCTAAACAACAAAATTAGCACCCTTGGTCCATGGGTAGTTCATCAGGAGTTAGTGACATCCGTTCTGATGATGAAAGTACACAGGAGGAGTTAATTCAAAGCATTAACAGTAGCACTGATGTCTGATGTCAGAGCTGATAAATGATCTGTGTGTGGAAAAGTACAAGGGTTAGGCCAGTACATAGGTCAAAGCAGACATGAAGTCCACACGGCTTATCCATGACGTGAGAAACAACACCTGCATCCGACCCACACCAAGCTGGTTGAGGATGAAGAATTCCTTCTAGTCCGGAGATACAGAACAAGTAAGAAGGAGAAATGTAATGGACATCAGCTGGACCATTATGATTTATTACAAACACAATTATAAAAACAACATCAGAGAAACAGGTAAGGGAGCAGAGGGGGTGGGGGAAGGGGCAGAGTCCCTGGGGCTCTGCATATGACGGCAGCAGCCTCACCCATAGCCACCCCACTGCCCCACTCCTGATCCATTATAGTCAAGCCATTAAAGAGCAACCACTATTCAGTAGTGTGCTACCCCTAAAATGGAAAATAGGGTTCAGCAGAAAAAGGCAAATTGCATCTAAAAGCAGTTGAAACACCACCACCCACCTTGCCCCCATAGGTAGTGTAATAGGACGAACTGCACAGTTCCTGGAGTCAGGGATGAAGCACAAGAAATAAGCATCGACCACCACTGGTCATCGCCCAGCCCGCTCATCACCCCTCAGCAGCAGCAGCAGCAGCAGCAGCAGCAGCAAAATGCTTCCATTATTCTGCGTGTCAGTGCCCCAGTGCCAGCCTTCAGAAAGCAACTTATGTCTGACGACACCCAGTTTGGTCACTGCCTCTGTACCAGACCATTTCCACGTGACACCCAAGTGTGGACACTTCCTTAATGTCAGCCAGTAGCAGCAACATTTACATCCCTCCCGGACTAACTGTTGTCATCAGCCAGCTGGGCAACATAGCTGTGCCCAGACTGCATCAGCTGCAGCCTTTGAGTCTTCACCATAATGATGTTGCCACCACCACGCCATCCCCAAGTGTGAACCAGGGACCACAGCCTGACTGCCCAACCTCTGGAAGCCAACAGTGCTGCCATATCAACAAACTGCTCGCCAATGTACTTACTGCTGCCCCATGACCAGGGCTTGAACAGATCACCTACCAGCAATCTGCCGCCTGAGTCTGCCAGCTACCCACAGCTGCTCTTCAGCCTTTGGTTCAGAGTTGGGCTCACATCACCGTCGACTGTCTCACACTGCAAAGAGCCAACTGTGATGCATTGGTTGCCACCATCAATTCGTCTTCCAGCATGTTGGCTACGCCAGCTCAACACCACCTTCTCGGCAGCGTGTGTACTTCACATGCTGTGTTTACAAAGCCCACTGCTACAAGTTCGAATATTATGAGTCGATGCTAAACAGCACCAGATGAGTGGGTATACCTGAATGACTGCCAAAGCTGACTGAATTAATAAGTACTTGTTTCACATTTCACTGGACTACTACTATTCTCTCAGAATGAGAGAGAGCTGTCAGTTTGGATATTGAGCTTCGTTATGAAGTATTGTGAGGAATTTGATGATGATGTATTATGGGTGTTTACTGATGTACTGCGAGGATGAAAGGTGCAATAGTTGTGTTCAGAGTTCTTCCTGATCGATACAACTGAGAATGCAACAATAATGCTGCCACTGACTTCCTTCCTTTCGCAGACAGTTTTCATTATTTGTTACATCATACTACAAGGTAAGGTCGGTATTACACTATCAAATTTCTTTGTCCAAGTTGATATGTCAAATATTTTTGTCAAAGAATTTTGATGGTGTAATAGGGCACTTTGTCAAATCTTGTCTCTCATGAAATAAATTTGATCAAAACTAGAGCTTCACTGTAGATTTGATCATAAAAGTCACTTGTCTTCTGTTCACTCCAATGTGACATGTTACCACGTGGAGTGCTAGCATCGCTGCAGCAATCTGTCATCTGTAGTGCGTTTATAAACATGGCCGGTAAATGCAATTGGTGTGTACCGACAACTACAAAATTAAGAGAGATGTATGAAGCTGATAAGGCATTTTACAATGTGAGGCACTCTGAATACAAAAACACATTAAGGAGATTGGAGACCTAACCTAACCCCACTCTCTCCCGTAGCAAGGAATCTGGGTGCTACAGTGAGTCTGTTTTCTGCAGATATAGCAGTTCTTAAGTGAGTATTGTGCTTTGTGATATGAGGATTCACTTCACTGAACAAATACTGAAATGTATGCTCATCCATTCTTAAGTAATTTACGTACGACTTGACGTCCTCCACTACAAGCTCACATAACAAGTTTTGTTGAATGCTTTTACGTCTCGCCGTAAAACCCACGGCTTCACCCAGGTACATTTCCTTTTTTCCCCCACTTCTCTTCCACATGTGCACACATTGCAATTGTGGTACATGCAACTGCTGTGGTTAATAACAAGTTGTTGTTGTCATCCATCTTGAAGTTTGACGAAAAATATGACAGTGTAATATCCCATTTTAGCGCCACATCAAAGATTTTTGCCAAATAAATTTGACAAATATTTCATCATATCTTTGATCAAATCTTTGGCAAAGAAATTTGATAGTGTAATACCAGTCTAACATGATAGTATGCATATAAGGTTGTGAAAAGAGAAGTGTACAAGGCACAGAGTGCCTGATAGTACTTTTTTGTGCCAGAGAGGATGTAATACTGTCTGTGTAAATGCAATATATGACTTAATGTTATATGTGAGAATTTTATTCAATTTATTATAGGTATATGGTGCACGTAATATGAGAATGTGGAAGATACGAATTTCAAGATGCAAACTGTAACTGGGTTAAAATGCCTTCCTTGTCCCAACCCTTCCCCACGATATGAAATGGTGCAGCTGCTAACAGGACTAAATGAGTTGAGGTGAAAATAGTGCAAATAATAACATAGAGACTTGGTGGTTGTGTAAATAGTATCACTTGAGTGAAGAATGGGACAGCAAGTGTAAAAAAATTGTAAACAAACCAGTGCTTCTGTTACAGACAGTTTTCCACGGAAATTAGCAGACCAGATTTTTCTTGGAAGGAGGAACTGTAATGGAATGAACTGCACAACTGCTTGGAGCCAAGGCCATAGCACCAGGAAACAGGTACAGATCACCCCCAAGTCATTGTACTGCCTGCTAAGCACCCCTCAAGCAGGAGGAAGATGCTTCATGACACTGTTCTGTGTGCCTCTAAGGAGGTTAAGCAGAGATCCCAGAAGAGGGCTGCGAGGTGCATTCCAACTGGTAACCCCAACAAAGGACAGGTGTCAGGGGGTCAATGTCACTTGTGTATAAAAAAAAAAAAAGTGCTAAGTTGGATGACAAAGAAATTGCTGGATGGTGACTAACTAAATGAGCAACAGTTGAAACTGCCAGCACTGAAGAGAGAAGATTCCTGCTTCAGCTCAGAGACTCGCTACAGGATTAGTCCAGAAGGCACCGGCAGCCCATCTGACCTGGGTCTGACCATTTCAAAGCTGAAGGTATCACTGACCCATAAACCTGGCAAATGTAGTTTAGTGAAGATGAGACCAGAGACTGGTAAGTACAGAGAAGGGTAATGCGAATCACACACCAAGAGGTGTGGACAATTAAGCATAGTGTTAAGCTTTTGCATTCAGCTAGTCTTTAGTCGATGAATATGGGGCAGCCTAGTCAAGTGCTGGGTATCCATGTAGAGTTCTGGATCAGACCAGTTTGTGGTAAGACAACAGAAATGCATGACCTGCATTTTTGCAGGAGAGAGGTGGAAACCATGGCAAAGGGTCCAAGCAGAGGCCCTGCAAATGGTGCCTTGGAACTGGCTATGGAGTAGGAGCTGTAGCAAATGCAAAATAATCAACAATTAGAGTGGAAGTGACCAGTGGCCCAGCAGAGGTCACTAGCCCACTGATTGCGATGGGGAAGACTGACACTCAGCACAGAGTTTGCTGTTCTCTTGGACCTGCCGAGAGCTGAGTGAAGTGCCAACTCAAACCCAGAACAACCAGTGGGGTAAAAACTGATAATTACAAATCAGTAGCTAGCCTCGAACGTCCCACTGACGGAGGTTAAATAAAATGTCATGGCGCAAAGGAAAATCGTAAACCTTACGTAGACTGCGATGAAGAGTAGGCATTTAGAAAAAGAATGGTCTCCCATTTCCAACCTAACCAGATAGTCAGTTGGATAGTCACTGATAGAGGGACGAAAGGCCCTGAGATTCGAGAACACAGCTTAATCAGTGGGCAACCATGCTTTCAAGCAGATTGCAAAGCACACTGGTAGCTCTCAACAGATGTCGGGTTTTTTTCCTGCCTTAAGGTTTGGGGCAATGATAATATCTTGCTACTGAAAAGGGAAAACATTTTCAAGCCAGAAATCACTGAAAATTCTCAGTAGATGGCTTTCAACTAACATTCCGATGTTCGATCACCTGATAATGCAGTCAACCGAGGCCTGAGGCCATATTGCAAGACGAGTCAAAAGCCTACGTCAGTTCCCAGTCAGTCAAAGGTTCATGATATATGTCACCTGTTGGTGGGGATGTCTTCAACTTATCATTTCTGGGTTATAAAGGTAGTAGGGTAAGAAGGGGTCATCAATTCTGTTGTAAAGTGGGTCACAAGGTGTTCAGTAAGAACCGACACATCAGTACAATAACCACCCTAAAGGACGAAGACCCGGAAAAGGTGTTAATCTTTTGCTGCCCAGAAGGCTACAGAGTATGCACCATACTTGGGGGGAAGAGGCACACATTTCCAAGGAAGAGACATAGTGTTCCTAGAATTCCTTCCTTCCGAGCTTAATTTGTGATCCCTAGTGTGACATTGCTTAAAAGTGAGCATGCCAGCCTGTGAAGGAGGCTGCTCGAGACATTGCAGGGCCCCACACCACTCCTAAATAGCTCTTGTAATGTCTATGGTCCATTGCAGGAGAGACTGGCCTTGGAGTGTGCCAGTAGAAAGAGGAATATCAGTTCCAGAGGTGCAAGGATTGCATCAGAGATGTCACCCACAACCTTGTCAATGCAGTTAACAGAGAGGAGACAGAAGTGACAGCAGAGCCACTTCGCTCTGAGCCACTTCGCTCTTCAAAGTGTCCATCGTGGTAATTGGCCCATCTCACACTGACAAAGAAGTGACAGGATCACTGGTAAATGGTCGATGTTGCAAAGGTCGTTCTGGAGCAACCAAAGTAGTGAAGCCGTGAGAGATTGGGGGAAAGAGATTGTAAGGTCGATAGATGAAAAGGTGCCACAAAGGACACTGAAATGGGTAGGAGTACCATTACTGAGGAGGCACGGGTCAAACAAAAGCTGATCAATCAGACAGCCTCTCCCAGACGGAAGTGATACTTCCACATGGGGGCGATGCACATTGAAATCCTCAAGTAGGAGAAAGGGCAGGGGCGTTTTGGATTAAGGTGGTCATCTCAAGGGAAGTAAAAGCCCTGCCACAAAGTACATAAATGTTACAAACAGTGATCACTGGGGTAGTTTGCACTCACACTGCTATTACTTCCAATGTGTTACGGAGGAGAATACACTCGTCGATGGCATCTGTGCGAACCAATAAACAGGCTAGTTCAGCTGCCCTCCCAGCACCAGTACAATTCTGACAGAATGCACAGTAACCACAAGGCATTAGGGAATGGTCATCAATCGAGTAAGTTTCTTGTGGGGTGATGCAGACTGTAGAATAAAAGGAAATTAACTGTTGCAGTTCTGCCCAGTGACAGTGGTATCCATTACAATTCCATTGGATCATCAAATTGAGGATGTTCTGGTTAGGTGTCACGAGGCTAAAAGGCGGGATAATATCACTGAATATTTGCTCATAATCCAATGGTGTCAAGAGGCTAAAAGGCGAGATAATATCATTGAATATTTGCTCATAATCCAATTGTGTGTGTGTGTGTGTGTGTGTGTGTGTGTGTGTGTGTGTGTGTGTGTGTGTGGGCGCGCGCACGCGCGCGCGCGTGCGCGCTTGATGCCTCTGGGGTCACCACAGTAGCCTTCTTCCAATTCTTATACTTTTCTTCCCCAACATTATTTGCAACATTTGGTGGCCGCGATTCTTGTGAGAGGTTTGTCCACTGTAGGCACGGACGACACAGATCAGTAGGCAGCTCTAAGACCCACAGGTCATGGTTATTTTAGCTGGTGGCTAGTGTCGGGCCTCTGATATGTGGGTTTCCAGGAACAGGGGTCCTGAGAGGGAGCTCTGTCATGGATATATGCTGCAGGAGGAAGTTTCTCTGGCTGGGTGTGGGAAATGGTTCCCAAAGATGGTGTCACTGGAACCATGAAAGTAGAGGGTGGTAGTGTATCTGGTTTGCAAAAATTGAGGTGGGCAGGTGGGTCAAATGACATCAGTAACTTTAGCATAATTGGTCATCATATCAACAGGATGCAGGTGTTCATACTTTTTCTTGCCTTGGTATATGACAGGCGGTCAAGTGATACATAGTCCTATATTTTCTTGTCTTTTCAAATACTGGGCAAACAGTTGAACATGAAGAACTGTGTTCAGTACAACTGCCACGCAAAAGCAGTTCTTCACAAGGATGACCTTCATGGGGTAATCATCCACAGTTTCTGCATTTTGAGTTTGCCGTACAGCAGGATGACATGTCCAAAGTGTAAACATCTGAAATACCTAATGGTGGCAGGACGTAAGTTCTCAGTGCATACTTGTACATTGTAATTAACTTTTTCTTGGATGGCATTTCCTGCAAATGCTGAAATGGAAGCACCTCTATCTGTTTGGTTATCCTTGGGACCTTTTGTACACATTGGACAAAATGCCCGGTTAAAATATTGGACATCACAGGGAGTGGACAGACAGTATTGTTCTACAGGTTCATACAAGTAATCTCTTACTGGAAATATTTAGATGTAGACCAAGTTGTTTGTGATGTGACTGCATGACAGGTGACATCAATCTACTGCTACATCTACATTCATATCTAACAAAGAATAGTGATGTGCATGACACACAGTATTTAGCATTGCACCCCATGTCAGGGTTTCTTCCCATTCCAATCATACATGGAGCATGAGAAGAATGCACTTTAATTAATCCAATCTTGTCTTTGCTGTCCCTGCAGGATTGACACATAAGGGGCTGAAGTATATTTCTTCACCTAACACTAGCTCATCAAGCCTTGTATGTAAGCACTCAAAGGATAACTTCCACCAATCTTCGAGAGTCTGGCAATTCAGATTTTTCAGCATTTATGTGACACTCTTACATAAGTGAAACAAACTTTTAACAATTTGTGGTACCATTCCTTGAATAAAATCAATATGCCCATTAGTTCTATCTGGTATGGGTCCCACAAACTTGAGCAGTGTTATTCTATCACTTTTCGGGTGTGCATCTAGGACATTGTTATTTCTTCTTCTGATGCTTTGTCTGATAATCATACAGCCATCTTCAAGGTGAGTCTGTGATAGAAATAAAATCACTTGATACAATAATAAAACCACTTGACACAATACTGTGGAGTAAATGCGTATATGTCAAAAATAAAGACTGTCAGCAACAAGAGTATGTCACAGATAAAACCTTACGCATCTCAGAATAAAATATACAAAGAGCTGAGTCAGCGAATGCACAGAGCTAATGAATTCCATGGTTAATTATTAAAATATTTTGTATGTGTTGAAACACTAGGCAGCAAAGATTCTAACTGTAAGTCCTCTGAGAGTGTAGATGTGAATGAGCACTTTCCATAATTTGTTGAGCTGTAAACCCTCAGCCTGGTTGTGCAGGTTGTCTGCTAACTGCATTTCCACAGCTGACTTGACCAATGAATGCCAGTAGGATGAGGCTTAACTTTCTCATAATCCACTGAATGGCCAATGGAAAAACAGTGTTCAGCCACTGCAGATTTGTTAGGCTGTAGCAGGTGGGTGTGTCACTGGTGTCCAATGTGCCATTCTTGTAGAGTGTGTACTTTTTGTCCTATGTAGCTTTTACCACACTGGCAATGAATTTCATAAATACCCGTGTTTAAAAGCAGATCAATCTAGAAGAGTTGCGGCCTTCACCAGTGGGCAGAAGATCACATTCATTTTATGCTTTTTCATTTTTCTGACAATTTTAAAGAAACATCTCCCACACCCAACATAAATGTCATAGACTATACATCAATTTATTCTTGCTCTTCCTTTGGTCAGTCTAGTGTTTCTGCTTGCATGGTTCTCTTAATTTGATGATCCAACAGAATGTACTAGTTCATCCTGTAGGCTATCAGCTTAACTCTTCATAGTCTCCAGGTATTAAAGTATGCTCACGGTTTGTGAAGGATGGTGGCAATTCAATCATTGTGGTCAGGGCTACTGTACATGCAATGCATTAGAAATCCATCCTCCTCATGTTGAACTAAAGACATCCAAAATTGATACACAGCCATCCATTTCCCATTCCATGGCATCTCTGACATTTCCATGACTGGAGTAAAGATGCTCAAGAAATTCCATCAATTTATCCTCGCCATGGTGACAAGCTACAAATATGTCAGTGAGACATCTCCAGAACATCATCTGTTTTAAAAAGCAGAGTTGAACACCTTTTTTTAAAAAAAAAATCTTTCATGATTAAATTAAATACCATGAGTCTGAGATGGGTACCCATGACAATACCATTGATCTGTTCAAAATATCAGTTACCAAAACAAGGTAAGTGGAGGTTAGTGCATGATACTTGAATAATGCAGTTATGTCTTCCTCAAGCTTGCAGCTAATCAAGGACAGAATTAGTAATAGGTAGAGTTCAGTAAATAAGAAGACGATGTCAAAACTAACCAGTAAATCAGAGTTGTTTCATAATAACCCATAAAAAGTCCCAATAATGATATTTAGTCAATCACTAAGCAGTGGCATGTAAGTTACTCACTGTTGGTTTAGTATCGGTTCTAAGGATGGTTTATGACTTCCATTTTGTTCTAAACCACTTTTTTGTTTCTGTATAACTTTGTGGACCTTGGGAAGACCATATAATCAGGGAGGCACAGAGCTGCATCCCTTCAGACTGTTGGTGACCACCTTGGGTAGCAGCTCTAGTCCAGAAGTGAAGTAGTTTTCATTTGAGCACGTGACATGGGGTCCTTGGCAACTTTATATTGTGTGCTCAAATAAGTTGTATGTCTTCTCTATGTAGATGTCTCTTGGTAGCAAAAAAGGTGAATTACCTTCATCTGCAGGAAGAACCAATGTTTGGAATCATTATAGAGATTACAAAAGGAAGCTATCACAGATGAGGCTATGTTACCATTTTGCTGACAGGATCTTGCTAGTGCCTGCCATGCTCTACACCTTATTTTTTTCATCAGTGTCGCCACAAAGTTTTTTGGAGGCTTTTTCAATTCCTCCAATAAAACACGTTAATGATAAGGGCTTCAGTGTAGGAGAAAAATTCAAGGACTTTCCTAAAACAATCATTTTCATGTTTCTTAAGATCCCTATTTGTTAAATTAAGAACAGAAAATTTAAAACATATTTCTTGCTGTGGCAGATTAGCCAGGTGGTTAAACTTTGCAACTTGCACTGTGTTGTAGCTTTGATGGATCCAGTCTGATTTTACGAAAATTATACCTTCAGCACACTCCCAGGAAGCAGAAGCGAGACCAGCTGCTACACAGGCATGTACGTGACACAGTTCTTCTGAGATCAAATCCAAGCTTTGATGTAAGATCAGATGCAAAAGTGTTTTGTAGGCAGTCTCCTTCACTGACTGCATTTTCCCAGTACCTTGCCAATGAACTGAAGTCTGCCACCTGCTGATTGTGAGCCTATGTGATCATTTCATTTCATATCCATTAAAATTGTTACAGTCACATATCTGTGAGTTAAATGATTCTGATGTGACTCATTGTTATTACTGCTACATATGTTACTATTCTGTATTTTGAGCAGTTGCACAATTTTACTTTTGTGTATATTTAACGCAAATTCTAAATCTTTGCAAAACTTCAAAATCTTATCGCTATCTGTCTTGACAATTGGACAGCTCTTTTCAGGCAGTATTTCATAATGGACAACTGTATCCCCTGCAAAAATCTGAGGTGGTTATTAATGTTGTCTACATCATCAATACACAACATGTACAGTATGGGTCCCAATACACTTCCTTTGGACACATCTGAAATTACTTCTACTTCTATTCCTATTTACAATTATTTATCCTAGACAACACAGAAGGTCCACCATACAAAGAAATCCTCAACCCAGTCACAAATTTCACTTGATATCCACATGTTATTTTTATTAATAAATCATGATGTGGCATAGAGTCTAATGCCTTCCAGTAATCAAGAAATACAGCATTCACCTGATTCCCTCAATCCATAGCTTTCAGAATCTGATGTGAAAAGCAAAAATCATAAGTTGGGTTACATGTCACCCACATTTTTTGAACACACGCTGGTTGGCATCTTTTGATAAGATTACGCTATGACTGCCATTACAGACTTCAGATGCTGCCCATTTGACAGCCAAACGCATTTCATTCAGAATCTCCCATCTACAGTTCTACACTTTATTTTACACCTATTAAGTAGCAGCTCTGTTTCTTTACGGTGACTATTGAGCACAAGATCCCACCCATAATGGACTGTTGTTCTAAGTAAAATCAGACAATGGAAACTCCAGGTTGGAATACCGACAACAAAGAAGGACATAGATTGTTAATCGCAGCAAAGATGACCCGTTTAGTTGAAGACAGGCACAGGCTGCCAATGGCAGCGGTTTTGTGTGCGTGAGGTGTGCTTGCTTGTGTGATTGTGGACGTGTATTTTGCTGAACAAGGCTATGGCAAAAGGCTATAATGTGTACAGTCTTTCCATTGTGCTTGTCTGCAACTCAATGAGTCATCTTTACAGTGAGTAGCCATCTATTCTTCTCCTAATATTGTTCTAGGTACATACCTGCCCAGTGCTTGGTTGCCATTCTTTTAAAGTTGAGCAATAATTTCCCTACATGCACCTGCCGTGAAGTTAATGGTCTGTTATCTTTGTCATATGATATGGCTTTCACATTATCCAATTTACAGAGCACGCAACTCTTTCTATTTGTTTTACTGGCCCTTTGCACTTTGATAATGAGTTTTCATTCTACCTCATGGTTACTGATAACATTTCCATACCGACATCCTCAAATAGGTCTGGTCTGTTTGTTGCCAGCAGACCCAATAAAATCCCATCATGAGCAGGTTTATGCACTATCTGTTAAACGAGTTTAACTGCATAGCTTCAAACTCTGAGACTTTATAATGCTTTGCCAAGTGAGCATTGTGATTTCAATTGTTTAAGGGGGTGGGGTGCCCCACATATCTTTGGTGTGTCTGGTACATTACTCTCAGTAGTTCACCCAATCACATCCATGTGTGATTAACCCACTCAAGTGACTCCTGAAGCCCTGCATTTACACATTCACCAGAAAACTTCAGCCAGATTGTCATATCACTCAAAGAGTGATAAAATCTTTATTACACAAATTACATCTTTCCATCGTACCCACTACATATCTGCACGGACTTATAGTGTGTGAATACATGATAGGAAAGAGGTTGAATATTTTGTTAGGCCTAATGAGATTTGAAGCATAATTAAGGAGCGTACACAGGTGCAAGACATGCAGCTCATGAGATGATGTAAATGGAAGAAAAAATTTCACTGTAAACTTGAATAAACATTACATCAATTTACTCCTCTACTCACAAACTGTTAAGTGTAGAGGAAAGTGTGCAATGTTCACTGTTTATTAATTTATAATCTCTGTAGATAAAAGTTACAAGTGTTAGCCACACAGCAAAGTACTTGCCCTTTTGCAGTGAAATTGTGAAGTGTAATACTTGTACTTTATAGTACCATACATACTACTCTAGACAAAACAGTGACACCATGCATAAAATCACATAAAAAACAAATGACTATAAATGTCTGTGTAAGGAAGAAATTTGACTTAACCTATCTTGTGCTGAAATATGAGATTAAAAATAGCTTTCCATCTATGCTCAAGCAGCTCACGAGCTGCTGAGTTTGCAAGTGTGTTTGCTCTTTTACAGAATATCTTACAGCTACAATTATTAATTTTTCTGAACCCTTACCAGATTTTCCCCATCTGACATCTATAGTAGAAGTAAGGCAACATGAATGACAACCCCCTGAAACCCTTAAAACACTGAGTTGCATGGTAAGTTGCGGGAAAGCCACCACCAGAGACCTGAATTACGGTGGAAAGCTGGTAAGATCTGTATGCCACAGGCAACACACCACATGATAACTTTTTGAGACAATTATATGAAATTACCTGGACTAAGTATTCAGTACTACTTCACCAACTAACAACCAAATCGTCACCTTTCAATCTAACATAGGATTTGGGCTATGCTAAAGGGCAGTATTCCACCACAACTAAGATTTCATTTTTATATTCATTGGCTTCACTCAGATATGAATTGTCACCTCTCGACTTACCTTATAAGCACATTTTACAGTTCAGCCTGTTAACACAATATACATTCCGAAAAATGTCACAAGCCACATAATTACTAATAGGCTGAAGCCGAAATGTGGTTTTGATAAATTTAGTGGATCCAACTATCCCACACAAAGTTATAGCCAGAACACCAACTTTCAGTTAGATTATGCCATCTGTGGACTTTCATGCAGGAAAAAACCTGAGGCCATAATAAACAATTAAATGTTGACAAAGAAACTATTAAATATGATCCTAAATGTCACTGTATTACCTCATCCTCCATTTAGTACAAGAAGTTTCAAATTTATGTCATTATCCAATAGGGTGGTTTTCATTATTTACACAGACAATGAGGACGGTGTGTCATGAGTCTGGTAAAATTTGAATCTTATTACAAAATAATAATTTAAAAGTGTTTGTATTTGCATTACTGTTCTCCAATATAATCTATCAAGACACTGAAAAAGAGAGAGAGCTGTGGCTCAAGCAAAGCACACTACCAATGCCAGCAGTGCCTCTGGAATATGTGGGTTGGTATCAAGTCACTTTTGTCGAATCACTTGGAGGATAACTTCTGGTAACCAACAAAAGGCAATAAGAGAGATCACATATCTTATGTCAAAGCGGTAGGTGGATCAAAACAAAATGTCCAGACACTCTGTGACCAAAATGGTACTGAAACAGAGGATGACAGACTAAAGGCCGAAATACTAAATGTCTTTTTCCAAAGTTGTTTCACAGAGGAAGATTGCACTGTAGTTCCTTCTCTAGATCGTCGCACAGATGACGAAATGGTAGATATCGAAATAGACGACAGAGGGATAGAGAAACAATTAAAATCGCTCAAAAGAGGAAAGGCCTCTGGACCTGATGGGATACCAGTTCAATTTTACACAGAGTACGCGAAGGAACTTGCCCCCCTTCTTGCAGCGGTGTACCGTAGGTCTCTAGAAGAGCGTAGCATTCCAAAGGATTGGAAAAGGGCACAGGTCATCCCCGTTTTCAAGAAGGGACGTCGAACAGATGTGCAGAACTATAGACCTATATATCTAACGTCGATCAGTTGTAGAATTTTGGAACACGTATTGTGTTTGAGTATAATGACTTTTCTGGAGAGTAGAAATCTACTCTGTAGGAATCAGCATGGGTTTCGAAAAAGATGGTCATGTGAAACCCAGCTCGCGCTATTCGTCCACGAGACCCAGAGGGCCATAGACACGGGTTCACAGGTAGATGCCGTGTTTCTTGACTTCCGCAAGGCGTTCTACACAGTTCCCCACAGTCGTTTAATGAACAAAGTAAGAGCATATGGACTATCAGACCAATTGTGTGATTGGATTGAGGAGTTCCTAGATAACAGGACGCAGCATGTCATTCTCAATGGAGAGAAGTCTTCCGAAGTAAGAGTGATTTCTGGTGTGCCGCAGGGGAGTGTCATAGGACCGTTGCTATTCACAATATACATAAATGACCTGGTGGATGACATCGGAAGTTCACTGAGGCTTTTTGCAGATGATGCTGTGGTGTATCGAGAGGTTGTAACAATGGAAAATTGTACTGAAATGCAGGAGGATCTGCAGCGAATTGACGCATGGTGCAGGGAATGGCAATTGAATCTCAATGTAGACAAGTGTAATGTGCTGTGAATACACAGAAAGATAGATCCTTTATCATTTAGCTACAAAATAGCAGGTCAGCAACTGGAAGCAGTTAATACCATAAATTATCTGGGAGTACGCATTAGGAGTGATTTAAAATGGAATGATCATATAATGCTGATCGTCGGTAAAGTAGATGCCAGACTGAGATTCATTGGAAGAATCCTAAGGAAATGCAATCCGAAAACAAAGGAAGTAGGTTACAGTACGCTTGTTCGCCCACTGCTTGAATACTGCTCAGCAGTGTAGGATCCGTACCAGATAGGGTTGATAGAAGATATAGAGAAGATCCAATGGAGAGCAGCGTGCTTCGTTACAGGATCATTTAGTAATCGCGAAAGCGTTACGGAGATGATTGATAAACTCCAGTGGAAGACTCTGCAGGAGAGACGCTCAGTAGCTCGGTACGGGCTTTTGTCAAAGTTTCGAGAACATACCTTCACCGAAGAGTCAAGCAGTATATTGCTCCCTCCTACGTATATCTCGCGAAGAGACCATGAGGATAAAATCAGAGAGATTAGAGCCCACACAGAGGCATACCGACAATCCTCCTTTCCACGAACAATACGAGACTGGAATAGAAGGGAGAACCGATAGAGGTACTCAAGGTACCCTCCGCCACACACCGTCAGGTGGCTTGCGGAGTATGGATGTAGATGTAGTGCTGAAATCGAAACTATTCAATATTCTATAGACTGATCTAAATCACAACAATGAGCTATCCTGAACATTCGACTTCTTCCAGGTCCATCACCATAATTGGTTCTGAAAAGGTTGGACCTACTCAAAACACAATGAGACAATCTACACAGCTCGTAAGTCTCTACAACTGCTTGGTTAAAAAAAAAAAAAAATCCTATTTATATATGTTGATTGCCAAATCATATTAAATTTATATCTTCTATTACAAATGAGAAGACCTCTGCAGATTTTCATTACATTTCACCAGCTTGTCTTTTTGATTAGTAAAATGCTTTATTACTTCCTTCCATTACTAAATTCTCTATTACTTCCAATGTGCACAGGATATATCCAACAATCTGCGTTCTTTTTCTGTTGCAGTTTTTGTGCATCTGAAGCTGAGAAAAGTTTTAAGATGGAGAACGATTTATGCATATCACAATAAAATAAGTTAAACTATCAAAGAAAACAAACCTTTTCGAATATCATGCATCAAATAGCAAAGACGTTGACGTACCCGAAATAAATGGATAAAGATCTGAACCTCAAAGAAGAAGAATGAAAAAAGTCAGATCACCATGAAATGGCACCCTGGTTATCACAGGCAGAAACCTGATCTGTTTCTGTCTGGCCTCAAAAGCAGAACTAAGTGTTAGTAATAATGAAATTCGCTACATCAAATATTACACTGAGTGGAGGAATGGAAGGAACAGAACAGGGGAAGATGAGCAATCCTCAGACAAATGGGAAGACAAGGTGAAAAAAAGAAAGAAAAAATTGTTAGCTTTGGCCTTTAATGCCATCAACAATGCAACTATTCATACCACTACACAATCAATATGGTAATTATGACATCATACATTCAGACATATTTTAATTATTAAGGATTGGGATTCTTGCATGAAAAACGAGGTTTCGGAAGGAAAATTCTTGTTATGAATGGCATCAAACACACAAAAAGCTTAAAAAAGCAAGACTGCCTTGGGTAAATAGGAATTTTCAGTGGGAACATAAATATGTCTAAAATTTTTAATGGACAAATAAATAAATAAATAAAAAAGAGTGAGAACAAGAAACAAGTCAGGCTATCATGACACATCTATTGGCTTCATGAACTCACAACTTAAGCTAAACATTAAACTACACTACAGATCAAGCTACCATCACAAACATCATTAAAAAAAAAATAGTGCTGATGGAGACGTAAGTATTCATCACAGAATGACGTAACACTGCAAATTTCAGTATATATGGCAAAGCCATGACACACACAGGAAGAGAGAGAAACAGCAGGGGAAAAATGCAGAGAGGAATATGAGATAAAATTGCCTAAGGAAGGTACAAACAGCAAGAGTAGTACAATAAAAATACGAAAAACCTGGATATAAATAGGAAGAATTTTATGGAGGAGAAGAGGAAGTAAACAAGTAAATACAGAGAGATCTGTAACTGCAAGGGGAGTGGGGTGGGGTAGGATTACAGTGTGAGCAGAATGGCAGTTTCCACTTGTCAGGTGGCAGAGATTGGAAAATGCTTGTAGTATAAAAATAGTAAGAAGATCTACATCACACAAGCCATGACGGAAATATTAACATGCAATGACCACTAACCGAACCTCTAATTAGTCTCTGTCCTCCTGTGTCCCTCATCATACCACTGCTCCTCCACATACCTCTTGTTTTACAGCCTTATACTTTCCAGTCCTCCTCTACTGTACTTTGAAGTGAGCAAACAAATCACAGTATGCTTGTTAATCTTAAGTGCTGTGAACCACAGACATAAGAACAATATTGAAAATGGGATTAAATGGGCTTTTGCAAACATCTCCTCAGATGAATTTTACTCTCAATAGATGTGAAAAATTAAGGTTACAAACAGTTACAAAACTAAAGGAGTGGAACATGAGAAATAAACAGGAGAGATCTTCAAGGGAAATGGGAATGCAGTGTCAAGACAAGAGGACAGGATTCAAAAATGAGAAAAGAAGAAAGGCTGGGTTAGTTTAGCAGGAGAGAGTCCAGTGGGCGTCTTTCAGAAAAGTTAGTATTTGGGGTGGGGGGAGGGGAGAGAACCACATGTCACAGGTACTGAAGCAGCTGTTGAAACCATTGGTACTGAGATGATTGCTGCCTGCCACATGAAGCACTTACTACTTCAACCTGATAAAGATAGCTGCAGTGAGGTATTATCAATTCAGTTCAAGATTTTAATATTATGGCAGGTAGAAGAAACTATCACTCAATAGCGGCAATGATTGTTTTAATCTTGCTTCTTAGCAGCTGCAATGTTTGCTGCCACTGTGAGTTAATAATGACTATCAAAGGACTGGGATCCATGAAAAGTTGTAAACGATGATTTTGTGAAAGTTACTGCCTGGTTCTGCACAGGTGAGCTAGCTTTAAACTTTGAAGGGAAAAAAACTAGTTTTGTACTGTTGATAATATCCCACCTCCTGTTCAACTAGTATACCAACTATAAATAATGAAGAAAGTAGAAAATAGTAAATTCTTAGGTGTGCATATTGATGAAGACAAACTAGACAAATCATATACTGCAGACTTGCTAAAACATTTAAGTTCAGATAATTTTGCCATAAAAATAACAACATATTTTCACTCAGTGATGTGTTGTGGGAATATTCTGTGGTAACTCCTCACTTAGGCAAAGTATTCATTACATAAAATAAGAGAATTAGAATCATGTGTGGAGTTCATGCCCATACATCCTGCAGGTGTCTGTTTATGCAGCTGGGAATATTAATCACAGCCTCACAGTACAATTATTCACTTATGAAATCTGTTTCAAAAATCTCTCTTAAGTATGATGCCAACAGATATTCTCCTAGCACAATGGTAGAAGGAAAAATGATCTGCATTATCCTTTAATGGATCTAACTGTGACAAGCAAGCGGCAAATTGCACGGCTATAAAACTCTTCAACAACCTATCCATGGAAATAAAATGTCTGCTAGTTATAAATCATCCTATACAACAGAGGAATTTTTTGTTTTATATTTGTGTTCTGTTCTGTTGACACGTCCCACATCATAAAGTTTAACATGAATCCTCATCTATGAAACAAGAAAGTAACTGTGTACCCAAAAATTACAATGATGAAATCATATTTGGTTTCCATCTGGGAGGCTGCACTGAAATTCTGATAGATTTCTATGTCACCATCATCATCATCATCAGCAGCAGCAGCAGCAGCAGCAGCAGCAGCAGCAGCAGCACCTGGCAGAGTCTTTGCCATAAGGATGATGAAAGTGACATAGTGACACTCATCGAAACATAGCAGGATTTCAATACAGCAATCCAGATGGCTTCACATGAGGATGATGACAGATACAGCAAAATTGTGGAATTTCAACACAGCCACCCAGATGGAAGCCCAAGAATATTTTATCAGCATTATACGCTGGCAAAGTCTACACTTACAATCATTTCAACATTTTATGATTTCTGCCACAGCTCATAATTGGGAATTCACCATTTTTATTACAGTTACATACAGTTTTTGATTCATCCTTCAATTTAATTTTTGTGTGTGGTAAGTGTTTATTTCACATCTAATGACACAGTGTGTGAACTTAAAGTAATTTTAACTTTTGGTTACAGCTTTTCTTCTGAATTGTGTACAGGTTTCCTTTCTTACTATGTGTTAAACTTTCCCAAATATCAGATGCTGCTTAATTTCATCTCTGTTTGCTTTTCACGAAAATATGACTTCAGTGTTTTTCTCCGCATAGTGTGAATGAATTATGGAGTATGTTTCTGTTCTACACATTTTTATCTTTACAACTGAATGTACCTGCTTCGTACATTTTATCATAACCTTTTGACCATCACGGTCAGATTAACCATTTTCTAACATTCTTAATTACATCTAAAAAAAACTAAAGGGACAGAGATCTAAACAGAAGCTTTTAATGGCTGTCGCAGTGTTCAACCTGTACTGGAATTTTAACTGTGAAGGGGGAGGGGAGGGAACTTTATAAATGTTCAGCATGTAGCAATATTTAGAAATTAATTTGCGATTTGAATGTAAAATAACTCGTTTCAAATCATTACAATTTATCACGCAAATGACCCCTGGAGCATTAAATTAACGAAATAAAAAACTTGAAAAATACAGTATGAAAGATAAATGTATGTACAATGAATCCCTGATTTAAGCCTAATCATATTCACATTTTTGCTGTTTGGAAAGACTTAAAGCAATCCTTTTTGAGGCTATCGACGTACAGTATTTACTAGCTTGTGTATTAAAATCAGGTCCACCGTTTTATCACTAGTTTCGAAGAACTGACTGACACAATCTTCATTAGTCTACACCTCCCCTTTTCATTTACTAACTCTAGAATAGCATGAAAATGGCTTATAGCCATCTA
Source organism: Schistocerca cancellata (assembly GCF_023864275.1). Lineage (NCBI taxonomy): Eukaryota > Metazoa > Arthropoda > Insecta > Orthoptera > Acrididae > Schistocerca > Schistocerca cancellata. Next base: position 702,002,989 of record NC_064627.1, on the reverse strand, counting down.
GATGTATCTGATAGACTTAAGTTGTTATCAAGTCATGCTCTGCTAATTATATTCGACTTTCCGTCCCTCTCCCACATCCATATAGTTATGTTCGACGTTCCAGCTTGTGTGTATGTAACTCTCGCCCATTGCTTCGCTCAAACCGAATATTTTTTTCCTAAGTTATTAGCATTTGTTTCAACAGATTACACGTTTACTCTATAATCTGCTACTCAGGCGGGCTTTCAACAAAATCAAAATCAACAGATGATGATCACAGCCTTTTGGTGATTGCATGCGTGTGGAAATTACTCACACAACATTTTTAATCAGACTCATTCACATGCAGCGTGAAGCAAAAGAATAACGATACGTAGAGAATCAAGAAGATCAGAACTTCACTACCTAAATAAGAATATAGAAACTTCTGGGTGAATTAACATTTTGGTGATCATACAACGCTGACTTCAAAATTTCACTCCGAACTGCATCCGCGGATGTAAGCAACTTTAACACGGACAAATCAATCTGTAAGTTGTAATTCAATTCAGATGTGTGGCTGAACACCTCCAGACGGAACAACAAAAATAACATTGTTCCATACCATATGATTAAAATGGTGAGATGACACAATAGCGTCGGATTTTTCCGCATCTTCTTCCTTCAGTACCTTGCTTGAAAGTTTACTACAAGGAGAAGAGAAAGACCAAATTTCTGGAGATAACATTCTCACTGCCTCCCATGCTTCAGTGCACACAATAACAAACCTGAAACGACGAAGTCGCCAATGATTTTATTACATTTGTTTTGATGTGAAATTTCAAAGCAGTTACAGCGCGCAAAAACGCAAGAACTTTGTCAAAGGATGTTCAATAGATCACCAACAGATATCTCTCTGGCAGCCTGGAAAACACTACAATTTGTCTGCGCACGTGTAATCTGTGCTCACAAATCGTTGCGTGAGTTCAGAAAATTTGCACAAAAATGGAACATACAACTTTCAGCAAATTTATTCAAGTCTCTGAGCGAAAAAGATATCTGGTCAGAAAAGTTACAAGTTAAGTACACAAGCTACGATTTGCAGGATAGCAAAGCAAAAGAGGACACAATTAAGTGCGTTTTCATATGTTCCTTACCAACCACTCTAGAAAGTACAATAAAGGTAATGCCATAAACTACACAGAGAGAGAGAGAACTATTCGTGATAACCTGAATCTCCTTCGACATAATTCTTCGCCTAATCGCCTTTTCAACTATCTTTAAAAATTTCTTGAGAAACTCACTCGTAGAATGACTATCAGTCATCTCGGCTTCCACAATATCCTCAGTATAAGTCAGTTTAGATTTCGTGTTTGCCTTTCTACTGAACAAGCAATCAAGTTTTCGAATCCATTGACAAAACTCCAGTAGACATCTTTTGTGATCTCTCTAAAGACTTCCATTGTATAAACCATCAAATTCTTTTGAGATACCCAGATCATTATGGCTTAGGTGCCATAGTGATGTGTTTTGATAGGAGAATACGAGGATTATTTCAGATGGTGTTATATAATAGAATATGTACAGTGATACTTGGAAAGATTGAGAACTAGTATAGATGGTGACTTGCAGAAACAACTAAAGATCTGTGCTGTATTTATCGACCTGTCTGCCTTTACGATGTCATGTGGAGACAGGGTGGAGTCTACCAATTGCTCTTTGTAATAACAGGTAGAAGAATAACATAACTTCTTAACAATATGTTGACTGAAGAACATATCAGGTAATTATAGGCAATGCCACTAGTGCCCTAAAAACCCTTAACAAAGATCCACATCAAGGCTCATTTCTATCACTACTACTATTTAATCTGTATACTGCAGATTGCAAGCCACTCAGTCTAGGAAGTGTCGTTATGCTGATGATTGAATGATAGTGGAGGAAGAAGGAGATCAGCTTTTAATTTGTCATTATGAGCAAGGTAATTAGAGAAGGTGTACAAGCTCGGTTTAGGGAAGGATGGAAAAGGAAAGCAGCTGTGCCTTTTCGAACGAATCACTCATCATGGCATTTTCTCTAAGCGATCTAGGGAATCGGGATGGCCAGACATAGGGTTGAACCATCGTCCTTCTGAACAGATGATAGCAAGAAGACAAAAAATCCCTTTGATTTCTTCAACACTATTGCAGACGTGATCACTTATATAAATTATAAACATAAACATTGCTTGTATGTAAATTTGTAAATTATGTACACATTTTATTTGTATTTCTAATGTGATGTGTAATTGCCATACAACTAATTAATATCGTTAGGTTGCACTGTTAGTTCATCACTTCATTCATTTCTAAGGTAGTAAAGCAGACTGCGATGCTTAATGGCTCATCTGGAGAACCTGCCTCATCTATTTGGGGCACCTGTTGTTGCACTGTGTCACAAGGCTCTGTTTTAGATCTACTGCTATTTCTTGTTTTCATTAATGGTCTCACTCTTTATTCTGATAAAAAGCGTAAATTTACCGCTTTTGAAGATGATACAACAACTCTCACTGAGAAATTGTCAAATAACAGTTTTGAGCACAATGTGGAGAAAGTTTTCACCTAAACCTCAAACTGGTTTTCTTTAAACACTCTCTAGCTCAACGCAGATAAAACCCATTACATGAAATCCCATGCTCTACAAAGAACCCTTCAAGAAAGTAACCTACAGTAAAGAGATCAACCAATACAGAAATCTGAGGGTACGAATGTCCTGGTTGCTTCTGTAGACAGCAAATGTAATTGAGGATGTTAAATTAAACACCTTTCCGCCGTCAATTTTCAACTTTATTTTATTACACAACCAGTTTCAGCGTTTTATTACGCCATCTTCAGGCCCCTGACTGATGTGTAGGACTAAACCACCTCGCTTGTGATCGAAGCTGGGGCCAGAAATATTGGTATTAGTAGAATCTACTTGCTACAGTGACTGCTTCAAACAACTGTTACATCTAACAGTTGGCAGGTGATGTTTGAAGTAGCAATTAGATATCTACTAATACCAGTATTGCTGGTCCCTGCGTCACTCACAAGAGAGGTAGATTAGTCCTACACGTCGGTCAGGGGCCTGAAGACGGCGTAATAAAGTGCTGAAACTGGATGCCTAATGAAATAAGGTTGAAAATTGACAACTGAAAGGTGTTTAATTTGACATCCGCAATCGAACAGCCGAGTCCCGCGACCATCGCTAAAAAGATGGACATATAGAGGCAAATGCAATTAGTCAAGCAACATTCTCCACATTTTTATAAGATTTGCTCAGTAATGAATTATCCCCCAGCAACTGATGCAGATACTGTTAACGCTCCCTACTTAGGCAGCTTTCTATCATTAATGTCAAATGCTGATATATTGTGGGGGAACTAACCTCTCACAATACAAAAATTTCACTAACCAAAAAACTCTTCGGAATAAGGAGTGATGTCCATCACAAGAACACTTAAATATGCCTGTTTCAAAAGATAGGGATGCTAACCACCATTTCACAGTATATTTTTCCTTGTTGACTTTTGTCTCTTTACAAAGATAGGAGCTACTGTGATGAATCCAACATAAGAAAAAAAAAGTCTGCAAATTGAATTACAAATCTTAATCTGGTTGAAGAAAAGTATTTATTACTCCAGAATTAAACTTATTTATGCACTCTCAACACATATTAAATGTCATCATAAACAATTGCGAAAATTTAAACCAATTCTCAAACAAATTCTAATACAGAAATTTTTTATATGTTTGATGAATTTCTGAGACAAAGGAATTATTACTGCTTAAGTTAGAATTGTCTTAGAATTACTTTTAATTAATATTACTTGAGGAAATCTAATTGAAACATGATTACGATTCATAACTTGAGAACAGTATAAATTATAAAGTCTGTATCACGTTTTTCATCTTTTTTGCCTCCTTGAGTATTTGTTAACTTCTAATTTATACCACTGTTCTATTGATATGGTCACTATTATAAACGTGTGGAAATTTGGTTTTTGTATTCATGTATTTATTGTAATATTTAACAAAGTATTGCTTTCTGTATATGTTACTCATCATTCCACAGTGAAACACAATTTTCTTTAGTTGAGGTCTTATTTACAAAGTATCTTTTATTGTCGTGTAAGCTATACACTGGCAAAACTCATGGGAAACCTGCCAATATGGTGCGGACCTCCTTTCACCCAGAATAGTGCTGCAGCTTGACATGACATAGACTCAACAAATCGTTGAAAGACCCCTGCAGAACTACTGAGCCATGCTGCCCCTATAGATAAAGATGCTGCCACAGCTAATGCAAAATACTACGGAAGTGGGTCAGACCAGAACTGACCAGACACAGCTACACTGGGGGCTACCTGCTGATCTGGCAAGTACTGTCTCCAAGTTGTCGATATGATTACTAAATGCAGCAACTGAGTGAAGGCACCTGATGCATAATAGTAATGACCCAAAATGCTCATTGAAAACTAAGTTATATTCATCTATTATTCTAATTTAGCATATAATTATTTTAATTTAGCATTAGTTGTTATGCACATGGTTTCATGTTATATGTAATAATATTTTATTTATGGACATCTAATTATAAATCTTTTCATGTCCTATTTTCTATGTATGGCAATGTATGACAAATCCTATATCATTTTTATAATGATGAGATACAAGGATGCAACGCATTGAAAGGAGAGCTGCTGTGGCATGAGAGATTTGGTTGTTTCACATCCAAGCCATGGTTTTGTTGTGGCTTATGTGACAGAAACTGATGCTGTAGCAAAATACATAAATACTTGTCTCAGTCTCTCAATGTGCTCTGTTATTTGCAGTCAGATCTCCTTTAGCCTCCATTGTGAACTGCGACCCACTGCTACGGCCAGCACCTTTACAGAGTCACTGCCATCATCACTTTATCATTTGTGCAACACTGCATACTGCCAAGCTGACTGCTAATGGGCACTCCTCTTTGCATGCTGCTCAACATTTAAGTCCAGGGAATGTTGGATCCTCAGAGTATTGTCACAATTTCTGGAGTGTGTTCAACAATAAAAGACTAATGCTTTCATGTTGATACCTTGGATCACTACGATATTTCCACTCAATGCTTCACTGCTAGCCCGCCCAGGGTGGAGAATTACTGGCTTCCTGACATTATAAACTCAGTTTCACCGCCACCCATAGTGGCCATCCACTCCTGGTCATTACAAGTGGTGTCAGACATGCGGCTAACATCTGCAGCAGGAGCCAGGACACTGTCACCAGGCATAACATGCAACATCAAAACGTAGTGGGTAAGTGCTCTCATTTTATTTTCTTTTTTTTTTACCTACAGGTATCATATTGAGTCAATACATCTTCTATCATGTTTTTAACCCTTTCAGATCTGAATATTTTCCTGCCGGAAAGAAGGTTTTTATTTATGTGGTAATGCTCTTAGGAATTCTTTTTAATGATTTTAGGTGCAAGATTTATCCAAAAATATGTACCCATTTTCAAAACATACTTTGTTCACTTGGTTCATTTTATGGACTAAAATAAGTAATTACGAAATATTCTCTGTTGTAATTAAGAGTAAAATGATCATTCAATAATTACCAAGTAAAACAACAATAACAATATTCAGTTACAGAGTGCAATATAGCAAACCAGCCACATCTGTGTATTCTGCTGGCCATGAGCTACTGTATGAAACACAACAGTTGGCAGCACTTGCTCATGATGCAAAGTTTGAGCTTTCATAAATGTGTACCTTAGACTTCCATTGTGGAAAAATATTTCCCTTGCAGCTAAGACACAGTAAAAGTTAATACACACAATTGTAGCCAGATGGTCTGAAAGCATTATTATGCTTTCACATGTGAAGTATGCCAAGGTAACTCAGTGTCCTAAGGATGTGTAAATATACGAGGCGTGTTTTTTAAGTAAGTACCAATTGAAATTAAAAAAAGATATCTCAATAATTTTATTTTTACATGAAAGCCTGTACCTTAATCTACTTTTCTACACGATTTCCGTCAATATTGAGGCACTTGTCATAACATTGTACTAGTATTTGAATACCTTCCTCATAGAAGTCTGCCGCCTGACTTGTTAACCACTGCATCGCCACTGTTTTGACTTCGTCATCGTCTTGAAGACCAGATGGTAAGTCACTGGGCGCAAGATCTATGCTGTACGGAGGATGAGCTGGAGTTTTCCATCGAAAAGAAGTGGTGAGATCTTTGGTCTGATTCGCCGCATGCAGATGGGCATTGTCTTGAAGCAAAACGATGCCCTTGCTCAACTTCCATGGACTGTTGCTTTGGTTCTGGTGTGACATAGGCCACAAATGTTTCATCGCCCGTAACAATTTGGCTTAAGAAATCATCACCGTCGTTGTGGTACCGCTCAAGGTTTTGTACACATCCATCAACATTTTCGGTACCCAATGTGCACAGAAATCATAAAGTGTCTGTTTTCTCTCACATTATTGTCCACTTTCTGCGCTAAACTTTCATTAACGACCAAAGGACGCCCACTCCGTTGTTCATCATGCACGTTTGTGCGGCCATCTTTAAATGCTCTCATCCACTTTCTTACCATTCCATCACTCATAATGTTTTCTCCGTAAATTTCACAAATCTCACGATGAATATCGATCGCTTTTAGGCCTTTAGCACTAAGAAATCTTATAACAGCCTGTATTTCACAATCGGTGGGACTCACGATTATCGGAGGCATCTTAAAAACTCAGTACACAACGTAAACAAGGAAGAATCAGACTGTAATGGCGTCAGTGCGTAGATTAAGGTACAGGCTTTCATGTAAAAATAAAATTATTGAGAAATCTTAGCACGTCTTTTTTAAATTTCAAAACGGTACTTACTTAAAAAACACGCCTCGTAATTGTTAGTTTTTGCCTAGTTCTTCTGGACAACATACCTTTGGCATAAGCAATGGATGTGGCTCAATGTCCAGAAGTATGTAAACTGTTAACTTCAGGAGGTCACCCTGAGTTTTGTGATAAAGTATTACATTATTTTTTTAAAGGATTTCATCTTGATTTAAGCTGCTAGAATATTATTTTGCGACTACAATTCTGACATTAAGCCTTTGCCAAACATTACAAAGGTAATCGTAAAATAAAATTCTAGCATCTGGAAGGAAAATGAAATCCTTTAACAAAAATTACTGAAGCTGTGGACCCATAATACAATTAAATATTATGATAATGTTACATTTAATCGCCATTCTTGTCATTTAATGCTGTTTCTCCTGTTGTAGCTGATTTCTTGTATTTATTGAATAGAGTCCCCACAACGTCAGAGTATGAGACACAGGATGTTTACAAGTGAGAGGCGATTAGAGCCATGTGAGACTGCACCATTCAAAATGGGCAGTGTAACTGCCTGCAAGCAAGGGGAATGGCTCGTTGTTTCCAGTGTGTAGAGTACGGTAGTAATTATGAACACCCACTTAAGTGGAGTAGCTAAGTTACAGTAAGAAATGTTAGAATAGTATTACATTTAAGAGTCCTTGTCGTTTGTATGTTGCGTGACTGACCGATGGTTAATCATGTCGTTGTCGATACCACAGGACGCTTCCTGGAGAATGTCGTAAATATTAGCAGTCCAGCTAGCTGAGTTGCAAGCAGACAATGTAAACATATCTAAGGAAATAGGGACTATGTGAGCAGACCAAGAAAATACAGCAGAGAAACTAAATATTAGGGAGAAGAACAATACTCTGCACTGTAGAGTTACTCCAGAGTATGCAGACAAGAGGCAAAAAGATTCTGACTAGTGGTTGGCTAAAAGCGAGAACTAATGTGTTCCTCCAGCAAAAAGAAATATGAGGCTTTTAGAGAGGCTTGAAAGGTGGAGAAAGGGTATCACTTGCATGGAAGCAGAAAATAAGGAGAAATAATTTAATACTGTAAGTTTAATTGACGTGCAGAGTACTTAAGTTCCAGAAGATAAGAAGAGTAATGTAAAATTATCAGATCCAAGAGAAAAAGGAGAAAAGCTAGTGGGATAACCTTGGAAGTGCTATTTACGTTAAGTATGCAGCGAATGAACCTGGTGGTTTCAGATAAAAAAGCTGAATGTACAGTTAATAAGAGTCGATTTGTACGATGTATGTTGAGTTTTTGAAGAATTGCCATAAGTCGAGATCCAGAACTAAGATTTACCAAGGAGAGGAGGTGTGTAGCGCTACTACTATTTTCTGGCGTGATTGAATAAGATAACGAGGCTGACACAGCTAGTGCGAGACGCGATGGAAGTGGGATCGACTGGAGCCAACCAAACACAGTCACATCAGGGGCTACTTGCTGGTAAGGCAAGTATAATGACAACATTAGAGAAATTCGAGCCCATATAGAGGCTTACCAGCAATGGTTCTTCCCAGAAACCATTCATGACTGGAACAGGAAAAGGGTAAGGGACACTGGTGCACAAAGTACCCTCCGCCATACACTATAAGGTGGCTTGCGGAGTATATATGTAGTTGTAATATTTCCAAAGCATCGAGATGATTATCACATGCTGAAACCGGGCAGAGGCACCAGAGGCATAACAATACTAATGCAGCAAGAAAGCAGAGCCACTGCAGCGTGAGTGAGCTGGTTCCTTCACGTTGAAGCAGGGTTCTGTTGTACTTTAGGTGATATAAACTGATACTTTAGCAGAACAAGGAAGGCCCAAGTCCAGCTAAGTAGTCGTCATTTTTAATCAAAAATATCGTAGTCCTCCAACCACTAGTCCCGAGGAATGACCTACAACAGTCCACAAATTTACATGAATCAACAAGTCACCATTTCCAGACTCTGTTGCTGCCAGCTGCAGCTCTGCCTTTTGCGTTGAGTCCAATGCTTCAGACTTAGCGCTTGCAACTGGCAGGCCACCTGGGGGTCTACTTCGGCTCCCACCAGCCTCCTACTCTGGGGTCTACGGGTCGAGACCAGAGCCGTGCAATCGCTCAGCCACCATCACTTGTGCATGCAAACTCCTTTTGCTCGTGTAGTCAGACATTTCTGCTGCTGTGAGTTATCCCATCCATAATGGTTTTGCAGCCTGATACTGTGCATCTAAGTGTGCCAAATCCTGCACAGTCGAGCTGCCCTTAGCTTGTTTCATGAGCTGCCACCCACTGCTGTGATCAACAGTCTTCCAGAGTCACTGTCATCATCACTTTATCGTCCATGAAACAGTGCACGCTGCCAGGACACCTGCTGATGGCCGCACCTTTTCACAGGCTTCTCTGAGAACCGCCACTGTTGTAGAATGTTGGATAATAAATGAATATTCTAACAATGATATTTTCATGTTGAAACATTGGAGTTCTACCAGGTAGTCATGTACCGCTGCCCTGCTACCCTGTGAAGGTCGTGAATTACTGACTTCCTGGCACTAACAACTCAGTTTCACCATCCACTGTAGTGGCCACCCACACCCAGCCATTACAGTTTGTATGGATATGAAATGGAATGATCACATATGCTTATTCGTAAATAAAGCAGATGATAGACTTCGACACATTAGTAAGAAACTGAGAAATTACAGTAAACCTGAAAAGGAGATTGCTTACAAATCACTTGTGTGTCCTATTCTTGAATACTTTTCAAATATACAGGAGCTACAATAAGTAGGACTAATAGGGATTATTGAATGTATAAAAATAACAGAAGGATGACTGTCCACAGAACTGTTTGATGTTGAAAAACCGAAAGTGGGAGACTCTTCAAGATAGATCCAACTTATTTCATGAAATACTACTTTCAAAATTTCAAGAACCAGTATTATGTGAATAATGTAGATGCTGCTCCAGCGTGCATACCTGCAGGTAGGCAGGCAGGCACCCACAGCCACAGGTGGGTAGGGGCTTGCTAACAGTTGATGCATGGGCATTTAAGCAGCTGGACAGTAGCCTATGTGATACTACTACACTGGCCAACTGACTGCAGACACAGGTGACCAAGTGTCTCACACTTGCGCAGAATGCATGCATTTGGACAGTCTAGCGGGTAGCCCATATTATCTGCACCTGCCAGAAGCCTAGGTGAGATGGGGTGGGGGGTGCCCTATGGGACAGCGTTGGGAAAGACTAATATATTTTTCTGCCACCTAAATACCACTCGCTTATAGACTGTGATGACAAAATAAAACTAATTACGAAGTCATTTAAGCAGTCATTCTTCTTGCATTCCATGCATCATAGGAATGGTACTATGCTAATTTTTCTCTTCTATGCACTTCACAGAAGTTTGTGGAATATGTAAATAGACAGTTTCAAAATAATGTCAGCTTGCTATCTGTCGATGAAGGAAAAAATATTTTAGCAGAAAACAGCTAAGTTCTGACAAAGGATATTTTACACTCAGTTTAAGATACTAATTAGTCCTTGACCAAAGCATCAGACGCACAAAGAAAGGACTGAATTGTCAAGACAGTGGATCCTTAAGGGGGACACTCATGAAACTAGTTTGAATAAGAAGAGAATGGAAGCTTTCGAAATGTGGTGCTACAGAAGAATGCTGAAGATTAGATGGGTAGATCACATAACTAATGAGGAAGTATTGAATAGGATTGGGGAGAAGAGAAGTTTGTGACACAACTTGACCAGAAGAAGGGATCGGTTGGTAGGACATGTTCTGAGGCATCAAGGGATCACCAATTTAGTATTGGAGGGTAGCGTGGAGGATAAAAATCGTAGGGGGAGACCAAGAGATGAATACACTAAGCAGATTCAAAAGGATGTAGGTTGCAGTAGGTACTGGGAGATGAAGAAGCTTGCACAGGATAGAGTAGCATGGAGAGCTGCATCAAACCAGTCTCAGGACTGAAGACCACAACAACAACAACATAGGATATACGTCAGTAGCATGTTTTCGCACTTTGTCGCACAAAATAGGGTATAAACAGCAAACAAAGTGTCAGAGGCAGAAAGCCCGATCTAAATTGTCACAAAGTGGTTTCTTAAATGGGGGCAATTTGCACATTTTAATATGCTTCGTGAATCACAGAATGAACTCGACGACAGCAGAAATTATTTGCGAATTGGTATGCAGGAGTACAAATATGTACTGACATTCGTACCTCCTCACATAATATAACAAAATACTGTACTTTTATGAGGAAAGCAATTTACGATTCTGGCTAAGAAAGAAACGGTAAAGGTTTCTTATTTTCGACTAAAATGACTAAGCAGGCACAGAGAAAAAGAATATACCATCATAAGAGAAGGTCCACACATTGTTCCAAAAAAAAAGATTTCATGAAGGCTGTGTATTAGGCCTATGTCAATTGAGGACCATTTTCACAAAACTTGTAGGAAGAGCGGTACTAGTTGTGCGTATAGAGAATAATGTACACTGGTACAGAGTAGGCAGTTCTGTAGTTTATTAGTAGAATAGGCAATATACTGTGACACTCAAGTCCGATGTACAGAGAGAACTGAAATCAGAGTCAAAGCCGTTACTGTTGCCTCCTACCCAGGGCAGCGATATCGATATTTACAGTGAGAGTCGATAAATAGTTGCTATGTCACCACAGAGATTATCTCCTCCCCCTCCCCCCTCACTCATGATGCGGAATATGCATGCCACAGTGATCCCAGAGAACTCGTAGTCTTGTAGGTGGGCAGGGGGGCGAGAGAGGACAACTGTAGTATGAAGTAATTGGAGCTGGTGTGACGGCGTCACCCAAAGTGGAGTGCTGGGTGATGTGGTGCTGTTGTCTGCTGTTGTTGGAACACCCACATTGTAGGCCAGGGTGATGATGATGAAGAAGCCCTCGGTAATTAGATGGGACATCAGCTCCACTGTGTCCATGTTGGATGGTATAGGAGAGGTGTGGAAGTAGCGATGTGAAATCGTGCTCACTCTAGATTTCCTGTCCCCATAATGCGCGAATGACGAGATTATCGTTAGTGAGCGTCTCTGATACGTCCTCACGGAGGAAGTCTGAAAGCATTACCTGCAAAAATATGAAGGGGATAGAAGAGGGCAATGTAAATGTAGAGCCAGAAGGTGGCTGATGAGATGTGTCTCCAATGGTCCAAGCAGGCTCCAGTCTATTGACAGGTACTGTCGATCTTTTGCCCCTGATCATAGTATCAAATGTGTTTGTGCCACGTCCTATCACTTCATGAGGACCAGTATACGGCGAATATAGTGTGAGTTTCACTGCACTGATGCCTAGTATTACATGTGAGTAGGGGGAAAGGTCTTTGTGTATTAAGACCTATGATTTTGAATGGTGGAAGGGGAGGAGTACATCAAGTTTTGTACAAGCAAAGAGACCTGGCAGGTCGCGATCGGCAGGAGACATGGCCTGCACGAAGAAATCGGCAGGAAGTGACAATGTCTCACCATAGAGAACTTCTGCTAAGGACACATCGAGATCCCCCTTATGGGTGGTACGTATGCCAAGTATGACCCAGGGAAGGACCTCTCTCCATGATTCCGAATGGCACATTAGCAATGCTTTTAGGTCTGGTACCATCTTTCCAGTAGTCCATTTGACAGCTGATGATAAGTGGTTGTATGGAAGTGGTGGCAGCCACAGAGACAGCACAGCTCGTTTAATAATGAGGATTCAAACAATCTGCCCTGATCGGAAGTGAGCAATGCAGGGCAGTTGCAATGTACAGGTATTGACAGAGACTCCGGTGATGGTCTCAGCGGAGACGTCTGCAGTAGGTGTTGTCTCAACCCACCACATGACACTGCCTGGGGACAGAGTCCATGGACAGAATGTGTATTATATCGGCGAAATAGTGGTAGTATGGGTAAATTGTAAGAGGTCTGCCCTCTACATCGTCTTGGAAGTAATACACAGATATGTAGACAGCAAGGAATTCTTGATTTAAAGTTGACCATTTACTCTACATGTTTGAAAGTTTATTAAAGAAAAATCACAGAGGCTGAAGTATGCTGGCTCTCTCTTACTGTAATACAGCGCTGATAGCCTGGCAGTTAGCATCTGATGTTATGGTGAGGTGTGCATTGGGAGACGGATGAGCCAGAATAGTTGTATTCAGTAAATTGTCCTTGATCTTTTCAAAGGCGGTTTGCATGGATTGTGTCTACTCTAGGTGACATTTACCCAATGCATTCTTCCTGCACAGAACTTGTGTCAAGGGAAGGAGAGTCTCAGCTGCATACGGGATGTGTCTTCTGTAGAAGCTAAGGACACCTAAAAATCTGTGTAATTCTTGATAATTAGTGGATAGTAGCAAGAGTCATATCTGATCGGTCTTTTCAAGTGTTTGGTAGATGCGTGAAGCATCTTCGTGGTGGTTGATGAAAGTCACACGAGTTTGTCGTAATTGACATCTGTCCTCATTAATGACAAATCTGTGGGCTGGTAGTCTATTGAGAACTTCTTGAAGATGTGTATCATGCTCTTCCACCGAAGGCAAGAATATAATGACATAGTCTAAATAGGCATAACGAAATGGTGAACTGAACAAAGCACTGAATATAAAACGTTGCTACGTTTGCATGGAATTCTTTAATCTGTAAGGCATGTACACGAACTCCAAAAGGTGTAATGATCACTATCTTTGGCAGATCCTCTTCTTCCGTGGGAATCCATCGGTCTTTTTAAAAAATTAGAATTATGGGTGATGCCCAAGCACTGTCCTATGGGCGAACGATCCCCACTTGAACGTATTAGTTCATCCATGGTGGGCTTAGTCACTCTCAGTTTGTGCTGCTGGGAAATATCAAGGTCTATGTCAGATGGATGAGCCTGGTATAGTAGTGATGTGATAGACAGTACCACTGCGAATGGCGCAAAGGGTGTGTGGCCTTTTGAATCTCTTTTTTGCAATGATGAAGCATTTCACTTAGCTTTTCTATACCTATAGCCCTATGTTTTGTTACATATCTATTGCACATTAATTGCTGTTTCTTTAGAAGTTTGTTTACAGAGGCTGTCTACCATGAACAGCTTCCCCCAAAACGAATTGTTCTACTAGATACGTAAGTATCTATAACTTGGAAAAACTATTCTTCTAAACTTCAGCCATAGATATTCTATATGTTTCTGTCCAGAGCAAGGGATTTCAGTTTCGGATTTGACACTTGTCTCCTTATCTAGTTTACTGAATATAGCTATGATACAAGACAAAAACTGAATATACATGTTCAAAGTGGCAACACAAAGTTATTTCAAAACAGTCATATCCATCCTAGTATCAAACTATACAATGCATTACCAGAGACTATCAAACACATACAGAATGTTGGTCACTTCAAATCTAAATTGAAGTTGTACTTGGTTGATCACTGCTTTTATACAGTAAATGAATATCTACAAAAATAATGTTTTCTATATTAACCCAGTGTAGTCTCATACAGAACACATGTGTATTGTCTTCCTATATATAGCCTATCAACATTTATTTAAGTATTCACCATTAATTGATATATTAATGCATGTCATCTTATGTACAAAGGTATAATTATTTATGAAATTTTTAATATTAACTTACAAATCCAAATATTTCTTGCACATTGTTCAGCTGTAGTAGACGAAATGGATTAATAAATCAATCAACTTTTTACCTTAGTAATCTTCATTGTTACAAATCCTTCATTGTCTTAGATATCAGTTTCAATCTGGACTTCCTTACAGAGGCCAGGTCTCCTTTGTGTCATTAGATTTAATACACTTCTATCATGAGTGAGCTTCCAGAATATCCATTCTAGACAGTTTTTAGCAATGGCATTTATCATTGTTTTTCAAGATGTTTTGCCACTTTAAGTATCCAGCCAATGACACTTTGGGGAATGTACCCATCATTGGCCAAACATTTTCCTTAAAATTTCAGTTAAATTGGGAGGTGAGTGTGAGAACTAATAGAAATTATCCAGTTACATATTTATGACAACTCTTGATACTGAGTTGTCCTGAAACAATCTCGCCATGTAACTTGAGTTTCCTTCTTGGTGGATTTGAGTTTCTTGGCACATCTGTCACATGTGAATTACCTCTGCTTCTCACTAACCTAACTTTTAAATACAAAATTAGATTTAATCCAAAAATTTCACAGCTATCATTTTCAGGTTTCAGCTAGCTTCCTGTATCCTGTATGTGAGCGTCTCTGCTTTTTAGAACTTCTTCTAAAACTGGCTCATCTCTAATGATCTCTTTGTTGACAGAGTCTTAATCACTAACCTTCCTTTCTTACTTCTAAATCTGCAACACAGGATTGCTTTGGAAGTTGATTACTAGGATTAAGCAGTCTTGTATGGGGGAGAAGAATTTCTTTGGATGCTACACTACTTTGGTGTTTCCTACAGTTAATATCATCTGAACTGGATGCAGAGATGCCTTGTGTAAAAGAAAATTGTGTGCATCCTAGACAGCAGCACCTCATGTGTAGTGCACCCAATTACGGGGCTCCTCAGTTCTCAGTCCTATGGTACAGTTTTGTTAACAATCAAATTGCATGTCGATGGAATATCATCTTAGTTGTGCGACTGGATTCGTGATTTTATGTTTGAAACATAACAATTCGTAGTAAATGACAGAAATCATCTAGTGAAACTGAAGTGGTATCGTAATGTTATGTGTGCCTCACTGTTTTTTTTTTCTTTAACTAATTTTTGTCTGATTTTATTCTGAGAAGCTCAGTAATGTATGTAAATACCTTAAATGTAAAAGTGATTCAAAAAGTACTTGAAGTGAGTGAAGCGCAGCTGGACAGCAAGAAACTCTTTGGCATGCAATTCCCACAATAGTATTAGAGAATCTTTGAGTATGGACTCTAAAAAAAAAAAAGAAAATTGATTTTATTTAAAAAAAGACTGTTAATCTGTATCTTGTGGAAAGAGGACATGTTGCTTGGCCGTCGCTCAGAACGTATTGTTACATTTAAGGAAAATTGATATTTTAGTGATAAAACCGAGTGAAGTATGTGTAAGAGTTGCCAAAGATTTATGTATACAAATTTTCTGGAAGTGAAGAATAGAAATATCTTGTATTTGGAAAAGGAGGTGAACTTCATTGTCGTCGCCGTCTATCAATCGACAGAATTGTAAGTGTACAAAGTTCACTAAAATACAGGAAAAGAAATGCATTCTCTATAGTTTTCATTCAATAAGTAACAACCTCTCATAATTTCTTAATTACAGTAATTGGATTATGTTCTTGTACAATAGTATGGTGCTGAACTCCACTGACCAATTTTGTTGTAGCAGGACGTGTAGTTTGAAGGAAGTTTGTGTGTCAAGAAATCTCCTTTTCTCACAGAAAGCAAATTGCTGTTTGATCTTACTTACTTACAACAGTGGTCCCTTAGGTATGAAAACCTACGAAAACTTGGGCTCAAATCTATCCGCAATGCGGCCAAGTAACTAACAGAGTCGTATTTCAAACCTTAAAGAACAATAACTTCCTCCAAATTGCAATATGTCTACAACTGGTGCAGAAGCTGATCATTCAAGGAGGCAGCAACCAAAATTCAGGTACCAGTTACGACTTAAAGTAAAAACTCAATCAACAATCAATCTCTCTCTCTCCAAACACATATATAAATATTGATATTATATTTAAACAGGAAGTCATTTTACATTGGCGCCCAAACAGGAACGCGAAACGAAATTAAAAATATTTCATGCTGTTGTTCGAAACGCCTTTGTAATTATATTGTATTTGTTAGACATGAAATATTTAAGATCTTGAAAAAAATTTTCTATTTCCTCGTTGCTAATTGATGTTACTTATTTTCATGTACCACGTCAAAATTATGCCGGAAACAATACTGCTTTGCTGAGCTGCTAAATAAAAAGCGGATCGGATGATGAATTTTGCCATGAAAAGAACATTTGGACTTTGAACAATTCTTCAGCAGTTGCAGACACGCAAGAGTGAGTACCTTTTTTATTTCCATTGAGAAGCTTCATTAAAGCCCTCTCATGTAGCAAGCTCCTGTGTTTTTTTTTTCCATCAATCTATCCAATCCAGTAGAAAGTGCAAGGAGGTATTTGGTAGGTAGACATTTAGTAGCATTGTATCATTTCAGGTATTGTTATAGTCAGTATTAGCTTAAAAAAAATTCACTTGTCTGCATCTCCATATTGCATAAACGGCGTTGGCATTCAGTTGTCTCTGATCAGTAGCTTCCATCGTGTCATTTTGTGTGAGCGTAGACAATTGTTAGGTATACGTCATCATTACGTCAGTGCATCCCAGAAGGCTTAGCAAGCTATTGCGTAACTTTCTTGCGCAGGAATTTCATACAATCCCGTTCGCGAACCCAACAAACAATGGCAGAGGGCAGACCACATACCATTGTAGATGACAGTGAAGAAATAGTTAACGCACAATACCAACTTAGACCTCGAATCGTGCCGACCAGGAATGAACTACCACCTGATAGGCCAGATGAAATAAACACCACACACAGTACTGTAGTAAACGCATCGCCCAGCAGTGTACAGGAACTAAAAACAACTCAGATAATACAGACTTCAACATACAATGATGTTTCAAATGTAATCGAAGTCTTGTTTTCGCGCCTGGTGACACAAAGAGAACCAGAGAAGCAGCAAGAACGAACACAAAGGGAACAGGAAAGACAAGAATTTATCCATAGTTTAGATGATAAGTTCGAAGCGCAAACCAAAAGTTTTGACAAATGCTTGATTCAAAGTTAGATTCTATATTAGAAGCGCTAACGAAAAGCCTCGATGAAAAGTTAGCAAATATAGTAACCAAGACTGAACTTGACAGCATTTCAACAGCTATGAAAGGTGACCTTGAGACTAAAGTAGTTACTACCGTTCAAGAAGCAAAACAAGAGGTAACCACTGAAGTTCATCAGATGTTAGAGACATGGAGTAACAGCAAGAAATTGATGATAGGATTCAGAAAAGGTATGACGAATTTGCAAAGCAGACGGAAATAACCTAAGTCATTATCAGAAGGACGTATATGAAGTAAAATTAGAACTCGAGCTAATTAACAAGCAATTGTTACCTGTAAAGACACTTTACATACAATGAATGACAAAGTAAAACAGTTGACTGACAAATTCTCTCAGTTGTTTGTGTGGATGAAGAGTCTCCTGAAATTGCGTAGAAGACAAAAAAAGTATTATTTTAAAACTTTAATGTAAAAAAACAAGCATTTAATATTCAGGTATTGTTGATCTAGTTTGAGTATAAAGCGAGTTTTGAAAATGAAAACTGTTTTTCTACTCCCAGCAGTTGATAAACAATAAAAAATTTTATGTATATGCAAAGACTATCTTAAAACATCGTCAGAACTGTACGAAATTTGCTAATCGTAAAGAAAAATTTCCATCTTAACTTGCTTCTTAATTAAATAAATATGTTTCTACAGTGGCAATTACGACACAAAAGTTGTGACGAGGATAATTCAGTGCAGACTGAAGTTAATCAACTTGGCCAAAGATTTTGCTTGCTTCTCTTGTGTGTTAGCTTGCAGGTGTGATCATTTTCCTAATTTGCTGTTGTTTGTTCTTGCATGTATTCCATGAGGGAAGCCACAGAACTAATCAAATTTCTGTTTTCAGAGACTTTGCTTGTTTTGTTGCTATAACATATTTGTGTAAACCATGGCTGCAACACCCCCTCCACTCCCTGCCCCGCTCCTCAGCCACAGACGGCCAATGTGCTGGACCTAACATAAGTTTTTCAGTTTCGGAACCAACAGATCACTGCCCTTAACAAGTGTACAACAACGACTGGCTGAAAAAGCTGCGTCGGCAAGTTAATGACACAGAAGAGGAATGGCTCGAATACCAGACACAGTTTCAAGCACATTGTGAAGTTCATTGAGTTCAAGGTACTGTAAAGCTACAATTCTGTCGATTTCAGGGTCCCCAGTGTTCAGGTTAATACAAAAACTATTCCCAACTGCGTCTCCTGTCGAACTCAGTTACGACGAAGTAATCGCTGCATTAATCAAGAAGTACTATGACCAGCATGTCCAAGTAGCTGCAGCAAGATATCAGTTCTTTCGCTTGCAGAAAAAGCAGGAACAGACGTACCGTTAGTGGTACACACAGATTGATCAGGCATGACTAGGAAGCGTAAATTTAAGTGTTGTTTTGGCAATTTTAACAGTGACTTAATGATAAGGGATGCAATAACACGCAATGCCCCAGATAGTAGAATACGAGAACAGATCCTTAAGTACTCTGATCCATCACTTCCTCATATATTGCAAATCTTAGAGTAATATTATTAGGGCACCATAGCAGCCGATAAGGTTGGCCAGGGCCGCATTTGTCGGGTCGAGTCGCCCCTTGCTCACGACCGTCCTAAGCAGCCACAACAACGAGCGCGTACACAGCCATGCGGATAGCCACGTAGACAGGTGAACCGGCCTGTGAATTTAGTGAATTCTTGCCCTAGATGTTGAGCTCGCCATAAAAGACAGGTTTGCCCATCACGAACACAACGTGTTACACATGTAGGAAAAAAAAGGCCATATCCAAGCAGTTTGTATGCAATGGCACAGAAACGCCAATTTTCCCTCTCCAATAGAGAACAGGCTCAAGCACATGCAGTGAACACTGTGTTTTCTAAACCTACAATAGATTCTGAGAAAAGTAATATTAAGGTTGTGGTTCATTCTCATCTTAGTACTGTGTAACGACGGTCTAAGAAACTATTTGTCTCATTACGAATTGCTGGCCATCGTGTGAACTTTCAGTTAGACACAGATGTCAGTAACTTTCCTTAATCGTGCCGCATACGAACAGTTAGGCATGCCTTTCTAAATGTAGCAAGCACCTCACTGCTTACAACAGATAGGAAATTCCGGATTTTCCACCTCAAGTGACGCCTCAAAAAGTGTGACTTTTTCAAACTCACCTTAGACTATGTGATAAAAATTCAGAGTGTGCACTCTCTCCAATCTCATTTGCTTGCAATCCGTGACCTGTCTGTTCCTCGCAATGTGTCTGGCAAGATGTTGTGTACATAGTTCCGCATAGTCAGTGCGTACACCACTTTCCCAATAGAGCACGCCACACTAAGCACAACAGCGCAGGCGCAGCCCTTGTCCGTCTCCGCACTACGAGATAGCGCTGTCTTAGAGACGGGCCAAATTTTGCTTCTGCCGACCCGCGTATTAATATGTAACGCAGCTAATGAGATTGCTGCTAACGTAGAACCTTTTCTCCTCGCGGATCACACTTGCGCAGTGATACCTAAACGCGCGAGGTATTATAACGAGTGTACAGATCTCAGAGTAGTCAGTCTGCATCAGTCTGTAGTCAAGTTTCAGTTTGCGCCTAATAAGATTATCATATTCCTGTTCATAGCCATGAAGAGAAATGTATAGACACATTGTCAAGTATCAGAGATATGTGAGAATAAGATTAACATACCAAGACTGAAGGAACTTCAGATTGTCAATTGTAAATAGCATCCAAAACCAAGTTAAGTTATTTCTATGGTTTTTATTATTTTAATAAATGTGTATGAAAATTAATCAAGTTCCGTTTAAAGTTGGTCACTGTCAATCTGCTACTCTAAGCGTGCAAGTGGCATTTCTACCGTCTGGCCTAATGGCAGAAGATAAACACGCCATGATAAGACCACGAGACATATTGCTGACACTCGCCTACTTCGTTAGAGCGACAAGTCAAATAATCTGATGGTGTGTGTACCGAAGGTCTTACAGTACGCATACCACACAAGATGACGTAATACAATCGGTTCATACCGAATGCCACTCAGATCGGGCACTATTGCATCTCTAGCGTCGGGAAAATGTGCCGTTTGCGCGGACTAGAGACCGTCAAATGCATTTCAGAAATTCAAAAATTCTTTGCTTAGTGACAGATGTTTAGTACATTTTGACCCGGTCAAGCCAGTAGTTTTGCAAGTCGACACTTCTTCCTACTGAATCGGAGCTGTGCCTTCGCACAGAATTGGTGCCCAAGACAGAGCTATTGCTTTTGCCTTAAAGTTGTTAACTCAAATTCAGTGCAGTTATTCACAAATTGAAAAAGAAGCTCTCGCTATTGTGTATGGTGTGACAAAATTCAATAATTATTTGTATAGTCGCAAGTTCTATTTAGTAACAGATCGAAAGCCTTTGCAGTCCCTGATTCATCCGTCAAAGCCAGTTCCTACATCATTGCTCAAAAATTGTATGCTAGACTTTGTTGCTATCGTAGTGTCAGTATGAAATTGTGTACATACGTAGGGCAAAGCATGGCAATGCAGACGCCCTATCTCACCTTCCGATTGGCCCAGACTCTGATTTTGATGCATCTGCCTGCGATCGAACCGCCGAATCTTTCCATCAGTAAATGGGTATGTTCTCAACTGACTCGGTTGTTTTAACCCCCTCCACTGACGGAATGACCCGCTTCCTAATTCCGTATGTATGAAACCAATACGGACTTGTAGCTGTCACGCCTTTGCGCTTACTGCTACGTATTTTAACAGTAAATAGCTCAGTCCTAATGGTAAGAGGTAGTAGTGAATTCACGTTGTTAATATTTGAATACAGCACAGCTGCCACAAGCTCAGTTCACTTTTACTCCACTCCTACTCTCGCCATTGCACCACATTAACTATGTGCTATGTGGACCTTGCTAAATTCACTTGCGTATACATTTTGACAGTTACTCGCCAGTATTTACCTAATGATTAGCACACTCCTAACCGGGCTATTTCCCAAAGAGCTGTGATGATTGAACGGGTTCGATCCATGGCCTACAGTGCCCTACAGTTCACACACGGTAACACTGCCTACCTGACCCACTTAACTTGGTAGTGAGCTTATGTATCCAATCACCACTGCTAGCAGCAGTGGATAATCCTATCAGCACGACGAGAGCAGCAGACTTACCGTCGAATCCTCCTGAAAATACTTATAACTACGGTCGCCAGCTCTGAAGGAGCAAAAGAATAAATCAATTTTTGGCTTGTTTCAAAGCGAAACGGCCTGAGTTGAATTTAAACTTAATTCTGAATATTACTATTTCTGATCATTCGAGGTGATTCTACAAAGCAAATACTCTTTCAATTTCTGTGAGTTGGCTTGGTAATTACTACAAAGACTATTTATGCAACTTGGGTTAACAAAATTCTATCCTTCAGCTTTATGTAATGATTTTGGATATTACTCTTTGGACAATTGATATAGAATTACTTAATTGACTTTACTTGTTAGGTTACTCAGAAAAATTTAAGTAACTATAAACAGGCGACTCATTCTGGTGTGACCATTGCTCTTTTCAACATTCTTATACGCTAAAGTATTCTACAACAAAAAGAATTGTAAATGAAAGAGGCGATGATGGCCTCAGTCTGATTTCACTATACTATGTTTGAGGTTACTACAGTTTACAATGAACAACATGCGTCGTAATTTTACTCATTACTATATTCTGTCCTCTGTACTTACATAAAAGAAAACTGGTATTCTCCTTTTACATTTATATAAAGTTCGAATTAATAATTGCAAGCAGTCCTACCTTGGGTAGACGTGTCGGTGCTGGTAGTGAGATGCATGTGGCTAACGCAGCTCTTCACGCCTCATGCCCTTAATGGCGGCTGGAACTACGAGCCGTAGCACTCGTATAAGCTACTGCACGTCTGCCATAAAATCTGGGCGCAGGAACTCTTACAATCAGCCCCAGTAGCATAGAGGCGGCTTCGATAACCATTCGTCGCGTTTTACTCCACAAACGGCGACGATATTCGCCTCTTCGCTGTTGCACATTCACTTTTGCGTGAGCACAGTTACACACGTCCGATCACGTCAACACTCCCCAGGCCATTCCATTGTTCAGTCCCTGTGTCTCCAGCTACCCCTAGCTACGCTCGTATCACCAAGAGTGGGGGCGTTCCCCTACCACCTTTTTCTCGAAATCATTTAGTATTTAAGAATATTTATATTTATTACCCTGGAGTTCATACCAGTCATAATAATTTACTACTAGCGCTTTACAACATTAAATTATACAGTAATAACTTGTAATTACCAAGAAAAAGAATACATTTGACTCCGAGAGCTTAGTGCATTGTCTGACAGGTAGCGCTAATTCCCAGTTTCGCCAATAGATGGCATCAGGGTGCACTCCCTGGCAGTCTCACACTAGCGCGCCCGTTTCCGACGCGCGGGCTTCAAATTACTGGCAGCCTACCTTCATTTCAGTTCCGTTACATGCCGCATCTTGTTGCCAAATCGATGTGCAGGACTCTGAATTGCTGGAATCTTTCCCCTTGCACTACAGAAAAATTGCACAGGCCACGAAAGCAGACCCATATCTCGAGATTTTGTTCCATTACATTCGCACATCTTGGCCTCGTTTATTGAACAGTATCCACAGTTCAGTTG
Organism: Schistocerca cancellata; assembly: GCF_023864275.1. NCBI lineage: Eukaryota > Metazoa > Arthropoda > Insecta > Orthoptera > Acrididae > Schistocerca > Schistocerca cancellata. Next base: position 701,979,687 of record NC_064627.1, on the reverse strand, counting down.
TGCACCGATACACTGCTCGTCGGCCTAGCTTTTCAGTTCAACAGGGTGTGATTCTACTCATAGTTCAAAATGATAGTGGACAAACGCGTATGCTTATTCCCAAAGTGTTGCAAAAAGGCTGTGTTGCGGTTGCTCCACCAAGAACATTGAGAATTGTCCGCACTAAACAGTTAGCGCGACGGCACTGTACTTGGTAGGGTACGGCCGCCCACATTGAACACATGACATTACAGTGTCGCGCATGCGCAGAAAACCATTTCTCTCCGCCACAGACATTCTCAGCTTGGCCTAAGATTCAATCGCCATAGCAACGAGTACGACCATTTTGGAACACTTGTTGGCTCATAGTGGTAGACTCCTTTAGCGGATTTCCATTTGCGGTGCCTATGAACTCTACCACATCACGTAAAGCCATACAAGTGTCGTCCTCCACATTTTGGAAGGTTTGCCAGAAGTACTTGTGTCGGACAACGGACCACAGTTCACTTCATGTGACTTTGAACAGTTATGTGAATGCAACGGCATTTGTCATTTAACAATTGCTCCATTTCACCCACAGTCCAACGGAGAAGCAGAACGTTTCATACGCACTTCTAAGCAACAGATGGTCAAGCTTCACACTACCCTCACATAGGAACAGGCACTGCAACTCTTTCTCGCCCATTGTCGCTCCCACCCACCAGATGGACCACCACCGGCGTAACTTCTGCATGGCCGCTGCCATCGGACGCTGCTGCACTTGAACTGCAGCATCTGGCGCCGTCAATGGTCGGCAAGTATCGCTTCACGCCGCGCAATCTTGTTCTTTTCAGGACTTATGGCAAAAGTGGCCGCTGGGAAAGAGGTGTGATCCAAGAATGCATTGGCTCTTTTATGTATTTGATTGCAGGTCCAGATGGTTTGCAGCGCCGCCACCAGAACCAAATTAGTGCTTGTCATTTGTCCTGTGATTAAGCTACTTTTCTTCCCCCAAGGCCTCACAGGATCACGTGGGCTTTGCAACCGCGCGCTGATGCCACCATGGCACCCCTGGAGGAGTGGCTGGACGATGCGCCCTCGCCCCCACTGTCCCCACTCGCCAACCACATGGACCCTCCATGTCCGTTGCCGTCATCGCCCCAGGAGACGCACTCAGGCCTGACGTGTGCCCTGGCAGCAGTTTTCCAGTGGATGTTCCTGTTGCCTCGGAAGCCAGATGGTGGGGTACGGTTGGGAGTACTCCATCCTCCACAACTACGGCTACCAACTCATCTCTACAACCAGTGTCCTGTCTCCATCCCTGTTGTTGTTCACAGCCTCCCTACACGACAACGGTACAGCGTTTCAGAGGGGAGGAATGTGCTGGTGTAAGCTATCTCTAGCAAACTGGTTGGCAAAGAAGTTTCAAGAAGACCGATAGTAGGCGCTGGAGCAGGCGTGCCTATCAGGAGAGAGGCCACAGACAGGTTTGCAAGCAATGTGCCGCCAAGACCCTCTTGACTGCTAGTACTGAGATCGCTGCTGTGGACTGGAGGACCTAGTCATTCAGTCAGCTGAATCAATTGCAGTCGCAGTCAGTTGAGTTATTGTTCTAATTGGCATCTGTCAGTTCATGTCAACATCTACAAGAGCGTAGTGTTTATAGCAGGACTTGTACTTCACCAGTAGTGAGGCTAATGTTGACTATTACGGAAGAGTTTTTACCACAACATCTTGCTTAAACGTAAGTATCTTCTTATTCTTGTGAATAAGGAACCCTGTTAATACATGTGTGCAGTTGTGTTGGAGACAGAGGATACCAGCCACCAAACAACATCCTATCTGTGCTTCCCATGGTGCAAGAGTCTACAGTTGCAATAACGACTCAAAAGATATATTGTAAGAAACTTTAAAACAGATACACACAGCTGTCTGACACATACACAACACGTACAGCCAGAATCACAGACAGGAAGAGAGAGATAGTTGAAAAAATTGATATTGGGTTAAGGAAACATTAGAATATAGATAAATGTTCATTTTTCCTTTTATACATATCTCTTTTTGGAGTGGGCATGTTTATGATATAATATTAATATCATTACCCTACGCTGTGTTTCGATACTTATTAAATGACACAAGCTTTATGGCCGAACCAAAGTATGATCCTTCATAACTGCACCCTACTGTATACTAGTGTTTTCCACGATTTCTGGATCACAGTATACAGAAGTTGTGCATTTTATAAATGTACATAACATAAATAATCAAATTTCATACGGAAGTACCACTTAAATTCCTTTTTGCCCTTACTAGGGATCAAATACCTTTATTTGTGGCCAAGTTTATATCTTATTTAACCCCTGCACATGTCAGCTTTAATTACATTACAATTTATTTACATGATATTTACAAAACTTCAATAGTTCAGTTTACGAGAGATCATTACTTGACAGAGGGTATGTTTAGATAAGATACTTCTACTCCATGATTGACGTGTTGTGGCCACCCATATTTTGTGTGGCCATATCTCCACATGTTAAGCTGTGTTCATTGCGTGCGTGCCTTGCAGTACCATCAGTTCAACTACAGAAAACAGTTCAGCCTCGGCTGTACAGCTTTGTAAATGATGATGAACTGCTTGTCATTAGTGTGCAGGTGGTAGCTCCATAGGATAAGTGCACGTTGATCTGTGTTTGGTTAAAAAGTGATGGAAAGCCTTGCACGTTCTGACCATGGTTATGTAAACCACATCATCCATCACATATTTCAGTGTCCAAAAGGTCATCTCATGTCATAGGCATCACGTCGAATGCTTACCATATTCCATGTAAGTCCATAAATTACTTGCTTTAATTACTCCTTTGTAGTCAAGTTCTGCATCCAACGCCAAAAAAAGGGCACATAGAAAATGTTCATCATTGTAGGCATGTGCAAGTTTGATCACAGCTTCACACGAGTGTGTATTCCTCATTTGACATACGCTAAATATGTGATATATGGACAGTTTTTCTTGAAGTTTCTTTTCATTTCACATATGTTAAACACCCTTTTCATATAGTTTTCCTTACATGTCTTTCTACATGTGTATAAAATTATGCATGACCTGCATAAAGAAATTAAAACATGACATAACATTGCTCCTTCTAACTACACATAAATGTAATTTTAATATCAGCTGACAAGCAAGGTCCAACACATTTCACTCATATACAAGTTTATACATGAATCTGTCACATCTTTTCGATGTTTGCATAACAATATTTAAACACAAGTGAATAACATTTAAGAAGTCATTCTCACTTTCAAAATTCGTAAGGCAAAATATCAGTGATAAGTTATTTCATATTAACTCCCATAATTAATAAATCACCAGGTGTTTACAACTTTTATGATGAGCTAGCACCCCTTTAACTTTTAAATTCATGATATAATCTTTTTTTTTTACAGAAACAGACGAAGACGAAGTAAATATTTCAGAATTCGACTCAAGAACAGCTGTCAGCATGAGTAACTTAGATATCCTCAGAGTAGTGAAGCAATGTAAATCATTTAATAAAAACAAGGCCAGACTGTATACAAATTAGATTACTTTCAGAGTATGCTGATACTATAGATCCTCACTTAACAATCATATGCAACCATGCGCTCGATGAAAGATCAGTACCCAAAGACTGGAAAGTTGCACAGGTCATACCAATATTCAAGTAAGATAGTAGGAGTAATCCTTTAAATTACAGGCCCATATCATTAACATCGATGTGCAGCAGGATTCTGGAACATATATTGTGTTCGAAATATGAATTACCTCAAAGATAATGGTCTAGTGACACACAGTCAACACGGATTTAGAAAACATCATTCTTTTGAAACACAACTAGCTCTTTACACACACAAAGTGTTGAGTGCTATTGACAAGGGATTTCAACTTGATTCTGTATTTCTAGATTTCCAGAAGGCTTTGACACTACCCACATAAGCAGCTTCTAGTGAAATTGCGTGCTTATGGAATATCGTCTCATTTATGTGATTGGATTCATGATTTCATGTCAGAGAGGTCACAATTCGTAGTAACTGATAGAAAATCATAGCGTAAAACAGAAGTGATTTCTGGCGTTCCCCAAGGTCGTGTTATAGGCCCTCTACTGTTCCTTATCTATGGCAACGATTTTGAGACAATCTGAGTTGCCATCTTGAGTCATTTGCAGATGATGCAGTGATTTATTGTCAAGTGAAGTCATCAGAAGTTCGAAACAAATTGCAAAAAGATTTAGAAAAGATATCTGTATGGAGCAAAAATTGGCAACTGACCATAAAAACGAAAAGTCTGAGGTCATCCGTGTGACTGCTGAAAGGAATCCGTTAAAATTCGGCTACACAATAAATACGTCAAATTTAAAGGCCATAAATTCTACTACATTCAAAAGAATTACAATTATAAACAAATTGGAAAGAACATATAGAAAATGTAGTGGGGAAGGCAAACCAAAGACTGCATATTATTGGCAGGACGCTTAGAAAATATAAAAGATCTACTAAAGAGACTGCCACACTATGCTTGTCCATCTTCTTTTGGAGTACTGCTGCTGCTAGCTGTGGGATCCTTACTAGATAGGATTAACAGAGTACATCGAGAAAGTTTAAAGAATGGCAGCACGTTTTGTACTATTGCGAAATAGGGGAGACAGTGTCACTGAAATGATACAGGATTTGAGGTGCACCAAATTACAACAAAGACGTTTTTTGGTTGTGCGGGCTGTTTTTAGGAAATTTCTATCACAAAATTTCTCCTCTGAGTGCAAAAATATTTTATTGACGCCGACTTACATAAGGAGAAATGATAATCATAATAAAATAACGGAAATCAGAGCTTGTACAGAAAGATATAGGTGTTCGTTTTTTCTGGGCACAGTTCGAGATTGGAATAATAGAGCATTATTGTGAATGTGATTCGATGAACCTTCTGTCAGGCTCTCAAGTGTGATTTGCAGAGTTTGCATGTAGACATCGAATTTGCAAAACATGTTACATCTCAAGACTGTAAAAATCAGTATACATATATGAAATCTGATGATGTGCATGAACTACTACTATCATCTCATTTAACTCAAGTGTTTGTAATTCCAGATTGCTAACGAAGGAAATAGAGAACTTCACCCTCCAATTTCCAACACAAGCACGCATAATTATGCTTAACCATGCCTCTCTCATATCTACCAGAAGGTGGGCTACGAATCTACAGGGAATTATGATAAGGAATGGGAATAAGCATTTATGCTCACCTGCTGAAATCCATCATTCATGCATCACACAATAATTGAGCAAATTCTCTGTGAATGCTTCTTGTATTTTGTGACAAACTATTTACTCAGTGTCTGGAGCACTATAGATAAAATTCTAACATCATTGTGTCATAACAGTTTATTAACAGCATTTGTTTAAAAGTACCTGTAATGATTGTACTGCAGTGTATTTAATTTATATTTTTCACTGTTTGACACAGCTCATATGTACTGTAATATGCATATGTGTAAATACTTTGTTATAAAGGCTGTGTCAAAAGAAATGTTGGTTTAAAGACAAACAGATAAACTGTGATCATGTATAATTGTGTCTTCAAGACTTGCATTTGGCCTTTGTATCGATTACTTGCATTCAACAATGTACAGTCCGACACTTTATATATATCCTTGGATAGTACAGGACCTCAACTTCATTTCATAACATTTTATTTACTATAACTTCTTTATATTCACACATAACGTTTACACTACCACATTCATACACATATTCCTGTACAAATAATTACAGATATTGCAGTGTTGTCCAGTTCTTTTGGTACCGGCTACCTAAATTCTCTTTCTTGTCGTTACTCGGAGGTGCCCTTTTTCTTGATCCCTGCAAAAAAAGCTCGAGATCAAACAATATATCATTCACACTTGAAATGTGTATATTTTCATTCAGTACGAAAATTTTTTTAGTTCATTATTTTCTGAATGATTCTCAGAATTCACCCCTTTTTTGAGAGCATGTATATTAACTGACTGTCTGTCACTTGGACTTACCTCTTCTATGTCTTCCATATTCATACAATGAGTGCACATGTAACTAATAGGTGTCTTCCTAGATGTGCCACACTGTCATTACCCCCTCTCTTTTATTATTCAGAGCGTGAATATATCTCTAGAATATTCATTCTTTCATGATAAATACAGATTTTCTATACTGTAGTGCTTAGTTTATTCTGTATCTAGCCATAATGTACATTTTTGTGTATATATTGTAAATAATAACCTAGTGTGTAGACATCTTCCTGTAGTTGTTCAATTTCTTTCCTTCCATGTAACAACTTCCTTATTTTAGTTCTCTTTTCTTATATAAATTTTATTCTTCTAGTGTAGACCTCAGTATTTATTTTAGTAATCAATTTAGATTCATAATCTTTTGGGTATATTCTACTTTGTTTACACTAATGTTAGCTGAGCATCTGGCATGTTAAGCAGCATGTTCGACTTGTTTGTCTTTCTGAATGGGCTGTGGTCACTGACCTGTGATGCAAATTTGCTACTGAGCTAGCATGTTACCTCTCATCATAATGCAATAACATTCATTTCTCCCCGCAACATTTATCAGTTTGCAATTGGAAAGTGTATGTATTGTAGTATTGAATTCACATCAAGGCAATTAAATTCAGCTTATTGTTTATTTCCCAACATCCTTTTGTCAGCAAACAAAATCTTAAATAACTACTGACCAACCCTATTTCTATTTAAATACATATAAATAACAAGAGAGAAACTTTTCCTAAAATTAAGCGAATGTCTTTCATAATTTATAGTGAAATATTTACACTACACTTAAGCAAAATAACTTGATGAGTTGGTTTAACCTATTGTCAAACCCATTCAATGTACAAATTTCATTAGATCCTTGTGTGGATAAGGGTCCTCATCCTTTCCACTTATAGGATAAGCTAGTCACACAGTGTTTTTTGAGGCACTTGTGTGGTTACAAATGGACCGTGTATAAGAGTTTCCATTTGACATTAAGAGTTTTCCATGCTTGCTAGACTTTGGGTATATTTGCAACAATACTTCTTATCCTGTACGGAATTGTACAGTGTGCCCAAATCTTTTGGTGTAAGACGTTCTTCTCTGCTCGACCTTTTCTCCTAGATTAATCAAACCTTGGCGTCTTTTTCTTCAAATGACATATCTCCCTTGGATACTTACAGCAGTGGTTTTTCCACTTGTCCATTTCTCGTTTCTTTAATATTAATTCAAATGTTGTAAAACCTGTCGAACTATGTGGAAAGTTGTTAATGATTTGCTTAAATGGCAAGACGAACTCGATCCATTTTATATGTTTCTGTGGTGTATAGTAGCATATAAATCTATTAAATTCCTTAAACTCCCTTACTATGGGGCTTGCTTCGGGGTGGAATTGTGATGCCAGTATGTGTTTTATTTAATTTGCGGTCGTGAATTCCTTCCATCTGTTAACTGTGAAGTACAATGCATTATCAATTAACAGTATCTGCAACTTCTCTACTCTCGAGAGATAGTCGTCTGTAATTCTTCTAATAACAGAAGTGGCGGTCATTGACCTCATTGCAAACAAGTTAACATGCCTGGAAAAAAACACCATATAAGGCAAATTACATACTTAACATAAACTTTTCCTTTTGTATAGAGACTGGCAGCATAATTCTAAAGCTTTTGTGGGGACTATAGGACGGAGATCAATTAATTTTGATTTATTTGAGTGTTTGATTTTCTGACAAGCAACACATGTTCGAATTTCTTGGAGAATTCGGCGCTACATGTTGGGGAAGTAGCAGAATGTGTTAGTCTTATCGATGCATTTACGAACACCATAATGATCCATACGTCATGTGTTTCAGGTAACATATGCACCAGCATTCTTGGTTAGGTATATGTCTGTGAAAGAGTGCTCCTTTATAAACAGTATAAAATTTTTTAAAGCTATTATTATATCTCCTTTACATAGTTTGAGTCTTACCTTTTTCCAGCATGGATTTTTTCCTGCAATTTCTCCAGGTTATTTCACATTTTTACATAATGTGGTTGGTGTGTTTTGTCTTGCATAAGTAGGATACAGATTTCAAAATTCTATTCGGCGAATTCTAAAAATTCATTTAACCCTTTGGGTAGCTTCGACGAGGTGTCAGCATTTATGTTTTGTTTACCTTAGATGTACACTGCCTCAAAACTGAATTCCTGCCAGTAAAGACAACATCTAGCTATTCTTCTGTGCAGCAATTTGCACATCAAGAGAAAAGAAAGTGCTTCGTGGTCACAGTATAATTATCTTGCGTGCTTGTTGTCGATCTGTCTCGGTGATTTGTAACAGGTATGCATCTTAGATTATAGTGGTGTATTTCACTTAATGTAACTTTAGTAACTGTTCTTATAAGTTGTCGGGATGTGTCTTATCAAGAATAATGATCCCCTTTATATTCCATGCGTCGAGTACAAACCTGACGCTAATGTCTGTGCCGCCTCCTTGGACCAGCGTATGGAGTATGATAAAAATCTCAACGTTTCATGTTGGTAAACATACGTTTTATATGTGTAACCCTTTATTCAAATGGTTCAAATGGCTCTGAGCACTATGGGACTTAACTTCTAAGGTCATCAGTCACCTAGAACTTAGAACTACTTAAACCTAACTAACCTAAGGACATCACACACATCCATGCCCAAGGCAGGATTCGAACCTGCGACCGTAGCGGTCACACGATTCCAGACTGTAGCGCCTTTAACCGCTTGGCCACCCCGGTCGGCTATAACCCTTTATTACTTCTGGGCACTTTGCAAACACCACACATGCCATTACCAAAGTATTAATTGCTGTAGCTCCTCTTTCTGGTCTTCTGGCAAACAAACTTCTTCACTTACCTTCACTTGTACTAGTGCTAGATCGATACTTCTTTCATGTAGCTGTCTTTTTGTGCATCACAGAACAATACATCTGAATAAGACAATTGTACTCTAATGTCTATAATTGGCAGAGGTTTGTTTTCTATTGTACTGGTTCTGATTAACTCTGCTAATAACTTTTGTTCATTAATTATAAAGAAACACTTTGCCTGTCCCATGTCAATATGTACCTTGTACGGTCAGAAGGTATCCATACCAGTAAGACAATTAACTACAAGTTTTTCCATCACTAGAAAAATGTATTTTAAAGAAAATTTTTCAACAGTAATGCGTATTAATGCTTGAAGCTCCGCCTCCCTTGGATTTGTTACCTACTGCAGTCAAGATCGCACAGTTCTGCAAAGGGAAGGTTGGTATGTGTGTTCGATTTTGTAACTTATTAAATAAACCTTGTGAGATTATATTTGTTGACGCATCTGTATTCAGTACAACGTGCATATTGAAGTCAGCTATCCTGGCATTTATTAAGGCCTGAAGAGACACTCCTTTGTTCTCTTCCAAACTGCCCACATTTGTCAGATACAAGTCCCCCTTGATATCTACTTCTTTGTCATATCTCAGAAAATAATTAGGAATTAATTGTATGCCCCCGTCCACATCCTCAGTCTGTGAATGGGCTCCTTTCATGACCTGTTTTGGTTTTCTTGATTAGTTGGGGCGTAATCTCTTCATTATTGTTAATCTCAGCTATATGTACAGTGTGGTCTTGACTTCGCTATTTTGTGTCTTGCGATGCTCATGAATTAAATTCTCTCTGACCTTCAGCTCCGTCTGGTACATAATTGTTGTTCCAGTGGTTGTAGCTACCAGGAGGATGGCTGTCTACCACCGGTTGGCCCTTGCCAATTATTATATTTGTTATTACTCCCACCAGGGTTACGTTTTGAATCTGTTCTCTGAAACCTCTCTGCTTGATATACGCTGGTCCACTGTTATTAGGCTTCCTTTAAAACCCTGTTTGTGTCCTTGGTTTCCCAGTTACCATAGTTACCTCTTGTGTGATTATTATTAAGCAGGTAGTATGGGTGCCCACCGTGTTGATGGCTTCCGCATTTACTACTTACCAGATCACTATTTTCCAGATGTTCACTTCACACATTATCTTCATAATCAGGCCAATCCAGCACATCTAAGAAGTATTCTACACCATTCTCGGATGATGTGATTAATTTTTCTTTGACATGTGCTGGTTAGTGACTTTTGTGTATTTTTAGTACATCTGTGAGAGAGATTAAATTTGTCCAATACTTTGTTTAGTTTAAGAGTTCTTCAAAATACTTCCTTAGCCTCTGATGTTTACTACTGAATGGTACTGGGTCCTCTCTTGGACTGCTATGGATCAGAATTCGTTCAAGAAAGCAGACTCAAACTGTTCATAAGTATGGCACTGCTGGCCATACTGTTTACCCATAATGTCTGATATGGAAAAGGTAAATATCAGTGGTTATAAACTAGCTGCACATATGAGTAGAGTTATCACTGTGTAGAAAGCTCTCTAGAGCAACATATAGAGGCATGTGCCTGACAACTTCAACTGAAGGATGGCTCTTTTATAATTGCAACAGTATATAGGTCCCAATCAGGAAACTTTCACTTATTCCTGGAAAACATGGATGCCTTGTTGTGCTATCTGTCAGATAGGAGAAAGCAAATTATTATTTGTGGGGACTTCAGTGTTGATACACTGAAAGAGTGTAATAGGAAGAATGACCTGGAAGTCTTGCTCGGTTCTTTCAATTTGACACCTGTCACTAATTTTCCTACTCGGGTAGTAAAGGACAGCAGTACATTGATAGATAACACTTTTGTAGACCAAGATAGGTTTAAAAACATAAATTCTTATACTGTTGAGAATGGCCTTTCTGATCATGATGCTCAGCTAGTTACAGTGTATGATGTAGCTCCATTCAGTAATTTAAAACTACCCTCCAAAGTTGTGCATACAATTAATGACTCAACAATTAGAAATTTCAGAGAAAATCTTCAGCAGTTAGACTGGGATGAGGTGAACAAGGAACCCAAGGTTACTTTAAAATTTAACTTATTTCATGATACACTTGTAAGAGAATTTGAAAACTGTTTCCCCAAGAAAGTAGTTAAATCTAATTGTAAGAAACCATGCAAAAACCTTGGCTTACTAAAGGAATAAAAATATCTTGTAACTACAAAAGGGAACTGTATCTAACAACAAGAAAGAGTAATGACCCAGAAACAGCCAAATATTATAAAACTACTGTGCTACATTAAGAAAGGTTATTAAAAAATCCAGAAGCATATGCATCATATCTGAGATTAACACCTCTGATAATAAAATCAAAACAATTTGGAATATTATTACAAGGGAGACAGTGCAACCAAGAGTACAGGATGACGGCATCACCATCAAAGCGAATGGAAACTTGATAAACAACAAGCAGGAAATCGAAAACATTTTGAATAATCTTTTTTAAATATTGTACAGCAAATAGGATCTAAATGTTCATTAGAAGAAGCACGGCAGTTAATGGAAGAGGCATTACCCACACCATTTGATACAATTCGAATTCCACCCACCTCTCCTTCTGAAATTAAGAAGATAATAAACTCTCTCAAGAATAAAAGCTCACATGGAATTGATGGCATTTTCAGCAGGATAATAAAAGCTTGTTCCCAAGAAATAAGTGGGATTCGTAGTCACATAGGTAATAGCTCTCTGAAGCAGGGTATTTTCCCAGATAGACTTAAGTGTGCCATTGTTAAACCACTGCATAAAAAAGGGGATATGTCTGATGTCAACAAAAACCGCCCAATCTCTCTTCTGACTGCCTTATCCAAAATTCTTGAAAAAGTAATGTATTGTAGAGTAGCTTCACACCTCTGTAAAAATAAAGTTTTAACAAAATGTCAGTTTAGTTTGCAGAAGGGTTTTTCAACAGAAAATGCTATATATATTTTCACTAATTAAATATTAAATGCTCTGAGTAACCGGAAGTCACCTGTTGGGATTTTTTGTGTTCTATAAAAGGCTTTTCATTGTGTAAATCATGGAATACTTCTAGATAAGCTCAAGTACTGTGGTATGAATGGGACAGGGTTCAAATGGTTTAAATCATACCTAACTGGAAGAGTGCAGAAAGTTTAAATAGGCAGTTCACATAATATGCAAAAAACTGGTGATTTTACAAAGTGGGGAACAATCAAGAATAGGGTGCCGCAAGGTTTGGTCTTGGGTCCCCTGCTGTTCTTAATATATATTAATGACTTGCCATTCTATATTCACGAAGATGCAAAGCTGGTACTTTTTGCCAATGATACAAGTATACCTATCACACCCAACAGGCAAGAATTAACTGGTGAAATTGTAAACGATGTTTTTCAGAAAATCATTAAGTGGTTATCTGCAGATTGGCTATCATTAAACTTTGACAAAACACAGTATATTCAGTTCCACACAGTAAATGGAATGACACCATTAATAAATATAGACTTCAATCAGAAATCGGTAGCTAAGGTAGAATATTCAAAATTTCTAGGTGTATGCATTGATGAGGAGTTGAACTGGAAAAAACACACTTAAGATTTGCTGAAACGTTTCAGTTCAGCTACTTATGCTATTAGGGTCATTGCAAATTTTGGCGATATACATCTGAATGAATTAGCTTACCATGCCTATTTTCATTCTCTGCTTTCGTATGGCATCATATTCTGGGGTAACTCATCATTGAGGTGTTCATTGCGCAAAAGCGTGTGATCAGAATAATTGCTGGAGTCATCTAAGATCATCCTGAAGACACTTATTTAAAGAGCTAGAGATCTTCACAATATACATATATATATATATATATTCACTTATGAAATTTGTTATTAACAATCCAAACGAATTCAAAAGTAATAGCAGTGTACATGGCTACAACACTAGGAGCAAGGATGATCTTTACTACTCAAGGTTAAATCTATCTTTGGCTCAGAAGGGGATAAATTATGCTGCCACTAAAGTCTTTGGTCATTTACCAAATAGCATCAAAAGTCTGACAGATAGCCATATAGCATTTAGAAGAAAATTAAAAGAATTTCTTAATGGCAACTCCTACTCATTAGATGAATTTTTGGGTATAGTAAATGGGTAATTTTCCCAAGGCCCATAAAAAAAATTAAAAATTTAAGTGCCATGTAATATTTTGTGTAATCTAATATCTTGTATAGACACCTTTGATTAATCTGACACATTCCACATCATTACGAAGTGTCGTATTCATGATCTATGGAACAAGTACTAATCTAATCTAATCTAATCCTTGGGAGTACCCCACAGTGGATCTGATAATCAGTGCCTAGGTCCATTTGAATGGTAACACATTACAGAAGCTGTGATGAATACCACGGGGCGCGTTCTTTTACGCTCTGTAATAAAAATCGGAAACTGCCCATGCCATATCAATCTTTCATCACCTAGAAGATTCGACAGGCAGAAGGTACCATCCGCTACTGCAGTTGCATTGTCTGCCTGCTTATGGTTATACATCGTGTATGTTGGTGCAACTGGTACCGACATTGGCAGTGCCTGTTGTATTTTATACTCCCCTTTCTCTCCGCCTGAACGCCTAATGGCAAATGATGGATAGGTATTGTAGCTCTCTATTCTGCATGACTGCACCTGACTTCTAGCAACTATTGGGTGCTTTGTGATATCAGTACCTCTAGTTAAACTGTTACGAAATTTTTTTTCCGCTCCCTTTAAACGTGATTCAGTCCTGGCTATTAGCTCATATTCTTTCTCGTTGACTACCTCTTCAACCCCTTCTACATAGGTCTTATGCTCTTGCACTATCTTCTGCGCTAGTGTTGTACCCTTATCTAGCAATCCCGTTTTTGGTTTTATCCATAAAGTTCTTTACATCCCCTGCATTTTAATCTTCGTGTCGCTCACGTTTTGCAGCCTACATGCCATTTCTTCCTGTGTCTTGTCAACATCCAATACCTTTTTACCTAGCTTATCCATTTCCTGAGACAGATCTATGAATAACTCCGTCTTTAATTCTTTTCCCTTTTCAGACAACTTACATGTTAAATTATTTGACAGCTCAGTGTTCACATTTTTACTTAAGTCATCACATTTTTGAGGTTATTCATTTGAACGTTTCTCAGATTTTTGTGTCACATGATTCCTAAAATTATTAAACGTTTGTGCTTGTTGTTTTGAAGGATCTTTGACTTTTTGTGCTATATTATTAAATTTTGGTGTTATATCATTAAAGTTTTGTGTTTGTTCATTCCTAAATCATAAAAAGCTTCATCATCTGTTGCAGAAGTTGTATCAGTGCTGGGGTATCTTTTTGAATACCAGCTGAGTCGTATCTGTTCCGTTTCACCCAATGTGGAAATTTTAGTTTTGCTAGAATCCGTGCTACCACGTGTTTCACCAGCTTCATGTAAAAAAATGTTTCCCGGTGATATTCGTGAATTTATCTAGTTTACCATAACTAAAGTCATGTTGTTAATCACAACATTACTATCCTCAGTCATAGCTGAGCTTAAATAATACATGTAGTTGTCTGACTCACCAATACTTTCACACAGACTATCATATGTCGTTGTGTTAGTTGTCGCGACATTTTGTGTCGAATTCTCAACAATGGTTTTATCTGCTGTATCCATATATGTCCTTGTGATTTACTAATTGCAAAATTTTGAAATGAAATTTCTATTCTTAATTACTCTGAGAAAATTTTCTAAATTATCCTGTGACGTGTTGCGAACATATAGTGCAACTCATTGTTGTTGCATTTACACTCACTCAGAATTCTCAGCCGAAAAGTGATTTTTAATAAATACATTATTTTACTACAGTTCAAAATGCTCCAGCTCTTGTGTTGGGAGAGGAGAGGTACTACTATCACTACTATTAGATATGAGTGAGGAGTTACCATGTGCAGCCATGCAAGCTGCAAGTTAGAATTTTCCTACCTCAGTGATGGGTTTCGCACTACCTTTTTGTGGTAGTTTCCATACGACACTAATAATTTAAATTCGTGTGTAAAACTATTTGTAAAAGGATTTGAGTTATGTGGAAACATTAACAGCTTAAAGCAGCAATAAAGACAACAGAAAAGGCAGTACACATTAGCCATGAAGGTTTAACGGGATCGCTACTAGGTTTCTAAGGGGGTGGGGGAGGGAAGGGAGGGAGTATTGGAGCATAATACTGATAAAATTTAAAAGGCCAGTCAGGAAGTGGATATACTGCCAGTCAATACGAATCATGTTGAGTGTACTATCGTGACGAACTCATACCTTAACGACAGATTAATCCACACTACACTGACGGAAAAGAAAATCGCAACGGGAAGAAGGAGTTGTTGACATAACGAATGATGGTAGGCGTGTTTCTACATCTGAAAGATAATGCCTATTAAAATGTTGCGCAAGTCTCATAAGAGTGGCGCTAGTGGAGTAGCAATGAGGATGAAAATCAGGTTTGCTTTAAATACACACTGTAACGGTAGTGAGCGTTAGTTACCTTTGAGACAGAACATGGTGAGTTGATGTTAGTCAAGAATGCCTTGAAGCTGACTAAGACGCCACCCACTGAGGTTGAGAAAGGTCGCGTAATAGGACTGCGAGAAGCTGGGATACTGCGGAAAGACGTGGCGGGAATGAACCGCTGTACTTGATTACTGGCAACGTTAATCACGAGAATGTATGGTCGTAAGGAGACCGTCCTCCGGATGGTCATGTGGCACCACCGAGAGGAAAGACCATGTGTTCGGCGTATGGGTCTGGCGCATCGTACTGCATCTGCAACAGCTATTTGGGCAGCGGTTGGCATCACTGTGACACAACGAATAGTTAAAAATCGGTTACTTCAAGGACAGCTCCGTTAGGAGGAGGCTAGTTGAGGGCATGCAGGAACCTGTTTTGTGTGCTAAACACATTGGACCTACTGGACCTACACCTGGAGTTATGATCTGGGCTGCGATTACATATGACAACAGGAGCACTCTCGTGGTTATCCCAAAAACCCTATCTACAACATTGTACGTCAATCTTCACTCGATCTGTCGTGCTGCCATTCATGAACAGCATTTGAAGAGATGTTTTCTCACAGGTTAACGCTCTCCCAAACACCGCTGTTATAACCCAACATGCTCTACAGAGTGTCAACATGTTGCCTTGGCCAGTTAGATCATCAGATCTGTATCCAATCGAGCGCATGTGGGACATCATTGGACAACAGCTTCATCATCATTCAGGAACAGTGTTAACCGTCCATGTATTGACCGACCATGTGTAACAAGCATGGAACTACGTCCCATAAACTGACATCTGGCTCCTGTACAACTCAATGCATGCACTTACTCTTGCTTGGATTCAACATTCTGGGAGTTACACTGGTACACTGGTTATTAATGCATCAGCATTTCACACTTACAATGGCTATCTCACACTTACACTGTGATTTTGCAATGTTAATCACTTAAAGAAGTTACCTAGACAAGTGAATTCTCGAAATGTAATTACTTATTTATTTTTTTTTTTTGTTTGCGCTGCATATTTTCTGTCTTGTGTATATACGGATTTTTTGCGACAGTGGATCCAGATTATAAAATTTCGGAGGTTCCCAGAAACCCAGTAACCTCCCTGTGACTATTCAGACAATTGGCCATTTCAAACTGAATGTCATTCAGAACGTGAATCTAATAAATTTTCGCGGTGAGTAAATTTCGTTCGACTTCGTGTGAAGCAGCATAGTGGATATAAAGTATAAATACAGTGCACACAACTATCAGAAGACCACTCTGCAGCAGAAACAGAGCTTGACAACACCCGAGAACAAAGAGTTTCTTAAATCCATAGCACTGAAACGTCGCAATGACGTTACTCGATACAGCAACTCCTGTTCAATATGATGAACCTATCATTAGTCAGGAAAATTTTCCCACAATCCTTTTGCTGCAACAGTGTTCAATAAAAACGAGGAGACAAAAATTCTTATTCAACGCAAAGATGGTTTAACAATTTTAAGCTAGAGCTTTCTATTTTTGGAAGGGTTATTTATAACTAAGAAGGCCCCAGCAGCAATGGTAACATCGCACTTTACATTTATAGCATTTTCCTTTCAGTTTCAAGAAATGCGATACGAACTTAATGCCGTTTAAATTGAATGCACCAGAAAGATTGGAATTACATCGATTCTCAAAAAACATGTCCCTGCACCGGCATCAGATTTGAATGCCTTAAAAAACACTATATGGTTCCTAGGTGGATTGATAGATGGCTCCTTCAGTGTGTCTGTCCCACTCAAAATGTTAATGGGTTTCTTTGAAGATAATAACTGTATTATTATGAACGCTAAACAGGAGCAGATTCTAGTTTGAGGTACTAATAGTAATAATGACAGCCGAAGAAAACTTCGCAAGCGAAGAGCGGTAAAAAAAGCATTTTATTGGATAGTTAGTTTCGATAGAGCTTTGCTGTCATCATCAGATCTTATGCTTTAATTTCTTTTAAGATGTGGCGATCCATTAAAAGACTTTTTTGCGATCTTGGCTTCTGAAGTTTTTCTTCAGTTGCCATACATTGCTAATCACTCTCAGACTGACAATGTCAAGAATACATACTAACAACAACTTGAATATTACAGAAAACGGTGCAGACAAGAATAAAAATCTACTGTATAAATTGGCGTGGAAAGTACCACATATATCACTATTAGAGAAAGAAAATCTGAAATTTTTACTTGTGCTGAATTCTGGAATTCAGCTGCCATCAGCTTTGTGTTACTGGGAGAAATTGGAAGATCCAGTCCTCCCACAGTTATTTCGCCAAACGTGGATTATTACGAGATCTGTTAAGCTAGAAACGCCACCCTTTGTTATCCTACCATTGCAAACAGGCAGGAAGGAGGATCTGCAAAAGGATTCGAGCGTATTAGGTAACCGTAAACTAACCAATACTAGAGTTTATATAAACTTCCAGTTTTCTCCATACGATAAATTACTGCATGACTGGCATAAAAATATATATGGACTACCATATGATATGTACACAAGGTTTTAGCTATCTTGCTGTGAGATTCATAACGGTTTTAGATGCACGCTCATCCCACAGATACTTATGACTTTATCACCTGTAGTGGTCGTAGATTGTTCAAATCTAGACGAGACAGTGAAGACTGGAGCTGTGGATGTATCTACTGAATTCAAATCAGCACAAAAACGTTCCTGCTGTCACTGCAGCATTTGCGTTATTGCTACGTGACCATTTCATAAACTACTAGCCATTAACAGGAATTGTATAATGTGTAGCATAAATATAGCTGTATTACACAATATGTGGAATATTTTTTATCATGATACCTCAAAGTTTGAAGATCATCGCAGACACACAACGGCTTTACGATGAGATGGCCATTTTATGTTTAAGGATGATGTGTTCATCCCATTCTCTGACGATGGACAAGTGTTAACGAGGTATTCTACAATCGTCGCCTCACCCAAACAGTGTAGCTATGTGTGGTGCGCAAAATTCGAAAAACAGCAGTGTAATTACACAATTTTACCATGCAAAAATCTGGAATGTTGATGGAGTGCAATATGAAGATATGGAGTCATCATGTTAAACTTCTGATCATAGAGACAGCATAGTTTAAGTCAAAGATCGTAAAAAGACGTTCCGGTTTTAAGAAATTTATAAAAGAGCGTCTGCTTAGCATCTCTAAACATAGGGCTGCGTTGCCCTCAGCCAGCTGAAGAAGAAGATAAATGTAGACATCATAAGTTTTTGAACGCTTTAGAAAATGTACAACTACTGTTGAATTAGTTTACCAATAAAAAATATCTGTATTTTTTTTAAAAAACTTTTATTTATTCACTTCATATTTTCTACCGACTCGCTTACAGGCTTCAGGTAAGTACTTAACATATATTGTCAGCGCTGCTCATGAAGAAACGGAGAAATAATTTTGGGCATTTTGTCTATATGACAATGGAAGTGAGAGTAGTTGACTGCTACTTGCATTCAGGGACCATTGCAAGCATTTCTGTACGTTATACAGTAAAATGTAAATGGTCAAACATGTGACTGATGTACACAATGTGTCCGGATAGTGTACATGTATCACATCCATGTCTCTTGCGTCAGCAGGCATGGTGCATCCGTGTCTGGAGCAGCCCTAGACGAGAGCTGGAAGAGACTTGCCGACTCAGGTTGTACTGCAGGCTACGCTAATGTTCCACTGCAGACGGCTGTGCACTGGTGTTCCACTGCGTCAGTGTAGTTTGTGATTTCTGTCCATGTATATGGCGACATTTGTGCAAATGTATGATACAGTTGTTGTTTTTACCAGAAGCACTTTGCTCAGGGTGATGGGAATGAGTGACAGCTCCAAGTCCTACAGAATCAATGGCAATTGTGCGTACTACACACGCAGTCACAAAAAAACATGTGTGACGTCGTCGCTTTTACCAGTGTGACTTTCCACTCGATCGCGGGATTGAATTACAGCTCCCAATTACAGCAGAACATGTGTCACTTGTGTAGAAAGAAGCACTGCTCAGCAGTTTCCACAGAAATAGACTGCTGGAAGTGGCCGCTTGCCCGATGATGAAATCATTTCTCTAGGTACACGTGCACCCACGCCAGATTCACGCACAGTCTATATATCACCAACGCTGAACAGCTCCTACTCGTTTCAGTTTGATGAGCACCAGACATGAAACGATCCGTAGACACTGAGGGTGACAGAGCTAGTAAGCACTCCTGCTCCAAGGATGATGGGAAGTAGCGAGCGCCTACCACTGCTGCCTCAGTGCAAGTCTCGAGTTCCCAGCACTTGATGATGAGGATCGACGCAAGGTGAGGAAATTGCATGAAGTAGCAATTATTTTAGGTATGTATCTAATTTTTTTCGGTACATATTGACTGTTGTATTGGTTTTAGGTCTCACTGATAACTTTCTTATGAGTTCCACATGTATGAGTCAGGTGTCGGTTGGTCACAGCCAGTGTGCTCCCTGCCGCCGTTGGATAAGCAGCTGCCAGAAGCAAGTCGTATACTCTTAGCTCACTTATTTCTTACTTAGTTTAATTCTTAATTTCTTTGCGTGTTTTTGGGTACTTGCATTGTTTAATTCACAAATTTCGGGCGAATTATAGTATTTGAGAGTTGTAGCATCGCTTTTTAGTACCTAAATAGCGTAAAATTGCGTAGTCTCCTTCTGCCGCCGAGCAGTGTGTCAGGTTTGCATTTACTAGGCAATCTTGTATTTGAATAGCCGTTTAAATTTTCTGTCGAATTGCTTGTGCTCTCTGTAGATTAGTGCAGACGTTCTTTGCACAACAGTATTTAGCATGAATAGGGATTGCGACTGCCGTGTTCGGATGCGGGCTGAGTTGGCATCCCTTCACTCCCAGCTTCAGGCAGTGTTGGCTTCAGTCACACAGCTTGAAGCTGTTGTCAATGGGCATCACTGTGGGGGTCCGGACAGGGGTTTGTCGGGGACGGCCAGCTCGTCCCATGCATCCCCCGATCGGACTACAGCTGTGGCTGCCAGGGATACTGCCCACATTGAGGTTGATCCCTCGCCTGTGGTAGAGTGGGAGGTCGTCTGGAGGTGTGGCAGGGGCGAAAGACATTCCGGAGGGCTGAATGGAAGGCCTCTCCAGTTTGTCTGACGAACCTGTTTCAGGCTCCGTCTCCAGCTGATACTGATCTTTGGCTGGACATGGCTGCTTGTCCTGTTCCAGAGGCTGCCCCTCAGTCTGCAAGATCTGGGCGGTCACAGAGGATGGGCTTACTGGTAGTTGGGAGCTCCAACGTCAAGCGCGTAATGGGGCCCTTTAGGGATATGGCTGCAAGGGAGGGGAAGAAAACCAGTGTGTGCTCCGTGTGCATATCGGGGGGAATCATTCCAGATGTGGAAAGGGTCCTTCCGGATGCCATGAAGGGTACAGGGTGCACCCATCTGCAGGTGGTCGCTCACGTCGGCACCAATGATGTGTGTCGCTATGGATCGGAGGAAATCCTCTCTGGCTTCCAGTGGCTTTCTGATTTGGTGAAGACTGCCAGTCTCGCTAGCGGGTTGAAAACAGAGCTCACCATCTGCAGCATCGTCGACAGGACTGACTGTGGACCTTTGGTACAGAGCCGAGTGGAGGGTCTGAATCAGAGGCTGAGACGGTTCTGCGACCGTGTGGGCTGCAGATTCCTCAACTTGCGCCATAGGGTGGTGGGGTTTCGGGTTCCGCTGAATACGTCAGGAGTCCACTACACACAGCAGGTGGTTACACGGGTAGCAGGGGTTGTGTGGCGTGGACTGGGCGGTTTTTTAGGTTAGATGGCCTCGGGCAAGTACAGAAAGGGCAACAGCCTCAAAGGGAGCGAGGCAAAGTCAGGACATGCGGGGACCAAGCAGCAATCGGTATTGTAATTGTAAACTGTAGAAGCTGCGTTGGTAAAGTACCGGAACTTCAAGCACTGATAGAAAGCACCGAAGCTGAAATCGTTATAGGTAGGGAAAGCTGGCTGAAGCCAGAGATAAATTCTGCCGAAATTTTTACAAAGCCACAGACAGTGTTTAGAAAGGATAGATTACATGCAACCAGTGGTGGCGTGTTTGTCGCTGTTAGTAGTAGTTTATCCTGTAGTGAAGTAGAAGTGGATAGTTCCTGTGAATTATTATGGGTGGAGGTTACACTCAACAACCGAGCTAGGTTAATAATTGGCTTCTTTTACCGACCTCCCGACTCAGCAGCATTAGTGGCAGAACAACTGAGAGAAAATCTGGAATACATTTCACATAAATTTCGTCAGCGTGTTATAGTCTTAGGTGGAGATTTCAATTTACCAAGTATAGACTGGGACACTCATATGTTTAGGATGCGTGGTAGGGACAGAGCATCGAGTGACATTATACTGAGTGCACTATCCGAAAATTACCTCGAGCAATTAAACAGAGAACCGACTCGTGGAGATAACATCTTGGACCCACTGATAACAAACAGACCCGAACTTTTCGACTCCGTAAGCGCAGAACAGGGAATCAGTGATCATAAGGCCGTTGCAGCATCCCTGAATATGGAAGTTAATAGGAATATAAAAAAGGGAGGAAGGTTTATCTATTTAGCAAGAGTAATAGGAGGCAGATATCAGACTACCTAACAGATCAAAACGAAAATTTCTGTTCCGACACTGACAAAGTTGATTGTTTATGGGAAAAGTTCAAGGCAATCGTAAATTGCGTTTTAGATAGGTACGAGCCGAGTAAAACTGTGAGGGACGGGAAAAACCCACCGTGGTTCAACAACAAAGTTAGGAAACTACTGCGAAAGCAAAGAGAGCTTCACAGCAAGTTTAAACGCAGCCAAAACCTCTCAGACAAACAGAAGCTAAACGATGTCAAAGTTAGCGTATAGAGGGCTATGCGGGAAGCGTTCAGTGAATTCGAAAGTAAAATTCTATGTACTGACTTGGCAGAAAATCCTAGGAAGTTCTGGTCTTACGTTAAATCAGTAAGTGGATCGAAACAGCATATCGAGACACTCTGTGATCATAATGGCATTGAAACAGAGGATGACACACGTAAAGCTAAAATACTAAACACCTTTTTCGAAAGCTGTTTCACAGAGGAAGACCTCACTGCAGTTCCTTCTCTAAATCCTCGCACGAACGAAAAAATGGCTGACATCGAAATAAGTGTCCAAGGAATAGAAAAGCAACTGAAATCACTCAACAGAGGAAAGTCCACTGGACCTGACGGGATACCAATTCGATTCTACACAGAGTACGCGAAAGAACTTGCCCCCCCCTCCCCCCCCCCTCCTAACAGCCGCGTACCGCAAGTCTCTAGAGGAACGGAAGGTTCCAAATGATTGGAAAAGAGCACAGGTAGTTCCAGTTTTCAAGAAGGGTCGTCGAGTAGATGCGCAAAACTATAGGCCTATATCTCTGACATCGATCTGTTGTAGAATTTTAGAACTTGTTTTTTGCTCGCGTATCATGTCATTTCTGGAAACTCAGAATCTACTCTGTAGGAATCAACATGTATTCCGGAAACAGCGATCGTGTGAGACCCGACTCGCTTTATTTGTTCATGAGACCCAGATAATATTAGATACAGGCTCCAACGTAGATGCCATTTTCCTTGACTTTCGGAAGGCGATCGATTCAGTTCCGCACTGTTGCCCGATAAACAAAGTAAGAGCCTACAGAATATCAGACCAGCTGTGAGGCTGGATTGAAGAGTTTTTAGCAAACAGAACACAGCATGTTGTTCTCAATGGAGAGACGTCTACAGACGTTAAAGTAACCTCTGGCGTGCCACAGGGGAGTGTTATGGGACCATTGCTTTTCACATTATATAAAAATGATCTAGTAGATAGTGTCGGAAGTTCCATGCGGCTTTTCGCGGATGATGTTGTAGTATACAGAGAAGTTGCAGCATTAGAAAATTGCAGCGAAATGCAGGAAGATCTGCAGCGGATAGGCACTTGGTGCAGGGAGTGGCAACTGACCCTTAACATAGACAAATGTAATGTATTGCGAATACATAGAAAGAAGGATCCTTTATTGTATGGTTATATGATAGCGGAACAAACACTGGTAGCAGCTACTTCTGTAAAATATCTGGGAGTATGCGTGCGGAACAATTTGAAGTGGAATGATCGCATAAAATTAATTGTTGGTTAGGCGGGTACCAGGTTGAGATCCATTGGGAGAGTCCTTAGAAAATGTAGTCCATGAACAAAGGAGGTGGCTTACAAAACACTCGTTCGACCTATACTTGAGTATTGTTAATCAGTGTGGGATCCGTACCAGGTCGGGGAGACAGAGGAAATAGAGAAGGTCCAAAGAAGAGCGGCGCGTTTCGTCACAGAGTTATCTGGTAAGCGTGATAGCGTTACGGAGATGTTTAGCAAACTCAAGTGGCAGACTCTGCAAGAGAGGCGCTCTGCATCGCGGTGTAGCTTGCTGTCCAGGTTTCGGGAGGATGCGTTTCTGGATGAGGTATCGAATATATTGCTTCTCCTACTTATACCTCCCGAGAAGATCACGAATGAAAAATTAGAGAGATTCGAGCGCGCACGGAGGTTTTCCGGCAGTCGTTCTTCCCGTGAACCATACGCGACTGGAATAGGAAAGGGAGGTAATGACAGTGGCACGTAAAGTGCCCTCCGCCACACACCGTTGGGTGGCTTGCGGAGTATAAATGTAGATGTAGAATTGATAATGGTATGTAACACATCTGTAGACGTGTGTGTGTGTGTGTGTGTGTGTGTGTGTGTGTGTGTGTGTGTGTGTGTGTGTGTGTAATAGCTGAGAAACCTGACGTTACCAAGGTATTTATTTGTAGAAGTTTGTCAACACCCATACCATGCAACATCTGGCCTTGTGCTTAATCTCCTTGACTATATGTCATACAATGATATAATGTTGTAGATACATGTACTGGCATATATGGATACTGTCTGCAAAATGTGTTGCGAATGGAGTTAGTAGCAACAAAGCAATAAATCTTGGATATTAATAACTGGTTAAGCTGTATTTACTCATTATTGGCTCATTACTGGTTTCGTGGTGCTAAAATCCACATCTTCAGGTGAAAATCTGTGTAACAATAAATCCAGAACGAATAACAACCCTGAGATACACACTGGTATAGTACATTATTAAGATTTTAATTTTTTTTAAATATTAAAAACTTTTACATGAGACTATCAAAATGTTAGCACTCATATGACGAAAACATTAGAGCAGGAAAGCTTTTACCCAACATTAGATGTCTGTCAGAACGAAACACCGCTAAAAAGCGGTATGACATAGAATAAAACAGCCAGATTCCAATATAGTGGATGAGTCCAAAACAAATCGCACCATAGAGATCCATTGCTAAGGCGAAAATAAATGAAAACTATTAAGACCTAATTTTGGGCCAGAAATGAAAAACCAAGAAGTAGTCGCCACAAAATGGACGGATGTTCCACCTGGACAAAATTGTCAAGTAAATACCTATTGAGGGAAAAGCAGAACATAGAAACCGCACTTACCGCTTCTCCTATCTATACGAAATCGCGACCAGGGGACGTGCTCTGTCATACTGAAGGCAAGAAAGTAAATAGCTTCCCTGTGGAAGGGTCGCGCATGTACTGATGATTCGCAGGCTCGACTGAATGATTGGTGGTGTTTTGGGAGACACACGGATGGTGAATGAGACCAAGATATATTAGGATGAAAAACTTATTTTAAAATTAACAAACTGTTGAATAACAATATAGTAGTAACCGTTGACATATTTTTCGTTAATAACGCCCGTAATTTTTGCGAAAGCTAGAATGTAAAAGAGCAACATCATATGCATATATTATGGATACGAAACAGATCTGACGGCTGAGTCCACTGAATAAATCTCAAAACTTGAAAAACCTTTAATTACATTAAAATTCTAAAAATTATTGTTTCATAAAAATGTTTTAAAAATTCTTCACTTTGACAGTTAAAGGATCCACGATTATAGTGATTTTTGATGCATATTAAGAGCAGATAAAACTTAAGGAAATTTATAAAGATTTTAAAACATTCTTGAAAGGCAGATGTGGAAAATCCAAGATAATAAGGTCGATGCATCGGAGGTATGGTGGTAAGGTGAGGAGGGGGAAGGAGTGAGAGGAAAATGGAAATGCTAAGGAGGAACAAAGGGGGACTAGGTAAAGAAAGTACAGAGTATTATGTCAACTGACTTAGGCAGTCGAAATTTGCCAAAATGCTACAGGTGTCTCAACTCCGTTTGTCCATTCAGGGTTTGCTGTGGAAAACGACTAATGGATCTCATAATTCAGACCTCCTCCAGGATGCTTAAAGTGCGGCCGTTGTTTTCCCGATGTAAAATTCATAAGTTACTAGTGAGATCAGTGACAGAATGCCTCTGCTCACAAAAGTGGGTACTCAAGGCAGATTTTAAACTAGAAACCCTAAGATGTTCTTTAAACATGACACTACAGCTTCCACCCGTTTGTCTGATGTACTGCATGGAGCAGCCATTGCAATAGCTATTTACTTGACGATATTGTCCAGGTAGAACAACCCTCCATATTGTGGCAACCACGTCTTGGTTTTTCCTTCTGACCCAAAATTAGGTCTTAATAGTTTTCATTTATTTTCTCCTTACTAATGGATCACTATACGGCCTTGCCACAGTGGTAATGCCGGTTCCCGTCTGATCACTGAAGTTAAGCATTGTCGGGCTGTCATAGAAGTCGGACGGGTGACCCTCCAGTCTGTCGAGTGCTGTTGGCAAGTGGGGTGCACTCAGCCCTCGTGAGGTAAACTGAGGAGCTATTTAATTGAGAAGTAGCCACTCTGATGACCACATACCCCCTCCATATATGCATCCAGTGATGTCTGTGGGCTGAGGATGACATGGCGGCCTTTTGGTACTGTTGGCCCTTCATGGCCTGTTCAGGCAGAGTTTAGTTTAGATAAAGGATAACAATGGCACCATTTGTTTAAGACCCATCCACTATATTGGAATCTGGCTATTTTATTCTATGACATACCGCATTTTAGCTGTGTTGCATTCTGACAAACAACAAATGTTGCGTAAAAGTTTTTCTGCTCTAATGTTTTAGTCATGTGAGTACTAAGATTCTGATATTCTCATGTAAAAGCTTTTAATATTTAAAAAAATTTGAAATCTCAACAATTTACCATACCAGTGTGTATCTCAGGGTTGTCATTTCTTCTGTGTTTATTGTTATACAGATGTTCACCTGAAGATGTGGATTTCAGTGCCAAGAAACTGATAGTGATCCAGTAATAAAGGACAAAATGTAGCTGAACCAGTTATTAATGCCCAAGAAGACTATTCATAGCTGTGGTTGCCGTACTTACAAGGTTGTCTGAAGAAGTAATAAAGTTAAGTTTCATGCATGATCTGATAATTTTCATGCATCTCACTGTTTATGACATCATATCTCCTGAAATGTGTGTCACACAATGAAATAATTTTGCACTTACATTCTGTCTGTAAAATGTATCACGAGTACCGTTAGTGGTAAATTATAATGTTGTGCCCCATGTAATTTTACTGCATGAAGTAGTAAGCATAAACATTTTTCCTTTCATAATTTTGTAGGTTTTGTCAACGAAAGAAAATTTCAAAAGATTTGAATTATGTGTAAGATTTATTGCAAGTCGCTAAGTGCCCTCATTCTCAAATATTATAAGAACAAATTCTGGGAATTGAAACATCACGAACTACACATTTGTTTCACCTCAACTCTCTCCCTTTAGATAAGTAGCTTGTTTTTACTCCCACAGCGATTGCCGCCTGACAGTAAGGTATATTTGTGTGTGTGTGTGTGTGTGTGTGTGTGTGTGTGTGTGTGTAAGTGTGTGGAAACTCCACCTCATCATCAACAGCATAGCATCCAAACACATCTCTGCAAGTAACTCTGAAACACACACATCACAACAGACGATAAGTATCAAACGAAATTATACACATGCACCAAGTGTACATCGACAGACACTTTCTAAAAAACTGTACCTTGCACAGCTGTACACATCTTCCCACCATCACATCTGAAAGCCTCATTGCAATTGTTGTGAGTTGAGGCGATACAGGTGGCACTTCATATTTGTTAAGCAGTTTTAGGAACTCTGAACTCTATGTCATACATGGAATCTCTGTATTTAATATATATATATATATATATATATATATATATATATATATATATATAAAATACAGAGATTCCATGACTTACCAAATGGGAAAGCGCTGGTAGATAGGCACAATAAAAAACGCACAAACACACACACAAAATTTCGAGCTTTCGCAACCCCACGTTGCTTCGTCAGGAAAGAGGGAAGGAGAGGGAAAGATGAAAGGATGTGGGTTTTAAGGGAGAGGGTAAGGAGTCATTCCAATCCCGGGAGCGGAAAGACTTACCTTAGGGGGAAAAAAGGACAGGTATACACTCCCACACACACACATATCCATCCACACATATACAGACACAAGCAGACATATTTAAAGACAAAGAGTTTGGGCAGAGATGTCAGTCGAGGCGGAAGTGCAGAGGCAAAGATGTTGTTGAATGACAGGTGAGGTATGAGTGGCGGCAACTTGAAATTAGCGGAGATTGAGGCCTGGTGGATAACGGGAAGAGAGGATATATTGAAGGGCAAGTTCCCATCTCCAGAGTGCGGATAGGTTGGTGTTAGTGGGAAGTATCCAGATAACCCGGATGGTGTAACACTGTGCCAAGATGTGCTGGCCGTCACCAAGGCATGTTTAGCCACAGGGTGATCCTCATTACCAACAAACACTGTCTGCCTGTGTCATTCATGCGAATGGACAGTTTGTTGCTGGTCATTCCCACATAGAAAGCGTCACAGTGTGGCCAGGTCAGTTGGTAAATCACATGGGTGCTTTCACACGTGGCTCTGCCTTTGATCATGTACACCTTCCAGGTTACAGGACTGGAGTAGGTGGTGGTGGGAGGGTGCATGGGACAGGTTTTACACCGGGGGTGGTTACAAGAGTAGGAGCCAGAGGGTAGGGAAGGTGGTGTGGTGATTTCATAGGGATGAACCAAGAGGTTACGAAGGTTAGGTGGATGGCGGAAAGATACTCTTGGTGGAGTGGGGAGGATATCATGAAGGATGGATCTCATTTCGGGGCAGAATTTGAGGAAGTCGTATCCCTGCTGGAGAGCCACATTCAGAGTCTGATCCAATCCCAGGAAATATCCTGTCACAAGTGGGGCTCTTTTGGGGTTCTTGTGTGAGAGGTTCTGGGTTTGAGGGAATGAGGAAGTGGCTCTGGTTATTTGCTTCTGTACCAGGTCGGGAGGGTAGTTGTGGGATGCGAAAGCTGTATTCAGATTGTTGGTGTAATGGTTCAGGGAGTTGAGGTTGGAGAGGAAATTCTGGAGTTCTTCTTCACTGTGAGTCCAGGTCACGAAGATGTCATCAATAAATCTGTACCAATCTTTGGGTTGGAAGGCTTGGGTGACCAATAAGGTTTCCTCTAAGCGACCCATAAATAGGTTGGCATACGAGGGGGCCATCCTGGTATGCATGGCTGTTCCCTTTAATTGTTGGTATGTCTGGCCTTCAAAAGTGAAGTTGTGAGTCAGGATGAAGCTGGCTAAGGTGATGAGGAAAGAGGTTTTAAGTAGGGTGGCAGGTGATCGGCGTGAAAGGAAGTGCTCCATTGCAGCGAGGCCCTGGACGTGTGGGATATTTGTGTATAGGGAAGTGGCATCAATGGTTACAAGGATGGTTTTCGGGGGTAACAGACTGGGTAAGGATTCCAGGTGTTCGAGAAAGTGGTTGGTGTCTTTGATGAAGGATGGGAGACTGCATGTAATGGGTTGAAGGTGTTGATCTACATAGGCAGAGATACGTTCTGTGGGGGCTTGGTAACCAGCTACAGCAGGGATTCGACTTCCTCAAATCCTGCCCCGAAATGAGATCCATCCTTCATGATATCCTCCCCACTCCACCAAGAGTGTCTTTCCACCGTCCACCTAACCTTCGTAACCTCTTGGTTCATCCCTATGAAATCACCACACCACCTTCCCTACCCTCTGGCTCCTACTCTTGTAACCACCCCCGGTGTAAAACCTGTCCCATGCACCCTCCCACCACCACCTACTCCAGTCCTGTAACCTGGAAGGTGTACACGATCAAAGGCAGAGCCACGTGTGAAAGCACCCATGTGATTTACCAACTGACCTGGCCACACTGTGACGCTTTCTATGTGGGAATGACCAGCAACAAACTGTCCATTCGCATGAATGACACAGGCAGACAGTGTTTGTTGGTAATGAGGATCACCCTGTGGCTAAACATGCCTTGGTGACGGCCAGCACATCTTGGCACAGTGTTACACCATCCGGGTTATCTGGATACTTCCCACTAACACCAACCTATCCGAACTCTGGAGATGGGAACTTGCCCTTCAATATATCCTCTCTTCCCGTTATCCACCAGGCCTCAATCTCCGCTAATTTCAAGTTGCCGCCACTCATACCTCACCTGTCATTCAACAATATCTTTGCCTCTGCACTTCCGCCTCGACTGACATCTCTGCCCAAACTCTTTGTCTTTAAATATGTCTGCTTGTGTCTGTATATGTGTGGATGGATATGTGTGTGTGTGGGAGTGTATACCTGTCCTTTTTTCCCCCTAAGGTAAGTCTTTCCGCTCCCGGGATTGGAATGACTCTTTACCCTCTCCCTTAAAACCCACATCCTTTCATCTTTCCCTCTCCTTCCCTCTTTCCTGATGAAGCAACAGGGGGTTGTGAAAGCTCGAAATTTTGTGTGTGTGTGTGTTTTTTATTGTGCCTATCTACCAGCGCTTTCCCGTTTGGTAAGTCATGGAATCTCTGTTTTTAATATATTCTTCCCACGTGGAATGTTTCTTTCTATATATATATATATATACTCCTGGAAATGGAAAAAAGAACACATTGACACCGGTGTGTAGGACCCACTATACTTGCTCCGGATACTGCGAGAGGGCTGTAAAAGCAATGATCACACACACGGCACAGCGGACACACCAGGAACCGCGGTGTTGGCCGTCGAATGGCGCTAGCTGCGCAGCATTTGTGCACCACCGCCGTCAGTGTCAGCCAGTTTCCCATGGCATACGGAGCTCCATCGCAGTCTTTAACACTGGTAGCATGCCGTGACAGCGTGGACGTGAACCGTATGTGCAGTTGACGGACTTTGAGCGAGGGCGTATAGTGGGCATGCGGGAGGCTGGGTGGACGTACCGCCGAATAGCTCAACACGTAGGGCGTGAGGTCTCCACAGTACATCGATGTTGTCGCCAGTGGTCAGCGGAAGGTGCACGTGCCCGTCGACCTGGGACCAGACCGCAGCGACGCACGGATGCACGCCAAGACCGTAGGATCCTATGCAGTGCCGTAGGGGACCGCACCGCCACTTCCCAGCAAATTAGGGACACTGTTGCTCCTGGGGTATCGGCGAGGACCATTCGCAACCGTCTCCATGAAGCTGGGCTACGGTCCCGCACACCGTTAGGCCGTCTTCCGCTCACGCCCCAACATCGTGCAGCCCGCCTCCAGTGGTGTCGCGACAGGCGTGAATGGAGGGACGAATGGAGACGTGTCGTCTTCAGCGATGAGAGTCGCTTCTGCCTTAGTGCCAATGATGGTCGTATGTGTGTTTGGCGCCGTGCAGGTGAGCGCCACAATCAGGACTGCATACGACCGAGGCACACAGGGCCAACACCCGGCATCATGGTGTGGGGAGCGATCTCCTACACTGGCCGTACACCACTGGTGATCGTCGAGGGGACACTGAATAGTGCACGGTACATCCAAACCGTCATCGAACCCATCGTTCTACCATTCCTAGACCGGCAAGGGAACTTGCTGTTCCAACAGGACAATGCACGTCCGCATGTATCCCGTGCCACCCAACGTGCTCTAGAAGGTGTAAGTCAACTACCCTGGCCAGCAAGATCTGCGGATCTGTCCCCCATTGAGCATGTTTGGGACTGGAAGAAGCGTCGTCTCACGCGGTCTGCACGTCCAGCACGAACGCTGGTCCAGTTGAGGCGCCAGGTGGAAATGGCATGGCAAGCCGTTCCACAGGACTACATGCAGCATCTCTACGATCGTCTCCATGGGAGAATAGCAGCCTGCATTGCTGCGAAAGGTGGATATACACTGTACTAGTGCCGACATTGTGCATGCTCTGTTGCCTGTGTCTATGTACCTGTGGTTCTGTCAGTGTGATCATGTGATGTATCTGACCCCAGGAATGTGTCAATAAAGTTTCCCCTTCCTGGGACAATGAATTCACGGTGTTCTTATTTCAATTTCCAGGAGTATATATATATATATATATATATATATATATATATATATATATATATATATATATATATGTGTGTGTGTGTGTGTGTGTGTGTGTGTGTGTGTGTGTGTGTGTGTGTGTGGCGACGATCAACATTGATCGCTTAAAAATCGATTGTAACAAAGATGATCTTTCAACCAGTTTGGTTACAGCTGCCATGGCATGTGTTACTCCGATTATTGTATGGTGCTAACGTTAATAAAATTTTTTCTCTGTGCATTCAGTTGTATGTTGGTGATCTCCTCTCTCTGTCTGTTTGTTGTCGAACTAGAAGTCTCCACATTGGTGACTCGTGATGTCTTTTGTTCGACTGTGTTTTCATGTGATGCATTTACTTCTTCATGCACAAGCCTGCATAACAGACTGGCAACAATTTTGTGACTTGGTCTCTACTGCTGGTGCACAAACAGTGTTTTTAGACAGTTACACTCCTATTGTTCAGCCTATGCAATTTCCGTACTGATGTGTGCCTACTAGCCCACATCTGACTGCAAATGTTAACCTTTCCAAGTTGCACCTTCCTTGACGAGAACTGCATACAGGACAACGAGTGAACTTCCACATCATGCCACAATAAACCGACTTCATTCCATACCAAAATCGAACAAGACATATCTTAGCCTTCCCCAGTGCTGTGCACAAGCTGTAAGTACATAATGTGGACTTTCTCCCCTCTTCCACTACACAAAGACATGTTCTTCTGTGCAGTCCTCATACCGACAGCACTACGGTTCACCTATATGTGACCATGGTCCCAGCATCTGCGTCAGTCGTCTGCTCATTCGTAAAAACCGCGATATGTGCCTTGTGTAGACAGTGTATCTATACCCCCTCCAGCCAGACCATGGACGATGCAACATTTCCTGTATTCACGTCGCCACCACTGTCACCATATGGCCTCATAACTCTTCCTGCAAGGCCACAAAAGATGCCTGCAGACGAAAGCAAACCTCAAAACGTGGTTTGCATAGGTTAATAAGCTGTTGGACATTCATGGGATCCTGACTGACAATGCATGCTTCATATACTTGGTTAGCCACTTACATAATGAGCCAGACGTCATTAGTGACCTGCTGCTGTGCCTGCCTTCACTGCATAAACATGCAACAACTTGGTACCCCATTATCGAGTACCTATTGCGCACTTCTTCCAAAGCGATTCACTGCATTATATACGAGATACAGCTGCAGGATGAACTCCATCTCAACTGCAGCATCGTCTAAGCACCTAAGACAATCCTGTAGAGCTACCTGACGTCGCGCCATGCAGCCTTCGGCTGGTTAAATTACTGTCCGCTCACCAACTAAATATCTTGTTTCACAAGTCTGCTGTTTCAGAAGAGAAACTCTGTCTCGCTGACCAGGTCTAGAGTATTTTTCGACATCGCCTAGTCCATTATTCCGGCAGCACTCACACGGATTCAACGGTTAGCAACACTCTTCCTGCTCCAGTCGAGGTACTTCCTCGCCTGACAAGTAGAGGTCGCAAGTGCAGCATGTGCTTCCAGTGGATACCTCCCATGCCACTCGATAGCCAACCTCCGGCACTACCTGCGCCACCACCCTACTGCACACTCTTCTCCCATGGCTGAGCAGGAAGGTAGTGCACCCAGCACCTCAGGTAACACACAGCAGATGCCGCATCCCCTGTACCTATTATATTGTTACCATGCGACTTTCAATGACTCCACACGGTACCCAAATTTCGGCTGCGAGTCTAAGTAACACGACTTGCAACGATCCTGCAGTCACCAAACATGTTGGCTCTGCCTGCAGGCAGGATCTCATGTGTTAGATCCCAACAGCATACTCAATTTTCTCATCGAAACCGAGGCTGACGCCAGTTTCACCCCACGGTCATATGCTCCTTCGTGCCTCCGCCCCGAATCACTGTTTCTTAGTGCAGCAACAACTCTGATATACTTGTCCATGGTTGGGCTGCTCTTCATCTCTAGCTCGGCTGCATTGCTTCACCATGCATCACGCTCCCGCATTCTGGGTACATTTGCCCCAATCCCATCCTTCTACTCCACTCAGTGTGATGTGCTCAGCCATGCCACCTCCGAGTGCTCGCGTCTGACAATGGTTCTCGTCAATTCACTGGCTCAGCTTATGATTCTACTATGAGATTTTGCTGCCCTCTGCTCTGACACAACAACCTGCATTAGCCAAGCGCCGGAGCATCAGCCAAACTGACGTGTGCTCTGTACACAGTTTCTGGCCTAACCACACCACAGCCACACGTCTCCGATGCTTCTCCTACTCCTCACCCACCTCCACCATCGCTGCAAAATTTGCAGTTCAATGACATTTAATGTAACAGCGTTTCGCGTGTCCCACCTCTTTTGTCCAGTGTTGTTAAGTGTGTGCCTTTCTCCGTTATAGGCGCTATTATGTATGGCACCTGCCATAAGTTAGTTAATACTGAGGGCCCCCACTGTCTGGTATAAGGCTTCCTGCCTCAACGCCACCAAATTCCGCCACACTAAAGTTACTATCCAGGACCTCTTAGAGTCTGAAGTTGTGCGCCATTAAGACAGTACTTAATCGTCCCTTATATTCCTTGCACCCAAAAAAGACAGTTCTTGCTCTTTGTGCAGGAACTACTGCAAACTCAACACTCAGACAATCCTTGACAATTATTCGATACCACACATCCAGGATTTTTTGTAAAAAATTTTAAGCGTTGTTGACTGTCGAAAGGATTATAACCAAATTTTCAAGCACAGTAATTATACAGGGCGAGTCACCTAACATTACCGCTGGATATATTTCGTAAACCACATCAAATACTGACGAATCGATTCCACAGACCGAACGTGAGGAGAGGGGCTAATGTAACTGGTTACTACAAACCATAAAAAAATGCACGGAAGTATGTTTTTTGACACAAACCTACGTTTTTTAAATGGAACCCCGTTAGTTTTGTTAGCACATCTGAACATATAAACAAATATGTAATCAGTGCCGTTTGTTGCATTGTAAAATGTTGATTACATCCGGAGATATTGTAACCTAAAGTTGACGCTTGAGCACCACTCCTCCGCTGTTCGATCGTGTGTATCGGAGAGCACCGAATTACGTAGGGATCCAAAGGGAACGGTGATGGACCTTAGGTACAGAAGAGACTGGAACAGCACATTACGTCCACATGGTAACACCTTTTTATTGGTCTTTTTCACTGACGCACATGTACATTACCATGAGGGATGAGGTACACGTACACACGTGGTTTCCGTTTTCAATTACGGAGTGGAATAGAGTGTGTCCCGACATGTCAGGCCAATAGATGTTCAATGAGGTGGCCAACATTTGCTGCACACAATTGCAATCTCTGGCGTAATGAATGTCGTACACGTCGCAGTACATCTGGTGTAATGTCGCCGCAGGCTGCCACAATACGTTGTTTCATATCCTCTGGGGTTGTAGGCACATCACGGTACACATTCTCCTTTAACGTACCCCTCAGAAAGAAGTCCAGAAGTGTAAGATGGAGAACGGGCTGGCTAATTTATGCGTCCTCCACGTCCTATGAAACGCCCGTCGAACAGCCTGTCAAGGGTCAGCCTAATTGCGGAATGTGCAGGTGCACCATCATGCTGATACCACATACGTCGACGCGTTTCCAGTGGGAAATTTTCGAGCAACGTTGGCAGATCATTCTGTAGAAACGCGATGTATGTTGCAGCTGTTTGGGCCGCTGCAATAAAGCGAGGACCAATGAGGTGGTCGCCAATGATTCCGCACCATACATTTACAGTCCACGGTCGCTGTCGCTCTACCTGTCTGAGCCAGCGAGGATTGTCCACAGACCAATAATGCATGTTCCGTAGATTCACTGCCCCGTGGTTTGTGAAACCCGCTTCATCGGTAAACAGGTAGAACTGCGACGCATTCTCTGTTAATGCCCATTGACAGAATTGCACTCGCTGATTAAAGTCATCACCATGTAATAGGTGATGTAGCGAGACATGAAACGGGTGAAAGCGGTGACGATGCAGTATGCGCATGACACTACTTTGACTCAGTCCACCGGCTCTCGCAATGTCCCGTGTACTCATGTATGGGTTCATGGCAACAGCAGCTAACACACCAACTGCATCTGCTTCTCCTGTGACGGGCCTGTTACGGACCCGTTTGCGTGCTACGACCATACCTGTTGCATACAGTTGGTGGTAGATGTTTTGCAATGTGCAGCACGTAGGATGGTCTCTGTCCGGGTGCCGTTCTGCATACACCCTGCAGGCTTCAGCTGCATTTCGTCGACACTCGCCATAGATGAGTATCATCTCCGCCTTTTCAGAGTTCGAATACACCATGGTCAAAGTTCCTACAACAGTACATTATCACAGACGTCTGGTAACACGGTGTACTACAGTTGGTCTGCGTGTGGAGACGAATGCAGAACGACAATAGCAGCAAGCGCTACATGCGGACACTGCGACTAGACCAAACCACAACAGTGCACTACAGCCACACTCGTAAACACGGTCGTCATCGTAAACATGTCCCTGCAGATGCTGCTCGCCGACCGTGGCCCGTGTTTGTTACAACACGCAACTGAACGTCGGAGGTTTCAAGCGTCAAATTTAGGTTACAATATCTCCGGATGTAATTAACATTTTACAATGCAACAAACGGCACTGATAACGTATTTGTTTATATGTTCAGATGTGCTAACAAAACTAACGTGGTTCCATTTAAAAAAACGTAGGTTTGTGTTAAAAAACATACTTCCGTGCATTTTTGTATGGTTTGTATTAAACAATTACACTAGCCCCTCTCCTCACGTTCGGTCTGTGGAATCGGTTCATCAGTATTTGATGTGGTTTACGAAATATATCCAGCGGTAACGTTAGGTGACTCACCCTGTATACCTAAACAGCAATTACCACAGTTTTCAGCCTTATTTGACTACTGCTACATGTCATACAGTCTCAAAAAGCCGTGCAGATGTTGCCACGTTTTATTGACTCCGTTTTGTTGCTGCTTCTCCTAGCTATGCTTACCTTGAGGATATTCTCATATACTCCCTCCCGCTGAAGAGCACGAGCTCCACTTACATCACATTCTCAAAGCACTCGCCAACATCGGCGTCAGGATAAACCATGATAAATCTCAGTTACGTGTGAACAGTGTCATGTTCCTGTGCCACACCATCTCCGCCGACGGTATTCGCCCTATCCGTCTGCGTCACTCTCATGCACAATTTGTCATAACTTGAGATGTTTCGCGATCTCTGTCGCTTTCTTGGAATGGTTATTTTTTTCCGGAGTCATATTCCTCACGCTGCATCCATACGTGCCCCTCTGACAGACACCTTGACAGGCAAGAACATTTCTGGTGCCCACAAAGTATTATGGTTTGACGGTTTGCAACGTGCTTTTGAAACGCTTAAAATAGCACTTGGCAACGCTGACACGCTAAGTCACTCTGTCACTGATGCACGCATTTACAACGTGAGTGAATCGTTGATAACCGTTCCCAACAACAGTATGTGTGTGACTCGATGCAGCCCCTTCAGTTCTTTGCCACCCAACTGTAGAGGACAAGAGGTTATTTTTAGGAAACATGGTGCAAAATTGTGAGTTAGTGTGTTTCAGTGTGCAGTGCACCAACCTCATGGCAGATGGCGGACGAAGGCTGGCCGGCGCATTACACAGGTGACACAGTTTTGCAACGAGCGTCGGTATGTGTGTACATGCGTGGCAGCCATGAACAGCCAGAACGCAGCATTAGCAGAATTACGCAGGCGCGGGCCGCGTGTGGCTCAGTTGCGTTAGCCAACTCATCAAGAACATTCTAATAAACACGGCGCTGCGTAACCGGCGGATTCAGCAGCGGTCTGCACTATTTAAGGGCATCAGAGGATGGCGTCGGTATTGGTTCGACCGATTGAGCGTTCGGTCACTGTCACTTCGTCGTCATCAGTGGCGCCGTCCCCGAGGACCAACCGGTGGAGGGCGTTGTCCGCTGCTGCACCGCCGACTCCCGGTGTCGTCACGAGCCGCAGCGTCTGCAGGAGGCGAGGTAGGTCAGGCCTCGTGCTGCTAACCTCCTACTGTCTGTGCAGCCACTGACCGAGCACGGCGTCGCGTTCCACCAGGCTGCGCGCATCAGCACGTCTCCACAATGACACGAGCGGTGGGGCTGAGCTACCGGAAAATGTATTGGAAGAACCAACAATAAAGAGGAAGGTTGCTAAAAACAGCCACCTTCTTCTACCCTACCACGCCCTACAACCCCGACCACGCCACCCGCTTCGGTCATTCTATTACAAAACTCTCCACCTCTCAATGTATGTGATCTGACTTCAGTAGGGAAGTGTTTGCGATATAAAATGTGGTACACTACTTTCGTGAAGATTAGCAGGCTGGTCTGTAACTATCTACACAGATCACAAACCACTCATGGTTGCCACCCTTAATCCCGCAACGGTTTCACATGGACATCATTGCCAGTACACTTCTGATGTTGCTATATCAAAGGAGCTGACAACGTCGTCGCCGACTACATGTCCCACGTCCACACCATCTCTTCACGTTTGGATTTGGACAAACTGACATGCCTGTAACAGGTGATCTGATCATTTGCCATTTATGACAATACTACCACACTGACTATCTAGTCACGCTGCTTATCTTGTTCTTCACGCTTGGTGCTATGTGACAGCTCTACAGGTAACCTCTGGCCGCTCATTCCTCCATTTATTATCGACAGCATCAGCAGGTGGGTTGGGGCTGTGCCCCTCCCAGGCATTATTACAGGTACTGTCGCTTGTGCATTTGTCACCCCTTGGATTGCTTGCTTCAGTTATCCCTCTTCTATTACCATCAATTAGGGCCGCCATTTCAAGCCCGCCCTTTTTAGAAAGCTGTGCGACTTGCGCAGAGACAATACATTTCGCGTAACTGCTTACAATTCCCAAAGTAAGGGGTTAGTTGAATGCTGGCGCCATATACTTAAAGCAGCACTAATGTGTTAATCCACTTCCTGGTCCAAGGCCCTCTCCTGTGTTCTGCTCAAGATTCGCACAGCATTCAAGGTGGACTTTTAGGCTTCACTGGTCAACATACACGGAAGAGCCAAAGAAACTGGCACGCAGAAGTGCCGCAACACGATGTGGCATGGACTCGACTAATGTCTGAAGTACTGCTGGAGAGAACTGACACCATGAATATTGCAGGGCTGTCCATAAATCCGTAAGAGTACGAGGGGACGGAGATCTATGCTAAACAGCACTTTGCAAGACTTCCAAGATATGCTCAATAATTTTCATGCCTGAGGAGTTTGGTGGTCAGCGGAAGTGTTTGAGCTCAGAAGAGTGTATCTAGAGCCACTCTGTAGCAATTCTGGGCATGTGGGGTGTTGCATTGTCCTGCTGGAGTTGCCCAAGTCCGTCGGAATGTACAATGGACATGAATGGATGCAGGTGAGCAGACAGGATGCTTATGTACATGTCACCTGTGTCACCTGCCAGTGTCACATCTAGATGTATCAGGGGTCCCGTATCACTCCAACTGCATGCACCCCACACCATTACAGAACCTGCACCAGCTTCAACAGTCCTGTGCTGACATGCAGGGTCCATGGATTCATAAGGTTGTCTCCATATCTGTACATTTCAATCTGCTCTATACAATTTGAAATGAGACTCGGCCGTCCAGGCAACGCGTTTCCAGTCATCAACAGTTCAATGTCGCTGTTGATGGCTCCAGGCGAGGTGTAAAGCTTTGTGTCATGCAGTCATCAAGGGTATATGGGTGGGCCTTCAGCTCCGAAAGCCCGTATCGATGATGTTTTGTTGAATGGTTTTCATGCTGACACTTGTTGATTGCCCAGCATTGAAAGCTGCAACAACTTGCGGAAGGGTTGCACTTTTGTCACGTCAAACGATTCTCTTCAGTCGTCATTGGTACCGTTCTTACAAGATCTTTTTCCAGCCACAGCGATGTTGGAGATTTGATGTTTTACTAGATTCCTGATATTCACGGTACACTCGTGAAATGGTCGTACGGGAAAATCCCCGCTTCATTGCTAACTCGGAAATGCTATGTCCCATAGTTCGTGCACCGACCATAAC
Source organism: Schistocerca cancellata (assembly GCF_023864275.1). Lineage (NCBI taxonomy): Eukaryota > Metazoa > Arthropoda > Insecta > Orthoptera > Acrididae > Schistocerca > Schistocerca cancellata. Next base: position 701,939,807 of record NC_064627.1, on the reverse strand, counting down.
ACCACGTTCAAACTCACTTAAATTTTGATAACCTACCCTTGTAGCAGCATATAAAGGCACATTTGCATGCCGTGCGTGAGTTTCCTCGGAAACGCGAAATCTTAATTAAATAATTAATCTGTGACAAATAAATGAAGCCTATGGCACAGAACTGCAGCGCTGTGTCGCTGATAAAACAAAAACACAATTACGATACTCTTATGTTTGATTAAGAAGGGGAGGTCTGGTACAACTGGAGTGGGAAGCACGTATATTTCATTGACTGGCACACCGCCATATTTGATGTTATATAAGAACACTGCGAGTTGCAATCTTACTAGGCACTCGTTTCTGTAAAGAATTTATATTTATGAAAGTAAGTAGAATTATTTAACTGTAGGCTTATTCGCTGAATATATCTGATTTAACTAACTGTGTACTCTTTTTATGTTTAGTAGACAGTCACCTCTGTACGACGTATTGACATGGCTGGCAAATTATTCTAATATTGAGATTTAGATTTGAGTCCGCACCTACCGCAGCAGTCTTTGGAAACGATTTAAATACGAAGTCCGATTATTTGAGTCTTATTTCACGGTCAACTACGAATAACATTACATTTACGAAAAAGCTATTGTCAAGCGTCTGATACCGAATAATTATATGTCCACGTTCCAGATAAGCAAATATTCATTACATCCAATCACTATCATACATAATTAATAATTAATGTTTTATTTTATTTTATTTATTTTATATTGGCGACTGCGTGTCGGACTTGTTATTTTGTCATTTGTTACATTGTTCTCTTTGTTTCATGTGAAAAATCAACTTTCTGGACCTGGACGTGAATGTATGAGAAATAACAAAAATCTGAAGATATTTTCCAATTCTAAAATTTTGCGGGAAGACGCAATGAAGCTTCCAGCAAAATAAGGTAAGACGCAGCATCTTTGCATTGGCAGGCTTGACCAGGCGCATAATTCAGTGTATTAGCTCTTCAGTAGATTCTGTAGTATTTCTTTCGTGCGTAGCAGTTTTCAGTGATAAATTTCATTCTCAGTGCTTTTCCTTAAACAATAACTTCTGCAACAATACCAATACACGAGTGTACAATATGGCCGACTTCTGTACGATACGTTGTAACATGGCCAGCAGCCATTAAGAATAATCCGATATTCAGTTTACATTTTTAAATTAACAAACAGCCATTGTTGCTACGAGCGATTCATGTTCAACTGCATTTTATTTTAAAACCAGTGTCAAACTTTATTTTCTTGAAGCATACCATACCTGTGGCATGGTCATAACTAGAAAACAATACGCAAGGATGGAACAGCAAAGACATACTATTCAGACGCAATCCGACTCGGACGAGAGACAAATGTTAGAAAATGACTTTACGACAGCAACCGGTAGTGACGATTCATCAAATATTGACGCAAGTGTTAACGGAAATTTTGACAATAGGCCGTCCACCACAAAAATTTCAAAGTCTCAGTCAGAACCCATGTTAATACATGACGTCACGTCTAATGACGCGGCGGGGGCAGAGACCTTGCAAACAGTAAACATTGCCAACATGTTACAAATGCTAATGAAACAAAACGCAGAAAATATGGCAACCTTAAAGACACAAAATGAACAGTTAAAGACACAAAATGAACAGTTAAAGACACAAAATGACGAAATTAAATCTGATCTCATAGCAATCAAGACAGGTAGTGACACTTTATGTAAACGTGTGGAACTTATAGACGCCACACTCACCAAACAGATGACTGAGCTCAGTATGAAATTTTCCAAGCTTAATACGATACAAGAAAAGACTACAAATGACGTAGCACTTTTACAGACACAATTAAAAAACCTTAATGTCACGTGTGAAGCTCTTACTGAACAAATTCAAACATATCCTTCAGTACACGACAACCTTGAGAAACGAATTACTGACTTACAGAATAAATTTGACGATGTTGAACAACACCTGACTGACATCTTACAATCTGATGCCACAGCTCATTTTCAAAATATTAATAATGAATTTCATGATTGGGTAGAGAACAAAGACAAACATTTTGATAGATGCATACGTGAAAATTTACCAACAATTGTGCACGACTCCGTAGCGGAATACATCACTAATAACAAACAGCTGATTAGTGACGCAGTACAATCCGTCACTGCACCCATGAGACAATTCACAGATCAACCACAGTCTGAATGTAACGAAAATATCAGTCAAAATGTACAGTTCAGAAACCAATATACATTCGAGTATGAAGCACACATAACGCACACGACAAACACACAAGAACAAAACACACCACGACTACAACACATACCACGACGTGCAAACACAAACACAAGCTATTATCATGGTAAACCACAGCAACATTATCGTAATTACTCGCCATCTGAACATTGCAGTAATTACAGTGGAACAAATCCATATCATAATGCAAAGGAAGAAGAAAGCTTAATAAAACACAGGCTATTTCAGACTTTTATCCCAGAAAAACGAACCATTCATCCGGTGATTTTTCTTAAATCTTTTAGTAACGCATTTCCACGCACTTGGAGTGACCGGAAAAAGATTTCATATATTGTCGGTTACATCCAAGGCGATGCAGCTGTCTGGGCGTACAGTCAAGCTGACGTATGTACCACGTACAGTGAGTTTGAGCGTGCCTTTCTGAACAAATTCTGGTCGCAATCCGTCCAGGAGCGACTCAGAAGACAAATTTTAGAACCTGAAACTTTTAACAGTAAAAATGGTAACTTACGCAGATATTTTGAAAAATACTTGGACATGGGACATTTTTTGGACGAACCAGTCGCAACACGTGATATACTCCGTGCGTTGAAGGCCAAATTGCCTTTCAATATTAAAGAAAAACTCTTACATATTCCGGATGACAATCCAGATTATTTTTTAACAGCTTTAGAATCGGTTGACATGTTACTAGAAGATCAGCGCTACGCGCGGCAAAACAGCAGCCACAATGTTTATACTAGTGGTATGCAAAACAGCAGGCTTGCCAACTCAATTCTGGCGCGCCCATAGTTGGATACGCGGTACAGCAAAAACAGCAAACTCACATGCCGTCTCAAAACGGAAATCAAAATCAACACGCGTATTCCAATACAAACAACAGTTACAACAGTAATAACACTCCATGCGGCAATCCATACAAAAGGCACCGCGGTAATAACAACAACGGTAACAACGGATACAAATATAACAACAAAAACACAAACAGAAATAGAAATAATAATAACTACGAGCCAAGACAGCATCAAGGCTGGACTCATAGTGATCAATACTTTCATTCAAACACTGCTTTACCACAGCAGCCACCAGGACAAAATTGGAGGATCCCTTACGACCGACAGGTAAGTTATAATGCGCAACAGCAACAACAACCGCAAAAGTTTGGAGATCAGAACAGGCAATATCCGAATGTGAATATAATAGAAATGACACCTGATACACAACCTCAATCTGTGTCAGTACCTAATACAAATGCTAATCCAACAAACTAGAAACATTCACTTCTATGCCCCGGGTCGTGGCTGAAGAATTCTTGGGGGGCGACTTCAATGTTAATCAGTTATTTGACACCACAATTGAACAACAAAATATTGATATGCCTAATAATTCTAAACAAAAACTACCTGTTTTATTTATAAGATACAACCACAATGACAATATATCAGATGAACTTTTGCAAGACAGTACACAATGTCGTTCAAACACAAATGAAATTGTTTTAGCATCTACTACTGGTGTAGTAGGTGGGATTGCAACTACTATTATCTTAGATACAGGTGCAGTTGTGAGCGTTTTGTCTTTTAATTTCTATAGAAAGATGTGTGAATTGGAGCCTGTGCCTGAGTTTCCCGCCCAAAACTGTAAAATAACTACTGCTCTAGGTAATAAGTCATGTAGGGTTACGAAGCAAGTTTTTTTAAACATTAAAATAGGTAATGGAACCGTACAATGGCCATTCCTGGTTGTACAAAACCTTGTGACAAATTGCATATTAGGAATAGATATTATGAGCGAGAAGGACTGCATTATAGACTTCTCCAAAGGTAAATGTATTTTAAATGATAAAGGCAGTGTAATTATTATTGATTTGGACAGGAGAAATCGCATGACAAACACTGTACAGGATACAAGGTTCAGTTATTACTTGACAATGACATTCAAGACATGCAAACACACTCATCTGACACAGAGCTAATGGACTTGAAAACATTGCTTGATCATAAGATAAATGAAGCTACAGCTCTCAGTGTACATGAAGGTATAAAACTACAGGAAGCGTTATCCAAATATTTACAAGTTTTTACCAAACGATTAGGTGTTATCAACACGTATGTGTACAAGATTGAAGTTAAGCCTCACAAGATCTTCTACCACAAGACATATAACGTACCGTTATCTCAACGACCTGCTGTGTGGCAAGAATTAAAGCAAATGCTAGACTGGAAGGTCATTGAACCATCCACCTCACCTTACTGTAGTCCTCTACTTGTTGTCAAAAAATCACATGGTAGCATTAGGCTAGTGTTAGACGCACGAGCAATTAATGAAATAATTTTACCGGTTCACACAAAACCCGAAAATTTAGAAGAGCAATTACAGAAATTTCTAGATGCAAAATATTTTTCCACAATAGATCTCGCTAATTCATTTTGGCAAGTAGGTATCACTCCTGATTCCCGGAAATATACTGCATTTATGTTCGGGGGGCGAACCTATCAGTTTTGTGTTCTACCCTTCGGATTGAATGTCAGTTCTGGGGTATTCATTACAGCCCTGGATACCGTGCTTGGCGATGATTTAGTTGAGACAGTCACACACTATGTACATGATATACTGATAGCTACACAGTCTTGGAATGAACACGTTGACACACTTCAAAGAATTTTAGAAAAATTTGCACAAGCTGGAGTCACAGCCAATCTTAGAAAATCAAAATTTGGTTGCAGTGAGATAAAATATTTAGGACATATCATTAATTCACAGGGCATACCTCCTGATCCCAGTAAATTAGATGCTATCAGAAACTTTCCTAGCCCTCAAACTAAAAAGCAGTTAAAATCATTCCTTGGGCTATGTTCATTTTTCAGACGTTTTTTACCACAACCACTTTTGAACAGTAAACATCTCCTAAATCTACTCAGAAAGAATCAAGTTTGGATCTGGTCGGAACAGTGCCAGAATGACTTTAATACAATTAAACATGCTTTAGTAAATGCAAACATATTGAGCCATCCAGATTTCAATTTAGATTTTTGTATGACTTGTGACGCTTCACGTACTGGCTTGGGCTGTTGCTTATTTCAAGTTGTAAAGAATAAAGAAAAGGAACAGATAAGAATTATTGGGTTTGCAAGTCGTACTCTAACTGAATGTGAGCGTACATACTCCACTACTGAGTTAGAAACACTTTCCATAGTCTGGGCATTCAAGAAATTCAATTATTATTTATTTGGAAAACATACAGTAATTTATACCGATCACCAGGCCCTGACATTTTTGTTAACTTGTAAACTTGTACGTCCTAGACTATCACGATGGGCAGTTACTCTTCAGAACTACTCTTTTGAAATTAAGTACATAAAAGGTAAGGACAACACCATTGCTGACGCTTTGTCTAGACTTCCACAAGGTATGAATGAAACCAACAGTGACTTAGAAAATATAAATGACTACAGGATTCTCTTAATGCAAGACAAGCAGTCTCACCAATATTATATTGATATGTGCAGAAACATGGCTAAATTACAAAAATCTGATCCTCACTGGTATAAGATAATAACATTACTGGTAGAAAAACACAATCATCCTTTGACTAGGTATTACAAGTTACACAATGATGTGTTATTTTATCGCCGACATCCAAATGCTACTAACTGGTGTGTATGCATTCCCAAAGAGTCTGAACGTAATTTGATTTGGCACACACACTTAGTTTGGGGTCATTATGGGACGAAAAAGTGTTTGGCAAAGCTCAGCACATACTGTTATTTTAGCAATATGAGAAGAAAAATTTACAGGGAACTGAAAACATGTGTCATATGTCAAAAATCAAAACCTCAGAATTTATCCACAAAAACAGATTTACTTTCTATTAGTAAACCCCTGGAAATTCTGTGTACTGACATCAGTGGACCGCATCCAGCAAGCTCTGGAGGCGTCAAATATATCTTAGCTTTTTACGATATATTTTCTAAACATGTAAAACTTTATGCTTTAAAATCCGCCACTGCAAATGCCATAATACGAAGATTCTCAAGTGATTACCTGACGCACGTGGGAAAACCTAAAACAATTCTGTCAGATAATGCAGCATACTCCTGTGGGTACAAATGGAGAAATTTCTTGAAGGACAATAACATCAAAAGTATATTTATTTCAAGGTTTAGTCCACAATGTAACGCGACTGAGAGACTTTTCCGAGAACTAAACCGATTCATGAGGACCTATATTTCATCAAAACATACTAATTGGGTGTCCTACCTAAGTCTTTTCGAAGACGTACACAATAACTTAAAAATTTACAATAAAAATTACACACCTAACGAGATCATGTTCAATTGCAAACAGAACGATCAATGGATAGAACCAATACCTAAGTTGTCAGACAAGGAAATCACACCTGAACAAAAAATAAAAGAAGTATTGACAACACTGACACATCACGCACAGATATGAAACAAACATCACATAAACATAATAAAAAGAAAACAAAAATTCAAGGTAGGAATGCTTGTACTACTTCGTACTCATCATAAATCTGTAGCACTCAAACGACGCAATGCTAAGTGGTGTCTGCTATATGAAGGACCTTATATAATTGTTAACATACCGCATCCTGGTGCGTATCTGTTACAACATCCTAGAACTAACAAAATTATTGGCCTATACGCACACTGAGAACTTAGAGCATTTCATGCTAAATGTCAAAGTCATACCCATGAAAACATTGCTAAGCAACTCGCAAAACTCTGTTTGCTACAACACAGATAATAAGTAGTATAGAAATTTTCATTTCAGCGGTTCCAGTGACGCAGTTGAAGACAGAAGAACTTTTCTTTCAACGCCGCGGCACCACCGAGAAGACTGAATATTAAAGTAAAATTTATGATTACGTAGCAGTGAATGATATATTAATTTTTCACGTAACATTTGTGACTGTAGGTACCACTGACTTGGTATGACACCTGACGAACCGACAGACGTCATCTGTGAAGCGATCTTTTACTTCGAGAAATAGATTAGACGCACATCTCTCAGCAAGAAAAGCATCTACCAGTAGCCAAGGCCACACAGACACTATACACACACGCACAAAACGCGAGGAATCGAACAGTTTTCCGTCTCTTACTATTTTGAATATTTATTGAGTAGTGAAAACGCCTAGTCTTGCCTACTGATGTAATGAATGTTGTGTCTAACCTATCTTAATTTCAGATGACATCACAAAAAACATCGATAAAATCCCAGCAAAACCGTTAAAGAGGACGTAAATATCTGCAATTCATGTAATCAAATGTGACACAATGTAATAATTTATAGCTATGTAATGATGATGTAAACATGTTTATGTGTAACTGTATTATGTTTATGCTAAGAAAATATGTGACGTGTATATGTATGATTACTTGTGTTTTTTTTTTTAAACTGATGTATAATGTCACTGTTACTATGATAAAATTTGAACGATAACGAGTGCCAAAACGTGAAAAACTTTAAAAAAAAAATTGCATAGTGAACCACTGTTCACGGACATTAACGTACATTACTAAATCTGCAACTACGCAGAAACCTATGTGAAAGAAACTGTTAATGACATTCATCATGCATCGTACCTTTGTAAACGCGATGAACGATTTCTTTGATAAGTAACTACGAACATTTAGGTGAGCTATATTTAGCAAAAAACTGAAAATGTGAAGTGCGTAATTGGTGCATCGTCTAGTTACATTACTACAGTATCTAACTTCAAGATGTTAACTGGATTAAAAGGTCACAACGTGCCTGTCCAGAAAACAACACGACGAGTGGAAGAATTTTGGTTGGAACTTCAGGGAATGGAATGTTCTCGAAATGTGACGGCCACACTTACCTGGACTATCCAATGATCGACGCCAGCTATGTGCCCTCCGAGGTTCTGCAACCAAGCTTCCACGGAATATCGAAAACGAACTGCATATGGACCAATTACTCGACAGGTCACGTCTGATCTGTAATAAACAATGCTTTTTGTCACAACGAACTGCATCACAACGACTATAATGGAAATAGGAAATGGACATGCTTATGTATCAATCACGTTGTTATACAGCCATGTTACTGTGATAAAAAAAAAACTTTACGACACTAACCTGTGAAAAATTATTGTGCAGCAGATGAATATAAACTGTAATAACGACACGATGTGTATAGGTCAACGCACCTGAAACAAAAAGACATTTCTCTTTGAAGCATTTCAATGCAATACTATGTAACTAAGAACATTCAACAATCTAAAGTTGTATTATATTATAACAAATATTGTAATTTTAAAACTAAGTTACCTGTCATAGAATGTAGTCTTCATATGTAATCTTGGTGGAATATTTTCTTTGTGCAACGACTAAGAAATGCGCGCGCACACGAACAATATGAACTGCAATGCTGTGCCGCGTGATCTAAATTTACGATATAACGGCAGTGCCGGAGTCACACAGACGCTTCTGCGCATGCGCGCACTCTATTTTGCCAACATAAGAACTTTTACGGCGCACGCGCGTCATTCAAATTTTGTATATAATATACAGTATAATGTAAGTCATGTAAATAGTTGTAGATAACTTAGATTTTCTTGTGCCTTTAGGTGAATTGCTCGCCTGCAGGTGTGTCCTTTCGCCTCGCAATTCAGGGGCCAATATAAAGGCACATTTGCCTGCCGTGCGTGAGTTTCCTCGGAAACGCGAAATCTTAATTAAATAATTAATCTGTGACAAATAAATAAAGCCTATGGCACAGAACTGCAGCGCTGTGTCGCTGATAAAACAAAAACACAATTACGATACTCTTATGTTTGATTAAGAAGGGGAGGTCTGGTACAACTGGAGCGGGAAGCACGTATATTTCATTGACTGGCACACCGCCATATTTGATGTTATATAAGAACACTGCGAGTTGCAATCTTACTAGGCACTCGATTCTGTAAAGAATTTATATTTATGAAAGTAAGTAGAATTATTTAACTGTAGGCTTATTCGTTGAATATATCTGATTTAACTAACTGTGTACTCTTTTTATGTTTAGTAGACAGTCACCTCTGTACGACGTATTGACATGGCTGGCAAATTATTCTAATATTGAGATTTAGATTTGAGTCCGCACCTACCGCAGCAGTCTTTGGAAACGATTTAAATACGAAGTCCGATTATTTGAGTCTTATTTCACGGTCAACTACGAATAACATTACATTTACGAAAAAGCCATTGTCAAGCGTCTGATACCGAATAATTATACGTCCACGTTCAAGATAAGCAAATATTAATTACATCCAATCACTATCATACATAATTAATAATTAATGTTTTATTTTATAAGCAGTAACCTATCTAACAACTGCGCCAGACACTTGTTGTCTTATATAGGCGTTGCCGACCGCAGCGCCGTATTCTGCCTGTTTACATATCTCTGTATTGGAATATGCATGCCTATACCACTTTCTTTGGCGCTTCAGCGTATTTTACAGCGAACTGTGGTCTTGCCTGCTGAATTCGTTGAAGACTTCGAGCCTCCCTCCCTTCCAAGCTCTGAACTTTGATCGAGCTTGTCTGTGCTCACACTGCTCTTATCTGTAGGTCAACTCTGCATGCCCACACTGCTAAAAGTGTCTTTATTCATAAGAAATTAGAGCACTTTAACTATGTAATTCTCAATAACGACACCATGCAGTCCACTCTCCAACAGCCTTATTCTGGTCCCCAGAAAGTGCTCTGTCAATCTGTTCACACTTCTGATATCCTCCTAGATGATAAGCCACAAACTGTCTCCATTAACAAACTGAAACCAGTTTGGGCACTTGATGCCTTCCCCAGCGCTGTTCCGGAAGAACAATGACACAACTGCAAAATTCACCGGATCGAGATTATTGCACCAGTCATCTCAGAAAAAGGTGAAGTATGCAGTGAAAGATCGTCAGAACTGTAGTTATACATGGTGCCGCTAGACGCTAGAGGGTAGTTGCGTCTTTGTGGAAATATCGATAGTTGTGAATTGTGCTGGGAAGAACATTGTCGTAATTGTCAGTTGCGTGTTTCAGTTTGGTGAGTGTAGTAACGTATCCAATGAGAAATAACGACAGAAGTTATAGGGTGTTTCAAAAATGACTGGTATATTTGAAACGGCAATAAAAACTAAACAAGCAGCGATAGAAATACACCGTTTGTTGCAATATGCTTGGGACAACAGTACATTTTCAGGCAGACAAACTTTCGAAATTACAATAGTTACAATTGTCAACAACAGATGGCGCTGCGGTCTGGGAAACTCTATAGTATATTTTCCACATATCCACCATGCGTAGCAATAATATGGCTAGTCTCTGAATGAAATACCCGAAACCTTTGACAACGTGTCTGGCGGAATGGCTTCACATGCAGATGAGATGTACTGCTTCAGCTGTTCAATTGTTTCTGGATTCTGGCGGTACACCTGGTCTTTCAAGTGTCCCCACAGAAAGAAGTCACAGGGGTTCATGTCTGGCGAATAGGGAGGCCAATCCACGCCGCCTCCTGTATGTTTCGGATAGCCCAAAGCAATCACACGATCATCGAAATATTCATTCAGGAAATTAAAGACGTGGGCCGTGCGATGTGGCCGGGCACCATCTTGCATAAACCACGAGGTGTTCGCAGTGTCGTCTAAGGCAGTTTGTACCGCCACAAATTCACGAAGAATGTCCAGATAGCGTGATGTAGTAATCGTTTCGGATCTGAAAAATGGGCCAATGATTCCTTTGGAAGAAATGGCGGCGCAGACCAGTACTTTTTGAAGATGCAGGGACGATGGGACTGCAACATGGGGCTTTTCAGTTCCCCATATGCGCCAGTTCTGTTTATTGACGAAGCCGTCCAGGTAAAAATAAGCTTCGTCAGTAAACCAAATGCTGCCCACATGCATATCGCTGTCATCAATCCTGTGCACTATATCGTTAGCGAATGTCTCTCGTGCAGCAATGGTAGCGGCGCTGAGGGGTTGCCGCGTTTGAATTTTGTATGGATAGAGGTGTAAACTCTGGCGCATGAGACGATATGTGGACGTTGGCGTCATTTGGACCGCAGCTGCAACACGGCAAACGGAAACCCGAGGCCGCTGTTGGATCACCTGCTGCACTAGCTGCGCGTTGCCCTCTGTGGTTGCCGTACGCGGTCGCCCTACCTTTCCAGCACGTTCATCCGTCACATTCCCAGTCAGTTGAAATTTTTCAAACAGATCCTTTATTGTATCGCTTTTCGGTCCTTTGGTTACATTAAACCTCCGTTGAAAACTTCGTCTTGTTGCAACAACACTGTGTTCTAGGCGGTGGAATTCCAACACCAGAAAAATCCTCTGTTCTAATGAATAAACCATGTTGTCCACAGCACACTTGCACGTTGTGAACAGCACACGCTTACAGCAGAAAGACGACGTGCAGAATGGCGCACCCACAGACTGCGTTGTCTTCTATATCTTTCACATCACTTGCAGCGCCATCTGTTGTTGAAAATTGTAACTACTGTAATTTCGAAAGTTTGTCCGCCTGAAAATGTACTGTTGTCCCAAGCATATTGCAACAAACGGTGTATTTCTATCGCTGCTCGTTTAGTTTTTATTGCCGTTTCAAATATACCGGTCATTTTTGAAACACCCTGTATGAATACTGCGGACTGAAAATCGTTTCTACTAAAATCCTTGGTGCAATATCGAGGTTAAGTGTACATTGTGTTATAGTTTTCCCAATGTTTGAATAACTTCTGCGTCGTAATTGTTCTTAGCGTCATTGTTTCCTCAACTTTTAAATAACTTTCTTTGTCATAACTGTTCTTCGCGTCGTTGTTCATGTGAACAAAATGGCTTTTTAATACACTTAGATCAATTTCATTTCCGTTTTATAGGGGTAAAAATGAGCGACCAAGCATAGAATATTATGCGACTTGCTCTTCAAGGGCTAGCGGAGGAAAAGAAAGGGACAAGGGAAATAAACTGTTCCATGATAAGTGAACTGCAAGTACGGGTGAGCAGTATAGAGCAACAAATATCAAGCCCACACTGTGAAATAACAGACAAGCAGGTGAGCAAAGTGGAGCCTGTAATATTATTGGTATTTCCGTCCTACGAAAGCTTTGAGTACCCTTTGAAAGACAATTGTTTTGTATAATTTACATAACTGTAAAGATGCGCATCCAGCGCGGACGCTAATACATCGATTGCGCAGTCAAAGAAACATTTTAACAGAAGCTGAACTGTCGTTCCGCTTCGATCTAAATAAAAGATGACGGTAGAAAACTTTTGTAGATCTTCAGATTTTAATGGGCTTCTGCTTGTTATGTGAAAACGTAAAGCAGGTCGACTTTAAGTTAAAAAAGTGAGCGGTCTTGCTAGCGTGCAGACAACATTATTAATTAATAAAATTAAGGTAATTCATCTTCGAAACTGTAAATCAGCAAGTTATTGTTATCGGAGGTGTTGAACAGTGCAAGAATTGTCTTCAACGAAAGGAGAAAAGTGGTGACTGTAATTTATGACAAAAAAACGTGAACCAAGGAGACAGCACAGGACAGGCTGAAATCTGATCGCACCATACTGTTAGAAAAGTAATTATGTAAGTTGTATTGTTTATAAATAAGCCCTAATTTTGCTAGTGAGAATTGTTTGAATATATTTAGTGTTTACCAGACTTCTTATTCTGTTCTTTTCCTTTATACTTTTTTATCCTCCATGCCATATTATTTTTATAAATGTCAAACAGCCTTTACTGCAGCAGAGAATACTGCGGCATCCTGGTCGTAGACAGAAGACCGCTCCTTGTCTTCTATACAATTCATAGCTGCCCCATTTATTAATGATTTCATTTGCAAATGCAATTTTTTTTACTATTCATTGTTAAAGGTCCCTTAGGTAATTATAAAATTTATACTGATTACGCAAAGAAATCCGGGTTGTTCTTTTCCAAATAGTAGAAGTCTTTGCGTAATCAGAAACTAGCCTCCTTCTGACAACGATCAGGAGCCGACCAGAAGACGGACGTCTTCGACCGCTTTCGTGTCTCCTGTGGCAAAGCTGTGCCAGACTGGAAACACGACATTCTAGTATGAAATACAGATTTAAATTGATAGAATTGAAATATATTTAACGTAATAATAATAATATTTGTTTATCATACTAGATCTGGCGCCCGAACAGGGACTTGATAAAAAATTTTAATCTGTTCTGTTATTGTTTCATGACATCATCCGGTGGACATCGGGAAGCCGTAAAGGAAGTACTGAACGAAACCGAGGAAGTATAAAAAAAAAGAGAAAAATTCGAAAAATAACAGCAGTGCGCAAAACGACTGATGTAAGTACGGTTTTCATTACGCATAAAATCTCGCGTCTTGTATAAAAAAACTGATTTCCGGAATTTCTTTCCTTACTGCTTCATTTTATCCTATCGCTGTTACTTCCTTGCAGTGTTGCTTATTTACGTAGTTAGAATTCGTTTCTGATCATCTCTTCATGCAAAGTTTATTTGTTAGCATTATTAGCATCTTCATTGTTGCTACGGTTAAGAACACAAGATGGATGCCATAATAGCTGGATTAAGTGTCTAGTAGGTGTTTGTCACTTATTTTCAAAGTTAGGTGCCATCTTGTCTTCTACCCGGTATAGCTCTGCAATTGTCAACTACCGCGGTGTGACGTTTGACTATCAGCGCGCGCATCTGGGGGTTGACGATCGGCGTACCGCGAAATATTTCTTTGAGCAGTTACGTCACAAACTTGGAAATAAACATGGCAGATGACAAAGGAAAGCCGACAAACAGTCTGGATGACGGTGATGACACAGTTGTCAAGTCATACCCACTACGTTCGCGAAGGGGAACAGACAGACCCGATTCGCGAATGGAGAGAACGGTAGCGATGATGGTGTGCGTGACGTATCGTCACAGCAAATTTGATGGTTGAAATGATGAGAATTTTTTTTCAAGAAAGAGAACAGGAGAAACTGGAAAGGGAAGCTTATAAATTACAAGAACAACGTAATAGAGAACAGGAGAAACTGGAAAGGGAAGCTTATAAATTACAAAAACAACGTGATAGAGAACAGGAGAAACGGGAAAGGGAAGCTTATAAATTACAAAAACAACGAGATAGACAAGAAAGGGAACAAAAAGAAAGGGAAAAGGAACGGGAGACAGAGCGAAAATGGTTTGACCTGAATACCATGATGGGTACAATGCAAAATAGGTTAGATAATATTGATGATGCCAACTTAGAGGCAAGAATAAGGACAGTCACGGTGGAATATATCTCGGAATTAAGTACTAAAGTTAATGAAAGGATAGAAGGTATTCTGCAGAAGGTAGATGCATGTGAGAGCACAGTAGGTAACGTGCACAAAGACATCAAAGTACAAATCGAAAGTTGCCAGGCAGTTACAACAGAAGTTTCAAAAAAATCCGCTGAGGTCGGAGCTAAAGTAAACAAGCTTGCAGACAATGTCGTCACTCTGCAAGGCCAGGTCAATGACCTGACACAGGCGCTATCCGAAATAAACATTGAAAAGAGGGTGAATGATGCTGCAGCCAACGTACGTTCCACGATAGGAAAAGAATTTGTAGAATGGGTCGAGACTACGGAACAGTACATAGAAAACAAGGTTCAACACGACTTAAAAGAAGCCGTTAAGTCAGCCACAGTTGAAGTTTTAGCTGCTCCAGGTACATCAGGAGATACGATTCTCACTGAATTAGGAGAGATTCGTAGAGTTTTTCACCGAGATCTTCCCGAGTGGAAACGACACCTCACTGAGGAAATCGAGCAGTTGAAACAACAAGTCAATGATTTTCCTAATGACAATAGAAGTGAGCATTCACACTTGCTTTCTTCAGAACATGAATAAAATAATAATCCCGTGTCTCGTGTAGAATTCTCTCCACTTGTACATGGACACAGTAGTAAGAATCCGTTAGTACGCAACCAGAATGATAAAGTAACTCTTGTCGAGCTAATGAAAGAAGAAAGCGTTCTCAAGCACCGCGTGTTCCAGCCTTTTCTGCCAGAGAAACGCAACATCTACCCAATGGTTTTTCTGAAGTCATTTAATGGTGTTTTTCCTGAGAGCTGGGATGACAAGCAACGTATGCGCTTTATACACTCCTGGAAATGGAAAAAAGAACACATTGACACCGGTGTATCAGACCCACCATACTTGCTCCGGACACTGCGAGAGGGCTGTACAAGCAATGATCACACGCACGGCACAGCGGACACACCAGGAACCGCGGTGTTGGCCGTCGAATGGCGCTAGCTGCGCAGCATTTGTGCACCGCCGCCGTCAGTGTCAGCCAGTTTGCCGTGGCATACGGAGCTCCATCGCAGTCTTTAACACTGGTAGCATGCCGCGACAGCGTGGACGTGAACCGTATGTGCAGTTGACGGACTTTGAGCGAGGGCGTATAGTGGGCATGCGGGAGGCCGGGTGGACGTACCGCCGAATTGCTCAACACGTGGGGCGTGAGGTCTCCACAGTACATCGATGTTGTCGCCAGTGGTCGGCGGAAGGTGCACGTGCCCGTCGACCTGGGACCGGACCGCAGCGACGCACGGATGCACGCCAAGACCGTGGATCCTACGCAGTGCCGTAGGGGACCGCACCGCCACTTCCCAGCAAATTAGGGACACTGTTGCTCCTGGGGTATCGGCGAGGACCATTCGCAACCGTCTCCATGAAGCTGGGCTACGGTCCCGCACACCGTTAGGCCGTCTTCCGCTCACGCCCCAACATCGTGCAGCCCGCCTCCAGTGGTGTCGCGACAGGCGTGAATGGAGGGACGAATGGAGACGTGTCGTCTTCAGCGATGAGAGTCGCTTCTGCCTTGGTGCCAATGATGGTCGAATGCATGTTTGGCGCCGTGCAGGTGAGCGCCACAATCAGGACTGCATACGACCGAGGCACACAGGGCCAACACCCGGCATCATGGTGTGGGGAGCGATCTCCTACACTGGCCGTACACCACTGGTGATCGTCGAGGGGGCACTGAATAGTGCACGGTACATCCGAACCGTCATCGAACCCATCGTTCTACCATTCCTAGACCGCCAAGGGAACTTGCTGTTCCAACAGGACAATGCACGTCCGCATGTATCCCGTGCCACCCAACGTGCTCTAGAAGGTGTAAGTCAACTACCCTGGCCAGCAAGATCTCCGGATCTGTCCCCCATTGAGCATGTTTGGGACTGGATGAAGCGTCGTCTCACGCGGTCTGCACGTCCAGCACGAACGCTGGTCCAACTGAGGCGAAAGGTGGAAATGGCATGGCAAGCCGTTCCACAGGACTACATCCAGCATCCCTACGATCGTCTCCATGGGAGAATAACAGCCTGCATTGCTGCGAAAGGTGGATATACACTGTACTAGTGCCGACATTGTGCATGCTCTGTTGCCTGTGTCTATGTGCCTGTGGTTCTGTCAGTGTGATCATGTGATGTATCTGACCCCAGGAATGTGTCAATAAAGTTTCCCCTTCCTGGGACAATGAATTCACGGTGTTCTTATTTCAATTTCCAGGAGTGTAGTAGGTTACATTCAAGGAGAGGGTTCTGTCTGGGGAACAGAAGTAATTGACAGATGTAATAATTACGCTGACTTCGAAAGTCAATTTCTGAACAAATTCTGGAGTTCAGGTATACAACAACGCCTTAGAAAGGAAGTATATAATGCTGAACCGTTTAACACGAGAAGTGCTGGTCTCCGTAGGTACTTCGAGAAATACCTGCGATAAATACAATATTGGGACACGCCCATTTCCACGAAGGACGTAATTATGATCCTTAAGTCAAAGCTACCGGTATCAATCAGGGAGAAGATAGTAAATGTCAGTGACGACGACACGGAGGCTTTTCTGTCAGTACTTGACAACCTTGACATGATTCAAGAAGACGTGCGTGCTGGTGCGCGGAGTAATTGTAATCTTGGCCCGCACACTACACAGCCGCACGGTGTAGGCGCAGACTCAGGTATGTCATACCAACCCAACAACAGTAAAGGACACGACGTTCCGTGTGATAATAACAACTACTATCGCCGTAACGGGAAGCAGAAACATAAATTCCAGGATCAAAACAGGTACCACCCCATATACCAGACAACACCACAGCAATACGGTAATTCACCAGTTAATTACAATGAAAGCTATCACTACAATAACGATCGCCAAAATAATAATAATTTCAATGGAAAAGGACTTTGGATTAACACCAACAGTCAACAGCAGTATGGTAACCAGCCTAGATTCCAGCACTGTTCTCAAGGGAGAAATCCTCCAGATCCTTCCAAGCAATACAAACAACAGTATGCTCCAAACTTTAGGAATAGTCCTCCACCTTTTACCAACTATCAAAGTCAAAATCATGAACCTCAAAATTCTCGCATCTATTATGCCCGAGCAAACCCGCCAACACACACCATCTCGACTGAAATTCCGACAAATAGCTCGCAACTTAGGTGGAATACGGAAGCAAACTTCGTACCGAGCGTACCGCCGGGTACTTCAAAAGTAATTGTGAGCGAAATTCAATCTAATGAACATGCGAAAAACTAAAAGCACACTTTGACCGGTTTCACACCTTCAGAACTAATCTCCAGGCAAAAGGAAAGCAATGAATGGACTGATCCCATCCCCAAGATAGAAGGTCCAGAAGTCAACCTAGATAATAAGTTAAGACAAGCCCTGATCTCTCTCACAACTCATGCCAATTTAAGAAAAAAGGCATTTGACAAGCATGTCAATAAAGTTCTGTCGTATCGCCTGAACGAGCGTGTTCTGAGAACACACTTCAAACCATCTCTCATCTTACGTAAAAATCGTAAGTGGCAACACCTATACGAAGGACCGTTTGTTATAGTCAGGAAGCCACATATTGGTTGTTACGTGTTGGCAGATCCAGCTAGTGGACGAATAAAAGGACTTTACCACCATGTAGACCTAAAGAAATACCATGAAAAACATTTAAAAAATATCATTTATTATGTTAAGCTGCAACTTGAAACAAGAGTGTGACCTGTTTAGAAAGTATGTGAATCAACAGCATGTACATGTATTCTGCAGGTGACCTAATCATTTGAGTGAGGTGGACACAAAGTAATGATGGAGCTTAAAAGATATGAAGTGATTGAAGAAGGTACTCTACGGATTTGGAAAATAAGATTTGCTTTAGTTTTAAGGTAGTTTTAAGTTTCTTGAGCAACAGAAGACTGCAGTCGTTGAATTGAGTAAGGGATGTGCCAAAGTGCCACCTGCTGCTTTAGTTTTAAGTTATGGCAAATCTCCTTTTTACCAAGTAGTAAAGGTTTCCTTTAAATCCCTCATTCAGACCAGAATGTCCGTATATGTGAAGTATTAACCTAAGTTAAGCTTTCAATGGACTGATATTTTAAGTCGCTAGAACCATGTACGATGCAAAACTGATACATTGTAATCTGTAGATTACACCGTGTATAAGCAGCAACATATAGTTAATATACAAAGAAATGAATAGTGGTACTCACAACTGGAGAGCAACTTTAATTTATTTATTACTATGAGTCAACCAGTTAAGAAATTTTCATTTATAATAAGAATTAGGTCCTGTATTGGAGAAACTTAGAGAGACTATTCCTATGTCACGAGTATTATACAGAAACCTTCGATATTAATACACCTAGTTGAGGGCTGAGATAATCTGCTTATATTCTTCTGCTATGTCCGCATGCCGTGATTTTGAGATATATATTTGAAGATGCTTTGGAAGCGGATTTGTGCGACATTTTAATACTGAAGTCAAGTTATGCCACGTGGATGACACTAAAAACGGTGGAGCCGAAGAATGAATTTGCTCAACTGATTATTTCACCTATTATCTATCTTCGTATCTTTCATTTCCTTGCACTATCCTATTGTAGTTTTCTTCTTTAGCATTCTTACCTTTCTACCCTACCCGGTAGGGGAAGAAATTTGGAAATTGGTTCAAAAGACTTGACGTGTGTATGTTGTGTGTATTGACGATCGTGGCTCGTTGGTTAATGCGTATCTGCAGTTACTTATCGAAACGTGATGTAAATCTGATTTGCTATGAGCAAAAGCATCCTAGGAAATAGGAATAATTTTCCCGATTTCTGTTAGATGAAGTTTTGAACGTGAACTGTTCGGTACGCCAAAGTGGGTATATTTTACTGATTATTGATGTAACCGAAAAAAAAGGCTGTTATAGAACAATAAGAAAAGGAAAAGAATCAGATTTAAAATACATGTAAAATCTAACGTGCATCAGAAGCAGCATTTAGAATAGCAAACACGTTTTTCGTTAGGTCTTGGACAGTAATAAAAAAAAACTATGTATATTTTGTAAATGATCCTTTCATCATAAGTAATTTTAGCATTACCTGTGCTACTCGGTGGTACAGGGACACATATATGGACACGTATGGATTGCTGCGTGTGACTCAGTGACAAAATAATGGACACGTGTGTAAAATCGTAATTTGACACATGTATGGACACGAAAAACTAGTTATCTCTAGTGTGAATCAAAACTGTAATAAACTTATGGACACGTGTGATGTTCCGCGTGTGAAGTAGCATTACAAGTATTCTCACGTTGTAACGACGATACAGTGACTATCAGTCAAAGGATAGACAAGCTATTGTACTTACTGCAATAGGTGACAGTAGTCATTTTCATCGATGACTGTTCTTCGTTGCTGGTGCAGTCAATTTACCGTTCAGGTTGACCATGTCGCCTTGACGAGCTGCTCCAGTACCCACGATTCAACAGAATGCACAAGTTAAAAAAAAAAAGGGTTGGTAGCCACTGAACTACCTGCCTCGTGCAGGACGCGGACTGCCAACGCTGTCAAACCGCCAGTTCGTTACCACGTGACTGTGAAGCACTCTGGCAACATTCAATGACTGCTCGCCGGCCCGCACTCAACAATAAGCATTCCTCTCCGTAACGGGCGCGAGCGTGCTCCAGATTTGAGATGAAAATGGACATAAAAATAATAAAACGTTGATAAACTACGCACGATTTTACTATATTTACATTAAAAGGACACTAATGATGACTTTTCCTTAACTATGAAAATTGCTACGGCAATATTGCTAAATATATTGCTTAAGAAAGACCTGTACAAGACGAAACGTGTTTTGCTAATATTTGCTAACGAAAGAATATAAAACCTAGACACAAAATATGAATAATATACAATGTATATGTACATAGTCTATGTAGTAATTTTTATTGTCTTAAATTCTTACTCTATATTCCCTTAGATTAAGATGCTAGTTAATGAGCAAGTCCTAATACAAATTTTTTTTCTGTATTTTCATGTGCTGAAACATGAATTGGAATGAGATTAAGACAGCCACAAAACTGACTCATCCGTCATTGAACCAGTCATCAACTTTCCTGATTCCCGACATGACCCGATGGATCGTCGAGTCAAGAAATATCACTTCCCCCTTTCACATAGTGAAATTCCCAGTGTTTTTTCACCAGAATGTGAAAAGGTGATCCCCAGTTTTAGTGCAGTGAAAAGTGACAGGTAATGAAAGAACTCCCCTGTGAAAATCATCCGAGCTCATGGGAAATACTACTAACTACAAAGTGAAGAGTGATGTCGCTACGAGAAAGACTGATAAAAGTTTTATGTTCTGTTCACAATTGGCGGAAATGCACCAATACTGTAATAGAATTTTTTTCTTATTGTCAATATTTATGTATATTTGTATCTGTATGTGTATTTAATTTGTACTTGTATCTATGTTAGTATTTCAATGTTTCAATAGACTGAATGAGAGTAATTCTTGAGAATCTATGTTAAATCCTTGAACACCTATGATGGCATCATGCCACAACCAAGTTTGTTAATGATCAAGCAACTGTGAGTAGCTTTGACGACTTAGTATGAAACGTATATAATTCTATGTGCCTTACGTTATGTTTGTTTTGCTCCCTACAAGGAGAGATCCTTAAATACTTCATTTTAACAGAAGCTGAACTGTCGTTCCGCTTCGATCTAAATAAAAGATGACGGTAGAAAACTTTTGTAGATCTTCAGATTTTAATGGGCTTCTGCTTGTTATGTGAAAACGTAAAGCAGGTCGACTTTAAGTTAAAAAAGTGAGCGGTCTTGCTAGCGTGCAGACAACATTATTAATTAATAAAATTAAGGTAATTCATCTTCGAAACTGTAAATCAGCAAGTTATTGTTATCGGAGGTGTTGAACAGTGCAAGAATTGTCTTCAACGAAAGAAGAAAAGTAGTGACTATAATTTGTGACAAAAAAAAAAACATGAACCAAGGAGACAGCACAGGACAGGCTGAAATCTGATCGCACCATACTGTTAGAAAAGTAATTATGTAAGTTGTATTGTTTATAAATAAGCCCTAATTTTGCTAGTGAGAATTGTTTGAATATATTTAGTGTTTACCAGACTTCTTATTCTGTTCTTTTCCTTTATACTTTTTTATCCTCCATGCCATATTATTTTTATAAATGTCAAACAGCCTTTACTGCAGCAGAGAATACTGCGGCATCCTGGTCGTAGACAGAAGACCGCTCCTTGTCTTCTATACAATTCATAGCTGCCCCATTTATTAATGATTTCATTTGCAAATGCAATTTTTTTTACTATTCATTGTTAAAGGTCCCTTAGGTAATTATAAAATTTATACTGATTACGCAAAGAAATCCGGGTTGTTCTTTTCCAAATAATAGAAGTCTTTGCGTAATCAGAAACTAGCCTCCTTCTGACAACGATCAGGAGCCGACCAGAAGACGGACGTCTTCGACCGCTTTCGTGTCTCCTGTGGCAAAGCTGTGCCAGACTGGAAACACGACATTCTAGTATGAAATACAGATTTAAATTGATTGAATTGAAATATATTTAACGTAATGAATAATAATAATATTTTTTTATCATACTAGAAGCCACAGGCATCATCTTCAAAACATAAATCGAAGGTAACACAATTGCATGGTGCTTCAGATGTGTATGTGGTTGAAAGGGCAAGTGCGACAGAATTAGTTGTGAAAAGATAGCCAGAACATCCCCTATGCCGAGCAGCACTTTCAATAGCAGTTCAGATTTGTCCTCTGGACCAAGTGACAATTATCATTCATCAAGCAGCGATGAATTGTCTAATTCAAGTGAAAAATCAGTCGTCCGTCAGGAAAAATCTCCCAATAAAAGCCTAAAAAAAAAGAAATTTTAGTAACTGGAACAGAGTAAAAGCCAAAACGTTGAGAAACAGTGGGAAAAGTTATACATCACGTACGGGTAAAATTGTCAAGGCTCGAAAAATGGGAGCTCCGTGTACTGATAAATGTATCCTCTCTTGCACAAAGAAAGTAACAGAAGACTATGGATGTCAGCTGTTCACGAATTACTGGGCACTGGGACCGTTACAAAGACAACAGGCTTTTCTAAATATATGCATTGAAATGCGCGTTCTCAAATATTGTCGCATTACTGCCCAAGAACCTAGAAAGCCAAACTGCGTTCTCTACTTGGTGAAAGATGAGTAGAAGATTCGCGTGTGCAAAACATTTCTGATAAACACTTTGGGAATAACCGAAAGGCAAATCCGTACTGTTATCGAAGCGAAAAGGACTGGGACTGGAATGGCACCTTTGGACAAAAGGGGACAACATGGAAAACACCGTAAGACTGATCCAGAAATCTTGGAGTCAGTTAGGAATCACATAAACTCAATTTCCCATATTGAGAGTCACTTTGTAAGAAGCTCAGAATAAGAAGATACAACCTGTTTACGATTTACAAGCTGTCTTACGAGTCCCAACGGGACAAATATCTTCCTTTTTCTACGATTCGAGGCTGAACTGTTACAATTTCACAGTACATGTCCATACATACCTTATTTCCACTATCTATTATTACTCTTGAAGTCTTTTCTACTTATTTTTGTTGTCTGTTGCAGGGCACTGAGTTTGGAAACGACAAAACTACCTTTTTTTTCACGAGGGCATTGGAAACATAGGCGTGGTAGAAATAGCAACTTGTGTCTTACAACATCTTGAAGAGTTATCCAAGAACCTTCCTGGGATGGATGTCGTATTTTACTCCGACAGTTGTGAGGGGCAACAGAAGAACAAGTAAGTACCGTAAACTCAGACCGTGATTCACAGAAATCATGTATCAAAATGTTTCTATTGTAAAAATTACATTGATTAAAATGTCCATGCTCTTCTATTTCAGACACATGATTGCAACGTATTTGTATGCTGTACAAAGGCTGGATATTCAGTCCACTACGTACAATTATTTGATTCGTGGTCACACCCAGAACGAGGGAGACACAGTTCACAGCATCATTGAGAGAGCACTTAAGAGTGCTCAGAAGTCAGGACCAATTTATGTACCCGATCAGTACATATCAGTCATCCGAAATGCAAAAAAGAGGGGAAATCCGCTACATCTTAGAGAAATGGTTTTTTCAGATTTCAGTGACATTAAAGCTTTGCATGATGAGACGGCTCTTTACATGGCCAAGAACGTTGACGGGAGTATTTTCAAAGTGTCCGAAATTAAATTATTTCGATGTGAAAAGGGAAGTGATGTGTTTCAGTGTAAGAACAGCTATAAATAGTCAGGGTGGGGACAAGTTCAGTTCAAAGCGAGAAAGAGACGTTTAACAGGGAATGCAGATGGGAGTAATTTGGATCTGAAACCTGCTTATACTACAAAAATGACCCTCTCAGGAAACAAAATTCAAGATTTGAACAATTCGGTTAACAGCAACATCATTCCTAAATATTACAAGGCCTTCTATCACTCTCTTTCTACATAAATCTAATTTGTTGCTTTTATGCCATTTGGACGTTCTTTATTTCACTTAGTATATTATTTTATGTCAGTTATAAGATGCAAATAATAAAAATGATAATATAACAAACTGTAAGAGTGAACAAAAAATTATGGTTTAGAGATATATTTCTTTTTTCCCCACGCATCTTCTTTAGACGTATTTGTTAAATTTCGATAACAATATCGGAAGAACAATGACACATTTACTTAAAGGGTTGCAAGGGGGTGAATGGGATCCTGTTTGAAGGAAATAATTTTTGTATTTTGTAGAGACTACTTAGTGTCACAGTTAGGCCAACTCTCAATTTCATAGATAATTTTACTGTTGTTTTATGAAGCTTTTTTAAAAATGTCGTCTGGTTCTCTGCCTCTCCTGTAAACTATTCATTTTGACAGTTATACCATTGTTTTTCTGGGGCGGCAATTTGTTATCCAAGCGTTCTGAGAGCTTTGAGTACTGTGTGTGAAATTTCCCTCTGACACTCCCACCATTAGCGCTCGTTTAGAGCTTTACATTTCACTCTCTTCCCCCTGAATCACGCTCTTTAAAGTCAACGTCGCTACTTTCTCGGTCTAGGATCTCTCCTTACAGCTATGCGACAGCACCCTCTTCAAGATCCATGCACCACCCCGCCTCCACCACATGTTCGCCGACTTTACACATCACATCACACTCCTGCGTGCCTTCAACCTTCCTCACTGCACAGGGGAAGACAGCATCACTGGCTCGATCGACGACCACAACCACCTTTCCATTCGAGTGGCCTTTGTCATGTGCAATGGCGTCATGATGTGGGACCAATCTGTCCCCAGCTCTTGTACCAGCCGCCGACTCCATCTTCCGGCATAATTTCAAGACTACCACATTTGGGATGTACACAGCTCCATGCCTTTCCTCTGTGCGAGAAAGGGTCCAGCCATGCCACCCTTCTGGCCCGGCCATGGTGCAGCCAGTCATGCAACCTTGCCACACAAGTCGCCCGATGCTGACCAACCGCCATGTCGCCTCATCAGTCTTGAAGCTGCTCCTTCATTTCTTCCCACATACTCCTCACTGGTGGTGTAAAGATCGATTGTAACAAGGATTGCTGTTGTGTATTTCATGATTACATTTGACTCAGTTTGGTTACAGCTGTCAGAACATGTGTTGCTACAATTATTGCAGTTATTGTATTGTGCTAACTTTAATAAAGTGCTTTCTCCATCTGTTAGTTGTACGTTGGTGATCTACTCTCTCCATAACTTCGTCATGGGACTTGGACTCTCCACATACAAAACACCCCCCCCCCCACACACACACACGCTTATATATATACAGTGTGTTACAAAAAGGTACGGCCAAACTGTCAGGAAACATTCCTCACACACAAAGAAAGAAAATATGTTATGTGGACATGTGTCCAGAAACGCTTACTTTCCATGTTAGAGCTCATTTTATTACTTCTCTTCAAATCACATTAATCATGGAATGGAAACACACAGCAACAGAATGTACCAGCGTGACTTCAAACACTTTGTTACAGGAAATGTTCTAAATGTCCTCCGTTAGCGAGGATACATGCATCCACCCTCCGTCGCATGGAATCCCTGATGCACTGATGCAGCCCTGGAGAATGGCGTATTGTATCACAGCCATCCACAATACGAGCATGAAGAGTCTCTATATTTGGTACCGGGGTTGCGTAGACAAGTGCTTTCAAATGCCCACATAAATTAAAGTCGAGAGGGTTGAGGTCAGGAGAGCGTGGAGGCCATGGAATTAGTCCGCCTCTACCAATCCATTGGCCATCGAATCTGTTGTTAAGAAGCGTACGAGTACTTCGACTGAAATGTGCAGGAGCTCCATCGTGCATGAGCCACATGTTGTGTCGTACTTGTAAAGGCACATGTTCTAGCAGCACACGTAGAGTACCCCAAATGAAATCATGACAGCGTGCTCCATTGGGCGTAGGTGGAAGAACATGGGGCCCAATCAAGACATCACCAACAATGCCTGCCCAAACGTTCACCGAAAATCTGTGTTGATGACGTGATTGCACAATTGCGTGCGGATTCTCAACTGGGCCAACTGGCGGTGAATCGAGGAAGTACGGTACGTATCGATGAAACTAAAATGAGCTCTAACATGGAAATTAAGTGTTTCCGGACACATGTCCACATAACATCTTTTCTTTATTTGTGTGTGAGGAATGTTTCTTGAAAGTTTGGCCGTACCTATTTGTAACACACACACACACACACATATATATATATATATATATATATATATATATATATATATATATATATATATATATATATATATGGTTTGCGTTAGGAGGTTCAAACTGTATGGTTGACCACGGAGTGTGCACTTGTATGGTTTGGTTTAGCAACGAAGCTCACTTCATTTGCAGGGATGAATCAATAAGTAATATTGGCACATTTGGGGGCCTAAGAATCCGCATTTCGCGATAGAGAAGTCTCTTCCTCCTCAACGACTGACTGTGTGATGTGCAATGTTCAGTCACGGAATATACAGTGTGATATTCCTTATCGGCAAAGCGACTACCGAACGTTACATGAAGGTTTTGCAGGATGATTTCATCCCTATTATTCAAAATGACCCTGATTTCGACAAGATTTGGTTCAAGCAAGACGGAGTTCGACCCCATCAAAGCAGGAGAGTGTTTGATGTCCTGCAGGAGCACTTTGATACAGACCAATGGCATGGGCCTCGATTGGCCGCCATATTCTCCGGATCTGAAAACATGCGACTCCTTTTTGCGGCGCTATATTAAAGACAAGATGTACAGAAATAACCCCAGAAGCATTACTGAGCTGAAAACAGCTATTCAGGAGATCAACGACAACAGTAATGTTCTGACACTTTAGTGGGTCATGCAGAATTACGCTATTCATCGGTGCCACATCATCGCCAATGGTGGCAGGCACATCAAACATAACATAACCTAAATCCAAATATATTTTACATGTTCCATAAAGTGTGTGCACGATTTAATTTGTAACTAATTTACGTTTTTTTCATATGGTTCAATAATTGTCACCATGTACATCTCAAAGCATCCTTGATTCTTTGTTTTGACGAGACAAATGTGCAATGCTAATGATGGTGATGCAAGTTTACTATGTCTGCTTAATAAATATGAAGTACCATCCCAATGTAACACTTCCAATGAGGCTCTCAGATGTGAAGAATGGAGGGGGGGTGTGCATGTGCATGTGTGTGTGTGTGTGTGTGTGGCATGTGTGTGTGTGTGTGTGTGTGTGTGTGTGTGTGTGTGTGTGTGTTTGTAATTTCATGAAGTATTTAAATACTGTTGTGACGTGGGTGTTTCAGACTTATTTGACAGCCTGGAACTGTTGTCTCTGCAAGATATGTCCAGAGATGGATTTGAGACACTTCAACTTCTGCAGGCCAGGCCATTGTGAGCAACAACACCACCACCAGTCCTGTCATTGAAGCGGCCATGTCTACATCTACATCATCTTGTCTGGGCTTACCTGGCTATCATCTCCAGCCCAGCAGCTGTAGGGCAGACCTGTCACTGATGTGGTCATCAATGTGTGTTTCCTTGTGCAAGCTGAGCAGTGTTGGAAATAAGAGTTCCCTGAAATCATAAGCACCCAGTGGTATCCCTCTATCAGGTGCAAAGCAGTTCTGCACTGCGAGCTGATGCACCCCGTCTAGAAGGTAATAATGCTGCTGCATCGTTAAAATTTGGTGGAAGGATAGCACTATATCACAGGCCACAACTTTTTCTGATAGCATCATGCTGAGCTATTTTTCTGATACAAAGGAAAAAGTGTTTTGTAATGTGCTCAGTCATGTACTCCATCTTGATTTGCACTCACAAATCACTGATTTGTACTCATATAACCATGTCTGGTTACTGGAGGAAGGGGTTCATCCCTCTTCTGAAAGATATAGCCACTGAACAGGCAAGTAACAATATCCAGAATCTAGATGAAAGGATTAAATACTATTTTACTTGGTTACTTCTGGCTTGCCATATAAATTGCCTGAAAAGTGGACATCTTTTGGAAACGTACAAGACAGTTAATATCTGTAGACATTATAACTTTGAAGGCATCTCATTTTCCATTACAATCCCAGACCTTCCAAAATTCTGGATGCAGAGCTCAAATTATCCATTTCATGTTTATGGTCTAGATGCAGATGAGGAAAAAAAAAAAACAAGCCAGGAGATGTGAAGCACAAGGTAGTTGAATACTTCTACTTTTCCAAAGTAGCCAGTCAGTGCTCTAAATACATGGATCTATTGCTATTCCCAAAGGCAGGAGGCGTTACTACGTCTGCATTGAGAACATATCCTGCCTACTTTCCACCCAACTGAGTAAAAATAAGCATAAATGGCATTTATGCCAAAGATGATTCAGTCGTTTTCTAAACGTGAGAATTTAGAAATATATCTGACAGCTTTAACATGGAATCAGTATGTGTGTAAATGCCCACTTAGAATAAAAAGTTCTTAAAGTTTAAGTACACCCACCAGCAGGAATGCCTGTTACTTTATTGTATACTCTGACTCTGAGTGCATCCTAGTTTTTGTAGTGCATTGTGAAGCTGATTGCACAGCCTCTCAGACCACCTTCATAGAACAACACATACCGTATATGGCAGCATACCAAGTTGTGTGTTCATATGATTCCAGTTGCAACAAATTTGAATCACACATCGGGGTCATCCTGCATGTAGGTTGCTCTCTGAGCTCAAAAACACGCATTGAGTGTTGACGTTTTTATAGCAACAACATTCCAATGACCATCTGGAAGGAGTATGATGTGTTACATAATCAGGAAGCTGCATATCATGTTTATCAGCTGCCATTTGACAGAAGAAAAATGGAATCTCCACACAGATATCACTGTCATCTAATGGAGAAGTTCTGCCGTGTAGCACACAATGCATGTAACTTGACACACTAATTGCCATGAGATATATCCGTCTTCTTTTATAATTTGAGTGGGTATTATGCTCACTTTCTTGTTGAGCCCATGGCTGATTTTACTTTAGAGAAAGATAATGTCAGTATCATACCTGAAAATGTAGAAAAATACATTTAATTTTCCAAACGAATTATGTCTAGAATAGCAATTCACTCCCTGGATTACAGTTGATGTTCACACCACTTCAGAAACTTGCTGAAACAATGCTTCTCAAGGATATGCAAATCACCATAGCCACAAATTCCAAGGATGCAAAGTTTCAGCTTTTGAAGGAAAAGAGGAGTCTTCCTATATGAATACGTGGATTCAATGGAGAAACACCGTGAAATGATATTGTCCAATGTAACCATATTCACTAACAAACTCAATGGTACTTCCACAATAGATGTGGAGTATAGACATGTGATGAATGGTTGGCAGGAGCACAACATCTCTAATTTAGAGACTGTACATGGAGACAGATGTAAGCTTGCTCGCATATGTGTTTGAGAAATTCCAGAGTGTATGTCTGGACACATACCCTCTGGATCCTGCCTCCTGCTACACTGCACTAGGGCTTTCGTGGGAAGCAATATTAAAAGTGACATGTATCACCTTCAAACCATTGTGTGATGTTGGCACGTTGCTTTTCTCGAATGGAGATTTCGTGAAGCTCTTTGCCAGTACATCCACAGGTATGCCAAGAAGAATAACCTGGTATTGAATGAGGAGGAGTATAGACCTTCTGACTATTTAAATTATATCCTTGCATGTAAACAATCTCTATGGGCATTCCATTCTAGAAACATAACATTAAAAGGGTTCTGATGGTTGTTGTTGTTGTGGTCTTCAGTCCTGAGACTGGTTTGATGCGGCTCTCTGTGCTCCTCTATCCTGTGCAAGCTTCTTCATCTCCCAGTACCTACTGCAACCTACATCCTTCTGAATCTGCTTAGTGTATTCATCTCTTGGTCTCCCTCTACGATTTTTACCCTCCACGCTGCCCTCCAATACTAAATTGGTGATCCCTTGATGCCTCAGAACATGTCCTACTAACCGGACCTTCTTTTTGACAAGTTGTGCCACGTACTCCTCTTCTCCCCAATTCTATTCAATACTTCATCATTAGTTATGTGATCTACCCATCTAATCTTCAGCATTCTTCTGTAGCACCACATTTCAAAAGCTTCTATTCTCTTCTTGTCCAAACTATTTATCGTCCATGTTTCATTTCCATACATTGCTACACTCCATACAAATACTTTCAGAAATGACTTCCTGACACTGAAATTTATACTCGAAGTTAGCAAATTTCTCTTCTTCAGAAACGCTTTCCTTGTCATTGCCAGTCTACATTTTATATCCTCTCTACTTCGACCATCGTCAGTTATTTTGCTCCCCAAATAGGAAAATTCCTTTACTACTTTAAGTGTCTCATTTCCTAATCTAATTCCCTCAGCAACACCAGACTTAATTCGACTACATTCCATTATCCTCGTTTTGCTTTTGTTGATGTTCATCTTATACCCTCCTTTCAAGACACTATCCATTCCATTCAACTGCTCTTCCAAGTCCTTTGCTGTCTCTGACAGAATTACAATTTCATCGCCGAACATCAAAGTTTTTATTTCTTCTCCATGGATTTTAATACCTACTCCGAATATTCCTTTTGTTTCCTTCACTGCTTGCTCAATATACTGATTGAATAACATCAGAGAGAGGCTACAATCCTGTCTCACTCCCTTCCCAACCACTGCTTCCCTTACATGCCCCTCCACTCTTATAACTGACATCTGGGGTCTGTACAAATTGTTAATAGCCTTTCGCTCCTTGTATTTTACCCCTGCCACCTTCAGAATTTGAAAGAGAGTATTGCAGTCAACATTGTCAAAAGCTTTCTCTAAGTCTACAAATGCTAGAAACGTAGGTTTGCCTTTCCTTAATCTAGCTTCTGAGATAAGTCGTAGGGTCAGTATTGCCTCACGTGTTCAAACATTTCTACGGAATCCAAACTGATCTTCCCCGAGGTCGGCTTCTACTAGTTTTTCCATTCATCTGTAAAGAATCAGCGTTAGTATTTTGCAGCCGTGACTTATTAAACTGATAGTTCGGTAATTTTCACATTTGTCAGCACCTGCTTTCTTTGGGATTGGAATTATTATATTCTTCTTGAAGTCTGAGGGTATTTCGCCTGTCTCATTTATCTTATTCACCAGATGGTAGAGTTTCGTCAGGACTGGCTCTCCCAAGGCTGTCAGTAGTTCTAATGGAATGTTGTCTACTCCTGGGGCCTTGTTTGAACTCAGGTCTTTCAGTGCTCTGTCGAACTCTTCACGTAGTATTATATCTCCCATGTCATCTTCATCTACATCCTCTTCCATTTCCATAATATTGTCCTCAAGTACATCGCCCTTGTATAAATCCTCTATATACTCCTTCCACCTTTCTGCTTTACCTTCTTTGCTTAGAACTGGGTTTCCATCTGAGCTCTTGATATTCATACAAGTGGTTCTCTTTTCTCCAAAGGTCTCTTTAAATTTCCTGTAGGCAGTATCTATCTTACCCCTAGTGAGATAAGCCTCTACATCCTTACATTTGTGCTCTAGCCTTGCCTGCTTAGCCATTTTGCACTTCCTGTCGATCTCATTTTTGAGACGTTTGTATTCCTTTTTGCCTGCTTCATTTACTGCATTTTTATATTTTCTCCTTTCATCAATTAAATTCAGTATTTCTTCTGTCACCCAAGGATTTCTACTAGCCCTCGCCTTTTTACCTACTTGATCCTCTGCTGCCTTCACTACTTCATCCCTCAAAGTTACCTATTCTTCTTCTACTGTATTTCTTTCCCCCATTTCTGTCAATTGTTCCCTTATGCTCTCCCTGAAACTCTGTACAAACTCTGGTTTAGTGAGTTTATCCAGGTCCCATCTCCTTAAATTCCCACCTTTTTGCAGTTTCTTCAGATTTAATCTACAGGTCATAACCAATAGATTGTGGCCAGAATCCACATCTGCCCCTGGAAATGTCTTACAATTTAAAACCTGGTTCCTAAATCTCTGTCTTACCATTATATAATCTATCTGATACCTTCTATTATCTCCAGGATACTTCCATGTATACAACCTTCTTTCATGGTTCTTGAACCAAGTGTTTGCTATGATTAACTTATGCTCTGTGCAGAACTCTACCAGGCGGCTTCCTCTTTAATTTCTTAGCCCCAATCCATATTCACCTACTATGTTTCCTTCTCTCCCTTTTCCTACTCTCGAATTCCAGTCACCCATGACTATTAAATTTTCGTCTTCCTTCACAATCTGAATAATTTCTTTTATTTCATCATACATTTCTTCAATTCCTTCGTCATCTGCAGAGCTAGTTGTCATATAAACTTGTACTACTGTAGTAGGCGTGGGCTTCATATCTACCTTGGCCACAATAATGCGTTCACTATGCTGTTTGTAGTAGCTTACCCGCATTCCTATTTTCCTATTCATTATTAAACCTACTCCTGCATTACCCCTATTTGATTTTGTGCTTATAACCCTGTAGTCACCTGACCAGAAGTCTTGTTCCTCCTTCCACCGAACTTCACTAATTCCCACTATATCTAACTTTAACCTATCCATTTCCCTTTTTAAATTTTCTAACCTACCTGCCCAATTAAGGGATCTGACATTCCACGCTCCGATCCGTAGAACGCCAGTTTTCTTTCTCCTGATAACGACATTCTCCTGAGTAGTCCCCGCCCGGAGATCCGAATGGGGGACTATTTTACCTCCGGAATATTTTCCCCAATTGGATGCCATCATCATTTAACCATACAGTAAAGCTGCATGCCCTCGGGGAAAATTACGGCTGTAGCTTCCCCTTGCTTTCAGCCGTTCGCAGTACCAGCACAGCAAGGCCATGTTAGTTAGTGTTACAGGGCCAGATCAGTCAATCATCGCCAAACATCAAAGTTTTTATTTCTTCTCCATGGATTTTAATACCTACTCCGAATATTCCTTTTGTTTCCTTCACTGCTTGCTCAATATACTGATTGAATAACATCTACTGAATTGAATAACATCTATTGAAAAGGCTGCTGCCCCTCTTCAGGCCTCTCAACAGATACCCCTCCATTGTGGTTGCACCTACGGTACGGCTATCTGTATCGCTGAGGCACGCAAGCCTCCCCACCAACGGCAAGGTCCTTGGTTCATGGGGGAGGATGAGATCCCAGGTGTGGCTGCTGATGCTGGTAGAGGATATGATCTGGAGCTAGACCTGGAATATATAACCAACTTATATGATGAGCACAGCGACCTGCTGCTATGCCTGGAGCACCTAGTTCCTCAAAATGATTCTGTCCTTAAGCAGATGACAACATTGAGGAATAAACAGACATGCATTCTACACTATAGAAACCTCCAACAGCGTCTCAGGTTATGGATATGGCTTCTTAGAATCACCTGTGGCACATCCCTGATTCGAGGAGTACATTGATATTAATACTGAAAAGAGGGCTCTTGCAACGTGTGATTTTGAAAAAAGATTTTTATAAATTAATTAATTCAGTTTTCGGCAGTGCCATGGAGCATGCTAGAAACTGCCATTGTTTGGTGGGTATATACTTACCACAGTCCTGAAGGCTATATTTCACAACAAACAGGAAATGCAGCTGTTGCAGTGGACTGCCACTAAGGCCAGGAATGTTTAAAAGTGGTAACTCATATTCCTGTAAATGCTGTAAAGAAATACATTTAGTGAGAATTATGTCCCCCACAGCCTGCAAAACTGTTAATGTTGTATATAAAAAAAATCCATTGTAGTTGATCAGTTGTTGATATGTATATAAAATCATTTGCTTCCTGTCTTAGCATGATGTATCCTGGGTAGTCATGTATAGTGTGATGTTTCACAGCTATCAGGCTTTTCCTCCCTTAATTGAGACATATCTCTGTGTATATGCAATTTCTTTCAAAGAAAAAATAAAATATGTTGTTACTGATAAAACATAAGTTTGAAGAATGTGTTCGGGTTGGTTGCACCAACACCCCTTTAGCAGTACTTCATTTATTAAACTTAACACATACAAGGATCACAAAGAACTGAACTCAACATAGCGGAACAGCCAAAGATAATGCTTAGAGTCCAAAGATGAATGCATATCGATGTTGGTGTCGATTTCATCAGCGCCACATAGCTCTCCCCCCCCCCCCCCTGCAGTACAGAGTACACTTGAGTGGTCGAGGGGGGGGGGTGACTATGGCGTCGGCAGGGGTCGTCTGTGGGAGCCAGACCACGGTCAGCTCGACAGCGTCGTCAGGGAGCTGTGTGGGTAGATGTCGTGAAGGAAGGTTTGGCCACCGAACCTGGAAGTCGTTGAAGCGAGCCGGGCGTTGTACTGGGCATGCTGGTCATTTGGCGACAGGTAGGCCAGCGGGTTGAGGGTGGAAAGGAGCGACGACGACGATGTCTCCGGAGGGCGTGGCGAACACACGAAGCATGTCCAGGTCGATGTTGGGTGGGAAGGGAACACATTTCACCAGTTGGCAGGGAATGGCGGAGTTTGTGTCATGAGCACTGAATGAAGAGAAACACACGATGAACAGTGTATAATCGTGCAGTATTATTGAGATGTCATGGATTATGTCCGGGGGGACAGACACAAACACCTCGAGCGAGGGCACGTTCAAGATGGGAGGTGGGGGGGGGAGCGTGAGAAACCTCGACAGGGCGAGGCAGGTGACGGTGGAGAGGTCGAAGGAGCCAGCGGCGAGGGCGTAATCGTAGGTTAGCTTGATGTGGGGAGCATGTGGTCACTCGACGGAGTGCGTGAGACCAGAGGAGAGGGCGAGGTCGGACGAGAGCTCGACGATTGGAGTTGGAAGTCACTTGACGGAGTGTGTGAGACCGACGTAGAGGGGGAAATCGGAGGAGAGCTCGGCGATTGGAGTGTGTAAGTCCGACATGGATGGAGTGGTCGGAGCGTTGTGAGCCACGACAGTGAGTGGCGTGGTTGTGGCCTGAAGGGGGGTAGAAGAAGGCTCGACATGAGAGGGGTTAAGTCTGTTCATAGAGACTGTAACAGCTGAATCCTTCATCTGGATGTCATAGGTGTTGGCTGAGAGCCGGAGAACGCAGTACGGGCCGGTATATAGAGGTTGGAGGGGAGCACGGACAGTGTCATCTCGGAGCATGAGGTACTCGCAATTGTCCAGAGATTCAAAATGGGTCTGAGCACTATGGAACTCAACTTCCGAGGTCATTAGTCCCGTAGAACATAGAACTAGTTAAACCTGACTAACCTAAGGATATCACACACATCCATGACCGAGGCAGGATTTGAACCTGCGACTGTAGCAGTCTCGCGGTTCCAGACTGCAGCGCCTAGAACCGCATGGCCGCTTCGGCTGGCTCCAGATAAAAAATGGTTCAAATGGCTCTGAGCACTATGGGACTTAACTACTGAGGTCATCAGTCCCCTAGAACTTAGAACTACTTAAACCTAACTAACCTAAGGACATCACACACATCCATGCCCAAGGCAGGATTCGAACCTGCGACCGTAGTGGTCACATGGTTCCAAACTGAAGCGCTTAGAACCGCACGGCCACACCAGCCGGCGGCTCCAGATATTTCGGGACGTGAATCTTAGGGCGGGAATGGCTGGCGGGCAGAGGGATATGAAGGTTGATGAAGTGGCATCTGACGTGGTCCACGATGGAAGGTAAGTCAGACTGAGGGAAAGAAGCGGAAGGGCTCACAAGTTCGGCAGGGAGAACAATGTTCTGGCCATATACAAACACGGCTATTGTGCCTTTGAGGTCTTCCTTATAGATTGCACGAATGCTGAGTAGCACAAGGGGAAGGGCCTCCGTCCATAGAGAGTCATGGCATCGATGAGCCGCCTTGAAAGTGCGGTGCCACCGGTCGACTAGCCCATTACTTTGCGGGTGATATGCTGTGGTATGGATGCGCTGGATTCCGCAAATGTTACAAATCCCGTTGAACAGGGCTGACACTAATTGTCTGCCCTAGTCAGTCATGATGATAGCTGGACATCCGAAACGCAATACCCATGACTCGACGAAAGCTCGAGCAATATTGGGGAGGGGGACAGCCTCGATAGAGCGAGTTGTTCGGTCGATAGATGAGAGAACATAATGAAAGCCGTTAGAGGGGGAGAGAGGGCTGACAATGTCAATATGAATATGCTGGAAACGCCCAGGAGGGATCGAAAAGGCGCCGAGAGGGGCTAAAGTGTGCTTGTGTACTTTGCAGCATTGGCAAGTGGCGCAAGAGCCGGAGAGCGCACAAAACACTCCGCTATGAGGCGGGCGGACGCACAAACACTGGTGTGGGCTAAATCATGCAATGCATTGAAGACAGCTCGACGGAGCATGGTTGGGATGAGGGGGCGTAACGTGCCCGTACTGTCGTCGCACCAGATCTCACAAGAAATGCCAGGGAAGGTGGTGCGGACAGAGTGTAGTGAAGAAGTAGAGTCTGAAATCACGTTTTGTGTTTCCTCAATGGCGGGTTGGAGGTTAGTCAGTTCAGAGAGGTCTAACAGCGAATGGACGGCGTCGACTCGTGAAAGGAAATCAGCAACTATATTGTCACCACCCTTTATGTGTCTGACATTGGTGGTGAACTGAGATATGATGTCCATGTATCTGAAGCGGCGAGGAGGTGGGTCAGCTGGCGGGTTTGTAATGGCCGCAGCCAGAGGTTTGCGGTCCATTAAAACATAGAAAGGGCATCCCTCAACGTCAGTCTTAAAATGATTGTTCGCTTCGTAGAACGCGAGCAACTCCCTGTCAAACGCGGAATATTTCCGTTGTGCATTGGTGAGCTTGCGCAAGAATAACTGCAGAGGCAAAGTTTGGCCATCGATTGTCTGGCTAAGGACAACGCCGATGGAAGTATCGGTCGCATCTGATATTCTGATATGATGAAAAGCTGTGCATTGGGATGAGGATGCGCGATGGTGCAGGCCTCGGCAAGAAGATTTTTGAGGGCAGTGAAAGAACCAGTCATAGTGGGGGTCCATGGAATGGGCCAAGATCCAGTGTTGGTGCCTGCCAGGGCAGCCGTCAGTAGAGCCTGAATCTCCTCAGCCCGAGGTAGACGTCGGCGATAATAATTAACTGTCCCCAGAAAGCGCCAGAGCTCTATGAATGAGGAAGGTCTGGGTAGGTTTAGTATTGTTTGTACTTTCTCAGGGGGCGGTGAAATGCCGTCGGCAGGGACCCGAAAACCAAGAAAATTGACAGTGGGTTGATGTAGCTGCAATTTGTCCTGGTTCGTCTCTATGCCTGCTGCCGCGAGAGTGTTCATAACAGTTTGCACATGTCGAATGTTGTCCTCGACAGAGGAGCTGAACACAAGAATGTCATCAAGATATGCAAAGCAGAATTTTAGGTCGAATAGCACTTCGTTGATGAAGCGTTGCGAGGTCTGGGTTGCGTTTTTCAGACCGAAGGGCATGAATCGAAACTGAAATAACCCGATCAGGGTGGTGATTGCTGTCTTCTCGATGTCTTCAGGTCTCATGGGGATCTGGTGGTAGGCCCGTTTGCAATCAATGACAGATAACGTGGTCGCACTTGCGAGGGAAGTGGTAATGTCGGCAATGTTGGGAATGGGGTTGGTGTATATAATTGTACGTGCGTTTAGTCGACGGTAGTATCCACACATGCACCAGGACCCGTCTTTCTTCAGTGTCCTATGTATGGGCGTAGACCTGCTACTGGCAGAGGGTTCAATGACGCCGGAGCTTAGTAGTTCAGAAATCAGATTTTTAAGTTCGGAGAGGCGCTTGGGACAAAGTCGACGTGGTTTACTGGAGATCAGGGGACCTGGCATGAGGCAAAGCTTGTGAAACATGCCATTGGTGACGACGGAAATGTTGCCGGCGGCATGGAGCGCGGTTTGTTTACAATGTGTGGCGAGAGGGGCAGGCGAGGCGTGGTCGTGGTGTTCGGAGCCACTCGGCGGATCCGACGGGAGCCAAGGCGGCAAAGTGTCCCATGAGTCAACGCGACAAGATGGCCGCCGGCGCGAAGCAATGGCACCGTGGTCAGGTGAGCTCGGTAGAGCTCGTGAGCCGTTAGTGAGTTCATTGTCCGAGGACGCGGCGTGTGGCAGCACGGTCGCGGGGTGAAACTTTTTGCGCGAGTGCACTGTTTGTGTTGTCAGTGGCGGTCGCACG
Source organism: Schistocerca cancellata (assembly GCF_023864275.1). Taxonomy (NCBI): domain Eukaryota; kingdom Metazoa; phylum Arthropoda; class Insecta; order Orthoptera; family Acrididae; genus Schistocerca; species Schistocerca cancellata. Next base: position 701,901,548 of record NC_064627.1, on the reverse strand, counting down.
GTGGTGCACAGGAGCCAAAGTTGCATAGTTTGAGATGCTGTGGCGGTGTAGGAGCCGTCAGTTCGGGGACACGTGACGCTCGTCGCGCATGCGCACTTGTGTCCAGCTGAGTGTCAAACGCTGCCGTGTTAGGAGGGTGTGGTCCTGTGGAACTGTCAGTACACGTTATGGCAGTCTTGATAGGAGTGGCAGGAGGTAAACACATGGAGGCTCGATTGCTGGGATTGCTAGCAGAGTCGGCGCACTTACTGACCTTGCTTTGTCCTTGCTGTAGTGTCTGTAATTCCTTTGCTGCATTGGAGAGCTGGAGGTGTGTTTCGTGGAGCCGGAGGGAGAGCTCGAAGTTTTCCTTGTATAGGCGAGCGACGTGTTCAAGCTCGACAAGCCACTTGTGCGTGGTTTCTTGTAACATCGTCGACAGAGATGAGCATGTACGGATGAGATGATCCCGGACCGATGTGTCACGGGGGTGGGGGTGCGGGGGTTGCTCGACGGAACACAGGGGTAGTGAGTCTTGGATGGATGATGAACCACGGTGTTTCACAATAGGTCCGGTGAAAGTTTGTGGTGTCACGAGAAGTCAATGCCTAGTATAGGTTTGTCAATTTCGCACACTAAAAAAGTCCACTCGAGTTTGCAGTTTGTTGAGAGTGAGACGACTTGGGAAGTTGAACCCGAGCATTGTAGTTTAGTTGAATTCACGGTTGGCAGTGAGGTATGATGAGGGCGGATGTTCGACGACGCTAAGGACGTAGGCAGCAGCGGAACATTGGCGCCTGTGTCCACTACGAAAAGGTATCCCGACGAAATGTCTTTAATGTAAAGTCGTCCACAATTATCCGGTCGTTCCCAGACAGAATGGAGCACTGGGGGATGCCTGTCATGTTGTGCGCAGGAGGCGGCCCCCGGACCTACATGCAATTGGCGTTTGGGAAGTAGCAGGGTGGTTTGCAGTTCCGTGCCGCCTCACCAAATCGTGTATGGAATTAACAGTACGGGTAGTGCGGTTGCATTTCCTGCGGAAAGTTCGTTGCTAGTGGCGGTGGCTGAGGTTCGGTGGTCGCAGCAGGTTCGGTTGCAGGAGGGGTCGTGACCGTGGGCGGAGCCGGTGGCGTCCCAGTAGCTTGTTTACTGCTTCCCGGAGCGAGCGGAATGGTAGGCACAGTGCGGCCCTGGCCGCATCCGGCCGCAGGGCGATGAGCCTGAACCTGAGACTTGTCAGGTAGGCATTGGCTGGCGAAACAGAGCAGTGATGCCTCATGTAGTTTATCAGCAATTGTTATTCTTTGCTCGACAGGTTCAGGAGACTTTTGAGCCATAGCAAAGCGGATGTGAGGAGATAGTTTATCTGACCAGATGACGAAGAGAGCTGTGTCAGAGAATAGATCGGCGTTGAACAGGGGACGCAGCCGTCTCCAGAGCTGGGAAGGTTTGTCGTTGCCTAGTTGGTCGACGTGAAGCACTTGCCATATCGCTGCCTCAGTTGAGTGTGCAAGCCGACGTAGAACTGTCTTTTTGGCTAGAGTATCCCCGGTAGGTGAGTGTGGGGCATCGACCAGGTCAGCAATCAAGTCCTCCTGGTCACGCAGGAGGGTGATGAGGCACAGAAACCTGGTTGACTCGTCGAGTTTGTAATGGTCGAACATTTCGTCCACAATTTTGAACCAGGTTGTTGCTCTGTCGGGATTAAATGGCGGCAGCGTCGGTAAGTGTTGTAGAATGTTCGGAAAAACAGGTTGAGTTGAGTTCGTCGGGGCACTGTCTGAATCGAGCTGTTGTTGCTTTAGTGTTCCAGGAGCGTGTGCCTCCACGGAATGTAGCAATGACGACTGTTTGGGTGGCAGCGTGAAGGTGACGCGTTGTGGTTGGGCACGTCCATCGCGACGCGGAAGGCCGACGCAGGTGACACACCGCAATGTGTCGATTGCGATTGCGGAAGCTCAGCATGTTGCGGGTGTGTTCAGATTGAGGTGTCATGGAAGACCGATGCAGATGAGGCACCTAGATGTGCCGAGAACAGTAGCGGAAGCTCGACTGGAGCTGGTGCGGGGGCAACAGGTGAGAAAAAGTTCAAAGTTTGAGAACGTGTGTTAGTCCACAGAAAGCTCAACATATGATCAGAACTGGGACCACCTGTGTTGCAGGGAGGATGCAGAGATGCGGGCTGTCCAGAAGCACAGCGTGGGAAATGATGTTGAATGTGGGACGGAATATGTGAATGTTCACTGTCCATAGTGACTCCACTCAAAACGGTGTGTGGATAAGGTTAATGTCGTGGTACAAAACACTGAGGCGTAGCAGCGGGACGGAGGTGGAGGTCAGGCACAGATAACAAGTTATTGTTCCTGTTGCAGGCCGAGGTATCGAAGTAGGAAGGCATGTGCTGATGCTGAATCGAGGTAGGCGCAGGCGTGGTCGGATGCTGAGGAGGCAGACCTGTGAACGAAGCAGTCCCGGCCAGGTGGCAGGTATTTGCATGGTACTGCACACATTGCGGCGTGGCAAATCATTGTCCTGGCGGTAGTAGGTTGTCCGACGAAGTAGTTGCCGAAATCGGCATCGGTCCCGCACTGCACGGAGATACGTAAGAGGTAACTGCACAGTCGATGAGGGAGGGCACATGTGGCGGGAACAAAGGCGTTTGATAGCCGGAGTCATGCACACTCCTAACCTCACTTATTGTTGCAGGCTCGAAAACGTCCGGCGAAATGGGCGGAATCATTGAGTGAGAGGCATAGTGTTGCAATCCTGGCGGGTGTACATCGCCCGCAACATGATGCATGTTGATCACAAAATCCGGCGTTAGGCGCTGGGCTGAGGTCATTGTTCGAATGCTGTGTCGATGTAATACACGCGAAAATAACCGACAAGGAAGGTCGCGGACACAGTAAAACAGTTAAAACGGAAGACGTTACAACTCAGGGTCACCAGTGAGGAGTGTGTTCGGGTTGTTGGCACCAATAATTACACCCCTTTAGCAGTACTTCATTTATTATCCTTAACACATACAAGGATCACAAAGAACTGAACTCAACATGGCGGAACAGCCAAAGATAATTCTTAGAGTCCAAAGATGAATGCATATCGATGTTGGTGCCGATTTCATCGGCGCCACATGTTAATTGTCTATATCAATGTTATTGTGGGGTGGAAATCAATATGAAAATTTTGTGTAGAGAGTATATATATATACTTAGGAAGTGTAATTTATGTGCACACTTACACTATTTAATTCGAACAGTGCCATTTGACAGTAATACACTAAAAGAAAGGTAAATTAGAATGTCAGTGGTGTTTGTTGTAACATTATAGTGTGAGTCGTTTACGAGATATTGTATTTTGAAAAGTTCCCACACTACTACTTGGATAATACCTATGGTATCACTCACTAAAGAACAATAAAAATGGATACACTTGTTATGTGGATTCTGACCAGTAACGAGCCAACTGACCATCACAGCTTGTTTTCAAAATTACCACCAGTCTGGTATGGAATGACTGCTGCACAATTGCTATCATTTCAGCAGAGATGTCCAAGGAGACACTGTATAGTACAAGTTGAACAACCCGATGTTTTGAATCCCAAGTTGAAGGCGCTTGTTTAAACTCTACAGAACATTTACTCTTTTTAATATGCTCTTAAGACCATCAAAAGTAAATTCCTTGTGCAAATACTATTACAGCATAGTAAATCTGTTGGTTACATCTAACTTTAAGAGGCAAGCAAATTAAAGTGGGGATTAGTTGAGTATTTCGAGGTATGATACATTCACTTTTCTGGTTTATTATATGGAACATCCACTTAAGTTTACTGTAAGTAAGAGCTGCATTCGTGAAGAATTACAGAATAATGTTAAAATAGAATATAACAGGCATAAAAATTTCATGTCAGCACAAGAGGAAATTGTTTGAGTGCTCAAAGTTATTACTAATGCCAATTTTATTAACTATTTTAACAGCTTTAAAAGAAATATATCAGTTAAAAAGTGAAAAAAACTGAAAAAAACTGGGAAATTGCAAACTGTTTGGTAAATCTAGGAATAAACTAGAGAAACCTGGCAAGTTATTAAAAAGGTATTGGGTGCTAAGTCAGATAATCACCCTAATAACAGACTGACTGGAAACGCAACAAACTAACTGACCCTCACTAGTGGCTAACACTTTTTACTGTTACTTCTCAAACATTACTGAACAACTTGAATTGGAGGATTTGACACACCAAAAAGAGTAGGGATGACATGTATTTTATGGTTTATATATGGAACATCCAATTTAGTTTACAGTAAGCAAGAGCTGCATTCGTAAACAATTGTAGAATAATGTTAAAATAGAACATAACAAGTATAAAAATTTCATGTCGGCACAAGAGGAAATTGTGTGAGTACTCAAAGCGTACTAGTAATCCCAATTTTGTTGACTATTTTAACAGCTTTGAAAGAAATGTCAGAAGTTATTTAAAAAGTAAAAAACTGGGAAATGACAAAGTGTTTGGTTAATCTAGGAATAAAATAGAGAAACCTGGCAAGTTATTAAAAAGGTATTGGGTGTTAGTCAGACAATCACCCTAATATCAGACTGACTGGAAACGCAACAAACTAACTGACCTTCACTAGTGGCTAACACTTTTTACTGTTACTTCTCAAGCATAGCTGAGCAACTGGAATTGGAGGATTTGGCACATCAAAAAGAGTAGGGATGTCATTTGGTAGCAGTTTCTTCTTGTTGTCTGCTTGGTTTTGCTCAAATCGGCTTTCTTCAAAATGGACCTGTAGTAATAATTGCAAATATTTTGTTATTACCAACAAGTTGCGATAAGGTAATATTAATTTACTCTTTCTATAAAATTAACAGAGCCTTAGGATGACTTGTGATTTTATACAATTGTAATAAATAAAATCGAGAAAAGTAGCTTACTTTAAACTTACAATCTTAGGTCATGTTACGTAAATATAATCTGGAGCAATATTAAAATAAAAACATTTCTTACATAAGCAATTTCATTACCACCGCTCTGTGAGCAAATCTATTTCTAAAACAAAGAAAAGCGATTTTTTACTTTCATTACACAGGTAGCTGCTCGATTTTGGTGTCCAATCTTTTCCCCTTGAATTTTCAAGCCACTTTTTACGCCGCCCTACGTGGTTGGGAAGGGAGTGAGACAGGGTTTTAGCCTATCCCCGATGTTATTCAACCTGTATATTGAGCAAGCAGTAAAGGAAATAAAAGAAAAATTCGGAGTAGGTATTAAAATCTTTGGAGAAGAAATAAAAACTTTGAGGTTTGCCGATGACATTTTAGTTCTGTCAGAGACAGCAAAGGACTCTGAAGAGCAGTTGAACAGAATGGAAAGGGTCTTGAAAGGAGGATATAAGATGAACATTAACAAAAGCAAAACGAGCATAATGGAATGTAGTCGAATTAAGTTGGGTGATGCTGAGGGAATTAGATTAGGAAATGAAACACTTAAAGTAGTAAAGGAATTTTCCTATTTGGGGAGCAAAATAACTGACGATGGTCGCAGTAGAGAGGATATAAAATGTAGACTGGCAATGGCAAGGAAAGCGTTTCTGAATAAGAGAAATTTGTTAACATCGAGTATAGATTTAAGTGTCAGGAAGTCATTTCTGAAAGTATTTGTATGGAGTGTAGCAATGTATGGAAGTGAAACATGGACGATAAATAGTTTGGACAAGAAGAGAATAGAAGCTTTCGAAATTTGGTGCTACAGAAGAATGCTAAAAATTAGATGGGTAGATCACATAACTAATGAAGAATTATTGAATAGGATTGGGGAGAAGAGAAGTTGTGGTACAACTTGACTAGAAGAAGGGATCGGTTGGTAGGACATGTTCTGAGGCATCAAGGGATCACCAATTTAGTATTGGAGGGCAGCGTGGAGGGTAAAAATCGTAGAGGGAGACCAAGAGATGAATACACTAAGCAGATTCAAAAGGATGTAGGTTGCAGTAGGTTCTGGGAGATGAAGAAGCTTGCACAGGATAGAGTAGCATGGAAAGCTGGGATTTAAAACGGCGGATTATTCAGCTTGGTATATCCAGTGATTTAGACTGGAGTAATACGTCATTGCTTATCTTTGGGTGTAACTGATATGTCCTTGTTTACAGCATCTGTCAGCTTTCCCCAGAGAAAAAGTCTCCAGGTGTCAAATCCGGGGAATGTTCCGGTGAAGGTACAGGTTCTATGCGTCCAATCGAACGAATTTGAAACGATTCATCAAGACATGTTGTAGTACTTCATGCATTACGGGCTAGACACTCATCGTGTTGGTACCACATTTTTTTTGCGGTGCAAGTTTTAGGTGATTCACCCTGAACACGTACACATACAGTCACTCAGAGCTACAGCACTGTCAAAATAAACAGACAGAAAAAAATCACAATACCACAAGATAGTTAATTTGCAGTAATGAAATTTCAGGAATAATGGGCTGGACACTCATCTTGTTGGTACCACAGGTCCTGCTAGTCTGCACAGGAATGTGTTCTTGCATCGGTGGAAGTGGTCAGTTAGGAGTCTGTGATAATGGTGCACATACAGTGCCCTTTCTATGAAACATGGCCCTATGAGCTAATATTTCACTATCCCACACCACATGTTTACACTCCATGTTCTATCTGACGAAGCCAACAGGGATTGTCAACAGACCAATACTGCATGTTTCCCCATTTTACCTGGCCACGATTGGTAAATGTGACTTCATCACTAAATAAGGTACATGATACATCTGGAGTATCTTGTCTGAATAACCTGCACAGAAGTTAACACGATTCTCATAATCGTTTCCCTGCAGCCTTTGATGGAAAGAGATGTGATAGGGGTGGAATCTATGTCGATGGATAATGTGCAGGACCCTTGCCTGACTTATGCCACTTCCTTGTGTGATTGTGCAGGAGATAACGTGCGGGTCAACTGGAACAGCAGCAGGAACATTAATTTCCCCCTCTTCTGTGGTCACTTGTTTCCTTCTGTTACATTGTCTAGGTGTTGCGCTGCAACTTTCACGTAACTGGTTGAAGAGGCTGATAAATAATTGCCGAGATTGTTGACATCTATTGGGATATCTCGGTGCTTACACCATACAAGAGCGAGCTGCATTCTTCCTACACTTCATGCACCAAGAGTATGTCGGCTTTTTCTGCATTGGTACATCCTATCGTCCAGTCACGTCCTACTGCTTGGACTACCACACACTTAACGGAACAGCAAGTTCGCAATGCACTCAAGGAACACAAGCACACTGTAAGCAAACATAACAACATCGCACCTAGCAACTATGCAAGTTGAAAAGCACAAACAGAAGTTGGTGTGACGGGCGAGGTGGCCGAGCGGTTCAAGGCGCTTCAGTCCAGAACCGCGCGACTGCTACGGTCGCAGGTTCGAATCCTGCCTCGGGCATAGATGTGCGTGATGTCCTTAGGTTAGTTAGATTTACGTAGTTCTAAGTCCCATAGTACTCAGAGCCATTCGAACCATTTATTGAAGAATTGGTGTGGAAACTTTTCAAAATACTATGTGTCGTAAACGACTCGCATTAGAATTCTGCAGCGAACACCACAGACGTTCTAATTTACCTCACCTTTAGTTTGCAACGTGAATAGGCATTGTTCCAGATAAAAAAAGTATATGTCTGCACAAAAAATACACGTTCTAATTATATTACAATCTTTTTATTGGCTAACAATACGAGGCACTGACTACCAATCAATTCTGTGAAAACTGCACATTAGCAGAACTTTCAACTTCCGCAATATTTGCGGTGCAAGTTTTAGGTGATTCACCCTGAACACGTACACATACAGTCACTCAGAGCTACAGCACTGTCAAAATAAACAGACAGAAAAAAATCACAATACCACAAGATAATTAATTTACAGTAATGAAATTTCAGGAATAATGGGCTGGACACTCATCTTGTTGGTACCACAGGTCCTGCTACTCTGCAGAGGAATGTCTTCTATCATTGGTGGAAGTGGTCAGTTAGGAGTCTGGGATAATTGTGCACATACAGTGCTCTGTCTATGAAACATGGCCCTATGAGCTGACATCTGGTGGAGAATGACTATTGCTGTGGTTCAGGTGGGAACATTTGTATGTCCTGGTTCATCATTGGATCAAGGGCTCATTGCTGCTACTGCTCTGTGGCTGTGCTACTACATAGCCAAAATACACTAGGTCAGAAAGACATCCTACCGTCGGTAGCTGCTGTTGCAACATGTACAATGCCTTTGCGTCCTCGTCTGTGACAATAATAACAAAGCTGTAAGTATAACGACATACACATGCATCAATAGCAATAATAATAACAGATGGACTGACAAAATACATACCGCTAGTTCTCTTCTTCCCAGTTGATCACTGCTGGTGGTGGTGGCGCTTCATGCTGGACAGCAAATCATTTTTAAAAAAAATTGTCCGAAAGGTGGGGACCTGAACTTGCACGTGATTGCCAAACAGTGGGGGTGCAGAGGGAATGGGGCAGGTGTACTATGGGTGTGGGAGAGTATCGCTGAAGGCAGGGGCATTGGGTGGCAGTGGACAGGTGGTGCAGGGTGGTGGTGGGCTTCACAGAGTAATGATGTGATAATGTTAGGACTCTTGGTGCACATGGCCAGATGTGATGAAGGCAGAATTTCTGAAATGGCCTTGATGATAAAAAATGCTGATGTCCATGTCACTGAATTTTTTGCTCGTACTGGCAGTGATCCCCTATTTGTGTACACCAGTTTTGATGAAGTAAGATGTTAAGGTTTGATGGTATGAATGTAGATATTTTGACAATAGCAAGAAGATTTTATAATTTACTAATTGCATGGGTAGGTGCTTGAATTACATAAATATAAAGTAGATATTAAACTGAAGTTTAAACAGTGATAAACACACATGTATACAAAACTTATTGGTACACACAATGTGGAAGTAAGTTACTTGACTATGGTACTGTATACTTGTTAAGTTGGGTATCATATATGCTTCTTGATGTTATTCCCCCCTGCCATGTTACATTCTTCCCGGAATATTGTTTCTGTACAAGACACTACCTGCATATGCATGGAGCTATGTAGGTAGTGCATTAAAAATGATGATGTGTCTTATAAGACATGTATGTACTAACAAAATTAAATTTGTATGTAAGCATTACAATAAAAGAACATATATTACTATTATTATGTGCAAAGTATGTTGAAAAGCTAATAGATCTGGACAGAAGTTCAGTTCTCAAAATTAATATAAAGTATATCTTCCTAATAAATATTTCTATCATTCTTTACTGACTTACAGTGACAACTGTTACTGACGACCTTTGCATCACAGTTTTCATCATGATCCCGTCCACATCACTTATTCACAGAGAGCAGCACTTGTGAGAGAACTACTTTTCATTGGCAAATGAGGTAATTCGCAGATCATGTTGTCAGGAAATGTTTGAAATTACATGCAAAACCCTCATTACACACAACTGCACAATTACAGCACATAAGTAATGCTGAAAGATGTATGTAACAGTCAATGCTCTGGTACTAAGATATCAGTTACTAGAAGACAAGAATAAAAAGTAATCAAGGTTAATAACTTTAGTCAAGTTATGTAGTGGTATTCGTCATTTGTATCACTACTGTCATGTTGATACTAAGTACACATTGTAAAAATGATTTCCATCAAATTTATGCAAAGATTTGTGACAGGAAGGAATAGCTGTAGACAAGTCAGTGAGAAAAGGAAAAAGAGTAGTATCATAAGTAATCACAGCGTGCATATGTGTTAAAAACATTATTGAGTAGTGTAGTGAAACATATTTAAAAATCTAAATAAGTAGTAGCTGGTGATGTAAATAATTACTGACAGGCAACGAAGATTCACGTTTGTTTGTACCAGCTAAGTGTGTGCCAAAATTTGTCATAAAACGCTAGATATGCCTGTCTACATCCAGGTGAAGGTGAAAATATAGGGCACAGAAAAATCGGTTTAAAAACTTGAAGAACTTACAGTAATATATATAACACCCTCAAAAAAGTATGTCCATATATACAAAAATTGGGCATTATGTAACAGTTATCAAGAATGAAGTCTTCTATGCTATTAAAACACTAACAGTCCTCAGAATAGGTGATCTGTAAGAGAACACAAAATTGTAGTGAAGATACTTGGGCCCAAAAGAACCAGTAATTAATACAGATCTTGTGGCAGATATAAGAAAAAGAAGACTGAAATTTTATGGGCGTATCCATAGACTCCCAATTTCAGAACAGACTCACGAAATAGTGACATGCATGTAACAACTCAGAATCATAGCCAGGATCGGCCAGATCAAACAGGATTTAGAAAAGGCTCATGTAAGCCCATTAGACATTTTCTAAATCACACTGAGAAAATTGGTAAGCTACTTTTACGTATGTAAATATGTACATAGTTACAGCATGTTCTGAAAAAATATTTAATTTTGCATTTCTTTCCATTTCTTTTTTGTGTCTAGCCTCATTACCAAATTATGTATTTGGTCGAATATACAGCATCAAATATAAATTCAGTTATGAGAATCCATACTTGAAGCACTAGGTTTATATCTCTGAAATATGTCTCTTTACTCACACATTTCTTTATTGATTGTGAAACTCTTTCACAGACTGTAAAACTCTTTCACAACACAGTTTGCGTTGTAGACTAGATGTTTGCCCTGACCTACAAAATTAAGGAATAAAAAAGGAGTAAAATGAAGAACACAAGTAATATATACATACAAACAATATAAAGATTTCATAATTTCATGCCAGTGCTTTCAACAGACAACATGACTTTCTTCATCAATGTCATAATGTGATATTTATCCTCATTCATTGTAGACTTTGCATACATTATGAGGATAAAGATATTGTTATGTCATCACAGTCTATTAAAGTTTCAAATTATACTCACAGTATAGCAAAGCTTCTGGTCATCATCCTAAAAGGTAGTTCCTAACCTTAATCATTGTATAGCAGAACTCATTACCCTTACATAAATCCTTTAAAAAGTTGAATAATTGTGAGATTCTCCTCACACACCATACACCAAGTCCCTCTGTAAGTTCAAATCCCAATATAGTACTTATCATGATGAATAATTCACCAACAAAGCTACATGGTCATCCATATGAACACATGTGCCTTGCACAAATGAGTCTTATACAATAGTCCCTCCTTCACACATTTTTATTTTGGAATTTTATTCTTTACACCCACTGTGGGTCTTCAACCATCACTATCCTGATTCACCAGACTCAAAAAGTTCGTATCTTCTGAACAAAGTATTATATTTGCGAAGCAATTGTACCATGAAATTCACAGTTGATTTTTGAATAAATTGACGCTAAATACTATATGTATAACATAAATATTCTATGAGTTATCATAATTTATAGCATTTGTATACAGTACGAATTTTTGAACAATTAAAGTATATCTTAAGTTTTTGTTGACACAACAAATAGGGCATCTTCCCTATGAGAAAAATCGCTTTCCTTCCAATTATGAACCTAGAACTGACACATACCTTCGGATTCTCACATAAATCACAATATTGACAGTATGACCATGTAGCATCATCTAATTTTGAGTTTAATTTGCATAAAATCATAGACTTGTTTCGTTCTTATAACTATGCCTTAATAAAATTGATATGACACTCAATGAGATGTCACTAGATAGATATCAGTGAAAGATATGTATAAATACACTCCTGGAAATGGAAAAAAGAACACATTGACACCGGTGTGTCAGACCCACCATACTTGCTCCGGACACTGCGAGAGGGCTGTACAAGCAATGATCACACGCACGGCACAGCGGACACACCAGGAACCGCGGTGTTGGCCGTCGAATGGCGCTAGCTGCGCAGCATTTGTGCACCGCCGCCGTCAGTGTCAGCCAGTTTGCCGTGGCATACGGAGCTCCATCGCAGTCTTTAACACTGGTAGCATGCCGCGACAGCGTGGACGTGAACCGTATGTGCAGTTGACGGACTTTGAGCGAGGGCGTATAGTGGGCATGCGGGAGGCCGGGTGGACGTACCGCCGAATTGCTCAACACGTGGGGCGTGAGGTCTCCACAGTACATCGATGTTGTCGCCAGTGGTCGGCGGAAGGCGCACGTGCCCGTCGACCTGGGATCGGACCGCAGCGACGCACGGATGCACGCCAAGACTGTAGGATCCTACGCAGTGCCGTAGGGGACCGCACCGCCACTTCCCAGCAAATTAGGGACACTGTTGCTCTTGGGGTATCGGCGAGGACCATTCGCAACCGTCTCCATGAAGCTGGGCTACGGTCCCGCACACCGTTAGGCCGTCTTCCGCTCACGCCCCAACATCGTGCAGCCCGCCTCCAGTGGTGTCGCGACAGGCGTGAATGGAGGGACGAATGGAGACGTGTCGTCTTCAGCGATGAGAGTCGCTTCTGCCTTGGTGCCAATGATGGTCGTATGCTTGTTTGGCGCCGTGCAGGTAAGCGCCACAATCAGGGCTGCATACGACCGAGGCACACAGGGCTAACACCCGGCATCATGGTGTGGGGAGCGATCTCCTACACTGGCCGTACACCACTGGTGATCGTCGAGGGGGCACTGAATAGTGCACGGTACATCCAAACCGTCATCGAACCCATCGTTCTACCATTCCTAGACCGGCAAGGGAACTTGCTGTTCCAACAGGACAATGCACGTCCGCATGTATCCCGTGCCACCCAACGTGCTCTAGAAGGTGTAAGTCAACTACCCTGGCCAGCAAGATCTCCGGATCTGTCCCCCATTGAGCATGTTTGGGACTGGATGAAGCGTCGTCTTACGCGGTCTGCACGTCCAGCACGAACGCTGGTCCAACTGAGGCGCCAGGTGGAAATGGCATGGCAAGCCGTTCCACAGGACTACATCCAGCATCTCTACGATCGTCTCCATGGGAGAATAGCAGCCTGCATTGCTGCGAAAGGTGGATATACACTGTACTAGTGCCGACATTGCACATGCTCTGTTGCCTGTGTCTATGTGCCTGTGGTTCTGTCAGTGTGATCATGTGATGTATCTGACCCCCATGAATGTGTCAATAAAGTTTCCCCTTTCCTGGGACAATGAATTCATGGTGTTCTTATTTCAATTTCCAGGAGTGTATATTCACTTTTATCGTTAACATCTTTGTTTAACTGATTGGAGGCTATCAATATAATAACCATATTTGACTAATCACTTTTGAGAAGCTGCACAATTAACAGAATGTTACACACAGCAGCATGAACTAGTATTAACATATATAACTAATTTGTAGTGAGTGAGGGCCTTCCACCCTTAAGCAAGTATGTGAGTAATACAAGTAAGAATGTCTGTAGACAGTTCTCAGCGAGATCTATCTGTTGGCACCTCCTTTAGATTCGAATCAATGTTATTAACTGAGTTAATTAATTTCCACGTTTGTTAGTGGAAAATGGTTTTTGATCAGCTTTAGCACTTGAACCTCTGGTTGTATTGATGAGCTCTGATAACCATTAATCCTGTCTCTACTTTAATTTGCCATTTTGCTATTATGTACATCATGTAGCTGAAGGCGTTATTCCCTCATGAAACAAGACAGTTGATACAAACAGCATTAAATGCCAGTACATACTTTTCGCAATCTGTCCAGGTGCCTCCATTTATTTAAGCTTGAGCAGTTCGCATGGTTCACAATGGCCAGCTTTTTCCATCCCCCAGGCAATGATATCTCATCTCCTGGCATCACATAAAGCATGTCATCCCCAAGAAGTATACCTTTTGTCCTGTGACTTGACACCCATCACAAACACCCACTCGCCCCTCATAAATAAACAAATAACAACATGGCCACTAAGTGTCATTTGGTTGTCTTACTGCTCATATACAGGGTGATTTTTTCCACCATATACAAACTCTAGGGGTTGATTGATAAGAACATATGGAATAAAAAACGTCTAATGAACTTATGTCATAAAATACATGTTTTCCATACTAGAGACCATTTATTCAATCATACTTTGTTACAGAGACTGTGGTATAATACGTGCTGTACCATGTAGCCACAGTTACAGTTTGCATGATTTCATCCTAGAGGATGGTATTGTTCCTAATATTTCATACTTTAACGGCCTCTCCTGCACAGTAATGTTGTGTCTGATTCACATCTCTTGCTGGCTCACCATGTAATGCATTTGATGCAAAGTTATAAACAATAGTTCCGTATTCGAATCGAGAGCTTGCCGACATGGTGTTTACTTATGGAAAGGCAAATGGCAATGGGTGGTAGGCAGCAAAGTTGTATCAGGACACCTAATCCTGCCGACAACAACCACAGCATTAATGTTTGCAACAGTGTTTCGATGGTAGTCTAAATTTTCGGGCAGCAGACCTTGAGGAAAATGTGATTAAGACTATGGAAGGCGATCGCTGTGTCAGTACCAGGCGGTTGGCCCGCCTGTACAGGGTAAGACAAACGACCATGTGAAACATTCTCCATGACAATTGTTATAACCCTTGTCACTTACAGCGTGTGCAGGGCTTACTAGCGACAGACTTTCCACATTGAGAGCAGTTTTGTCACTGGTTTCTTCACCAGGCAACCAAGATTCTGGGATTTGTGTCATCCATCCTGTTCACAGACAAGGTCACCTTTACATGGACTGGTAACTTCAACTTTCATAGCAGCCACCTGAGGGATAGTATGCAGAACCCCCATAGTATGGTGACAGCAAATCATCAGCATCAGTGCAGCTGGAGTATGTGGGCTGCGATAATTGACGGCTGTATTTTGGGACTGGTCGCCTGACAGGCTGGAACTATCGGCGTTTCTTGGGGCTGACTTTGCCTTCAATGCTGGAAGAAGTGTCTTTGATGATTCGAAGGGTTATGTGACTGCTTCATAACAGTGATTCAGCTTGCATCTTAATTGTGTCTTCCTTGGTGTATGGACCAGACGAGAGGGTCCAGTTGCATGGCCTGCTCGTTCACTGGATCTTAACCCGTGTGATTTCTAGTTTGGCGCCATTTCAAAAAATATCGTGTATGCAGAACTCACTCCTGATGTAGGAACACTAGAGCAGTGTATTCATGCTGCTTTTGACACTGTTCGGATACAGCCTGGCTGATGTGAACGTGTGAGACAGAACATGCTACAGCGCATACAAGCATGTCTTGAGCCAGATGGAAACTATTTTCAACATGTACTGTAACTGTGGCTGTGTGGTACAGCGTATCTTAGACTGCAGTCACTATAACATTATATGGTTAAATAAATGGTCTCTAGGATGGAAAAAATGCATTTCTGTACGTAAGTTCAGCAGACCTTTTTTGTTTCATATCCTCATATTGATCAGTCCATAGAGATTGTACGTGGTGGAAAAAATCACACTGTACATCTACACATCATCTGATTAGGGTTTCACCTCATTATATCACAACTTCATGAGAGGAAGAGAAATTACTGCCTACCAAAATTTCTAATATATTCTACTTCTTAGGTAAAATTTCCTGTATTTAGAACACGATTCAGTCAGATTTAAGACGACCAAGTCTCTAAACTCTTTGAAATTGGTTGAAAAGTGATATAACGCAAAAGTTCGTACGTAACTACGATCTTTCAGATCTTTTTGATGTCACAGTTTACGTGAAGCAGAAAATTTGCGTGGTATGTTCCGTCAGTCTGTCACTAATGATGCTCACCCTGAAGTGGAATTCGGCAAATTATGTGCGTTCAGCCCACATAAAAACTCCATTTGCCCCATGAAGTATTTAACATGGACAGTGTTACAGAAAACAGACAACAGGAAGGTTAACGTATTACACTCAACTGACACAACATTGTTCAGAAATCGAAATGAATGTTAGTAAAGTTCTACTACATCTTAGGAAGAGCGTAAAGTGACGTGGAGCCTGCACTAAGTGACAGAAGCAAGCATAGATTTCATTCACAGGCAGCGACTCACACAGGAATAGCTTGTTCTGAGAGGTTAGTGAGCACTCCTACCTGCAGCAAACATACTAATTCCGATTATTAAAGCTGATCAACAACTTCCAATTTGAGACTTTACAGTAACCTACTAATTTTCCACTCGAAGGAGAATGTTTCCAGACATGAATGTAGTGCAGATTATCACATTATCATGCATGATGAAAGGAAATTGTTAAAAGACGTGATGCAAACACCTGCACCCTGTGTAAGTGGGACATGGCTGAAATATCTGTGAGACAATAAACAAAAGTCACATCATGTCACTATTTTCTTGAGTTCACAATATAATTGAATTTTCAAAACTCTAAGTTAAAATCAAGTGATATGTGGTCGACACTGATTCTACTAAGTTTTGTATAGCATTAGTCTTTACCAAAATTACTTATTAAATGTTGAAAGCAAAGAAAAATTAAAATGCTGAAATGATATTATGTGTCAAACTGTAGGTTTCTGTAAAATTTGAGCTTTATATCTTTCTTTCCCTCTATTCCCAAAAAAATTCGAAAAACAGGCAACATCTCCAAAATAATCACTCCTTGTAGTTTTGCCAAGTGTTAGTTCTTTCCATCTACCAAAACGTAGTGTTATTACAAAATGAAAAAGTATTAAGGTCGAATCATTACACAACAACCTGCCTCCATAGCTGAAGATCATTAATGTAGCCCTGTACACTGGTGCTCGAGCCATAGGTACGTTAGTTCGAATCCTAGAGTTGGTTGAAACAATCGCTGTTATTATTTTGTCAGCAAGGTGAGGAGAGGTGGTAGTGTAAGGTTCCCGATCATAAGTTTTTGCGGAAATGTCGTGAATCAAATTTCAAACCTCTATATCGTCTCATGAAGTGAGGGCATGTAACATTGTTGTTGGTGATCTGTCCATCAAACGCGAACATTCAGCTTGGTCCGCCCCTTATTGCTATCTGAAAGGTGTAGACTACGTGCCAGCACTGGGTTTCAACCTTTCCCTTCTCTCATCATCATCATACAACACAAACATAACATGACACTACACACACATAGATTACATTCACCTACATACCACAACTACAGCTACAACATATCTGCCACATTTCTGGAAGGGAAGGTGTCAATATGCATGGAGGGCCAGCACTTTACCCGCTAGGAGGCTGAACTCATCCTCTGGGATTTCCCAGCTGGTAATGGCATGTGGCATTTATATTTTTCCATTGCACAATGAAAGTGACATCATGCAGCAGCAGTGAGCATGTTTGGTGTGAAGACTACTTGCTCTTACCAAAACCATTCAACTGGGGTGGAGGGGGGGCGGGAGGTGGATCAGAGAGTGAGGTGGAAATGGCCATACTTGCTTTCACACGATGTCAACAGCAAAAATTTGTTTATTTATATTTTTGTTTATTCATAAAGATACATATATAGGTTTGTGTAGATTAGTTTACTTACGTAGGTTATAGTCCTCAGTTTCAAAATTTACTAAGTAATGAAGATTCTGAGATGAGAGAATAATAATACAGTGATTGAAATGGAAAGTGTTACACCATACTTATCACAGTTTCTCAGCATGTTCATCACATAATAGGGATTAAACTATTTACATTTTTTTGCACCCATAACTGATATCCACATAACTATCAGATGTAACCAACATGGACATGAATACGTTCATGTATCCATTGTGGTATGGAAGTAAGCAGCCATCAAATGTCATCACGAGGAATTTCTTGCTATGCCTGAAACGCAAACCATGTCAGTTCGTTTATTATTGGCTAGAGGCTCATGTAAAGTATACATCTTCCCATTGAATCCAAGATGTGGTCTACAGGTGACCAATTGGAGGACTGGGCAGGCCAGTCGAGGTTACACACATTTCGCAAGATGTTTTTGGTGTGAAGTGCAGTGGGCGATCTTGCATTATCCTGCATTTGGTACTATGTTCATGAAAGATAGGGAGCCTGGATTTACCTTTCTTTCTGCATACTGACGAACATTCAGTCTCCCTTCGAGAATTAGCAAATCAGTCCTGCTGTCATAGCTAATAACCCTCCACAACATTACTCCATAAGTGGGAGGGGTATGGGTCTGTAGAGTAGCTACTTCCTGCGACATTTTACCAGGTCGCCCATGGATTCGTTGGCAATGATCAGACTGCTAGAAACAAGGCGACATTCGTCAGTGATGCACTTAAACACTCATTATTTCTAAATTCCATATGTGAATGGAATGGGAAAAAGCCCTAGGAACAGGTACAATACGAAATTCCCTCTGCCACGCATTTCACAATGGTTTGCTGAGTATGGGTGTACACATAAATGAACACTACAGAATCCCACTCGTTGTTCTAGTTGACTCTGACTCATCAGTATTCAAATATCTGTTGTCTGCATTATATCCAGTTTTCAATAAATTGTTTCCAACTGTGACTGTCTGCCAAGATAGCAGCTGATGGTATCTGTCTATTCACCGAAGCTTGTCAAACAATCCGATGAGATTTATTTACTTCGAATCTGTAGATCCATATGTGAACAGTACATAACATATAGAAAGAGTCAAGTTGCAAAAAATATTTTTACTACATAATTGCATTCAGTTTATGATATGAAAGGCATAAATAACATATTAGTGACAGAAACCTATAAGTAGATTAACATATGAGTTACAATATATTCTTCAGTAGGAAGACAAAGATATACACAAATTTTTGTTTAAGCTATTCTGTATACAGACTAGGAATGTATTATGCATTGTTACTAAGACACTCATCTGTACTTCCATCAAGAAGTAACTGTCATAGTTTTTCTTTAAACCTGGGTACGTTTCAATGCAGATCTTTCATTTGTGATGAGAGGGCATTAAAAATCTTGGTGCCGCTGTGCAGAACCTCCTTCTCTTTTCTTTTAGATCATAGTGGATTCGAGTTTCTTCCAGGTGTTACAGTATGAAGAGTTGATTCTGAGCAAGCTGCTGTTATTAGAAACAAATCACATCAAGGAAAAGATATATTGCGCAGTTGTTATAAAGATTTGAAGATTCCTGAACAGGAGAGCTTCTGTAAAGTTTGGAAGGTAGGAGACGAGGTACTGGCAGAAGTAAAGCTGTGAGGACGAGGCGTGAGTCGTGCTTGGGTAGCTCAGATGTTAGAGCACTTGCCCGCGAAAGGCATAGGTCCCGAGTTCGAGTCTCGGCCTGGCACAAAGTTTTAATCCACCAGGAAGTTTCGTATGTTGTCGTTATTTTGCTCATTTCTCTACTGTTAGATATAATTCTTAAGGCAAATGTCACTGTGTTTAATCTTTGCACATATCTTGAATAAGGTTGTGCCACTTCAGTTTGCTGTCTATATGCAGACCCAAAAGCCTGGAGGGCTCAACCTTTAAGATCTCGTGTTTGGCAATTGTTAAATTGGCAACTGTTAAATTCAGCTGCAACATTAGTATCATAGTGGAAATGAAAATAATTTGTCTTCTTTAGATTGACTGAAAGACCATTATTTTTAAACCTGTTTACCAAATTTGCAAAATTCTTATTTATTATCACATTTAACATATTTATGAAGGATTATTAATTGATATAGTAGTGTCATCAACACAAACATATTCTGTGCATAGTGGCGAATCATTTACAAACATAAGAAAAATGCAGTGGGCCTAATACTGAGCCTTGAGGCACTGCAATGGCAATTGAGCCCCAGTCTTAAGATATATTACCACCATGCATTCCTTCCATCACTACTTTCTGCTTTCTACCACACAGGTAGGAATCAAGTCACTTGAAGAATGTGACACATTAAAAATAAGGCAGAGGACTTTGCTTATTTCTCTACAGTAATATTTCAATAATATGCTGGAAATGTTATCAACTCCAGGAGAATTTTTAGTTTTTAAAGACAAGATTAGTTTTATATTTCCTTCACTTTCGTTTTCTGAACATGCATCTCATCTATTTTGTCAATTGAAATGTTATGTAAGATTTCCATAGCTTTCTTTACAGAATACAAGCTGGATTTATAACTGTGAAGAAGTGATTGTTGAAACTATTAGCAACTATTTCAGGATAATCCACTCTGTCACACACATATCTGGAACTAATCATTTCTTTGGCATCAGGAATACTCGGTGTCTCCTTTTCCACATATTTATATAGACTTTATTTTTTATTAGGTTTACCAGTTTCCTCTTTTTTTGTACCACTTTCCTTAATATATTGCCTCATCGTTACAGAACAGTCAAAGATTCTAGCTGATGTATACTATTCCCTTTATCTTTCACATTAGATTTTTATGCACTGAGTAACCCATGGCTTAAATGTAGTATTGCACTGGTTTTCTATAACTCTTTTTCTTTGCAAACATTTCATCAAAACGACTTTTCATGGCATAGTAATTCTGAAAGTAACCCTATCTACTCTTCATGTCACAGTGTTGCCCTAAGTTTTTCAGTCATTGCACTAAAGCCACCTGTCTGTGTGGTTTGTTGGTATGTGCCCCCCTCCCACACATGCATGTTCTCAGGGCACGAAATGTTGCGATTTCCACATGAAAAGTTCTAGTTAAGTTAGATACTAGGCATCATAGTACAACATCATTCTTCATCTGGAGGAATGGCCCTTTTTTGTAGTGAAAATGAATGCACATTATAATGAAATTTTAATTAAGATATTCCACACCCATGAAAATTATGATTATCAGATTGGTAAAGTTAATTCAAGGTTAATTAAAGCTTTAAGACTTTCCTCTCTCACCAGCGTTTTATCTGAATCACTAGAACATTTTTCTGAATCAACGTTTCTTGATATATTTTGCTTCTTGTATTAACATTGTTACAGTAATTGCACTCGATTTACGAGCGTGAATTGAAAAGGAATGACTTAGAAATTTTTTAAGTGAAAACTATTAGAGCTTATTAAATAAAACGAATGTTATTAACATTCTACCTTAACCTTCGTGTCTGCATATTTGCAGTCACCTCCAATAGAGGACTATGAAATGTAGTATGTAACATGCCAGCGTGTAATTCAACAATATCGGTGCAGTATAAACAGCGTTATGGTACCAAATATCTGACCACAGAAAACTTCAACCAGACATGAAACACCCTTCCCTTCAAGATGACAATGTCAGAGCACACACGAGCACTGCGACATCTACGTCAATTCATTGCTCTGAGTTCATTGTCATTGATCATCCGCCATTCATTCCCAATTTGGCCTCATCCTCCGATTTTCATTTTTTTCCAAAGTTTAAAGAATACATTTCAAGGACTTCATTTCTATAGTGATAAAGCAGTGCAAGCAGAGATGAGGTTGTGTCTCTTTATCAACAAAGTCAAACATTCTACAGTGAGACCTTAAACGAATTGGTCACTCTTTGAGAAAAACATGTTCATCGCCAGCATGACTAAGCTGAGAAGTAAATATGTGATCATGAAGAATAAAGATGCAGTATGTCAATAAAGTTTGTCTGGAGGTGTTACTTTTCACCATGCCCCCATGGAAATGCCTCTTTTGTGCAAAAACAGGACATGTTGGATAAAAACTCGTACAATTTCTGATAACGAGATAAAAATGTTACATACCCATCTTTCATGATTTATATGAAGTGCTTCCTGATACATTTATGTCCTTTCCAGCCCTGTGTGCGCAAATGACGCAAAAAGTGTCAAAAAAGGGAATATGCCGAGGAAAGGCATTTTGAATGCTTTTTTTACTTATTTATTTATTCCAATGATCGTTTTACAATGATACGGGATTTGTTATGGTAATAGAATAAAAATCAACAGCTCAGAATTTTCGCACATAGAATATTTAAGTACGCTTTATGAGGATGGAACAGGTGGTTGGCCATCGCCTTGATGAAAGAACAATACAGCCATTTGCCTGAAATGAATTAAGAAAACAATGGAAAATCCAAATCAGTAAAAAGTACATATGCATAGAAGTATTAATACAATGTTTCTAACTTTGTGCGTCACAACCCGTTACCACCTAACCAAATAATAATGCAGTCACTATTGCTACTTTCTAAGCGAAATTAATGGTTTAAAAGGGTTTCAGTTTTCTGCTAAATTGTCATTTTCGCTTTACATGGTATTTTAACAACTTTCTAAGTTGTAAGGCCAGTTCACACTGGCCATGACGTCAAGGGACGTCAGGGCACTGTCAAGTCAAGGTGTATTCACACTGTCTGTCACATCATGTCAATAAATTTAGCCCAGCACCAAACAGTGAAAATGGGGTTCTGAGCTATCATCGTCACACAAAGATTTGGAGTATAGAATTGGAATTGAGAAACTAATAACGATAATGTTTATTATTGGCCAGAGAAAACTTCATAATGTATGTCGTTATCAGCTCTGTGTGGTAAAGTGCTGAGAAGGTGACTTAATATTTCCAAAGTGTCGATAGTTATTCGCTAACGAAAATGTATATGTATACAGACATATAAAACAATTTTTATAATGGAATAAATGGAGCTTATTTTCCTGATGCATTACGTGTTCTTTCTTATGTAACTAATAACTGTACATTTCTCCTTTATCAGAACTCAATTATTTAACGAAAATTGGTTTTCCAACTGTGTCGATGTTGTTATCGGACAATCTAAATAATTTTTCGCTTTTAGATGTCTGACCCCGATGGAAGAACACTCCAGGGAAAAAAATCAAAGTCGTCACAGGACATTTGCAATTTGCCAGGAAGAAAAACACAAAAAAAATTAAAGATTAAGAAGAGACACGTGCACAAATTCCACTACTATTAAATTAGTGAATGTGGTGCAAATAACTTAACTTCCGATGTTAGCAATCGACGACACCACTAAAATTTTCTTCTCGAGAAAAATTGATATATCATGTCGTGACGCTCCGTTGATGGCCTGTGTGAATATTGCCACCTCAAATGTTTTGTGGAATGTTTTGACGTGACATGATGTGATGGCTAGTGTGAATTGGCCTGTATCTGTGAACTGTCAAGAGCAGAATTTGTTATTCTCTGAACAACTAAAGTAACAAACACTATGCTCGACCTGTGGTGAAGATAATTCAGGAAGATGTCAAAATATAGTGTAAAGAGAAAATGCTCACCCCAAAACTTATAACCCTACTACTGCATTAATATTTCGCAGAAATTATGGTAACTGTAGTGCTACATATGCAGTAGTAATATATTAGGTCGTTATACCTACTACTGGGCTGAATAATTCCTTGAAATCTATATCCTTTTCTTCTTGACAACCTCTGGAAGATCCATTTGCTTGTTAAGATTTCTTTCCCTTTTGCTTCCTCTGGACTAACCAACTTCCATGTTTCATTCTGTTGAAGAGATATCTTTTCTTCTTCAATTGCTTTTAACCAGTTTTCTTTGTCTGGACCACTTCATAGGTAAGTAAAGATGTTTCATAATCATTATGTTTTACAGGTTTTTTTCAAACTAGTTCTTTTCCTAAGGTTGTAGTTTCTTGTGTCTTCATTGCATATTATTACTTGTTGATTTTCTTCTCGTTGATTTTCATGGTCTTCTCTTTATTTTCTTGATTGCTAGTATCATTTGATAGTTCACCAATAACAAGATATTTCTGTAGAGTTTCTTTTGTCACTTTCTGCTCAAATTCAACATCTCTTGACATAACACTATTTCTTCTTTCTGCGTCAAGCAGTCTGTAGTCATTTGGTGCATAATCAACAAAAATATATGCATTACTTCTTGCATCTAGTTTCTTCAAATAGCCTAAATTTTTGGCAAAAAGTCTTACCCAAAAATTTGAAGTCTTGACAGATCTGGCCTTTCCCAAACCACTTCCCTGCAGGTGTGGCACTTTGATTGATAGTTGGGCTTCTATTGATTAAGTATGTAGCTGTGAGCACTGCCTCTCCCCATAGCTATTTCTTTAGTTCGCTATCGAATATCATAGCTCTTGCCTTGTTCATTATTGTCAGATTAGGCTCTCTGCTTTCCCATTGAGCTGAGGGCTATAAGGAATACTATAGTCTAGCACAATTCCTTTTCCTTCACACTAGTTCTTAAACTCACGGCTGGTGTATCCACCACCTTCATCATATCTTATTTTTGATACTTTTGTATTGAACTTATTTTCACTTTCTAACACATATTTATGAATCTTTCAGCCTCTGACTTCTATCTTAACAAGTAGGTTACACAGAAATAAGTGAAACCACCTAACACTGTCATGTAGGACCTATATCCATTAAATGTTGGGGGTTCTATCTCTTATAGATATCAGTATGTACGATTTCAAGAGGTCTTGTTGCTCTTTCTCTCACAGTAGAAATTGGTTTTCTTGTTAATTTAGCTCTCACACAAGCTTCGCACAATTGTTCTGCTGAGCATAAACCATTAGGAACTCCTTCACACACTCTCTTGATCTTTGAAGTACAGCTTATGGTTGGATGACCTAGTTTCTTATGCCATTCTTGTTTTTCTTCTTGTGTCAGTAGTGATTGCATTCCTGATTTAATTTTCACTTCATACAACGCACTTCTTGTTTTTTGTCCTTTCAAAACAGGTATTTCATCTTTATAGATTTGAACAGAATGTTTAGTAAATAGAACTGTACAACCTTTTTCAGTGATTGCATTTACAGACATCAGATTACTGCCCAGTTCAGGAACATACATAACATCTTTTAGAACACAGTTATCTCCTACAAAGTTTCCTGTTGCAACTATTTTCACTGATCCACTTTGTTTGGCAACTTTTACAATACTATCATAATGTCTCTTCATTTGTTAACTTGTCCACTTCATTACACAAATGTTCTGTACATGCACTATCAACAACCATGACCATATCTTATTTCTCATTGGTTTCTTGTGAAATCTTTCCTTTGTTGCATTCATGTGCAATATGTGCAGTGTGTTCCATTTCTTTTCTTTATCAATACCTTGTTTCTTGGTTTCTTGAGTGACTAGATCTTCTTCTATGTCTTCAAAAGTGCAAAATGATACGCTTTCGTTATCTTTCTTCTTAAAATAACAATCTTCTTCTTTGTGATTAGTCTTTTTGCAATGAGGACAGGGCTTGAAAGATATCAATTTTGGTTCTTGAATTTTATTTTTATTTTTAAAGTAACACTCTTCTACTTTGTGATTATTCCTCTTGCAAATAGAACAGTGTTCTCTCTTCTTAGGCTTCTTGCAAAATGTCCATGACCACCACAATTTTTACAAATTATATCTTTTATTTTATTTTTGTTAAACCCAACATCAAAGGCAATACTCTCTTCTTGATTATTGTTTTTCAGTCGTTCTTTCTTCTCTTATAAGCCTTGCAATTAGATTTTCCATAGTCTTCTCACCACTGGGTGATGAATCCCATGCTGGAGGAAAGTGTTTGTATTCTTCTGGCAAAATAGACAATATCTTGGGTATGATCATAATATCTGTCATCTTTTCTGACTGGAGACGATTCAGTTCAAATACTATATTCTGTAGTCCGCTTATATTACTAGCTATGTCTCTGGTTTTATCGCACTTGAAACTATAAAATTCTTGAAGCAACTGCTGAGTTCTTTGAGATGCATCTCTTTTATAAATTGCTTTAAGTTTATCATACATAGCCTTGGAAGTTTCACAACACAATACATGTGGCTTTACCTTTTTGTCAATTGTTCTCATTATAAAATGTTTTGCCGTGCTGTCCATTTTCTGCCATTTTCTCACGAAATTATTTGTTTTCTTGAAACATTTTTAACTGTTTTTCTTCCTTATTAATGCCTTCTATTTTTAGCTTTTCTATTTTCTTATTGTTATAGTAGCAGAGTGTGGTTTGGGAAAAGACCAGATTTGTCAAGACTTTAAATTTTTGGATCAAGAGTTTTTGCCAAAAATTTAGGCTATTTGAAGAAACTAGGTGTAAGAAGTAATGCATATATTTTTGTTGGTTATGCACCAAATGGCTACAGGCTGTTTGATGCAGAAAGAATAAATATTGTTGTGTCAAGAGATTTTGTATTTGAGCAAAAAGTGACAAAAGAAACTCTACAGAAATATCTTGTTATTGGTGAACCATCGAATGATACTAGCAACCAAGAAAATGAAATAAAGACTATGAAAATCAATGAGAAGAAAATCAACAAGTAATAACAATAAATGAAGACACAAGAAACTACAACCTTAGGAAAAGAACTAGTTTGAAAAAAACCTATAAAATATAATGATTATGAAACAGCTTTACTTACCTATGAAGTGGTCCAGACAAAGAAAATTGGTTAAAAGCAATTGAAGAAGAAAAGTGATCTTTTCATAAGAATGAAACATGGAAGTTGGTTAGTCCAGAGGAAGCAAAAGGGAAAGAAATCTTAACAAGCAAATGGATCTTTAAAGTCAAAGATGATGGACGATATAAGGCCAGACTAGTTATCAGAGGTTGTCAACAAGAAAAGGATATAGATTTTAAGGAATTATTCAGCCCAGTAGTAGATATATGTTCATTGAGACTGTTGTTTCCACTGGCAGCAGAGAAAAGTTTCCATATGAGAGTGTTTGATGTCAAAACAGCATTTCTCTATGGGAAACTGGATGCAGAAATTTTTATGGAGATACCTGAAGGACACAAAGAAGCTGGAAAAATCTGTGTTTTGAAGAAGGCTCTGTATAGACTTAAACAAGCCCCATCGAGATGGAATAAAACTTTGACAGATTTCCTAAAATCATTAGGACTAATTCAATTGAAATCAGATCAGTGCATATTTAAAGATGCAACTGAAGAAATGTACATGGTTATACATGTTGATGAGGGAATAATAATAGGAAAAGACTTGGAGAAAATGGAAAATATACTAAAGAAACTTAAGAAGAAATTTGAAATGGTTGTAGTAGAAAATCCAGATATGTACTTAGGGATACAAGTAATGAAGACAGAGGATGGAATATTTTTACACCAAGAACAGTATGCAAAGAAAGTACTAGATAAATTCAATATGACTGTAAGGCCATGAAGACTCCATTAGTTCCAGAGGGAGAGACAAATGAAGAAAATCAAGAAAATGAACACATTGAATTTGCATATTGTGAAGTCATAGGAAGCCTTCTTTATTTGTCATGTAAAATCAGACCAGATCTTGGATTTACAGTAAATTATGAGAGCCACTTCACAGAAGACCCCAAGAAAAGGGATTACAAAAATGTAAAAAGAACTCTTTAGATATCTACAAGGTTCCAAGAATTATGGCCTTTTCTGTAAGAAAAAAGAAAGTGAAGAAGATGACAGTATTCACCTAAATGTTTTTTGTGATGCCGATTATGCACAAGATTTAAGAGACAGAAAAAGTACAAGTGCATACATGGTTCTTTATAATGGTACTCCCATTAGTTGGTGTTCCAAGAAGCTACTTCATCAACTGAAGCAGAATACAATTCTGCAACAGAATGCACCGAAGAAATAAAACACACCAATATCCTAAAACAAGAGTTAACCAGAAGAAAAGTGAAAATCATTCTTCATGTAGACAATCAAAGTACTATCCAAATGATCAGATCAGGACAGTTGGTTGGAGGAAGCAAACATATAGATGTAAAATTTCACTATGTTAGCGAACAATACAGAGAAGGTTTGTTCGAGATAAAATATTGTAATATGGAAGAACTATTAGCAGACATACTGACCAAAGCTCTACAAAGATCAAAGTTCGAGAAATTTAGAAATGCTATTATTAAACAATTACCATGACTGTGTGATAACTAAATTTGTGAAGCTTGTGATTTAGTCATTAAAAACAAACATTGTACTTTAAGGGAGGATGTTGAAAGGTGCAGAGCAAGTGAAATTCAATGTCTATTGTGTGTTCTTAAAAAAAAAGAATAGTGCTTAACATCTAAGAGTTTATATAAAAATAAAATATATATGTAAAGTAGGTTGACATAGCAACATATCATGTGTGTATAGTGTTTTTTTTTACTTTGTGTCTGTGTGTGTGTGTGTTATTACATTCACGTAAAGTTACAATAAAATTAAGATAAAAATCACAGCAGTTCAGCTGTTACAATGAATGCTTGAATTAAGTTATAAATAAGTTCACCTGTGAATTCAGCTTCTCTTTTCTTGGCGACCGGGTCCCCTGTCATTTTACTATGATACTGGTTTCGCAGCTTAGCAGCACAGCGCAGTAACCAAGTGCACAGTGTCAGAGTATAGCGATGTGTTGTTTACCTGTTCAGCTGAGGCAGTTGCCCGACCGCGTCAGGCCGCCGATTGCCATCTCGTTGGCCTCTTCCTGATTAGCCCTCATCGTCCGCTGCAGCTATGACAATCACCGCTGTATACTTGGAATAGGATATGGATAGTGATTCAGACTTGTCTATAAAATTAGTGGAAGCTCAACCCGCATTTGGCATGAAGCGAGGTGCTTCAACAATCATCATAAGTGACGTCCAGAAGTCCTCTCTCGCTGATACTGAATTCAGACGGCGCCCAAGGAGAAGCAATTTATAGTACTGCATGTGGTGCATACCTCCGCCATAGAAACGAAAAATTGTTACAATGCCATTCAAGATCGGGAACTTGAGCCTCCTGCTGAAGCCACAGAAGATCGACAGCTGAAACAACAAACGGTAAAGCAACGAATTTCGCTCCAGTACGAAGACAGTTACAGAAAACTGTTTCACTTGCTAAAGGAGAATTGTGCACATCCATTTACCGCGAAACAGGCTGACAGGGATAAAGTAAAACTGTTCCTGACACCCACATCTAATGTATTCCCAACCGTATGGGGTCAAAACAATGTTACAGATGGCATGGTTTCTTTCATGTCACCAGGCATTGCATGGTTCCGCAAAAATGCGTAAAATGCGGCAGAAGTTGCGATCTTGTTAAAGACAAGACTACAACATACCGTCACTGCTCCGTATCATCCCCTGCAAATTACAGAGTTTTTCGCGACGTGAAGTCTGGCAGCAGAAGAATGTGTGATTTATCGCTGCTGGAAGGGCTGAATCACAAACCGAAGACTACTGCAAGAGATGTTAACGACACGGTGCACAAGTAGCAACCGACAAACGGAGTGCATACGACGCTGCTCATGGAAAGACGTGCAGCAGATCTGATTTGTTCACATCAGACATCGTTCAAAGCTACAGGATTGTATCAACATCGATACCAGCAGCACCCACAACAGCTCCAGTTCCGCCAAGAATTCCGGAACAACACAGCAAGACTCAAATTCCTCACAACATTTCAATCAGAGGCCTGACTCTGAATTCGCCGGCACTGCCGACTAAATGGAGCAAGTGGCAACTAAGCTTCTTGCCAATTTACCTCAAATCACTTCTGCTGCCA
Source organism: Schistocerca cancellata (assembly GCF_023864275.1). Taxonomy (NCBI): domain Eukaryota; kingdom Metazoa; phylum Arthropoda; class Insecta; order Orthoptera; family Acrididae; genus Schistocerca; species Schistocerca cancellata. The sequence continues at coordinate 701,872,287 of NC_064627.1, read as the reverse complement.
TTCAAGGGGAATCTGAAGTGCAAGGTGCCACAATGATGTCATTCCAGCCTCCCATGGACAGAATTAGAAGACATAACGACATCAAAATCGCAACCTGGAACGCCAATGGACTGCATCCTTATCTCATGTAGTTTCGTCAGTTTCTCCAAGATAAAAACATCGACATCTATCTTGTTAATGAAACTCACTTGAAGCCTACAGTTAGGGCGAACGTGGCCAATTATTCCTGCCACTGAAATGGTGCACCTACGTCTTTCTGCCCCTTACACTCGTCTCTCGCTCTACTATGCAGTCCTGAGATCGATGATGCGAACTATTGAAACCGCAACAATAGCAATGGAAATCATCGAAAGTGTTGTGAAGTTTGTTGCTGTCTACGCCAGCCCCAAAGACCACTGGCTTCCGATGAATGAAGAGCCTGCTACAGCTGAGGGTGAAGCTGCTTATAGCAGGGGACTTAAATGCGATGCACATCATGTGGCATTCTCTGATTACCAACACTTGTGGCCGACATCTCCTTCGAGTTGTAGAACAAGCAGACGCTCACATCTGTGGACCAGAGGAGTCGACTGTAAGTCCCCACAACCAGTGGTCATCCAATGTCTTGGAAATAGCCATTTCATGGGTCGCGACCCTCACTAATGCAGTATAGACTGCACTGGAGACATTTACACCACAACAGATGAGGACAGGCTGCCCAGCTCTGTCATTACTGCCTGATCTTCTGGACCTCATCACAGGGAGGACGCGCTCAACAAGGACTGGCCCCTCATCTGGGATCCTCAAATTAACTGGCGTGTCAGTCTGATGCGACGACGTATTAAAACAGCACTTCAAACTAATAAGAATTTGTGATGGCAAGATAAACTGGTGAGTATGCAATCTGACATCACAGTGGGGAATGTGGCAGGCACGTTTACATGCTCATGACTGCACCTCCTCCCTCTCACCATCATCGATGAACCAGATCTGAAGAAGCGAAAGCTAATGTGTTGGCGAACATATTTGCAGATAATTTTCGTCACTCTGGAGGCCCTTAGGACAGAAGTCACTTACAGACAGTCAGAGGCAGACCCACTACCTAGTTGGCAGTTGCCACTTGGTATGATGGCCAATGTATACTCCTGGTGACTCTGAAAGAAGTCCACGCTACTCTACAGTTATAACCCAATGACGAGGCACCTATTCATGATGAACTTCCAGGTCGAACACTGAATGAAATGCCCTGAGATGCTACCACAGTCCTGGCGGCGTTGTTCAACAAAATCATTCTGACACTCACTTCCCTGGAAACGTGGAAGCAGAGCCGGAACCTGGAAAGAGCAGAAATGAGCTTTGCAATTGCAGGTCCATAAGCTGATTACCAATGCTCTGCAAAGTGTTCGAACGACTCCTCATACAGAGGCTTGTCCACCGACTTTGTGAAGAAAATGTACCCCAGGAACAGTTTGGGTTTAGACAACCCCTACTACACGACAGCTCCTGAGAGTCGCTGAAGACGTCACACCATCCTTCAAGAACAAAGAATATTGAGGGCCCTTATTTCTGAACATCACCAGGGCATTTGACATTGTATGTCACAGGGGCCTCCCACACAAGCTGTTCGACCTAGCCACTGACGGCTCATATGTCCGATTCCTGATGAGCTATTCGCAGAATCGTAGTTTCATCGTCAAAGGGGACGACGATGCGACTTTCACCATTAGATGTGTGCACACAAGGGTGACACATGGTTCCGTAATAAGCTCTGTGTTGTACTCCATATACGCATAAGGCCTGCTGATAACACCTCATGCCTTTGCAGCTGCGTAAGCTGATGGCACTGTCTTGTATACCTGGAGCAGACAGGCGCAGGTAGTGCACCATCAATTGAAGGAAGCTTGCAGAACCTTAAGAGCATGGGCGGCTATGTGATGAATAGGATTCAATGGCGCCAAAAGCCAAGTATTCATACTCACCAAGTGCCGGAAACCTGTGATACAACCCATCCAGCTTAGATACTTGGTCCCCTTACTAGATAGCAAACTAACATGGCAACGGCTCATCAGTGACATCAACAAGAGGACACTGCAGTAGTTGTGCCCTCTCTACCCACTACTCAAGCAAAACTCGGCGTTGTCCACTGATTGCAGCCTTCACGTTTATATGTTATCAATACTTCCAGTGACGAACTATTCATCACCCATAGAGCGAAATGCGGCTCCGACTTATGTGAAGATCCTCCAGATTATGCAAAACAAAGCGCTCAGTCAGCTCTTCCATATCCTGACTCACTTCCCAGCCAAATACTTGCACGAAGCCGCAGAAGAGCAGGAGGTTATACAGCAGATTAAGAAATCTCCTACAAAGCTGTATGAGAAATCTCGTAGCTCTGATAACTGGTTCATTCAGCGAATCGGGAGAAGACACGACAACCGAGACCGCTACAATCTGCCGACGGTCTCGGTTGACAGATAAGCAGTCATATTTGAAGATGACAAACACATCACACGATCAACACACCCATGAAGGCACAATCAAATCTCGAAGTAACTAGATGTCTACCAAGTGAAATTAGCAGTCAATGCAACAAGATAAACAGTACACGGAATGAATAAATACGAGACGACTGCGAGATTGGTCAAAGAGTTCCACGGCAAGATAGCACTACACGTTCTCTCTCTGACTATCTGAACATTGTACAAAGCTCACGTATGACGTCACGAGTGGATAGTGGAAGATACCGTCGGAAGTCAAGTGAAAAAAAGTCAGAAATTTGCTGTTGAATTTTGCTAAAGCGTTATGTAGGGAATATTAAGTGTAACGTAAACGACATGTAATAGAATTTGTATTCTCACAGCCTGATTAGAAAGCAATGCAAGCCAGCAGTATTTTCAAAGTAAATGTCAACACAAACGTATCCTATGTCAAACTATGTTTCGTAAAGCATTTCAGCTGATAACAGTGACGGTGATACGTTTGAAACAGTGGGATTGGCCGAAAGACAAGGTGTAAGCGATTGGCTGTGTAAAAGCCGATGTAAAACTAAGTACTGTGTGTACTAAATGAAGGAAGACGTAAATGTAGAGAGGTAAGCACTGTTTCTCTGCTATTCCACTGGAATGTCAATATGTGCGAAGTAGTTGATAAGACTGTGGGAAATTAACTCAGTTTACCACACTGGTTGATAATCTTAGATAAACATTCTGCGACATGAACCTCGACGCAATGGAGCGTCCGCTACACCACTTTAATTGGAAGAAACAACATACATTGACACGTTTAAAGTCGTCCTCGGCTAACATTTCAAATGTTTAATAGTCGCCATCGTCACTGTACCGTTCTGGTGACCAGTGTACCAGTCTTCAAATGTTATGTTTTTCTTTTGAAGTTTTCCACTAAATAAAAAAAAGTGTAATTATCTGGCATCTTTAATTCAGAACTAAGCGTTGTTTAAGTAAGTCACCCTAAATATTTGCAATAAGTGTTTCACAGCCTCCATGAAAACTAATGACAGATAAACATTGTTTGTTGATGATACTGATAGATGTCATTGTCTAGGCATGGATATAAGGCAATCCATCTGCTGTGAATTTCGTATTAAATCTCCTCAGATTTTGGTTTTCGTGATCGGTTAGCCATAACACAATGCGAAGCTATGTTTTATACTATTTAGGTCTCATTTTTATAGGTTGGGTTCAAGGATTCGAAACTTATTTTCTTAGAGGGTAGAGAACAATGCCTTGTGCTGTGAGTCACAGTGTCAACAATCAGACTCTGTCTATTCGTCTTGTATTTAAAAATAGCAGTATTGAATAGTAGGGCCTACCTAAAGAATAGGTAATTTCAGTGCACATTCATGAGGCTGAAATGATGGACTTAATCATTCTTCAGACAAACACTTTCCAAACACGTTGACATATAGTGACTGATAGCCATCTGTCTTGATGTGGCCTTTCTGTGCTGCTGCTTTGATGTCACAGTATAAATCTGAAGTTACCCAAAACTGGGTTTATTATAATAATTATTGTGTTGTACTTGTGGCTGAATTCTACCTCTGCATACATATTCAGTAAACTGCTGTGCAAACCAAGCAGAGGGTACTTTGTGCTTCTGCTAGTCACCCATTTACTGTTAAATTCACAAATGGAAGGGGAGGGGGATGACATGTCTATGTGTTGAAGTAAAGCCCTGATTTCTCATGATTTCTCGTACCTTGTCTACATGGTCTTTATGTAAAATGAATGTTGATGCCAGTAGAATCAATCTGCAGTCTGTCACAAAACCTGGTTGTCCAAATTTTCTCAATAAAGTATCATGAGGAGAATGTCTTCCTCCCACCAGGGACTCCCATTTCAGTCCATATTTCATTTTCATAACACTTGTGTTTGTTGAAACATATCAGTAACAAACCTGGCAGCATGTCTCTGAATTGCTACAGTGTCAAGTATGAATTGTTGGTGATCCAAACACTTCAGCAGTTCTTGAGAATGTGTTGCACAAGTGTTCTGTACAATCAACTTATAGATGAGCTATGTTTTCCTGGAGTTCTCCCAGTAAACCAAAGTCGACCATTTGCCTTCCCTACAACCAACCTTACAAGCTAGGCCTGGTTCCATTTCATGTCACGTTGCAGTAGTACATACAGATATTTAATTGATATGACTATGTGAAAGAGCATTGTACTTATACTGTATTTGAACATTATATATAGGATTGGCTTTCTGCTTACCTGCAGCAGTTTACATTTTTCATCAGTTAGAGCATGCTGCCATTCATCATACCAAATGGAAATGCTGTCCAAGTCACTTAAAGATTATAGTGTGCTGTACGCACATTGACACAAGTTAGTTATTGGAACCACTGCATGATAATATGGAAGATAACTCTCCTTTTCCATATATATTTGTTGTTTCATATGACACAGGAAATAAACTATGGCTGATTCATTGGATCCCTCCTGGTATTCACCTTCCATGCTAAGGCAAACAAACAAAATCGACATGGTGGCCATGTGGGGATTTGAACCAGGATTGTTTTTGAATTTGACTCCATTGCTTTAACAGTGACACCTCTCTCAATATTCCATTTTACACATGCGTCAAGAAAAAGAACACAAAAATTAATTTTGAATTTACAATATTGAAAACTTGTTAGAAAACAGATTTAGAGTTTCTTTTGAAGCAGGTGTTTATATACTGTATCCTGAGGTAGAAAACACACTTGCCTACAAGCTTCATGTCTACTGTGTCAGTGAACAAATTTCCTCAAATCTTCATAATCTAACAATATTATGAAAAGGGTAGCTGCTACTTACCATGTAGTGGAGATGCTGAGTCACAGATAGGCACAACAAAAAGACGGTCGGAAAGTGAGCTGTCAGCCAACAATGCCTTTGTCGAATAAAAACACACCACACACGTGCAAATGCAAACACAACTCACACACATAGGACCACAGTCTCTGGCAGCTGAAGCCAGAGACTGTGGTCATGTGTGTGTGAGTTGCGTTTGCGTGTGTGTGTTTTGACAAAGGCTTTCCTGGCCGAAAGCTCATTTTCGGACAGTCTCTTATCTGCAACTCTGCATATGTGCTATACGGTGCGTAGCAACTATCCTTTTCATAATATTGTTACATTCCTTCAGAATGTAAAATTGTTAAATGTAGGGGGCCTGTGCTGTAAATATAAATTCCCATTACACCATTATGTGACATAAATGTGAATGGAGTAGGTGTTATTTTGAGCAGTGACACATATCCAGACAATGCACTGTATCCATGCAAGAGGAAGTAACGTGTGAAACAATCTACATCTACATTGAGCAATCTAAAATTACTGGAACAGTATGGCTGACTAGTACTTACCTTCAGGAGACAAAATTGCCAGTGCTGCAGATAATCACTAAAAAGGTAGAGAAACTTTGCCCAGGTTTCTGAACTGTTAATTCCTTCTTCAAGGAGGGAAGGTTGGAAAGGAGGGGCACTTCACTCCAGCCCCATTTAGAGAGGGATCTTTCAGTTGTGGGGACAAGGAGGTGCAAAAATCTTCAGTCATTTTGGAAGTGTCATTTGGCACCATATTAAAAAGACTGAATCTGTCAGACTAATTCCTGCAGATAGTATAACAGAGCAATTCAGATAGGAATGGTGCCACAGGTAGTGAGCAATTCATTACAGCTAAATTGCAGAATCCAGATTTATAGTATTTCTACTTTTACCTGTGTGGGTAATGTAGGCCTAACCAAGAGAGCTGGCACAGTGATAAGATACATATCTTGCACCTCCCAGGTGCAAGATAAGTCTTTTTAAAGAAAGACTTGTTATTTTGTATTAGGGAGGCCACCAGGCTTTGGAATCAGAAATGACACTTGCATCAACCACAGCAAGAGTATACTTTCCTTGAGTATGTGCTGAAAGGATAATTTTTGTGTATTCTTTTGGAGTCTAAAGATTGGATTAGATTTAGTTTTTGTTACATAGACCCAAAAATAAGATGATTCTCCTGGGTGTGGAACATGTCAGAAAGTATAAAAAAAAAAACTTAAATGTAATACTTACTACCCTGATCATTCATCAAGAGATTGTCAAAGTGGGTGAATACATTACAGCAAACTGGAAGTGCCAATATTTACAGACTTAATGCACTGTCAGATTGAAATATTGTTATGCACCTTTAATAAATTTATCATACACAAAATATTGACTGTTGTGGCCAAGTACTGTCAAAACTCTGTTGGTTTTCATGGTTACCTTCTTTATTAATAAAAATGGTCGGAAGGGATGTAGGAGTTATCCATTACAGGCAAGTAACGGCATAAAAATTTGAAACTCCCAGTATCTATAAGTGACAGAAGGAATCTTACCATTGAAAGATTCCGATTCTGTGCAGGGCAATCATTGAAAACAAGTATGATCACTGTCAATATAGGAGCAACTTCATTACAACCCTGTTTTGCTTGACCTCTGTTGGAAAAATGGATACAAGGATTTCATGTTTTTAAGTTACAGATATTAAACACATTTATCCAAAGTTGTCCGTTAAAAACATTTCTTGAACAGGGATTTCTGGCAGTGGGAGATTTTGCATGAAATCAAAAGAAATGGCTGCCACATGTTCTTCACTTCTGCTTCTTATTTCAATTACATTGATTTCCTGCTAATTTTTTTGCTTCTCTTTTTGTGCACTAAAAGTGTCACCACTGGTCACTTTGCTGCATCATTTAAGTGAGGATTCTTTATTTTGACATTCAGTTTCTCACATTTAAAATATGTGTGTATTTGTGGCCTCCAAACCTATATGAGAAGTTGCCATGGAAGTACTTTGCATGGTACTTGTGTGTTATTTTACTTGTTCGATAATTCTGTTTGGAAAGAGAATGCATGACTTTCACTGTAAGTCTAGCATTGAGGTTGGTTATATCTCTTACTACACATTGAGTTCCTTTGTAGGAAATGACAAGATGTGATTATGGATTTTAAGCAGTTCTCCTCGTGAGACAGCTTTTGGATTTGGAGTTTTACCTCTCTCATCTATTGGTGAGTTATTAGCAGCCATTTTGAGTTTACAAAGTTGCTCAACACATTGCTTTGTTTTTCCCAACAAACTGATAAACACAGATTTTCAAATCTTTTTGTGAATACCATTAGGCACAACATGGTACAGAAATGTACAGCATTTTGGATTGCCTCGTTAGTGGATTCGTTGTCTTTTAACTGGTATCCAATCAATTCAAATAAACATCTTTTGCATTTTTGTTTATTCCATGGAACAAACATTGCTTACAGTATCTATCTGTGCGATACCATCTGTGCCTGCAAGGAATTACTGATGACATCTGCAAAAATAAACTAAATAGACTAACTGAATATTAATTTATTGTTTGCTTTAAATTAAACTCCAAGCTGTCAAGTACACAGGAATACAATCAAATGCAAGTGCCAGTTTCCTATCATTGAGTTATTGTTGTACAGTACTGACTTATAGTTGAAAAGAAAGTATTTTCAAATTAAATTTAAGATCATATATCGTACCATTTCCTACAACCTGGATATCTCTGCCTCGTGATGACTGGGTGTTGTGTGATGTCCTTAGGTTAGTTAGGTTTAAGTAGTTCTAAGTTCTAGGGGACTGATGACCATAGATGTTAAGTCCCATAGTGCTCAGAGCCATTTGAGCCTACAACCTAGATATAGTCCTGTTTTAACTGCAGATATGAATTTCCCCATATGATTTACTTGAGCTGAGCTTTTAATTTTTGCAGTTTTAATTATCTGTCATTTACAAAGCTCAGTATTTCCTACACCACATTGTTTCTTGGGTTTCGGAAATACCTCCTCCACTGCAGCACCCATTTTTCGACAGTTGTTCTAGCATTAGGCAGAGGAAAGAAAGCTGTGTCATGGATGAAAAACAGCAACATGTGATATTCTGTTACAAGTGTGTCATTTGATAAAGGTGACAGTTCTGTACTCTGTGAAGGACTTTTAACCTTTTTCAAATGACCTCAAAATTATGCAGGATGAATACCTAGTGTAAGTACGGAATATGCCTCCTTTTTATACATAATGATGTGTCTTGTATTTGCAGAGTGCCATACTTCTACTAATTTGATTTCAGAAGAACAATCACTTAACAATCTTTTTCAGTTCCTGAATCATTCTTTTTTTTTTTTTCTTTCAAATAATAGCATTAATGTGTGTACAGTGTGGTGGAACTTATAGTTTGTTAATCAAATATGTGAACATCTTCCTTGCTATGAAAGTAAAATTCAGACATACATATCACATAGATGCTTAAATATCTCATAAAAATGAATTTTTGGGATCTCCAGCAATAGACCAAAACCTGCTTCATTATATGGACTTGAAGCAGTAAACAAATTGACAGCACAGCACTACAGTAACAGTGTAATAGGCAGTACACTGCTGTAGTGCATACACATTATTAGTACTGCTATTATTAGTGGCAGTGCTTAGACACATTAACAGCCTGAAGTCTTCTAATTTTTACCATTTCAGAAATAATGACCCATCAGTCGATATACAAACAGTTAATATAGCGCACACGTTTTAAGTTGTTTGATTTCAATGGAAGTGCAGGTTGTGGGTGAAGCAAATGTCACTAGGGAGAAAAGCGGTGCAGAGGAAGCGTATCTTGCAACAAGTCTCTTGATGAAGGTGAATCTCCATAAAGGTGAATAGTTAGCTTTCTTTCCTGATGAAAAGTTGTAGGTAGCATCTGCAATGCATTTATAATTGCTTCTTCATTATATAAAAATATTGTTAGAAATAAGCAGTACCAAATCCCTCATTGACTCATCAGTTCATGGCATAATAAAAAACTTGCAAAAACTAAATATCATTATCTTACATCATTCTAAAAAAAAAATCAGAGAAAATTCCTTTTCATTGTAATCTTTACTGATGTTAACAATTGGGGATAGAAAGGGATGGGTAGTAGCTAATGTGTAATTAAACTCTGAGGTAATGCTGATAATGGTTGGGGAAGAGAGGCTACTTGCTGATATCTGATTGCACTCTTGGGAAATGGTCTCAGAAAAGTTGGGATCTAATGATTTAATGTAAATGCCAAAGCTACAACAAGCTTATTAGAGCTTCATCACAGTTGATCAGATGCTTACAGAAGAGATGGCATCAGGGGAAAGATTCAGTATGAATTGTCAACTTTGACTGATGATATAATGTTAATGACTGCTGTGACATCACCTTCTAGTGCATATATTCAGTCTTGTTGTTAGTGGATGAAGCCAAAGAACTTGGTTATGCTGACAGATTGATTTGTAGTTTTACCTGAGGCCAGGTTAGGTTGGTAGGTGACTAGTGGAGAATTGAAATGATAATTAAATGGACACCCTAGCTGCAAACAGGCGTTGATATACTTCATTGGGGACATGTTGAAAATGTGTGCCCCGACCGGGACTCGAACCCGGGATCTCCTGCTTACATGGCAGACGCTCTATCCATCTGAGCCACCGCACACATTTTCAGCATGTCCCCAATGAAGTATATCAACGCCTGTTTGCAGCTAGGGTGTCCATTTAATTATCATTTCATTTCTAGCAAAGCTGCATGGTCATTGACGGTAACTGTTCTTTCGGGAACAGATACTACCGTCATATATAGTGGAGAATTGGCAAAACCAATAAATGTGAAAAGAAAGCTGGTTATGGTGACAAACTGACTTGTAGCTTAGCCCATTTGAAAAAATTGCCACGACATTTGTTGCATATTTCCCGAAGTCACTTTTCAGAGCTGATGACTTGTATCAAATATTCCTCTTTACCCAAAAGGGCAATAACTTGTGGTTTAGTGAACAATACAGGATATTCTTTCAAGCTTGACATCATATATATTGCAGATGGTGCTTTAATGTTTTTGTTTGTTTCAGTTCTACTTTTCTTTCATGTGTTTGTTTACAACTCATTTTGTTCTTGTGGGTGATGGCTTGGATCATGTTGTTTAATCATGGAGGAGGATGAAGTTGTCTGTCATACTGTATTCTAGACCTAAGATGGCGACTGCATTAAAGATCATGATACTGTACAGTCCTGAACTGTAGCATAACCTAAGGTGATGATTAGGTTGGACAGTTGTAGCTTCCTTGCAGGTCGTAGAAGCCAAAGAAGTATGTGCCTTGATAAAAATCTTTCCCATTTTTTTACAGTCTGATCTGCTGGATAGGTTGGGGGCTTGTATGTCCATCATGTTAATCATGTCTTTGATCAGTTGACATGATAACTTATTGTTTAATAATGCTTAGTAAATTTCTTACAATGTCTGTAATTTTATTTTGCTGCAGCTCATAATTGCGATGTATTCCTTGATATTTCAAAGAGATTGCTGTAGATTCAACAGTGCTCTTCTGCAGGCAGTATTTTGGAAATGTTGATACACTTCTTGATTTGATTTGCTGAATATCCATAAATACTTTAAATTGTATTATGCTTGTATTGGAACAATGCTTTTGTTTGTCATTAGGAATTATAAAATATTTGTACATTGTTAACTCTAAGTCATCTGCAGACTTCATGAGGTTTGAGTTATTTTGACACATATTAACTGGTGGCCTTCTTATTTCAATATGCTCCTAAAATCTAAGTTGTTTTATGAGTGACACATCATTTGTTCCTCATTTTTCATTGTAGTTATTTGAAACATAAGCGATGATATTGTATTTCATTTCCTGTGCTCATTTTGAAAAATGTGGCAACTGTTTTACAGAAAAATCTGGGCTGTACAGTCTTGATTTTACTGTTACGATGTCTGCATATAGTTATAATGAAAATTGAGTTTTGTAAATTTAGATAACAAAAATGGACACTATGGGTCACAAATTTTTTTGAACTCCTTTTGCTGCCCACATGAACAGCAAAGGAAAAAATCAATAATGTAGCGATAAGTTGAAGGAAATCAAATAGCAGTGTATTGTGCTTTGTATTTTGAGCTCATTTTAGTTCCTGTGACTTGCAAAGAATATTGCTGGTTGATCTTGCATGCATTTACTCCTTGTTGTCCAGAGAGTATTCTGTAGGATATTCAGCTACAGTCTCCATTCTAGAGAAATGAGTTGCGAGGATATATAATGTAGATGACAAAACATCTTGCAAAAACTTTATCAAAGACCTTAGAATGCTTTGCTTACTTTGCAATACATTTACTCTTCAGTAGTGTTAACAACCACAAACAGAAATCATTTCCAAATGAAACACATTTCCTTCCACAATTAACAACAAAGAAGTCATATTAGTGTACTTCTCCATGTCAGATGATCAGGATGAAAGTATTTATTCGAGTGCAAAGGTACACCCAGTTGCTTACAGAAGTAAAGCAAAAAACTGGAAATCTGAGAAAACCATACAGCAAATCAAAAAGGGATTACCGAAAGTGTGATTCCATCCATCTCATTTGATCTGTGACATCATCAATGTGGCAGACAGCCCTATTTCAAGCATATATAATATGGTGATTATGATGCCACTCATTACACCCATGAAAAACCATAAATAATGTGAATTATTTAAATTTAGAAATAAAATGAAACTAATGGGATTGCTGCTGGAAGTAGGGGGTCTTGAGTAGGTAAAAACTAAATATATGACAATGAGAATAATGATACAATTCCAAAACAAATATTAACCCAAAAATTAAACACACAAAATTCACAACTTTGAACACAACCAACTTATGCAAAAGCAAAAAACCATCGGTATCGTAAATTTTAGTTGACCTGTTATTTTTGTGTTCTTCAATCCAGAGACTGGTTTGATGCATCTGTCCACGCTACTCTCTGCTGTGTAAGCTTCATCTCTGAGTAACTATTGCAATCTACATCCTTCTGATTCTGCTTAGTGTATTCATCTCTCGGTCTCTCTCTACGATTTTTACTCTCCACGCTTCCCACCAGTACTAAATTGGTGATCTCTTGATGCTTCAGAATGCGTCCTACCAACCGATCTTTTCTTCTAGTCAAGTTGCGCCACAAATTCCTCTTCTCTCCAGTTCTGTTCAGTACCTCCTCATTAGTTATGTAATATACCTATCTAATCTTCTGATTTCTTCTGTAGCACCAGATTTATTCCTGTCTAAACTGTATATCATCCCTGTTTCACTTCCATTCATGGCTACATTACATACAAATACTTCCAGAAAAGACTTCCCGACACTTAAATCTATCATACAAATACTTCCAGGAAAGACTTCCCGACACTTAAATCTATACTCAATGTTAACAAATTTCTCTTCTTCTGAAACACTTTTCTTCCCATAGCGAGTCTACATTTTATATCCTCTTTACTTTGACAATCATCGGTTATTTTGCTCCATAAATAGCAAAACTCATCTACTACTTTAAGTGTCTCATTTCCTCATGTAATTCCCTCAGCATCACCTAATTTGATTTGACTACATTCCATTATCATTGTTCTGCTTTTGTTGACATTCATCTTATATCCTCCTCTCAAGATACTGTCCATTCGATTCAACTGCTCTTCCGTGTACTTGGCTGTCTCTGACAGAATTACAGTGCCGTTAGCAAACCTAAGAAGTTTTTATTGCTTCTCCATGGACTTTTAATTCCTACTCCAGATTTTTGTTTTGTTTCCTTTACTGCTTGCTCATTATACAAATTGAATAACATCAGGGCTAGGCTACGACCCTGTCTCACTTCCCAACCACTGCTTCCCTTTCATGCCCCTCGACTCTTATAACTGCCATCTGGTTTCTGTAGAAATTGTAAATAGCTTTTCACTCCCTGTATTTGACCCCTGCCACCTTCAGTATTCTGGTCCCTTCAATCCCACAAACCAACCAACCCCTGCCACCTTCAGTATTTGAAAGAGAGTATTCCTGTCAACATAGTCAAAAGCTTTCTCTAAGTCAACAAATGTTTGAAACATAGGTTTGCCTTTCCTTTATCTATCTTCTAAGATAATTTTTAGGGTTTCCATTCGTCTGTAAAGAATTCATGTTAGTATTTCGCATCCATGACTTATTAGACTCATGGTTTGCTAATTTTCACACCTGTCAACACCTGCTTTCTTTGGGATTGGAGTTACTATATTCTTCTTGAAGTTTGTGGGTATTTCACCTGTCTCATACAACTTGCTCACTAGATGGTAGAGTTTTGTCATGGTTGGCTTTCTCAAGGCTATCAGTAGTTCTAACGGACTGTTGTCTACTCCAGGGTCCTTGTTCCAACTTAGGTCTTTCAGTGCTCTGTCAAATTCTGCACACAGTATCATATCTCCTGTTTCATCTTCATGTACGTCCTCTTCCATTTTCATAATCTTGCCCTCAAGTACACTGCTTTTGTACAGAACCTCTATATACTCCTTTCATCTTTCTGCTTTCCCCTCGGAGCTGAGCTCTTGATATTCATACAGGTGGTTCTCTTTTCTCCAAAGTCTTCTGTAATTTTCCTGTAGGCAGTATCTGTCTTACCCCTGGGGATATCTACCTCTACGTCCTTACATTTGTCCTCTAGCCATACCTGCTTAGCCATTTTGCACTTCCTGTCGATCTCATGTTTGAGATGTTTGTATTCCTTTTTGCTTGCGTCTTTACCGCATTTTTACATTTTACCTTTCATCAATTAAATTCTGTATCTCTTCTGTTATCCAAGGATTTTTACTAGCCCTTGTCTTCTTACCTACTTGATCCTCTGCTGCCTTCACTTTTTCATCCCTCAGAGGTACCCATTCTTCTTCTACTGTATTTCTTTCCCCCATTCCTGTCAATTGTTCCCTTATGCTCTCCCTGAAACACTCTCCAACCTCTGGTTCTGTCAGTTTATCCAGGTCCCATCTCCTTAAATTCCCACTTTTTTGCAGTTCCTTCAGTTTTAATCTACAGTTCATAACCAATACATTGTTGTCAGAGTCCATGTCTGCCCCTGGAAATGTCTTACAATTTAAAACCTGGTTCCTAAATATCTGTCGTACCATTATATAATCTGTCTGAAAGCTTCCAGTGTCTCCACACGTCTTCCATGTATACAAGTTTCTTTCATGATTCTTAAACCAAGTATTAGCTACAATTAAGTTATGCTCTGTGCAAAATTCTTTCATTCCTTACCCCCATTCCATGTTCACCTACTACTTTTTCTTCTCTCCTTTTCCTGCTCTCGAATTCCAGTCCTCTATAACTATTAAATTTTCATCTCCCTTTACTATCTCAATAATTTCTTTTATCTCACTATACATTTCTTCAATTTCTTCATCTGTGGAGCTAGTTGGCTTATAACCTTGCACTACTGTGGCAGGCATGGGCTTTGTGTCTATCTTGGCTACAGTAACATGTTCACTATGCTGTTCATAGTAGCTTATCTTATTCTTATTTTTTAAATTCATTATTAAAGCTACTCGTGCATTACCCCTATTTGATTTTGTATTTATAACCGTGTATTCACTTGACCGGAAGACCTATTCCTCCTGCAACTTCACTAATTCCCACTATATCTAACTTTAACGTATCCATTTCCATTTTTAAATTTTCTTGACCTGTATAGCTCAAACCAAGCCCTTGAAACCAGGAACCCCCACACAACTTCAAAACACGGCGTTGCAAATTTCGCCTGACCTATATAGCTCAAATGAAGTTATTGATACCATGAACTCCCACAAAACTCCAAATCTCCATACCACAAATTTCACTTGACCTATATGGCAACTAAAACAAAACCCTCAGTACCAGAAACCAACACACTTCAATCTTTAGTCTGTTATCTAAGCCTTCACTTAATCTGTCTTACCTAAATTGAAGTCCACAGTAGAGCAAACCAAAACTCACATAGTAATATCAAAAAGATAACCCAACCACTGTCACAAGAATCTAGGCTGGCGAATAACGCACCGGAGTGCATGCCCTCTCTCTCTCTCTCTCTCTCTCTCTCTCTCTCTCTCTCTCTCTCTAGCAATCAGTCCAAGTAACTGTAGAAACTTGATCATGAAATCACATCTTTGCCCATTGCAGCAGTCCATGTTCTACTCATAAATTTCTCTGTCATATCCATTACTGACAAAAAGAGAAAAACTTGCTTAAATTTCTATATTTCTAACCATAAGAAACACACAGCACTAATAATATCAGACACAATCCAATTCAAAACACTGCACCAATATGGCATCACACAACACAGTTACATCATGGGTCAGAGCAGTTGGGTGGAATCGCAACAGTTCATTAATGCAGTAAAAGCATAAGTTACTAAAGATTGTTTCTAAATCCAGAATTGATAAACTGAGAATTGTAAATCCTTGTTTGTAATGTGCTAGGTAATAATACTTTTGTAAACAGATCTAATTATTGCAGTATTTAGGTTACTGTTATCCTCTGACCTTCATCATGATTGTGCTTATGAATATAAGGAGAAACTAGTACTAAGATGTTTAGTTAAATAGCATAGTTATAAAAAAAGTTTCTCTGATTTATAGGATACATTTGAAACACATTTATGTGCAAGTAGAATAACACAAATTACCAGTAATAAAGTAATAAGAGTTAATTGTTAATATTTCTTTCCAAAGCAATTTTATTCCACAATGCTGAACATTTTCTTTGATGAGGAGATTCACACCATTTGAAATAGGCCTATCTGATGTAATATAAGCGAAGGAGGGATAGAATTAGACACATCTTCCTAACTGCATGTAGTGCCTCTGTTGTCAGTGACAGCTTGTCATACCAAAGATTCCTCAATACACAAGCAGCACCATGCAACTATGCTGATCCATAACTACTCAGGAACTGCCCACAGCTTGAGAATAGTGGTTGAAACATTATGCTGCATAACTGTCAGCATTCAAGAAGTGACCAGGATATTGTGGTTAAAGGTCTTCATTTGATTGGCAAATGTTCTGATGTTTCTGTACTATTCACTGAACAACTCTAATGCAATTTGGAAATGGGGTTGTTCACAGTCTTGCTGAAAGTACAGCTCTTCAAAAGGGTTCTTAAGGTTTAAGGAAATGTTCAAGCCATTCCTCACAGAGTCCCTATATCACTGACCTATGAGGGACAATAGCATACACCAGTTTTGCAATTTCACCCTCTATAACTGCTGAATGTATGTGTAATGATTGGCGTTAACTAGACTTCATATAAAGTTTTGGGCCCCCTACATGTCTATGAACATATACGGGCTTAGATTCATGGGGAGCATAGAATGAATACTTAAATCTTACAAAACTAATGAAATAATTTTGTCTGTGGAATAAAAACGACATAAAGTGCATGCCTGTGAAAACAAAATCTGCTGTTGGGTAACATGATTGAATCATCTTCAGCATGCTGCCCACGAGGTGGTTAAGATATTGCTACTTGAGCCTGTCTCACTTTTTGAGGTGTTCTCATGTGGGAGTATCGTTCCTGTGACAAAACGTGACAAGTTTCACCAGCTGGCCCCAATCATTTTTAGGGGGATTCATGTTGGTATTTACTACAGGCCATTTCATTTGGTTGATTCATGCCTCCTTGAGGAAAATGTTTGTAGGATGAACACAGTTTACTTACATATTATCATTTCGAAATACAATCTGATTGGTGAAATGTTGATTGTAAAGCTACGCAGTAGATTGGAGGATCCTGTCTCAATACCATACAGCCCCAAATTAGGTTTGACAGAAGAGGTGCCCCTCATTTGTCCACAGTACTAGCCAAAAACACAAGTAACTCACCTCGCTGCTAGACTGTGGGACTGCACACCTGAGACGTGTGTTGGTACCTGGTTGCTTCCACACTCTGCTGTCTCTGTCATCACATATCGGCAAAATCTGTAATTGTCACAATACCATTGATCCAGTTTCTGTTCCAGGTGTTCTGTGGTACACTTTCTTTGAACACATTTGTGCTAGGGGATTTGGGCTGTTGTTTGTAATGGATGCCTAGAGGTCAGTTGGTCATGTGGGGACTGTTGAATCTGTCTCAGCTGACGTAGCCCTCTCAGTTGTCTCCAAAATAGGTAGTTCCATTACATTTTCCTGGGGGTACAAACAAGCCACAATTTGTAAGTACCAGTCATCAGCTGATGTCGTCCACAGGCATCAACTGTGAGACAGAGCTTCAGTGTTTTGAGGCTCGCTATTGTAGTAGAATATTCAGATTTTGTCGTGGTGGTGTATGCCAGTTTGGCATACAATTCACTGTACTGATAACCCTTCTTGCAGTGAAATGACAATATTCGCATCCTATAACCCTTTAATAGCTCCCCGATGCATGTTGACAGACAGCATAGTACACAAGTCGTACCATCCTATTCATGACTGGAAACACAGTGCACTGAACTGAATTGAACTGAGAATGCAGGTTCACTCCTGCTAGCTTTACATAGGTTGTTGTATGTAAAGATTTTCTGTAGTCAGAAGAGTACTGAGAAAGAGGTTTTTGAAGTTCAAACTGTGTAAGTCATGAGGGTGGCTTGAAACACTGACCGTCTCTGTTGTGTTGGCAAGAGACAGCGTTTATTTTGTGCACTTTTTTTTGTGCATGTGTATTTGTCCATTGGCACACACAATCAGTCTGTACATCTCTCTTGAATTCAAGGGAGTATTTGTGTTTGGTAGAAGTAAAAGTCACTTTCATTTCTGCTTAAAAGATTCAGATCACACAGTTCAAACCTAGCGAAAATAGGAATTTCATGACTAAAGCTCAAACACATAACGAATTATACTTTAAGAAAATGTGTACTTAATAAGATGATTAAAAAAACAAAGAATAAGAATACAATTCGGGGAATGCTGTGAAAGAAGACATTATTACATTTTAATACAGAAGACAAAGTAAGAAAACCAATATATAAAATTAGAAAGCTATGATTTTGTGTGTGAAGCCTACAGCTGTTTCCGCAACATCCAGGGGAATTATCTATCAGAAAACTAAGAAGTTCTTTTCCTTCATATAAGTCAATGACTGGTCCTAAACCTTCCACCAAATCAGTCTGTTGCTGAAACTGAATTGATATTAAGAATTTAAATAAACATTCACATATGTGTGTCCCTCTACTGTACCACCAGCTGGCCGACGCATGCGCGCCTACACACACACACACACACACACACACACACACACACACACACACACACACAAAAAAAAGGTGGCACATAATTAAACCTTCTCAACATTAAAAAACAAGATTGCTTAAAGTAAACAAGACACCAGACCCTGATGGAATTCCCATTATATTTTACATTGAATATACTTCAGAATTACCTCTTCTCTACCTCATATAAATTGAAAAGCTATTGCGTAGTGAACCAATCTGTCTGACTAGAAGAAGTGCAAGACTGTCCTGTTTATAAAATGGGTAAAAGATTGGATGCACAGGCCTTCAACCCAATATCTACAACAATAATGGAAATTCGTGGATGGAGCAATATGTAAAATAAGGGAAAGTCAACACATGAACTATAGTGGATTGATGTGTGGAGCACAGAAACAAAAACAGCATTGACATCAGCTTTTGAACACTACCTCTTTTTCCACTTTCCTGTGACATGTTTCTGTACTCCATGCATCAATCTGCTATAGATGAGTGGTTGCCTTTTCCCATATTTTATGTATCAAACCAATATCTATTGTGTCTGTCTGCAGGGTGCCGGAGCACATTCTTAGCTCAAAAATAGTAATATTTCCCAAGGAAAAGAAGTTTCTCTCAAAGAATTAGATTAGGTTCATTGCCATTGTGTGAAATGTGGCCTACTTTCTCCACTTAAGATATATTACAAACTTTAGATGCAGGAGAACACAGGATCATATCTTCCTCAATTTCCAGAGGCATTCAACACAGTGCCATTTTGTTGATTGAAAACAAATACGAAAGCAGAGCATGTACGCAAGTATGTAAAGAATGTTTTGACTAATAGGAGCTAGTTAATTATGTTTATTTAAAATTTTCAACAAAAATTGGAATACTATTTTGAGTATTGGAAGAAAGAGAATACTGCTTTATTCATCTCATAACATACACCTCTGAACAATCAGATTGTGGTACAGGAGATGTCAAAAATTAACAACATATATCTCTTAGGTAAAATTATAGTTGCAGAGGTGGAGCAGTATTCCATAGTTAATATTTTTCTGAGAATAAAGTCATGTTTATGTAATAGTGCCAATGCTCACTGACATCTTGCTGAAATTATTAGTGTGTGCACCACGAATTCTTCCACAGTGTAGTAATGTTCGGTATCATTATATCATAGCACTTATTTTCCAAGAGACTTAGCTTCTTGTACCCAGTGTTTCTATCTATTAGCTTATTGAAGATTCTCATTCTCACATATTGGGGAGTTTGAGTATATAATTTTGGTTAATTAACAGTAAGTATAAAATTATCTTTATTCCATACGTTGTATGAATGATTAAAATGATTTCCCATAAGTAATTTTGGTTTGCTGACTTAAACTATTATTGCCTCACAGAGGTAAAGGGAGGGAACTGTTGAAAGTTCCACGGTTGTAAATCATTGGTGAATTCTAATTGTTCACAGTATACGTAAACAATCGAGCAGATGATTATCTGCAGTCTGTTTGTCCATTGATAAAGCCGTTGCAGCAAGAAAGTATTGTCATTGGGTGATGATAAGAAAATGAAGAATAATATAGAAAATATTTCACTTGATATGCTGAATGATAGTTGTCTTTAAATGTGGGTAAATGTAATATAATGTTCCTGACAGAAGATAGAATGCAATAGGGTTTGACCTTGCTGTCTTTCTCAGTGAATTGAACTAGTATAAAGCTCTCGTGTTTCCAGTCAAGCTATTTCAGTGAACTCATTTGGCTGGAAACCTAAGAGCTTTGTATCAGTAGGATTCAGTTACAAGATCAGTAGTAAACTTGTTGAAAAATGTAAGATAATACTACAAAATTATGACAGTGGATGACAGCAAGAAATCAGTAGCAGGAAAAGTCAAAACATTGCATGCACTACACTAGTGCATCAGAGTCAAGAATATGAGAATTCTTACGAAGTGGGATGACAGTGTAGGCTACATTAAATGAATCCTGAGATATATGGCACAGATTGTGACAAGTCAGTAGTGTCCGTTCAAATTAAGTAGAGGTGTATAGGGAACTGAAATGCGAAAATTTCGAAGAAAAGTGATGATGTTCTCACATAGTGTTGTTGGATAAATTTAAAGAACTAGTATCAGAAAAGACAAAAACAATTGTACTGTTGCCATCATATAATTTCACATATGGATCTTGAGAATGAGATAAGTGAGATCAGGGTACATACTGTGGCATATACAGTTGGAAATAGAATAGGACTGTCCCTCACATTCGGGTGAAGTACTCCCTGCTGTACACTGTACAGTTGCTTAATGTGAAATAGACCTATGTGATCCTTGCTAATGATGTGCAGTTTGCAGATATGCTTTTTTGCAAAAAGGTTTCTTTCATGTAATGAATAAATGTTGTAGGTGGTGTAACTGTTCATATGTTGTTTCCTCCGGTGTTGGTTTAGTGGATGAAGTACTCTTACATATCTATTTCTTTCAGTCATCTATTTGATGGTCACTGTCCCCCTCTTTTGAAGGACATCATCTTCACGCCAGTGACTGTTACAAGATTTAATTACACTGTTGCAGTTTTGGCCTTAGGCCATTGTCTAGTGCTTTTGTTTTATGATATTTGAATACGTGTGCTCACACTGTGTAACAAAGTCATGAATGTATTTAACAGTATTGATGACGACCAGCTTACATTACGTTGACATGGCTTAAAGCCATAATATCAGCACTTGATAGTGGCCTGAGGCCGAAATTACAATAGTGTAATATAAACTTAATAACAGTCACTGGTGTGAAGATGATGTCCCTCAAAAAGATTTTTATGACTGTGAATCCCAGCTACAACATGTTAATTCACTGTCCCCTATCATCCACTGATTGTTGGTGGTGGCAGTGTAAGTTTCCCTGGTCATGGTGATTTTTCATGAGATAGCTGTAGTAGATCATTGTCATGAGTACACATGGAAAGTTAAGTTCCTGTAGCGTTTTGACTGTGTAACTTTCAATCTGTGTGGCTCTGATATGTGATTACATCAAATGCCCAACTGTCACCCAGCTGGCAAATTTCTCTGGCAACACTAGGATTATGTGCCAAATAGAGCAGTTTTATTTGTCATTGCAAGTGAAATGCTCCTGTCTGCCATAGAGCTGTCTTTAATTCGGCCAATAATCAGTATGCGTCTTTTGGGTGTTAGTTGAAACTCAAGGTCAGTGCCTTGATTTTACCATCTTCAATAAATACCTATATATGAAAGTGCTGGAGTTACAGAGAGATAAATTCAGTAATATTTCTACTGGTGTTGGTTATTGTAAACTGAACATCCTCATAACCAGTTTAACTTTTCTGACAAATTCAATTTACGTGAGGGTCATTTCACTTCAGAACATATAATAATTCAAGGATTTGTAACCCTGTATCTCAGATTTTCTCAAAACTTTGTATATTTGCTTATAATTATAACATAGGAACTTCTGCGCCCATAAGTCAGGTGTTTATGAAGCTTTTGATTTGGAATTTTTTTCAGAAGTTAAGTAAGGCATATAGTTAAGATAGTGAAGTAGTAAAGTTACGAAGAAAATGTTTAAAAAATATTAAGGTATGTCAATTTTCGATTTCAGAAAACTTGCGAGGATATGGAAAAAGGCTTATATTGCATTTCTCCATCCTGTTGGGAAGCTGATTTTGGTCATAAATAATCCCCTAGATTGTAAGCTTCATAATAAAATTAAAAAAAATTAATGGGTCTTTTGCTAATTGACACACACATCAGAAATCAAAATACTTTTTGTGAAGGAAAAGGGTTATTTTAAGTAAGTTCATCCACTCCATGTCTCACTGCTACAGGTACAAAGGTATCAAATTAGCATGGTTAAGTATAACTCATTCTAAGCAGGCAAATTAACTGTAAGTGTGAAAATTTATTTGCTTTCCTGTCACTAATTCAGTAATTTTTTAAAGAATATAATATACAGGGTGAGTCACTAACTATTGCCACCTAGAATAACTCCGGAAGTATGATAGTAGCTGAAAAGTTTGTGGGACAAATGTTGCTTGGGACATCGGGGGCCATAATATGACGTTGATGTTTTGTTGCTAAGTGGGATCACATCAGAGGTATGAAGGTCAACTGTATTTTTTAAAATGGGATGCCATAGTTTGGTACCTATTTTCTGATAGTGGCTATCGAGACGAATCCAATGATGTGTGTAACAGTAAGGTCTTTGAAGGCCAATGAAGGTCACAAAGGTGGCATGAACGTCCATTTACAGAAGGTGTTCAAAGTGATGACCATTGGTATCAACGCAGTGCTGCAATCTTCTTATCATGGACTGAGTGGTATTCCTTATCATATTGGCACATATCGAAACACATGTTCTGACAATTCTCTCTTATATATCGTGCAAATAGTAAATATTTGCCGAATACGGCTTATCCATCTAACATGCCATTGACTGTTTCCCAGTACAACACTAATAGGAGTGGTAAGACTAGTATTGTTGAATCAGGCGAATGTGAATGATGTATTCCTTCAAAGAACAAGTTGATATGCCTCTCTTTTACAGAGAATGCCAATGAAATTCAGTGAGAACTAGAGACTTATACATTCACAGATATCCTCAATGTACTCACCCTACACATCGTACATTTAAATATGTGTATGATAAATTGAAAACAGTTGGATCTTTAATGCATCGGAAACATATCCGGCAAAGGAAAGTTACTAACGAGGAAACAGAAATTGGTACTCTTGCCACTATGGTTCGAGATCCTTGTTAGTTCGCGTCAAATCGCAAAGCAATCTGGCATGAGCTAGAGTCATGTTTGTGTTCTGCATTGCCATAAATATCATCCTTACCATATCAGCCTCCACCAAGAATTAACTGGTACGGATTGTATGCATCGCATTGAACTCTGTCGAAACTCTGTCGGTGGGCTCAACTTCAGATTCAGAGGGATGACACATTTATTAATTCGATTTTATTTACTGACAAGGCTACTTTCATGAACCACGGAAATGTTAATGTGCATAACATGCATTATTGGGCAACTGAAAATCCATGTTGACTGCGCCAAGTTGCACACCAATAACCGTGGTCAGTGAATGTATAGTATGGGATTCTGGAGGACAGAATTATAGGCTCCTATTTCATCAAAGGAAATCTGGTGGGAAGTACACCACATTCCTGCAAGAAACATTTGGTTATTGGAAGAAATACCTTTAGGAACAAGGAACAGAATGTGACATTAACACAATGGGTCTCCGGCACATTTTTCGCTGATGGCTAGAAAAGAATTGCAGAGACAATTCCCAAATCGTTGGATTGGACATGGAGGAGATGTCGTGACTGGCTCGTTCACCAGGCTTGATGCGTTTGGATTTTTTTCTTGTGGGGATTCATAAAAGACATTGTTTTTAAAGACGTTCCAACTGCACCTGAAGATATGTGAGAGAGAATTGTCAGAGCATGTGCTTCGCTAAGTGCTGATGTGATAAGGAATACTACCCAATCCATGATAAGAAGATTGCAGCACTGCATTGATACCAATGGTCATCACTTCGAACACCTTCTGTAAATGGGCATTCATGCCACCTTTGTGACCTTCATTGGCCTTCTTCAAAGACCTTACTGTTACACACATCATTGGATTCGTCTCGATAGCCACTATCAGAAAATAAGTACCAAACTATAGCATCCCTTAAAAAAAAACTTCATATCTCTGATGCAACCCCACCTAGCAACAAAAAGCCAATGTCATATTATGGCCCCCGTTGTCCCATGCAACATTTGTTCCACAAACGTTTCAGCTCCTATCATACTTTTGGAATTATTCTTGGTGGCAACTCACCCTGTATATTATTTGTGTGTTCAGCCAATCACCTGCTCCAGTGATAAAAAGTGTTCTTAAACAGCAGTAGCTTGTTTGAAACCTTTATAGGCTTGAAAACAATGCAACAATAGTTGGAATTCATTGTTGAGAATAACTGGCATGCACAAGTTGTTTGGCGTGAGTTGCTCTTTGTATTTCTGAGAGACAGGTCATATATGTTTGTGGTGTGGCCCTATCATTCCACTTGCGTAAAGTATGTTTTAAGTGAATTAGTGCTCAGTTAATTGCAGAGGAAAATGTAAATTCATGCACTGTCGGGAAATTACTAAAAACACCATGTCATTTAACAACCTGTACCTTAGTAAAAACTCTACATAAAAAAAAGAGCTGAGTGAAGACCCAACGAGATTTGATATTGCTGCGATCCAGTTATAAGATTTCCATGAGATAAAGAAAGTACTAGTTTATGTGGATATCACAGATACTATTACTTAAAAGCTTTTGAAAATCATTAAAGAACTTGGTGTGATCCTTTCAAAAAACACAAACGAACAATTAAAAAAAACCTTTGAGGCCAGTTTGCTTGTCTTTGTCTAAAACATTAAGTGCTAAAAGAATCTATGTAAAACCAGGCCAGAATCTGTGCACAACATGTTGTAAGATTTGTAAACAGAGAACTGATATCAGTGATAGTGATAGAAATCAAAGTGATGCAGATGACCTGGAGGTGACATTTCATGAATCAGTACTAAAATGTCAAAGTATTGATGCAAATAAAACTTTACATGATTTGGGGTGCTCTCCCTTAAACCTCCACTCCATTCCAAATCAGAGCAAGGCTTCATATGGCAAAAATAATCTAGAAAAAGTGAAACATGTTTTGGAAAGAAAAGTGTGCTGGGCATTAGATTGTAGTATTGAAGATTGTGGCCATAGAGAAGAAAAAAAATGTGATGATGAAATTGTTAAGAAATCCAAAGATTTTGATGTCATGATATTGTTAAAGAAAGGAAAAGTGGCTAGTGTAAAAGTACCTGAAAAAATTCAAATTTTAACTTATGTTCCACCCTTGTGGACAAAAGAGAATACGTCAGAATTCGATGTTAGTGAGTATGTGGTTCGACAAGCAAGGAAACTGAAAACAGAAATGGATATTTTATCAACTCCTAAACCAAAAAGGGGGAAGCTATTGCAGATGAAGTGGTAGAGATTGTAACCGAATTCTGCCAAAATGATGAATATACTCAAATGTTGCCAGGAGCAAAAGGCAGAGTTAGCATTCAAAAGAATGTGTATATACATAAAAGTCTCATCCTTTCCAACTTAAGAGAACTGTACTCTTTGTTTTAGATGGGAGAATCCAAACATTAACATTGGTCTTTCTAAATTTTGTTTGCTAAGACCAAAGTGCTGTATTTTATCTGGTGCTGCTAGCACTCATTCAGTGTGTGTGTGTGTGTGTGTGTGTGTGTGTGTGTGTGTGTGTGTGAGAGAGAGAGAGAGAGAGAGAGAGAGAGAGAGAGCGGGGGGGGGGGGGGGGGTTGGCGGGGGGGGGGGGGGGTGCCACCAAAATTTAAAACTGAAAACTGATTTCGGATGTGGAACACGTTGAAGAAACATACAGAGAACTTACAAATTTCTTGTATGTGGCTCTGAAAACTACAACTACAACTACAACTGCATGCTTAATCAATGTCATAATTGTCCCAGTGGTGACAAACTGTCAGAATTATTAAAACAGAAATTAGCTTACAAAGATGCTGATGATGAAATTGAATTCAGACAGTGGACACAGATCATCAGGCAGAATTGGTAAAGTAGTCTGCAACTGTTGGTGAATTCATGACTTGTTGGTAACAAATGACAGGCACTTAAACCACAGTCAAAATCATTGAAGAAATTTAAAGAAAATCAAACCCTGGAAAACTGTTAATGGACTTTGCAGAAAACTACAGTTTTGTAATTCAGAATGAAATTCAGAATTACCACTGGACAAGAAGCAGCTGTACAATCCATCTCGTGTGTGTGTGTGTGTGTGTGTGTGTGTGTGTGTGTGTGTGTGTGTGTGTTTATGTGGTAAATGAAGAAAGTAAATTGGTAATAGTTAACAACTGCTTTATAAGTGATGTGTGACATAATGTACGATTTGTAAATAAAACTAAACTCCGCCTGAACAAGCCACGAAGGCCCAACGATAGTGACCGGCCGCCATGTTGTCCTCGGCCCATAGGCGTCACACAAAAACTATTTTTCTATTGATGCTGAGCATTCTGTTTTTGCTACTAGCCACAGCAAATCTGTGTACGATGGTTTGGGAGGAACTATAAAATGTGTATTGAGAAGAGCTAGTCTTCAGCTAGCGGATGATGCACAAATAACTGCATCTGGTGTTTATGATTTCTGCAAAACTATTTTTTTTTCTTTACCTCTTAGAGAAAGTCAGTGTAGATTTCCTATGCAAGAACCTTGAGAAGAGAGGTTTGATAACTCGCACAATACCTGGTGCCAGGAATTTTCACCATTTAGATATTAGAAGAGTAACTTCTTCTGAAAAGCCCTCCTTGATTTTTTTCATTCATTGAAAATGCCCGACGATGGACATGCACTTGTCTTCAACAAAATTCTTTAGAGCAGCTGTATATGATGACATGTGGTACTCTGCCTTTGTCAGAAATGTCTGTGATGAAGGAGGAGATGTTGAACTACTTTTTCTCCACCCACCCGGACCAGCAGCGTCATTCTTTTGGCCTGAGAAGGAAGACTCTTGTTTGGTGCCTTTGGAAAACATTTTACCTGCTGTTGGTGTACGTAAATCAACACATTGGGCAGAATGTATTACTTTTATGAAAAAGATATGAAGTGAACAGTATATAATTTGTCACAGTGTATTAAAAATAGAGATGTTCTTAAGAAGTTTCATTGATAGTTGCAGACATCATCACTGCTGAACATGTACATTTTAATTTAGCGTTAGTGTGGCTAGAATAATTGTTGTTTAAAGATGCTAATTTGACATTATAAATAAAGCTAACCTGTGTAATGAAAATGTTTCAATTAAATTTATAACTTTTGGCTCTGTACTTTCATGAGGCAACCTTACTATAGGTTGTCAGTTAACATAATCTGATTTTAATGATCTTCCGAACAATGATGTGATATATGTTAAATGAACATGCAATATCTGTCAAAACTCAGGGCACTTCCACCTATTTTAAGTAATATCAGAGTCTCGATAAAAATAAATCTTGTATCAGCTATCAAAGTATTTTAGGTATTTAAAAATCTTTGTTTGGACCACAACAGCTTAAGTTGATGTTCTATATGCCCAAAGTCAAGAATAGTTTTTTTTTTTTTTTTCCATGAAGATTCATCCCTTCTGTGACATTTGTGGAAATAAGACTACACTGTTTTGAAAATAAGATACTTTCTGATATTATTATTATTTTTACTATTATGTCTGTGTGAAGTAGTGCCATCCAGATGACAAACTTAAGTTACGACATTTACGTTTGTAAAAAATCTCTGTTTTCCACCATCAAATTACATGAAGCATGTGGAGAAATTTGCAAAGTATTGTGAATTCAGATTTATTAGTGTGTCCATTCATAGAAAATCCATTAATAATT
Organism: Schistocerca cancellata; assembly: GCF_023864275.1. NCBI lineage: Eukaryota > Metazoa > Arthropoda > Insecta > Orthoptera > Acrididae > Schistocerca > Schistocerca cancellata. Next base: position 701,844,326 of record NC_064627.1, on the reverse strand, counting down.
TTATTTTATTACAATGTGTACTGTCTTGGGAATTATTTAAGACCAATTCTAAGTTCCCGCCAGGTTGCAGAAATGTGATATAAGTATTTTTCGATGTGTCTGTACTTTTTCCCAAAATTGGAAAGTGACATGTTAAATTTTTTTGTATTGTTCTTTGTAACTTCACTGCTTAAATAGTTACATGTCTGTTAAGTATGTGCTTCTCTTAAATTACAAAAAGATTCCCAAATCAAGAGCTTCATAGCACCTGAGTTATGGGCATTTAAGAAGATAAGTACCATTTTGCATTGACACTCTTGCATAGCCCAGTTATCAGAATATCACTACATTTATATATATATATATATATAAAATTTAGTCTGAGAGCAAAAAGGTTTTGTGAAAGTTCTTGTTATAAGTATAAACAAATGTGCAGAGTTTCATGAAAATCTGAGGTGATGGGTGACATGACCTGTGTGATTTGATGTGGAATGACCCCTGAATCCTCAAAATTCTTTGCTGTAATCTTGATGCAGGCAGATCTCAGTGAACAGCATTTGGTCTCTCCCCCTCCCCCCTCTCTCTCCACCCCTCCCCCCTCTCCCTCCCTCCCTCCCACCTGCCCTCCCTCCTGTTAGAAATGTTTTATACCATCTCCACCTCCAGAAATATACTTCCATATATGGAACTCTTTCTTCACTGATGTTTAACTTCGTCAGGCTCTGCAATTCTCTGCACCAAATCTACTGCAGTTGTACTTAGTGCTGCTCATGGAACAGCTGTGTCTTTGTGCCTACATTCCCCACTGATTATGGAGCTGAAACAACTCAAGATATTAATCCATTATTATATTCATTGTTCCATAGACAGTGTCCCCCTACCCCGATACAGAATAATTTTGACCAAATGTTCATTTGTTCAGAGTACTGTTCTCAGAGGCCACATTTATTTGGCTTAAGTTACAGCATTGTTGAGTTGGCTCGTTTACTCAGTTAGGATTAGGCTGTTCTACTCAGCCTGTTCCACAAATGCAATATGCAGCAACTAAAACCATTCAGCATTATTCTCATATTGTACCACCCAACATATTACAACTTTATTGAGTTTAGTAAACTGAGTAAACTGTAATTGAAGAAAATGTTGTCATGGTATGCCCCATTGAGATATTGGTGGATTTATGCAGGAATGCTTCTAAGAATTGTAAAGTTTGGGAAAATAAAATGCTGTTGCAGCCCATAGTGCAAATGAAGAGACAAACTGCATGGAACTATCTTTAGTTAAATATAGAAGAGAATATTATTGCCCCAGAACTTAATGACTTCAAATTTCAGATCTGGATATGTTTATCGTGTAAACGGTTCCTGAAAGGAGTATTGGATATATTGAGAATGTCTGACTCTGCTTCTCCTGGCTACCATCAGTTAAGTGTCACAAGTATGTACCAGTCAATATATTAATAAATTAAGTTCACACGAAGAATGTGCTGTTATTTAGCATTTAAATGCTGTTAAGTTTCACACTTGGAAGGTCTTGATATTCTGGTTACTAATCCATTGTTAGTAATGTAATTCTGTATTTAACATACTGTAACTCAGATTTTCTATGTTCATTATTTCAGTTGAATGTGCTCATCTTCGTGGAAACAGTAGCTTCTTGAAACCTAATCCCTATGTAGAGCTCTCTGTCGATGAGAAGACTCCAAGAAAGACAGAAGTAGTGAGAAACACATATCAACCAAGGTGGAATGAAGAGTTCACAGTGTAAGTTCTAAAAAAATTCACTGAATCGTCTCCATGGTTTCTTGAAAACAGGTTGAGCTTTTTTTTAATTATTAAGAAGTAACGAACACATTGAAGGTATAAATTTTATCAAAATCTGATTACAGAAAAGGACTGAGTAAATTCATCAGTTGTGATGTGTATCATGTTGGATAAGTGGAAAATTGGCTGAAAGGAGGCTACTGTGGGATTTATTTACCTGAATGTTTTCAAAAGCTGTCAATAAGACTTCATGATAATAAAAAAAGGTGAAGCTGTTTTTCTTAAAAACTTGTGTGGGGATCACACCTTTTAAGTACAGGAATCATTGTTTTCAGGCATTGATATATTGTTCCCCTGAAATTGTCTGATGATCACAAATTTTAAAAAGTTCTGTGAAAATCAACAGTTATTGTTAACCTTAAAGAAGAACACTACACAGCATGCGACTGATATAGATATTAATTTCAAATATTTCCTCTGAGGCTGAGAAGGCTGGCACGTAGACTATTGCATGATAAACAAATAGCTGTTCATATTTTTGCAGATTCACATTCTTAAATTTGTGTTTAATGTGTTTGTGGTACACAGGTGAAGCTTCTGTTTGCTAATGTAGTCTTTGCAAAGAGTAAATTGTCACTGAGTCTTTCATAGTAATGAAATTAATTAACTGTCCATTGCTCTTACACATGCACAACAGATTCAGTTAACAGCAGTGTGATGACTTACATGTAATCTGCCTAATTTTTAAATAAAAATAATATTTCACATGCACATTTACATACCGGGGAGTTAAAGGAACACTAGTTAAACTGTCACACTTTCATCTTGAGACCATATTTGTTATACCACTTATTGCTCCATTTATGGAAGAAGGGCTGCTGTCCTAACTCAGCCTATTTCAGATGAAGACCATGTTAAAGTAATGCAGTCCATTTAAGACTGCCACTCTTCTTTCATAAATGAAGTAGGGTGTGGATATTGCAGAAATAGTCTGAAGTCATAACTGCAGACTTAGGTCCCTTTACCTGTCTGTCGTTGACTGATGCAGTAAAATCAGTTGCACCTGGCTATTGGCATTGCAGAATATTTCCAACCTCTACATGCTACTGCTCTCAACAGATTTCTGTCGGGCATGTATACGCAACTGAGTAGCTGTCACAGTAATCAACAACTGCACTAGTACAATATTTCCATATTTCGACCCAGTGGAAACACTCGATAATAAAAGTTGTCTACAAAGGTAGAGGAGACCCAGTGGACACAAACAAGTACAGAGGTGTAGCCCTAGAATATACTAAATTCAAGATGTTTTCAAAGATAATTACACAAAAAAACAAAGCCTGTGTGGACAGTCATCTCCCAGAACCACAATTGGGCTTCAGCTGTGGAAGATCAACACTTAGAGCAGTCAGGCTTCTTCTGATTAACTTTGACAAATCAATACAGAAGAAACAAATGTTCTACACAGTGTTCATAGACTTTACCAAAGCCTTTGACCTACTGGAAAGAGATCTCATAGTCCGAAAACTGGAAAACACAATGGGAGAAGATAGCATATGGGCAAGAATAAACAAGTCAATCCTCGAATACAACTTAATCACAATATCAGACAACCTCTCTTTTTCTAACCCCATTTTGCAATCGAACGGAGTCTTACAGGGTGATGCAATTAGCCCTTTGCTGTACATTCTTGCCACTGAAGTAGTACTGTGAATTGGAGAAAATGAAGATGATGTATACGTATATGCATATGCTGATGACATAGCCGTAGGATCAACAGATATGCCGAAGCTGCAGAAAATCATTGAGAAAATAGATAACTACACATAAACGTAACAAAGAACGAAATGGTGATTTTCAGAAAAGGAGGCAAAACATCCAAGAATGCGGAAATCAATATCAGAGGACAAAAAATAAAAATCCATCACACTTTAAATACCTAGGGGTGACATTGCAACCAACAGCCAAATGCTTCACAAAACATACAACAGAACGTGTGGCCCAAGCAATAATAGCAATACAGGACATCAGAAACATCTGTCTACTTCCCTAGAAACGGCCATGAAATTATTCAACACAAGATCTTGCCAATCCTGTCCTACGGGAGACAGAAAAAAATCTAGAAACACTAGTAAAGATAAAATTGACTTATCTAAAAAAGCACTAGGTCTCTCAAAGATAACAAGATCTAGACTAGTGTACTTGCTAGTGAGACAGACATTCCTGATTGAAGACATTAAACTTCAATATATGATGCCACATACCAAGACTTCCAGAAATCAACTGAAGATCATGGAGGATAAACAAGAAAAAGTATGGCCAGAGTTCTATGGCACCAAAGCAATGATGAACTGCTCACGGACAGCTGCAAACTTTGAACTGCGACATGTCATAACTAGATTATCTGTTAATGGCTTTCATCATCTAATTTGCAAAAACAAAAATTATCATGACCCAACCACAACATGTGTGTGTGTGTGTGTGTGTGTGTGTGTGTGTGTGTGTGTGAATTGTGTAATGAAGCCTGTGAACGATATCACATGGAACTGTGCATTAAAAGAGTGAAATCTATAAATGAATATGCAAAAATGTAAAATGTTAATCAAAGTAACTCTAGATGGATATTTGGCTGCAATTTTATTAAATAAATATTACCATATTTCTGCACTACACATTAATTTCAAAATACTGTTTTAATTAGAAGCAAAATCCTGTTTGGGGATTTTATAGTGTCACAAGGGGAGAAATTGTGACTAAATGGATGGGTGCAGTAATGTTGTTTGTGTGTAGTAACAGCAGTGGAGACAACATGCCATCAAAGCTGGTGCTAGAGACAAGCATTCATGAGAGATTGTTCTGAATGACGTGTCCAAGTATTACCGTGAGCATATATTTAGAGAACTGATTCCTGAGGGCAATGTTGTAGACCTGATAACAAACAGACCCAAACTTTTCAAATCATTTAACATCGAAGAGGGCATCAATTAATGTAGGGCTGTAAGAACACCAGCGACTATTGAGTGTTGCATGGAATGTTAAGAAAAGTAAGAAAATATTTTTGCTTTGCGAGAATAATGGGATACAAATTGCAGAGTATCTAATTGGTCAACATCAAATATTCATCTCTGAAGATGAAGATGTGGCACATAAATGGATAAATTTCAAAAGTTTTGTTCAATATACCCTTGTACAGTGTGTGGAGAGCAAAATTTGAAGTAAGGGAAAACACACCATGCTTCAGCAGCTGCATCAGAAAGTTGCTGTGAAAACAGAGAGTGCTTCATCAAAGATTTAAGTGATGTCACAATGAAGTTGACAAACAAAATCTGAACAAAGTCAAAATGAGTGTAAGTAGAGCTTCGCAAGAAGTGTTTGATGAGTTCAAATGGGTGAAAATTCCTAGAAGTTTTGCTCTTACATAAAGCCAGTAATATGATCAAAATCAGTCACTCAGTGATTATGCTGACATCAAAACAGATGATGACAGAGAGAAGGCTGAAATACTGAATTTGGTCTTCCAAAACTATTTAACCTAGGATGGTCATAATACTTTTTCTGAGTTCAATCATCACACGAAAGTTGGAATTCCAGGTATTGACATAAATGTTCATCAAATAGAAAATATACTAAAATTGCTCAGTAGTGGAAAGACATCTAGGCACTGTGAGACACTTGTGAGATTCTTCACAGATTATGTGCAAGAACTTGCTTACCTTATAGCAGTGGTCTATCATAGGGTGCTGGTGCAAGAAAGGGTCTTTAGTGACTGGAAGTAAAGGGGCAGGCCATACGAAGTATGGAACATATTTTATGCTCATATATTATGAAGTTTTTGGGGAACAAAATTTTCTTGTTCGAAAAGTTAACGTGGACTCTGCAATCATAAATCTCGCTCAGTTTGTTCATGAGGTCCAGAGTGCCATAAACAAAGGCAACCTGGTTAATGTTGTGTTCCTTAATTGCAGGAAGGCATGTGGTGGAATTTTGCAGTTTCGGTTAGTGAATAAAATATGAATTTACTGGGTATCAAATAAGATTTGTGATTGAATCTAGTACTTCCTTGCAGGCAGAATTCAATACATTGTTCTTAATGGATCAAAACTGATGGTTTTGAACACAATTTTAGGAGTATCCCAAAAAAGCTTGGTAGCAATACGAGAGAAGGTAAGTTGCTACTCACCACATAACGGAGATGCTGAGTCACGATAGGCACAGTAAAAAGATTCACACAAACATAGCTTTCGGCCATTAAGGCCTTTGTCAGCAGTAGACACACACACACACACACACACACACACACACACACACACACACACACGCACGCACGCACGCACGCAAGTGTAACTTGCACATACGTCTGCAGTCTCAGAGAGCTGAAACTACACTGCTGGCAGCAGCACCAGTGCATGATGGAAGTGGCGACTGGGTGGGGGTAAGGAGGAGGCTGGGGCGGGGAGGGGGAGGGATAGTATGGTGGGAGTGGCAGACAGTGAAGTGTTGCAATTTAGACGGAGGATAGGAGAGAAGGTGTGGAGGGGGGAGGGGGTAAGTAGTGGAAAGGAGAGAAATAGAAAGAAATTAAAAGTCTGGGTGTGGCAGTGAAATGATGGCTGTGTAGCGCTGGAATGTGAACAGGAAGGGGGCTGGATGGGTGAGGACAGTGACTAACGAAGGTTGAGGCAAGGAAGTACAGCGGTTGCAGCTTAGCTTGTACATCACATGACTGGTTTCACAGGTAGCCCTGACTTTGATGTGATAGGTAATGTTAGTGACAGGACAGGAGTAGGTGGTCGTAGGAGCATGTATGGGACACATCTTGCATCTAGCTTGGTAGGGCCTTTACAGTTCACAGTACACATAAATGATATAATGGATAATGTCAGAAGCTTAATGAGGTTGTTTGCAGACAGTACAGTTGTTGATTGGAAGATACCACTGCTAGAAGACAAGCAAATTGCAGAATGCTCTGCAGAGGATCATGAGTGGTGCCACGGACTGGCAGTTGACCCTGAACATAAGTAAATGTAATATATTGCATATAAATAGGCAAAAAAATCCACAACTATTTGATTACACTATTGGAGAGTAATTAATGGAAACAGTAAGAATATTAAAATATGCAAGTGTAACCAACTGGAGTGATTTAAAGTGGAATTACCGTGTAAAACAAATTGTAGCAAAAGCAGATGCCAGCCTGAGATTCATAATCTTAAGGAAATGTAATTCAGTTGTGAATGAAGTGACTTACAGAAACATTTATACGATTTATTCTTGGTTACTGCTCATCAAACTGAGGCCCTCACTAGGTTGGATTAATATAAGATATAGAAAAGATCCAACAAAGAATGGAACATTTTGTCGTGGGTTTGATTAGTCAGTGCAAGAGTTAGCAGAGATGCTCGACAAACTCAAGTGGCAGTTGGTATGGGACAATTATTGTACATCACTGAAAGGGTTTCTATTGAAATTCCATGGGAATATATACTGGGAAGAGTTGGTCAGTGTATTACTTCCTCCCATACAAGTCTCGCAAAACAATTACAAGGAGAAAATGAAGGAAATTAGAACTCATTGGAGGTTTATTCCCTCATGAACCAGACATTGCTGGTGTCGGGTAACTTGCATACTGTTATGATACAGATAACTGTACTGTAGGTGCAACAACCATGAAGAGATATCTCTGGAGGCTAAAGAAGCATGTGGTTCCTGAATAATAGGGCAGCAGCCTTTTCAGCAGTTGCAAGGGCAGCAGTGTGGATGATTGACTGATCTGGCCTTGTACCATCAGCCAACATGGCCTTGCTTTGCTGACTGTGAATGGCTGAGAGCAAGGATAAACTGCAGCTGTTACTTTTTTCCGTGGGCATACCGTTCTTCGGCATGGTTAAATAATGATGGCATCGTCTTGGGTAAAATATTCCAGAGGTAAAATAGTTCCCTATTTGAATCTTTGGCTGGGAACTACTCAGGAGTCTGTGATCTGCGGTTGTGTGTGTGTGTGTGTGTGTGTGTGTGTGTGTGTGTGTGTGTGTGTTCTATCTCTGATGAAGGCCTTGTTGGGCAAAAGCTCATTTTCTGACAGTCTTTTTGACGTGCCTGTGTGCGACTCAGCATTTCCACAATATGGTGAGTAGCGACTATCCTTTTCATAATATTTTTACATTCCATCCATGATTTTCCATTTTTGAATTTTGCCTTGGCACAATGTCCATGATAAAAGTAGGCCACCAAGAATATGACCAAAGGTCATTTGCAGACATGCCTTCTATACAAATGACAGTCCAAGCATACATTATTGCTGTCATTTTTTCATTTCCTCAAGTGAATTGGTCCAGTCATTTTTTTAAAGTACTTTTTGAGAATTTGACTCTGTATTTCTTTGTGAGACATAGCAGCACTTCTTCAAAAATAAGGTGGAAGGAACTGATGACCGTGTCATCAATTCATTGACAAACACAAGTAGTAGGACCACATCTCTCCTTCAGAACTGCAACGACCAGACCTGCTACGGGCCACTTTGCTTTAGGATGGGTGAGAGGAATTCTGAGGGAGAAGGCAGATTCACGCCAAGTGTACAGTTGAAACAATGGTAGTTTATATTCAAGCAGCCTCATACAGAACTCCGACCCATCTCAGGGCCACACTCTGTGTGCGTGCGTGCGTGCGTGCGTGCGTGTGTTTGTGTGTGGGCGCACGCATGCACGCGCCTGCGCGCAGATACAGCTGGCTGTGGAATGCGCTGATGCCCCAGTCAGATCAGTGACATCTGTTGTTTTGGGTTGCAGGTATCAGTTGTTGTGGCACTGTGTAGGTAGCCCACAGGTGAAGACAAATGCAGGACACTCAGGCCCTCTGGAATTGTATCAGCTAACCCCCGCTTGTAGTCATTGTCGTGTTGAGTGGTTAGGTGTGATGGCCAACACTTGATGTGCTGATGCCGAGTGGCAATGCCCCGCTCACCCCCACAGGGGTAGACCAGGAAAGTGGCCGATGATGTCTAAGTGACTAGGAGGTTGCAAGAATGTGCCTTCCTGAGCCAGATTATAGACAGCTTGCATTCTATCAGCTGAAGTCCCTCAGAGGGTGAAGGCTGGCTGGATACCAGCTCCCCGCATTGGTGAGATTTCACAGCCTTCATGCCACAGGTATGGCATGCCTCTCGCCGAAACTCAATGAATTAATCAGTGGACAGGTTACCATCCAATTGTCATCATCCAGTAGTATCCGAACTTTCTCTGAAACTCAAAAGCTTGTCATTTCCACCAGTTCAATACACAGAGAGAATGACTACATGACTGAGTGAGTGCCTTGATCCCATAAACTTGAATGTTTATACTCTTATAGTTGCACTTCTGATGTAGTCCTACTGGAGGGGGATGAGTAGGTTTACCATATACTTGTCCCGTGATCTTTTTAAAGCTCGCCAACACCTGAGCACAGGTTGCTAAGCTGGGTTAAATTTGCAACATGGGAGTTCCTCGGTAGCATGCAAGTGCTCTGAGTTACAGAAGGTTACTTCCCTCGTGGTCACACTGTGTTGTGCTTTGTTTGTGTTTCTATGCATCTCGGCTGTGACCAGTGAAGTAAGTTCCATCTGGCCAGAATATTTTGATTTAATGTCAACAGTACTGCCCAGTTGCTTACTTTATTAGGACATCACCTGAGCTGGTGTCTACTGCCTGGCTGCGGCTGGAATTATACTTTAAAAATTTACGTTTCATGTGCTGAACTTTGTTGGGGCACAGCACAACTTTCACAGCCGACCTCCTTCGAGAAGATGAAAAAGTGGCAGCCTCTGACTCGGTTTCATCCCTTGTGACCATCTTTGTTGAGGCATTCAGTTGGGCACGCTGTGATGGATGAAGTGAGGCATGTCGTAGGTCAGCATCTGAATTCACTTCCATACCTTGCTCACAACTTCTTCTCGCATATCTTCACTTTTCTCTGGTATAAAATCCTCATCTTCATCAGTGAAGTCAGTTTCTGATTCAGTGTGGGAATTCAGGGATGTTTCATTAATCTGAAATCCCACACTGATGAGACATGTTCAGCAGTGTCTTTCATGGACAAAGAATGTTACTTGGATGACGCAATATAAACTGTAAATGGATAGATAAAAAATCTACTCACCAAGTGGCGGCAGGTGAACGTACGCACACACAAGGATTCAGCGTTTACAAGTTTTGGAGCCATCTTCTTGCAGAATAGTTAAAGAGGAAGGAAGAGGGGTGAAGGAAAAGGACTGGAGAGGTCTAGGGAAAGGGGTTCAGTTCAGAAAAGTCACCCGGAACCCCGGATAAGGGGAGACATACTGGACAGGATGAGAAGGGAAGACTGCTTGTCGGGGATTGGACTGAATGAGATTTGAAAACCTGAGAGGTTAAGGTGGAAGACAGGGTAATAGGAAAGGCAGAGATTGCTATTAAAACATTGTGCATGAGTTAATAAGAGTGAAAACCTTAGTGCATTGTATGTAACAGAGGTTGGAGGGGGGACGGCGAAAAATAGAAAAGCCAGAAAATTCAGAAAAATCAGAGTTTTGTCTATTCCTTGCAATCCCCTCTCCCACCTCTTGTTACATACAATGAACCTAGCTTTTCACTCTTATTAACTCGTGCACGGTGTTTTAGTAGTAATCTCTGTTTTGCTTATTACCCTGTCTTACACCTTTAAGCTCTCAGGTTTTCAAATCTCGTCCGCTGCAGTCCCCAACAGTCAGTCTACCCTTTTCATCCTGTCTGGTAAGTCTGCCCTGACCTGGAGTGCTGGGTGAGTTTCCTGAACTATACCCTTTCCCTAAACCTCTCCATCCTTTTTATTTACCCCTCTTCCTTCCACTTCAACTCGTCTGCCAGAAGAAGGAGCTACTGGCTCCTAAAGCTTGTAAATGTTAAATCCTTTTGTGTGTGTGTTCATGTGCCGCCCCTTGGTGAATAGGTTTTTGATTTATCCATTTACATTATATTATCAATAATTGATCATTTTCATTGTTACAATATTAAACTGTGACAGAGTGGAATGAGCACATACCGAGATGCAGCAATGAACAGTAACTGCTCTGCATGATTGGTGATTATTGTCACTCCATTATTTGATGATTTACAATACCAGAGATGGAAAGTTGCTGCTCACCATATAGTGGAGATGCTAAGTTGTGATAGGCACAACAAAAAGATTCACACAATTATAGCTTTCAGCCATTAAAGCCTTTGTCAGTAGTAGACACACATACACACATACATTTACACAAATGCAACTTGCACACACGTCTGCAGTCTCAGAAAAGTGAAACCACACTGTGAGCAGCAGCACCAGTGCATGATGGGAGTGGTGACTGGGTGGGGGTAAGGAGGAGGCTGGGGCGGGGAGGGGGAGGGATAGTATGGTGGGAGTGGCGGACAGTGAAGTGTTGCAGCTTAGACAGAGGGCAGGAGAGAAGGTGCAGAGGGGGAGGGGGTAAGTAGCAGAAGGAGAGAAATAGAAAGAAATTAAAAGGCTGGGTGTGGCAGTGAAATGATGGCTGTGTAGTGCTGGAATGTGAACAGGAAGGGGGCTGGATGGGTGAGGACAGTGACTAATGAAGGTTGAGGCCAGAAGGGTTATGGGAATGTAGGATGTATTGCAGGGAAAGTTCCCACCTGCGCAATTGTGTGAATCTTTTTATCGTGCCTATCATGACTCAGCATCTTCGCTATATGGTGAGTAGCAACTTTCCTTCTCTGGTATTGGTACATTCCATCCTGGATTTTCCATTGTTTGATGATTTACATATATTCAGAAGAGAAATTACACCTGTGTCAAATTGACCTTTTTGCCTCTCTAGGTATACCAAATAAAATGTTGAAGAAAATATAAATACTTTGTATATCATAATACATCATCATAAAGAGGAGGAAAAAAATTAGGAAATGTCATATTATTTCATGAACTAAGTAAAAACTGTACATAACATTGAAGAAAAAAAATGATCCCTTCGCCAATTCCTGGTGTAAACACCAAAGAATTTGAGAAAGGGTAGAAAATTAAGAAATGAGGGGTAAGTTGAAAGAACCAGAGCTTGTTGTTCTTGTTGTTGTCGTTGTTGTTGTTGCGGCGGTCTTCAGTCCAGAGACTGGTTTGATGCAGCTCTCCATGCTGCTCTATCCTGTGCAATGTTCTTCATCTTCCAGTACCTACTGCAACCTACATCCTTTTGAATCTGTTTAGTGTACTCATCTCTTGGTCTCCCTCTATAATTTTTACCCTCCACGCTGCCCTCCAATACTAAATTGGTGATCCCTTGCCTCAGAATATGCCCTACCAACTGATCCCTTCTTCTAGTCAACTTGTGCCACAAATTTCTCTTCTCTCCAATTCTATTCAATACCTCCTCATTAGTTATGTGATCTACCCATGTAATCTTCAGCATTCTTCTGTAGCACCACATTTCAAAAGCTTCTATTTTCTTCTTGTCTAAACTATTTATCGTCCACGTTTCACTTCCATACATGGCTACACTCCATACAAATGCTTTCAGAAACAACTTCTTGACACTTAAATCTATACTCGATGTTAACAAATTCCTCTTCTTCAGAAACGCTTTCCTTGCCACTGCCAGTCTACATTTTATATCCTCCCTACTTCGACCATCATCAGTTATTTTGCCCCCCAAATAGCAAAACTCGTTTACTACTTTAAGCGTCTCATTTCCTAATATAATTCCCGCAGCATCAATTTAATTCGACTACATTCCATTATCCTCGTTTTGCTTTTGTTGATGTTCATCTTATATCTTCCTTTCAAGACACCGTCCATTCCGTTCAGCTGTTCTTCCAGAACCTTTGCTGTCTCTGACAGAATTACAATGTCATCGGCAAACCTCAAAGTTTTTATTGCTTCTTCATGGATTTTAATTCCAACTCCGAATTTTTCATTTGTTTCCTTTACTGATCGCTCAATATACAGATTGAAGAAAATCGGGGATAGGCTACAACCCTGTCTCACTCCCTTCCCAACCACTGCTTCCCTTCATGCCCCTGGACTCTTATAACTGCCATCTGGTTTCTGTACAATTTGTAAATAGCCTTTCGCTCCTTGTATTTTACCCGTGCCACCGTCAGAATTTGAAAGAGAGTATTCCAGTCAACATTGTCAAATGCTTTATATAAGTCTACAAATGCTAGAAACATAGGTTTGCCTTTCTTTATTCTATTTTCTAAGATAAGTCGTAGGGTCAGTATTGCCTCACTGATCTTCCCCGAGGTCGGTTTCTACCAGTTTTTCCATTTGTCTGTAAAGAATTCGTGTTAGTATTTTGCAGCTGTGGCTTATTAAACTGATAGTTCGATAATTTTCACATCTCTCAACACCTGCTTCCTTTGGGATTGGAATTATTATATTCTTCTTGAAGTCTGAGGGTATTTCGCCTGTCTCGTACATCTTGCTCACCAGATGGTAGAGTTTTGTTAGGTCTGGCTCTCCCAAGGCTGTCAGTAGTTCTAATGGAATGTTGTCTATTCCCAGGGCCTTGTTTCGACTTAGGTCTTTCAGTGCTCTGTCAATCTCTTCATGCAGAGCTTGTTAATAATTTCAAAGGGAGCATTAGGCAATTGACTGTAATGGGCGAAAGGAATGCAGTGCAAGATGAATGGATGGTTTTGAGAGATGGTATAGTGAAGGCAGCAGTAGGCCAGATAGGTAAAAAGACAAGGCATAATAGAAATTCTTGGATATCACAGATGATGTTGAATTTAATTTATGAAAGAAGGAAATATAAAATTGCAGGAAATGAAACAGATGAAAGGGAATACAAATGTCTGAAAGGAGAGATTGCAGGAATGCAAAATGACTAAGCAGTAGCATTTAGAGGACAAATGTAAAGCATGAATAACTTGGGAAAAGGTAGAGACCTTATACAGAATAATTGAAGTAGCCTTTGGAGAAAAGAATCAGCCATATGAATAACAAGAGTTCATTTTGAAAACCAGTACTAAGCAAAGAAGAGAAAGCTGAAAGGTAGAAGAAAGTAGATGAAGATGTAATAGGAGATATGATACTGCGAGAAGAATTTGACAGAGCACTGAAAGACCTAGGTGAAAACAAAGCTCATGGAGTTGATTACGTTCCCTCAGACATTTCATTCACTTGACATCTAAGGGTGACTGACCCATGACTAAACTATTCTGCCTGATATGCAAGGTATCTGAGACAGTGAAAATACTCTCAGACTTCAGGAACAAAGTAATAATTCCAATTCCAAAGAAAACAGATACTGACAGATGTGAATATTAACAGACTATCAGTTTTATAAGTCACGGTTGAAAAATACTGACAAAAATTATTTGCAGAAGAGAGGAAAAACTGGTAGAAGCTGACCTTGCGGGAGGTCGTTTTGAGTTCAGAGAAATGCTGGAACACGTAAGGAAGTAATGACCATATGGCTTAGCACACTGGACTCTCATTGAGGAGGATGACGGTTCAATCCTGCGTCTGGCCATCTTGATTTAGGTTTCCCGTGATTTCCATAAATCGCTCCAGGCAAATGCCAGGATGGTTTCTTTGAAAGGGCACAGCCGACTTCCTTCCCCGTCCTTCCACAATCTGATGAGACCGATGACCTCGCTGTCTGGTCTTCTCCCCCAGACTACTCATCCATATGGCTTACCTTGGAAGATAGGTTAATGAGAGGATAGCCTTTGTTTATAGCATATGTAGATTGGAGGAAGGTTTTGACAGTGTTGACTGGAATACATTCTTCAAATTTCTGAAGATAGTAGGGGTAAAATATGGGAAACGAAAGGTCATGTACAGGTTGTACAGAAATCAGATGGCCATTATAGTAGCCAAAAGGCATGAAAAGGGGGCAGTGGTTCAGAAGGGAGTGAGACAGGACTGTAGCCCATCCCCAATGTTATTCAGTCTGTCCATTGAGCAAACTATGAAGGAAAGCAAGCAAAAAATTGGAGAGTGAATTAAAGTTCAGGGAGAAGAAATAAAAACTTTCTCTGATAACGTTGTAATTTAGTTACAGATGGAAAAGGACTTGGAAGAGCTGTTGAGCGGAATGGACAGTGTTGCAAAAGGAGGATGTAAGTTGAACATCAACAAAAGCAAAACAAAAATAATGGACTGTAGTTGTATTAAATTGGGTTATGCTGAGGGAATTAGATTAGGAAGTGAGAGATTAAAAGTTGGGAGATTAAAAGTTGGGAGATTAAAAGTTTTGCAATTTTGGCAGTAAAATAACTGATGATGGCCAAAGTAGAGAGGATAGTAGATGCAGAGTGGCAAAGGCAAGAAAAGTGTTGTTGAAGCACAGGAATCTGTTAACATCAAACATAGATTCAAGTGTCAGGAAGTCCTTTCTGAAGGCATTTTTCTGAGTGTAGCTGTGTATGGAAGTGAAATGTGACCAATAACCAGTTCGGACTACAAGAGAATAGAAACTTATGAAATGTGGTGCTACAGAAGAATGCCAAAGATTAGATGGGGTAATCCTGTAACTAATGAAGAGGTACTGAATCAAATACGGGAGAAAGGAAATATGTGGCATAACTTGACTAAAAGGAGGGATTGAATGATTGGACACATTCTGAGACATCAAGGAATGGCCAGTTTAGTATTGGAGGGAAGTGTGGGCGGTAAAAACTGCAGAGGGAGATCAAGCAACAAGTACAGTAAGCAGATGAAGAGGCTTGCACAGGATAGTCTTCGGCGACGATGGTGACAACAACAACAACAACAACATCGTTGAATGCATTCATCATGTGTGCACAAATAAGAAATTGATAACACACTATGTACTATGGGTCAATTTCAGTTTGTGACCTAGAATATAATTTTAACTTGACGTAAATGTTCCATACTTTGTTTGCTCATTCACAACTGTGGCTCAAGACATTTTTTGAAAAAATGGTTTAAGTGTCTTCGGTCCACTAATATGTACACAATCTCCTTTTTGTTGTATTCTGATCATCTTCAATGACTGCTGATAAAGAATACACAGCTGTTTCTCACTTCTCCATTTTTTGGTAATGGGTTCACAGAGATTTGTGCTCCAGATGAAACCAACGTGTGCTGCTGGAGAGTGCTGTTTCGCATTAGTCCTGTGTGAGGATAGTGTAAGAGAAGTGTCCACTTGATCTGACAGATGGTTTTGTTTATAGGTCTTCTGCTGAATTCATGGCATTCAGATGGGTAACTTACGTACCTCACCATTATAAAATTATTTGCTCTGAGTTTCCATTCAATGAATATTTATCTCAATATCTGCAATTTAGGCATTTGTATGATGACTGAACTAAGGAAATTGATAGATACATAAGAAACATGTCCAGTAACTTGAAAACTATTTGAAATTGTAAAGAAACAAATGTGAATTGAATTAAAATTTGTAAATTATCAGTAAACCAAAGCATGTAGCTCATGTTGTTTTCGTAAATGTAGTGGGAAAACTTTTTGAGGAAAATATCAGCCATAAACATCCCACACAAATGAGATAAAAAACTGAAGAGGTAGATAACATAGTATTTCTCATGCAAACAAATGTACAGGTAGTATAGGAAGAAATGAAGCTACTAAAATTAAAACACTTGTCAGGGATAGATGAAATACTAGATTTCTTTGTGAAAAAGATATGCTGGCACAATCTCTAGAAAAGGAAGCCGAAAGTGACATTTTCTTTTCTATATGAAGTGCTATAGGTGGGAACATATGTTGAGCATGTTCCTAGACTCCTCAAAAGCTTTTAATACCATCTGTCATGATAAATTACTTAATAAGATTGAGAATTTAGATATTATGGGAGCACCTTGTAACTGGATTAAATCATACCTACATGAAAGAAAATTGTTCATAGAGGTAACACACAAAGTAAGCGGCACAGTCAGTACGCATTACTCATATTTATTAGTGGTCAGACATGGAGTTCTCCAAGATTCCATATTGAGTGCAATGTTGTCTGTACATAGTGTAAATGCTTTAGATATAAACAGTAACAACAGAAAATTATACTAGTCTCCAGATACCAGTTTCTTAATTACAGGAAGTATTAAAGGCAACGTTAAGGCCATCATAAAAATGTAGTAGAGTACTTTGATGTAAACAGTTTGATTATAAATCGAGAAAAAACTGTTGCAGTGGACATAATCACCACCAGGAAGAGGGTGCAAACTAATATTCATATTGAAATAAATAGACAAACAATTGGGGAGTACAAATTTTCTTGATGTATGAATACAACAGAACTTGAAATTAAATATGGACCACATAAACAGAAAGTGAAGCAAAACATGTTTCATAATACAAATACTAAGAAACTGTATATGATATGATGATCTCAGGATCAAATTTTGTGCTTACAGGCACTCAGTATTGAAATATGATGTACTTCGGGCAAACAGTGAGCAAATTTGAAATCATTTAGATTACAACTAAAGATTATTACCCAAATTCACAAAAATAATAATACATTGGAAACGTTTCAAATTAACTGTGAAACTGTGAAGGATTACTTGCTCAAGCGCTGCTTCTGTACAGTAAGGGAGTGCATAGAAAAACAAAACTGTAGCATTGATTAAGATTTTTTTTTGGTCCATCACCATAGAGCCATATTGTATTTGATAAATGTATAGAATAACAAATACTGCATAGTATTACATTTTGATAAAAATGTCATGAGGTATGTATAATAATTAACGAACTGTTAAAAATTTTTATACACTGTGCACTCCTAGATACGAAAAACCTATAAATAAATTAATTCTGTTTGAAATGGGCACCACAGTACTGCAACCATAGATGAAAACATCAATGGTGCACAGTGTGATATCAGGCAGTGAATGATTGTGATGATGTACAATGAATGATTAAAGATGCACAGAGTAGGTGGTAACAATTTGTTGTTGTTATTGTTGTTGGCAGTGGCAGCAGCAGTTGAACATTGTTATTGTTGTTTCCAGTCAAAAGGCTGCTGTACAAGGAGATTTGCGAAGTACTTGACCCACTTACTGAACTCTGTTAAGCCTTGGATTCCCATAAGTTCCTAATTGATGCTAATCAGTCAGTTGCTAGAAGAAATGAAATATTAACTATACTGCATATAGACATTGTTCTCAGGTTAGTCTTGTGGACTTGCTGGCATCAGCAGAAGATTGTAGTGGCAGTTAGTCTCTTAATACTTAAAACTAACGAATAGCCTGTTCAAAGAGAGGAATAATGGCGTTGCAGTTTGTATACTACATGAATGTTAATTTATTTGGTATTTTGAAATCAATCTCAAAAGCCATTACAAAATTTCCTAGTACAGACCATCACAGTGAGTTCTGTAGTGTATAGTATTAGTACTAAGCTACCAAAATGAGAGCTCCTGTCACCATGAATTACTCTTATTGAGTTGTTGCCACACTGATTTAATTGATATATGGAAAGCTGTGTACAAGATGAATGCCTTGTGTGTTGGAGTTTGACTAAAGGTAAATGAGGAAACAATATTTTCAGTAATGTTTGGATAATTTTAAGAAAAATATGTTTCATTTTATTCACTGATTTGCTTCTGTAAATGAGTTAAGGGACTACATTTTCACATCAGAACAAAAAGCTTCAAAGCTGTGGGTGGAAATGTGTGGCCTAGAATCAGAAAAAAGTTAATCAATGAAGCCAATGTTTTCTAGGATAAAATAGGTGTTACAAAAGATTCAACAATAACTAACAAATTCTGTGCAAGTCTACTAAACCACCTTGGAAGCAAAATAGGTTTGAATTGAAAAATAAAGGTAAAAGTATCATCTTTCATAAAGATACTTTGCGTTTATTACTGAAGCTACTAAAACAGGCTTTTACAGTTGTGGTTCCCTCAGGAGTGACTGGTTTGAATTCTGACAGTGGAAATGTTTTCATTAGACATATTGGGCCCAGAAGATAGTAAAATTCCTGATCAATTTGCTTTTTCCTGATCTTCTGAGTTTAATTTTAAACCTCTCTTCCGTATCTGATGGGGAGAGGACATATGTCAGTGGGGATAATGAGCTGTATGTTGGATGTGGATGCTAAGGTTGGTGTTTCCTTTGATGCTACTCAAGCAGAATTCATTCTTTTTACAGATGAGACAAGTCAATCCTATTAGGCTTAAAGCAACAAAGGAATTTGTAAATAATGTGTTAAGAAAGGATAATTGATGGGTTTTCTGCAAATAGTCTTAATTTTAAAAAGCAGCATATTCAGTTCTGTACATCGAAGGATACAACACCAGTGACAAAGTAAGCATGGAAAGGGGCTTGTAAACAAGGCAGAATCTTCAGAATTTTTTGCATGTTTGTATTGTTCAGAATTGTAATAGGAAAATTCTCATTTTAGTCTTCCTGAAACAACTCATGTCAGTCACTTTTGCACTTTGCATTACTGCAGGTCTAGAGAGAGACAAATCAGTAAGTTAACACATCTTGCTGGTTTTCATTCAGTAGTCTCATATGAAATTACATTCTGAAATAGTTCTTCTCTAAGAAAGTGAATCTTCATTGCACAAAAGTATGCCATAAGAATAAATGTATTGCCCATCCTCAATTATCGTGGAGACAATTGTGTAAGGAGTTACATGTTTTAACTACAGATTCACTGTACAAATTTTCTCTCATGGAATTTGTTCTAAATAATTTATTACAATTCCAAAGGAATAATGATATCCATTGTTACAATACCGAAAGAAAATTACTCTTTACTACAATTGACTATAGCTCAGAAAGTGCTGAATAATGCTGCCACCAAAGTCTTTTGTCATTTACTCAAAGATATAATTCCTGACAGAGTGAAAATAAATTTTAAAACTGAAAAATTTCCGTTTAGGGAACATTTTATTTCATGGGTGAATTTTTATTTAGAAACAAGTGGTTTATATTGTGCAGAAGTGTTTTATACTCACTTCTGTTACTTAAGTAAATATTGTTTCCTGTTATGAACCCATCTGTAAGTGGTCAGGTTGTGGCTATTTTTGATACCAATTATGTTGATACAGGTATTAATTATCACTCCCAAAAAATCAAACTGACCGTGAAATATTGATGACACTGTTAGTCCTTTTTTTATTTGTTCATCCTTCGGTGTGTTACATTTTTTTCTGACAAGGGATGGCTTGTTATAGAAATCTACATTTTGCCTGATTTGGAAAAGATTCACATCAGAAATCACCTAATCATTCTGGAAATGGCTGTCATGCAGTGGTATCTTCATTTGAGGAAAGAGTAAGAAGTAACTGGGTGCCATGTCAGGAGAGTATTGGGGAGGGAGGCAAAATTTCATTAACCAAAGAATCATCATGTGCTGTCTCAGTTCGGCAGGCTTGTTTAATGGGTGTGAGCAGTCACAGAACCCAGTCACCTTTTGTCATGTTCAAAATGTTGTGCAAAATGTTGAAAAATGATTTACTGCTGATTTTCACTTTTCATTTCTTTTGTGATTTCCAGTTCTTCACAGGGATATGGCTTTTGTGATTTCCAGTTCTTCAGAGATATGGTCTGCAACTTCATTTGTTTCATTCAAACTTGTTAGACCAACTGAAGTGTTTGTGCCACATAACTGCTGTGTCATATTGTTGCCATACACTTCCACCAACCCAACATTGATTGCTGTAGCATTGCTCCCTTTCAAATACAAAAAACAATTACATCATGATACTCTACTTTAATATTGGGCTGCTCCATTTTATTTTGGCTCCTGTTGCAGCATGCCGTGATACTTTTCTGCAGGTATTTTGATATGTAACACGATTGCAAACATATATCTGCAAACAAACAAAAAATTATGTATGTTGTTTTATTTTGTAGAGATGAAAATTAAACTATGTGACTGTAAACTGACTCATTGCACATCATCATGATTTGTTTTGCAAAGTGACCCATGGAACATGTAACTGACAAGTGGAGTGTGTGTGCTGGCACTGGGTTTCAGTATCTCCTTTCTTACACTACCACTACCACCACCACCACCACCACCACCACCAGCAATAACACTAAACCACACTATACACTCATGTGACAGTCATTTACAAAAGGAAGTTACACTCAAGACATGTGACACAAAAGCAGCTCAAGTGGTATGAACAAGAGACTTGCACTAGGCAATAAGCAAAACAGTGGGGCTGCTAACAAAGGTATTTTAAAAGGAAGACCAAGAGATTTTAAGTTCAAATTGATTGAACATCCATGCTGCTCAGCATATTCAGCGTATTCTGAATGCCACGTATTCTGACATCTAAAGAAAATATCTTGAATCCAGTAAAGAGGTTATGGCCACTGTAAGCAGCTATTTTACAGACTTTTCAGAAATCCACTGTTGAAAAAGTGCATTTTTGACCAAATAGTTTGTCTGCCAGGTCAGCAACTTTTTGCCTTGTCTTCATTATGGAAGGAAAATAAATATTGCATGGTTGTTTCATGTTCTAAGAGTTGTGAAACCATCAATGTTTGATGAGAGTATTCATTGACAATTCAAATATCTATACCAGGTCATCATATATTGTTTAAAAGATGTTGCTGTAGACACGGGATGTGCTACATATGGCTTATTACACATACAAAGAGAAAGTGAGAGCTAAGGACATCTGTTGAAGGTACCAATGCTTGAAGCCCTCAAGGCGCTCTGTGAATCTACCTGCTTTAAATGGAATAGCTGCAAGTGCATATTATACTTGTCTGCACTTCTGCTTGTTGTCGGATTTACCACAGTGCCTCGTAGCGCAGCTTCCAAGGGAAAATTTATGCTTGTTTGTGTGCAGTTGATGTCATGTTCATCAGGTTCAAAGGAACCAGTTATGTGAATTTGCTGGTGCATAGGTTCAAATGATTGCCTGTTAGGCAACTGACAGTTCTGGAATTGTTCTCCATACATTTTTCGAGCAACTCATATGGATCCACTTTCTGCTACGTGTATCAAATGAATAGTTGAGGCCTCAGCATTTGTGTAACTTTGCATGCTACCAGAGCACGAAGTGAGGTCACATCCCTTCCATAATATGGTCTCTGCTTGGACTATTCAGTAGATACTCTCAGTTTTTAAATGTGTAATTTTTGTACATTCTAGATGTGGTAACTTATTTGTTCTCTCTGTCTCACTGTGTGTGTGTGTGTGTGTGTGTGTGTGTGTGTGTGTGTGTGTGTGTGTGCGTGTGTGTGTAGACTTTGCTATTATTTTCTATACATATTTGTTACTAAGGGAAGTTGCCTACATTCCAGGTGTTATGGTTTAACACAATGGTATGGATGAATCATAATGTAAACTTTGTTTCCTATTGTTGTATGCTGTTCTTCTGGCATACAATATGTATAGTTGTTGTGATAGCAGGATTGTTATTATATAGTTTAATTTAGTATTTATTGCTTTATTCATGTTAACATAATGTGCTCTATTTTTCCTTACTTTTAGGTTGGTTACTCCTCAGTCACAGCTTCACTTTAGGCTTTTGGATCACAGCACATTTCGCAAAGATGCAGTCATAGGAGAGAAGCAGCTCAGTCTTTTTGAAATCCTTACACACTACAATGGAAAATGTGAGAATTTAGAACTTACTGTAGACATGATGAGTGAAACTAAACATGATACCCAACCGGTAAAAGTAGGTGATCTTGTCGTGGTATTAAATGGCATGCGTGTTGATATGAGTACTCAACTAGCCAATGTTCAGCAAGAAAACCACACAAGGAGTCTTACAACTGCATCAACAGGTATGTTTTTCATGGTTTTACAATCTCGTTTCTTTCCAAAATCCCTGCTTCTTTGAAAGGTGCAAAATACAAATTGATTACCATGTTTTTGCAAGTCCTTGTTTCTGCCATTTATGTCGTGCATATATGGTATCTGTGTTGCAAACCTGGAAGACTATAATTGATTTTAAAAGTTATAGCAGTTGCTCACCTTGGTTGTTTTTACTCTTCTGTTGACATTTCTTCATGGTTTTAGCAATGTCCTTAGAGCAATTAAAGTGGATACTTCTTGTATTTTTTCTTGTTTCTTCTGTTAAAACTTTTTGTATCTCCCTGTTCATTAAAACAAAAACAAAAACTATCTGTTTTGTCCCAGCATTTCCTTGTGAGTAGGCTCTCTCACCAGGTTGCTCTAAATAATTTTTGGAAAATATGTTTAACATTGTGTTGTTCTGCTCGTTTGTCCCAGCCTCTTATTCCCAATGCAATACATCTTGCAGTCCATTGATGACAGATTGGAATCTTATGCCACTGTGGGTTGACCAGGAAAGCTATGTGCAATATTATCTAAGCTTTCTCTTAAGTGTTCCATGATTTCAATACTTGGTGTGGGTGGACAGTTAGGAATCTCTGGTTACCATTTTAGCCCTACTCAGATTATCTTGCAATCAAATTTTTAATGTGTTTTATTTATTATTTAATGTGTTTTATTTATTATTTAAGCACAATATTTTACGCCACATACATTAAAACTAACTCTCTCTCTCTCTCTCTCTCTCTCTCTCTCTCTCTCTCTCTCTCTCTCTCCACTTCTCCCTCTCCCCCCCCTCCCCCTCTTCCTCCTCTTCCTATCTCTCTCTCTCTCTCTCTCTCTCTCTCTCTCTCT
Source organism: Schistocerca cancellata (assembly GCF_023864275.1). Lineage (NCBI taxonomy): Eukaryota > Metazoa > Arthropoda > Insecta > Orthoptera > Acrididae > Schistocerca > Schistocerca cancellata. The sequence goes on along the minus strand of NC_064627.1, from coordinate 701,821,032 downwards.
CTCTCTCTCTCTCACCACTATTCCTGTCTCACCCTCTCCCCTCCCCCCTCCCCATTACTCTTAGAACTCACCACAAAGATGTCATTTTCATCAACTGGATTCTACTGTTCTCATGTAACAGACATAAATTTTATGACTTACAGTCGATATCCACTTCTTTGATGTACGGTATTCTGGCTTTTGACTGTGGGGACAGAAGGAAACTGAGGAATAAAGAACATGAAGGATATCTTACTGTGTCTGATAAACTTGTTAATATTCGCCATATCACTGGCAGACAATATCAGCTAGTACATTATTTTCAATAATAAAATTTGTTTTGGTCAAATTCTCACATTCTGAATAGTGGTGTGCATGCAAGACACTATCAGTGAGGACTGAAAATCCTTTGATTGGTTCATGTGTGTGTATGGTATAAACAGACTTGCTTCTGTTTGATTAAAGTATTGAAGGACATACCTTACAAATAAATAACTGTCAAGAAACCTAAAGCTGTCTACCTGTATGTCAAACTATTCAGCCGAAATCCTTGAGTAACCATTTAAAACTGATTCTTAGAGTTCACACGTATTTCATATTAGTGGAGATTTTATTTGTGCACTATCATGTTTCTTGGTCACTGTTTTGTTTCAAAAGTTGAAAAGTAATAAGTTCTAAATGCAATGAGAATTAATTGTAATGTGTAATGGAAGAAGTAAACGTAACAGCAGCCCAAGTAGTTAAGGTGCTGAATCAGTGAGGTCTTATCAAGGCCTTCACAGACAGCAGTTACTCACAAGCACATTTCCCACGCCACATCCACACATCCCTCTAATTCTATGACCACCCTAAAGAACCAGCAAAGACGCAGCCTGCTTATCAAGCAAGATCATCGCAGACTGTAACACCACCACATATTTTTGTGCCCAGAACTGAGGACCATTTCTGCTCACAATCCTTCCAGTCCCATCCAAAGTGGTATTCCACTGCTACCCAACGCATGAAATATCATCGAGCTTCCTGATGTTGCACCTACTTGCAACCATTTGTTGCATGTCATACCACTGTGAAAAAAATAGTTGCAAGACCTGTCGGTTTCAACCATCCAGGAACATGCTATTCCAGGCCTATCACAGGCATATCCTATTCTATCAGGAACATCTGTAAAAGCAATTGTATCATACACTAATTCTGCCATAACTTCTGCAGGTTTATTTTTTTTATTTTTATTTTTTTTACCAGAGTTGTTTTGAAAGTAAAAAAAACATTTGTTACTCATTTTACAACATGTATTCATATCTTAGCCATTTTTCTACACATTAGGTGTTCAAATTTAAACATGTGTCATAGCATTCCACATGTATTCCTGTGCCTCCTGAAATGCCACCAAGTTGTTGAACCAGTCACTAATATCGTCTTCCAGTTCGCTGTCATATCCACAGTGCTATATGCCCAAAAAAGTCCTTCAACTTGTGATAAAGATGGTAAGCACTCAGTCAAGTTTGGGCTGTAAGGTGGGTGTTCAGAACTGCCAAAGCCAATCTTCTGTCATTGCAGCAGAATATGGGGGAGCATTATCATAAAAAAGCACAGTGAAGAATCATATTTATTATTATTATTATTTTTATTATTATTATTATTTGAGTGAGAAAAATTGGTGCAGCTCCCATTAATTGTTTCTTGTGTTCATATTCCAAAATTCGAGGAACCCACCTGGCACATGCCTTTTTATAGCCAAAATCACCACTATCAGTTTGGAAAGAACTGTGGCATCATATTCTGTACCCAAAACACAAGTGTACAATGGTGTATAAACATTCCATGTGACTGGTATTGTCATCATAGTTACTCTTTGACATTAGTCATATAGACATTCCATGCCGCTTTTGACAGTTAACTGGTAAGCCTTCCATGCTTATAAGCTAAACTGAATAGACATGTTTGATGTGGAAATAAATGTTCAGTTCTAAAAGAACCCACAATTTGTTGACCATGACAATAACACAACAACACGACCACATCGACTTCAGTGTTCTGCACCGCATCGTAACATGAACGTTATTACTTCCATGTCAGCCGCACCGCACTCGTTCTCGCATGAAAATGGACAATCCACCAGTCACCACAGAGCAGCTATGAGCAGCATAGTTTATAGGGCTACTATTAAACCTCCATCAGTCTGGCAACAGGACACGACGTTGTGGTTTGTGCAGCTTGAAAGCCAGTTTGTCCGTGTGCAGATATTAGCAGTAGTCGCAGCAGATGACTTGGCCACTGAGATACAAGCTATCCTTGCTACATCACCCAATGCCGAATGGTATGCGTCAATTAAGAATGCACTAGTGATGCTCTTGTCGTCACAATCTGAAGCAAAGCAACTAGAGAAGCTTTTACAGACTGAGGAGCTAGACGATTGAACCCCGTCACATATTTTATGCTGTTTGCACACATTGGCAAGCAACACAGCGAACGACGACGTACTGCACAATATTTAGTTGTCCCACTTACCCTCTGACACACAAACAATTCTGACAGTGTGCACAGGTGATTTAAATGCACTAGTGCAAACAGCGGACAGGATCGTCGAAATGTATCCCGCAACAAATATGTCAACATCAACACCACTGCAAGAGAATATGTCTGCCGTGAGACTAGCATCACTCCAGTCACAATTAGTGGAGCTTACCATGCAAATAACTGCATTACAGATGATGCACATACATCAGAGACCACACCGCCAGTCGTCAAGAGGTCATAACCTCTTGCCATTGGCACAAAATTTGCACTTATACCTCAAGAAATTTGGCAACTACACCTGAAATCATGGCACAGACAGTATGTAACCTGTTGCAGCCACAATACAATGGACCATGTCTGGTGATTAGCAAAGGCAGCCACACCTTCCAGATTAGAGTAAATAGTATGCCTACCACCATCACACTAGATTTACTCAAACCCACATTTTTTGATGCATTGGACATAGCAAGAACTGCAGGTGGCAAACGAGATGATAATATACCACCTGACAGTGTCTCCGTACCCCACGGCCAGCATGAGCTGCTATGGGCGCCAGGATTCTTGGAGAGGAAAACGATGCTGAAGACTGGTACCTCACATCCCATTCCGAACCACTGACTCTAGTTGCACAATGCCAGGTTTCAGGAAAGCGGTGGCAACACACGCAGGGCGACATGTGAAGTTTAATCTGCGATATCATTAATACCAGGGGAGGAGTTAGGTGGCATCTCATTCTGTCCCCGAAAATGTGAGTGTACAGTGGTGTGTGAACATTCCATGTGACTAGAGTTTGTCATTATAGTTATTTGGAAAATTGTGGTAAGTTCCTATGGGACCAAACTGCGAAGGTCATCGGTCCCTAGGCTTATACACTACTTAATCGAACTTAAACTAACTTAGGCTAAGGACAACACACACACACCCATGTCCAAGGGAGGACGCGAACCTCCGACGGGGTAGCTGCGCATACCGTGGCAAGGTGCCCTAGACCACAAGGCTACCAGTGCGGTGTTGTTATAGTTACTCTTTGATGATGTTCGTCATATAGAGGATTCCATGCCGCTCTTCACAGTTAACTGTTAAGTCTTCCACACTTGCATAGACATTTTTATGTGGAAATAAATGTTTAATACTATCAGATACCACAAACCATTAATGAAATGTCAGTTAAAGGCAAGCTCAGTCCATCAATAGTCAAATATCTGCTCTGTGAATTTTTTTCCCTCAATCCTTGATTTCGGGTCAGCGTGATATTCTTCATCACAAATATTCATTTGTCCGCAATCAAACCAATGCTCTGTCTTGTGAACTGAAGCTTCATTCATCACATTTCCATAAACTTTGGTTATCTGTTTGCAAATTTCAATATGGTGGACTTTTTTTAATTCAAAGACCATATTACACTATGAATCACACACTTGACAGTATCATTAATTTTGTGACACATTTTAAAACCGCACAAATAAACAGTAAACAACTGTTCCTGCTCGCTGTCAGATCATGCTGGCACAAATGAGTAGTAAGTTCTATGACATAATGGTGAGGGTGATGGAAGAATTGCATGGTTACCCAGATCAAAACATTCTTTACTTTTAGAATAACGCTTATACGTGAGGATGAATGGGTACCTTTTAACTGTTGCCAAGGGCATTTGGTTATCTAGTGGTAGAACAAGCTGCTAAGCACAATACACTACATCGCAACAATATATACTGCATCACAACTTGTGCCATCTGAATATTACCCTCCAGTGCCAGCTTCTTGGAATTGACCTTTGCAATCCGATTCTTCCCATCATTGTGCATTGCACAGAACTCCCCCTGCCTTTGGGCAGAATGAGGTTCCTTGGTGCCACATTTCCATTCTGTGCACCTGCTTCCATTCTGCCTTCCAGCCATCAGCCACCCTTTCCCAATCTTACCTCCACTCTCGACCTCCTTACTCCCCTCATCCACTATACCTGATATAACCTCTCACTCCATTCAAGCTGCAATTTAACTGTGCGGGTATATGTATGCGACCGTGGAGTCAGTAGCTTTGAAGGAGGACTCGTCTGAAATTTTGCTACATTCTCACTCTTGCTTATGTACCTATTGAAATCTCATTGTCTCAGCTGCTTGGTGAATAGTTACCTTAAACCACTTCCATTATTTATGGTTCTCCAAGAGCTTTTTAGTACCATAATTACAATATTTATTAGATCATAAGTAATATAAATTGTTTTGTTGCTAATTTTAAAGTAATTTGTTCTATGAATAGTTGTTTATCAGTTCCCTGTCAGTCATTTTTGTGTTGTCAGCTTTCCTAAAACTATGGCCTTTAAATACAAGGAATTGCCAAGTGCAGAGAAAATGGCAAGCAGATTGGTATTTTGGATGAAGAGTAGAATGAATTTCTTTGCCTGATTTTTCGGAAGTGCTATAAGAGAATATGTTTTCCCTTTCTCTTTTAATCTTTCATTCAGATCATCAATAAAATTATTGCACTGTAACTTGAAGTATTTTAACTAATCAATTTGATTTCATAGGGCAACCAAATAATGATCCACCTGGAGCAAACAGGAGTATTCTCAATGGTGGTGTACGTGCAAGAACTCGTCAGCAAGGGAGCGAGAATCCTTTGGCTGGTTCATCAAGTAGAAGCAGTACTCATTCAGTTTCAGGTTTGTTTGTGAAGTATTAGCCATGTACAATTAATGTTTAATAAGGAAAAAATCTCTAATACAAAATAACCCACTACATGTAGAAAAGATGCTGCCGTGTACAGTAGAACAGCAGGTACCAAATTAGAAATTTCTTCATTTAACAAAATGGTAGAAAGGGTTCTTGAAGAGATTTCTTGTTGGAGATAAATTGTTGCACTGTCATTTCTTCATCTATTTGTCTCCTTTAAACCAGGATATAGGGTGACATTCAGAAAACTGGGTTTCTCAGTTGGGGCTCGTCAGAACCACCACTCCTACTGTATACTTCCTCTGTCTGTCACATCATAATACAGAGGGTCTCGCTAATCTCATCACCAAACATCCCCATTCATTCCTTTCGTCTCGACTATTTTAAATACGTACATTGTGCAACTAGGTTCTGTGACCAAATGCTACTTGGGTCAAGTTATTAAGAGCCTCTTGTTGAGGGGGGAATTGTGTTTCGAACATAGGGTACAAGTGTGCATCAGCAGTGCTTTAGTTCTCCTCTATCAACATTCTTTATGCTCTCCCACTCTTGCAGTCATTGCATAGTGAGAAGTGGGCTTAATTCCATTTCAGTAACCGTTTCTTAGTCTAGTTACACCTACCAGGAAGAGGAAATGCAGAAAATTAAACCATCAATATTGGTGCTTAGCAGAGTTAACTGGACATTTTACAACTAACTGGATGTGTTAAAACTTAGAGGCAGCATCCAGGATTAAGTGCATCCACCATGGTGCTGATGCATCTGCATCACAGTTTCTTGGCAGTGTAGAAGAGAGTCTATTGCATTGCAATCAGGGATAGGCGGTTTTGCTCTAAAGAGGTTCTAGTGTAGTCAAACCGTTGAGAATTTCCCAATCTTTTGTGCCGCAAAATATCAGTATATACTGAAAGAGAGCAAGAAAATACCTTTACAGGATTTCTGAATCGTATAAATCTCATTAATTAACAGGTGTCTGTCATAGGTCAGTTTTTGCGGAAGCAGAGGTTTTACACCATACCAATCTCAGGCTTCCTCTGGGAACTTCAGATAGATTTTCTTACAATTCTATTGAGATTTGCACGCTTTGAGAAATTTTCATTTGTGTGTATACTTGAATGGGGTTAAATGTACACAAGAAAACTGTTTGGGATATGCTGTGTCTTTTGAGACATGGGAATAGAATGTCCAAATTCGTAATAGTGAACTCTATATAAAACTAGCAAGGTCTCTAGTAAATGGACAGGTAAAAAGCCTACTCACCAAGCTGCACAAGGGGAACACACACACAAAAGCTTTCAGAGCTAGTGGCTCCTTCTTCTGGTGTAAGAGTTGAAGGGGAAGGAAAAGGAATGAAGGAAAAGGACTGGAGAGATTTAGGGGAAAAGGTACAGTTTAGAAAAGTCACCTAGAGACTTACTCGACGAGATGAGAAGGAAAAACAGAGTGTTGGGGTTACACTGGACGTGATTTGAAGACCTGAGAGCTTAAAGGTGGAAGACAGGGTAATTTGCAAGACATAGATTACTACTAAAACATCGTGTACGAGTTAATAAGAGTGAAATGCTAAGTGCATTGTATGTAACAGAGGTGGGAAGAGGGACTGCGAAAAATAGACTAGTCAAAAAATGAAAGATGCAGAATACGAAAATGGAGTGAAGAAGGGAGTAGTTACAATGAATAAATGCTGAGATGGAAGGAATTAACATAAATTAGGGCGAGGTGGGTGGTGAGAATGAAGGACATGTTGTAGTGCTAGTTCCCACCTGCGGAGTTCTGAGAAACTGGTGTCTGGAGGCAGAATCCAGATGGTGCTTGTGGTGTCGTTTCACAGTTGGCTCTCTGTTTGATAGTATATGTTTTGCCAGTTACAGGTCTGGAATAGATGGTGGTAGGAGGGTGCATAGAGCAAGTCTTGCAACGGTGATGGTCAGAGGGGTGGGAGCCAAATGGTAGGGAGATGGGTGCAGAAGGAGCATAGGATCGGACAAGAATGTTATGGAGATTGGGAGGGTGACGAGAAGCTATTCTATGTGTGATGGGCAAAATCGCAGACAGAATAGATCTCATTTCAGGGTGTGCTTTTAGGAAGTCATGGCCTTGTTGAAGTAGGTGATTGATAAATTCAAGACCAGGATAGTACTCGGTGACAAGTGGTGTGCTCTGAACTTGTTTTTTTGAAGGGATCAGTAGTACCAGGATTGGATGTGATGGCCCAGGAAACCTGCTTTTGAATTAGTATGTTGGGATAATTACATCCAGCAAAGGCTGAAGTGAGAGTGGTGGTGTATTGCTGTAAAGAACGTGCATTCAAACAAATGTGTGTGCCTCGAATACCAAGGTTATATGGGAGGGAACATTTGACATGGGAAGGATGGCAACTGTCAAAATGTAAGTACTGTTGTTTGTTAGTAGATTCGGTGTGGACAGAAGTGTGTAGCTGGCTTTCGATGAGGTTAAAATCAACATCAAGGAAAGTGGCATGGGATTCAGAATAGGATCATTTGAAATTTAATTTGGAGAAGGTATTTAGAGATTTCAGGAATTTTAACAGGTCAACCTCACCGAGAGTCCATAAGGCAAAGATCTCATCAATGTATTTAAACCAAAACAAGGGGCTGAAGACTTTTGGATCCCAGGAAAGCCCCCTCCAAGCGATCTATGAAGAGATTGACGTAGGAGGGAGCCATCTTGGTTCCCATAGCCATACCCCTGATCTGTTTTTATGTTTGCCTCTGAAAGGTTAAGTAATTGTTGGTAAGTATAAAGGTGATTAAGGTGACCAAGGAGGATGTCATAGACTTGGAATCAGGTGGGCTTTGGCTGAGGAAATGTTCAGCAGCAGACCGACCATTTATATGGGGGATGTTGGTATAGAGGGAGATAGCGTCAATGGTGAGAAGCAAGGTGTGTGGCAGGAATGGGACGGGCATAGATTTCAGATGATGTAGGAAATGGTCAGTATCTTTAATATAGGAGGGAAGTCTTTGTACTGTGGGTTACAGGTGTTGATCAACTAAGGCAGATATACGTTCGGTGGGTGCTTTGATGCCAGCAGCTATAGGATGACTAGGATGATTGGGTTTGTGGATCTTAGGTAGAAGGTAAAAGGTGTTTTTGGTGTGGTAAGAAGTTCTATGAATTGTGGTCTAAGTCCTTTTGAGGGGCCTGAGGATTTTAAGAGTGACTGCAGGTCAGTTTGAATCACAGGGATGAGATCTTGGTGGCAGATACTGTATGTAGAGGTGTCAGACAGCTGGCGTAGACCTTCACTAACATACTCCTGTCGGTCAAGTACCACAGTAGTAGATCCTTTGTCTGCTGGGAGGATAATGAGGAAGTCATCAACTTTTAGGGAACATAGAGCATGGAGTTCTGCAGAGGACAGGTTAGGGTCTTGTTGTAGGGACCTGAGGAAAGGTTGTGAAGTAATGCTGGATGTGAGGAATTCTTGTAAGGCTTGTAAGGGATGATTCTGAGGTAGTGGTGATAGATCAAGTTGCGATCATGGTCAGAACTGTTCAAGGCAGGGTTCAATGTTAGCTTTGCTGTTGCAAATTGGTATTTCCTGGGGAGGGGGGGGGGGGGGGGGAGGGGAGTGCTTTGGGTGAGAGGTTGGGAACACTGTACTGTTGTGATAGGTTCTTGTGATTATGACTTATTACATGTATGGGAGGCAGTGATGAAGGCTGTGGGATGTTAAGGTGGTGTCCAAGCTCAGTTTGTAGGAGATGATGGTTGGATTTTTTGGGAGGTACAGAGGAACAGGAAGGGAAACGCCACTGTCAAGGTTGTTTAGTAGAAGGTGGGATAACTTTGTGAGGTGAAGTCTGACATGTTGTTGCAGTCTGAAGTTGCTTGGCAGATGATACCATCCAAGGAAACATGGGAGGCAGATAACTGCAGGATTTTATTGGAGGAGAGAAGTCTGGTGGAGTGGAAATTGGCAGATGAGGCACATAGGTCACAGATTAGTTGGGTAAGTGCAAGAGATTGCTGTATTAGAAACTTACCCATCACAACAGTACATAGGCAGAGGGTGTATACAGGCAACACACAGTATCCTGTTGCAGATCATCCTGTACAACATGACATCGGTGCCTGTTTCACCACACGCACCATCTGTATTCTTCCTCCAGACAAAAGTTTCTTAGAACTCTGCTGGTGGAAACTAGCACTAAAACATATCTTTGGTTCTCGCCATCCACCTGGCCTTAATTTACGCTAATACCTTCCGTCTCAGCATTTATTCATAGAAACTACGACTTTCTTCACTGTATTTCAGTTTCCTATGTCTTTCATTTTCTGACTTGTCATTTTTCTCCACCCCCCACCCCCTTCCACCTCTATTACATACAATGCACTTAGCTTTTCACTCTTATTAACTCATGCATGATGTTTTAGCAGTAATTTCTATCTTGCACATTACCCTGTCTTCCACCTTTAAGCTCTCATATTTTCAAATCTCGTCCAGTGCAGTCCCCAACAACCAGTCTTTCCTTCTCATCCCGTCCGGTAAGTCTCCCTTGGCCCGGGGTTCTGGGTGACTTTTCTAAACTGTGCCCCTTTCCCTAAACATCTCCAGTCCTTTCCCTTCACCCCTCTTCCTTCTCCTTCAAGTCTTCTGCCAGAAGAAGGAGCCACTGGCTCCAAAAGATTATAATAGTTAAGTCTCTTTTTTTCACCCCCATGAACCATGGACCTTGCAGTTGGTGGGGAGGCTTGCGTGCCTCAGCGATACAGATAGCCGTACCGTAGGTGCAACCACAACGGAGGGGTATCTGTTGAGAGGCCAGACAAATGTGTGGTTCCTGAAGAGGGGCAGCAGCCTTTTCAGTAGTTGCAAGGGCAACAGTCTGGATGATTGACTGATCTGGCCTTGTAACACTAACCAAAATGGCCTTGCTGTGCTGGTACTGCGAACGGCTGAAAGCAAGGGGAAACTACGGCCGTAATTTTTCCCGAGGGCATGCAGCTTTACTGTATGGTTAAATGATGGTGGCGTCCTCTTGGGTAAAATATTCCGCAGGTAAAATAGTCCCCCATTCAGATCTCTGGGCGGGGACTACTCAAGAGGATGTCATTATCAGGAGAAAGAAAACTGGCGTTCTACGGATCGGAGTGTGGAATGTCAGATCCCTTAATCGGGCAGGTAGGTTAGAAAATTTAAAAAGGGAAATGGATAGGTTAAAGTTAGATATAGTGGGAATTAGTGAAGTTCGGTGGCAGGAGGAACAAGACTTCTGGTCAGGTGACTACAGGGTTATAAACACAAAATCAAATAGGGGTAATGCAGGAGTAGGTTTAATAGTGAATAGGAAAATAGGAATGCGGGTAAGCTATTACAAACAGCATAGTGAACGCATTATTGTGGCAAAGATAGATATGAAGCCCACGCCTACTACAGTAGTAAAGTTTATATGCCAACTAGCTCTGCAGATGACGAAGAAATTGAAAAAAATGTATGATGAAATAAAAGAAATTATTCAGATAGTGAAGGGTGATGAAAATTTAATAGTCATGGGTGACTGGAATTCGGTAGTAGGAAAAGGGAGAGAAGGAAATGTAGTAGGTGAATATGGATTGGGGCTAAGAAATGAAAGAGGAAGCCGCCTGGTAGAATTTTGCACAGAGCATAAGTTAATCATAGCTAACACTTGGTTCAAGAACCATAAAAGAAGGTTGTACACATGGAAGAATCCTGGAGATACTAAAAGGTATCGGATAGATTATATAATGGTAAGACAGAGATTTAGGAACCAGGTTTTAAGTTGTAAGACATTTCCAGGAGCAGATGTGGACTCTGACCACAATCTATTGGTTATGATCTGTAGATTAAAACTGAAGAAACTGCTAAAAGGTGGGAATTTAAGGAGATCGGACCTGGATAAACTGACTAAACCAGAGGTTGTACAGAGTTTCAGGGAGAGCATAAGGGAACAATTGACAGGAATGGGGGAAAGAAATACAGTAGAAGAAGAATGGGTAGCTCTGAGGGATGAAGTAGTGAAGGCAGCAGAGAATCGAGTAGGTAAAAAGACAAGGGCTAGTAGAAATCCTTGGGTTACAGAAGAAATATTGAATTTAATTGATGAAAGGAGAAAATATAAAAATGCAGTAAATGAAGCAGGCAAAAAGGAATACAAACGTCTCAAAAATGAGATCGACAGGAAGTGCAAAATGGCTAAGCAGGGATGGCTAGTGGACAAATGTCAGGATGTAGAAGCGAGTATCACTAGGGGTAAGATAGATACTGCCTACAGGAAAATAAGAGACCTTTGGAGATAAGAGAACCACTTGCGTGAATATCAAGAGCTCAGATGGAAACCCAGTTCTAAGCAAAGAAGGGAAAGCAGAAAGGTGGAAGTAGTATACAGAGGGTCTATACAAGGGCGATGTACTTGAGGACAATATTATGGAAATGGAAGAGGATGTAGATGAAGATGAAATGGGAGATACGATACTGCGTGAAGAGTTTGACAGAGCACTGAAAGACCTGAGTTGAAACAAGGCCCCAGGAGTAGACAACATTCCATTAGAACTATTGACAGCCTTGGGAGAGCCAGTCCTGACAAAACTCTACCACCTGGTGAGGAAGAGATATGAGACAGGCGAAATACCCTCAGACTTCAAGAAGAATATAATAATTCCAATCCCAAAGAAAGCAGGTGTTGACAGATGTGAAAACTACAGAACTATCAGTTTAATAAGTCACAGCTGCAAAATACTAACACGAATTCTTTACAGACGAATGGAAAAACTAGTAGAAGCCGCCCTCTGGGAAGATCAGTTTGGATTTCTTAGAAATGTTGGAAAACGTGAGGCAATACTGACCCTACAACTTATCTTAGAAGCTAGATTAAGGAAGGGCAAACCTACGTTTTTAGCGTTTGTAGACTTAGAGAAAGCTTTTGACAATGTTGATTGGAATACTCTCTTTCAAATTCTGAAGGTGGCAGGGGTAAAATACGGGGAGCGAAAGGCTATTTACAATTTGTACAGAAACCAGATGGCAGTTATAAGAGTCGAGGGACATGAAAGGGAAGCAGTGGTTGGGAAGGGAGTGAGACAGGGTTGTAGTCTCTCCCCGATGTTATTCAATCTTTATATTGAGCAAGCAGTGAAGGAAACAAAAGAAAAATTTGGAGTAGGTATTAAAATCCATGAAGAAGAAATAAAAACTTTGAGGTTTGCCGATGACATTGTGATTCTGTCAGAGACAGCAAAAGACTTGGAAGAGCAGTTGAACGGAATGGATAGTGTCTTGAAAGTAGGATATAAGATGAACATCAACAAAAGCAAAACGAGGATAATGGAATGTAATCGAATTAAGTCGGGTGATGCTGAGGGAATTAGATTAGGAAATGAGACATTTAAAGTAGTAAAGGAGTTTTGCTATTTGGGGAGCAAAATAACTGATGATGGTCGAAGTAGAGAGGATATAAAATGTAGACTGGCAATGGCAAGGAAAGTGTTTCTGAAGAAGAGAAATTTGTTAACATCGAGTATAGATTTAAGTGTCGGGAAGTCTTTTTGAAAGTATTTATTTATTTGAAACATGGACGATAAATAGTTTGGACAAGAAGAGAATAGAAGCTTTTGAAATGTGGTGCTACAGAAGAATGCTGAAGATTAGATGGGTAGATCACATAACTAATGAGGAGATATTGAATAGAATTGGAGAGAAGAGAAATTTGTGGCACAAGTTGACTAGAAGAAGGGATCAGTTGGTAGGGCATATTCTGAGGCAAGGGATCACCAATTTAGTATTGGAGGGCAGTGTGGAGGGTACAAATCATAGAGGGAGACCAACAGATGAATACACTAAACAGATTCAGAAGAATGTAGGTTGCGGTAGGTACTGGGAGATGAAGAAGCTTGCACGGGATAGGGTAGCATGGAGAGCTGCATCAAACCAGTCTCAGGACTGAAGACCACAACAACAAGAAGTCCCTTTGTGTGTGTGTGTGTGTGTGTGTGTGTGTGTGTGTGTGTGTGTGTGTGTGTGTGTGTGTGTTCCCCTGCTACCGCTTGGTGAATAGATTTTTTTAAAAAATCTGTCCATTTACATTATATTATCAATAAATGATTATTTTTGTTGGTCTCTAGTAAGATCTAAGTAGAACATGTAATCTTGAGAATGGAACTGCTTATGTTGCAGTGGAATGTAAACAAAGAGTAATATAAATTAAGAAATATGGAAGTCAAAGATTTTTTCTGTAACAAAGAGGAAACAGTAAAGGCTCTGAGCAGTTGTATTAAAGAAGAACTTAAGTACCATCAAAATCAAAATAACTCATAAATAATCATGAATTCTGCTCAGAAAAAAGTGTTGTGCCCAAGTACCATCAAAATCAAAATAACTCATAAATAATCATGAATTCTGCTCAGAAAAAAGTGTTGTGCCCTCATTTTTAAAAATTCAAGCATGTGGTACAAACATGTTACTATAATACAAAATTCTACTGTAGTACGTAGTGTGAAAGTCTGTCACTAGTCTTTTTTTATGTCACCAGTCTTTCGTTAGATGACTGCATCCTCCATTTTATCGCCATTCCCTACGGTAGTGCTGGAAATATTTCTTTTTGAGCAAACTAACCAGTAACTCTGCAACTACTGTCCAGCTCTACTTTGATACAATGACTGTGTTCTCTATTTCCGTTGACTAACCATTGACTTGCTAAACGCCTCGTATGGTAGCATTGGAAAGAACCAGAGGGATCACCCTCACTTTTTGCCAGCCTCTTGCATTGACTGATCATTTCTACACTAAATCTTCAGTTGTTTAGCATACCCTCAGAGACATGTGGAATGTGATGCGAGGTATCCTATTAAAGTTGTGTTGAGGAAAGAAGATACCCCGGAGTAGCAAGAGAGACATTAACATGGCACACCACATGAAATCACTGCTGCCACCAACCAGTATCCTGCCATCAAATACTAGCAAACACTCCCTGAGAGGAGTGGTTGGGAGTTCATTTTGTAACTACGTGTAAATGCCTGTTTCATTAAAGAATCAAACTCCCAGCTATAAAACAGCTTTCAACTTCTTATTTGTTTACAACTGAATGAAATGTGTTAAATATTTGACATTAAGCATGTAAGTGAGAAAAAAGATTTGAAGTTATGTCTAAAGTTTGTTGGAAGTCATCATGTGCCCTAGTGATAAAACACTGAATGAATATAGTCTGAGTAATCTGGACTAAGTTTAAGCAAAAGCTAGTTTTTCAAGCATCTTAATGTTTATATGATGTCATGTCTCCTGTACTGTTTGTCATACAATGATATAATAGTGCAGGTGCATTTGCTGGTATATGTGAATATTATCTGCAAAATGTGCTAAACCTGTGATGTAAGATTGTACTCTTAATGAGTAGATAATGATAGCATTTAAAATTTTTAAATTCAGTAAATAATTATATGAAATATTGAATTAGAAAGAGAACCTGCAACTGGGACTGTGTTACCATGCCCTGGATTCATGTGACCAAGCAGTATTAACCAAAACGTTGAACACGAATCATTGCAAGTGCATGTTTGGTGTATCTACATACCAGTATTATACTATATATTTCCCCCTGGGAAGAGATAGTTATGAATACTAATTAAATATATTTTATCTTCCTTCATTGTGTTGTAGATGGCTTGCAGATAATCTCTGGCTACATTGTCTGTAGTGGTGGATTTGTTATTGTGCTGATTGCAACACTGTATGCCATTTGGTTTCTTGATATTTATTTTCTTCCAAAATATTTCTTTTAACATGATATAGTGAAGTACACACAAAAAGAAACATTTTCTTACCAAGCTCACTTTTAACAAGAGTGTGTCTGAATAACAACTGAATGCAACCTCACTGCTGAAACATCTGGAAAGCAACTCCTTATGAAGCTGTAGTTGACACCTCGTTGTGCGCACCAGAAAGTTCTAGAAATCTACACTTTTTCCATGTACAATAATTTTCGAATTACAGTATCAATTATAACAAAAAAATAATACATTTTTGGAATCTGCTATTTTAATGTTTCAACTGGGTGTTATTTATTATTTAAATTAATTTCACATTTCTGTTTGAAAGTCCTGGAGTTTGCAGTGTTCTTTCTTTTACTAGAGTTTGAAATAAAGTGATGTTAACCAAAATCAATCTGTCAATTGATAACAAAATGTTTCCTTCAAGGCACATGATAGTTCTTCCTAATAACTTTTGTCTGTGTTGAAATATAATGTAATTCCATGTTCGTTGACATATTTTTTTTAACTAACTTGTTTTCACTGAAATTAATACAAACATATAACAGATTTGGAATAGTAAATCTCAATTTAAATAATCTTAAATAATAATCTTAAAATTTAACAGATTTATTTGTTGCTTATTTTACAAATGTAATAGATTGCATGATAGAAAGATACAGTGTTAAACAAAGAGTTATTTTCAAGTTAACGTTTCTCGTTGCTTTATTGCTTTTATTGTTTCAAAATAATCAATGAGATGAACGTCTAATTATATATGTTATGCATATGTATTATGCATTACAATAACCCAAAAGAAATGCTTCCGTTAATCTCAACCCATATTGAATGGAATAATTATTTTTGTGTGGTTAGCTGTATTGTGTCATACATATAGGCATTCATATCATAAAGTATACAGGAGAGGTGGAACCTGCTATTTCATTAGATGGAGTTTTGCATACCCAATGATAATTTCAAGTTCTGCGTACAAAGAACTTAACAACCACTCGTTCTCAACATAGAAAACAAATATATCCAGCATTGTTTCCAGGTTCTGGCACATCATGATAGTAACCACAACTTCATGTTGAAGCAGATCGTTAGCTCTAAAGTAATTGTTGCTCTTTTGAAATATGCGTATGAAACAGGTCAATTTTGTGACTCATTGAAAGAAGCTAATACTTAAACAGCTTTCCTCACACTATAAAGCACTGAGAATTTCCAAGTAGCTAGAGTAGCATTTTCCCTACAGGTACGTGAATAAGACAATAATGTGTATGGCCACCTACTGCCTTTTGTGGGTCCTAGACTTTAGACTTCAGTGTAATACTTAGTTGCTTTCGATGTGGATTAAGGTGATTCATTTCACAACTGATTGTTTGACATTTCCATGTTTTTGTCATCCTTTTCAGGGGGCCAAACACAAAGCAAGCTATAACTAATGTTCTACATGAAACAATTGTAAATAATAATTTTCAGCTTGCAATTAATTTAAAATATGTTTATTGTAAAGATTGGTACCCTGTAGAGGGTCACTGATTATTTCCTCCCATGTCGTAATAATCAGTAAGCTGTTTAATAATATGCTAGTGTCAGTAACTGATTCCATTCTAAATTATTATAGCTTCTTCTCAGCTTATCCAGTTTGATATTCATTGTATGTTATTTTTGGTTTATGCTGTTTATGTCTTTTCTTGTTTTCTGATAAATTGTATTCTGCAATTACACAGGTTCCAATTCAGTTACTCCAGCAAGCCCTCCATCAGCAGCCACAATAAATGGAACATCAGTGCAAGTACCATCTGGCGGTGCATCTGTTTCGGGAGCACCTGCACTGTCAGCGGTACCATCACTCCCCACCATGAATGGTGTGTCAGCAATTAATGGCATGCCTAGTCCTAATCCAGTTGGTGTACCACTTGGACAGCCAGCAAATGGTGGCATTGAAGCACCCACACAGAGGGGTCAAGCTGTAGGAGTTGAAGAGCCATTACCTGCAGGGTCAGTAGTATCTGATTTACCTGCAGTCAATATTCTGTTTCTAGTATAGTTTCCAATTTGAATTTGTAATGTTGTGCAAGATGGTTATGCCGAAGATTGTTTGTACAAAATGATAAGAGGAGAAAAACTTTTCAGGCAACTGTACGTTAGCGGCACCATTGTAAGTAGGTAATGTAACAGGTTTTTGTGTCATCACCAATAAAAGATAGATGCTGTAGTGAGTTACTGTAAGACAGACAGTGATGGAATTACTCTTCTTCTTGTAGATACAAATCCATTACCTCATGACTGACATAAAATCAATACTAGTCACCACTGGGCAGTGTTATGTGCCCTACCACAAGCTGGTGATGAAAAGGTGGAAAGAATATATGAGAATGTTGAGGAATTAATAAAAGTATAGATGTGGGTATGAAAATCAGTCTTCACTGATGGAATGTTACATTAAGGGGAAGGAAGATAGTAGAATTATTGAAGAATATGGGCTGAAAGGAAGAAATAAGGGGAGATAGGTGTATTTGTTGTATTTAACAACATTATGGAAAGACTAGGATGCTACTCACCACATAGATGAGGTGTTGAGTTGCAGTCAGGTACAATCAAAATAATACTAGAAATATTAAAGGTCTCAGACAAAGTCCTCCTTCAGAAATGGAACGTCTCTGACGGTAACTTCTATTAAACAGCCTCTTCTAAAATCACAACAGCGAAGCTATATGTGTCATAGACTGGAAAATAGTAACTGAATTAAATTACAACTAAGAATTTAAGAATTAAATGCTGGACTGGGAAATATGAATAGATGTAGTTTAATGGACAGTCATCTCAGTTTCAAAGGAATGAAGAACATGGAGAGGACAAAGAAATGAAATACTGTACTTTTCATTTTTTTTTCTTGTGAATTTAATATTCAGTGAAATGTTGAGTTATTGTAACGCTACACTCTGAGTATAAAGTTTTCCTCTGAAATTTTGGATGAAGAATTGTTGCTGATTCAACTGCATGCCCCAAAATTGATTAAATAATATGGATATTGACTAGTTAAAACTGAACAAGACAAAAGGGAAATGCTCTGAGCCACCAACCATAGGACAAAATAAATGTAACAAGCACAGCACAGCTCTGAGCCACCAACCATAGGACAAAATAAATGTAACAAGCACAGCACAAAAGAGAATTCAATTTAATAACAAAACAAGTAATTATTGCTGGGGAGGTCACCAGATGTTACAGCAAAGGCAGATACAAAAAAAAGGAGCTATGCATGACTCAACCAAATCTTCAGGTTATCGATGAAAGAAGGAAATTCTGCAGTGCAAAAGAATGCAATTGAAAGCCAGCAGTATATATTGTACAGATGTGAAATGAACAAGAAGTGCATAGAAGTCACTGTGGATTGATTAGTGGTGCATGCAGTGAGTATTGGTGTATATTTTGTGGTCAGAGGCAGTGGAGCCAGTAGGTTAAGTAGGGGAGGAGCTAGTGTCACTGACATCTTACCATGATGTGATGTCACAGTAGCTTAGCTTGTGTGCGAGTGGACACTCAGAAATCACAAACAGCTAAATTTTTACACAGTCAAGAATGTAATTGTCATTAGTGCTTGTTTCACTCACAGCAACTTAAGCTGTGCTCTTAAATTTCTGCGTAACCAGATATTTGATAAAGATAAATGGGCAAATATTTGTGACAAGCAAGAATACAAATTTAACTACTGCTCTTTAAAATCACAGCAAGTTAATGTCATTTTTTAAGTAGACCGAACTCACAAAATTGAATAAAACTCACTCTTAAGAGAGACCACTCTTTCATGTAAATAATGTAGAATATTGCAGAATATACTTCAGTTGCATTAGTAAGACAATCCCAGAATTTTTTACAAATGTTAAGATAAAAAATATGAAAACTTACTTCTTTCTCCTCTGTGACTCCGCACTTCAACAACTGTCTCTTTCAAGTTAGGATTACCTGAAGGCTTTTACCACCGATATGTCATTAACTGGCATTTAATTATTACAAATTGTACCAAGAGTGACATGTTTGTGATGAAGCTTCTATGTACTGTTGCCTTGAAACAGCATGCTGTCTTAACATGCAGGTTGTAATATGAAAGCAACACAATATGATGCAATCCAACAGTACATCTGTAAAGTTTTTCATTTGTCAACTGCTATCGCCGTTGACATTCCCATCAAGTGACACGTCATTTTGATGCCATTTCGCAGTAAGCGTCTGTTCTTACTGGCTTCTCCTATTTAAGTAAAGGCAGAATGTATGAGTGGATAAAAAAGATTGAAAACAGACATTGGTGCGGAAGATGGCTATGCATACAAAGCCTGACAACAACTGGAAGATCAAATTTCAAATCTGTGTCAACAGGCATGTTTTTATAGAATCTATGTCAACAGGCACATTGTTAGTGAAATTTCTGTGTAATTTAATTTGAATCATGAATGTGCATACAATGTCCTCTATAACTTACATGGCTCAATGCAAGTGCATTTTTGGTATGGGGCTACATAGTTATCTTAATTTTGTGCACCTATTATGAACACTAGAACTGATATACACATGAAGAAGGTGCTTTTCGTGGTCAAATTATCACACAACACGAGGCCTGGATACATTATTTTGAATCAAATAATAAAAGATAATTGAATGAGTTAATTGTTCGTGGAATCTCTTGCCAAGTGAGAGGATCCAGATAGTCTGTGTGATATAACAAAGATTTGAGCCTCTTGAGTCATGCTGTAGAGCAGGCTGTTTCAATGCTGCCCATATTCCGTTTGTGGGCAGGTGCAGATAATGTAGGCTACCCACCTTACATCTCTGTTGCATGCATTCTGCTCAAGCATACACTACACCCTGCCTCCTAGGCTGCTGGTACATCATCCATTTGCTCATCCCTGCCCACCTGTGCCCATGTCTACCTGCTTTCTCCTGAGTGGACACACATGCTGGAACAGCCTGCTATAGACATGCATGGCAAATGGTTATTGAGTATTCCCATGATAGGCAGTTCTGTGTCCATTCATGTTTTCCTCTAGAGGCCAGCACTGAGCAAGGTGGCGCAGTGGTTAGCACACTGGACTCGCATTCGGGATGGGCGACGGTTCAATCCCGCGTCCGGCCATCCTGGTTTAGGTTTTCCATGCTTTCCCTAAATCGCTCCAGGCAAATGCCGGGATTGTTCTTTTGAAAGGGCATGGCCGACTTCCTTCCCTGTCCTTCCCTAAAACCGATGAGACCGATGACTTCACTGTTTGGTCTCTTCCCGCAAAACAATCCAAATCTAGAGGTCATCTGTTCAACTCCCTTACTGACCACCCAGATTTAGGTTTTCCATGATTTCCCTAGATTGCTCCAAGCAAATTCCAGTATGGTCCCATCCCTAAATTGCTCCAGACAGATGCCAGGACGATGTCTTTAAAAAGAGCATGGCCGATTTCCTTCCCCATCCTTTCATAATCTGAGCTTGTGCTCTATCTCTAATGACCATACTCTCATTGGGATACTAAACTCTGATCTTCCTTCCTATACAAAAAGCTGTTGTATTATTTACCAGTAGTGAGGTTGGAGGTAGTGGTAATATGTGGTGGTATAGGACAGGTTTTACAGGTAGAACTATGACAGGGGTAGGAATCATGGTCAGCGAAAGTTGCATAGTGATTTACCCTAGATGCCTAGGCTACAGTATAGGAAGTGTTTGATGTGGAATGGCAGCAGCTATCGAAGTGGAAATATTATTGCTTATTGGTTGGTTAGATATGATTGAGGTATGGATATGAATATCAGTGAGATGATCAATGTCCAGGAAGATGGCTTTGACATTGGAAAAGAACCAGATCAATTTAAGTTAGGAATAGGAGTTAAACAGACCATAAAGATATTGGCCATGAATCTGTACAAAGTCCAGAGGCTCATGAAATATTTGTGGCTAAAAATGAAGTTGGCTAGTGTGACAACAAATGAGCTTCTTCAGTTACTTTCACAGTTCATTACTGTGGTACTTGACCATTAGAAGTACGTGAAAGAGGTGCTTATCAGCTTTTGGACACCTGGATGTACAGAACTGTTCCTTGTGACTGTACTCCTCCCATCCAGACTGAGCTGCACGGAAATGCCAATCCCAGGCCCCTCACAAGGCCTCGCAGTTGCCTCCACAGAACTGCGTACACTCTGCACTAACAGTCATCATTACCAACAACTCCAGTTTTGAGTGCCAGAGATACAAAAAAATTATCATTGTAGAATGAATTGGAGAAAGTAGATGGTTGGGTAATGTGTTTAGAGTTTGACCAAACACTAGTAAGTGCTACTCCGAGATGAAGAGATTGGCACAGCAAAAGCTGTATCCACCTTGTAAGAATACTGACACTCTTCACCCTTTCCCATCCCTCCTCCAGGAAGATGACTTACTAGTTATTTGGAGGTTGTAGTATCAGGTAATTTTTTTAATGATTTGTCTGAAATTTACGATATGGGAGACTTCCAACTGAATTCCACTAGTAGATAACTATCTGAACTATCAGATGATCAAGCTGGTATCTCAAGCTTGCACATTGCTGTGAAAGTGGTATTAGATGATCAGTTTACCTACTGAAAAGAAAAATGTTACCAAAAATAAGTTGATCAATGGAAAATCCAGTATGGAATATGACAATATTATGGAAAGGATAATTGCTACTCACCATATAACAGAGATGCTGAGTCACAGGGGCGGGGGAAATCCCCTCACACACACACACACACACACACACACACACACACGACCACAGTCTCTGGCTGCTAAGGGCTGGCCTCAGCAACCAGAGAATGTGGTCATGTGTGTGTGAGAGTTGTGTTTGCACGTGTGTGTGTGTGTGTGTGTGTGTGTGTGTGTGTGTGTGTGTGTGTGTTTCTGATGAAGCTCTTTGTTGGCTGAAAGCTTACTTTCTGACACTCTTTTTGTTGTGCCTATCTGTGACTCAGCATCTCTGCTAAATAGTGAGCAGCAACTATCCTTTTCATAATATTGCCAGAAAAAAAAGGGAGAAGGAAGAGAGGTGATTAGAAGAGGCAGACTACATAGCACAGATTTGGTTTAAGGAGAAAACATATATGAAAGCGATGAAGGGTAGAGGAAAGAGGAGTAGAGATTTGTTAAATATCAAAATTGCAGGATTTATAGAAGTACCAATCAAATTTTTGTTAACTGAAGAAAATTACTCAACAATGTCAAAGTTATATGTGCAGCAGGATAAGATTCACATGGTCAAAGACTGCTTCAGAATAACTTGACTGATTTAAAATATTGATGTAGAATTGAAGGAGACGGTTTTGAATGTAGACTTCAACAGACATCAAAAGTGGACTGTGGAAAACTGAAGAAACTGGAATCATTTCGAATGTGATGCTACAAAATGGTATTAAAATGAAGTGGACAGCTAAAGTATGAAATGAAAAGGATGTTCGAGAAAAGTAGCCAAATAGGAGACACTTGAGAGAAGATAGGACAGGTTAGGGGTACATTGGGGTATAACTAATGCTAAACAGATCAGTAAAGAGAGGAAAATTGTAGAGACAGACAAAGATTAATGTATGTATAATAGATGTTAAATCACCTAACACTTCCAAGAACAGATGCGGCCACTGTCCATAATTTATTAGGTATGAACTGATAAGTTTAAAGAACCAGAGGTCACTAAGAGATTCAAGGGGAGCAACAGTCAATGATTGGCTGTAAAACAGGGGAAAGGAATACGGGGAAAAATTGTGGACTTTAAGGGGCTCCAGAAAGGTTCAAAATCATGAAAAGTTCAATTTTTACTTTTTTGCGTTTTCTGAATCTGCAGACTATTACCTTTTAATAGATATATAATTTATTCAATTCCGAAGACTACAACTATTTTTAAATTTTTTTTTGAAATGTGTTCTACATGGGTGTGACCCACTGTGGCACTATAACAAAGGATTGCTAACTGGTGAAGTGTACACTCATAAGCATAGTCTGCCTCATGCAATAATGGGGGTGATAAAACCTATTTTCAGAGACTTAGCAGCACCTGAACTGTTGAAAAAGTGTATTCACGGAAAAACTCAAAACCCCAATGAGGGTGTAAATAGTGTTATATGGTCGAGAATCCCCAAGACTGTATTTGTTGGAATAGAAACACTTCACTTTGGTGTGTATGATGCTGTTGCGACTTTCAATGATGGCAACATTGTAAGGTGCAAGGTATTTAGAAATATTGGAATGAAGATAGGTTCTAACATGGTATGGGCGATGCTTGCTTTAGACAAGGAACGCCTTCGGGCTGCAGACAGGGCTGTAAAGAGTCTAGAAATACAAGCAAGAGTAAACAGGAGGAGGAACAAGAGGAAGCTGGAGGAGGAGTTTGCAGAGGATGAAGATAATCCATCCTATGGACCTGGAATGCACTAAAAAGTTAATCCAATCTTTGTCGCTCGATTCCCAAAACTTTTATTTTCTCATACTAATTACATGTTTTCTAAGGATCTTCCAAACATATTTGTTTCAAACTTTCAGTAAATGTTACACAGTACCTTCTGCATAATTGAACACAGCCCTTTTCCAAAAAACTGTATATTTTTGAATATATAAATAAAAAATTGCAAAAAAAAGTTGTGAATTTTCATCACAATTGAAAAAAAATCATCTTTAATAACTGAACTAAAATTTTGTAAAATCCTTGTGTTAAGTTGTAGCCCATATTCCAATAAATAATCTGTAAAAAGTTCAACTTCCTACCTCAAATACTTTGTGAGGAAAGATGTAATTTATAAGCGTTATTTTAACATTGCAAGTATAGGGCGTTCCGGAGCCCCTTAAATACGATGCCTCTTGTCTTCACTAGGGATGATAAAGTCAGCTTCTCTTTCCTCTGCACGTTAGTAATAATGAAATAAAATTGCTCCTGATGCTATCAACCATTAAGACAATTAATCACTAAGCTTATCTAGATGCAGATTACATGAAATGACACCCAGCAATTACAATATCTCAATTTTCACTAATAAAAGTGCATTGTCTTTAAAATGTTCACATACATTCAAAGACTGGTGCAACTAACTATTTCAGTAAGTGTTAAAAGGCGATTGGAGCCCCGATCACAGTGGCAGGTGAACTCTCTATATCAAATTTAATAAACTGGAAGCTGCTGAAAGACATTAACTATATTCACTGCAGATCATTGAAGGAGAATAAACTGCAGACTAACTCACACATAATTAGGTCAAACAGACACATAACACTAAATTCCAAGTGCTGATGTGTAGTAAAAATCATCAGGTTCCATCTCGAGTAAAACTGAGACAAAATCCAACTTTAGTGGTGAGAAATAGTCGAAAATGCACCTGTCAGAAAATAGTCAGACACCTAACTAGGCTCTGAGTTTTCTAAGTCCAGCTACTGGACTACCTGTGAAACTTTTATCTTCCTAAAGCACGTGCGGCTGGAATCGCCGCTCACCCTGACATGGATGTAATTCCAACTAGATCACACAGAACACTCTGTGACCAACACAGATCATGCTCCAACTAGGTCATACTGAACTCTGTTCACATCATGATTACCGTTGCCCTTATGTAGCCTCGGTCCTCCCCCTCGGCGAAATTCCTGTATGTGCCACTTAATGAGGTTCGTAGTTTCGTCAGCCTCACATACATCTTTTGATACAAAGTACTACTTAATGATTGGACTGCGTTATCAGTTGTGCGCTGAAGTGATATCTTGCATTATACATATAGTAATTTGCCCAGTAATTAAAGTTGAAAAATTGCAAACTTTGTTGCAGTACTGAAATAGAATTCTTTCTCTTCGTGTCAGTAAATACTGTTACAATATTTAATTTGGCATCACTTCCTTAATGCAATTTTACTGCTCTTTCTCATTGTGCTACTCAGAATTTATGTATCTTTAATAGTCCATTAGTTATGGACGAAACTAGGCAAAATTATAAACATAAAGAAAAATGCAATAAAAGTTATAGATCTTAAGAACTAAAGATTGTATAGCGTGTGTTACGACTTGTGCCAATGCAAACTGCCTTGCTCAGGGTGTATAGCCCCAGGACAACCAAGAAATCCTGGAAAAACCAGGGAATTTTTCATCCAGGAATTTTAGAGTAATACTGCAGCAAGATAACATAAACGAAAGAAAATTTTAGTTGCAAAGAATATGTGCCATTTACAAAAAAACAAACTACACACAAAAACATCTGCTAAGAGCGAAATGCGTCAAAGGCCTTAGGACAAAGACAGTGCAATGAACAAATGAAGCAGATAAAAGTGAATACAGAAATCTTAAAAAAAAAAAAGTGTTTGATGGAGGGTGCAAAGTGGCTATGCAGAAATGGTTAGAGGACAGATGCAAGGATATAAAAGCCTGTGTACGTTTGGAAAAGATAGATACCACTCACAGGAAAATTAGATAAACATTTGGAGGAAAGAGAAGTACCTTTATGAATGTTAAGATCTCCAATGGCAAACTGGAATGAAGTAAAGAAGGGGAACCTGTAAAGTGGGAGGAATGTGTAGGTTTATACAAGGAAAAAAAACTTGAGGACAATGTTATGGAAGAGAAGAGGAAGTAGTTGAAGATGAGATGTGAGAATAATTTGACTAGGCACTGAAAGAACCAGGGTCTCTGGAGCAGACAACATTACCTTAGAATTATTGAGATCATGGGAGAGCCAGCCATAGAAAAAACTATTCCAATATGTAATAATTTAAATTCCACAGAACATAGATGCCAGCAGGATTGAATATTACCAGCTATTAGTTTAATAAGTCATAGTTGCAATATGCTAACACAAATTATTTACAGAAGTGTGGAGAAACTGGTAGAAGCAGACCTCCAGGTAGGTGAGTTTGGGGTTCAGAGGAATATTTGAACTCAAGAGGTAATATTGACGTTACAACTTCCGTGAGAAGATGAACTGAAGAAAGGCAAAAGTCTATTTTTAAACCATTTAAAGATTTAGTGAAAGCTTGTGACAATGTTCATTGGAATACACTCTTTGAAATTCTGTAGGTAGCAGGATCAAGTACAAGGAGCAATAGGTTAAGTATAATGTCAGTATAAAATTCAAACAATGGCAGCACCAGGTTGGAATATGAGGAAAAGGATAGATTGCTACTCACTGTATAGGTGACTCTTTGAGCTGCAGACAGGCACAACGAAAAGACTGTTACATATTAAAGCTTTCAGCCAAAGCCTTCTTCTGCAAAAGAAACACACACACACACACACACACACACACACGTGGCACGAGGTATGCTTGCTTGTCTGAAAGTGTGTGTGTTTACTTTGCTGAAGAAGTCTTTGGCTTAAAGCTTTAATGTGTAACAGTATTTTTTAGTGCCTGTCTGCAACTCAATCAGTCATCTTTACATTGAGCAGCATATATCAGAATAAAATTAAGTCTTCAGTTGCACAAATACTTTTATTTCACTTTACCAGTTTTAAAAAATTAGTCGTCTTCAGAAGCCTACAAAATTAGGCATATTATAAATCATTAGACCTTGGTTATACATTTGTGTGAAGTATAAAAAGTGTATTACAGAAACATACTTAGTATTGGTTTAACACGTCAGTATCTTCTTCACAGAAATATAGTGCCATGATATGTTCAAAAATGTAAAAATTGTGTGTAGTTATTGTTAACACAGATTGACAGTAAATAAATAACACCTATGTACATGTCAAGTTGTGGTGCCAGCAGCAAGGTATGTACATAAGATATAAAAAGTATAACTAAGGTATATAAGGGAGTTTATATATATACATAAATACATATTTACACATACACTGATTAGCCACAACAGTATGGCAACCTGTCTAATAACTGGAATGTCCACCCTCTGCACAGATAACAGCGGCATCATGTCGTGGCATGGAAGCAATGAGCCCTTGTAGTTTTGCTGAAGGAAGTTGGCACCACATCTGCCCACACAAGTCACTTAATGCCTGTAAATTACGGGCACAGGACAATGAGCTGAGATCGGGTTCAGATCTGGCATGTGGGGGGGCCAGCACATCAATTGGAACTTGCCACTGTGTTCCTCGAACAACTGTATCACACTCGTGGCCTTGTGGTATGGCACATTATCTTGTTAAAAAATGCCACTGCTGTCAGGAAACATGATTATCATGAAGGTATGCATGTGGTTCACAACCACTGTATGATACATGTTGGCCATCATGATGCCTTGCACAAGTTCCACTGGACCCGTGGCTGCCCATGTGAATGTTCCCCAGAGCATAATGGAACTGCTGCAAGCTTTTTGCCTCCTCACAGTACAGGTGTCGAGGAGCTGTTCGTCTGGAAGACAACTGATTCAGCCCTCCCATCAGCATGATGAAGGAAGTATCAGAATTTATCAGACCATGCAATGCTCTTCCACTGTGTCAATGTCAAATGCTGATGGCCATATGCCCATTTCAGTTGTAGTTGCCAATGTTGTGGTGTTATTATTGGCATATGCATGGGTCACTGGCTGCAGAGGCCCATCATAAGAAGTGTTTGGTGCACGTTGTGTTCAGACACACTTGTACTCTCCCCAGCATTTAAGTCTCTGATGTTAATTCTGCCGCAGTTTGCTTCCTGCTGTGTTTTACCAGTCTGACCAGCCTGTGATGTCCGACATTTGTAATGAGCGCTGGCCGCCCAGCCCCACAATTTCTGGATGTGGTTTCACCTTGGTTTTGCCACTTGTCGAGGACACTTACCACAGTACTCCTCAACCTTCTGATAAATCGTTCAGTTTCTGAAATGCTTGTGCTGAACCTCCGGGCCATCACAATCTTGTCTCAGTCGAACTCACATATATTGCACATCTTCCCAATTTTACACACTGACAACATGCTCAGTGATGCAACATGCACTTTGCATGACTCTAACTAGCAGTCATTCCTCACCATGTGATGGTGTTATCACCTGAATGGGTTTATATTGATAGTAGGTCAGTAGTCATAATGTTCTGACTGGTTAGTGTATAGTTTTATGCAAGACATACACGTGCAACTTGTATGGAAACCAGACTGCAAATAGAAGCCACAAAGATCATGAAAGGGAACAGTAGCTGAGAAGACTGTTGGACAGGATTCTAGCCTATTCCTAATGTTATTGAATATGTACATTGAGCGACCTGTGGTGGAAACCTTGGAGAAATTTTTAAAGGGAAGTAGAGTTCAGTGAGAAAACATAAAAACTCTACGCTTTTGCCAATGATATTATTAATTCTGTCAGTCAGCTAAGGATAAGGAAGAGCAGTTGAATTGAATAGATACTATCTTGAAAAGCAGTAACAAGACAGAAATCAATAAAAAATAAAACAATGGTAATGGAATTAATCAAATTAAATCATGAGATACTGATGGAATTAAATTATGAAGTGAAAAACTTAAAGGGAGTAGACGAGTTTTGCTATTTGGGCAGCAAAATAACAAATGATGGCAGAAGTAGAGACAATTTAAAATGCAGAATAGCTACAGCAAGAAGAGCATTTCTGTTAAAGAACATTTAATATAGAATTAAGTGTTAATAAGTCTATTCTATAGGTGTTAACCTGAAATGTAGCATTGTAAGTGACTGAGACATTGTCGATAAACTGTACAGGTGAGAAGAGCATAGAGGGTTTAGAAATTTGGAGCGTCAGGAGGATCCTGCATATAGATGGGTTGATGTATAAATAATGAGGTGGTGTTAAACCATATTGGGAAACAATTAATTAATTGCACAACTTGACTGAAAGAAGGGAGTGATTGACATCAAGCATCATGGGGTATGAAGGACTCATCAGTTTACTAATGGAGGAAGTGTGGTGGGTAGAAATTGTAGAGGGAGATAAAGGCTTGAGTACAGTGAGCAGCATCAAGTGTATGTAGGTTGCAACAATTACACTGAGATGAAGAAGCTTGGACAGAATAAAATTAACATGGAGAGCTGCATAAAACCAGTCTTTGGCCTGAAAACACTTCAACAACAAAAACAGCAGCAGCATAAGGGTATAAAGAATGTTGGTGTAGCCAAGCTGAAGAACTGAAGATTACTAAAAAGAGATGGAAGATCACATTAGAGTATATGTGCTGACAGTCGCGAGACAAGAAGTTGTCTGATACCTAGTGCCTAATTTAATTTATGTGGCTTTAAAGATGATGCAGTTAAGAAAAGTATGTTGTCGTTGTGGCAGTTCTATATTAAAGCTTTGTACTCTCTTTGCTGAGAACTTGAGTGTTTGTGTTAGTGTATGATGTGATTCATCAGTGTTTTGCATTCTTAGTGCAGAATTTAAATTTTTTGCAGGTGGGAAATGAGGTACGATGTGTACGGTCGGCGTTACTACGTTGATCACAACACACGCAGCACTTCTTGGGAGCGTCCGCAGCCTTTACCCCCAGGTTGGGAAATCAGAAGAGATCCTCGAGGTCGTATATACTATGTAGATCACAATACACGCACCACAACTTGGCAGCGACCGAACTCAGAGAGGCTGCAGCATTTTCAGCATTGGCAAGGAGAGCGTGCACATGTTGTGCAGCAAGGCAATCAGCGCTTTCTTTATCCCCAGGTACAGTGTAATTGAATGCATAATATATTTAGACATGAAAATTCGAAGTAAGTATGGAAATTACCTGAAAAACTGTGTGTGCCACCACCACCACCACCACCACCACATCATGCAAGTGCACTTGCATGTGTGCACGAGCATGAGCGTGCGCGCGCGCGACCCCCCCCCCCCCCCCCCCCCCCGCACACACACACACAGAGGGAGGGGGGGGGGGAGAGAGAGAGAGAGAGAGAGAGAGAGAGAGAGTAAAATTTCAGTTGTGGCTCTCTCTGGCCGCTTCCCCCTCAACGAATGAGTACATACTTGGTGACTGTGTACTATTGTGATCATGGTTTTGATCATGAGATTGAGCACATAAACTAACTACTACTTTGTTGGACAGATTTGTAAAATAATAAATAAATAAATATTTTGGTGCTGTGACCGTCTGGAGGGGGCGGAGTCAGGGTTAAATTTCAACATCTTAAAATGTTATTGTAATGCTGTTTTTCATTGGGTATACAGATATAGTGTTCCATCACACCATCACAAATCAAACGTGTGTGTGTGTGTGTGTGTGTGTGTGTGTGTGTGTGTGTGTGTATGATAAAATTAGTTTAAAACTCATTGAAATATTTCCACAGGTAACTGCCTAGGTAAATCAGAGAAGACTAAAACAGGAGTGAAATTTATATTTATTCATTCTTGGGACCCTGGCTAGTATGAATGCTTCAAAGATTATGTATAGGGTTCTTCATAAGTATCTATGGTGCTTCAGTTGATTTTTGGAAACTGCAAGACATGCAGAAAAATTACATATATCAGTAGATACATCACCTCTCAAAGTTTTGAACAATAATGTGATTTGCCATAGTTGCAGTGCTCATTACTTGGATGCAAATGCGCCATAAAATTTATACATATGATCTGTTACATATTGTCATATTGAATTAGTTGGTGCCTGCAGATAGGCAACCCAGTGAACAGATTCGCAAAGTGGGCTGGCATCTTAGAAGCAGCAGTGCCTTCAGTTATCTAGATGCACATGCTTTTCAGCCCTTATTGATATCTGTCTCTTCACAAATGTTACCCACATTATGCAACTATAATGTGAGTTAAATACTGAGGGCATCCTCTGTACACTTATGTCTATTTTCTTCATGTCTTGTAGTTTTCATGCAGTCACCTTCTGAAACCATGAAGGTATTCATGAATAAGCCTGCGTAGTTGTGAATTGGCTCAGTTGCCATTGAAACTGGTGGCGAGTAGTAATATATCAGATGGGTTGGCGGGGGGGTGGGGGGGGGGGGGGGGGGGGTTGAGACTCCGTACAGGAATATCTTTTAGGCACATTCTCACCATGTCCAGTGAACTGTTTATGGGAACTTCTACAGGGACTTACTGACAGTTGGATTTTGCAATGTCTAGTTAAGAGATGTCAGTCCATAAACTATTTGATAATCAGCAATTATCTTTACCACAGCATTGTCGTCCAGTATATTTTTATCAGAGGCATATTTTAAGATTACGTGGCAAATAGAAAAAAGGATTTATGTGTAGTTAATTAAAAGTGACTCTGAAGATACCAGTGACGGTCAAATTGAGATACATACAAGGAGACTAAAGTAGTGAAAATCAGAAAAACTGTTATGAAGATTTAAAGAGCGCGTCATTTATGACGGCGGCCGAGTTTAGGTTCGTTCTGCGCATCTGACGTCACAAAACACAGTCAGCCAATGAACAGAGGACGACGTTGCCAGAGCTCTACTGCAGTGCAGAGCACGGACGAGTGTCTTCAGTTTTAGAAACGTTCAGTCATAAATAAAGTAATTGAACAAAAGCAATGTCTTGATAGCAGACTTTCTTTTATAGAAAGTTTGGAAAAAGCATTCTTTGTACCAATCGCTTCATATTCTGTTAATTAATTAAACCAAACAAGCAATAAGCCTCCTAATTCAGGCGATAGCAAAGAAAGGTGTTTGTATCATTCTCACAAACTTTTTCGCAATAAAGAACAGCGGTAATTGTTTATTTCCTATTGTACTTCGACAAAATGTAAGTAATTCATATTCATACCAACAGTGTTTGTCGGTATTTTGCATGATATGTTAGAGTCCTCCAGGAGCTCTCTTGAATGACTAGTTGCGTTAGCGTAGTGGTTAAGGCGGTAGGCTGCCAAGTGAAAGGATCTGAGTTCAAACCTTGATCGGTGCTTTATATTTTCTTTATTTAAAAAAATATCAAAGTGTCTTACTTCATGAATTTTATTTGTTTGAATGTAATTTTTTGCATTTTCTAGTGCTTTGTCTCTTCATTATAATTATAACAAGTTTTCAGTTTTTCTAATTTTGTCCTCCAATATTTCTTTTTACAGCAATTAAAAACAGTGAAAAGGCACACACACAATATTCATGTTATCTGTTTTGTTTGTATATTTTCTCTTCCGCAGTCACTATTTTACTATTCATATTGATATATATTCTTTTGCGACAGTAAGTTGCCGAGCTACTTGATTGTCGGACCCAATTCTATGCTTCGCTGCTTTGGCAACATCATCATATTCAATGTTTTCGTTGACTGATCTATGTTTTGGCAAGTATTTGCTGTCCGTTGTGACAAACACAATTTTTTTTGCGCCTGTGCTTCACTGAGAATATATTTTAGTTTTTTCTATGTTTTATTACGTCCACAATTCAGTTATGTGCACTTTGCCAACTTTGTTTTAATCAGAACTTCTTAGAAAAAATCGAAATGACTCTGGTATAAATAAAACTTTTATTACAGTTGCGAAAGACGGAATATTCCTCAGTATTACATACGACACCTATCTGGTACTTAAATTAAATGAGGTATTGTTATACAACAAATTTTATATGAAATTTAGTTATCTTGTCCACTTTTTATTCTCAACATTGTGGCAACTAAAATCGACCATACGAAAAGTATACGCTATGGACTTTAACCTCTGAAAACTCTTCAAAATTTCGCGCAGTGGTTTACTACATTTAATGCTGCACAATAATTGTGTTGAACATCAAAACAA
Source organism: Schistocerca cancellata (assembly GCF_023864275.1). NCBI lineage: Eukaryota > Metazoa > Arthropoda > Insecta > Orthoptera > Acrididae > Schistocerca > Schistocerca cancellata. The sequence continues at coordinate 701,788,539 of NC_064627.1, read as the reverse complement.
AATTAAGTCATTTACGGGGGGAAGGTATCAGTCAAGAAGATGCGTAAAAATCAAATTTTTGGGCCAAATAGTTTTTGTGAAATTGAATGATAAGTGTCAAAGCAGTCGGAACACCATGTGTCAGCACAGGTAGTGCAGTGATGACAGAATCGCGCACAGTGCAGAATGCGGGGAGTACATCTTTGTAGCAGCGAAAGGGTTAATGCGGCCGTGGTGGCTTTACTTCATAAACTGTGCGCTCCCCCCTAAATGTAAGTTTGCTTACTATACTATACTATGGCGCTGCTTCTCATGGCGCGTGCATCGTTTGCAATTGGCAATGCAGCAATCTCCCGCGTCTGGACGGGCATGCGTGAGCCGCCAAGATAAAAGAATTGAACTATAGAAAATCAAGAATTCTGTAAGTGGTTCCACCTAACAAAACAAACAGTTTACTTTATCTTTAGTCTCATGTGTGATCAGATTCAGCATAAGACATGAAGTTAATTGCATGTTCTAGGTTATTATGATTTTAATAGTTCTTTTCGTTTCTTCTATAAGGTTTGTTTAAAATGGTAATGAATTCTTAATAAATCTAAGACTTTGCATTAAATTTCCATGTCAGGAATAATGCTGTATTGCCAATGAACCAACTACTTCTAACCTAATGATTTTACACTCTAGGAAGCATGCCAATTGCACTTGGTGATACCATAGGATTTAGCACAGCAACTGCTTCTCAAATAGTAGGTAAGGAATAAAAGAAGAAGCCGGCTGGTAGAATTTTGCACAGAGCCTAACTTAATCATAGCTGACACTTGCTTTAAGAATCACAAAAGAAGGTTGTATACATGGAAGAAGCCTGGAGACACTGGATGACTTCAGATAGATTATAAAATGGTATCACAGAGATTTTGGAACCAGATTTAAATTGTAAGACATTTCAAAGGGCACATGTGGACTCTGAGCACAGTTCATTGATTATTAACTGTAGATTAAAACTGAAGAAACTGCAAAAAGGTGGTAATTTAAGGAGCTGGGACCTGGAAAACTGAAAGAACCAGATATTGTAGAGAGTTACAGGTAGAGCTTTAAGGAACTGTAGAAAAGAATGCAGGAAAGAAATACAGTAGAAGAAGAATGGGCAACTTTGAGAGATGAAATAGTGAAGGCAGCAGATCATCAAGTAGGTAAAAAGACGAGGGCTAGTAGAAATCCTCGGGTAACAGAGGATATATTGAGTTTAATTGCTGAAAAGAGAAAATATAAAAAATGCTGTAAATGAAGCAGGCGAAAAGGAATACAAACGTTTCAAAATTAAAATCGACAGGGTGTGCAAAATGGCCAAACAGTGATGGCTAGATGACAAATGGATGTAGAAGCATATATCATGTGGGGTAAGGTATATACTACCTGTTGTTGTTGTTGTTGTTGTTGTTGTTGTTGTGGTCTTTAGTCCAGAGACTGGTTTGATTCAGCTCTCCATGCTACCCTATCCTGTGCAAGTTTTGTCATCTCCAAGCACCTACTGCAACCTATATCCTTCTGAATCTACTTAATTTATTGATCTCTTGGTCTCTCTCTACAATTTTTACCCTCCATGCTGCCCTCAAATACTAAATTGGTGATCCCTTGATACCTTGAAACATGTCCTACCAACCGATCCCTTCTTCTAGTCAAGTTGTGCCACAAATTCCTCCACTCCCCAATTCTATTCAGTACCTCCTCATTAGTTCTGTGGTCTACCCATTCAATCTTCAGCATTCTTCTGTGGCGCCACATTTCACCAAAGCCTCTATTCTCTTCTTGTCTAAACTAATTATAGTCCATGTTTCACTTCCATGCATGGCTACACTCCATACAAATACTTTCAGAAAAGGCTTCCTGACACTTAAATCTATACTTGATGTTAACAAATTTCTCTTCTTCAGAAACGCTTTCCTTGCCATTGTCAGCCTACATTTTATATCCTCTCTACTTCGACCATCATTAGTTATTTTGCCCCCCAAATAGCAAAACTCCTTGACTACTTTAAGTGTCTCATTTCCTAATCTAATTCCCTGAGCATCACCTGATTTAATTCGACTACATTCCATTATCCTCGTTTGGCTTTGTTGATGTTCATCTTATACCCTCCTTTCAAGACAATGTCCATTCTGTTAAACTGCTCTTCCAGGTCCTTTGCTCTCTCTTCTAGAATTACTATGTCATCGGCAAACTTCAAATTTTTAAATTCTTCTCCATGGAATTTATTTCCTACTCGAAATTTTACTATTGGTTCCTTTACTGCTTACTCAATATACAAATTGAATAACATCGGGGATAGGCTACAACCCTGTCTCACTACATTCCCAACCATTGCTTCCTTTTCATGCCACTTGACTCTTATTATTGCCTTGTGGTTTCTGTACAAATTGTAAATGTCCTTTCACTCCCTGTGTTTTACCTCAGCCACCTTCAGAATTTGAAAGAGAGTATTCCAGTCAACATTGTCAAAAGCTTTCTCTAAGTCTACAAATGCTAGAAACATAGGTTTGCCTTTCCTTAATCTATTTTCTAAGATAATTCTTAGGGTCAGTATTGCCTCGCGTGTTCCAACATTTCTATGGACACCAAACTGATCTTCCCCAAGGTCAGCTACAGCCAGTTTTTCCATTCGTCTGTAAAAACTTCATGTTAGTATTTTGCAGCCATGATTTATTAAGCTGATAGTTGGGTAATTTTTCACATGTCAACACCTGCTTTCTTTGGGATTGGAATTACTATATTCTTCTTGAAGTGTGAGGGTATTGCACCTGTCTCATTCATCTTGCTCACCAGATGGTAGAGTTCTGTCAGGGCTGGCTCTCCCAAGGCTGTCAGTAGTTCCAATGGAATGTTGTCTACTCCCGGGTTATTATTTCAACTCAGTGCTCTGTCTAACTCATCATGTAGTATCATATCTCCCATTCTGTCTACGCCCTCTTCCATTTACATCATGTTGCTATCCAGTACATTGCCCTTGTATAGATTCTCTACATACTCCTTCCACCTTTATGCTTTCCCTTTTTCACTTAGAACTGGTTTTCCATCCGAGCTCTTGATATTCATACAAGTGGTTCTCTTTTCTCCAAAGGTCTCTTTAATTTTCTTGTAGGCAGTATCTATCTTACCTTCTGTAATGTATACTCTGCACCTGTCTAATTCATCTTGCTCACCAGATGGTAGAGTTCTGTCAGGGCTGGCTCTCCCAAGGCTGTCAGTAGTTCCAATGGAATGTTGTCTACTCCCGGGTTATTATTTCAACTCAGTGCTCTGTCCTCTAGCCATCCCTGCTTAGCCATTTTGCCTTCCTGTTGATCTCATCTTTGAGATGTTTGTATTCCTTTTGCCTACTTTATTTATTGCATTTTTATATTTTCTCCTTTCATCAGTTAAATTCAATATCTCTTCTGTTACCCAAGGATTTCTACTAGCCCTCGTCTTTTTACCTGCCTATAGGAAAATTAAAGAGACCTTTGGTGAAAAGAGAACCACCTGTATGATTATCAAGAGCTCAGATGGGAAACCTGTCGTATTCAAAGAAGGGAAAGCAGAAAGGTGGAAGGAGTATATAGAGGATCTATAAAAAGGCGATGTACTTGATGGCAATCTTATGAAAATGAAATAGGACGTAGATGCAGATGAAATGGGAGATATGATACTGCAAGAATAATTTGATACAGCACTGAAAGACCTAAGTAGAAAGAAGTCCCCGGTAGTAGACAGCATTCTGTTAGAACTACTGATAGTCGTGGGAGAGCCAGACATAACCAAGCTTTTCCACCTGTGGGCAGGATGTGTAAGACAGACGAAATACCCTCAGACTTCAAGAAGAATATAATAATTCCAATTTCAAAGAAAGCAAGTGCTGACAGGTGTGAGAATTGCCAAACTATCAGTTTAATAAGTCATGCTTGCAAAATACAAACACAAATTCTTTACAGTTAAATGGAAAAACTGGTAGAAGCTGACCTGGTGGTATATCAGTTTGGATTCTGTAGAACTGTTAGAACATGCGAGGCAATACTGACCCCCTTACTTACCTTAGAAGCTAGGTTAAAGAAAGGCAAACCTAAGTTTCTAGCATTTGTAGACTTAAAGAAAGTGTTTGACAATGTTGGCTGGAATACTCTCTTTCAAATTCTGAAGGTGGCAGGGGTCAAATACAGGGAACAAAAGGAATTTGTACAGAAACCACACGGCATTAATAAGAGTCGAGAGGCATGAAAATAAAGCAGTGGTTGTGAAGGGAGTGAGACAGGATTGTAGCCTATCCGGGGAGCCGAGAGAGAGAGAGAGAGAGAGAGAGAGAGAGAGAGAGAGAGAGAAACTTTTAAGACAGTTACTACAGTTAGTAATGAATAAATACAAGGGGCATTCAGTAAATAGTGCAACACTTTTTTTTTCTGAAAGCAGATTGGTTTTATTCAGGGTTCAAGTACATTGGTTTTATTCAGGGTTCCAGTACATCGTATTATTCCTCACAGTTATGACTACGAAACCCTATTTCTTCACATAATGTCCATTTAATGCGACAGCTTTACGCCTACTTACTTTGAGGGCCCGTATGCGTGCCTGATATTTCTCTGCTGGTTGATGTTGGAGCCAACATCTTGCTGCATCAAGAACCACCGCATCATCCATTTAAGATGTAAGCAATTCCAAACATATGCTCCTTTGTTGCTCTTTACGGTCTCTTGTTAGGTGCTGAGGAACGCAGCGGGCACACACCTTTGAGTACCTCCAGCTAATAGACGAGTGTGTCAACACTACCAACAGAGGTGTCCAATTCTGCAGTGAGGTGTTTGATTGTGATCTGTCTATCACCATGAATGAGTGTGTCCACACGTTCCAACATTGCAGGTCTCACAGCTGTGTGCGGCCAATCATCGTGCAGGAGATCGTACAGGTTTGCACGATCTTGTGATGAGGACAGATGCCTCTCCCAATGAGTCAAAGTGCTTTTGTTCACTGCCAGGTCTCCATAAACAGTATGCAAGTGCTTAAGAATATCTATGAAGCTCTGGTTTACCTCCAAAAGAAACTCAATGACACCTCTCTGCTTGGAATGCACTTCAGTTACAGGCGTCACTTTTAAGGCTACCTATAATGGCGCTATCTATTGAAACTTCATGAAACTATAGGGGCTGAAGTGGGAATATTCCATGATGCCCCACAACAAATTCCACATTTTTTAAAAACAAAATTAGCTGTGAAAAATGTGTTACATTGCTTACTTAATGCCCCCCCCCCCCTCCCCCCCGTAGTAGATTGCACTAATCTGTCTCAAATAGTGTCATAATGATATTTTGTTTTTGTTTTGTGTTCCCTTATGCTTGTAAATTAAGGTTCACAGAACATATATTTGCAGCATACATCAGGTGCGGCATCAACAGTTGATTCAGAAGAAGACAATCTTGGTCCTCTTCCAGCTGGATGGGAGAAAAGGGTGCAACCTGATGGTCGTTGCTACTTTGTCAACCACAAGAACCGCACTACTCAGTGGGAGGATCCTCGTACTCAAGGGTGAGCTGTTATTAATGGCCATGAAATATACTTACAACTACTATTTTACTGATATTTTCACATATATTGGAAGCAGAATAATTAAATCTCCGGGAGAGCTGGTAGTGGAGTATTCTATCCTTTATGAGGATAAGAGGTTATCAGGAACAGTTTACATTCTGTGGAAAGTGGCTACAGAATGTAGATTGTAGGGGTGAAGTTATACATTGCTCTAGGGTGAGCTAGGATCTTACAATTTACCATCAACTACTCTCATTTTTTTATAATTTCAATTAGCCATATTTCAGAAATTGAGAGTAGACCATTTGTTTATGATATCTTTCCCTCTGAATGTTTGTACTACCAACTGTTAAAGTGTACTCTTCCTCGAAGACACATTTTCACATTCTTTAACACCATAAAATGCTACTGGTGGTTATTTTAACAATATTTACTCAATTGAATGATTGGGCATGTATTATAACATGAGTCATTTCTAGAAACTGTAGTTAAAGGAATGGTGGAAGGAAAGAATCAGAAGTAAAGTGTAGATACTACTGTATAAAATATTGCGGATGGTGTACGTGGAGCCATTTTATTGAAATGAAGAGAATAGCTGGCAAGTGATAGCAATAGAGAGGTGAATCAAACAAAAATTGTAGTGATGACCAGAACCACACAGCTCAGTTGAAGTCATCTCCTATAGCACCCAAAACTTTTTTCTTTTACAGTAGCTGTCACTGTAATCAATCATGAGAGATATTGGGAGCAGTGGAGGCCATATATTTCTGCCAGCGGTTGCTGAGTTCATCTGTGTAACATGTGGATGTGATGCATTGATGTTCTGATATAGACAAATCTAGTTATGACAATAGTTTTCAGTTATCTTTTTGATTGATTTATGCTTTTCCGTTCTAAAAAACCTGGTGTTTCCCACAAGCTTGAAGTTTATGCATAGGCTTCCTGTTCTCAGTAATTTTATCTGCTCGATATTTTCAACGAATGATGCTACCAATCAAAGCATCGCATGCACACTCCAGTGCTTCAAGTCTCATCTCCCTTGCCACCTCCCCCCCCCCCCTCCACCCACCCATCTCTCCCAACAACACCCCTTCATCAACAGAAAAAAGAAAAAAAGTCATCCCTTATGTTTAGGAAAAGGAATTACAACAATCAGTGCTGACCAAGCCATTGCCCCATTGCTTTCGTCTATTTCGTTAAAGCTAAAGAAAACACATTTGACTGTTATTTATTATAGTACTGAAGTATCTTATTCTTCATAAGCAGGATTACTTGTCACTATCTATATCCGAATCCCGCTCCAGCTACTGCCGGGTCTGGGTGCTGACGAGTCCTCTCCATTTGGCTCGGTCCTCCCACCACTTTTCTTCCTCCACTTGCTGCCAGGTCACACCTCTCCTTTCAACAGATATTCTCACTCCCATTTTCCACCGTGTTCTTGGGCGCCCTCTAGGTCGTTTCCCATCCATCTTTAGTTCTTCCATAATTTTGGGGAGTCTCTGCCCATGCATCCTCTTAACATGCCCATACCATCTTAATCTCTTTCTTTCAATTTCTTCTCTCATACTTTCTTGTTTGAGGTCCTTTCTAATCTCTACATTCCTTACTCTGTCCATTCTTGTTTTTCCCTTAACTGCTCTGAGAAATTTCATTTCCCCTGCTTGCAGTCTGCTCCAGTCCCTTTCTTTCATTGTCCATGTTTCTCCACCATAGGTGACAATAGGGAAGTAATAATTCTTATACATCAGGAGTTTTGCTCTTTCTGAAACTTCATTATTCCAAATCAGATGTTTTATTGTTTGGTAGAAATTGCCTCCCTTCTGTAACCTCCTATTAATTTCGTTAGTTATTCTTCCATCCCTAGATATTTCACTCCCTAAATAAGTGAAACTTTCTACCACTTTGAGGGGTTCTCCATTCAAGGTAATATTTCCATTGATACCTCTCTCTCTTCCAAATACCATTACTTCACTCTTATCTTTATTTATTCTTAATCCATACCTTTTCATTATTTCCTTCCACGCATCAAGCTGTAACTGTACATCTACCTCTTTATCACCCCATATTACCATATCATCTGCAAAAATCATCTTTTTGTCTTTTTCTTTTGCTATATCTTTAACTGCCCTATTCATTCCCTCCATCACAACATTAGAAAGCGCAGGAGATAGAATACTTCCTTGCTTAAGTCCTTGTCTTATTTCGAAGTATTCAGTGTTCCCCAACGGTGTTCTAATTCTACAATTGTGGCCTCTGTACATTGTCTTTATAACATTAATGTATCCATCTTCTATATCTATCTTCTTCAGTTCTTCCCAGAGAAGAAGCAGGATTACTTGTCACTATTTTACTCTAATTTACGCAACTTCTACTTCATATAGTAAGCTTAGTTTTCTGTTCTTTTAATATAGACAGGAAGTTGGAGCTGATGAAGCGGCTCTCCCACCAGGTTGGGAAATTCGATTAACGGAAGATGGTGTCCGTTACTTTGTTGATCATAACACAAGAACAACAACATTCCAAGACCCTCGACCTGGAGCTCCAAAGGGGTATGATTCTAATAGTGTTACATTACAGATGCTGATCGTGTACTTTTTAAGTCTGAAGGCTTACATCTTTAATAAGATTGTCAAACATGTCATTTGTTTCTTGTCTTCGTAGACTTTTTGATACAGTATCTTAACTTCTGTTTTGAACTGGAACCTGTATTAACTTTTATTTTGGACTAGAACCAGTGCATGCTATAAAAGAAGGCAGCTGTGATGTTAGATGCACACTTACTTCTACTAATCATGGACGTTTGTAATTGCTGAAGAGTTGGTCACAAGACCGTACTCTTGTAGTAATTGTAGCCCTTGTCAAATATAGTTTTGTTTGTAATGCATCAATAAAGTTAATCTTATTTCATTGCATAAATGCTTTCTGGCAATGTGATAGCAGATTTTCATCAGAATTTACGTATTTCAGGCCAAAAGGTGTATATGGTGTGCCCAAGGCATATGAAAGATCTTTCAGGTGGAAACTTGGACAGTTTCGGTACCTGTGTCAAAGCAATGCACTTCCTAGTCATATCAAAATAACAGTAACTCGCCAAACATTATTTGAAGATTCTTATCATCAGATTATGAGGCTACCTGCTTATGAACTCAGAAGACGACTTTACATTATTTTTAGAGGAGAAGAAGGTCTTGATTATGGTGGCGTTTCCAGGTGATTTTGCATTTTCTTTAATTACTTTAATATTTGATTGTGTGTGGCGTTGATGTAAATAATTTTGTCTCAAAATAAAATGGGAGGTACACAGTAAACTTGACAGATGAAAACATATGTTTAAAGCTATATTACATGCAACAAAATTAGAGTATTCGTTTTACAAATTCTTCATTTTGTCTCGCCTCCCAGTGCCTGTTCACAAAATTTTTGTCTGGCAGTGACAGATATATCATACAAATATGTGTAAACAGTAAACGTAATATTTCGATGTTTTCCATGTATTGAAGTATGTCACAAGTGACTTGAAATGCCATATCATTGGAATTGCTGGTATGATTGATTTTAAGTCACTTAAAAATTGCTGCTTTAGTAAATAATAACAATCTGTAAATAACACGAGTTAGAGCTGTTGTTTTGACTCTTATCTTTGATATCGAAAGGCTTTTAATCTTCCTAGCATGAAATATCAGGTGAATAGTTGCCATTGTATTCCAGCTCCGTGGTTGCATTATTCCTTGAATGGGACTTGCCATGGTATACATATAGCCAGTTGTTTCCAGGTATCAAGATCTGATGGTTTCTGGTGCAGAAACTCATAGTATTTGGCTACAGATGTCTTTTCTGCTGATTTGTTGTATTAGATCTATATTTTAACTCATGTGTTGTAATTTAGTTGGCTTGATTGGTGTCAGTACCTTACCTTTCAGTTACTATAATGTAATTACAAAAACGGGTAAATTTCTGACATAACGAGCAACTTGATCCTCTTCAGGGTGGTTCACTGCTGTATACTGGTGAATGTCTCGTCTTACATACTGTCATTTTTGTTATCTGGTAGCTGCTGATGTCACATATCTGAGATGTCACTGGACTATTTGAAGAGGTTGTTATGGAGTGGTGGCTGTATAGTGTGCTACCCTGGTGGCTGACTGAAAGGCAACCTCTAGTATGTGATTGGTAGAAGGTAGTACATCAGCTGTCTGTTGCACATGCTACTCTAGTAAGTGATGGGTGGGCAATTCTTATTGGTGGCTGGAAGGTAATAGTAAATTCACAGCTTGTATCCAGGGGAAGGTGTTTTCCTGCAGTGAGGCATTAAGGCCACATAGCAGTTCTCATGACTACCATCTGCACTACCAAACCTAAGACGAGTGGCACTAATGGCCGGCAAGCACATGCAATCCACCAGGCTGGAGTCATTGGCAGCCAGGTGACAGGTTATTTTAGGCATCCTCCCTGTTCATTCTTTTAGAGCGTTTAATTATTTCAATAGCCTGTCTTATTTTCTGTTGCTGCATCCACGGCTGCTGAGCAAGATCTTTAGGTTCTTGAAAGTTGATGAGATGGCCGTATATGTGGTTGTGTTCCGCTACATATGTGGCTGTGTTCCGCTACAGTGGACTTATTGTTCTATCCCAGCTGTACATAAAGTTCATGCTCTGAAGTGCAAGTGCTAATGGATCTACCAGTTTCAACAACATAAACCTTGCCGCATTCACACCGAAGTTTGTACACACCTGCATTGTGGAGAGCATTCACAGAATCCTTAGTGGATCAATAAATCTCGGGTCTTGTGGCCACTCTGAAATACAGCTGTGATTCCTGTGCTACACAGAACCTTGCCTTATGTGAGAGATGTCAGTGACTGTTTAGGCAAGGTTCTATATCGCACAGGACTCAGACGTGTATTTCAGAGTGGCCACAAGATCTGAGATTTGTTGGGGTCGACTAAAGATCTCATCAATACTCTCCAAACTGTAGGTGTGTACGATTTTTGATGTGAGTGTGGTGAAGTCTGTGTTGGTGAAACCGGGAGATCCAGTAGCACTTGCATTTTGGAGCATGGACATTACGTATGAATGGGACAGAATAGAACGTCAGCTGTAGCAGAACACCACTAGGATTGTGGCCATCCTACAAATTTTCAAGAATCTCACATACTTGGTTGTCAGCCGTGAATGCAGCAACGGAAAATAAGAGAAGCTATTGAAATAATTAAATGCCCTAATAACATGAACAGGGAGGATGGCTATTAGTAACCTGTGGCCTGGCTGCCAGTGATTTCAGTGTGCTAGACCGCCTGTGTTTGGCAGCAGGTGGCACTATTGGGCCCAGGTTTGGCAGTGTAGACAGTAGCTGCAAGAGAACTTGTGTGTGGCCTTAACACCTCGGCGCAGGAAAACACCATCCCCTGGAGACAATCTATTGATTTGCTATTACTTTCCAGTCACCAATCGGAGCCGCTCACCAATCAGTTGCCAGAGTGGCACAAGCAACAGACAGCCGATATGCTACCTTCTGCCAGTCACTTACTAGAGTTGTCTTCCAGTCAGCCTTGAGGATAGCATAGGCAATAGCATCTGTACAGCCATCCTTGCATAACAACCTCTTCAAATTGTCCAATGACATCTCAGATATGTGATGTCTGAAGCCACCAGATAACTGAAAATGGCAGTGTATAAAGGAAGACATTCACCAGTACACAGCAGTGAACCACCCTGAAGAGAATTTCAGTAAGTCGATCGAAATGTTGGCAATTTAGCTGTAATAGTTACGTGAGCCAATACCCAAAATTACACTACTGGCCATTAAAATTGCTACACCAAGAAGAAATGCAGATGATAAACGGGTATTCATTGGACAAATATATTATACTAGAACTAACATGTGATTACATTTTCATGCAGTTTGGGTGCATAGATCCTGAGAAATCAGTACCCTGAACAACCACCTCTGGCCGTAATAACAGCCTTGATACGCCTGGGCATTGAGTCAGAGAGAGCTTGGATGACATGTACAGGTACAGCTGCCCATGCAGCTTCAACACGATACCACAGTTGATCAAGAGTAGTGACTGGCGTATTGTGACGAGCCAATTGCTCGGCCATCATTGACCAGACGTTTTCAGTTGGTGAGAGATCTGGAGAATGTACTGGCCAGGGTAGCATTCGAACATTTTCTGTATCCAGAAAGGCCCGTACAGGACCTGCAACATGCGGTCGTGCATTATCCTGCTGAAATGTAGAGTTTCGCAGGGATCGAATGAAGGGTAGCGCCATGGGTCATAACACATCTGAAATGTAACGTCCACTGTTCAGAGTGCCGTCAATGTGAACAAGAGGTGACAGAGACGTGTAACCATTGGCACCCCATACCATCACGCCAGGTGATACGCCAGTATGGCGATGACGAATATATGCTTCCAATGTGCGTTCACCGCGATGTCACCAAACATGGATGCGACTGTCATGATGCTGTAAACAGAACCTGGATTCATCCGAAAAAATGACGTTTTGCCATTCATGCACCCAGGTTCGTCGTTGAGCACACCATCGCCGGCGCTCCTGTCTGTGATGCAGCATCTAGGGTAACCGCAGCCATGGTCTCCGAGCTGATAGTCCGTGCTGCTGCAAACATAGTCAAACTGTTCGTGCAGATGATTGTTGTCTTGCAAACGTCCCCATCTGTTGATTCAGGGATCGAGACGTGGCTGCACGATCCATTACAGCCATGTGGATAAGATGCCTGTCATCTTGCCTGCTAGTGACACGAGGCCGTTGGGATCCAGCACGGCGTTCTGTATTACCGTCCTGAACCCACCGATTCCATATTCTGCGAACAGTCATTGGATCTCTACCAACGCGAGCAGCAATGTCACGATACGATAAACCGCAATCGCGATAGGCAACAATCCGACCTTTATCAAAGTCAGAAACGTGATGTTACACATTTCTCCTCCTTACACGAGGCATCATAACAACGTTTCACCAGGCAATGCCGGTCAACTGCTGTTTGTGTATGAGAAATCAGTTGGAAACTTTCCTCAAGTGAGCACGTTGTAGGTGTCGCCACCGGCGCCAACCTTGTGTGAATTCTCTGAAAAGCTCATTTGCATATTACAGCATCTTCTTCCAGTCGGTTAAATTTCGCCTCTGTAGCACGTCATCTTCGTGGTGTAGCAATTTTAATGGCCAGTAGTGTATTTTATCCAAACTAATACTGACCGTGCAAGCCTATGAACTTATATCAGTACCTCACCTGTTTCCCATGATACATTGTAAGTTTTATTTCTTTTATTTTCCCGTTACTTTTTGGGCAAGATCCTATTTTTTTTATGTTTGACCACAAAGTGAGGAGCAAAGATGATGATGATAGTCCAGTACTGCTGTGAGTCTTTGTGTATTTCCAAAACAGATACAGACATTTCAGATCTCAGGGAGCTGATTCATGTTGATTTTATGGCATCAGCTATTCACATCATGTGGTTCTATACAAACTCCCAGTTTCTTACGATTTACTTATGAGTGCCCCCACAGCATTGTTTCGTAACAGGTTGTATATATATTTTATATGTGAATTTTAATGTTGATGTTGCACATCCCCATTTTATACCTGCAAACCTCTTCTCTCTGTGTACACTAGTCACTCAAGCTCCAAACAGCACTTTGATACTATGTTCATTAGTTTCCAAAATTCTAGAACATATATGTAAAACAAAACATTAACTCCTTCATGTTTAGTCAGGAGGAGGACTGAATCACTGATACACTGACTGAATAGGGAGCAACAGCATCGTGTGGCAGGCCAGTTTAAAGCCATTTAATCTGATGATTTCAGACTTGACAGTATCTTTGATGGGGGGGGGGGAGGGGAGGGGGGGGGGGGAAGCCTTTGAATCAGTTAAACATTTTTCAAGTTGCACTGTGATTCAGTTTGAGAAAGTCTGATTTCTGTATGTAATCACATACATATTTGAAGTTGATGTGAACTGCTGTTTTAATGGCCCTTTAAGTTACCCTTGGTTTATTGAATAGCAACCCTACTTTTCCCTCCGTTGAACAGTTACACCTGAAGTCTGCTTGGGTATGTTGTATGATGTGATTTTCAGTGAACCAGTTTAATCTTTCATTCTCTCCAAGGTTTAAATAGTATTTCTGTCCAGAAAATTGATATCTAACTTTAACATCTGTGGCAGTTTTATTTTCCCTTGGGATGAGACTTATGATAGTTTTTCTCCATTATGGAAGATCTGTTGAATTCCAGATGTTACAAAAAAACAGTATTTTGCACAAAAGCAGCAGTGTGATTCTTGCATTATGTCCCATATTAGGAATGAATTAATTATTTTAGCTAAAGTTATTAAGCTCAGCTAACTTTTTGCTTTCAAATAATTCCAGATATTTACACTGTAGATGTTACAAAGTTAGATTTTATATTTGTGTAATTTGACTTCCATATCACAACATAAGCGTTCTACATTGTGTATTGACATCTTTGAATGGATCTTTTCTTTTTCAGAGAATGGTTCTTTTTGTTGTCACATGAAGTACTGAATCCAATGTATTGTCTTTTTGAATATGCAAACAAGAACAATTACAGTCTACAAATAAATCCAGCTTCATATGTAAATCCAGATCACTTACTATACTTCAAATTTATTGGTCGTTTCATAGCAATGGTATGTTCAAGACAAGTACTTCAATGTTTTAAGCTTTAATACGTTACTGTAAAGTACTACTTTGTTCATAAGTTGTTTTTTGTTGGTTTAGTAATTATGTTTCTTTTAACAGTCACAGTTCTGCCCACAATTTTGACGTATTTGTAAGATGGTCTCTTTTAATTGGAAAGCTTTCATATTAACAGGTGATTGTTTATAGTGCAGAATTCTTCATAGTATCTATTGAAAGAACATAGAACAGATTGAGAAATGAGATAAGAGGCAGAAAGATTAAGAAATAACACTATGGTGTAGGGCTATAGATAGAGAGATTCTGAATAAAACACACCATGCTGTCAAGAGAGCAAGGCATGATGCCTTCAATGACTACCATAGCAGAATATTGTCAAATGATACTTTAAAAAACCCAAAGAAATTCTTTCGTATGTAAAAGTTGCCAGTGGCACCCAAGTTAGTGTACAGTCCCTAGTGAATGAGACAGGAACTAAAATTGAGAGTAGCAAAGCAAAAGCTGAAATGCTTAACTTAATTTTCAAATTTTCCTGTACAAAGGAAAATCCAGGAGTATTTCCCCAATTTAATCCTCATGCCACTGAAAAGATGTCTGAAATAATAGTGTCAGTGGTGAGGAACAGCTAAAATCATTAAAAATTGAACAAAGCTCCAGGTCCTGATGGAATCTTTATCAGATTCTGTACTAAATTTGTGGCTAAGTTAGCCCCTCTTCTAATTAGAATCCATTGTAGATCCCTTGAACAAAAAACTGTGCCCAGTTCTGGGAAATAAGTGCAGGTCACACCCGTCTATAAGACGGGCAGTGCAAGATATCAACAAAAATACCATCCTATATCCTTGACGTTAATTTGTTGTAGGATCTTGAACAGAAAGACCTCCTCAATGCCAATCAGCATTTAATTCCGAAAAAAAAAAGATCATGTGAAACCTAACTCGCTTTTCTCGCATGACATACTAAAAGCTATGGATCAAGGTAGTCAGGTAGATGCAGTATTTCTTGATTTCTGAAAAGCATTTGACTCGATACCACACCTACGCTTATTGTCAAGAGTACAATCATGTTGGATATCGAGGGAAATTTATGACTGGATTGAAGACTTTTGGTAGGGAGGATGCAGAATGTTATCTTGGATGGAGACTTTTCGTCAGATGTAGAAGTAACTTCAGGTGTACCCCAGGGAAGTGTGTTGGGATCCTTGCTGTTCATGTTGTATATCAGTGATCTTGCAGACGATATTAATAGTAACAAATATGCAGTTGGATCATAAGATTTTAAAGTGGTGTAGAGGCTGACTGCTTGCTTTTAATATTCAGAAATGTAAAATTGTACACTTCACTAAATGAAAAAAATGTTGCATCACGTGACTACGACATCCATGGGGGACTGTTATAATTAGTCAGTTCATACAAATATGTGATTGTTTTTTGTGAAGATATGAATTGGAATGATAACATAGGCTGTCATAGGTAATGCAGGTACCAGACTTCAGTTCATTGGTAGATTTCTAGGTTAAAACAGGCAGTCTCTGAAGGAGATAGCATATGGAAGACTTTTGAGACCCATCTTAGAATATTGATGAAGTCTGTGGGACCTGTACCAAATTAAATGAACAGACAGTACTGAACATAGCAAAGAAAGATAACATGAATGGTCACGCATCTGTTTGTCCCATGGGAGAATGTCTCAGAGATACTGATGAAGTCTTCCCCCGGAAAGTCTACTTAAAAAGTTTCGAGAACAAACTTCAAATGATGAATCTAGGAGTATACTACAAACCCCTGTGTTTTACTCACATAGGGATTGTGAGGACAAGATTACAGTGTGCACAAAGGCACTTAAACATTAATTCTTCCAGCGCTCCATATGTTGCTGGAAGAAGCCTTAGTAACTGGTACAATAGGAAGTATGGATGTAGATATAGATGTAGATTTTCTTGAAGTAGTTGTCAACAGGCATCAAATTATGTGTAAAATTCTTTGTTTGCAGTGTTTGAATTGTTATAAGGTAATTGCTTTTGTTTCCACAGGCTCTTTATCATGGACGTTTCATTTATTCTGGATTTACAATGCCATTTTATAAGAGAATGTTAAATAAAAAGTTGACAATGAAGGACATTGAATCAATAGACCCAGAATTCTACAATTCACTTGTTTGGATTAAAGATAACAACATTGAAGAATGTGGCCTAGAACTCTATTTCAGTGTCGATTTTGAAATTTTGGGACAAGTAATACACCATGAACTGAAAGAAAATGGTGACAAGATCCGTGTTGTTGAAGAAAATAAAGAAGAATACATGAGGTGAAATAATTTTTTGGTAGTATGGATACTAATTAAAGAAAATTTTCATGTGTTACTAGCAGAGTGCCTTTTAATTACTGCACAGGCTGATGACAGAATGGAGAATGACACGTGGCATTGAAGAACAGACCAAAGCATTCCTGGATGGTTTCAGTGAAGTGGTACCTCTTGAATGGTTAAAATATTTTGATGAACGTGAACTGGAGCTGATGCTCTGTGGTATGCAGGAAATTGATGTCGATGATTGGCAACGTAATTCAATTTATCGGCATTATACCAGAAACAGCAAACAAGTTGTATGGTTTTGGCAGGTACTGCAAACAATGTATTAATTCTGTTTGTATAGTTATGAAATATTAGTATACAAGCACTTTGTGTGTTTAATCAAGTAATAATGTTTATTTCTTGGCTGTGTATGACTTGCTGTTGATACAGTGTGTGACATGAATTGTTTTGTGTACTTGCGTTGTGGTCAAAAGTTCACATGTTAATCAGAATCACTTCAAACAACATGGGACTGACATTATTATGAACTGATCTGCTCCCATAACGTGTAGACTGTAGACCACAAATGAAGCAGCCTGGAGTGCTCTGGGTCATATGCTGGCTTTTCTGATTTTAGTGTGGCCATTATATTTGAGCATATAAATTAACATGGCAGTTTGTAATGTGTTTGTGAAAATGTGCACCAAGCTGACTCTTGCATACTTCACACAATTCTTGAAAAATATTGGGTTGATATTAGGAAATCTGTGCTACTCTGCATTGTTTTGGCATTGTATGGGACAGCTGGTTTCACTTGTGGAAGAGTAAGTGCATTCAGTTTCCATCGTTCCAGCTTTTTAAGTTTGAAGTACTTGTTTCACTTGGGACAACTTTTTCTTTCAGTGCTCTTAATTTTGATACTAGCAGAAGGGCAAAATTGATTGGGGTTACAGGTATTTTTTGTTGTTGTATTGTAAATTTTCCACCTTCCTTAGTAATATCCGTGCTTCTCTACTTGAGATAGTAAAGTTATTCATACCAGCAAAGACTTTTTTACTATATCCTGCAAATAAACATTACATTGTCAACATGCTCTTTCTACTGTCTTCTATATACAGCTCTTTTAGTTAGTCCAAACATTGCATCCTACTACCAGTTTTTTTGTAATTTTGATTTTGTCTTGTGTAGTTGCTTTATATATTTACCTTTCTGCTTTATTTACCATACAACTAGATTTTTCAATGTCTCTGTTGTCCATGTAGTGGGTACGATCTTCCCACTGTCATTTGTACTATTTCTCTTCTTATTAGAAATATTTGGAGAATCAGGACTTGGGTCTCCCTATGGCCTTTTCCAGATTTAGGCTCTGTGTGGTTTCTTTAAAACAGGAATAAAATTCTGGGGTAGTTCTTTTGAAAAAGGGTAGAGTCCATTTCCTTGCCTATCCTTTTCCATTCCAGGTCTTGTGCTCCCATCTGTGGTAGGCTGTGAGATGTTAAATGCTAACCTTCGTTCCTTTATTAATTGTTAAATCTTTCTTGTATAATGAAGTAGTCAATCTGATATGTAAATAGTGGGAAGAGTAAGGTAACAACTCACCTTGTGATTCAGACACTGAGCAGCCAATAGGTACATAAACAAGACATAGAGACAGCTGTCAAGCTAGACTGGAGGGGTAGGAGGAGGGGAAGCTGTCCTAGATGTGGTGGGCAGAAGATCAGACAGAATGGAGCTTATCCTTAGTAGCTTTTTAATGCATTCAAGACCACAATGATACTGAGTCGTCATAGGTGTACTACTAAATTGCTTTTTGGAGGGATCAACAGTACCAAGATGGTATGGCCCAGGAAATCTGCTTTTGAACTTGGCTGGTGGGGTAATTACATCCAGTGAAGGCTGAGGTGAGAATGGTAGTGTATTGCTGTCAATAGTGTACATCTGTACAAGGATGTTTGCCTCAAATGCCAAGGCTGTATAGGAGGGAAACTTTCACATGAAATGGATGGCAATGTCAAAATGTAACTACTTTTGCTTGTTAGTAGGTTTAATGCGAACAGAAGTGTGTAGCTATGCATCGGTGAGCATGTCAGCATCAAGGAAACAAAGAGGATTGCATGGAATTTGTAATAGGATCATGTGAAATTTAATCAGGAGAATAATTTAGAGATTACAAAAATTTTAACGTTTCTGTCTAACCATTAGTTAATATATCAAAAGTGTCATCAATGTATCTGAACCAAACTGGGGGCTGAAGGCTAATGAATCCCAGGAAAGCCCCTTCCGAGCAATTCATGAGGTGAAGTGTGGCCTGTTGTTGCAGTTTGAAGTTGGCTTGGCAGATCACCTCATACAAGGAAACTGATGGACGGATAACCGCAGGATTTTGTAGGAGGAGAGAAGTCTGTTGGAGTGGAAGTTGGCAGATGATGCATGTAGATCACAGATTAGCTGGATAAGTGAAAGAGAGTGCTGTATTTGAAGCAAAAAAGTGACTGGTGTAAAATGGAGTTACATCCAGAAGAAGGGACTTTCAGTGTTAGGCCTTTGGGGTAACTCCCGGTTTCAAAAAACAGAATGTCTGATCTTAGTTCAGAGATTGCAAAAGCATGTTTTCAAAAGGACCTAACCTAACCTTTATTATGTGAAGGGATTCATGATGGCAAGAGAGGTGGTTTTGATTCGCATGAAAATCTTGAGCACGGACAAGGGTTAACAAGAGGTAGGTGAGAATTTTGCACAAGAAAAGTGGGCTATATGACAGAAAAAAATATGACAGTAAATTGTTATTGGGAAACTTACTGGAAAAGATGTGAAAACAGAAAGAAGCTTAAAAACTGGGAAAACAGAAAGAGGAAGTCATTGCAGAAAATGAACAACGAACTATTCTAGTTGGGGAGGACAAAATGTCAGAATAGACCTCACTTCAGGGCATGAAGGACTTAGCCCAATAGCTGAGTAATACCAAACTGTCTTTTTCATGGGTCTTTATGTCACTTAACACCACCTCTGTGTGGTTAGTAGCAATCTACCCTTTCGGTATTGTTGCTATCCCGCCCACATTTTCTATTGTTTGATTGTACCTAGTGAATTCTGTCCCAAACTACAACTCAGTGCTGTTTCCCATTGTTACTGTTCTCCATCACTTCCCATTACATTATCCAGTGTCCATCCTTTTCCTTCTCTACTTTCTTGTGTTTTCTTTTCACATTCTGAACCACATGCTTTCTGCCTGCTTACCACTCTCCCTGTGAAGCTTTGACTTCCGAGCCCACCCTCTGTCAACAATCTGTGTACAACACATGGGCACGTGCCCACACAGGCTGCAAGTGCAAATTTATCTCAGTTCTTACCTTCACCTGTGCCTGTTTTTGCTTGTTTCCCTGCTCCTACCTGAACCACATACACTTTCTTGCACCTCCTACCTAACAGACCCTTCCCCCTCTTCCCTTATTCAGGCATGCACAATACTGACCTAACTAATCCAGTTACACCTACTGCCCCCTCTTTTCACACTCGTGCACTCAGTGATCTGAACCCCACTCCAATATCTCCTTTTTATTTCCTTTTATTTGTGTTTGTATTTTCACTGTGACCTCATCCCATTTATTTTGTTGTCATCTCTTGTTCTCTGTACATACACAGGTTCTCAATTAAACTTCATCTGTTTCATATCAATTGTGGTTTTTTGTGATATTCTCATGTATATTTATGTAATTTTAATTTTTTTTACACTATGGATCCTTGCTCCTTCCTCCTGCTTCAGTACAGAAAATTTTTGTTATCCCTATCCAGAACCCAGTTATACATACTGTTCTTGCATTGTTGCATTGGTTATGGAATCCCCTCAAATGGCATGTGTGTGCAGAGTCAGTCAATCCATAGCTCTCATCAACCTAGTTCTGCAAAACCATACAAATAAGGCCCAGACCACCTTGCTCCACCCTGCTCTGTCCATAAAATTGTCGTGCTGTGCAATCCCAAATTCCTGCACCCCATCTCACAGATTGAAATCCTTGATCTCCAGGAATTCATACTCTCGCCTTTGATTACTACTAAAAGAGCCTCCAACAAACCGCCCTGCATCCCCTCATAGCTACCAAACCCTGCCTTGCAGACATACCACATTTACCACACACACAGAAACTCCCTACTGCCACCCTGCAGAACCCGGAGCCTACAACAGACCCTCAGCATGGTCATACAAATCTTTCTAGAAGCCTCTGTCCCACAGAAATATCAAACCTTTCCAAAAAGCCACAGTCATGTAGTGTTTGTTAAAGCCCTTCTCTGTTTCTCCCAGTCCCTCCAGGGGAAACACTTACTCATTCCAATTCAATCCAGTCGGATCCAAATCCAGTACTGAACCTCATCTGCCTCAAATTACTCCTCCATCCAACAGTCATTCATTCCTCCTACTCTCAGAGCATCCCCTGTAAACGTACCAGTATTTCCTAACTTTAAACCGTGTCTCATCATCGTCCCCCAAATCCCTCAACATGGAAATCAGTCTTACATCTGCAGAAACAGCAAAAATTCATCACCTAAATACCAATCCCAACATGCTAACGAAGATTTCACCACTGTGGTTATGAACTACAGGGATTATGTGGTAGTGGGTTCCACTAGTTGCCAGATACATTCACTTACAAGCCTTGCTTCAGTAACCTCATACTAGAAATGCAGCAATATTCCTCCTCAGATCCCTAGGTCCACCCCAGAACCTCTCACCTGAGTGTAATCTCCTTCCTCAGTCACACCACTCCTCATACTCATACTTTCTACGTGCTTCCTAAGGTGTGTACCCAACCACCCAGGACATCCCATTGTGGTTGGTCACTGTCCCCTCCCCACACATAAGAGAATCTCTACCCTTGCATACCAACACCCTCAGCCTATTGCTTGTAAATGCCCTTCTATATAAAAGACACCAACCATTTCCTATAATAGACATGAAGTTGCGAATACAAACAAACATCAGCTGTATGATGACAGTGATAATCTGTGCTGGACTGGGACTCGAACTTGGAATTCCTGCTTTACAGGAGCAGTCGACTTAACCTCTTTGGCTATCCAGGCATGACTCATGGCCAGATCCAAATCTCCATACATCGTTGTAACTGCCTCACAGTCTGTACCTGTGTTCACATTATGTAGTTCCCATATAGGGAAGGACATTTTAATTTAAAGTCTCTATCCAGTATCGGTGGGTAAAGATGATATTGCAGTGCCTGTGTTATTAAGAAGAATGTTGCATGATCCTTTGGACATGTGCATATGCAAAGAAACAGGTATTGTGGGGACTACAGCCATTATCAAATACGTGAAATGTATTCACAGTTGTGAATACAATCAATCATCTGCTGCACGAGGGAATGATGACAGTGAAAATTTGTGCCCGACCAGGACTCAAACCTAGATTTCTCGCTTTACACAAGTAGTCTTCTTAACTGCTTTTGCTAGTGATGCATGTCCATGGACAGACCTAAACCCCCATATATCATTATTCCTGCATCACAGCCTGTACTCATACACACATTATGTAACACCATACGAAGGAGGAAACTTTCAATTAAAGTTGCTGGCCAGTAGCGCTAGATAAATACAATATTCCAGTGCGTGTGTTGTTAAGAAGAACAATGCAATGTTCCTGTTGGACATGCATGCATGCAGCTGCAAATACATTTCACGTATTTCATAATGGCTGTAGTTGCTGCAGTGCCCATTCCTTTGGATATGCATGAATGTCCAAAGGAACATTACATCATTCTTCTTAACAGTACTAGGCAGTGACTTTCAATTAAAATGTCTTCCCATGGGCGGGGATTATGTAATGTGTGTATGATTACAGTTTGTGATGCAGGAACGATAACTTACGGAAATTTAGGTCTGGCCATGAGTCGTGCAAGGATAGCCAAAGAGGTTAGGTCGACCGCTCATGTAAGGAAGGAAATCTGGGTTCCAGCCAAGTTTTCATTGTTGTCATTCCATTATACAGGTGATGGTTGTTAGTATTTGCAAATGTGAATACATTTCATGTGCAATGGAGTAACACTTCGGGAGGGATGGGAAGGACTTTCAGTAACATGTTCCTCATTTCTGGATACAATGATGAATAGTCAAAACTCAGCTTGAACATAATATATTTATATTTGGGGCTGAAGTTAAATGGATAAAATTAAAAGAGTATTATTCAACTAGTCAACAGTTCATATACTCAGTTTGTCTCTGAAGCTCCAGTTGATTGCTAAAAGCCACTTAGCCTCACAAAATACAGTAATCTGTTTGCCAGCAACAATCAGAATCAGACAAGGAGAATGGTTGGTTACTAACTGCCGTGAACAGCTGTACCTTGTTCCTCAGGGAGTCAGTCCAGGAAGGTCAGCTCAGTGTCATCATTAGAGACTTATGCTCAAGGAATCTACTATCTACCTGTCAATAGGCCCCAGTTTGACTGAGGTTCTATGTTGGCAAGTGTTATCCATTCTGAATCAATTTTCACTTGCATTCAGGTCTTGAATTGATATGAAGCAGACTAGATAGCGTAATGTCAAACACCATATCATCCTCTGTCAATCTGCACTCATATATGGTACCTCTAGCTGAATGACAGGTAATTCAGGTGGAAGTAAAGTTAGTATTAAATGAAATCATTTAGCTGTCGGAGTATCCTTGCTAATCTCATGTTACCCTCATGAGAAAGAAATGTGGTACATGTTGTTTCTGTACCACTTCCCAGTGGCTGAACACAATCACCTAAAAAGCATGTGTATACTTGCCCCAAATTTATTTCACCTGGGCTGCTGGATATGAGTGAAGTATTTCTCCACTGTGGATATACAGACTGGCTACTGAGAGACTGATGTTCACTCAAGGGCGAAAAGTCTCTTTCCATAAAACCTAAAGGTCTCTATGAGTTTGAAGTTATGCCATTTGGTCTGTGCAATGCCTCAGCTACCTTTGCATGCATGATAGATAACTTGAGCAGCAATCTGTAGTGGGGCAGGGAAAGGGGGGGGGGGAGATAGGAGAGTATGGGTGGGAGAGTGAAGAGGGCTATCTGGCAGAGTATGCAGGGACTAGATGACTGCAGGACAAGGCTGCCAGGCACAGCATTGTTGGCTGTAGGAGGAAGGAGTGGGAAAGGAAAGGAAAGGAAAGGAGCAGGGAAGGTGAAAAGATCAGTGGGTGCAGTGGCAGAAAGTGAGGGTGAGGAGAAATGAATTGGGAGGAGGTTATAGGACAGAGTGGGTGGAAACTGTCGGGTGGAGGGTGTGGGGACAAGAGTTTATTGTAGGTTGCCGCCAGGATAGTTTTGGGAGTGGAGAATGTGCTGTAAGAATAATTCCCATCCACACAGTTTAGAAAATCAGGTGATAAAGTGGATAATCCAGATGGCCTGGCTTATGAAGCAGACCTGGAAATAAAGGATGTTATGTTCCCGGGTGGACAGCTGTGCAATGATTGCAGTAGAGCTGGTGTATGACCACAGGTGGCCCAACCTCTGATTGGGTAGGATAAGCCTGTGAAAGGACTGGACTAGGAAGTGCTGGGTGTGTGGATTGGGCTGGACTTCCACTTGGGTCTTCCACAGGAGTATAATTTCTGTGGCAAGAGGTTGGGATTGGGAGTGTCATAGGGATGGACTAGGATGTTGTGGAGCATGGGTGGGTGATGGAACACCAGTTTAGGAGGGGTGGGAAGGTTCTAGAGTAGGATGTACCTCATATCAGAACATGATGATAGATAATCAAATCCGTGATTATGGATGTGGTTCAATTGTTCCAGTCTGGGTTGGTATTGGGTGTTGAAGAGGGGTGCTCCTTTGTAACTGGTCTGGGGATGGTGAGGATTGGGGTGTTGTGTGGATATGGTGTGGGAAATCTGTTTTGCAGACTATGTCTGGTAAGACCATAGAAGACCTTAGGCATGAGGGATGTTGGTGTATAAGGAAGTGGCATCAACAGCAATGAGTTGGAATCAAGGTGGGGGAATGGCCCTCGTACTACAGTAAAATGTCTAAAAAACTGCACTGTACAAGATACTTTTGGCAAGACACATTCACACACCTGCAATTCATTGCCCATGGCCTCTTTTCTATCGAGCATGAACTGCAGTTCTGGGTAAATCGTGAAAATCGGCCTGTTCATGCTACACACAAAGGGACCCAGCCTGCAAACAGATCTGAGATATTTGATACAATGGACAGGGCCTGCACATTAGTAGAAAGCAATGAGCCTGAGATGGCAAGTCAGATCCATCTAAAATACTTGCGGAACTGTCCTGAAGTTCCGACCCGTCGCAGAAATCTGCTTGTGTGTGGCTAGCTATTGGCATGCTTATAACAGCTGATCCTTTATACACTGAAGAGCCAAAGAAACTGGTACACCTGCCTAATATCGTGTTGGGCCCCAGTGAGCACACACAAGTGCTGCAACACAATGTGGCATGGACTCGACTAATGTCTGAAGTAGTGCTGGATGGAATTGAAGCCTGCAGGGCTGTGCACAAATCTGTAAGAGTACAAGGGGGTGGAAATCTCTTCTGGACAGCACTTTGCAAGACATCCCAGATATGCTCAATAGTGTTGATGTCTGGGGAGTTTCGTGCCCGGCAGAAGTGTTTAAAGTCAGAAGAGTGTTCCTGGAACCACTCTGTAGCAATTATGGGTGTGTGCGGTGTCGCATTCTCCTGCTGGAATCGCCCAAGTCTGTCGGAATGCACAAGGACATGAATGGATGCAGGTGATCAGACAGGATGCTTACATAGCGTCACCTGTCAGTCATGTATAGACATTTCAAGAGTCCCATATTACTCCAACTGCACGTGCCCCACACCATTACAGAGCCTCCACCAGCTTGAAAAGTCCCCAGCTGACATGCAGGGTCCATAGATTCATGAGGTTTTTTTCCATACCCATACACGTCCATCTGCTTGATAAAATTTGGAATGAGACTCATCTGACCAGGCAACATGTTTCTAGCCATCAACAGTCCAATGTCTATGTTGACAAGCCCAGGTGAGGCATAAAGCTTTGTGTCATGTGGTCATCAAGGGTACACGAGTGAGCCTACAGTTCCGTAAACCCATATCAATGTTGTTTCATTGAACTGACACTTGTTGATGGCCCAGCATTGAAATCTGCAGCAATTTGTGGAAGAGTTGCACTTCTGTCATGTTGAACAATTCTCTTCAGTTGTCGTTCGTCCCTTTCTTGAGAATTTTTTTCTGGCCGTAGTGATGTTGAAGATTTCGTGTTTTACTGGATTCCTAATATTCACAGTATACTCGTGAAATGGTTGTAAGGAAAATCCCCACTTCATCGCTACCTCGAAGATGCTGTGTCCTATAGCTTGTGCACCAACACCACCACCATGTTCAAACCCATTTAAATCTTGATAACATGCCATTGTAGCAGCAGTAACCGATCTAACAACTGCACCCAAACACTTGGTGTCTTATTCAGGCATTGCCAAGTGCAGTGCCATATTCTGCCTGTTTACATATCTCTGTATTTCAATAAACATGCCTATATCAGTTTCTTTGGCACTTCAGTGTATATGAAACCTCTTATGAACAATTGCTGGCACAGTCAGTAACAAATTGGTATTGAACATTGTGTCAGTTTTAGTATTTTCCAACATGTACATCAGTTAATACAGAAATCAGTTGTAATCACTGGATACAGACTAATCACTCTACCTTAGGGGAATACAATGCCCATATTGTAAACTATTTTTTAAAATTACTTCATCTGTTGCCTCTGGTCATACAAATGGTATTATAACCAATTTTAACTTGTGATTTTACTAAATGGCTTAAGGCAGATGCTGGGATGGTTCGTTTGCAAGGGAATGACAGATTTCCTCCCCACCTTTATTGATCTCACTGTCAGTGTGATGTTAAACTCAAGTCTGTCTTTCTTTCTTTCTTCCTTCTTCAGTTTCAACGTCTCAGCAATTCACCTCCAAATGATTTGATTTGTTGCATAATATCTCTGACAAGTTATTATGTAATTATGACTTGCTGGTTATGATACCACTAGTGTGACCCAAGAATAAAATATGGTTATTTTTAAAATTTGGTGGTATGAAGAGCGTAGCAAAGCAGGAATTTTATTATTCCGAAATTTATGTGGAATCATAGTCAGATTAAAGGATTGAGTTCTGATTAAAGATAGTGTTTCAAGTAATAACATGTTTCATCATAACTATACCAGTGACAGTTATTAACAGGAAAGAAGAATCGTACATATTCTTCTCTCATTGATGGGCTAATTAGAGCCTAACACTGTTTCTCTCTTTTGCTCTCCATCTCCTGGTAGGTGTTGTCAGTGATCAGAATATGAGTGTCATGGAAGACACACCCTTTTGTTCTTTTTCTGTAGTTGTTGTGCCATATTCCGATTTTAATTTTTCTGTTCGTTTGCAGTTCGTCAGAACAACAGACAATGAGAAACGGGCAAGACTGCTTCAGTTTGTCACTGGTACCTGCAGAGTTCCTGTTGGAGGTTTTGCTGAACTCATGGGTAAGACTAATTTTATATCTCTTCAACAGTAAACATTATATTTTGAAGATATCTGTTACCTTTTCCCTTTCATATGTTGTGCTGCAGTGTAACATGAATAAAAAATTCCCATGACGATGTGTAATAATTAAGAAAACAGAAGAAAAAATGACAGTATTGATAGTGAATAAGTTATTGGATGTTTTAGTCTGTCTCACAGCTGAAATCTGTGCAACTCCTTGTTGAGTTTAAACATACATACTTAGTATTGTTTTATACTTAAGGCATATATATAGAGTACAACAACATAAGGAAAAGATAGCTTGCTCCTTGCCATAAAGATGACACATGAAGTTGCTAACAGGCACAATTAAGACACTTACACATTGGCTTTTGGCCCTAGCCTTCGTCATAAAAAGAAAACGAAAGGTACTTACATAAATACAAACATTCACTCATATAAGCAAGCACAACTCACACACACAGGGCCGCCATCTACGGCAGCTCGGAGGAGAATTCAACCGTTGTGTAGAATGAAAGCACCAATCTGGAGGGGCCAGGGAAGGGGAAGGGATAGCATTGTCTGGACGGGGATAGAGGAGTGCACTATATGGTGGAGTGTGCAGGTACTAGACTGCCAACAGGTGCAGTGTTTTGAGGCTGTGGGGCAGGGAGGGGGTGAGGGGGTGTTGGAGCTAAAAAGGAGGAAGCCATTGGTAGAGGGCAGCCCCGACCCACTGCCCCCACCATTGCCCCCACCCCCACCCCTGCACGTGCCCCCACTCCTGCCTCCACCCCCACCCCTGCCCTCGCACAGAAAATGCTAAATGAGAGCAGATCTTAAAGGTCCATACTCTCATACATAGTGTGTGATAAGCTGTGCACCTAAACTGAAGGTTTATAGGCCGAAATTTACTATGGGAGAAGCCTTGGGAAATCATCCCAAATATCAGGATTGAACATGTCATTGAATCAAACAGTTGGCAGGATTCTTTTATTCGTTTAGTCATTTATATTTTTATTTATTTATTTTTTAAGTGCCATATCCTCTATTGCCAAAATTTAAGTGAAGACAGTGAGGCTATAGACGTGGAAAGTATTGAATGGTGGAAGATGAATATTTTTCCATGACTAATAATGGATTTGAGATCAGAAACATTTTCAATTCTGATGGATCCAGGAACTTCTACAATTTATTTTCGTCAAAACCATATGGAAATTCTGTCCAGAGGGAAAAAGTTGCTGAGGGAAAACAAATAATGGTGCAGTGGGTTAATAGTGACAGAAGTGAAAAGTTGCAACAATTAATAGTGGGGAAATTAAACTCTCAGGTGATCTATAAACATAACATTATTGTACACCTATGATTTTATTAGCAATGCCTGGATGACTGCTGTTCGAAGTTTCGTAGAAATTTAGATTTTGAGAGAGATGCAGTAGGAAGAAAAATCATTCTTACTGTTGGTAGATGCCATGCATACCCAAGTTTAGTGACATTTCTCGACAAACATTGATGTGTTTCTTCCTACTAACTGTACAAGTCAACTTCACAGTCTTTACACCTGGGAATAATTAATACTGTCAAAGCAGAATACAGAATGGCTATTGTGTGGAAGTCAGCTTCATCCTTCAGAAGAAAAGCTGTAATGAGAATGACTATTTTACAGGCTGTGCACATGTTTGTCGCTGCCTGGAATGCTATAACCCAGCAGACTGTGTTTGAACCCTATTGACTGTCGTCATTACCAGTTTTTGTAAATGTTGATTCTGCAAAGGCTGTCATGGGTACTGACATGTCAGGACTGTGTTCTGATGATACCTTGTCGTTTGCTCATCAGGTAGACGTAAGAGACTATGTGGTGCTTATATAAAGAACCAAGCACAGCTGGTAGAAGAAAGAGGACACAAATGCACGTAGGTTTGCTGTGGCGGTTAGTAACTATTTTTCCTCATTCAATGTAGATGAGTTGGTTCATGGGTCCACACAAAAGAAAGAAAACGGCTACCTTTCAGAGTTGTTGTTGTTGTCTTCAGTCCTGAGACTGGTTTGATGCAACTCTCCATGCTACTCTATCCTGTGCAAGCCTCTTCATCTCCCAGTACCTACCACAACCTACATCCTTCTGAATCTGCTTAGTGTATTCATCTCTTGGTCTCCATCTACAATTTTTACCCTCCTCGCTGCCCTCCAATAAGAAATTGGTGATCCCTTGATGCCTCAGAACATGTCCTACCAACCGATCCCTTCTTCTAGTCAAGTTGTGCCACAAACTTCCCTTCTCCCCAATCCTCTTCAATAATTCCTCATTAGTTATGTGATCTACCCATCTAATCTTCAGCGTTCTTCTGTAGCACCTCATTTCAAAAGCTTCTATTCTCTTCTTGTCCAAACTATTTATCGTCCATGTTTCACTTCCATACATGGCTACACTCCACACAAATACTTTCAGATACGACTTCCTGACACTTAAATCTATACTCGATGTTAACAAATTTCTCTTCTTCAGAAACGCTTTCCTTGCCATTGCCAGTCTACATTTTATATCCTCTCTACTTCGACCATCATCAGTTATTTTGCTCCCCAAATAGCAAAACTCCTTGACTACTTTAAGTGTCTCATTTCCTAATCTAATTCCCTCAGCATCACCCGACTTAATTCGACTACATTCCATTATCCCCGTTTTGCTTTTGTTGATGTTCATCTTATATCCTCCTTTCCAGACACTATTCATTCCGTTCAACTGCTCTTCCAAGTCCTTTGCTGTCTCTGACAGAATTACAATGTCATCGGTGAACCTCAAAGTTTTTATTTGTTCTCCATGGATTTTAATACCTACTCCAAATTTTTCTTTTGTTTCCTTCACTGCTTGCTCAATATACAGATTGAATAACATCGAGGATAGGCTACAACCCTGTCTCACTCCCTTCCCAACCACTGCTTCCCTTTCATGCCCCTCGATTCTTATAACTGCCATCTGGTTTCTGTACAAATTGTAAATAGCCTTTCGCTCCATGTATTTTACCCATGCCACCTTCAGAATTTGAAAGAGAGTATTCCAGTCAACATTGTCAAAAGCTTTCTCCAAGTCTACAAATGCTAGAAACGTAGATTTGCCCTTCCTTAATCTAGCTGCTAAGATGAGTCGTAGGGTCAGTATTGCCTCACTTGTTCCAACATTCCTACGGAATCCAAACTGATCTTCCCCGAGGTCGGCTTCTACTAGTTTTTCCATTCTTCTGTAAAGAATTAGTGTTAGTATTTTGCAGCTGTGACAGATAAACTGATAGTTTGGTAATTTTCACATCTGTCAACACCTGCTTTCTTTGGGATTGGAATTATTATATTCTTCTTGAACTCTGAGGGTATTTTGCCTGTTTCATACATCTTGCTCACCCGATGGTAGAGTTTTGTCAGGACCGGCTCTCCCAAGGCCGTCAGTAGTTACAATCGAATGTTGTCTACTCCGGGGGCCTTGTTTCGACTCAGGTCTTTCAGTGCTCTGTCAAACTCTTCATGCAGTATCGTATCTCCCATTTCATATTCATCTAAATCCTCTTCCATTTCCATAATATTGTCCTCAAGTACATCGCCCTTGTATAGACCTTCTATATACTCCTTCCACCTTTCTGCTTTCCCTTCTTTGCTTAGAACTGGGTTTCCATCTGAGCTCTTGATGTTTATACAAGTGGTTCTCTTATCTCCAAAAGTCTCTTTAATTTTCCTGTAGGCAGTATCTATCTTCCCCCTAGTGAGATAAGCCTCTACATCCTTACATTTGCCCTCTAGCCATCCCTGCTTAGCCATTTTGCACTTCCTGCCGATCTCATTTTTGAGACGTTTGTATTCCTTTTTGCCTGCTTCATTTACTGCATTTTTATATTTTCTCCTTTCATCAATTAAATTCAATATTTCTTCTGCAACCCAAGGATTTCTATTAGCCCTTGTCTTTTTACCTACTTGATTCTCTGCTGCCTTCACTACTTCATCCCTCAAAGCTACCCATTCTTCTTCTACTGTATTTCTTTCCCCCATTCCTGTCAATTGTTCCCTTATGCTCTCCCTGAAACTCCGTACAACCTCTGTTTTTTTTTTCAGTTTATCCAGGTCCCATCTCCTTAAATTCCCACCTTTTAGCATTTTCTTTCGTCAGTTTTAATCTACAGGTCATAACCAATAGATTGTGATCAGAGTTATCCTTTGACAAAGATGAGCTAGAGAAGAATGGAAGAATGCAAACCCCCCCCCCCCCCCCCCCCCACACACACACACACACACTTACACGATGCCAGATAGACTAACAGTGACAATGCTATTTTCAGGCAACTGGAGTGGTTGTAGTGGGTGGGGTAGGTAGAGGGGAAGAGAGGTGGGAGGCAGGGCAAGGGGCTGGGTGTAGTGGCTAGTTCGGAGAGAGGCAGCCAGATTGCTGGCTATGAATGTGGGATGGAGGAGTGGCAGGTCTAAGTACTGGTACAATTGTAGTAGCCTGTGGGAAGCGGCTCACTCTAATGGCATGGGGTCATGAATTGGAAGGTGGTGACAGGGCAGAGAAAGGAAGAACTGTCGGATGGAGGGTGCAGGGACAGTAGGTTACCCTCTTTCTGGATGAAAGGCCACCATCAAACTGTCATCAAGAACAAAGTTGACCACCCGGTGTCTGAATGCTGCCCTTAAATCGACACACCAGTTGGTGATTTTACTTGTAATTTTAAAATAAATGGCTACATGTGTGGCATTAATATATTTATATTAGAATTTGCTGTGTCCACTTCATGTGCATTTGTGGTCAAAGTGTCCTACCTTTCACTAAAACAGGGTTTTACTACAATTAATTGTCAGCCTAAATATTTCAAACAGTGTTATTGTACACATGCTGCATTTTGAAATTATTTGCCAAGAAAAGTGCAAACATAAACAGAAATGTAAACTTAAGGTAAGTTAGCTTTCAGTTGCATTTTGGGTCGGAAATAATCTGCATTCTGTAAATGCTTTCATCTAGTGTGCATAGCACAGAGTATTTCTCTATGTTCCTTGCTTCTCTCATGAATACCATACAATGCACTATGTGCTACCATGATTGGAAGAAAATAAGTGGGTGTTTCAGAACATAAAAACATAGGAGGACAAGAAGTTCAAAAGATAGTTGTGTAATACGTTGGGTCACTTTTCCAACTTTATATTCCGTAAAACTGGTTAATATATTTTGAGAAGGGAGAAAAAAAATGAAAAGAAATAATAAACACACAATTTACATACAGGATCAAACACATTTCATCAAAGTTCATAGGCACAAACACTGTTTTCTCCTAGTTCATAATAAAAGCTGTTTTATTGAAAGTGACATGCACCTCTCTAGTTGAGTAGTCAGCTCGGCTAACTGTCTTATAGGTAATCCACTGGTGACTGGGTGTTGTATCGCCTTCACTGTCATTCCTGACAACTCGCAGAAGCAGTGTCAGGCAACTGAATACCCCAGCCAAAAATGCCATGTAATCATTTCATTTCATTGAAAATAACAGTACATAAATCATGATCAGTGCACTTCAAACCCGCATACATGGTGAAGTTGACAGCCATCAAAATGTGGAACTTAAACCACTTGACCAATGCTGCTTTCCTCCTCCAGTTTATCAGCGGTGTTCGAAATCGCCATTTCGTCAGTTTCTCAAAAAGTGTAAAGTTGTGGGCTTGATATGTGTAAATCAAGTTTCCTGATATATGGATGTTCTACAAATCCATTTGATACACAACATATGAATAATCTTGACAGTTGACATTGATATTTTTTTTCCCCCTCAAAAATAGTAGCATAATGAGCTAAACCCTTTCACAAGAGATACTTCTGAGTAGCCCCTCCTAGTTTGTCAAAGCTCATTGAAGTTGGGGCGTCACATTATCTGGCCTCTCCTTTGCAATTGAAATTTGGTAAAAGAAACAATTATAAACAGTAAGGGTATGAAGAAAAGGTAACACGTAAAATAAGGGATAGGCAGCCACTCATCTATAGCAGACTGATACAGTGCATTTGGTTGGTTGCATGGTGCTGTGTCTGAATGTGTGCATTTTACTAATAAAAGAACAGGGGCTCAAAAGTTAGTGTGGATAGTGATCTATGTTGCGTGTATGTTTGGTGCACACATCAGTCCACTATAGATGATCGTTTGCTTTTCCCTTATTTTACGTATTGCTCCATCCAGAAATTTTCATTATTGTTATAAGAAAATAAAACATAAAATTCCACTGAAGCCCCAAAGAAACTGGTATAGGCATGCATATTCAAATACAGAGATATTTAACAGGCAGAATATGGCACTGCACTCAGCAACACCTATATAAGACAACAAGTGTCTGGTGAAGTTGTTAGATCAGTTACTGCTGCAATTGCAGGTTATCAAGGTTTGAGCGAGTTTGAATGTGGTGTTATAGTTCACATATAAGCGATAGGGCACAGAATCTCTAAGGTGGCAGTGAAGTGGTGTTTTCCCCGTACGACCATTTCACGAGTGTACCTTGAATATGAGGAATCCAGTAAAACCTCAAATCTCTGACATCACTGTGGCTGGAAAAAGATCCTGCAAGAACGGGACCAACAACAATTGAAGAGAATCGTTCAACATGACAGAAGTGAAACGCTTTCGCAAATTGCTGCAGATTTCAATGCTGGGCCATCAGCAAGTGTCACCGTGCGAACCATTCAATGAAACATCATCTATATGGGCTTTTGGAGCTGAAGGCCCATTCGTGTACCCTTGATGATTGCATGACACAAAGCTTTACATCTCACCTGGGTCAGTCAACACAAACATTGGACTGTTGATGACTGGGAACATGTTGCCTGGTCAGTGGAGTGTGGTTTCAAATTGTATTGAGCGGATGAACGTGTACGGGTATGGAGACAACCTCATGAATCCATGGACCCTGCATGTCAGCAGGGGACTGTTCAAGCTGGTGGAGGCTCTCCACCAAAGAATAATATTATGTGAGAACAGACATCTGTCTGACACTGAATTACAGGCAGTGTATATTGCTA
Source organism: Schistocerca cancellata (assembly GCF_023864275.1). NCBI lineage: Eukaryota > Metazoa > Arthropoda > Insecta > Orthoptera > Acrididae > Schistocerca > Schistocerca cancellata. The sequence goes on along the minus strand of NC_064627.1, from coordinate 701,754,505 downwards.
AGTAGTCTGAGATTATGCTCTGTGATTAACCACATTCACAGCATGAAGAACAGCCATCTCAATTTCCTCTTGAGTTTTGCAACAAATCGACCCATTTCCTTGAAACATTTACAGTGAGATTCCCATACTTGTGAGTATCTCCCGCTGCCCCTTGTTCTACACATCGTCATGAAACACTTTTCCACCCCCATACCATTGTAAAACCTATTTCATCTAAGGAATAGCTACCTGTAAGACAATCCATGTTATATGTCTGTTGTCTCCCAATCCATGTACAGTGTTTTATGTTCATGTGATGGCCACTACACTTACAATGAGGAGTAACTTGTATACAGAGTAGGTAGTGAAACAACATTGTGCTCATTGGGGCATACTCTGAAACACAGCACCCTGATCTTTTCTGCTTGCCTGTCTATAATTTACATACTTTCTGTCAACAATGGTATTATACCAGAACCTTTCACTTGATAACTTGCTATACAGCATATTCTCGTTTATGTCCCCATGACACCAATGTATACTTATTTATTATATTGTTATTTGCAAGCCTTCTATATTCCTGCTCTTGTGAACTTAGTAACTCTTAAAATTGCCATGATGGAAAAGGGTGCAAGCTAAAGACCTAATAAAGATACGTAACAAATAAATTTTGTGGAAAATAGAAAATCACTTGGGAGAAAAATATGAAGTGACAAATAAAACTAGGGAAGAGCTTAGGTTACCACAAATACAAGACACTATAGGAAAAAAGAAATAAAACAGAAAATGGGAAAACGAGAAGTAGGCAGACAAAATGGTGACCAGTTAGAACAATTTGTTGTTGTGGTTTGAAAATAGCACATAGTAAAATAGTGCTCACTACACTTCTAACATCTCAGGATTTCAAATAATGTTGTTAACACCAGGATTTCAAATAATGTTGTTAACACTGCCATGTTTGTTTCCTTGTCATCCTGTGGTTGCATCTTCCTTCACATAGGGCTATAATTGAATCTCCTAATTAATCCCACAGTATCTCATTTCCTACCAGATATCAGATTTTCTTGTAACTTTCTGTTAATGCTTGCGGCTTTCTCCGCTCAATAAGTAACACATTTTTTCACTGTGTATTTAATTTTAGAGTGAGTAATTGTTAGAACTCCACATAAACAGGTTATTATTGACCACCTCCATAGCTAAATGGTTAGTGTTGTTGCCTTCAATGAGGAAGTGTCTGGGTTCGATTCCTGTTATCTCCTCAGATTTTTTTTCTGAGGTTGGGAGGTCTGTAAAGGACTCCTCCATGCCACGTGAGACCAGATGTGGAGCTGCTTGAATAAAGAAGCAAAACGATCATCAGGACTCATCTACTGGCAGTAACAACTGGAAAGATTGTTGACATGCTGGTCATATGTCCCACAGTCACAGATTTCTCCTTATACTCCTTTGTAGGCAGTAGTCACCCAGTTGGAACAGTACTAAGGCCTATCCTTGAGTGGTGTTTTTGTTTACATTTATGGGTACTGTGTTGCCACTTGATCTTCTTAGCCACCTATAGAATAGCCACTTGTAGAATAGTATTAATAAAATGAAAATAGCTTTTATGGCTAGATTCACTTACTTTTTTGTCTCTTTTTGTGTATATTAACATTTTGTTGTTGTATCAGTTTAAATTATGTTTTGCAGGGAGTAATGGTCCACAGAGATTCTGTATTGAAAAGGTAGGCAAGGAAACATGGCTGCCAAGATCTCACACTTGCTTTAATCGACTTGATCTCCCGCCATATAAGAGTTATGATCAACTTGTTGAAAAGCTGAATTACGCTATTGAAGAAACTGAAGGTTTTGGACAGGAATAGTAAAAGTGCCTACAGTGCTACAAAATGTCCAATTTAAACCCGGTACCAAAATAATTTTGATGATACATGCGTGCACAGTTATGTCCATGCAATACTATCATGTTGTTGCATATTTTATGACTTTGTAATATTGTATAATGTATAATTAATTGTCCAGAGATGTACAGAAAGTAAAATGTCAAATGTTAAATATGTGGAGACTATAATTAAATCTTTTAAATAAAAGTGTACCTGCTGTGTGTGTGTGTGTGTGTGTGTGTGTGTGTGTGTGTGTGTGTGTAAATAAGTGTGTAACTATTGAGGATTGCTGTGTGTACAGATTGATATAATGTAAAATATTCCAGTGATGCATTTTAAGATGAAAGAACTGTTACTTGATTCTGTGATTATTGCACTGATATATATTAGCCAGATGTTGTAACATATTTTCATGTGTAGATAGTGATAAGGTTTCCCATATAAATATGAACATATGAAATATCTGTTGTACATTACTAAAAAATGAACATTTTAAATGATAAAAATTTGTGAATATTATTAATATCAGGTTAATAAAAAGTGCCTTTCAGTTTCGGCTGGTACTGAAAGCAGTCGTGTGTACTTTACATTTAGTGTATTATTTGCAGTGACTCCTTTGCACTTCATTCCTGTCACTTGCACAACTTTTGGAAATTTTTGTGTTAGGATAATTTTATAGGTAATGTTCACAGATTGGTATTATTTGCAATAGAAAAGATATATTGAATATAGGATTTCATCTACTCACAGATTGTAAATTTAATTCCTTAATCATTGATTAGTACTGAGCATATATATATATATATATTCATAGCACACTACTGTTCATTGAGTTGGCTCAGGGTTGTATTGCCATTTTAGAAAAAGAAGGGAGGAGGGAGTGACTGTAGAATATTTTGAAGTATAGCCCATTGAAGCTCATCTGCTGTAACCATATAGAAGAATATAACATGTATTTTATGCCAAGAGCTTGAAAAATAATGTTTGTCTCATATGTGAAATGTCAGTGACTTGTAATCTTTAGCCTGATCCCTCAGAGGTACAATTATAGTTATTATTGTAACAACTTAAATATTTGTGTTTAAGTTTCAGACTAATTTGTTATCAAACAAAGTAATGAATTTTGAGTTGGTTGTATTACATGGTTACATGGGTTTTGTTGACCAGTACTTCCTTCACAGCATGGGAAAGTGCAATTTGGGTCTTGGTGGGTGGCAGTGGAGGTGGGATCTTTATTCACAACATTCCAAATTTTCACTTGTGGTGCTATTTTATCAGAGTTCAACATCCAAATAATAGAAGTCATAATATATAGACATCCTCAGTTCTTTGACTTTCGAGTTCTGTAAATAATGGATTTTAGTGCTTAATGCTAGAAACTAAAAGGCAAGCAAATTGGTATGAAAGCAATATATGTTCTGTAATGATTATTAAGGATTTATATTGATTCAGTGATGACATTTTTGCAACTTAGAATCAGATAAATTATTTTAATGATAGTGCTTCTTCATAGGATGTTGCACCCAATTTTGTGTCACTTTTATACTTTGATAGACAAGAAAATTGGAGGTAGTATGCCTGTGGTTTGTTTTTTCCCCCACAAGGCTATATATGAACATCCATACACATTACCATTTTTACATCATCTTAAAATTTTGACATTTGCCTATACAACTTATTGAACATAATTTGAAAAATAGGAAAAATCATTCCACATAATTACTCAGGAACAGTCTGATTTTACCAAGCCTTTTCGTCCTTGTTCACTGTTGTTGAGAAGTTCCTGAATATAATATTTCAGAAAGCAAACAGCGTAGCTTTGGTGTTCACTACTATGTTCTTATGAGGTAATGGTGTTTAAAGTACAGAATGTAGCACACAGTATCTGTTTTCTGTCCAGTTCTCAGGTTATTACATTTCTGCCATTCATTAAGTAGATACTCCTGTTTTGTGACCCAAAAGAACATCAGATGATTTGTTTTTGACCAGGAACTTGTTGTCGATGGTCTTGAAAGGTATATACATTGCTCTGTGGCACTCTGTTGCAAAACATCCACAAAGTGGCTCATGTGCGTTCTTACTCTTCGTACACTTCTAAGTCTTTTTTTGTCTTGTGGGATTTTATTGTATCATCTATTCTTGGTGCAGTAAACTTCATTACAACAGCAATTAATATACGGTCAGAAAGTATAACTTTCATGCACCTGAGTAGGCCTTCTTTTCAAAGAGAGTACCATAACTAGCGTAGCTTTTTCTGCATCACATAACAGTCCATAAGGTCACAGCAAATGTTTTATAAGTCTTCTTTAGGTTGAGCCTATATTTTGAATACCCATTTTACATGAACTTTTAAGTCACACTTCCTCCACCAGTCGTCCATAAGGATCAAACTTCATCCCACCGAGCAAGATAGCTCAGTAGTTAGTATACTGGAATTGGGAGGATGGTGATTCAAATCTGCGTCTGGCCATCATGATTTAGGTTTTCCGTAATTTCCCTAAATCGCTTAAAGCAAGTGCCAGGATGGTACCTTTAGTAGGTAATGGCTGATTTCCTTCCCCATCCTACCTTAACCTGAGCTTGTGCTCAGTCTCTAATGACCACACTGTCGATGGGATGTTAAAACACTAATCTTCTCCTCCTCCTCCTCCTCCTCCTCCTCCTCCTACCTTCACCCAACATTATTGGCAGGCTATGCAATGTCTAAACTCACTGAACTCAGTGGACATCTGATCTTGTTTGTATTATTAACAAACTATAATTCTTCTTCTTTTTCTTCATCCAAATTTCCAGGATGGTTTCTCTTTGTAGCCTATGATTAATTTCATCATCATCTGTACAATTTAGAATTGCGCTTGTGATTTCTCTCCAATTACAGGATGTGTAACTACACATCATCTGTTCGTACTTTATTCTCTTGTAAGACATTGTTTCAGCTATTATTACCTTTGTGTTGGTAGGACTTTCAATTGTAATTTGCCTTTTTTGAATTCACTTACAAACTTTATGACAGGACAATACGTCAATGTTGGTATTTTGTATAATGCTATAATGGTGTCATTTATGAAATGGCAAAGCATTTAGCTCCTAAGTAGGGTTCAAGTAAATTTAAATAGAAGTGCAAAATTCAAAACCTACATATTTCTTCATTATTTCAAGAGAAGAAAAATTGGATGTAGTCATTTTTTGCTTAGCTTAACACATTCTCAATGTATGCAAAAAGTATATTAAAACATCAAATCTATGAATGATTTACACAGTGAAAATGATGCATCAGAAATTCTGGCCAAGCTTGTAAAATACATCTTTAAGTATAAGGTTCTGTTCTGGAGACCTTGTTGCCTTACATCTGACTAACTGGACTTCTGGAATGGTTGTTGCATGTAAATATACAGTTTAGTCACCCTGTTTGAGGCTGTTTTCAATGCATCCAGCCTTAACAATTAGTATGTGTGTGCGGGGGGGGGGGGGGGGGGGATTTGGTTGGTTTTTCTTCCTTCCTTTAGAAAGGATTCAGTTGCCTCTTTAAAGGGTAATTGAGAAAGAGAAGATAAACGGGTTCTTAATTGCACAATTAGGTAGTGTAGTAAATTTTTTGGCAATTTATAAAGTTCACTTGCCCAGGTTAACATTATGTATCTGTGGTTACGTTATTTCCAAGTTTGGGTTTGTTCTATGTACGATTTTTATCTGCTTTATTCAGTTTTGATTTATTGTGTGTATTATGAGTAAATAAAAAGTAAACAATGTTATCATTGAATACCAAGCCTTGACCCAACCAACTTCATGAAGAAGAAAATTTAGATCTTTTGATGTTTGAGTTGAATCCATTTTGTAAGTCATCTTTTTAGTTTATCATTTATACCTACTCTTCAAGTTAATGATAAAGTAGAAAAAGAGAGAATTTACCACTGCATGACCATACAGAGAGACTTTTTTGAAGATTTAAACACACAAGAAATATTTTGTTTGTATATTTTTTTCTCCACAGTTTACCCATTTATCGTCCTATTTCCTCAAGTATTGTAAACATTTATATACCACATTTCTAGCAGAATGAAGAAGACTGAGAAACTGTGTGTTAACATGAGTGTGCCCTTTCTGAACTTTTGGTATATACCATTTTAAGTGTAGATTTCTCCATTGCTGATCAAGTTGATGTTGAAGAGATGTTAAACTGTTCTGTGAAGGAATAATTTTTGGACAGCGATAAATAATTGGTGTACATGAAGCCAGTAATTCCTCTTTGATAACCACCACACATTCTTCACCAGTTATTTTGCCCCTTATTTCTAAGCCCAGAAGGCAAATGTATCTCTTCACACTCTGAGCTTTTGGAACTATGTGCTAGTATTCTCAGTGTTGCATTTGAAACAAGCTTTCCCCCCCCCCCTCCACCACCGTTCCCCACATCCCAAATTAGTCTATAAAAATAATTACAGGATTACGTCTGTCACAGTGTATCTTCTGAAGATGCAAGACAGTAAATCAAATCATTTATGTGTTATTCTGTTGAATTCCCTTAATGTGTACTGCCCCATTGAAACTATCTTTCCAACATTTTCCCAGCCTTTAGTCACACAAGCAAAACATTTCAAAATAATCACTCCTCCATGACACTTAATCTTTAAAATCCACCCTATATTTCTAGGCACAGTTCTCATTATCTGTTTCAGCCCCATTACTGATCTTCCACCCTCTGCTATGCACTTCAATGATTTACGGAGTATGATGTAGATGTAAAAGTAGAGGAGATCTATGTGTGAAAGCATGCACAGAATTTATAATGTGTCTGATATTTTTAATGGGTGTGGATACAATGAAACTGTAAGAATGGATGACAGCTTTTCAGCATGGTTTCAAAGACCTCTGTGCTTGTTGCAGACTAACTTTTGTCATCAGTATGTCATAATCTCAAAATAATGTCATTGAAACTATGGTTTTGTATATAAATCCACAAAAAGTGGAATACACATAGTGCACTGTGACCAAACTTAAAAAACTTAGTGAACAGTGCTTTGGTAGCAACAATACAATTTACTTATTATTATAATGTAGGAAAGTAACACGTAATACTATGAGCACAGACAGTGGAAGTCATAAAACAGTTTTCTTGTAAGCAGTCATAATCCAGCCATTCATGTTGTTCCTCTATCAGGACTTTGACAAACTGATTTGGTTGTGTGTCATTTGAGATTAAATTTATTGTGATTTTGAATATTGTGATTTATTTAGGAACTGCATCATAAAAAACATAGTTTGACTCTGATGAAAGTACTGACCTCCTTCAGTAACATGTTATTTATTGGAGAAACAGTTCGTAAAATGACAGAAGCCAGTTGGATCCAGTGCAATTTTAGACTCCTAAAAGAAGTAAGATATGCTTGTCCATCTTCTCTCCTCCCCCCTTCTTTTGTTCTAATTAAGGATTTATTTGTATTTCAGATATGAAGTTCCTTTGTTATAGGTGTAGGGTAATGCAAGCCTTGTATGATTATTCAGAGGACTGTAGAAATCTATGATACAGGTTTAAAACATTGTTGTGCAAGCAACTAGCTATAGTTGTTTTTGAAAATGGAAATTTAGAATGTAGCACATATGTTTTATGTCCAAGTACACTCTAGCATTGTAATTATTATATTTCTGCTGTGTATATTGCTCCATAATGAAGAATAATGAATCACCATTTGCAGACATGCTCATGTAATAAAGATTGTAATGAAATGTGTAAATATGATATCCAAAGATTTGCTTGATGTTATACGCTTATACTTAGTGCAGTTATCATCATTATTTTTGTGGAGATAAAAATATAATAATTTTCAAAAAATTGTTTTTTAATACTTTCAGAACCATAAAACACATAGTAACGTAATAGTCTGTAACTTACTTCTGGATGTTTCAGAGTTTGCGTGATCAGAAATTAATACACCCACACAAATACAAAACTATATTTTTATTGTCTTACAGCTTTTGGTTGTGTGGCACTGCCAGCACTTTCGTGCATGAGCTTTGCTTTTGAAGTATTTTTCTTATTTCTGTGTGTTCAGTCTGCAAGTAAAATAACTATAGTGGAAACACAATAGCTGCCATAATTTCTGTTTTAACTGTCTGTTCTGAAGAATTATTTTAATCAATTATCTACACACGTCAAAAAAAGTTTTGCATCAACCCAGTTCCCAGAACTCCTGAGTATAGATGTTGTGGATATTGTATCACAGACACAGTCCCTTTGACTGTTCAGAGATGTCACTAAACCCGCCCAAAGATGTAAATAACCATGCATGAGCAGTGCCTATTTGATGAAGGGGGTCCGACAGCCGATCAGTTCCTGTCATTCCATCAGGAAACCGGTACATGATACTTGTTTTCTGTAGTTCAACCCTGCCTAGATGGTCAATACCACGGTTCGATCGCATCCGCATTGTTACTTTGTGCCAGGAAGGGCTCCAAGGGAAGTATTCAGGTGTCTCGGAGTGAACCAAAGCGATATTGCTCGGACATGGAGGAGATAAAGAGAGACAGAAACTATTGATGACATGTTTTGCTCGGGCTGCCCAAGGGCTACTGCTGCAGTGGATGACTGCTACCTACAAATTATGACTCAGAGGAATCCTGACAGCAATGCCACCATGTTGAATAACGCTTTTCGTGCAGCCACAGGACATCGTGTTACAAATCAAAATGTGCACAATAGGCTGCTTGATGCACAACTACACTCCCGATGTCCATGGTGAGGTCAATCTTTGCAATCAGGACACCATGCAGCGCAGTACAGATGGGCCCAACAACATGCCGAACAGATCGCTTTGGGTTGGCATCAGGTTCTCTTCATCGATGAGTGTCGCATGTGTGTTCAACCAGACAATCGTCGGAGATGTGTTTGGAGGCAACCCGGTCAGGCTGATTGCCTTAGACACAATGTCCAGCGAGAGAAGCAATGTGGAGGTTCCCTGCTGTTTTTGGGTGGCATAATGTGGGGCTGACATATGCCGCTGATGGTCATGGAAGACGCCGTAAAGGCTGTACATGCGTGAATGTCATCCTCCGACTGATAGTGCAACCATTTTGGCAGCATGGATTGAAAAGGGCTGTTTATGGATAGCTTGACCCACCACCAACCACTCTGAGAGATCTATGCCGAATTAACCATTGAGGAGTGGGACAGTCTGGATAATATGCCACGCTGAATACAGGCATCCACCAATGCAAGAGGACGTGCTACTTGGTATTGAAGGTAATGGTGTGTACAGCAATCTGGACCACCACCTCTGAAGGTCTCACTGTATGGTGGTACAACATAAAATGTCTGGTTTTCATCAGCAATAAAAAGTTCAGAAATGATGTTTATGTTGATCTCTATTCCAATTTTCTGTACAGGTTCTGGAACACTCAGAACCAAGGTAATGCAAAACTTTTTTTTATGTGTGTTTTTAAGGAAATGTTACAGAGAAAAGTAGTCCATGTGATGTGCAAAGCACTCTGTGGGTCAGTTTTATTAATTTTGTTGGTCATTATATCTATAAATAATTTTTCATAGCAGAGCACTTTTGGAAACCTGCTTCTGTTGCTCATTATATCGTCAGGGCCCTCCTACGACAAGAGGTCATCTTAAAAAGTACGCTTCAGTATACTCGTATAGCATCAGTTGTTTCTTTTAAGGATAATCCCAGTCTTAGATAACACATGTTAAGATATACAATAGGGCTTGTATTAATTACATATGATAGTTTAACCTGTGCACCATAGTTAGACCTGAACCTGGGCAACACTTTGCTGATTAGGCCTCCAGTTGGCAAGTTGAAACTTTGGTACACTCAGTGAAGTGTGCTTTGAATGGTTTATTTATTTATGAGAGTTGTCCATAAAATAAGGTCTCCAATGCTTTTTCATATAGTAAGCATCATTTTGTTGCAAAACCAATCATAGATTCTGAAAGCTTGGACTTTAAGCTGTTTTTCTATGTAGGACCCATCATAATTGATGCATATTTGTAGACACTCCAGAAGCTTTTTCATACCTGTGTCATACCACTCTTCTGACAGCTCATGCAGGCAGGAATGGACAATTGCCTTCAGCTCTTCCTCACATTAGAATTTCATTCCCCCGAAGTGTTGTTTCAAGTTAGGGAACAAACAGTAGTCACTGGGAACCAAATTAGGGCTGTATGGAGGATGGTCAATGATTTCCCATTCGAATTTGGTGATGAAATCTGTCGTGGTGCATGCGACGTGAGGGCGGGCGTTGTCATGATGCAAACAAACACCCTTTGTAAGCCGACCCCTCCTTTTGCTCTGTATAGTCTGGTGTACTTTTGTTAATGTCTCGCAGTACCCTTCTGTGTTGATTGTTGTACCTCTCTCCTAGTAGTCAACCAGCAGAACACATTTCCTATCCCAGAATACTGAAATATCACCTTCTCAGCTGATGGCATCTGCTTGAACTTCTTGATGGTTACAATTGAATCCAGAAATTCCTCACCCTCTTTCCTAATGCCACAGAATCTTGTAGGCACTTTAATGCACTTCTTTTTGTGCTCATCGGTGAGCATCTGTGGCACCCACCTAGCGCACACTTTGTGATACTTCAAAATGGCTGTCAAAATCTTGTCCATGGTGGTTTTAGACGTCCCCTACCAGTTCGGCAATCTCTTGCACAATCGCATGCTGATCTACAAGCAAAACTTCTCTGACTTTCCTCCTGTCTCATTGGAAAATGATGGATGTCTGTGGTTGGCCTCGTTGTGTAAGTTTGTACAGCCGTCTAGGAACTACCTGCACCACTTAATGCACATTTTTTACATCCATATAATTTTTTCCATACACATCAGTCAACTGTCAATGGATTTCAACAGGGGTTGACCCCTTAAATCAGGGAAATCTAGTCACAGATACCAGTTCACACTTTGCAGCAGTGTCGATTTTCTCTGCCATCGTTAACAGCTCTTATGCCAAGAATGAGCATTGCGTAGAAGTGGGGACTGGCGAGAATAGTGGTTTGGGAAGCAAGGAACATGGCACCGTTGTCGGATTTAAGCTAGCTTGCTCCATCCCAAGAGCTTGCTGGAGACCTTACTTTACAGACAACCCTGGTACTTATATGAATAAATTTTTTCAGATAACGGCACATAGGAAAATGTGCCTGTTAGGTAATATGAAAAAAAAGATCATTTATACTTATGACTATATACAGGTCCCCACTGGGAAGCTTTGAGCTGTTTAGGCTACTCAACTCTTGGTTAAATTATCTGCCAGGTAAAAAGAAGCAATTTATGGTCTGTCGTAATTTCAATATGTATTTCTCGGAAGACTTCTGAGAAGAAAAATGATGGAGAGACCTTATTTGGATTGTACAGTTTGATTCCAGTAGTTAATTTTCCAACCTCAATATAAGTAAATAAATTGTCCTCTGTAGTTGATGGGCACTCAGGTTACTATGCACAGTTAAGTAGCATAAACTAGCTATTTCTATACCATATTGAGAAAAAATTGTGCATACCAAAATGGACATGGGCAAAAGATTTTAAACATAATTTTTAAGACAAGGACTTGAGATATAATTTATATGGAACATAATGCCGGAGTCAAATGTAAATTATTCCATGTTAAGTTTGCCTTACTATTTGAAAATAGCTTTCTGTGTAAACTAATTAAGGAGGACATTAAAGAGCCACATAAGAGATCATAAATGACTAGTGACATTAGAGTATCTTGTAAGTTGAAAAGGGCAAATTTATATGTTAACAGGATTAAGAAAGATTCTTCTTCACTTGCATGTTATAAATTGAAAAAATTTGTTAAAAACAAGATATGCAGATTATAGGTATCAGATAATACTATTAAATCTATGAGACACAAATGAGAGAAAAGGCAACATATCACAGAACAAGATAAAATGCCAATTGCTTTGACTGGATACATTATAAATGGAGTCACAGGTAGCAGGCATTTTTAACAAGCTTTGCATATATGTAGTAGACACAAGGAGTTCAGCAGAAAAATAAAGGCTATCTAATCATAAAATGGCTTATATAAAATTTACACAGTGATAGATTGCTATTTAGACATGTTGAGCTGCAGACAGGCTCAACAAAAAGACTGCTAACATGTGAGCTTTTGGTTAAAAGGACTTCTTCTAAATTAGACAACACACACTTATTCATGCAAGCACAACACTGTAGTTCGGAAGGCGACAGACTAAACACAGGAAAGAAAATGATGGATACTGAGTAAAGTAATGCATCAGTTAACATAATGTATTACAGAATAATAAGTTGTCATTGTCATTATTCCAGCCTGGATTTTCCACTCTATAAAATTTAGAGATTTTGAACTGTCACTCACATTCACTAATTTGAAATAGCGAAAACAATTAAGTGTCTCAAAATAGAATCTCATATGGAGATGATGGCTTTTTCAGTGGAGTTGTAGAATTGTCCTCACATTGTAAGCTCTACTATTTCTTAAATATGAAAAAGTTGGGGTATTTTTCGAGGTAGATTAAAATATGCAATTGTTGAACACTTCATAATATTAAGTGTATATCAAGCACCTGCAGGTAACTTTAATCTGTTTGTAAACCACCTTGAAGCTGTACTGGCCCATTTAACAACCAAAAACAAAGAAATAGTGGTTGCTGGTGATTTCAATGTAGATTTCCTTAAAGACTCTCCCAATAAGAACTTATTTGAGTTAGTAACACTATCATTCAACTTAATTCCCACTGTAAAGTTCCCCACTAGGATAGGCCACTTGCTCACAAACAGCCATTGATAATATCTTTATAGAAAAGTCCAATGAACAAAATTATATTACAAAACCAATAGTCAATGGCCTCTCAGACCATGACATGCAGTTCCTTCTGTTAAATGTTAATACTGAACAGGATATAAAATCTGTTAAATCTGAGCTCAAGAGGGTAATCAGTAAGCCAAAAATTGATTATTTTAGGACACTCCTCAGAGACATTTACTGGACTGATGTTTACAGTGCTCATGGCATGAATGAAAAATATAACATTTTTGCTAATAAAGTGCTTACCTTATTCGAACACTGCTTTCCCCCAAAACTTGCCAAGGTTAGAGCAAAGTCTACAAAGAAGCCATGGATTACTCGAGGAATAGGGGTATCTTGTAAAACAAAAAGAAAACTGTATCTGTCAATCCAAAACATTTCGAACGTTGATGCTATAGCACATTATAAGAAATACTGCAAAATATTAAAGACTGTAATACAGATGTGAAAGCAAATATATTACAAGGAAAAGGTAGTCATATCAGATAACAAAATAAAGACAATATGGGATACAGTGAAGGAGGAGACCGGTAGAACCAGACATGAAGAGGAACAAATAGCATTAAGAGTAAATGATACATTGGTGACAGATGTGTATAGTGTTGCAGAACTTTTTAACAAACATTTTATAATTGTTACTGAAAAGATGGGGTTGTCAGGTTCGGTAGATGCTGCTATGGATTACCTTAGACCAGACATTTCAAGTAACTTCCATAATATGAATTTGAGCCTCACTACCCCAACAGAAATAATGTCCATCATAAAATCTTTAAAATCAAAAACATCTAGTGGGTATGATGAAATATCAACAAAGTTAATTAAAGAATGTGATTCTGAGCTAAGTAACATATTAAGCTATCTGTGTAACCAGTCGTTTATCAGTGGAATATTTCCTGAATGGCTGAAATATGCTGAAGTTAAGCCACTGTTTAAGAAGAGAGAGAAAGAAATAGCATCAAATTTCTGTCCAATTTCACTGTTGCCAGCATTCTCAAAAATTTTTGAAAATGTAATGTACAGTCGTCTTTATAACCATCTTATCTCAAATAACATACTGTCAAAGTCACAGTTTGGATTTCTAAAAGGTTCTGATATTGAGAAGGCTATCTACACTTACAATGAAAATGTGCTTAATTCATTAGACAAAAAATTGCAGGCAACTGGTATATTTTGTGATCTGTCAAAGGCATTTGACTGTGTAAATCACAATATCCTTTTAAGTAAACTAGAATATTATAGTGTAACAGGAAATGCTGCAAAATGGTTCAAATCTTATATCTCTGGCAGGAAACAAAGGGTATTATTAGGAAAGAGACATGTATCAAGCTATCAGGCATCATCCAACTGGGAACTAATTACATGTGGGGTCCCACAAGGTTCCATTTTGGGGCCCTTACTTTTCTTGTGTATATCAATGACCTTTCATCAGTAACATTACCAGATGCCAAGTTTGTTTTATTTGCCGATGATACAAACATTGCAATAAATAGCAAATCAAGTGTAGTCTTAGAAAGATCAGCCAATAAAATATTTGTGGACATTAATCACTGGTTCCTAGCCAATTCTTTGTCACTAAACTTTGAAAAAACACACTACATGCAGTTCAGAACTTGTAAGGGGTGTCCCAAGAGTATATGTCTAACATACAATGACAAGAAAATAGAAGAAGTGGACAGTGTTAAATTCTTGGGATTACAGCTTGATAATAAATTCAACTGGGAGGAGTACACCACAGAACTGCTGAAGCATCTTAACAAATCTCTGTTTGCAATGCGAATTTTGTCAGACATAGGGGATATAAAAATGAAAAAGCTGGCATACTATGCTTACTTTCATTCCATAATGTCATATGGGATTATTTTTTGGGGTAATTCATCAAGCCAAGCTAAAGTTTTCCGGGCACAAAAATGTGCAGTAAGAGTTATATGTGGTGTGAACTCAAGAACATCCTGCAGAAGCCAGTTTAGGGAACTAGGGATACTAACTACTGCTTCCCAATATATTTAATCCTTAATGAAATTTGTCATTAAAAATATATCACTTTTTCAAACCAACAGCTCAATTCATGGAATCAATACTAGAAATAAGAATAATCTTCACAAGGATTTAAAGTCACTTAGTCTTGTACAAAAAGGTGTGCATTATTCAGGAACACACATTTTCAATAACTTGCCAGCAGCCATAAAAAGCTTAACAACCAATGAAATTCAGTTTAAGAGAAGCCTAAAGGATTTATTGGTGGCCAACTCCTTCTACTCCATTGATGAATTTCTAGTAAAACCAACTGATTTGTATATAAGTACAACATAACTTCTGCACAATTTCAGTGCAGTAATGTGTTCATTGAAAATTTGTGTGTCTGTGTGTGTAAGTATAATCTAACTTCTGCACCATTTCAGTGCAGTAATGTGTTCATTGTAAATAAGTATTACAGTAGTTGTATTACATATTTATTACCTTATAAATAAATAAAAAACTTTTTTATTTTAAATTCAGTGCATTAGTATTTGTAAAATGACTCTTAGTGTTCATTAAAAAATGACGATCATTCCACTTGGGACCTGTGGAATGGTACATTAGCTTATTTGTTTTAGTTGTAAGTATTTGTCATGTATTGTTGTTTTTCTGACATGGTCCACATCCTGGAGGACCTCCTCACTACGGATCAATTGGAATGAAAGTAAATCTAATCTAATCTTAAAAGGAAGGTGATTGAAGCTATATCAATAATTACCAATCCGTGACAAAACTGACATAATTTGCAAATTTTTTGAAAACGTCCTCTAGTGTAACTTCCTACCTTGGCAGATATTTAATAAAAAACAATTTTAGAAAGTCTGATGAATTAACAATACCAATTACACATTCACTCATGAAACCATGTGAAGATTAATCAATGAAACAGATGAAGTCAGTATTGTCTGTGACGTATCAGAGGCTTTTAGTGCCGTTAATAACATCGTTTTGTTAGCAAAACTTAGATTTTATTGAATTAACATTGTAGCTAACAAATGACTCTCTTCTTACTTAATAACTAAAGTGCAGAAAGTTGGGACATCTATAAATATTGAAAAGTTGAGTGATAGTGAAATAAATATGATTGATTTGTTATTTGAGTCACATTTATTGATCAGCTCCTCTCTCTCTCTCTCTCTCTCTCTCTCTCTCTCTCTCTCCCCCTCCCCTCCCCTCCCCTTTTTGAGATATGATATATGTAGTGCTTATCATGCTGGAAAGACGAAAGAAAATCCATTGGTAAAATATCTTGGAGAAGGCACTCACCATGTTCATCACTTACATTATCACAATGTAGTGGAAAGAAATCCTGGCGCGACTGCAAAAAGTGCATTTTTAGTGAAACTTTGCTTTTCAGCTGTTAATATGAACATATCTGCATTGAAGTTTTCCAGAAAGACATTGAAAACATCCTTAAAGGACTCCACACTATTTTCTTCCTGTCTTGCAGCCATAACACAAAAGACTGAGCTTAAAAAGTTTTCTTATCTGCGGTCTGATAAATATGCTGGTTTCACATTTTCGAAACAAAGCCTGGGAAATTTTTAATTTAAGCCAAGGCAAAGTTACAGCTTGTACAAAGTTCTTCATAAGGTCCAAGTTTATATGTAGTGCTAAAAGCAAAACTTTATGTAGTTTTATCAACATTTAATGCACATTTTTCTTTCCAAGGGTTAATAACTATCCTTTTGGTCAATTTTCTGTGATTAGTGCTTGTCCTCAGCACCACATGCAAGTACAGTACTTAGATTGATTACAGTTTTAATAATATGACAATTAATTTAAATTTTCAAGAGCTTCCCACTGGTTTTGCACATGAGTTACTTCTGTCTAGACGTTTCTCGTATTTACTGGCTATATGTATTCTATAGGTAGCATACAAAATATATTTTTGTGACCTGCCTTCAAAGCCTAAGTGAATAATCAGGACTGGGTAACATATTCAGTGCATCCATCAAATCATCATGTCCTTCCAGTATACTCTACATTAGCAAAAGTATCTGTATATCCCTTATGTAATGTGGAATTGAGCACTAGATGTGGACCCAACAATATAAAAGGAGTGGGAGAGTATTGTGTTGTCAGTAGAGAAGCAGTAACAACCAAATGGTCCAATGTGGAGAGCTAAGTAATTTCAAATACAGATTAGTCATTAGATGTCACTTGATTAAGAAATTCTTCAGGGACATTTCAATCATTCTAAAGCTGCCCAAGACAACTGTGATTGCAGTTGAAAAAATATTCATTCCACTCAGTCATAAAGCAGCATCTGTGAGAGAATTGTTAAATAAAATTCTTGAAATACGCTGGCCTGCCCAGAGTCCTGACCTAAACCAGTGGAACACCTTTTGGATGAATCAGAACATTGACGTTACTCCACACCCCATCCTTCTCTGGTTTCTGCCCTTGAGTAACTATGGGCTGCCATTTCTCCACAGAAACTTAGACCTCTCATCGAAAGTATCCCTAGCAAAGTTCAAGGCATCATAAAGGTGAAGACTGGACACACCCCACATTAATGCTCACCAAAAGGTGTTTGGATACTTTTTATCAGATAGTGTACGAGGTCCCATGTAGATTGCTCCAAGTCTGTAGTTTCACTGCATGATGGAGAGAATTTCAAAAAGTTACGTAGGTACGCCCTTTGGTTTAAAACATTATTCCAAAATTTTGCTTTGTTTTTATTTCTGGACTTAGGACGAGATGATTGTGCCGGCTTGTAAATATTTGCACCTGGTGGTCTAGTGGTAAAGTGTATGCCTGTAAACCAAAAGCTCACAGGATTGAATCCCACTTGGACCATGTAATATTTCACTCTGCCTTTAATCTAGAATTCAAATGTCAACAATGTGAAGAATCACCAGTAACAACAAGTGGTTCAGTGTCAGCATTGAACTCTCCCATTAGGACACAGAAGTCAGCAAAATGGAATGCAATTGAAAGGCTTCCACCAGACCATTCAGCCATGTGGTATTATCATAATATTGTGAACTGAGGAGAATGTGTTTGGAGAGAAGTCTGCATCAAGCATCTCTCAAACAAGATGGTCATCTTCACTTGAAGATTCATTGTAACTCTCAGAATCCTGTTCTGGAGACTCAGGACAGGAATTCATTTGCCATGATGTACAGGACAAACAGCAGTGTGTGTATTTGGTAATACAACTTTCTGTTCTTTGCTTCATGGAGATACCTTTGCTTGTATGTAAAACAATACAGAAATAACACTTCATTAGTGTGGATGGTGAACTTGTCTGAATCATTGCAGTCGAAATGATAGACAACGCCATCTTCAATTCATCCATGTTGGGTAAACATGTAATAAATATATACTTACTTGAAGCATATATCGCATTACAAGTATAGCAGAAGTCATCTGCTTTTTTAACATGTTTTCCAGGTATTGTTGAATGTCCCTCTTCCTAGTAGAAGTATAATGACACTGTCCTAGTTAAAGTACTTTGATAATTGTTGGAAGACAACCACTTTGTTGTAAAAATTTCTAAGAATTGAGGACCCTCTGTCTAGCTGGCTCCATCACTAGTGACCACATGGTGAACACATGTAGAGCATATTCCTGATCACATGATGATATGATGATGTGATGCTGTGAGAAATATGACATGCTCAGGCAATGCTGCTACCTGCATGTACAACGGGCCTCTTGCTTAAGTGAAACAAATGATGTTACACATAATGGCTGCAGCTTAAAACCTAGCTTTAATTGGGCTTGATACTTACATATTGGCTGCAGTTTGAAACATAGCCCTAAAAAGCAGATTTTAACATCAGTTTCAAATTCATTGGCATCAAGTGAAGAAAGCTTAGCCCATTTCATTTCTATAACATTTTATGTTGGACAGTGATAATTCAGTGAATATGTATGCGGAACTTTTTTCTGAGTGGAGAGAAATCATTAGTGGATTCCTATTAGGTCCAATACTATGTTTGCTATTCAGTGCATTAGGGAATCAAGTCACAATAAGAAAGTTTCGAGAGGACAGACATAAAATTTTTGCTCAGTAATTAATTGCAAGAAAAAGTTTATACCATTTTAAAATGTTTGAATGATAGAACATACAGAGTGTCTGAAAAGTCTTTCCCTGATTACATAAATTGATAACTCAGGCTAGAAGTAAGATACAAATATGAAACTGATGTCTAATTGTTTACAAACCATCAAAGTTTTTTTCACATATCAGTAAACTTCCACATGAACACCCTTGGCAGCATGTAGCACATCTAGGCGATATTCAGTTTCCGTCCACACATTAGCCAACATCACTGGAGGGGTCGATTCAACAACTGTGGTTATCCGTTGCCGCAGGGTTTCAAGATCTGGTACACGTGTTTGGTAGACCTCGTCCTTGACATAACCCCATAAAAAGAAGTCTAATGGGGTTATGTTAGGAGAGCGTGGAGGCCAAACCGTTGGTCCATCATGACCAATCCATCGCCCAGGAAAGGTCATATCGAGATAGGCATGGATGTCCAAACCCCAATGAGGCGGTGCACCGTCTTGCTGAAACAATACATCAGGGTGATACTGAAGCAGCTGAGGAACAGCATACAGTTGCAACATGTCCAGATACACTGCAGATGTGATGGTAGCCTCAGTGAAGAAGAATGGCCTGATAATTCGATCATACAATAGCACACACCAAACATTCATCTTTGGACTGCCTCTGGTGCACTCCATGACCTCACCAGGGGGTTGTGAAGCCCAAATGCACACATTATGGCGATTCACTACTCCACTGACAAAACAGGTCGCTTCGTCGGAAAAGGCAATTCATTGGAGATAACCATCATCGTCCTCAATACGTGGTAGCATTTCGATCGCAAAGTCATATCAACGTGTACTGTAATCGGGCAACAAGGCCTGAATGATTTGCACTTCGTATGCACGAAACAATAAACGTTTGTGTAAAATGTCATGGAGAGAGCTTTTTGGCATCTGTAATTCACGTGAGGCCCTTTGCACCGATTTCTTCAGACCACGCAGAAAAGACTGCCTTACAGCTTCCACCCTGTCTGCTGAGGTTCTTGGTCGACCAGACCTCGGAAGGTCAGCAACCGATCCTGTGTTCTTGAACTTCTCATACGAGGCTTTAATGCTCTTGACATCAGGTGGATTCCTTCCAAATGTTGTCTGGAAGTGTTTCTGTGCTGTGGTTGGTGATCATGTCTCATGGTACCACAGGACATACTGTGCCTTCTCCTGATTGGTTAACATGGCTTCTTGGACACTGCACCTCATCCACTACTTACGTACTGGGAACCTAAAACAGAAAAAAAAAATTTGATGGTTGTAAACAATTCGACACAAGTTTCATATTTGTATCTTACTTCTAGCCTGTGTTATCAATTTATGTAATCAGGGAAAGACTTTTTGGACACCCTGTACTTCATATCACTTATTCTCATGTTGAAGAAGGATAAATTACATGCTACCTTGAATAGAAAAGTAAAATTTTGGATTTGATTTTATGCTATGAATGTTTTGAGTTGCAGACAGGTATATCGAAAAGACTGTTACACATTATAGCTTTTGGTCAAGGTTGTCTTCAACAAAGAAAACATGCACACATTCACACAAGCAAGCACACCTCATGCATATTCCAACCTGGAATTCCCATCATTTCACATTTCTAGTTTATATAATTATAATATTATTCCCTGTGTCCGCTTATAACAAATATTTCCAAATAGGAAGTTATGTAATCAAGATTCAAAGAAAAACATATTCACTTTCATCTGCTTGCTCTAGCAAAGCTGAGGAAGCTCCTTTGGCAGTGTCACAAGATAGGTTGTTGAAAAATGGGTGATGCACAGGTAGAATGTATAGCAGTAAATTCTCCATGTCCTACTCCTATACTGTTGTTACTGGTCAATGTTTGGTGTAAAGAGGGCCCGGCTGGTGTTACAAAATTATTTTATGTGATGGTTGGGTTTCTTTCTTAAGTAAGCTTCATCAGTTTGCACATCAAGGTTCAGAATCTGCTTAAACATCAGGACGAATAGAGATTCTGTTTCATAAAGAAACCATATCATAGTCAGCTAGTTGATGCCATAACCATCAATATTGTGTCTCACTGTTTAGAGTCACAAAACGCATGGGTGTTTTCAGCTCGTTACTAAATGCAAATAAGTAGGAGGCCGAATTGATGGGAGCTGAAGGAGTCCAGGTTGCAATAATATGCGGTACGGCACACTGTTGGAGAGAAGGATTTATTATTCAAGAAACACATAGTACAATGAAAATTACTTATCTCCAGTAGTTTGTAGGTCTGCAGCTACGCCTATAACCAACACAACATATTCTCAGGGACTAAGCCTGATGAAAACCCTGAAAAACTTACAGTGCCTCATTTTATTTTGGACAGAGGCATTTCTTGTCTTCCACTTGGCTTGATGCACTACAGTACTCATAGTTCACCTTCAGTTTGGTGCTGTGTGACTGCCCTCCACTGGGGTTTTGGCTTACCCCAATCTCTCCCCTTGCTCACTCCATTGCAGTGGACATCCAGCCCACCTGGCCTGCCTGCACTGAGAAGCTGTGCAAAGTTTTGCTGTTGCTGGCATGGAATGGCTTCCACACCTGTCACTGCAGCCTGACTGTGCTACCTTGGTTTGTTGTGTCATGATTCTGTGTGTGTGTGTGTGTGTGTGTGTGTGTGTGTGTGTCACAATGAGACCAGCAAGGATATGTGATGAGTATTTGGTGCAGTTTATAAACATTTGCTTTTAGGGGAGTTTTTGGCCTGTTCAAATTGATTTATTTGGAAACATGGATACTAGGATGTGATAGGTTTGCATACAGTACATTTTTAGATACATACCTAAAAATAACTGTTAGTACACACCAACAGCTATTAATCTTATTGTGTTGTGTATGAATAAGATTGATTATAGATTTTTAGTGGTAGGCACAAAATAATGTAATCAGAACACTAACTAGCAGTCATTGGGCTTTGGCATGCAGTTTTTCATTTAGTTAACATTTAGCTAAAGCCTGCAATGCAACATAGGCGGCTGGAGGGTGAGTGGGAACTGTGAGAGTAGGTGCCTGGTGCATGGAGAGGGGGAGGGGGTGGAGTGGGGTGGGGGGCAGGGGGGGCGAGGTGTCTCTTTGCATTATACCTAGACTCACTAGCTAACATTTATGATGCTGGTGTGGATCATAGTCAACTACTTTCTATTACAAGTGTGCAAGGAAGATATTATTGCCTTACTTTGGTGCCACTCAGGGAGAGAAGTAAACCAAGGGGTAGGGTGGAAGTTGCTCATAAGAAAGAAAAAGCGCAGGCCGCAAAATTTTTTAGTGGCTTTCCGTCTTTGTGAACATCTTACTCTGTTGTTTAGGTGTGGTCCGGTCTAATGCATGTCTACTCACCAAGTGGTGGCAGGGGAACACACACACACAAAAGTATTTAACTTTTACAGGCTTTCAGAGCCAGTGGCTCCTTCTTCTGGCAGAAGAGTTGAAGGTGAAAGAAGAGGGGTGAAGGAAAAGGACTGGAGAGGTTTAGGAAAAGGTGTAGATTTCAGAAAAGTCACACTGAACCGTGGGTCAGATGAGACTTACCGGACGGGATGAGAAGGAAAGACTGATTGTCTTCTGCCAGATGAAGTAGCCACTTTGAAAGCTTGTAAAAGTTAAATCCTTGTGTGTGTGTGTGTGTTTCCTCCTGCTGCTGCTGCTTGTTGAGTAGATTTTTTATCTCTCAATTTATATTATATTATCAGTAATTGATTATTTTTATTGTTATGCCTTATACATATGCTACTTCAGGGCTTACTTTGTGAACTGGAAGTGTGTGTTCAACTTTCACTGAACTGAAGATCCAGAGTTTTGGTGAATCACAGAGCACACATCTAAGAAATTCAGTGTCTGGTTCATGCTTTATAAAACCCAACTTCTTGCTTAACACTGTAGGGAAGCAGGCCTTGTCCAATCATACAAGGGAAATAAGCATGTTCAGCTCGAGGCTACAACCAGGTGCAACTCCAAGGCAATTGCATCAAGCATCTACTGCAGGAACTTCTGGATGATGGCTGATGTTGCCAGATACCTGCAGGGGGAGGCCGTGATAAAGGCAGAGAACCAGTTGTGTGTGTTGGTTGCTCAGAGACACCAATCTTCTTGGGACACAGGCACTATTTAACCTCTTACTAGATGAGTCCCTAAACAGTAACATTACCTACAAAATGCAGCTTCAAAAGTAAATTATGGCACTGTATGACTGGAGCCATTTTTCATTAAACAACTACAGAAGATTATTCCTGCCTCTGATGTGGTAGTGATTGAATTTGATATGTTTGTACATGAGTTTGATATGTTTGTACATTTCTTGAATAGTGTACTGGGCCAGGCTTCGAGCAGCTACCTCACTTCTGTGTGTTTGAGAAAAGGTGCTGCAAAACATTTTGTTGAAGGATTTGAGGCACATGCAACCCAACCTGAGATAACTCTGAAATGCAGGTAATTCAGGGTGTCAGTGGCCTGCCCTAATGTTAATAAGGCATTCCTAAGGCAGCTGAAAAGGAAGCTCAAAGTTGAGGGTAATCCAGAGGATCCCACTTTTGGACTTTGAGACATATGACTTACATACAGTGCATGGTGACTTTGAGGCAGGGTGTGATAACGTTGGTTGGGATCTTGTTCGGTTTCTGAGAGCTTTATGTAATCTATTTAAAGAAATATTCTGTCCCACCAAGCCGTTTTCAACAAGTTTACAAGCACCTCTGTTTTCCCACAGAAGTTCTGTGCTGTTTTTTTAGGTAGAAAATAAAATGTTGTCAATCTGGGCTCAACAAATATTAATGGCTGTTTAAAAATGCGTAAAGGATGTAGAAAGAGTAAAGAAGGGACAGAAGTAGGTAAAATCATAAACTCAAGGTCACCACTGGATTTCCTGTGAGTCATAGCTACCAAGTAGTGTGTCTGTCTTTGAGGAAAAAAATGCTGATAGCTCTTCTTGCCTTTCTTGAGACTTTGGCTGCTCAGATTGAGTCATTTCTGACTAAATTTCAGCCATTGATCCCTTTTATGTCTTTCCTCTATTACCCCCCCCCCCCCCCTCCCACCGGTCTATAGTCAGGGAATTAATGAGAAAATTTGTCAAACAAAAAGTTTGCAGAAACAGACTAGCTTCAAAACAAATCTGAATGACAACGTAGATCAGTTGCAACCTCAGAAACTGGGCATGAAGTAATAACCAAAAAAGCCCTTTGTCGGCATGGAGTATCAGAGAAAGATATCTTGGCATTACAGAATGAGTACCTTACATTTATGCAGAGTATGGTATCCAAAATTCTAGATAATTCTTCCCTGGCTTCCTTCTTTATGGAGGCCTTTCCACGTTTAGTCTCACAAGTGCCAATTAATGCTGGCCGTAAGAAGAAACAGACAGGCATAGCATTGACACATCTCACATACTTAATTTCCCTTGGTGGTCATGAGGCCAATGCTATTGCCAATGAGTTACAAAAACTGGTAGAGATCATGTCAAAGAATTTGATGGGGATAATGTTTGCATCAGTCAGTTCTGGATGATGGTCATTCGGGTCAAGAGGGGACATGAAAGTGTGAAAAGATTTATCGAAGTTGCTTGCAGCCTCTTCTCTGGGAATGTCAGCCTTTAATAAATTTTTTCTGACACAAAACTGACAGAAGGCTCTCCCATAGCTGTTTGTGCTGTTCACAATGCAGTGAAGGTTGCTGGGAGTGTTGGATCTGTAACTGCCGTAATGCAGTTAATACACAGCTTCCGAAATGCACTTCGTTGGTACAGTGAAACAATAGCAAAGTAAATGACAGTTGAGAAGTCCTCAAAATAAAGTGGAAGGGTGATGATGATGATGAGCGTTTGGCGTCATTGGCCGGGAGGCCCCTCGCGGGGCAGGTCTGGCCGCCTTGGCGCAGGTCTTATTACATTCGGCGCCACATTGGGCGACCTGCACGCCGGATGGGGATGAAATGATGATGAACACAACACAACACCCAGTCCCTGAGCGGAGAAAATCTCCGACCCAGCCGGGAATCGAACCCGGGCCCGGAGGACGGCAATCCGTCACGCTGACCACTCAGCTACTGGGGCGGACGGAAGGGTGATGAGTGTGTGTAGAAAAAAGTCAAGAGCACTACAAAGTATGAACAACAAAACTCATGGAAAGTATTGAGAAAGAGGTTTCTCAGATTGATGAAGTAGTTCTATCACTAAAAACTACTCGCTTGTGACTTCACTTAACATCTGTGTTTGTGTCCTTATCAGATTAGCCTATTACTTGTCTGCCACATACTTTTGTTCAAATCAAACACTCAAAAATCTCAGATGGAATGTAGCAATATTATGGAAAGGATAGTTGTTACTCACCATACAGCAAAGTCACAGAAAGGCACAACAAAAAGACTGTTGGAAAGTTAGCTTTTGGCCAACAAGGCCTTTGTCGAATAGACCCCCCCCCCCCCCACACCCACACGCGTGCATATGCACTTTCTCTCTCTCTCTAACCCACTCATGAAAATGCAATTCGCACACATATGACCAGAGACTCTGGCACCTCGAGCCAGAGTGTGAGCTGCGGCACATTATGGGAGAGGCAACCAGGTTGGGGGTAAGGATGAGGCTGAGGTGGGGAGAGGGAGGCATAGCAGGGCAGGGGCAGGGCACAAGAAAGTGCTACTGGGAGTGTGCAGGGACAAGGCGGAGAGTAGGGCAGCTAGTTGCAGTCAAGAGGTTAGATGGAGGATGGTGGAGAGGGAGAGAGGGGGGTGGGGGGGGGGGGGGTAACAGAAAATAAGAGAAGTAAAAAGGCTGGGTGTGTTGTTGGAATTGAGGTCTGTGTTGTGCTGGAATGGGAACAGCGTAGGGGCTGTATGGGTAAGGACAATGACTAATGGAGGTTCAGGCTGGGAGAGTTATGTGAACATACGGTATATTGCAGGGAGAGTTCCCACTTGCACAATTCAGAAAATCTGGTGTTGTAGAGAAGGATCCAGGTGGTATAGGCTGTGGAGCAGTCATTGAAATAGGCAGCATGCTCAGCAATAGGGTGGTCCAGTTGTTTCTTGGCCGCAGTTTGTCGGTGGCCACTTTTGTGGACAGACAGCTTGGTTTTTATGCCCACGTAGAATGCAGCACAGTGGTTATAGCTTAGCTTGTAGATCACATCACTGTTTTCACAAGTAGCCCTGCCTTTGATGGGATGGGCGATGTTTGTGGTCAGACTGGAGTAGGTGGTGGTGGGAGGATGTATGGGGCAGGTCTTGCATCTAGTTCTATTACAGGAATACGGGTCATCAGGCAAGGGGTTTGAAGTAGGGGTTGTGTAGGTTCAGTGAGTGACGGAATATCACTGTGGGAGGAATGGGAAAGATAGTGGGTAGGATATTTCTCATTTCAGAGCACAATGAGAGGTAGCTGAAACCTTGATGGAGAATGAAAATCAGTTGCTCCAATCCTGGATCATACTGAGTAACGAGGGGAATGTTCCTCTGTGGCTGGACTGTGATACTTCAGGAGGTGGTGGGTAACTGGAAAGATTACACACGAGAGATCTATTTTTGTACAAGATTTTGAGAGTAATTATGATCTGTAAAGGCCTCAGTGAGACCCTTGGTATATTTTGGGAGGGACCGCTCATCACTACAGATGCGAAAGCCATGGGTGGCTAGGCTGTATGGGAAGGACTTCGTGGTATGGAATGGGTAGCAGCTGTCGAACTGGAAGTATTGATGATGGTTGGTAGGTTTGATATGGATAGAGGTACTGATGTAGCCACCTTTGAGATGGAGGTTGACATTGAGGATGGTGGCTTGACTGGTTGAGTAGGACCAGGTGAAGCGAATGGGGGAGAAAGTGTTGAGGTTCTGGAGGAATGTGGATAGGGTATCCTACCCCCAATCCAGATTACGAAGGTGTCATCACTCACTATTCAGAACCCAGTCCCACAGATTGTTCCTGCATTGTTGCTTGGTTCATGGAATCTGGGAATCTGCCAAAGTGGTCTTACAATCAAATTACTCATCTCCAGCTGTCACCCTTCCTTCCACAATGACCTGTATCTGTTCAGATTCCACCAGTCCTTGGCCCTCACCAATATAGTCCCACAAAACCATCTCAATCAGGCTCAAACCTCCTTGCAATACCTTCTTTCCATCCATAAAATTCTCCTGCTATACAATCCCAAAGTCGTGGATACCGTAACGCACATGGAAACTCTTGCTTTCCAGGAACTAGAGCAACATCCACAATGCTACCTTAAAAATTCTCCAACCTGCTCACCTTGGACTACCACTGTCCACCACCTCTACAACTACCTCCGAATGTCCCCAAACCCTGTCTTGCTGATCTACTATTTTTACACCACCCTCCAAAACACCCTCCTACCACCACACAAAATCCAGAACCCAAACAGATCCTTGAGCCTTTCCTCCAAAAGCCTTAGCCCCACAGAAGTATCGGTCCTTCCCAGAGGCCTCACCTTTTACCCCTCCCGAATTCAATCATACAGGACTTGTTAAAGACCTTCTCTCACTTTCCTGTCCCTACAGTGGAAACACTTTTTCTCCACCAACCCTACCAATCAGACTCAACCAAAGATCACTATTGAATCCTGCCTAACTTAGTTCACTCCTCCATCCAGCTGCAATCCATTCCCACTGCCCCCAAATCACCCCCTGTTAACTTTCCAGAATTTCTTATCCTCAAACCTTGTCTCATCATCATTCCCCAAATCCCTCAACATGCAAACTAACCTTACACTCACAGAAAGATCCACAATCCAAACCTAAAAACTGGTCCCGACCTTATAATTCTACCTCCTGACAAGGGCTCCATCACTGTTGTTTTGAACTGAAAGGATTATGTGGTAGAAGAACTCCAGCAACTGTCAGATTCATCCACCTACAAACCCAGCCACAGTGACCCCATTCCAGAAATCCAGCAGGATCTTCAGTCTCTCCTCAAATTCTTAGTCCCATTCCAGAACCTCTCCCTGGAGTCCATCTTTCTCCTCTCCCCTACCACTCCCTGCACTCCTACCTTTTATATGCATCCTAAAGTCCATAAACCCAACCACCCAGGATGCCTCATTGTGGCCAGTTACTGTACCACCACTGAGAGAATCTCTACTCTCGTAGACCAAGACCTTCAGTTTATTACCCACAACTTCTGCTCCTATATAAAAGGTACCAACCATTTCCTCAACTGCATCTTCACAGTTCCTGTTCCTTTATCACACTATGCCCTGCTTGTCACTATTGATGCCACCTCCCTTCACAATAACATCCTTAATGCTCATGGCCTTAATGCTAATAAACACTACCTTTGCCAATGCTCAACGGATTCCAAACCAACACCCTCCTTCGTAGTCACCCTGACCAACTATATCCTCACCCACAATTACTTCTCCTTTGAAGGCATTACCTACAAACATATCTGGAGTATGACTATGGATAACCACATGGCACCATCCTATACGAACCTATTCGTGGACCATCTAGAGAAATCGTTCCTAAGCACCCAGAATCCCAAACCCTTCACCTGGTTCAGATTCACTGATGACATCTTCATGAGGGGTGAGAATACCCTATCCACATTCCTCCAGAACCTCAACATCTTCTCGCCCATTTGCTTCACCTGATCCTACTGAACCCATCAAGCCACCTTCTTGATGTTGACCCCCGCCTCATAGACGGCAACATCAGTACCTCTATCTGTATCAAACCTACCAACCACCAGCAATACCTTCAATTCAACAGCTGCCATTCATTTCATACCAAGCAGTCCCTTCCATATGGCCTAGCCATCAGCAGCCACACATCTCTAGTGACAAACGGTCCCTCTCAAAATATACTGAGGGTCTCACTGAGGCCTTTACAGATCTCTATACATGATAGTGCATCTGCTGGTATGTTCAGCTTCCCTTGTATATAAACAATGCAGGTGGTGAATTGGGTAATGTAATCTAAATGGTGTAGTTGCCTCAGCAATGCTTTCTCTGATTTTACAGCAAAGGCATATGTTGGCAGTTTGTGATCTGTATAAAAAGTGAACTGTCAGCTCTCTAGTAAATGCCTGAATTTCTTGACTGTGACATAAGTTGCATACATTTCATGGTCATAGGTTGCCCAATGCTGCTGTGAAGGTGACAGCTTCTGACTGAAAAATGCTATGGGCTGCCAACAATGTTCAACGTACTGTTGCAGTACAGCAACAATGGCTGCAGATGAGGTAACAACCACAAGTGCGAGTGAAGCCTGTGTCATGGGGTGTGCTAATTGGGCAGCCTCTGCAATTGCTTGCTGTTTTTGGTTGGTGGTTGGTTGGTTTGTGGGGGGTGAAGGGACCAGACTACTGTTTTTACAGCTTGAAAAATTTCATCAGCTTCGCTTGTCCAATGCAACTTGGCATTTGGCTTTGGTGTGCCCTTGGTAAATTCATTCAGGGACACTGTTATCAATTTGTAATTGTATACAAATCTATGGTAAAAATTTATGATCCCTAAAAACCGGTGCAGCTCTCTGATTGTAATGGGGTGAGGATACTTGTTTATGGATTCCACTTTATCTTGTGGCAGTCGAATACCATGTGCATCTATCATGTAACCCAGAAACTGCACATCCCTTACTCCAAAAGTACACTCTGAAGGATTAATTACTAAGCCTTGAGTGAGCAAACAATTAAATATCTAAGTCAGGTGATGTAAATGTTCTTCTTCCATTGCAAATATCACCAAGATATCATCTATGTAAACATAACAGAAATCTGAGTCCCTAGTGATCTCATCCATGAAGCATTAAAGCGTCTGTGCTGCATTGCACAGACCAAAAGGCATCCTAGTTAAGTTGAATCGACCGAAAGGTGTTGTCACTGCTGTCTAGGGGATGTCTTCTACAGCAACGGGGATCTGATAGTGTGCCTGGACTAGATCAGTAGTGGAAACTATACTCTTACCATGAACATTGGTAGAGAAGGCTTCTGTGTTTGGCACCGCGTATCGATCCAGGATGGTCCTCACATTGAGCTGTCAGTAAGCACCACATGGACGCTATCCGTTCTTCTTTGGTACCAAAAGGATTGGGGCTGTCTGACTGTTACTCAAAACTTTGCAAATGCTCATTGACAACAAGCTGTGCAATTCCTGCTTCACCACTCACAACTTTTCTGGTGTCAAATGTCAAGGCCTAGTGTGAGGTGGCCGGGCTGGTAGTCAAAATGTAATGTACTGTCGTGTGTTTAACTTGTAGGAGAGTAGGCGACTGCTGCATCTCCTGCTATTGTATGTACTGTCACAGGAGTGATGCAACACACCTTCCCTGGAGTATGCAGGTTTCTAGTGGAATCGATCAGCTGCTTGCATCAGAGGTTAAGTATCAGAACATAAAAGGATGAAACATCAACTCCTATGACAGGCTGCAATATATCCGTTACTGTGATGCACCACTCAAATGTATGGCATAGTCCAACATTAAGCAACAATGTGAGCTGACCGAATGTTTTAATCTTAGAGTTGTTAGTGGCAAACAAACAAGAATTGTCACAGATCTGGTGTGGTACATGAGTTACTGGGCACACAGACACTTCTGCCCCTGTGTCCATTAGGTATTGTTTTTTTGTGTTGTGGTCAGTGACAAAAAGTCAACATGCATTACTAGTATGAGTAGTCGTTGCTGCTGTGTTTTCCACTTCATGTTTCCACTTGCATGGGGGTGTACAGTTACATGCATCATTGCCAAATTTCTTGTGGTAGCAACACAAATTTTGTGCTGATGGCGATCGGATATGACTTGTCAACGACCAGGGCACAGTTGATGTTTGTGCATCATTTCTAATGTGGCTACTTGCATGGCAAGCTCCACTAATTGCAACTGGAACAATGCTAGTGTCACTGAAGATGTATTCTCTTGCTGTGGTGTCAGTGTTGATACATTTGTTGCGGGATACATCTCAACAATCCGGTTCACTGTTTGTGCTAAAGCATTTAAATCACCCATGCGCACTGTCAGAATTTTTTGAGTGTCAGAGGGTAGCTGGGCAACCAAATATTGTGCAGCATGTCACTGCTCACTGTGTTGCTTGCCAGTGTGCACACAGCTTAAAAGTTGTGACAAGGTTTGATCACGGAGCTCCTCAGTCCGTAAAAGCTTCTCTAGTCATTTCGCTTCCGATTGTGATAGGCATGTCACTAGTGCATTCTTAATTGATGCATACCATTTGGCATTGGTTGGTGCAGCAAGGATATCTTGTACATCAGCAGCTAAGTCTTCTGTTAGTGCTGCAAGTACGTAGCTATACTTCATCTCATCTGCTGATATCTGTGCAAGGACAAACTGGCTTTCAACCTGCACAAACCACAATACTGGATTATGTTGCCAGATTGGTGGGGGTTTAATTGTAGCCCTGTTAACTGTGCTGCTTGTAGCTAACTTTGTGATGACTTATGGATTGTCAATTTTTGTGTGAGAATGAGTGCAGCGCGGCTGATGAAGAAGTAAGGAACATTCACATTAGGATGTGGTGCGAAACGCTGAAGCTGACATGGTCATGTTGTTGTGTTATCATCTGGGTCATCAAATATGAGGTATCTGGTAGAATTGAACATTTATTTCAACATAAAACACATCTATACAGTATAGCTCGCAAGCATGGAAGGCTGAACAATTAACAGTTAAGAGAGACATGGACTATATCACTCACGTCAAAGAGTAACTATAATAACAAACACTAGTCACATGGACTGTACATATATCACTGTACATTTGCATTTGCAGGGACAGAATTCAATGCTACACCCTCCTTGGAATATTTTTTACGTACACGGTTAAGTCAGAGTTGTACTTGAATGGGGCAATAACTTTTTGTTGAGCAGACAGTCCAAGAAATATCCAAGTTAATTGCTGAGTTAGCTTTTGAATGAAAAGCTTAATAACAAAAACACTAAGGCAGCCAATACCAAAGTCCACACATGTTCCTGGTGCAGAGGCCACATTTTAGCAAAGGCTGGTAGCAACACTGGCTGCTCCATGCACAGTATGTTGCTGTTGAAAATCTTAGTAGCTCAAATAACTAATGGGTATGCAGCCAGGTCAAGTCATTGTCAACTGCTGATATTTTGATAGAAGCACATCCTGCCATTTTCAAGGCATAACTGCAGTATATAAGAGTTGTGCAAGGGAATTTAAAACCTCAGTTTTGAGACATGCTACAGAAAGATAACACTTGCACATGCCATAAATACTAGCACCATCACAAACAAAGGCTACCAACATCTGATGTTATCAACAGTGAAACTGATAATCGACAGGTGAGGTAGCATTAACCTGGTCCCTCCGTTTTTTGACAAGAGATAGAGCAGGATTCCATACAGAATTTAAACAAAAACTACCATCTCTGTTCATAAGGTTACCTGCTAATTTAATATCAACAGTACACCAAAGTAATGTGTATATTCAATGAAATTAGCAATTAATACATTCCTTACTTCAGCTTCTCAGTGCTATACAACTATGATCACCTGAGGTATGGAATACTATACAGGCACATACTTTGCTGTAAGTATTCCTCAAACTATATGTAATAAAACTTTATATAATGACAAGTAGATATGTTCAGTGTGCAAATTATATGACTGAAAATTATTAATCCGTTCAGCTCTGTCTCTGCATGTGATGGTTTATATGCAAATTCTTTTTAACTAATTCCTTTTCTGATCCAACGAAGTTACATCACTGTAGGACAATTTTACCATAGCTCAACTAAGTAACCCTCCTTTCAAAATACCCTTAAATTTATTGTGTAAATAGCATTGTGTAAATCATGTCTGTAATACAAATATTCCTTGGACATAACTTGCTGAAAGTGTACTCATCATGGCTCAATAGTAGACTTGCATTTCAACACCTCTATGATTTCCCATAAATTATTCACATAAGTGTCATGTAATTCACATCTACCAGTTTCCATCCCATTCAGATAATTCCTCCAGGGCACACCCTTTTTTTTGTCTTCGAATATGTTTGTAACATATTTGTTGGAGGGCTACCAAGAGTTGTGTACTAGCAGTGCCTTGAGTACTATCCTCTCCTGTGGACACTGTCTCTCCTGCAAGAAATACAAGCCCCGTCATTACCCATCGACATGAATATGAGTGGCATGTCATTGTTGGGTCTAGGCGTCCTGTACAGGTTAGGCAGGGACCAGGGAGGAGTCAGGGTGTTATAATAATTACTCTAACAATTAAGTTTCACTGACACTGAAACTGTGCCAGTGGGACTCACTTCGCCTATTTTGGGGAAACTTGCTTTGTCCCATGTCAAGAGGAGGCAAACACATTAATTGTCAGCATTTCAAATTTATAGTGAATACTGGTTCCCATTAGGGAAGAGGCTGCAAAGGATGGGATGGAACACCAGCTTCTGTGACAAGCTAGACTTTGACTTCCTATACTTGTGTCATAGGTTTCAGTTTTGTAGGGTCCCCTTAATGGATCAGATGTGCACTACATATCAGAGGCAGCTACCCAAGTGGTTGCACACAAAGGTTTTTTAGATTAGGTGATGCCACATGTAATCCAGATAACAATATCTGTGGGAAACCCAGAAGTATCACTGTAAGATCCAAAGAAATGCCTCCTGCAAAAGAAAGTGTCAAAATCCTAGTGGTTAACTCCTGAATCACTTGCAACTAAGTGCCAGAGTTTGAAGTGCTTCTAAAAAGCATTTAATCTCACTTAATATTAGGCACGGAAAACTGGTAAAATCATGGAGTTGACATTAGTGAAATCTTTGGTGGAAACTGAAGAGTATACTGAAAGTACAGGGATATGGGAAATTGAGGTGGTATATCTGTTAGAGTAGATAAGAAACTCAAATCTGCTGAGATAGAAATTGAAGCTGCATGTAACATTGTTTAGGCAAGAATCAGTATCAAGGATGGGTAAAATGTTATAATAGGGTCCTTCCATCAACCATCAGATTCTCCACTTGATGTAACCAAAAACTTTACAGAAAAACCTCATTTAGCTTGTACATAAGTTTCCTAATGATACTATAATCATTGGACAAGACTTTAATCATCCAACAATCAGTTGAAATAATTACAGTTTTGTTAGTCATGGTCAAGACAAGACGTCCTGTGAAACATTACTAATTGCCTTCTCTGAAAACTACCCAGAACATATAGTTCAGAACCCCACTCATGATGGAAATAATACATTACACCTAATGGCTACAAACAGACCTGACATCTTTGAGGATGGTTAAGGACTATCAGGCAGCTATAGCAACAATGAATACCTAAACACAAAGGGCAACTAAAACAAGCAGAAAGATTTACATATTCAGTAAACTAGACAGAGGAACAGTAGTGTACCTCAATGAGGAACTTCAAACATTTAACTCAGGACAGGAGCTTGTAGAGGAGCTATGGCTCAAGTTTAAAAGAATAGTTGACCATGCACTGTATACATATGTACCTCTAGGACAGTTCATAATGGGAAAGATCCTCCATGGTATACAGTCACTGTAAAGAAATTTCTAAAGAAACAGAGACTACATAATAGATATAAAACAAAGCGCAAGGCTATAGATGGAGTAACACTCAATCAAATGCATTTAGTATTCAAGATAGCAATGCGTGAGGAATTCAGTCACTACCACATCACAAAATTATCTATTACAAAACCCAAAGAAATTATGGTCATACGTAAAGGCTGTTAATGGCACCAAAGTTAGTGTCCAGTCACTCATGGATGAGACTGAAACTGAAGGTAGCAAATCAAAAGTATAAATGCTTAACTGTGTTTTCCAATGTTCCTTTAAAAAACCAAACCCAGGAGTATTACCCCAACTTAATTCTCATACCACTGAAAAGATGAGTGAAATAGATATTAATGGCATGATGTTGAGAAACAGCTTAAATCATTAAAATTGAAAAAAAGCCCCAGGGCCTGATGGTATCCCTATCAGAGTCTATCCAATTCATGGGCAAGTTAACTATATCAATTCCTCAAACAAAAACAGTGTCCAGTAGTTGGAAGAAAGCACAGGTTACATCTGTCTGCAAGAAGGGTAGCAGATGTAATCCACAAAACTTCCGTCAAATATCCTTGACATCCATTTGTTGTAGAATATTGGAACATGTTCTGACTTCAAATGTAGCAAAGTATCTCAAACAGAACAACCTCCTCCATGCTAAACAGCATTGATCCCGAAAACATCGATTGTGTGAAACACAACTCAGATTTTCTCACATGACATCCTGAAATTCGTGGATCAAGGAAGTAATCTAGATGAAGAATTTCTCAGTTCCTGAAAAGCATTTGAATCAGTACCATACACATTCTTACTAGCAAAAGTATGATCTTATGTGGTATCAGATGAAATATGCAACTGGATTGAGGACTTTTTGGCAGGGAAGACACAGCATGTTACATTGGATGGATAGTTATCGACAGATGGAGAAGTAACTCTGGGTGGGCCCCAGGGAAGTGTGTTGGGCCCTTTCTGTTTATGTCATACATTAATGACCTTGCAGACAATAATAATAGTAACCTTAGACTTTTGTAGATGTTATCTGCGTTGGTGTGTAGTCTGAATTAAGCTGTACAAATGTCCACTCAGTGGTGCAATGACTGGCAGCTAGCTTAAATGTTCAAAACAGTAAACTCTGCACTTCACAAAGTGAAAAAAGTGGTATCCTGTGCATATAATATTAGCGAGTGACAGTTGGAATCTGTACACTCATAAAAATACTCGGGTGTAACACTTAGTAGGGACATGAAGTGGGATGATCATAAAAGGTTAGGTAAATCAGGTAGCAGACTTTGGTTTATTGACAGTATACTAAGGAAATGCAGTCAGTCTACAACAGAGATTGCATATACACTCTTGGAAATTGAAATAAGAACACCGTGAATTCATTGTCCCAGGAAGGGGAAACTTTATTGACACATTCCTGGGGTCAGATAAATCACATGATCACACTGACAGAACCACAGGCACATAGACACAGGCAACAGAGCATGCACAATGTCGGCACTAGTACAGTGTATATCCACCTTTCGCAGCAATGCAGGCTGCTATTCTCCCATGGAGACGATCGTAGAGATGCTGGATGTAGTCCTGTGGAACGGCTTGCCATGCCATTTCCACCTGGCACCTCAGTTGGACCAGCGTTTGTGCTGGACGTGCAGACCGCGTGAGACAACGCTTCATCCAGTCCCAAACATGCTCAATGGGGGACAGATCCGGAGATCTTGCTGGCCAGGGTAGTTGACTTACACCTTCTAGAGCACGTTGGGTGGCACGGGATACATGCGGACGTGCATTGTCCTGTTGGAACAGCAAGTTCCCTTGCCGGTCTAGGAATGGTAGAACGATGGGTTCGATGACGGTTTGGATGTACCGTGCACTATTCAGTGTCCCCTCGCCGATCACCAGTGGTGTACGGCCAGTCTAGGAGATCGCTCCCCACACCATGATGCCGGGTGTTGGCCCTGTGTGCCTCGGTTGTATGCAGTCCTGATTGTGGCGCTCACCTGCACGGCGCCAAACACGCATACTACCATCATTGGCACCAAGGCAGAAGCGACTCTCATCGCTGAAGAAGACACATCTCCATTCGTCCCTCCATTCACGCCTGTCGCGACACCACTGGAGGCGGGCTGTACGATGTTGGGGCGTGAGCGGAAGACAGCCTAACGGTGTGCGGGACCGTAGCCCAGCTTCATGGAGACGGTTGCGAATGGTCCTCGCCGATAACCCAGGAGCAACAGTGTCCCTAATTTGCTGGGAAGTGGCGGTGCGGTCCCCTATGGCACTGCGTAGGATCCTACGGTCTTGGCGTGCATCCATGCGTCACTGCGGTCCGGTCCCAGGTCGACGGGCACGTGCACCTTCCGCCGACCACTGGCGACAACATCGATGTACTGTGGAGACCTCACACCCCACGTGTTGAGCAATTCGGCGGTACGTCCACCCGGCCTCCCGCATGCCCACTATACGCCCTCACTCAAAGTCCGTCAACTGCACATACGGTTCACGTCCACGCTGTCGCGGCATGCTACCAGTGTTAAAGACTGCGATGGAGCTCCGTATGCCACGGCAAACTGGCTGACACTGACGGCGGCGGTGCACAAATGCTGCGCAGCTAGCGCCATTCGACGGCCAACACCGCGGTTCCTGGTGTGTCCGCTGTGCCGTGCGTGTGATCATTGCTTGTACAGTCCTCTCGCAGTGTCCGGAGCAAGTATGGTGGGTCTGACACACCGGTGTCAATGTGTTCTTTTTTCCATTTCCAGGAGTGTAAATCACTCATGTGACCCATCCTAGAATACTGGTCAAATGTGTGGGACCTGTGGCAGGACTGCCAGAAAATATTAATATCTTTTTTTGTACTTCGTTTTACTTACTTTGGTTGTTGACTAGTTGGTGTGAGACATTCGTCATGACTGTTACCGTGATTGTCGAAAACTATTTCTTTGTGTTTTGATTTATCGTGTGCCAATAAAATATTATGTAGTGAAAGTAAATGGTGTTTTCTGTGTTATAACACTCGCCATACTGGTGACCGACACGCAACATATGTCCGATTCGATAATGTCACCGTTTACTTCGACATCTCCACATCGCTCACCTTCCACTTCTTTCGGCTTGCAACATGATACTAATGGTGCCTCTACACTGCCTTTCCACAGTTTCCTACGCACAACACCACTAACAACTGGGATAAAATTAGAAGATAAGTACAACGCCGTGGAGTTTTCTCCGTCATCAACAATGCCGTTGTGGACTCGTTCAACATCGTCAGTGATGTCACCTGCTATGAAATGGTTTTCTACGTTCGTCTATAACAAACCAATCATGAGTGCTGTGGCTAAATTTGTGACTCACAGTGCATCGTATTTACAACCTCCTGTGACTTGTAGTGTGCAACAATGCCCCAACACTATGAACCTCACAGACTTTTCGAGCCCACAGATCACTTGGAGCTCCCCATATATTGCTGATAAATCGGTTTTGGACACATTCTCACTACAAAAACAGATGGGTACAAATTTCAGTGACAACAGTTACTGGTTGGACAGTCGTCCTGCCCCAATTGTTTCCGCAGCCCCGGCTGCGCCTGCCGCGTCAACCGTGTTTAAACCAGCCGCCGCGAGTGACAGCTTCATAAACACTCCGCCACTCCCGTCTGCTGTTCTATCAAATCTGTTACATCCACAACTCAAGAGTGAGAAAGTTCCTAAATTACCAAGGTTCGCCCTAAACATTGATTCAGACAGTGCTAAATTTATTGCGCTTATTAATGCACTAGAGGACCACACTGAGTGGGTACAGGACTTAGTGCTGTCGGCGGCCCCCGCAAATCGTTACGCACTGGCAAAACAACAGATCTGCAAACGTCTAGCTAGGACTATGCAAGAGTCTGTTTTATACATACTGCGAGACGTACATCTCAAAGACTCGACTCCTTCACAACTGTGGCGACGTATCAGAGCAGTCTTTGATAGCAAAACTATGCCAGATGAAGCTTTACTTTCTTTCTGGGTTGCAAAGCTACCGCAAAGCTATCTAACTGCAGCTCCTATCACACGACCAGGAACCTCTACAAGAGAAATTATTGCTGGCCGACGCCGCATATAAGATAATCAACAGAAGAAAGTTATCTACGTGTGTCCCCCTCGATATTACGCCTCCCCCGCGTGGTAGAGGGCGATCTTTCCAAAACAACAGACAGAGTACACTGGCTGAGCACCAGATTCCACAACGTCCTTCACCATCCCATACCACAGCTTCACAGCTTCAAGTGACTCGGTAACAACACAGGATCAGCAAGTTTATCCTCTCTGCTGGTATCACTCCGTTTACGGTAATACAGCCAGGAATAGCCGCTCACCTTGTGCGATGCGCCCAAACATGCACGGCGGGCCGCTATAGGCGCACTGTGACCTCAAGTCGCCTAACAGATCACAGGCTAGTACTTCCGAGTTATTCTCTCGGACGTTTGTATATCCAGGATATAGCTTCTCAGAAATGGTTTTTAGTGGACACTGGTGCCGATGTGAGCGTCATTCCATGTTCAATGGTCACTTCTACAATCAAGCATTCGCCCCACCGAATCAGAGCAGCCAACAATTCCTCATTAAAGGTTTATGGTGTAACGCAACTTCGCATTTACTTCGATGATACACATAATTATGAATGGACATTTTCAGTAGTAGAAATCGATGAGCCAGTAGTAGGATTGGACTTCTTAACTGCTCATAACTTTTCTTTGGACTTAATTACATCTGCCCTCTGCTCAGTGGATTTTAAACAAAAATCTTCGGCGAGATTTTCCCCATCCATGCCGACAGAATGCAGCTCGAATATGTCCTGTCAACAAGACAAAGAGACAGTTTCTATCCTATCTGAGGAGGTCAAAGCTTCCGTAGTGAACTTAGTTACGCAACGCCTCGAAATCGACCAACTGTCTGAAGACAATGCAAGACTACTTCAACGTTGTGATGCCCTGACTGATGAATTGCGTGGGTTTTGAGAGGAGATCAAGATTAAAAGTAATAACACGTACGAAACTACACGGGATCTGCATACCGCAGCGCTGTTTATACGCAGCCATGGCAGCGCCTGCCACGACCCGGACAGCGAAGACGGCAACCCGCCCAGCAACCCCCCACCCTGCGCTTCAACGTCCTTCTCTCATCAAAACACAGAGGCGACAGCTGTTACAGGCGACGCCACGCATGCGCGCGCAACGATTCCTTCATGCAGTGACACCATAGTCAATGGAACCCCGCCGGCTATTGCACAGCGCAGCTCCGCGGACAACACTACAGCTTTCACTGAACTACCGTTCAATGATAACGTGTTTCAGGTTAGTTCCATTTCATACTTACGGCGCACTGACGATAACGTCGCGCCTTCCTGCGTCCCTCCACGTATTTCAGCCACACCTATTCACAAAATCAAGGCCCTTACTACGGGCGTCTGTCACCGGCTTAACACAACTGAGGGACCGCCTGTCCATTCTCGCCTCCGTCGCCTCAATGCAAAAAAACTTACCGCTGCCAAAGAATGTATTAATGAACTTTTACGCTTGGGTATAGTCCGCCCCTCGGACAGTGCGTGGTCTTCCCCAATACATGTCGTTCCCAAAAAGGACAATTCCTTTCGACTCTGTGGAGACTATAGGCGTTTGAACGCCAGAACAATACTTGATAACTACCCTGACCCACACCTCCACGACTTTTCGCAATCCATGTTCGGTGCCAACTTTTTCTCTGTGTTAGATTGCAAAAAGGCATACCATCAGTTTCTGATGCACCCAGAAGATATCCCCAAAACCGCTATCATCACCCCATTTGGACTAGGCCTAAATGAATATTTGTTTATGCCGGCCGGTGTGGCCGTGCGGTTAAAGGCGCTTCAGTCTGGAACTGCGTGACCGCTACGGTCGCAGGTTCGAATCCTGCCTCGGGCATGGATGTGTGTGATGTCCTTAGGTTAGTTAGGTTTAAGTAGTTCTAAGTTCTAGGGGACTTATGACCACAGATGTTGAGTCCCATAGTGCTCAGAGCCAATATTTGTTTATGCCTTATGGATTGAAGAATGCCACTCAGACCTGGCAAAGATTCATTGACACCATTCTATGTGGCCTTAATTTTTGCTATGCCTACCTAGACAACATTATTATTTTCTCCACAACTGCAGAGGAACACAAACAACACCTCCAACAGGTTTTTGATAGATTGGCACGACACGGAGTTGAGATTAATCATGACAAATCCCAACTGGAGAAGCCAGAGGCTATTTTCCTGGGACATTTGGTCAATAATGAGGGCATTCATCCCACCTCAGATAGAGTAAAACAAATACTTGACCTTCCCCTCCCTCAAACCTATAAAGAGATACATAGATACTTCAGAATGGTAAATTTTTTTAGACTCCACGTTCCACATGCGGCATCTCTTCAAGCCCCTCTCACTGAGGCCTTAAAGGGAAAGAATACCACAGGCAATAGACACATAGAATGGGATCAGACCATGCAGCGAGCCTTCGACTCGCTTAAGTACGCCTTAGTGAATGCTATTACCCTGTCTCACCCTCACCCTGACGCCTCCCTGACAATAACCACAGACGCTAGCGATAATGCCATTGGCGCAGTTTTGCAATACACCCTACCAACAAGTACTACACCCCTGCATTTCTTTTCAAAAAAGCTCACCAAAACGCGAAGAAAGTTGTTCGCATTTGATCGTGAACTTTACGCCATTTATGAGGCTGTAAAGTACTTTCGTACAGATATTGAAGCCCGACTTGTGACAGTTTACACAGATCACAAGCCCCTTGTCGAGGCTCTCCGCAAACCAGCATTAGATGTACTACCCAGAAGGTTCCGCCATATGGATTTAGTATTACAATATGTTTCAGACTTTCAATACATCAGGGGTAATGACAATGTTGCAGCAGACTACCTGTCACGCCTGTCCTCCCTGAAGACAGCTATTGATCCTCACCACTTACACGAGCTCCAGCTATCCGACCCAGAGATACAGCACCTTCTCTCTGACTCTGATACTTCCTTACAAATTGCTCTACTTCCCTTCCCTAATGATGATTGCTCTTTGTATTGTGACATTAAAACAGGTAATCCTCGTCCTATAGTCCCTAAAGATCTTAGGAAAGTCGTTTTCAACGCAATCCACAATCTTGCTCACCCGAGCATTCGCGCGACTACGCGCCTCATTACAGAGAGATACGTTTGGTCTAATGTAAAAAGAGATTGTAATCCGTGGGCGAGAGCATGCATACCTTGCCAGAGAGCCAAAATACACAAACATACTAAGCCCCCATTAGGCAAATTTACTGTGCCCTCAGGTAGATTCCGTCATGTCTACTTGGACA
This sequence comes from Schistocerca cancellata, assembly GCF_023864275.1. Lineage (NCBI taxonomy): Eukaryota > Metazoa > Arthropoda > Insecta > Orthoptera > Acrididae > Schistocerca > Schistocerca cancellata. The sequence goes on along the minus strand of NC_064627.1, from coordinate 701,712,927 downwards.
TTGTCGGTCCGTTACCGATTTCTAACAATTTCCGTTACTTACTGACCATGATAGATCGTACCACACGTTGGGCCGAGGCTATCCCCATCGTGGACATTACGGCCGACACTGTAGCTAACGCTTTTGTCCACCATTGGCTTTCTCGTTTTGGTTGCCCTACTTCACTTACCACAGACCAGGGGAGACAATTTGAATCTAATCTGTTTAATCGCCTCTGTCAACTGTGTGGTATCAACAAATTCAGAACTACAGCCTATCACCCGCAATCTAACAGCCTAATAGAACGATGGCACCGTACCCTGAAGGTCGCTCTCATGTGTCATTCTTCCTCTTGGACTGAGGCACTACCCTGGGTCCTTCTAGGGTTGAGGACGGTTTTCAAAGAAGACCTTAAAGCGTCAGTTGCTGAGATGGTATACGGAGAAAACCTCGCACTTCCGGTGGATTTTCTTGCTGATCCTCCTCTACTTCCCGAGGATCAACTTCCCCTAGTTGGTACGACAGGTTCGACAGCATATCACCAAGTTACGTTTTCCGCAACCTCGATCGCATGCTACCCCTCCGGTTTTCATTCACCCACACCTCAGTTCTTTCAACTATGTGATGCTTAGAGAAGACGCTGTGCGTCCACCCCTTGCTCCACCCTACACTGGCCCATACCGGGTCCTGTCACGCTCTGAAAATACTTATACGATCCTCTTTAAGAACAGACCATCTGTCGTGTCCATTGAGCGATTGAAACCAGCATGGATCCTTAACGACACCGACATACACGATAATGAATCTGTTTTGCAAGAAACTTCAGAAGCCTGTCCTAACCCTTCTCCACAAGCTAATCAAACACTCTCTGCAAGTCAAGGCCCCCGTCTTCTGTACTTCACGCCTCCGAGTGCCAGCAGTAATGAACTAGTGTTTCAAGTGAACTTGAGTGACTATGATGTGGACTCTACAAAAATACAACTTGTGGACACTTTTCTTTTTTATTTGAAATTCAAAACAATTCTGTGCCATCTGACCAGAAAGACATTAAGCTATTACAGTGCTTCAATGTGGCTCCTGGTACTTCACAAAATGACATTTCAGCCTATGTAGACTCCAATAATGTTTTATTTATAAGAGTAACCCCCCCTTCTCCTTCATCTTCCCTGAATCCTCCTACCCCTATTGCCATCACCCGTGCTGGCCGCACCGTACGGCCACCTCTCAGACTTCAAGATTATGTCATGCCTTAAATGTTTACCTTCCCTTTATCACTTACTCCTCATCACTCCTCCTATGCGCTCCGCGCTCCTCAGAGGGGGGGGGGGGGGGGGCACTCTGTGGCAGAACTGCCAGAAAATATTAATATCTTTTTTTGTACTTCGTTTTACTTACTTTGGTTGTTGACTAGTTGGTGTGAGACACTCGTCATGACTGTTACCGTGATTGTCGAAAACTATTTCTTTGTGTTTTGATTTATTGTGTGCCAATAAAATATTACGTAGTGAAAGTAAATGGTGTTTTCTGTGTTATAACACTCGCCATAGAGCTATACCAAATAGGACTTGTAAGGGATATCAAATACATGGAGAGAAGTCAGCATGAATGGTAACAAGTTATATATTACGTAGTGAAAGTAAATGGTGTTTTCTGTGTTATAACACTCGCCATAGAGCTATACCAAATAGGACTTGCAAGGGATATCAAATACATGGAGAGAAGTCAGCATGAATGGTAACAAGTTATTTTGACTCACGAAAAGTGTTACTTATACATTGAAAGAACTGAACTAGCAGACTCTTGAAGATAGACTGAAACTATCCCGAGAAAGTCTACTAACAAAGTTATAACACTCGCCATAGAGCTATACCAAATAGGACTTGCAAGGGATATCAAATACATGGAAAGAAGTCAGCATGAATGGTAACAAGTTATTTTGACTCACGAAAAGTGTTACTTATACATTGAAAGAACTGAACTAGCAGACTCTTGAAGATAGACTGAAACTATCCCGAGAAAGTCTACTAACAAAGTTTCAAGAAATGGCTTTAAATGATGACTCTTCTACAAACCCTTACATACCATAGGGATTTGACACATTCATACTGATAAAATTCTTGATGGGCTCTTGTGATGGAACTGGTAAGTGCTCCTAGCTCTCTCTCTCTCTCTCCTCTCTCTCTCTCTCTCTCTCTCTCTCTCTCTCTCTCTCTCTCTCTCTCTCACACACACACACACACACACACACACACACACCATATCATAGAATACATAAATTAAATCTATGGAATCAATTAAATTTAAATCCAATGGAATCAAAATCATAAATCTAAAAACCTAATTTATTCTCACTTTTTTCATAAGTAGAACTAATATGTAAAAAACACGATTTATTTCCAGTTTAATTTGAAATTGTAATTATACATTAAAATTATTGTCATTATTTCTAGTTGTATAACTTACTCTGAAAACATCTGGCAAAAAATATTTTATAGATGAGATGCTTTGAATGTAAAATCAATACTTCTTTTAACATTTCTAAACTGCAACTTCAAGTATCTTTGTACTTGTCGATTTGTGTGTAACAAGTAGTGGTAAGCAGTCAGTCAGTTACAGAGTAGAGGTGAAGGTCAGCATAGTCATTGTGAGTGCTGTTGGTCTGTTAATTTGTTAGTTTTAACCGAAAAAGATTTTGATGTTTACATTACAATCAAAGTTTAATTTGAAACGCCCTGTGGAAATTTACATGAAATGAAGAAAATAAAACAGCTGATGAAGAAACAGATAGAAGCAGTGTCCATATTGTATTATTCATCCTGAGCATACCGAGAATACATGAGTACTATTACATTCAGTGAGCCACAATACTTTATGAGCAAGAAATTCAAGGGGCAGTGCCTTGTCTGTTTGCCTTGTTATTAGCAGCACATGCTCAGAGATGTAAGATAAAAAAGTGCACTTGCTTTGAACTTAATTTTTATGATTATTTATTTCACATTAGAGAGGAGGATGTCTCATGGTCCAAGCCTGTCTATTAGACAAAGGATGCCAGTCTGAGTCCATTGGCTATATAAACATATTTTTCACCCAGCAGGTAGTAACCAGTCTTAACTTACCTACTGACCTACTTTCAGTTCAGTTCAATTTGAATTCAACTCAGTTTCATTTCAAATGTAACTGTTGATGATGATGATGTTTGGTTTGTGGGGCGCTCAACTGCGTGGTTATCAGCGCCCGTACAATTTCCCAACCTTTGCTCAGTCCAATTTCGCCACTTTCCTGGATGATGATGAAATGATGAGGACAACACAAACACCCAGTCATCTCGAGGCATGTGAAAATCCCTGACCCCACCGGGAATCGAACCTGGGACCCCGTGCTCGGGAAGAGAGAACGCTACCGCGAGACCACGAGCGGCGGACTTCAAATGTAACTGAATTGTAATTCAATGCAAATTCAGTTTAGTTATAAAAATTGGAGTGCACTTTCCCTAAGTTCAGAGAAAAAAATGTCGATACCCAAGTTGTCCAAAGTTACAACTATTGTTCTCTGACTTCACCCCAAGTTCGGATCAGTGCACTTGTGCTACGCTGTGAAAGTTTATATTTTCATTTTTAAAAAAGCATCACATTGAAGAACACTGAAGACCCTCAGCCATGCCCTTGCTGCCCCTGTGACTGCTGCCCACAGTGTCTCATACTGCTGTCTGCGGTAGTAGACAATGTCTGTGAGCACCATGCTGCAGAGTCATGGATGCTGTGAGACATCAGGCCACTGCTGTTACAATGCCTTGTCACCCCGGGCCAGGCACCAGCTGCTCTGTCCACTGTCAGCTCAGATGCTCAACTGCCACTATGTACACTTCCCTGTCTGATGTTTAGGTGCAGATCTTCATATTTCAACAGTTTTAATGAAGTCTAAATGCATCCCTCATTACAGAAAGGCTGTGTGCAATGGAGATGTGTCTGGCTATTGTAAAAATTGAACACTTTATCTTCATGTGTGTCTTCCTAATGTGAAACTATAGTGTAAATTCACCCTTTCCTATACAAAAGGCACATGCAGTGGAGACTTAACTGAATATTGTTTAGCTAAATCCACCAGCTACATTTAGTATATTTCAGAAATGACTACATGACTGAGTGCCACATGTAGTAAAATACTATATTATAAAAGTATAAAGGAAAAGAAAATCAAAACTACATACTAACTAAAGACAGTAATCATTAGTTATCTTGTATTGTATTGTATTGTATTTTTATTGATCCAGGCAATCGTAGTATTGTACAGCTGTACATATGATATTGGACAGGTAAAAAGAGCTATTTACAAGTAATTTTTACAAATTGATTTTTACATTATTTTGTAGCAAGGAAATTATCTATCTTAAACAAAATAGTTAATACAAATCATAGAATTGTAAGGTTGTACATACGATATTGGACAGGTCAAGAGAACATATTTGCAAGTAATTTTTAATAAATTGATTTTACATTATTTTGTAATGAGGAAGTTAGCTATCTTTAACAAAACAGTAAATACAAATGTTGTATGGTAAAGTACAAACAGCCAATACAAACGTAATAGTAAAGTAGTCCAGTGTATTTCACAGACATGCACAGTATATAATAATCCAGTATATTTCATAGACATGCACAGTATATAATTTTCAGACCTAATTGAACATTTATCATAAAATTGTTTACAATTTTAACCCCTTTCAAAAAAATGATCAATTGCATAAAAGCAATGGTCCAAGAGATATTTTTTTAACTTATGTGTGAAGGCTCTTGGGTACTTTGTTGCTTTGATTTCATTTGGTAAATTATTATACATTTGTATCCCGATGGATTAAGTCCTCATAGGAGGACACAAATGATTACTACAAAAATCAATATTTACACAAGTCGGGTGTCAATATCTGCAAACCATATGAAATGATCTATAATAAGTTTGAACAAACATATTACAATGCTTATCTATGCAAATACAGTAATGTTTTTCTCAAGTTCAATGTAAAACTTGCAGAACACAGCTCCACCAAAATGGACTGACAAACTAATCTTCCCAACTGCCAAATCACCTACCCTGCCATACTGCAGAAATTCTTGAAAGTATTGTTAGTCCTTATATAAGATGGAGTGTGTGCAGTATAACATGGTCCCCTCATGTACAGATGGAACTGTAGGGGACTGGACAGTGGTAGTGGAGAGGGCTCCCTTGTGGATGAGACAATGTGGTAGGGGTGATGTAATTCTATAGTTAATACTTCACACAAATGCGTATCACACTTGTAAGCTACAGGCAGCAAGTCTGTAGACGACTGCATGAACAGGTTACACCAATATGATGAATAATTCCACAATTCAACCACTTGTTATTAAAAACACAATGGGTGCATCATTGTGCAGACACTGAACAGAGGAAACAATTTATTTTTGCCTCTCTTGTACACCTCTTTTTCTTGTACACCTCTTGTTGCCATCTTAAAATTAGCCGCTTTTCCCCACACACAACAGGGCTTATACAATTTTACCTCACTAACATGCTAATGCACTTGTAATTGTGACAGAATTCTGAAACAGTCTACTAATAAACAAAAAGCAAGACCAGGTAATGATAAGAGCTTATGAAAAGCTCACCCTTGGTATAAAAACGAAAGTGCAATACCTTCATTTGTGGTGCTAAAAATCAATGCTAATTCTCATATAACTAGTTATTGATGGTTCTTCAAAGAATTACATTATTTCATTACAAAAAATCTGTAGTAACTCTTGTATCACACTAGATAGGAAAGTTTCACTTGTAGGCTATGTGGTAAAACACTTTCTGATTTGCATGCTACCATTTGCCAATAGTTTGTCTTGCTAACTTGAACTGTTTGTGAGATATGATGAATGATGTGGAATATTTCATTTCCACTCCACACACAATCAGAAGTACATGCACTATATACAATCAAATTTCTTGAGATTGTATATATATCGTTTCAAGTTGAAAGAAAAATCCAATCTATTAGTTCTATTTTATGCACAGCAATATGTGATGTAACATGTAACAAATGCAGACTCATAGTGACCTGTATTTTTCATTCCAAACTAGTCAAATTTTACACAGTACCTACTATTTTAAATATGAAAACATCACAATAATTATGACTGTTACCAAAGTTTATCGTAAAGCTGCTGAATGAGGCTATGACACACATAAGAATCAATTTTTTTACCAAATGATTTCTTTAAAACTATTTTAGAAACAATCCAGAGTAGTGGACTCACCCAGCACTGAGAATGAGAATGTTTTCCTGCACACAGGTCAAATAATCTTGCATGAGCCCTATCTACACTTTCATGATAGCCTCAAACTTCAAATATCAGAGAAGTGAGATGAAAACAATCTGTCCTCATTTGAAAACATGGCACATTAGAAGGTTAAGTTTAAAATAAAGTGTTCACGCCAAACAAGCTACTTAAATTATCATACCATTTAACATCCTGAATATTTAAGTCACTAGACTGCACAGTTCCACTTAGTAAATGTATCTATCTGGATCCAAAAATCACTGAAGATGAAGCATGTTCTTGTACAAAACCTGAAGCTATTTAGAAAAACACTTTAGATCCATTTGGATTAGAACAAATTTTAGTTGTTTGGAAAATCTGATAAGTAAGCTCCACCACAGATAGGAGCAAAGATGTGCTTCTAAGATTTTTCCTTTCAAAATTTTAATCCTGGGAAGTGGAAAATTCAAGTTCACTTCCTAAACACAAGCTCTATCAAAGAAGACTGCTCAAAGCACATCACAGTGGTATGAGTTACAAAAGCTTGTTACGGAAATTGATTGTATTTTCTTCAGACGCTGTGAATGCTAACTTTGGTGGCAGAAACAGAGGAGGAATTAACAATGTATGTATTATACTAAAATCATTTACTCAAAATGACAATATGATTGGAGTTAGATGTATTGCATGCATCTTCAGTAGTTTTGTGCACTACGCTATTGATTCTCTATCCATTTTCAGAGACAGCAATGTGATGTAAATGCACAATTATTTTGCCAGTTTCACACTTACATGTATATGACATTGTATAATTTTCACACAATATAATTTTTTAGTGCAATTACTACTTCATATCTAAAAATTTATCTACTGAGTAGAAAGAGTTGTCATTCAGAAATTCTTTTAATTTATTTTCAAATGCTGGTTGGCTACCTGTCAGACTTTTAATGCTATTTATTAAATGACTAAAGACTTTTGTGACAGCATAATTCACACCATTCTGTGCGAAAGTCAGATTTAACACAGAATAGTGAAGATCATCCTTTCTCCTATTGTTGTAGCTACACAATTTACTATCATTTTTTAATTGGGATGGGTTATTAATAACAAATTTCATAAATGAATATATGTAATGTGAAGGTACCGTGAATATCCCTAGTTCCTAAACAAATGACTGAAAGGTGATTTTGGGTGTGCTCCAGCTATTATTCTGATTTCACACTTTTGTATAATGAATACTTTTTCTCTTAATGATGAATTACCCCAAAATAAGATGCTACATGAAAGCAGAGGATGAAAGTAGGCTAATTTACTGATATGTTTATCACAAAAACTTGCAATAACCTTATCAACACAAGTAGCTCACTTCAAACATTTCCACAGATCATCAATGTGTTTCTTCCAGTTCAATTTCTCATCAATGCACACACCCAGAAATTTTGCCTTAGCAACAGACTTTTGTTCAAAGTCTATGTTTGTCAATGATTTAATGCCATTTACTCAATGGAATTCTGTATACTGCATTTTCATAAAAATTTAGTAAGAGTCCATTTCCAAGAAACACTTAATAATTTTCTGAAAGACATTATTTACAGTTTCCTCAGCTAATTCTTGTTTGTTTGGTGTGATCACTATACTTATATCATCAGCAAAAAGAACTAACTCTGCATTTTCATGAATACAGAGTGGCAAGTCATTGGAATATACAGCTACTAAGAACAGTAAGGGACCCAAAACTGAACCCTGTGGGACACTGTTCTTGATACCTCCCTAGTTAGTGGACTCTGATGATTTTTACAAACTATTTGTACTGTTAATTTCAACCTTCTGCATTCTTCCACTTAAATATCAAACTATTTGTGCATTGTCCCACTCGTAGCACAATGCTTAAGCTTAAATAGAAGAATTTCACGATTCACATAGTCAAAAGCCTTTGAGCAATCACAAAAAACCCACTGGGTTCAGATATTCAGAACTTTTAATATTTATCAGTGAAACCACATATAGCATTTTCTGTTGGAAAAGCCTTTCTGAAAACGAAATTGAAAATTTGTTAGTACTTTATTTTTACATATATGGGAAGCTACTCTTGAATACATTATGTTTTCAAAAATTTTGGATAAGGCTGGCGGAAGTGAGATTGGGCAGCAGTTGTTAGCATCAGACCTATTCCCCTTTTTAAGCACTGGTGTAACAATAGCATATCTCAGTCTCTCTAGAGGAATGTACTGTTTCAGTGATTTACCACATATGTGGCTGGGATGTTTACTTACCTGTTGGTAACGAGCTTGTAGTACTCTGTTGGAAATTTCATCAATTGCAAATGAGCTTTTACTTTGGATTGAATTTATTAGTTTCCTCGTTTCAGTGGGGGAGGTGGGTTGAAGTTTAGTTTTATCAAATTGCATAGGTATTGCCACTTCCATGAACAGCCTTGCATTTTCAAAATAAGAGTTGGTACCTATTTGCTCTGAAACACCTAAAAATGATTATTAAAAATATTTTCTACTTCCGACTTTTTGTCAATTAACTTTTCATTGAGAGTAACAGTAATACAATCTTCCTGTGCTCTCGGTTGTCCTTTCTCCCTTTTAACAATGTTCCAAATTGTTTTAATTTTATTATCGGTGGTGCTAATCTCAGACATAATGAACATACTTCTGAACTTTTTAATAACTTTTATTAATACAATCAGTAGTTTTTGCAATTTTTGACTGTTTCTGGATCATTACTCCTTCTAGCTATACTGGTAAGATAAATTTCCCTTTTCTGTTTACAAAATATTTCTATACCTTTAGTATACCACAGCTTTTTAGATGGTTTCTTACAATTATGTATCTATCAGTGTACTGCTTTGTTGTACTAACTGAACAGGAAAATCAATAACTGATGTCAAATTGAAAGAACGAGGTAATACTTCAAAGTCAAGTCTATCAGACTCTTTCAGAAAATCTACGCTGAAATGCTCACTAACAATAATTTGCTTATCTTTGTCTGACATTGCTCTACACAAAATTTTTTAGTTTCTCAATTTTTCACACTATGATAAATATTAACATATAAGGCAACTCCTCCTCTCTCCATAACGTATCTATTTGCTGGTGCTGAAAGCTTATATTCACCTTCATTTACCTTTCCCATATCTGTGATTATATGAAGTTACATGGCGTCTGGTATAGTGGGACTAATGAATCGCTCCATGAAAATTAATTGCGTAGTGTCTATAAAGTGTGTATTATGTAGTGAAATAGTACGTAAAGGAGTAAAAATTTGTTCTACATTGCAAAAATGGTACCACACAGAATGTTTTGGTGTTACTAACTTTAATAATCCAAGTTGTGAGTGCGGGGTAACAACGTGTAACGGCCGACAGACTGCAGCTAAAATGTTTGCCGATGGACAAGACGAAAGTGTATTATGTTCTCTACAGCGTGATGTGGAAATGTGCGAACAGTATACAAATCTACTTAAGAAAATGATGAGAAGCCTTCTTAGCAACTCGGATAGTATTAACGACGATAACAGTAGTGAATATGTTACACCTAATCCAGGGCATCGTAAACAGTGTGAAAACATGCTTCACACAGCAATAAACGTACGTATCAGTGCACTTGAGGCAGGTGTGAATACAGGTAAAACTACGTACAGGGAAGAATCTGTTATGTCTAGTGCAGTGCGTCGTAAACAGTGTAAAAATATGTTTCATACAGCTGTAAACACAGCGATAAATACGCAGAGTGAATTAACTACAGGTAGGCCTACCGGTACTGTAAACCACACGAAGGAACATGCACAAATTAATACAGTGTTACATTCGCAGATTTCTGAATCAAATGTGTGTATATATTCTGACAGCCACGGACGTGGTCTTGCTGAAATCTTACGTGATAATTATCGTGTAAATGCAACCGCCATTGTAAAACCGAGGGCACCCATGTCTGAAATCACAACAAACATAAAAGTCGGAAATCGCCCCAGCACAACTCAGTGTACAATTATAATAGGTGGAGCTAATGATGTCTACAGGAATGAACTTTACAAATCCACTAACAATCTGAAAGAAATTTTGAGCTTTGCTAGAACACCTGTAATTGTCGTTGGTATTCCCCACAGACGCGATCTTATGACTACTTCTATTGTAAATAAAGAAATCATTAAGGCTAACAGACAGTTCAAGAAGATATGCAAAGCATTCCAGAACTCACATTTCATGAGTGTAGCTTCACTGGAGAGAGAACATTGTACCCAACATGGTCTGCATTTAAACAACAGGCGAAAGATTCTATTAGGACAAAAAATCCGAGACTTCCTTTGTTCACTAGGCAGATGCAAGAAAAGTGAGCCCATTATTCTTCCACCTCCAGTAACCCAGTCTACAGCATCGTGTGTAGGACAACAATCACCATCTTCAACAGAAGCAGATCAGCCTACACTGCTGGCAGCTTCAACAAACATGAGACCATTATTCTTCTGCCTCCAGTAGCCCAGTCTACAGCATCTTCTCCAGTACCACAATCACCATCTTCAGTAGACGCAGATCAACTTACATCACTGACAGGTTCAAGAACAGTACCAACTAAACCAGCAGAAGCAATGAAAACCACCCACCCCTTAAGCAAAAGAAGAGTGTCAGCACCAGGCCATCTCAAAGATTTTTTATTGGAGGCAGGCAGCATTCAGCCAATGCGGTGAGCACTGCAACAGAAGCTAAGCATAAAAAATTAGTAGTTTTGTATCAAAATGTACAGGGTATAATTAGTAAGATTCCAGAATTAGAAGTACTATTGCTTGATGAACTATAAGATATTTCAGTTTTACGTGTATGTGAACATTGGCTAAAAAATAATCAAGCTTTAACTGCCAGAATAACAGGATATGAAATGGTTAGTAGCTTCTGTAGAGAAACTTTTAAAGGGGGAGGAACATGCATTTATGCCAAACAAGGAATTGAATGTAAAGATATCAAGTTCAGTAAGGTAAAAAACATTGAAAAAGTATTTGAATATTGCGTTTGTAAACTTACAGACCTTAAAATAATTATTGTGTGTGTATACCATTCCCCATCAGGCAACTTCATGGAATTTTTGGACAGTGTTGAAAGTCTTTTTAGTGAGTTAAGACATTCTACAGAAAGCATTATTATACTTGGAAATTTCAATGTCAACTTTAAAATCAACTGTTTAAATGTTACAAAACTGACCAATGTCTTTTGTTTGCATAATTTAGGACCAACTATCTTTGAATACACTAGACATGGAAAGAACTCTGAAACAATAATAGACCAAATATTTATTGACTTACATAAACTAGACAATGTTGTAGAAGTGATTGACACTGGATTCTCTGATCATAAAGCACTAAAACTTAGTATAAATAATGTACTCTGTAAAAACTCTAGGCCAAGTGAGAAACACATCCACAGGAGGTGGATTAATGAGGACAACATTAGGATTTTTATTTCCTTGTTAAAAAATACAAGTTGGGATCTAGATAAACATGGTAGTATAGGCATGAAGTTTGAGTCATTTCTAGCTGATTACAAACATAACTTTGAAATTGCTTTTCCCCTTAAGAAAATGAAAGTAAAGGGCAAAATTAACACATGGATAACACAGGGCATAAGAACATCTGGAGAGCAACTTAGAATGTTAAGTAAATCAGCAAGGCAAAATCCCACTTTGAAACAACGTGTTAAGGGTTATAGGAAATTATACAAGAAAGTAATTACTGCACCAAAAAAGTTAAATAATGATTCATATATCAGTAGAAATAATGGCAACAAAAAAATGAAATCAGTTTGGAAAGTGATCAATAGTAACTTAGGAAGAAGCAAAGTAAGAAACAACATTGTTATTAAAACTGAGGACAAAACTATAAATGATCCATTACACATTGCCAATATATTCAACTGTCATTTTACAAGTGTAGTTCAAAACCTCATACGAACCCAAAGTAGTACAGACATCAGTCATAACATCACATTGAATCCCAAAACTATGTTTTTGTATCCTGCAACAGTACATGAGGTAGAGAATGCCATCAACAAACTAAAAAATAAATTATCCTGTGGCACCGATGGCATTACAGACAAAATCATTAAACGCAGCATATATATCACTCCTCTTCTTCTAGATATAATTAATGCATCTTTCAGTACTGGCACTTTCCCTACGAAGCTGAAACAATCAATTATAAAACCATTATACAAAACTGGGGATCGTTATGATGTAAAAAACTGTTTTTCAAAAATGATAGAATGAGTAATGTATGGAAGACTCTCTGCTTCCCCCCCAAAAAAGTGGAATATTGGTCAATGAACAAAATGGCTTTCGTAAGAATAGATCAACTGAAACAGCTATATACAACTTTCTAAAACTTGTCCTAAATTCCATTGATAATAATGAAGTAAATTGTGGGGTCTTTTTAGATTTATCAAAGGCCTTTGATGTTATTGATCATAAACTACTGATCGAAAAACTTAGTTGCTATGGAGTCTGTGGTACTGCTCATGCATGGTTTAAGTCATACTTATCTGGCAGATGCCAGAAAGTAGAAATAGTTGATGATGGAAAGTCATACTTTTCTGGTTTAGGGAAGTTTGTTATGGGGTGCCCCCAAGGTTCGGTGTTGGGATCCCTGTTGTTCTTGATCTTTATAAATGACTTCACAAACTATTTAACACAAGCTGATTGTGTACTTTTTGCTGATGATACAAGTCTCTTTATGAAATCTCAGAATGAGACTGACCTTAACAGGAAAATTGAAACAACAACAGTTGAAGCAAGTAAATGGTTCAAGGACAACAGTTTATTTGTGAATGAGAAAAAAACATTATGGATGAATTACAGACATGTTTCAAATAATGTGAAGCCCAATATAACTGTGAAGCTAGGCCAACAGAATATACTACAAACGCCAAATACAAAATTCTTAGGAATTTGGTTAGATGAGCATCTAAAGTGGGACAAGCATATAGATGTGCTCAATAAAAAATTAACTAAATGCTGCTATGTATTTAGAATGCTCAAAAATTGCTGCAGTGATCAAACAGTATTGTGTACATATTATGCATAGTATTTTGCGATATGGTGTCATATTTTGGGGCAATTCGAGTCAGGCAAAACGCTCTTTCATTATTCAAAAACAAGTGATAAGGATCATAAAAGGAGCTGCACCTAGAGATCCATGTAGGGAATTTTTCAAGGAATATAAAATCGTGACTCTTCCATCCATTTACATCTATGAAAGTATATGCTTTCTGAAGTCTCTCCCCCAGTTTTCTTCTTTAAACAGTGAGTTCCGTGACTATACAACAAGACAGAGTAATGACTTTCACAGAGAAGTGCATAAGAAAGCCCAGTACAACAAGAGTGCAATATACCACCCAAAAATTCTCTATAGTGCTCTTCCCTTAAAAATTAAAAGGATGCAGAAGCTGAGCAGTTTTAAAAGTGAACTCAAAAATATGTTAATTATTAATAGTTTTTACAGTGTTAGTGAATACTTGAATTCTTCAGAAAGATAGCGTGCCTTCACCTATCTTATAAGTCACACATTCCAAACTTGTGTCGTGGGATAGACTCTTTTATGTACACACAAAAATTAATTAATTTGTCAATATAGGGTGTTATAATCATTGTTTCATGTTGCTGTCCATTATACACAGTATATATGTAACTTATTTGTGTCCTATATTGTTACAAATTTATATCATGTAAGCTATAATTGTTTTTGCTTATATATTTAATTCACACTGTTCACTGATATTTTTTACATAATATGTTGTTATTCATATTTTTCTGTATGTAACATATGACAAATCCCATATCATTGTACATGATAAAACGGGTGCTCAATAAATCAAATAAATCAAATCACACACAGGCATAGTACTCCTATTTCACCCTTAGATTCTAAATCTTCTAAACAAACAAGAAGCTCACCTACTTTGTTTTTTAATCCACTGATATTCTAGTACAATACGCTAACATAAATTATGAACAGAAGCTTTGAAAAATGTATGTGCCAAGTTAGAAGTGCATTTTAAACAGATAGTCTACCATTCAAAGACTAGCCTTTGTATTCCTCTGTAGAGAAACTTTAGCAAATGTATGAACTATAAAAAGGCATACTTTCTTTCATTACCCAACCTACTCAGGACAATTTCTCTGAGTGTTATTTATGGTTATTGAACTCTTTTTATGGCTGTGTACCACAGCTAAATGAAATATACTGAAACTTCAGATATCTCTGTCAACACACTAATCAAATAGTGCTCACAAATCATGAATAACATAACTGAAAGACCACATCACTTGGTATGTGGGCAACCACATCAGTAATAATCCATTCTAACGAATAAAAGCCACAACAGCTACAAGAAACTGATTCATTAATAATTCAATTATGCTATTGCAATTTAACTAGTTAAAATGGAGCTAAACTTTTGTCACATCAAAGTTCTTCAAATTTTAAGGTGATTATCGGAGACACATAACCATCAGGTGGAATTTAGAGTACACAGGAATAACATGTATGTATCTGCCAAAGCCTACTTAAAATCCTGGGTATGTGAATTTAGATCCCCATTAAAGCACTTTCAGTGGAAGACATTAGCTGATGTTCCAACTTGGAAACAAGCAGTAGAAACTACAGATATTTTATATAGAAAAAAATATAAAGTTGGATGATACTAAATTTTTTGATGGGTGGCAAATTTCATGAAGTTCATGCAAAAAAAAGATGACTCTGCCTTTAAAAAGCTTTTGGCACACATGAAATGTGGATAGCTTATTTCAAATCACAGCATAATGAAGATTTTTATTTGGAATTATGGAAATTAGCAGAACATTACTTTGCAATTCCAGGCCATAATGGGTATGTTGAAAGTATGCTGTATTTCATAAATGCCCAGTGGACAAAGGAACTGCAATAAACTGCAAACCAATAAAATGACAGAGATGATGTTCTTATGTAATTTAAAATTATCCTTTCAAGGGTTCCACAAAAATATTTCTTAAGGTCCCCACACACAAGGGATGGATCAGTGTGGTCCATCACTCTTGTCGGGCCTTCAAGAAAAATAATGGTCATGAGGAATTGGGTTCAAAGAGAAAAGTTAATTCTTAACTACAGCTTATTGTTATTTCTTTATAAGTCTAATTGAAATGTCCAAAGTTTTTGAATATATTTTCATTTTCCTAGCCAGAAAGACAGATAACTGTTTATTTCGCTTCATGATGAACTTATTATGTATTCTGATATAAGATTATCCTAGGAAGAAGACAGAACAGTTCAAGATCCCTCTACAATAACAAGACAAATAAGATTACCTTGCTTCCAGGGAAACCATATAAAAGGTTGTTATGCCTTGGGTTCTACGTCATATTTGCACCAAAATGGCGTGTACAAGCATGTGACAATGCTCATGTGTCCAGTTGCCCATTGCCAGTAGCAGATGGCCCCACTGTCTGTGGTACTTTGAGCAAGTGCTTGTAGCTGTGAGGAGGGCCCAATGTTTTAGTGAAAACAGTGGTTGTAACACATTGTATGCTTTATTGTCAACATGAAAGTAATCAAAGCAAACAAAGAGGAATGATACATGTGGAAGGAATGGAAGCAGATACGAAATTGTGAACTGTGGCAATGAAATGTTCTGATGAAATGTGGCGACTTTGACACTACATATTTACACCATAAGCTTAATCATTTCAATCACTCACCTAATATGCATGCAGTGTACAAAGATTACACTTCAAAAGTGAGTATCTGTTTACATTCATTGGAGATGGAAGGTTGTCAGGTGGTCTGATAGTGCAACAAAAGAATGACTTGCCTGTCACCATCAAGAAATTCTGCAAGAAAAAATGTTATAAGCATGTACCATTCAATGAGCAAAGAACATTGAGGATCCTCCTGGGATATAGGATGTTGTGAGAAGCAGAACATTCCACTTTCTGGACAGATGGTGCGTAAAGACCTGAAAGTCAGTTTTTGAAATGGAGGCAGATTTAGAGTTTTAGGCAAAACTGCAGTCACTTTCTTTCAAATACAAAAGCTGAGGTAAAAATAATAATAACTGTAATGTCTTCCAAACTCTTGAATTTCACTAAATAAAACTGGAATAAATAGTCATTCTGTGATTCAAATATACTTTTCTATCACTGCGAAAAAAAAATGCAATAATAAAGTAAGTGTTCCATTTTAAGATTTATTTAATGTACTATTGAGCAAATATCAAATATAAATCATATGATATGAAGTGATCAAAGATGCTAGTCCAGTCTTCAAAATAAGAATATCTGCAAGGCAGTGATAGTTCAATGTACAATGTTGATAGTTCATTTCAGTGCTTTGTAGTTGCAAACATGTACTTTTCACTTGCCTTATCATTGCAGAGGGGTCTTAAATTAAGAAGACTGAGGACTTAGTTGCTGTCATATCTGCCAAATTATAAGGCTTTTTACTAAATGTTTTGTTTTAATTTAGGCTTTTTTAATGCTGATCTCACCAAAAACTGACTGTAATCGTTTATTAATAAACACGTGAAAATATGAAGCTGACTATTTGTGTCTAGATGTTTATTTATTAGCTTTTCACCATGTTTACCATGCAACTGGCTTTGTCAATTGAAGATATACATGTACATGCACTTTTTAGTTGAACAAGTACAGTTTTTAACACATTTACAAATTGATGGTTTTCATTAATATGCATTATCTGTATAAAGTTTAGATGTTATTCTGTAATTCATTATATCATAAATCACTTGATTGTAACTCTGATGCAGTCTGTCCAGCCATGGCTGGTGATGACGAAGACCTGGTAATAAATGGTAAAATTACATAATTTACATTCTACTATACATCATTACATGTCTTCACAATGATATATAAATAAATACATTCTCTCCTCCATTATATATCTGCATATTAATTATAGAAGTACATAATTTTCTTCTAGTTTAACATTATATATATGGTATACTTACTTTTACATTGTTGAATGCAGCATATTTTGGGCTGACAGACCTTTGAAATAACGTGTTCAATTTGCAACCAGAAATTGAACAGGATTAAAATTATTTATTGGTGAATAACTGGGTTAGTTCATAAAATGGATTATTACAGCTGACACGTAAAAGATTAGAAACACTTAACCAATAGCAAAATTGTGATTCTTCAGTTTCTCCCGGTGTATTTGTTGCTCGAACAGTCCACGGGTATACTACCTGTTCATAGTGTCCAACGGGAATAATATTTCGGCGATCAGACATGTCGCCATCATCAGGTGCGCTGACGAACTGAGCTCCTGAGGGCGGGCGGCCGATTTAAATCCTCTCCCCCAGCGGGCCGCTCTCTCCGCCGTCCACGCCTGCGTGCCGGTCGCGAAGACCCGGGCATTGGAATCTGTCGTAGTGTCGATGTGCTTGCTGCGTCCGCCCTGGTCACCAGTTCGTACTTCTTGGTGAGAGTCTTCTCAATTACATTCAATGCCGGGTCCCAAGCCTTGCTGAGATTGTAGCCGCAACTTCGGTTGATAAGATCTTCCCTGGGGCGAATTGCGATAGCCTGCCTTATAACGCTGTCCCAATATTCAGAGGTCTGAGCTAGGATCTTGTTACGCTCATAATCCATCTCGTGTTTCTCTGACGAACAGTGCTTTGCTACCGCCGACTTATTTGGATATTTCAGTCGAGTGCGCCTTTGATGTTCTCGGCAATGATCTTCAATGGTGCGTACTGTCTGTTCGATATAAGTCTTTCCACACTCACAGGGAATTTGGTATATGCCGGCCTTCCTCAAACCGAGGTCATCTTTCACACTTCCCAGTAATGCCTGTGTTTTATTGGGTGGGCAAAAGACGGTTTTAATTCGGTGTTTCTTTAATATACGGCCGATTTTTCTGCTTATTGGGCAGAAATTTGACGAGAAGACCACTGAACTCTTTAGGCATGTCTTGACCTCAACGTATTTTTTGTTTAATGGGGAATACTATGAGCAAACGGAGTCGCAATGGGCAGCCCACTCTCGCTGGTGGTCGCGAAATTGTGTATGGAGTACTTCGAGGAGGAAGCCTCGGCGTCATCCAATTGGAAACCTACTTGTTTCTTCCGTTATGTCGACGACACGTTCGTCATCTGGCTCCATGGTAGGGACAAGCTCTTGGATTTTCTTACACACCTAAACTCCATACATCCAAACATCGAATTCACTATGGAGACCGAAGCGGAAGGTACCCTGAGCCACGGTGCGTACAGGAAGAAAACGCACACTGACCAGTACCTGCATGCAGGCAGCTGCCACCACCCTTCTCAGAGGAATGGAGTACTAAAAACACTAGTACACAGGGTGTGCAGCATCTCAGATGCAGGGAATCTGCTCCAGGAATTGGAACACCTCAAGACCGTGTTCCGAAATTGCTGTTGCAATTCTGGAGACTGTAGCACTGCTTCTTGGTGATGCTGTGGTGTTCGTGCTGCAGTGGTTGGTGGTACCTTGAGGAAAATGTATGCAGGCTTCACGTGCTTTATTGACATGGTTGTAGATTTGTTGTTTACACCAATGTCCAGTATCTGTGTACCTCTTCTTAAGAGGTGATGTAGCCAGTGTAGGGGAGTTGTAATGGTGGCTTGACATTGTCCATCCAGAGCATTACGTGTCTAGATCATGATGCATGTAAGTGGTAAGTGAATCAAGCCTGGTGGCCCTGGGTGGTCATATCTGGGTGATGTGGTCATATCACTGATGGAGAAAATCCGGCTATTCTGACATCATTGCCTGTAGAGAACTGGTGTTGACAAATTCTCCAGGAAGAGGCAATATTCCATCATAGACTAGTTTTACAGCCAAGAAACCAATGCCTAGTTTGTAAGTGATTTGTAATCCCAGAAGAACCATAGGAAGTGCACTTCTCCAGGCAGTCCCATGGTTAGTGAGTGCCACCTTCAAAGAACAACGTCAGTGCTCAATCATGCTGTGGGTGGTGGGAAGGCTGAATCTTGCTAGCCATGATGAGGCTAAAGTTAGTGTGGTTATGCTGTCCACCAGCACAGCTTCTAGTCAGTGCATGAAGCAATTTATCATGGTGAGCAAATATTGCTGACCATCTGATGGAGGAAGTGGGCCTATAATGTCTAGGTGAATATGTGCAAAATGTAAGGCTGTGTCTGATAAAATCACCAACTGGCACATGCACATGATGGATCTCCTTACAACTCTAACATGGGAGACAAGTTCATGTCTATTCCTGGCAGTCCTTCTCCAACCCAGGTCACACAAAGTATTGTGAAACTAGATGAAAAGTTGGATGTGCTCCAGGGAGGCATAGATTGTGAACATTGTTGGAAACTTGTCACTGAAACATTGTTGGTAGGAATGGGCATGGTCTTCCCTATGAAACATCACAATATTATTGGCAAACATTGCCAGGAATGTTTATGAGTTTTAAATTCAACCCTGAAGTGGTGTCACTGATAAAAATTTTGAGCTCTTGGTATTCCTGCTGGGCCTTGGCTAGTTCCAAAAAATCTGTAGTTTTCTCCACACGGTTGAAATGCAAAAGACTGTCAATACCACACTGTCAATGCCAGAAATGTGTTTCACTTTCATACTAAATTGGCTTATGAGCTCAAGATGGCTGTACTGCCGAGGAGAGCAGTTGTTACTGTTTCGCTTGAAAGTGTAGGTTAATCGGTTTGTGATCTGTGTAGATCATAAACTCTCTTGCCTCCATCTGTGGCTGGAAGTATTTTGTTACCTTGTACACAGCCAGGAACACATTATCGCATATGCTCCAATTCTGCTGTTATGGTGACAATTTTCATGAGAAGGCCGTGATTGGTTGCCATGATTCATGTGATAATTGCTGCAATGTGTAATCTTCCCCCTCCTTCCTAGTTGCAGCTACTGTCCACAATAAACAAATGCTGTTCTGAAGATCTGAGAGGAGTAGGATTACAATAAACTTTTTAGTTTACTTACCTTTTCTTGTAGAGTTGGCTCCAGTTCTTGTTCAGGTCCTCATGGTTTAATTTGTTGTTGAGGTATTTTTGTTTTTATGTTAATTTATTTGATAATATTTTAGTACATTACACAATCTTTTGGATTTTCACATCAATAAAGCCAAAATTACATTGTTTGCCCAAGATATAAAAATATGTCTGATCACATCCGAGACATGCTTACTACTGCTTCACTCTGTAGTAATAACAATATTACAAAGAGTTTACAGGTTTTTTTGACAAATGAATTTCTATTAGTTTCGATTATTATTTCATAAATGAATCCAGAATTGAACATAATAAACAGTACTAGATTGTGTAATCAATAATAGAAATTTTAAGTGTGCCAAATAATTCGTAATTTCAAATGTTTCGAAAAAATAATTTTAACTGTACATTCAGAACTAGTATTTATTGATTATAACATCCAAAATAACAATTCCTATTCATAAATTTTATCTTGAAATATAACATATTGTGTATAAAATTGGTATAAGAAATTTTTCAGAAAAACAGCTGAGATAATATTGGCTTGGTCATGGTTGGATAGCTTAAACGGTAGAGCACTTGCCCACAAAAGCAAAGCTCTAGAGTTAGAGTCTTGATCTAGCACATAGTTTTAATCTGCCAGGAAGTTTCATACCACACCATAATGTTCCAAAGGTCTGAATACCTATTTAACGTGCTGGTGATGATGGTCATCATCAAGATAGCTGAAACAGACTGGTAGGCCTTTCAGTATGGAGTCAATAATCCTGTGCCAGGTTCGAACCACATTACATAAGTCAAAAGTCATGAATTTGCTCTAAAACATCCAAATGGAGTAACAATTGCTGTCTTCAGAATGTCATTTCAAAACAATGAATATCATAACTCCATGAAATTCATAATTTTAATTGCACAACAATGACAGCATGGGATAGCAACTGGGCATTGCTCTGGAGTGTGTCAACTTGTGCCTTCACGATGGCCATGTGATCAGGTGCCAAGCAACTAGGCCTGCGAGGCACCAGTGAACTGTCAGTAATCTTTATATGGTGTACAGTATTGCATGGCATTCGTGTTGGTACACCAAGAGGTCTAGTCAACACAGAAAATTGACTTAACAGGGTGTTGTACCTCATGTCACACACCTGGATCAGTCTAGTACTGTGCACAATTGTATCTTGGTGGAATTCTGCAGCTGTCAGCCTGGTAACACCTTTTGACCAGCTGAGCATTGGACACATTTGGTTTGAGGTATTAATCTGCCAAGGGATCAGTCCCTATGATGGCTTCCGCAATGCCCACAATGGTGAATTCCCAGGTGAACAGTCAGCTTAGTCACAAATTCAGTTCTATCCCATGAAGTCCTTAAGTGGAGATCAATGAGTTATTAGCAGTGGACAAATAGAATTCAGGAGATGGTTTGCAGCAGTGTACTAAAGTGTGAGGTAAGACACTAAAGTCCAAACCAGTGTCTATTTAGATGCTTCTGGCTGGAGCTTGTTCACTGATGAACAGGCATCGTTATTCATACGGCAGCTGTCTGTGCCTACAACCGACCGCTGCTGGCATTTGGGAATGAGTAGGATGCTGTAAATTTCCAAGCCTGCTTGCTGAACTTAGAATGGTATCAGCAAGTGGGCTGATCTGTGTTGGATGATGCAGCATTGGACACTGAACAGATCTTCTACAGTAACAGTCATATCCTGTGATGTAATTGTTCCAATCTGTGTACATAACAACTCTACCTTTGATGTCAAAGGAGTCAAAATCAGCACACACAACTGTGACAGCCACTACTGTACTAACACCTGGCACTGTCGCAGCAGGTGCAATGGCCTGTTGGATGCGGCCTGCAAGTTCTGCCACATCGTCCGACATCTCGGTCTGTGATGCCACAATTTCTTTGACCTGCAATGGTAGTCAACTGCTCCACAGGGTGCATAGCAGCTTGTCCGGCCTAGTAACTGTATCCTCCTTGCTATGTAAATGACACAAATACTGTGACAGCTTGTGATCACATCTATCTTCCTGAGTCAGTATCTGCCTTATACAATCCTATTGTGATGCAGCAACCCTCCAGATTAATTCTGTATGAGTTTTCTGTATGAGTTTTCCTGTGGTGACACAGTAATGATCTCTTGAATATCTGTGGCGAATTGGTGGTCATGCCGGCTTATGATGAGAGTGAATTTCATCAAATCAACTGCAATTCCTGTGTAGCAAAAGCTTGCTTCCATTTTTTCAAATCAGAGCACCATATTTAGGGCCAAAAGGGAGGCAAATGGAGTGCTAATCTGGATATTGCTGGCTCTTCAACATCTTGCCAAGCAATAAATCCCCAGAGCTTTAGCTTCCTACAGCCCCAATTCTTAGACTCAGATTGCATCAGGTGACCACTTGTTGGGTTCAACATAATTTGGGATGACCAGACTTTGAAATAACATATTCAGTTTGAGACTAGAAATTCAGCTGGATTAAAATTCTTTATTGGCTAATAACTGGGTCTATTTACTAGCTCATGAAACAGATTGTTACTGGAGACAAGCAGAAGATCAGAAACACTTAACTGATAGCAAAATCATTCTGGAACATGAGAAAATTTTATGAACAGAAGGATACTCATTACTACTGTAACCAGAAGTGACAGTATGTACAAGACAACTAAACATGGAACACACAAAAGCATTTCAAAATTCACACATCAAGGAATAAATGGGTACAAATCATAAGAATATACACTGAGGTCACAAAAGTCATGGGATACCTTCTAATAACGTGTTGGACCTCCTTTTGCTCAGCATAGTGCAGCGGTTTGATGTGGTATGGTCTCAACAAGTCATTGGAAGCCCTGTGCAGAAATATCAAGAGATGCTGCCTCTATAGTTGTCCATAATTGTGGAAGTGTTGCAAGTGCAGGATTTTGTGCATGAACTGACCTCTCAATTATGTCCTATAAATGTTCAATGGGATTCACGTCAGGTGAACTGTCCAGATTAATCTTCAAACCAATTATGAGACTGTGGCCCAGTGAAATGGCACATTGTCATCCTTAATAATCCCATCATTGTTTTGGAACATCAAATCAATAAGTGGCTGTAAATGGTCTTCAAGTTACTGAACATACCATTTCTAGTCAACAATCAGTTCAGTTGTATCAGAGCACCCAGTCTATTATATGTAAACACAACCCACTTCATTATGTAGCAACCACCATCTTGTGCAGTGCCTTTCTGACACCTTTGGCCATGGTTTCATGAGGACAGTGCCACATTTGAACACTACCATCAGCTCTTACCAACTGAAACTGGGACTCATCTGACCAGGCCTTGGTTTTTCAGTCTTCTAGGATCCAACCAATATGGTTACGAGGCCAAGAGAGGTGCTGCAGGAGATGTCATGCTGTTAGCAAAGGCTCTTGGGTCAGTCATCTGCTATCATAGTCTGCAAAAGTCAAATTTTGCTGCACTGTCCTAATGGTTACATTCATTTTATGTCCCACATTGATTTCTATGGTTTTTTCATTCAGTCTCTCATGTCTGATAGCACTGACAACTCCATGCAAATGCTACTACTCTTAGTTATTAAGTGAAGGCCATTGAACACTGCACTGTCCAAGGTGAGAGGCAATGCTTGAAATTTGGTATTCCCAGCACATTCTAATGCTGTGGGTCATATAATATTGAATTCCCTAATGATTTCCAAAACTGAATGTCCCAAGCAACTAGTTCCAAATACTATCCCATGTTCCAGATCTGTTAATTCCTATCATGTGGCCACAATCATTTCAGAAACCTTTCCACATGAATCATCTGAGTATAAATGACAGCTATGCCAATACACTGCACTTTTGTACCTTGTGTATGTGATACCAACACCGTCTGTATTTGCGCATATCAATATTCTATGAGTTTTATCAACTCAATGTACACAAAACTCAGCACTGCTGGTGTCTGATGCGGAAAGTGTTTGACTGCTGCTATACAATTGTAGCTGTATACATGTGACACTAAACCATTGAATACACATAACGTCACTGGTTGGCACGAATCTTGACTGATGCCACAACATGGACAAAAGTGTATATTACGATTACATAGCAATGATACTCTTATTTACTAGCAAATTACGTTTTCCCTCATTATAGCTGTTTTTCGGGTTAGTTTGAAGGTATTCTTCCACTGAAAAATATGCTATATTTTTAAACCATACCTCTAATACTACCTCAAACTTATGTAGAGTGAGGATTTTTGCTGAATGTGGCAGTTTATTATACATCTTATGCTTTAGGTATTTGTGGATATTATGTATCCATGACAGTCTGGAATATGATATGTCTAGTACGCAATTATTTCAGATACTGTGTATATGTTCATTCATTCTTGGAGTAAATTTCTCTCTATTTTCTGTGGCACATATTAAGCAGTTATACGTATAAATACTTGGCAGTGTCATTACAATGATTTGACTGTAGTTTTTCTCATAGGACTGTTTAGTATCCAAGCCTTGAATACATCTGATTGCTTTTATTCTTGCCATCTGAAAAGGCAGTTACTGCCTAGTGAATTTCCCCATAACAATATCCCATACTCCATCTGTGCCTGAAAGAATACCAAGTGTACCGATATGAAATGAGCGTTAACATACAAATGTGTCGATAGGCAAAATTTGTTGTGAACGAGCCTTAATTTTTTTTTTTGTTTGGTTGGTATGACATCTGTCAAAGATATTTAGTATACATCAAGTCATGGAACAAACATCATCATATGTTTTCATCGTGTTAACAATGTCAAATTTTGTACCAGAAAGTGATGATTTGTGGAAAGCATAAATTTTTTGTTTTCATTAAAAAAAAACTGCTGCAGAGTCGAATCGAATGCTTGTCGAGGCATATGGTGATCATGCTCTATCAGAAGCAACATGCAAATTTCAATGGTTCCGAAATAATGATTTTGATGTAAGAAATGAAGAACGTGGAAGACCACCAAAAAAGTTCTAAGAAGCCGAATTGCAAGCAATATTGGATGACGATGATACTTTGAGTCAGAAGCAAATGTCAGCAATGCTAAATGTTGCACAACAAACAATTTCTGACCGTTTGAAAGCTATGGGAAAGATCAAAAAGTGTGGAAAATAGTTGCCACATGAGTTTAATGAAAGACAGATGGAAAACCGAAAAAACATTTGTCAAATTTTGCTTCAAAGACATGAAGGAAAATCAGTTTTGCATCGAATTGTTACTGGCGATGAAAAATGGATTTACTTTAAGAATCCTAAACGGGAAAAATCATGGGTTAATCTGAGACAACCATCAACATCGACTGCAAAACCAGAACGACTCGGCAAGAAGTCAATGCTCTGTGGTTGGTGGGATCAGAAAGGTGTGGTGTATCATGAGCATCTAAAACCCGGTGAAACTATGAATACTAATCGCTACAGACAACAAATGATAAATTTGAACTAGGCATTGATCGAAAAAAGACCAGAATGGGCCAGAAGACATGGCAAAGTAATTTTTTTACACGACAATGCACCTGCACACAAAGCAAAACTGGTTCAGGATATAATCAAAACACTTGGCTGGGAGCTGCTATCCCGCCCACCGTATTCACCAGACTTGGCCCCTTCCGACTACCATTGGCTGAAGAACACTTCGATTCCTATGAAGAAGTCGAAAATTGGTTGTCTGATTGGTTTGCTTCATAAGACCAACATCTCTATTGGTGTGGTGTCGACAAATTGCCAGAAGGGTGCTCACAATGTATAGAAAGTGATTGTCAGTACTTTGAATTAAACGTTTTTACTTTTCAATTCAAAATTAGTGTTTCATTTTCACAAAAAAAAACGCTCATTTCATACTGGTACACCTGGTGAAAAAAAAAATGGAAATGAAGTCCCATGCTTCTTTACAGAGCGTAGGGGAACGATGCGAGAGACCCGCACGGCCTTACTAGCCAAGGTCCTAATGGAGGTGGTTTGCCGTTGCCTTCCTCCGACCGAGGTTGGTACATGGTAGCAAAAAATGCCAGTAAGTTTTTGTTCATAGAATACCCTAGTTTACATGGTACAAAAATTACACATGCATGGTTACTGGTCAGATATATTATATACTCATCCCAAGAGAATCTCTGGTCTGTTATGTGGCTCAACAGTTTGACACTTTGATTCTCTTCTTTTTGTGCCTTTAGATTAAAACATATTTCCTCTGTCTTTGTTTTATTTATACATAGCTGGTTACCTTTTCACTAATGACTACTTTTTTCAAATAATTTCTTATTTTTGTCTGTAACTATTTATGTTCTCTCACCACACGAAATCATAGTCATGTGATCTCTCTCTCTCTCTCTCTCTCTCTATTTAAAAAAAAAAACAAAGATGCTGTGACTTACCAAACGAGAAAGCACTGGTAGATAGACAAAATAAAAAACACAAACACACACACAAATTTCAAGCATTTTCAACCCACAGTTGCTTCATCAGGAAAGAGGGAAAGACGAAAGGATGTGGGTTTTAAAGGAGAGGGTAAGGAGTCATTCAAATTCTGGGAGCAGAAAGACTTACCTTTGGGGGAAAAACGGACAGGTATACACTCGCATACACACACATATCCATCCGCACGTATATATAGTAAGAGGGGTTGCTAATGACTGGTTTTGACAATACCTAGCAGATAGGGTACAAAGGGTAGAGATAACACGTACTTAAAATAGATCTAAACATATATTAAAACACTTATTAGAACAAAAATACGTTAATATAGGGGTTCTGCATTGTAGCACATTAGAACCAACTCTATTTCTGATATGTAATAATGACTTTCCCAGAAGTGTTACTCATGGTGAAAAATTCTCTTCATTGATGACAGCAATATTAAAGTGTAAATGTAAATGTGATTTATTACGGTAGTCTCATTACATACATTGTACAGATCATATGATCTGCTGTATAGGAGATACATCAAGTTTGGAACAATATAATTTATAGTGATTTACAGGAATTCTTTTTACACTGTTTTAAGAATAATGCCAATATAATACAACACTACAATATTTATTATAAATTAACAGTTTACATATTTCCTTTGTTGTACACAGAAAACTCGCCAATATTAGCTATAGATTTTATTGTTCAAAGTGTCAGACTGTCTTCCATGAATTCTTCAATGGTGTAGTAACATTTCTCTACTAAAACATTGTGGAGTAAACCTTTCAGTGAACCAAGGTCCATTGTTAATAAGTTTCTTCCTTTTAATTTATTATATATTTTTAGCCCCATGTACAGTGGTCTGAGCACAAAACTTTAAGTGATGAGAAGGAAATTCGAAGTTTTCCTTGTGACGAGTATCATAGCTATGCTTAAAACAGAAATTTTCAAGATTATGTTGATTATTATATACAAAAGTAAAAATTTCAAAAATTTACAATGAAGTAATTGTTAGTATTATAATTTCTTTTACAATGGGCGCCCTGACTCATTTTTGTTGGCAGCACATATCTTTCTAATGATTTTCTTCTGAAGAATTAGTAGCCTAGTACTGCTTCTAGAGTTTCTCCAGAAAATTATACCATACCGAATAACAGATTCAAAATATCTGTGATAGGCTGTCTTTCTTGTGTTCATATGAGTGGCACCAGATAAAATTGGCATTGCAAAAGCTAGAGAATTTAATTTATTTGCCAGGAAGTTTATATGTGTCTTCCAGTTTAAACTTTTATCATAGTTTAGGCCAAACAATTCCACATGGCTCATTTCTGTCACTGGTTGATTATTATGGGCTATTTGTACAGGACATATTGCTGACATTTTAGAGACAAATTGCATTATGTGGGTCTTACTGACATTGAGCTTTAGGCCATTTTTATAGAGCCAGGATTCCAGCTTCCCCACCACACTTTCTGTACTATCTGGAATCTTCTCTGTTGTATCATTTTCTATCAGGACTGAGGTGTAATCTGCGATCAAGACAGAATGAGCATCGATACTTAATGATAAATCATTTATATACAACAAGAACAAGCAAGGACCCAGTATTGAACCCTGTGGAACTCCTTGGGAAATTGTTTTCCATTTGGAGTTGCAGTTAACTGAATCTGATGTTAAAATAACTCTTTGTTTCCTTTCTATCAGATAACAGTTGAACCAATGTAATGCAGTATCTTCGACCCATAGCTCTTCAGTTTGTGAAGTTCAAATGGCTCTGACCACTATGGAACTTAACATCTGAGGTCATCAGTCCCTTTGTGAAGTAATAATGAGTTGTTTGCTTTTGTTAGATCACAGAATATTCCTGACAATTTTGTACCCTGGTCTAGTGAAGTGCTTATTTTTTCTGTAAATTATCTGATAGCATTTGTGGTGCAATTTCCTGTTTGAAAACCAAACTAATTTGTACAGATAATGTCATTTACTGTAAGGATTTTTTCTAGTTGTTTTGCCATGAGTTTTTCAAATATTTTAGAAAAACAGGAAGGAGAAAGATAGGCTGGTAGTTTCCCATATCTTCTGGTGATTCCTTTTTAAATAATGGCTTAATATTCGCATATTTTAGGACATCTGGGAAAGACCCATGTTCAAAGAACTGGTTTACAATAATAGCCAATGGGTATAAAATAATATAGCGTACTGCCTTGATTACCACGGAAGATATTCCATCCCATCCAGCTGAATTTTTATTTTTTTAATGATAATATTGTGTCTTACACATCTTTCAGAGTGATTTTTCTGAGTTTTTTAAACAAATTTATGTCATCTGTATGCCTGAAAATCATATTGTTCTGATGGGCTGTCATGTCTACATCAGATTTTGCTATAATAACAAAGAAGTCATCGAAGCAGTTTGACATTTGAACATGATTTACAACATTATCACGCTGAAACCTAATTTGAATATTTCTTGACTTTTAACATTGATTCCCAACTCTTATTTCACAAGAGGCCAGACTGCCTTCGTTTTATTTCTTTGTTTGTTTATGAATATACTGTTTGCCAGTTTTTTTGCTGCCATTATCAGTTTTTTTCATATAGTCTTATAGCACTTAAAATAAGTTCAAAATTAGGGTTTCTATTTACTTTGAGCTCACTGTGCAGCTGTCTTTTTCTGGCATGTTTATGCCTGGTGTAACCCAATTTCATTTATTTCAGACTCTCTTTTGATAAGGTTTTGGGGGAATGTTTCATTGAATACATCCACAAAACAATTTATAAATTTATCTAAATTTTTGTTGCTTGAATCACAGTGGTCTAAAGGCAAGCTTACAGTATATCATTTAACTTATCACAAAACAACTATAAATTTTCTTTGCTAACATTCCTTATAATATAAGATTCAGATTTTAGTTTCTCTGTTTAGGGGAGCTCTATAAACAAGGCTGAGTGATCAGATATCCCTAGATACAGGAAAAACTTCTTTGTATCATCAAACTGATAATTAGTAATAATATTATCTATGCAGGTTGCTGAGTGGAAGTTTCCTCTAGTGCACATAGTAAAGTTTAACTTGAAACCAGATTTTTTGATTAAATTGCGAAATTTTTAAGTGTCACTGGATTCAATAAATGTATTTAGGCCTAAGCTGACATTTCCTGCAATCATAATCTTTTTCTTGCTTTATTTTTAAGTTTATCTAAGAGATCTTGAATTTTTCTATTAACAATTTAGTAGCAGAACTCCCAGGAACTATGTAAATTGATATTATCACAGTATTTAAACCACATAGCTCTATGCAACAGCTTTCAAAAATACATTTTTCATTTAGATAACTAAAATCTTCTTTTACTTTAAATTTTAAGGAGACATGCAGTAAGATACTGGAGGGCCCACGAGATATGCTTTTACTACAAAAGCTGCTGCCAAGTTTGAAATTATTAATTTTATTTAGAATATCTACGCATTCTGTTTGGGCCAGTTTTCATTTAAGCAGACTACCTTTATGTTTGCTAGTCCAGTAAGAATAACTTGCAGTTCATTAATTTTAGAGTATCCTAAATTTGTCGTTTTTCTGCTAAACCGTTTATATTTAGATGCATCAAGATAGAGTTTTTGAGTTTGCTTAAGCAAGTCACTTGTGGAACTTATTGCTGCAAGTTACTGCTAGTCGCTTGCATCTGTTTACACAGCAGCGCAAGAATTAAGCAAGATTCTTCCACAAGTACTTTGGCAAGAAACTTGCGTCAACAACTTGCTGATACTGTTTACATATGCTTTCAGTACCACTACGAGTGTCAGCTGTAGTGTAAAATGACAAGTAGGCGGGTGAGATATGCTGCAGCTCTTGTAATTGTAATGAAAAACGTGAAAAAGAGAGTAGATAATGAGAAGATTGCAAAATGATGCCTATAATAACTTTTTGCAAGAACTTAGTATCGAGAGCATGGGTACTTATGAAAACTTTTTGCAGAATGTCCTCAAATGATCTGCAGTAATTGTTGATGTTAACAGCGTCCGTCATATCAAAACGAGACACAAACTTCCGTACTGCTATTTCAGCAAAGGAATGTTTGCTAGTCACTCTATGATTTATAGCTACTGGTGAGCTACGAATAAAATAGGCATTCCATTTATTTATGTGAAACACACAACTAAAAAAAGTTTGAATTTTGAAATCTTTTCTTTGTAGGAGACTCATACAAGTCCCTAATGTACTTGTTTCATATTCCTGTCAGTACGATTTCTCTTATCGTACCCGATGTGTGCAGAGCCATTTTTAACGCCTTGAAAAGGGATAATTATTTGAAGGTATGTGAAAACACGACAATGAAATTACATTTTTATTGAAAGAAACTGCATTTTACAGAATGATATGCTTATAAAAAATTTTTTTCTAATGCTCATAAGATGGAAAGTGACAAGCTAATTAAATAGAACATGTAATAATTACACATCGTCTTTTTCTAGACTCATAAAACAACAAGTGAATGGATGCAGGTGGCAAAGGGGTTGTGTCTTCAATTTATGCTACTTTCTCAGTACTTCTTTCACAGATGTGTCGAATACCGACAAGATTTCATTTAATGCGCTCATCTTCTTCACTCTATCCTTAAAGTCTCGTTTATGCACGTTGCATATTTCGGGGTAGCTCTCCACGGCTTCAATAAAATGTTCTGTTTCCTGCTTCATCCATTCCCGTTTCCCCACCATTTCTGAAATTTGTTTGCATTTAATACGTAAGGTGGTTGCATAAAATTAAGTCACCACATTAAGTAAAATGTTAAATATGAGTGTTATGCAGACGACATACTTACTGTAACTTGCGCTTCCTACTTGCAGGAAATAGAAATAAATCCTAAAAGCTGCAAGTTACCTGTAGATACTTCTTGCGTCGTGTTCACACTGGAATCGGAAAACGTGCAGTAAGTCACTTCCGCAATAAATTGCTGCGGTCGCAAGTCGACTTGGCGATAGGATTACACTCGCAAATCGCGCGGCAAGTTCCTCCGCGCAAGTAAATTGCTGCAATAACTTGCTAGTGTAAACCGAGCATTATACTTTGAAGACCCTCACTTGTTTCATTATATTTACAGTTTCCGTTTTGGATCACCACTTTTGTTTTCTCACCCCTTTCGGAAGTTTTAAGTTTCCCTTGCTTTTAATGATTCTGCGGTTGTGTACGATCATTTTGCTTAAAGTCATTGAACCTAACCTATTCAAGTGTAGCCCATCCTTTCCCAGACACTTACCACTTTCAAATTTACTTGAGTCTACAAAAACTGCACCCAGCTTGTCTCACTGTTCCCTGATTCCACTGGTTATATTATTTATGTATGTATCACTTACTTATCTTCTGTGTAGAATTGCACTAACGACAATTTTTGAATTTGCGAACACAGATTTTGATGAGCGGATCAAGTTGCATGTTTCACTCATTATTTCATCCTCACTGCTGTTCCGGATGGAATTTGTTCCAACATGAATCTTCCTATTTGTCGTTTTTTTCATTTGGACCTTCAGTTTCACTTCGTTTCGAAAGTAGAATATTTTGAAAATGTTTGCCAATCTGATGCGATCGGATTCCGGGACTAACATCGATTTCATCCTGAAGCTGTAACATTTTCCAGTATGGAGTCGCCAACAACAAGAAAGTAATTTTTTTCAATCGATTTTGCTGTGGCACTTCCTCGTTTGTCCTTTTTGTAGGTCTTTCTTTCCCATTTATATTTGTTTACAGATTCTGGTGAGTGGGTTTTGATCACATTTCGCACACCATGTGTATTTTGAAGGTTTTTTTCGTGCTTGGCTGGTGCTTTTGCGAAACCCTGGATTCCATTTCGCTTATTTCCGTTTGATGGATATCACACACACAGAAATGTTTTTCTTGAGTTAATCTATCATTTTCTTTCTTTGTAGTCAGTAAAGCGGTTTTAAATGCTTCAGAGTTCTTGTGTAGCTGCTTTATAATTTCGTTTTTTGTGTCTTCTTTTATTTACGTTTCACAAGCACAGGCCTGTTATTCCCGAATTAATCTACCTTTTTCTTTTTTATAGTTACTATTACGGTATTTAATGCCTCAATGTCCTTTTGCAGCAACTTTATAATTTCGTTTTTTGAGTCCACTGTACTTACAAGATCGGCTGTTTCACTTGTAAACAAACATAGCATGTCATTGGAATATCATCACTGATGAATTTTAGGTTCACTTTCACGCACTTTTCGTGCAACCAATAGTTGCACTTGACACACAGTATACCCTACATCACTCGCTTTTCACGTGCTCTACACGAAAAACCGTTTGTTTTTTTGCTTTTTTGACGAGAGCGAAACGTTACTACACTTCCCTATCGGCGCTGTCTTGTCACTCAAAAACGCCTTGCACAGAAAACAAATGAAACTCTCAAGGAAGTTTACGATTGGTCAATAAGCAATAAAGTAACATTGAACATAAAGAAAACTATTGCCATGAATTTCAGTTTGGAGAGGGAAAATGAAACTTTGTCTCGAAACCTGGCAGAAAATCCAAAGAGATTCTGGTCATATGTGAAGTATGTTAGTGGCAAGAAACAAAATCAATGACTTCTCTGTGCGATAGCAATGGAGATGATATCGAAGACAGTGCTGCCAAAGCAGAGTTACTAAACACAGCCCTCCGAAATGCCTTCACAAAAGAAGACGAAGTAAATATTCCAGAATTCGAATCGAGAACAGCTGCCAACATGTGTAACGTAGAAGTAAATATCCTTGGAGTAGTGATGCAACTTAAATCACTTAATAAAAGCAAGTCTTCTGGTCCAGACTGTATACCAATTAGGTTCCTTTCGGAGTATACTTAACAATCATATACAACCGTTCCCTCAACAAAAGATCCATACCCAAAGACTGGAAAGTTGCACAGGTTTCACCAATATTGAAGAAAGGTTGTTCGAGTAATCCACTAAATTAAAGGCCTATATCGTTAATGTCGATATGCATCATGATTTTGGAACATATATTGTGTTCAAACATTATGAATAACTTCGAAGAAAACTGTCTGTTGACACACAGTCAATATAGGTTTAGAACACATCGTTTTTGTGCAACACAACTAGCTTTTTATTCACATGACATGTTGAGTGCTATTGACAAGGGATTTCAGATCGATTCCATATTTCTGGCTTTCGGGAAGGCTTTTCTCACTGTACCACACAAGCGGTTTGTAGTGAAATTGCCTGCTTATGGAATATCGTCTCAGTTATGTGATGGGATTTGTGATTTCCTGTCAGAGAAGTCACAGTTCGTAGTAATTGATGGAAAATCATCGAGTAAAACAGAAGTGATTTCTGAGGTTCCCCAAGGTAGTGTTATAGGCCCTTTGCTGTTCCTTAGATTTAGAAAAGATATCTGAATGGTGCGAAAATTGGCAGGTGACCCTCAATAATGAAAAGTGTGAGGTCGTCCACATGAGTGCTAAAAGGAATTCGTTAACGCTCTACTGCCCACCGTGACTCTGAAGTCACGTCAAATTTTATCGTTATATTTCGCATTAGGATCGTTATTTCTTTCTTGACCATTGTGACTTGAGTGTTACAATATGACTGCTTTATATTTAGGTTGTTTGCACTGGCACCAGAATAATATTATCTTTGGTAGGTAGCATTGAATGTTGGACTGCAGTCATTTGTCGTCTTCCTGTGCTGGTGCAAGTTTAGCTATTATTTACAGTGATGCTATTGTCATTTTTCAAGAAACAAAAATACTTATTTAGAAATGTAAGTATCATTCTTCATTATAAACACTGCATTTCATGTAACTATAAATATTGCATGTGCTATGAGCGAATTTGGGTCCGTTTCTCTGAAGTCACGTTGGGCAATAATGGAATCATAACCTCACTTTGTTACAGAGTCATGGAGCCCAATAAGTTTTATGGGAAACGTAAGGAAGGTGAAGAATATGAAGTTAGAACTATTCCTGGGTATGAATCAGAAGATTCTGTCTTAAATTCAGATAATGAGGATGATATTGAGATAGTAGAAAAGTGTCAAGGTGACATAATTATAGGCGAGAGTGATAATGATAGTGCAGAGGACGGTGATAATGTTGTACGTGTGAATAATATAAGTGATAACGAGAATGCTAGTGATGAATTTCAAGTCAATTATGATTGGAGACGTTCTAGCAATCGTATTATTCGTCCTGTTCAACCATGGAAGTGTTGTCTCCCTTGTGCACCGGAAGAACCTCATCTACCTATCACCTATTTTAGGCAGTTGTTAGATGATAAAATTGTGGAAAATGCTGTAGATCAAACCAACTTATATGCAATACAGAAAGACATTTCTAAACCAATAAACACTGATAAAAATGAGATTGAACAATTTTTTGGTTGCCGTATGTACATGTCCATTTATGGACTTCCATCATCTCGTATGTATTGGAAAACTACTACTCGGATTCCAGCTGTTGCTAATGTAATGAGCCACAATAGGTGGGAGCAGCTAAAATTAGGACTCCATTTCAATGATAACGAAACTATAGATCAAGCTGACACATTGTACAAGATCAGCCCCTTTCTGGAGCCATTGGTTGAAAATTTTCGAAGAATTCCCATGAATGAAAAATTGTCAGTGGATGAACAGATGATTCCTTGCAAGGGAAGACACACCTTGAAGAATTATGTCAAAAATAAACCTAAAAAATGGGGTTACAAAGCATTTGTCTTGTGTGAGTCACATGGAATTGCACATAATTTAGAGATATATTCAGGGAAAGTGAAACATGACCCATCCTTACCTGATGTAGGTGTTATTTTGATAATTGGTTCACAGGAGTTCGGTTAGAAGTTGAACTAGAAAAGATGGGTATTCAGTCTTTAGGAACTGTGAGACCTAATCGGCTCAAAGGCTGTATGTTCACTTCTGACAAAGTCATGAAAAAGAAGGGTCGAGGGAGTTATGAGGAACATTTATCTAAAATTGATGGCATTACTTTGAGTGCAGTAAAATGGTATGATAACAAACCTGTTCATTTGCTCAGTACTTTTGCTGGTGCTCATCCAACATCAACAGTGGAGAGATGGGACCGTACAAAGAAAGAAAAAATAAATGTTGAATGCCCCAGTATTGTTCACTATTACAATCAGTTCATGGGTGGTGTTGATCCGTTGGACTCACTGATAGCATTGTATCGCATCAAGATCCGGTCGAAGAAATGGTATTTGAGAATTGTATTTCACTTGCTTGATCTGACTGTTGTCAATGCTTGGCTACTATACAGAAGAGATTGTACAGAGTGTAACGTGAGAAAACTAGATCAGCTCAGCCTATTGGACTTCAAAGCTACTGTTGCTGCTTGTCTTTGCAAACAGAATAAGGATGGACAGAAAAAAAGGGGAAGTCCTAGTAGTTCGTCAATGGAAACTGCAATTCAGTTGAAGAAGAAGACTGGGTCAGCAGCACCACTGCCTGAAAAAGAAGTGAGGAAGGATGGAATTGGCCACTGGCCTCAATTTTCAGAAAAAAGAGGTCGTTGCAAAAAACCAGGATGTAATGGTGCACCAAAAGTGTTTTGCACAAAATGTAAAGTGCATCTTTGTTTCACACCAA
Source organism: Schistocerca cancellata (assembly GCF_023864275.1). NCBI lineage: Eukaryota > Metazoa > Arthropoda > Insecta > Orthoptera > Acrididae > Schistocerca > Schistocerca cancellata. The sequence goes on along the minus strand of NC_064627.1, from coordinate 701,676,667 downwards.
ATTCTAACTGTCTTTTGATTTTCATACTCAGTAGTTCATGTCAGAAACCAAAAATAACCAGAAAATTGCTGACATTAAAATCAATTTTTAAGTTTGTATTTTTTTATTTATTGTATTGCATATGTTTTTATCTGTAATTAATTGTTATCTCATTATTCTTTACTTACTTCCAATTTTATCATAACATGCAGCTCCATTCTTGTCTCGAATTAGAAATACTAAATTATTTGTACAAGACTGAACAAAAAATGTAACTGCCCACTGTGACCTCAGAGTCACAGAACTATTTTTAAAAAATAAATTATTTCAAAAACAAAAATTCATTTTATATGTGTTAAATACATTATTCTCTAACATTCTGTGCATATAAATATTTTGTTCTACAGGAAATAATAATTTGGGCAATAGAGGGTTAAACTTCAGTTACACGATAAATAAGTCTAATCTAAAAGCTGTAAATTCAGCTAAATACCTAGGTATTACAATTACAAACAAGTTAAATTGGAAGAAACACATAGATAATGTTGTTGGGAAGGCTAACCAAAGACTGCGTTTTGTTAGCAGGACACTTGGAAAATGTAACAGATCTACTAAGGAGACAGCCTACACTATGCTTGTTTGTCCTCTTTTAGAATACTGCTGGGCAGTGTGGGATCCTTACCAGATAGGACTGACATAGTACATCGAAAGAAGGGCAGCACGTTTTGTATTATCGCGAAATATGGGAGAGAGTGTCACAGAAATTATACAGGGTTTGGGCTGGACATCATTAAAAGAAAGGCGTTTTTCGTTGCAATGGAATATTCTCACAAAATTCCAATCACCAACTTTCGCCTCCGAATGCGAAAATATTTTGTTGACACCAACCTACATAGGGAGAAACGATCACCACGATAAAATAAGGGAAATCAAAGATTGTACGGAAAGATATGGGTGTTCGTTCTTTCCGCACGCTATACGAGATTGGAATAATAAAGGCTTGTGAAACTAATTCGATGAACCCTCTGCCAGGCACTTAAATGTGATTTGCAGAGTATACATGTAGATGTAAACAATGTTAAATTAAATGTAGATGGCACCTCTATAAACTGTGTAACAAATGCAAAATTTCTAGGAATGAATATTGATTCTCAGTTGAAGTAGTGTGAACACACAAAGGTACTTGCTAACAGAATGTCATCAGCATATTATGCCCTTAGAATGCATAAGTATGTAACATGCAGTGTCTTCTAGTTACATACTATTGCTGTGTACACTCAGTCCTAAGCTATATCATTCTTTTTTTGTGGAAAAAATGTACAAAATATGAACACAATTTTCAAACTCCAGAAAAGAGCCATAAGAATAATAACCAAAAATAGTAGTCAAGCTCATTGTAAAAATCTGTTCAAAACGTTGGGGATTTTAACTGCTCCATGTGAATACATTTACCATCAGTTGTACACATCAAATATAACATTGGTAATTATTGAACAAACACCTCTGTCCATGGCCATGGAACAAGAGCTAGACTCAACTTACATTTACCAAGAAAAAATAAACAAAAAATTGAAAACAGTATTTTCTACCAAGGAATAAAACTGTACAATAAATTACTAAAAGAGACTAAAGAAATTACAAAAATATATTTATTTAAAAAGGCAGCTAAAAAGTACCTATTATGCAATACATTTTATACACTGAAGGACTTCTTAGATAAAACAGAGTATATGATTGGTAAAAAACAGTGTTATACAAATAAATAATTATAATGATTATAAAGTATCCAACATTCCACATAACACATTCACACTGTGTTTTTTCTTCTTTTTTCCTTTTCTACAAAAACTTACCCACAAGCTATGCATAGCACAATGCTAACATCTCTTCCTCTTTGTGAGCTCAACATCTCATTCGTTATAGAGGAATGCTGACTCAGTTTTTCAGGACAGCAAATGGGAAGTTGCGGTACAGAAAATAGTCCACAGATCACCAGTGTGTGTGTGTTTGTGTGTGTCTCTAACTTGAAGTCTGTAAATGTATGTGTATACGAATTAGCTTATTTTAAATTGGTCTAAACTTATAAATACTTTGACATGTCCTATATCCTGGTAAAAAGAGATCTACGGATGAATAAAGCTACTACTAATACAGTTTTATCTTTTGTAAGTCTATTGTTAATATTTTTGTTTATATATAGGCGAGAAATTATAAATAACCTGTACTTGTGTAGGTAATCTTGACACAGTCTTCGCAGTCAGGACTGGTAAACGATGGAGAGCTAATAATTAAGTAATTAAAAAGCCCTTCTACAAAAATGGTTCAAATGGCTCTGAGCACTATGGGACTTAACATCTGTGGTCATCAGTCCCCTAGAACTTAGAACAACTTAAACTTAACCAACCTAAGGACATCACACACATCCATGCCCGAGGCAGGATTCGAACCTGCAACCATAGCGGTCACGCGGTTCCAGACTGAAGCCCCTAGAACCGCACTGCCACACCAGCCCTCCTACACATAGACTGCTAAGATCTATAGTCGAATATTCCAAATTCATATTCTTATTGATATAGATGGTCACTCCACCATGGTCAATGTTTGGTCTACAGTAACTTGTTGCCACTGTGTAACAAAACAGTATAAACAAGTTTGTTTCTGTACTTTTAATCCAGTGTTCATTCACAAAGATAATGCTGCAATTAATTTCATTCAGCCAGTACCAGTCCTTCTTAAGGACAACACATTTATGTGTAACAAAAGTAGCTCATTTTTGCTGCAGGGAAGTACAGTGTCTTTATGGGGCCCAGTTCGTTAACTTATCTTTAGCGTGTCTTTTATACTATGTTCTTATGCTCTTTGTTTTGACCTGGACCAATATATCTCAGGCTTATCAGGCTTATACATTTCCATAGTATGGTTCTGAGGGTTGGAATATGTCATCTGACTTGCTATGGAAGGCTAATTTATTATGCACCACAGTAAATATTTTTTGTGTCCACAAATTCTTTTCTAACCCACCTAAGCTCTGACCATGTACTGTATGACAAACACAGGGGGAGTGACAATTATTCACAAATGCATGATTTCAAGTAATATATCCTTAATGTTAATAAGTGCTACATTCTTAAAATGTTTTGCAGATAGATTCAAAATACTTGTCATGATCGTCAACTGCTGCATGGTCGATAGTCAACTCTCTGTGATCTAACATCTTTGGACTTTAATTCATTCTGATTAGCCATGTTGTGTTCACAATTTAGTTTGCGCTACAGGTCACTACAAAAATTCGGTATATTAAAGTGATTACGGAGATTAAGTGTCGCCTGCATAGTGTATGTTCACCCACAAAGATGACCCCAAACTTGTGACTGTGTCACTATCTTGTCATTCATGTCATCTTTGTTCATGCACCAAATGCTTTATAGGTTGGACATTGGACAGGTTGCATCCTAACACTTCAATGACGTTTTCTGCACTGCAAATTACTTGTGTGCAGCAGTCGAGTGCTACAGTTCAGCTGCAACTGCCTCATCAGTTCATTTTGCCACATGTCCCATCATTACAAGACTCTCAAATCACACAAACAATTCCGCCATGGTAGAACTCCCATGTTTCTGTGTATACCAATGATGCCGTCTTCCACAACAGTTACACACCTGTGTTCATATTGTCACATGGAAACATCAAACAGGAGCAGCTCCCATTTCAGACTATTCTGGAGGGCTATGACCCAAATTTCACACCTATATGATTCCATTCATCTGAGTGTTCTATCGGTACACGAGTGCCTTTTCAAACTGCAACCACTGCCACCCGCATGTTGGTTTTGCTGCACATCACTCCCATTGTGTTTCGTGCACCCACACCGGCAACACGCCACCCACACCTGCTGTACAGTGTGTCTCACATGGACAGCCTCACCCTTGAGTGCCTCTGCTTGTAGCTCCCTTCTGGTGACATCATCTGACACTTGTGTGAAATGTCTCCCCCTGATGCTACTGCTTCCTCTTCCCTCAGTTCAAAGAGTTCTATGGATCCTTGGTGTGCAACATCTCAAATGAGTGGTTCGAGTGATGTGCCTCCGCCGGCCGCGGTGGTCTAGCGGTTCTAGGTGCGCAGTCCGGAACCGCGCGACTCCTACGGTCGCAGGTTCGAATCCTGTCTCGGGCATGGATGTGTGTGATGTCCTTAGGTTAGTTAGGTTTAAGTAGTTCTAAGTTCTAGGGGACTGATGACCACAGATGTTAAGTCCCATAGTGCTCAGAGCCATTTGAACCATTTTGATGTGCCTCCCTGCAGTGAGGTGACCTGCCATGTTGATGTCTCACAGGTGTGCGACGGAACCACTGATGCCTTCCTCTCCACACCTCCCTTCTCCCTGGATGACCCATCCAATAGTACTGTTATCCTCATTCATTCTTTCCAAATTCCCACAGATGTGGACAAAGACAATATTTCTGCATCTGTCAATACCAGTGGACTTCTGACCATTACCATTCGCCTTATTCACATTACTTTAAGCCCACTTGCCACCTCAACATTCCCTTGTCCCTCGCAGGCCATCCTCTCCACCCCCCTCAGTGGCTTCGAGACTGTAGTCTCTGCTGCCTCCACTGAGCTCTGTGGTGAATGCTCAATAATGCACTCACTGCAAGCTCACTTGCTTGGACCTCCCTTCGCTGTTTAGTCCCCCTTAAACATTCCAACAACCACCACTGCTTGGACCTCAGTTCATTCTGATTAGCCATGTTATATTCACATTTTATTTTGTGCTATATACCATTGTAAAGATTCCACTTATTAAAGGGTTTACTGAATATAAGAGTGTGTTCATATTATACTATTGCCTGCATAGTGTATATTCACCTTCGTACTTGACAGCTTTAGTATTTCACTGTTTACACATGATGATTCTATTAAGTCACAGCTTTGAGATATTTTTAGTACTGTTACATTTGTGTTTATTAATTTGCCGAATGTTGTTTTCAAGACTGATGTTGCTGTAGCTGTTTCATGGTGGTGCACATCACGGAGCCATCACTTCATATCACATCACAAGAGCTGCAAAGTCATTGACTGATAGATGTCTTGAATCTTCAGTGCTGTTGAGAATTTGCTTCAATCTTGCTCTGATCCTCATAATCCTTGCAATTTGAATGTTTTCTGGCACTGACAAGGTCTTCATTTTAGTAGCTGTTCCTTTTCTGAAGCTATCAGAGTATCTTTTGATGTGTGATAATTTTTCCCTCGGTGTTTCTCAAGCCTCTGTTCTGACTGTGGTTTATTCTGTTGCATTTGGAGCACTGTTTGTTTTTTTTTTCAATTTAGTAGCAGTGGGGCAGTGCAAGAATTTATCAACATCAACATCTACATCTATACTCTGTAAACCATTATGAGGTACATGACAGAGGGTATGTCCCATTGTACCAGTCATTAGGGTTTCTCCCTGTTCCATTCAGATACGGAGCATAGGAAGAATGATTTTTTGAATGCAATTGTGCATGCAGTAATTATTCTAATCTTATCCTCATGATCCCTGTGTGAGCAGTACATAGGGAGGGGGGGGGGTTGTAGTATATCCCTAGAGTAATCATTTAAAGCTGTTTCTTGAAACTTTGTTAATAACTGTCTCGAGACAGTGTCTCCCAGTTCAGTTCCTTCTGTATATTTGTAACACTCTCCCATGGATGAAACAAACCTGTGATCAGTCATGGTGCTTTTCTGTATATATGTTCAATATCTTCTGTTATTTGGTATGGGTCCTACACACCTTAGCAACATTGTAGCACTGGTCCCATGAGTGATTTGTAGGCAATCTCCTTTGCAGACTGACTGCACTTTCCCAGTACTCTACCAATAAACTGAAGTCTACCACCAGCTTTATGAGCCTACGTGATCATTCCATTTCACATCCTCACAGAGTGTTACATGCAGGTATTTATATGAGATGACTGATTCCAAGAGTGACTTATTGATATTATAGACATAGGATACAATGTTTCTTTGGTTTTGTGAAGTGCACAGTTTTACATTTGTCCTTTATGACTCGCTTCACAATCAAATCAGTGCATCATCCAGACCAGAGAGAGAGAGAGCGAGCATAATTGTAATAATAAGGGGGATCATACTACCAAGGTGTTCGTAGACGTGACTCGATCTGGTAAAAATGTAAACATCACTCGTGGATTAGGCTAGCTGTTGCTTACATGGCAGTACAAGGAGTGATCTATGATTATGGGACATGCGATCAGCGTGTCACCAATCTCTCTAACCGTTATTGCCACTGGATGAATCCTCATGATATTGCCACATTTTTATTCGAGCAGCTTCTCACAGGCCTCACAAGGGCTGAATTGACTCTGCACCAGACATCCTTGTTTAGCGGAAAACTGTGGAGGTACCCAGAACTGAAGGTAGTGATGCTAACAATTCAGTTTGAATCAATAAAATCTGCTCAGTTTACAAGTGTCACCATTTGAGATAAAACACTCAAGCTTTCAATAGCTGTCTCCGCCATCGTCATCAGGAGTTGAAATCACTGACTGCTGGGGCTGACACAGTGTTCTGCTCATATAGGTGTAAGGCAGCTTCTGGAATTTTCAAGAGTGGACTGGAGTGGCCCATGCACAGAAGACACGCTGGGCAGTTCCTAGCGGCTCCGTCCCACTGCATGGCCGAGTGACGTCACATGACGCGAGTGGCCGGTGGCGCATTTGAAACTACCGCTCCTGCGTCCCTACAAGTGTTAAGGCTACATCTTTGCTTTCACTCAATCTGCAAAGCCTGTCCCCATCTTTACTAGCAAAGAACCCCGTGAGTACGAGGTCGCAAAAGGCCAATGATATTTTACGGCATTCAACACTCCCTATATTTTCTACCATGCAGTTACAATATTGGCTGCTGGCAGTAATAAGTGGCAGGACTGGAGGTATCCAATGGTGAGCACAGAATGAGGTTACAGAGTGACAGTGTGAGAAAAACTGGCAGACAAAATATTGGCGTTTCTGCAAGATGAGTCGGTGGAATCTGTGGTGTCATATACACTCAATTATGCAGAAAATGAACACGAGAGGTAGAATGATGACAATACATGCTTAACAAGTGAAAGTCATACTGAAACAGGTGTCAAGCCATGTAGTTCATCAGCTTTGGCGAACAGGGAGCCACCAATTCTGTCTCCAGTGAATTGTAATGAAGAACAATTGTAGTCCAAAGAGTGGGTACTTAACATAATTACGTACATGGAAGATAATCTGCAGCATAGTAAAAAAGCAATTGTGAATAGATTTCGACTAAGTCCATAGCGATGTGACCATGTAGTGTATAAGAGAAACTATGGATATTCAATGGAGGACGAGGTGCACTTGTTACAAAGACTGGTGTTTGAGCATTTCAAGGATGCTCGATACAATTAACAGGTTGCGTATGATAACATGATAGAGACCTACTACGTTGTTGTTGTTGTAATCGTCAGTCTGAAGACTGGTCTGATGCATCTGCCCATGCTACTCTACCCTATGCAAGGCTCTTCATCTCTGAATAACTGCTGTAACCTACATCCTTCTGGATATGCTATCATTATTCATCTCTTGGACTTCGTCTATGTTTTTTACCTCCCCCCCCCCCCCCCCGCACTTCCCACCAATACAAAATTTTTGATCTCGTGGTGTCTCAGAATGTGTCTTGCCCCCTTCTTTTAGTCAAGTTATGCCACAGATTTCTTGGTATCTCCAGTTCTAGTCAGTACCTCCTCATTAGTTATGTGATCTACCGACCTAACCTTCAGCATTCTTCTGTAACATCACATTTCAAAAGCTTATGTTTTCTTCTTGTCTAAACTGTTTATCATCCATGTCTCACTTCCATACATGGCTACAATCCATACAAATACTTTCAGAAAAGACTTCCTAACATTTGAGTCTATATTTGTTGTTAACAAATTTCTCTTCTGCGGAAATGCTTCTCCTCCCATTCCCAGTCCACATTTTATGTGCTCTCTGTTTCAGGCAGCATCAGTTATTTTGTTTTGCTCAAATAGCAAAACTCATCTACTACTTTAAATGTCTCCTTTCCTAATTTAATTCCCTCAGCATCACCTGATTTAATTCGACTGCATTCCATTATCCTGGTTTTGCTTTTGTTGATGTTCACCTTAGGTTCTCCTTCCAAGACACTGTCCATTCCGTTCAACTGCTCTTCCTACTCCTTTGTTGTATCTGACAGAATTACAATGTCGTCAGCAAACCTCAAAGTTTTTATTTCTTGTTACTGAACTTTCATTCGTTTTCAGATTTTTCTTTAGTTGCCTTTACTGCTTCCTCAGAGTACAGATTGAATATCTATCATTGAGGACAGGCGACAAACCTGTCTCACTCCCTTCTCAACCACTGCTTTCCTTTCATGCCTCTCGATACTTATAACTACCGTCTGGTTTCTGTACATGTTGTAAATAACATTTTGCTCCGTGTATTTTACCCCTGCTGCCTTCAGAATTTCAAAGAAAGTATTCCAGTAAACATTGTCGAAAGCTCTCTCTAAGTCTACAACTGCTATAAACGAAGGTTTGTCTTTCCTTAACCAATCTTCTAAGAGAAATCATTGGTACAGTACAACCAAGCAACATTAGGCTTCCCCACAACTACAGTGATTTCAAGGGAAGCAATAGGTGGTCGCATAACATCAAACAGTGCTACGAAATTAGAGGACGTAAGATAACGAAATTTCAAAGAAAGCGTCAACGTGAGGATGCACAGCAAAGTGCGGAATTGCCCCCAAATTTTGTACGTGAGATAAACAAACTTATTCCATCGTTCAGTAAGGAATTTGTTTTCGTCTTCGACCAATCGAAATTTGAAGAGGAAATGCATTTGAAGGGAATCCTGGAAATTAGAGGCACCAAGAGAGTTGTATCAAGATTAATTAACATCAATGCCTTAACGCATTCGCATACAGTTAATCTGGATGGTAAATTGGCTGAAAAGTTATTTATTGTGCTGCGAGAAGTTGGAGGTGCTCTGCCCCCAACGATTATTGCTAATGTGCGTGATCTTTCAAGGACAGCAGGGGAATATTTACGTCACAGCAAGCAAGAGTAGGAAAATGGGAGTAAGAGAACTATAACTATGGTATGAGCACTGCTTTTGGCCAACAGCTGGTCAAACTAACATGCTTTTGCGTGATTCTTGGTCTGCATACAATAATCATACTCCCTTAAAGCAAACTATACCTCCAGAAAGATGTGTGACATTGCAGTTCATACCACCTGGAACTACTGCGCAAATTCTGTTTCTGGATGTTTGTTTTCCCCATACCTATAAAATATACTCATGTTATCACACTATCCGCAGCTACACATTAAATGATATCCAGTTTCACGATAAGCTCGACGACAGACTGTTTCGTATTCGGTTGCACGCCATCACAGTGCTCATCACCCCATTACACCAAATGATTCTACACGCATTCTTTGGGAGTGGATACCTAGCTGAATGTCCTGCACAGTTTGGAACTCCCAGGGAGTTGGTTTCCAGTCTTGATGGTGAGAACCTTTGTGATCATTGTAGAGCGCTATTTTTCGTTTGGTTTTCATGGTACAAGTTAATGGTTTGTTTTGGACATTTCTTGATAGTCGACTATGTCCATTACCTGAAGTGTAATACATACATCCCGTAGAAGATAGATCTCTGCGCCTCCTGGGCAATCATTTTCTGTCGCCCTCCTGATACACATGATGAGCCATTAGCAGCTAATATTTTTCCTGTCATAACTATTATCGCAACACTTTCAAATGAGCCTTACTAAAGACTGAACTCCAGACCTCTCACTCACTGGGTTCGTTGTAAGTGTGTTCCCTTTGTTTGACATGTTGTGAATGCTCATCACAGCACTCGGCAAAGGTGTGAATGTGCAGAGCAATCACAACATACCACACAAAGCGAACTCGAGGAGTCGGCCACGGCTGAACACTGCCTAGAAAACGAGCATAAAATACGATTTGAAAAAACGAGCGCTTTTGCTCCAACAACACCATGCAGGGATTCTGTTATCAAAGAAGCGGCCGAAATTAGAATGAAGAGCAACAATTTTAACAGAGACCAGTGGTGCACACTTAGAGGGGCAAGGGGACGGGCTTTCAGCATTGAGCGAAAGCAAAGACGTTTATTCGGACTCGGAAGCGGCAGTTTCAAAAGTGGCGCCAGCCGCTTGCGCCATGTGACGTCACTTGGTCCCGCTGCAGGACGGAGCCTCTAGGAGCTGCCCAACTTTCCTTCTGCACATGCGCCACTCTGCCGTCTCTGGAAGGTTCCAGATGCTACCTCCCATCTATGTAAGCAGAACACTGTGCCAGCCCCGAAAGTCAGTGATTTCAACTCTTGACAATTATGATAGAGACAACTATCGAAAGATCGAGTGTTTTATTCGAAATGATGTGGCTTGTAAACCGAGCAGATTTTATTGAAGCATGCCACCGCGGTAGTTACAAACGCTCTCAACCCGTGGGGTTTCGTTTCTTTTCTTTTTTTTTTCACCCCCACCACCGCCATTTCTGGGTGCTTTGTTTTTGTCAGGCAATGTAATGTTAGCGATCTATTATTAACGACATAGATAAATTTAAAAAATCTAGAAATGTATCTTCTATCATACATTTATATTACTTATAGGTACTATATAATACTGTCCATCCCACGTGAATTGCAGTATAATGAACTGTAAACTGTTACAGAAAACTGTACGTCTCAGTTTGCATCTAAGCACCTGTTTGGTTTAATGTATGCTGTCGTATATGAATCTCGCTGTTATCGCCTGTTTGCATTTTTAATGAAACTGTGTTATGCAGAAACTAAATGTTAAAATATCAAGTATAGATTTTTGGAAATGCGTGACGTTCTAAATACCTGTGATTTGGTTCATTCGCCGCGTCCGTGGAAGATGACCGGAAGGTGACTTAATACAGTTCAGTCAGTCCTATAAAGAAAGCGACGGCCACTATAACTAACCAGCCTTTGAAAATGCTGACGAAAAATCACGCAATGAAAACTACTAATGTCGATCTAAGAAATCGTCCAATAGCTATGTAGCACCTGTTGCCTCGTTAAATGAAATTTCTTCTCTGTACGCTCTTTGGCTGTCAAGAGCAGAAATCGAAAATTACTGACATCGCTTTCCTGAGCAAACAATGGACGAAGCCGTTGGTTAAATTCGTCCCTTTTGTGGGTCAACACTGACTCGATTGTTGTACTGTCGGCGCCGCTAGCATCGTCGCCGCGGAAACACTTGGGATTCGGGAAATGGAGCGTCAGAGGCGGATCGTGCCCGCGGCTGCGGTTGCAGCAGTGACAACCGGGTTAACCTCGTGAGTACGTTTCAGTGCTATCTCCACATGCTGAATTGTGCAGGTTGTAGCGGCCACGCGTCAACAGTTTAGAGTTACTTCACTACAGCCGACACCAGACCTTAATAACGACCCGTCATTGTAACAACAGGTTAAAGTTTACATCTACACCGTAGGTGTGTGGAGGCCGTTGCTCCAGTTCTCAAGTTCCGAACAAAGCTTTCAGGAGATTCCCTTGGTTGTACATGAAGGAACTGGCACTACCCTCACCAGAATGAGATTTTCGCTCTATAGCGGGGAGTGCGCTGTTATGAAACTTCCTGGAGATTACAACTTTGTGTTGGACCGGGACTTGATCTCAGAACCTTTGCCTTTCGCGGATATGTGATCTAACTTTGAGTTTGGAAAGTAGGATAAGATATACTGCCGGAAGTAAAGCTGTGAGGACAGATCGTGAGTCGTGCTTGGGTAGCTCAGTCGGTATAGCACTTGCCTCTAGCAGGCAAAGGTTTCGAGTTTGAGTCTCTGTCCGGCATGCAGTTTTAATCAGTCAGAAGTTTCGGGAACTTCTTTCACTATTCTCAGGTTGCTGGGATTTATCTGAGAAAAACCCCGAGCTGCAACAATCCTCCTTGCCTTATTGGATAGGAGACGAAAGATTCTTTTTAAAAAAGAAAAGAAACGGAGTGCACAGCCGCCTTAGAAATTTTAAGTCGAAGCTTTTCCGCAAAACGATTTGTTCTCACAGTAAATACTTCTGAGTTCTGCCGCTATGCCTCTGACTAAACAAACCGACGGTGACTTGAGAGCTTCTCTTTAAAATTTCTCTTTGTCTTCCTTTAAGCCAAATCCCATGCTGACGAACGATAGTCAACAATCTGTCGGATGAGAGTTTTCTAAGTGTTTTCAATAATGGATCAACTATACTACATACAGCTTCAACAATGAATTTCAGCCTGACACCTGCCTTCACCAAGTTAGATTTAAGTGATCGACTGCGGCTAATGTCAATGAATCAGACCAGTTATTCAAATTACGCTGGTGTCCAAAACTTAAGGACAAAAGTGACTCTCGACTGATGGTTCACTACAAAGTAACATAAATTGGTGAACATTGGACCACACGCAGAAAGAACTGCTGCAGTACGTTACAGAAGGAGAGTAAAATACGCAATGAAACGAACAGAAATGACACTTTTACTTCAAGACAATAATTATACCCAAGTCATCACGATTCATGACGGCCCATTAGGCATTATTAACGGCTGGACGTGGTTCTTAATAGGGTGTATGACGGCCACTGAAGGCAATGTAAGCCGCGCTGAGTGGCTGGGCGGTTTGAGGCGTCTTGTCACGGACTGCGCGGCCCCTCTCGCCGGAGAGTCGAGTCCTCCCACGGGCATGGGTGTGTGTGTTGTTCTTAGCAGAAGTTAAAGTAGTGTGTAAATCTAGGGACCGATGACGTAAGCAGTTTGGTCCGTTAGGAATTCACACACATTTGAACATTTTGAAGGCAATGTATTCTCCGCAACGTGACCCCGTGTTGGCTACAAGTTTGGTAAGGAGTTCTTGTGGTAGGGTGTTACATTCCTTCAACAGCTCGATTGACAACAGTTGAATGGTCGTTAGTGCATGTGGGCATTCTGCAATGTCTCCCCAAAGCATTCCAGACGTTCCCGATGGGATTCACATCCGGGGAACGCGCAGGCCCCTCCATTCGTCGAACATCTTTTGAATCCGAGAGCTCCTCCACCTGCACTGTTCGATGCGGTCGCACATTCTCATTCAAAAAAAGGAAGCCAGGACCTATACACCTCCGTGAAAACGCATATGGTGAAGCAGTACAGTGTTAGAATGACATTGACTAGCGAGTGTACCGTGTTCAAAGATTTGGGTGTCTATACAACCAAGCAACATTAGGCTTCCCCACAACATAACATCTGGACCATCAAAAAAACATGTTAAACCTGGACCATCAAAAAATCCTGTTAAACAAGGTTCTTTGTTGCATTACGTGTCCCCACACCTCGCCATATGCGGGTACGTCGAGCATTGTCGAAGTTGATCATTTTGGTGGTACAGGTTTTCGGATGTGTGTGTGTTGGGGGGGGGGGGGGAGGGGTGTACACACGCGCGTGCGTGCGTGCGTGTGCGTGTGGTAGCTGGACGGGGTGTCACAGACATACTGACCTACAAATCTTTGAACACAGTACATTCCCTGGTCAACGTTGCTGTGACACTGTACTGTACTCCATTTTCATGTGCGTCTTTCCACGGGTGTATTCGGCAATGAATTCCTTTTTATGGATGATAATGCGCTACCACATCGAACAGCGAAGGTGGAAGACCTCTTCGAAAGAGAGAATGTTTGGCGAATGGACTACTGGCCTCCCAATTCTCACGATTTGAATCCGATCTAACACGTGTGCGATGTTTTGAGAAGAAATTGCAGAACGTCCATCCAGCAATTGTAAACCAGGCTGGTGGAGGAATCGAACGCCTTACCATAAGAACTCCCTACCAGTCATGTTGCCACCATGGCACCACGTCACAGAGCATGTACTGCCGTCCGTGCCGATTGCACGTATTGTTAAGAACTATGTCCAGTCGTTCGTAAGGTCTTGGGGACTATCATGAATTGTGGTTACTTCGGTGCAATTACTGTCTAGAAGTAAAAGTCTCAATTCTGTTCCTGTCATTGCGTATGTCTTTCAGTTTCTTCTGTAATAACACTGTAGCAGTTCTTTCTATGTAGCGTCTAAGTTTCATCGAGGTACGTTGCTTGGCAGTTATACATCACGCGGAAGTTACTTTCGTCCTTAAGTTTTGCACGCCAGTGCACATGAGGAAAGTGACGCAGGCCAAATCTTCCGCCCATCAGAATATCTTCAGCCGCTGGCGCTGCAGTGGTCGCGGAGGACAGGAAACAGAAGTTCAGCCCATCACTACCTTCGCTATGGATATCTAAAGTAGGTAAAGAACGTATCAGAACGTTACAAAATTGCGAAGGAAAGAGATTGTGCGAGAAGTTTCTTCGTCGTTACCATCGTGACCCACGAGACCAATATAAAAGAAAAGTAAATGCTTCCATTCTGCCAGTAGTTTATCTTAAAGCTCGGTGGTAAAGTGCAATTTTGCGGATCCAGACGCCTCTGTTTTTTTTGTCTGTCACTTTTCGCTCGTGTAATCTCTGGAAACGTTTGTTGATTTGAGAAATACCGTGTTGCACTGTGGTCGGAATCTACGTTATACTGTAGGCGCCCATAAATCCTTGCAATAGCAAGGGGGCTAGGGGTAATCCCCCCCTTGGTATTGCAAGAGTGGGCGAGGCGAGTACTTTATGCTCACCTTTTGAAAATATTGTTATCGTCTTATGTAGTTTATATTTTAAAATTCTGAAAAAAAATATTTATTGTTTTAATGGCTTCTTATAACAGATTCCGCAATTGTTTTAAATTTTAATTTAATAAATTTATCTAAATCCGTACTTTTCAAAGTTTTTCTGTGGTGGCCATGAAGTGCCTTTCCTTTCTGCGTACACGTTACGGAAAACGCGTTGGTATTGCAGAAATTGTGGTAAAATACATTTTCAGGTCCTGGACAATACTTATACATGAGTACCTACTTTAAAAATAATGTTATTAATAAAAATTAACAGCAATTAACGCAGTTTGTTATTTAATATTTTTTCATGGTAGGGATGAAGTACACCCCCTCCCCCACTCCTCCCTTGCTAGTACGTGTTATGGAAAATGCGATGGTACTGCTAGGGTCAATTTGCTGGCTACGTCTATTCAGAGCTCATAGAAAGGCCACGTCTAATGAGACCTGGTCTATTAATGACTTTGGTGTTCAAACCGACTCTTGGTTTGATGGCAGCCTTCCATTTTTTCTTTTTTCTTTTTCTGCAAGCGACAGTTGCAGTACACGCATACATGTGCTTTGCACTTGAAGAAAGCGTGTATGCTGCACATTATGGTTTTTGCTTGTTTGTGTAGAATTTGTCGCTTGCCGCTACTGTCAGCAATGACAACTCACGAGAAATGAAATAAAAATTCACAAAATGAATCGCTATGATCAAGTTTAATTTTCGCATTGGTTCCGAGATACAAAGACAGATACATTTGACCGAATATGAAAAAACGGCTTTCACTCATGAACTAAATCGTTTTTAGTATGTCAGACAGCCGAAGTTGGCCGCAAAGTTCAAAAATCAATAAGCCAGTTTTCTGGGTTCGCTGCCTTGATTTGAAGAATTCAGACATGTCTTCGCGACAATGTTTGTCCTCCCAACCTGGATACAAAATTAACGTAATCGCTTAAGAGGACACGCCCCAGAACGGGCTGCATTTTAAGCATTATCTTCCTCGTAGTGCATCTGATCATTAAATGAGAGATAGCTCAAAATTCTTACACACAATTACGGTCATTAGTCAAATCATTTCCCAAAAAATCATTGAGATACTTATTAGATTTTGGTACTGACAACAATATTTATAATAGCATAAAAACGGAACACTATTTCACTGTGGTACCATTTTCTTTGGAAGCACTGACTGTGCAGCTTGGAAAAAGAGTCAGAGTACAGACAACATTCACATAAGTGTTTTATGCCTCCAGTTTCCTTCCATGATGCTGGTCTGTGAAAAATACAAGTAATTTATTTTACTACAACAAAAATATTTAAAATTGTAGCTCAAATATCACCAACATCACCATCATGTTATAAGTTTTTCAGGAAATAGTAGGCAAGGGAGGCAGAGGAGGTCATTCTAAATACCTGTACCAATGTTTGTGAGTTTAACTTCAGTCATTTAGGAGGAAAGTGTACCCGAGTGATGAAAATTCAAGTTTTCGGTAAATCACAAAAGGAGATTTACAGACTTGTTAACTTCCACTATGCTCGTTTAGAACATTCCAGCTGCATACTCCAGTTGTTCTCCTGTTTCCTTATCCCCCATGCTCTTTCTTTTCATTCTTTTCTTTATCCTTGAGTCCATGGTAGCAGCTTCTCCAGCTGTCTCTGCTTCGGTTACCCGCAGCTTATCAATAGCTGTTAGAGCTGAAGCCATATTTCTTCCCGTCTGAATGTTCAGTTTCTTCATAACATTGATCTTGAAATTGCACCATCATTGAATGTTATTATTGCATCCATTACACCAATCTTCAGCACTGTCAGCCCAACAAATACAGTTTTGGGTATTCTCTCCCATAAAAAGCTGTTGAAGCTTTCATTTGCATTCTGAGAGAGACCATGCCTACATTTCCTAAGTAGATTTTTATATGCCAGATCCCTATATATAGACCTAATTGCCTCCATTACAGCAAGTGGTAAGGAATGCTTGTGGGTATATTGTATGCCTGTAGCATTGTTCAACCAGTATTTGCACCACGAATCTTCCCCTTTTGGACACAAACCATGCTGTGGGGTTTCATCCGTTGATACATGGTGAAACCATGTTGCCCAAACAGCTCGTCTCATGTTCTCCAAATCTCCTACATTTCTCCTTATTGATAGTCCATAATACTGAGTCAAAGAAACAATTTCATTTTTTGTAAGACGTCCATCTGACAGTTTCTTTCCACTGAAATCTTTACACAATTTTCTCAGCCGAGCTCCCATTCCTTTTTTACATGCCCAACCCCATACAGTCTGTCATTAACAACAGTAGTGTGTCCTTTACAGTCCTCCATACCCAAGGTAGCCTACATACCTCACACCACGACTGACCTCTGATCTTCTAAAATGTTTAGAACTCCTTTCATTTCCATGTTTCCAGTTGGGCCATCAAAGTTCTTTACACAAACGTGGGTGCCAATAAATTTACTTGGACAAACCTGGCAATGCTTTGTCAGACATTCATAATCTAGTATCTTACCAGTTTGAATAAATGTGGCGGTTACAACCCCATTCAGAGAAGTATGACCTCTCTTTTATCAAGATCCATCAAATGCTGCTACAATGTCTGTATTATCAAACAAGGCTACTGCTCCTTCTGCTGCTCTTTTCATTGAATGTTCACTTACACCACATAAAACCATTACGTATTAATTTATTGTATCTGTCAAACATTAATGGAGATGAAGGCAAATCTATCACTACACAAAAAGTCTGGGCAGCTCTCCTTCCCTGTCCAGTACATCACGTTGCATAAGAAAGCTGAATATTTACACTCCAATATCGACTATCAGTTACTGGCAATGTCATAGTATCACTGTGCATCTTACACTAGTTACAAGCAATCACTAACCGACTTGAAAGACCTTCCTTGCTGAAATGTCCTCCGAAACATCAATACTATCTTCACAATTGCAGTACTTACATTTCATAGCACTCTTCAAAAGTCTTGACAGCATATTTAGGTTCACAATAACACTTCTGCTGCTGCTCACAGTACTACTAGGCTTGTTCTTATTACATTCAGAAAGCGAAAGTTTACGTCTAGAAGCACTGCCTGTTTCCACAGGCCACTTTTGAAGCAACTGATGTGTATTATTCGGTTGAGTTTGGAACTGGTTTCGTTTGGGGCTCAGTTTCTTTATCCTCGGTATTTATAGCACACGAAAGACACACACAGAAAGAAAACAACTCACAATAACTACAAACCACACGCGTATGAAATTTCGAAATCATATATTCTCAGATCTTTGTTTACATTCTAACCATATGCCTTTACTTTGGTACCAGAAGTCAGTGGCTTCTAGAATACACCGGTGTTAACGATCCGCAACTAACGACGGCAAAAACAGAAGAACTAAATAATGCATCATGTATTCTGAGACACTTCAAACTGACAGATGGGCGTGGCCCCTGGGCAACATTACGTTCAACCTCAATTTTAGAACGAACGGAAAATGATAATGCCCATAAAATATACGTTTTTGAAATCAGCATGAAATGCTCTTTTCCGTAGACCAAGAACTTTTTTTCAAATTTGTGGTCATTTTCACGAGCATGTCCCCTTCAATGGGGCCACAGATTTTCATCAACTGTAGAATTACAGTCCGATTCCATGATTTAGTTTCCACAGCAAATCCACTAACAAAATGCAGTACTTCACATGAACATAGTAAACAAACAACAATAAACAGCCAACACCTAGTTATTCTGGCTCTCACACGTTTGTTTACATTAATCACGCTCACACCGGCATATCTACACACCTACATGACCAGCACTTGTCAGATTCTGATTTCCGATGGCGACGCAGCGTCATTTTTGTCATAAATAATAGGTACCTAACTAACGATTAACAGACTCGAGGAGAGTTAACGGAAGTTATAAAAGTCCGTTAATATTAAAAAAAAAACTTAAAAGTTAATCCGTTTCTCGAAAAGTCAACTTTGTTAATAAGCGATTAATGGTCTTGTGCCAAGTAATGTTAACGTACTACACAAATCCTATAAGGCAGGAACGCTACAACAGTCACTCGAAAGAGTAAAGCCAGCTTCCCTATTACCCGCAGACGGCCTGTCGACTCAGCACCCCCGTCCTCCGTTACCAGATGCGACGAGTGAGGTCAACAAACCGTCCATTTCAGCGATGGCCACACAACAATCGCACCAAGAGCTCCCAGCGTCACCCCTCTGGAATCACGACTGCCGCCGTCAGTTTGTTTGAAGGTCGGACGTAGAATTCGATGCCAGTTCCCCCTTTTTCTTCGAGCGCTACTGTATTATGCATGGGCTATGTGGACATGAAATTCAACAAGTACTTCGAGTGTAGTGGTATACTTCGATTGACACAGTGTATTTCCGTTCGTGTCAAGTGGCATAGTTCACATAGTCTCTGGTGGCCCTGTCTTTGGCATTCACTCATACTCAGTTGGTTGTGTGGTTTGAGGTTTACGGGCGCTAAACAGCGTGGTCATCAGCGCCCACTCATACTCACAAGGGAACCTCCCCATCGCACCCCCCTCAGATTTAGTTATAAGTTGGCACAGTGGATAGGCCTTGAAAAACTACACACAGGTCAATCGAGAAAACAGGAAGAAGTTGTGTGGAACTATGAAAAAATTAGTAAAATATACAAACTAAGTAGTCCATTACAAGATAGGCAACATCAAGGAGACTCGTAGTCAAGGAGCGCCGTGGCCCCGTGGTTAGCGAGAGCAGCTACGGAGGTACTAGGTTCAAGTCTTCCCTCGAGTGAAAAGTTTAATTTTTTATTTTCAGTTTATGTGACAAACTGTTATGTTTTCATCACTTTTTTTGGGAGTGATTATCACATCCACAAGAAAACCTAAATCGGGCAAGGTAGAAGAATCTTTTTACCCATTCGCTAAGTGTACAAGTTAGGTGGGCCGACAACATATTCCTGTCATGTGACGCACATGCCGTCACCAGTGTCGTATAGAATATATCAGACGTATTTTCCTGTGGAGGAATCGGTTGACCTATGACCTTGCGATCAAATGTTTTCGGTTCCCATTGGAGAGGCACGTCCTTTCGTCTACTAATCGCACGGTTTTGCGGTGCGGTCGGAAAACACATACACTAAACTTATTACAGTGAACAGAGACGTTAATGAACGAACGGACAGATCATAACTTTGCGAAAATAAAGAAAGTAAAATGTTCACTCGGGGGAAGACTTGAACCAAGGACAGCTCGCTTCGCAGCTACTCACGCTAACCACAGGACCACGACGCTGCTGAGCTCAGGTTCTCCTGAATATTGCTTATGTTGCACATGGAGTGCTCAGTTTGTATATTGTATAAATTTTTTTCATAGTTCCATACAACTTCTTCCTGTTTTCTCGACTGATATGTGTTCAGTTTCTCAAGGCCTATCCACTGTGCCAACTTATAACTAAATCTGGACCGAGGGACTGCTACGGTCGCAGGTTCGAATCCTGCCTCGGGCATGGATGTGTTTGATGTCCTTAGGTTAGTTAGGTTTAAGTAGTTCTAAGTTCTAGGGGACTTATGACCTAAGATGTTGAGTCCCATAGTGCTCAGAGCCATTTGAACCATTTTTGAACTAAATCTGAAGGGGGTGCGGTGGGGAGGTTCCCTTGTCAGTATGCGAATTAAAGCTGTGTAGGCCAAATGTTTGCAACCTATAAAATAAATTTTGTTCTAGTTGTTTTTGTGAGGCCTTTCCATGTGTGTGAAATTGTAGCCTGGCGGCCTACATTCCGATCAGGTGAAACTGCCATTCATAGGATGCTCCGACAATGCGAGTGACGAGTTCACAGGTAGAACAGGCAAATCGCAGGAAGTTGCGCAAGGCAAAAGATAACAGGAACACTAACTTCTCGGATATTGGCGGTAACGACTGTAAGAGACGGTGTTCCCCAACATGCTTATGTTGCCATAGTCTGATGACCAGTATTAAGAATCCGGAATACTGAGAATAGTGAGTGTATCTCTGATTTCACACTATGTAAGTTCGACGTAATAAAAGTTAAGAGACATCGTGTTCGCCTTTTGGCTGTTAAGTTATTTATTTGTAGGTCTATAATCTAACATTGCAATTTCAGCTGAGTAGCAATTAAAGCAAGTGGGAATGGCCACATGGCCGAAACTGCAATAGTACAATGTACAAAAATATAATTTTATAGTCAAAAGGCAAACATGATGTCATTTACAAAACTGTAAAACTTAGCTAAGAGAAGTTAAAAAGTTATGAAAATTTGTTACTATTATACTTATTAAATCAATTGCATGACATATCTAATTCTCAAATTTTCGAATAAATGCTTAACAAATGTATATCCCTGAAATGGGTTTTTTAAAGTTATGCTAAAGTAATGTACTAAGCACTGATGTAAACAAATTATTGTTATCATATTAATACATTTTATAAACAGCATTGTAATTAAACAATTTGTTATTGTTATTATGTTAAAACAATTTTTACATTTTTTAATGGTACTATGACACTGAGGCGACAAAAGTCGTGCAATAGTTGCGTACACGTATACAGATGGAGGTAGTAATCGCTTACACAATGTATAAAAAGGCAGTGCATTGGCGGAGCAGTCAGTTGTACTCCGATGACCCTTGGGAAAAGGTTTCCAACACGATTATGGTCAAACGACGATAATGAATAGACTTGGAACGCAGTATGGTAATTGGAGGTGGACGCGTGGAACATTCCATTTCGGAAATCGGTAGGAAATTCGATATTCCGAGATCCACAGAGTCAAGAATGTGCTGAGAATATAAAATTTCAGGCATTACATCTCAGCATGGACAACGCGGTGGCCGACGGCCTTCAATTAACGACCAGGGACAGCTTTGTTTGTGTAGAGTTGTCAGTGCTAACAGATAAGCAACACTGTGTGAAATAACCACAGAAATCGATGTGGGACGTGCGACAAACTTATTTGCTAGGACAGTGTGGTGAAATTCGGCGTTTATAGGTTATGGCAGCAGATGACATTCATGGACTACGGCAGCTGATGGCCAATGCAAGTGCCTTTACTAACACCACAAGAAGCCTGCAGCGCCTCTCCTGGGCTCATGACGATATCGATTAGACTCTAGACTATTGGAAAACTGTGGCATGTTCAGGTGAGTCCCGATTTCAGTTCGTATGAGATGGTGGTAGGATTTGGGTGTGGCACAGATCCTGAGAAGCCATGGACCCAAGTTGTCGATAAGGCACTGTGCAAGCTGCTGGTGGCTCCATAATGAAGTTGGCTGTGTTCACATTGAATTGACTGAGTCCTCTGGTCCTACAGAATCGATCATTGGCTGGAACTTTTTGGCTACTCGGAATCCATTTTCAGTCCTTCATGGACTTCATGTTCTCAAACAACAATAGCTTTTTTATGGATGAAAATACGCCATGTCACTGGGCTGCACCTGTTCGTGAATGGTTTGAAGAACATTCTGGATAATTCAAGTGAATGATTTGGCCACCCACTGAACATTTGTGGGACATAATCCAGAAGTCAATTCATGCACAGAAACATGCATTGCCAACACTTTCGCAATTATGGACGGCTATAGAGGCAACATGACTCAATATTTCAGCAGGGGAATTCCGACGATTTGTTGAGTCCATGCCTCGTGGATTCGCTGCACTATGCTGGGTAGAAGGAAGTCGGGCGCGATATTAGGAGGTATCCCATAACTTTTGTCTCCTCATTGTATTATAATCGTAAGCATCTGTGGCTCATTAAAAGAGATTGACGACATGTTACGTTCCGAAGAGGAGGGGAGGGGGAGAATGGGGAAACACTAACAAACTGTGATGTGACCTCCCACCCAACCTTCCTCCCACTTTCCCCTTTACAAGATCCAAGCCATATGCTGTGGCTTATGTGTAGTCTGTTTCAGGTGTGTCCAACCTGTTGGCCGCATGTGGTCCTCGGTTAGATTGTTCGCGGCCCGCGAAAAAAAAAATCCTGAAATTCAAGATTGCATAATACCCAAGTGTTAGGGGCTTTTAAATTTTGAAGAAAGGAAAATTAGATGCTTATGGAGACAACTGTGGCTTTCCAATGCGGTGACGTAACAGTAGTTATTTGATATTTTAGTTCATTGTTGAATTTTCGGCAGGCTGCGAACATAAAAGGGCCCTTCACAACGCATCGACCGACCGACCGACAAATTGACCGCAAGTAGGCTTTATGACCGGCCGACCGACGAGCTCTGTCGGAGGGTAGGACCAGCCACAGCCAACCACTCTACTCATCGACTTGTGCCGTGTGTAGCACTATGCCAACCACCTGACAAGAGACACTGATCGCGGGATTAAGTACTGTTCTGTATATATATAACAGTACGAGGCAGACGAAACTTAAAGACAGAGTTAGTGGAGAAGTTAAAGAGTGCAGATGTTTGTAGGGTATTTCGTGCGAGGAGTATGGCAATGTAGATGCAAGATAATACCGACACAACAAATGAAACTTTTCTTTAAAAAAAAAAAAAAAAAAAAAAAAAAGGGAAGAAGAATCCATACTGCTTTCCTGTGGCACACAGAGACCACATATATTTCTGTTTTTAAGCTTTATTTTCGATTCTTATCGGAAGTCGAAAACTAAAAACCGAAATATCGACATTCTGGACGTTACCGTAATTCACAAAATATATGGCGCTGCTTGTTTCGTTGTTATAAGAGTTACAGAAGTCGAGCCTATATCCAAGCCTTCTGCTATGAAGAGCAAAGTGTGGGACCCCCCCCCCCCCCTTTTTCTCTCTCTTTTTTTTTTTTTTTTAAGATGATGTTCGCCACCATCATGTGTAGTCTTCCTTCTTCGAATTTGAAATGAGTTTCTTAAACTCATAGGTCATCTTTATGCTATATAAATAAATTAATAACGTTTACATGAACGTCTTTCGTTTCATTTATTTTTTTTACCATGATGTATTTCCTCAGTCAACTATGAATTATGTCCCAGGTTTCTGGAATCATTTTAGTTCCAGTGAATCAAGGTAATTTTTATACCAGTCAGGGTACTTACCACTTCTACTTCAAATTACTGCTGCTCCACCTACTTGCATTATTCTGCACTAAATATAATAGTTCAGTTTTATCGCCTCTGCGGTTTCTAGTTAGTATTTCAGTTATCTTTCCAACTTCGTACAAGCCCTTACGTTTATGGTTAGGCCTACCTCTTATTGCATTGGCTGTTAGGAGAGCGTCTGGCGACAGTGATTTATGTTGAACAATGCCTGGTCGATGCGAATATCCTGATATATCAAAGTAAACTTGCTGTACTGTTTGCTTTTACTTCTTACTAATACCTAATATCCTTCTGGCACAATCTAAGTTTACCCACAGCATTAGATATAGGATTTTTTAAATCCTGAATGACAGTGCAATTTTGTACCAGCACTTCAACTGAAATTTTATCTTGGCTTAATAGGGTAAAATTAGTATACATTTTCACTTTTCCAAGCACTCGGTAACTATAGATGTAAAATTTTACAATGTCTGTTGCGTTGAGTAATTTATTTAGTATCCATTTATTTTCAAAAAATGGAAAAAAGTGCTACAAAGTTACCCCGATTGATTGTGATAATGTGAGGATACAACAACACTGAATATGAAGTCGTCTTAACTTCTACCAGTGGCTAGAGATGGTAATGTAGCTAACCGTCTCTTCTCGCAGCTTACAGCCTCTCTCATGACTATTGTTTTTCTTTAGGAATGGTTTGACGTTGTTCAGCAGCTCCGAAATGCAAATCCATCCATTCTTAGATAATAACGACAATCATCAGGCTCAAGGCTGCTCAAGCAACAGAAAGTGGGTTAATTTCTTTCCTTGCGTTATCCACTTCTCCCCACTTCTCTGTCCACAGCTTTCTTGGCTGGTTTAGCCTTGTTACCTCTAAAACAGCCAAGGCAAACAACCGTTTTTGTTTCTGCGCAAAACCAAGAGCGTAAACTCCATGAAGATAAACAAACCAAACAAATTGATTATTCGATGTTGAATAAATATGATTGTTATTACTATTATTATAACAGAGCGGCGTTGTAATCACTGAGTGCAACCGGTCGGGAAGTGTGTAGCTGCCCCGAAATAAATCGGTCTGTCGGCCGATAAATGGGAGCGTGTGTAGGGGCCTGGTGTTGGTTCTCATTGTTATAAAATCTCTCGATGTAACGACAAAGTATCTAGGCTGCAGTTGTTGACGGATGTTGTAGTATTAAGCCACGGATAGTTTTATTTTCCAATGTAATTCGTGTTCAAGTCAAAGTGAACTGTTTATGGCTTCTGAATGTGGTAACAAGAGAAGTTTTGGAGGAAGGCACATAATTTCAGGTCAGGTAGACAAATCAGTATTTGTTTACAGAAGTAAACTGAAAAGCCGTATGTTTCATATGTAACGTAAATGATTTCAATTCAAAACGGTTACCTGTATAAATATCATACGACATTGCATTACATGCAAAGTGTTTTCTCATGTGATAAATCTGAAGACCAGTTCTTGACAAAATGTTCGATCTTGGAACTAATCTTTCGAGGTAGCAGTAGAAGAAAATGTTCTCACAGTGCTTTTCTTTATTTTATCGCTCTAGGCGACTGCTACGGTGTAAGTGGCACTGAGTCGTTAGCAATCTTTAAAGATTTCTATTTCAACGGAAGTGTTTGGTACTCTGTTCTCTCATGAAAGGCACCATTAAAGCCAACGATTTAATTGAGGGTGGTATCGGAACCATAAGCAGGCTTGGTTCTGTCAGCAGTGGGGCCTAAGAATGGACGGAACCCCTTCGTTTGCAGGAAACCGTTATAATGAGTGATATTAGTTCAGGCAGAAGAAGCAGCCAAGACGGGTAACAGATCACTAAAGCAATATCACTGCTTAATCCACCAAGCTAAATCCTTTACACGGTGTCTTGAAAGTTGCCACTAAAGTGCCGCAGTGAATTTCTTTCGCAGTCATGCACTGCTGCACGTAAAAAACCTTTTCACTGTCATGAGACTTGTTCATTATATTGTGGCAAGAGGCCGAATCGGGTGTATGACCTCAAGGTTATTATATAAAAATTCAGAACGGAAAGCACAAAATCGTTGCTGAATTTAAAGACGTAAAATGGATGTGTGGTTTTGCTCTTCTGATACCGTACGTATTGAACGAACACTTGAACGAACTAAACGTATGTCTCCAACAGATAGATTAGGCCCACTAACATGTGAAGGTATTCGAAACGAATAAAGTACGAATTTGGGAATTACAAATAAAAAATAAGTTCCCCTGAAAATATGTACCAGTACTGCTAATAATAAAAATACTGACAAATATTTACATATACAGTAATATATGACTTATTGAACTGTAGGATTTCAGGGACAGTAAAGCCAGTATCAGTGTCTTCTTCCCCTCTCCATAAACAAAGCTATTGGTACTGTACCATAAACGAAGTCTTCGAGGACTTCAACTTGTTTTGATTTCCAGCTTGAAGAACTAATTTAACAGTGTACGTCTATTAGAATACCATTGTAAGTATGTCACTAGGGACAAATATCTCGTTGTGCTCACAATAATATTGCTGTTGTGCAAATTGACAGTCATCTCTCCACAGTAACTGTGATCATAAATGCTTAAGTTTGATGTGGTTTATGTACAGAGAACCGTATTGGTTGTCACAACTAACATGTAGGTACTGATACTCCAAAAAAAGATGTTCTTTGGACTTTCTGCCTCAGGTTCAGCTGGTAAGCTGGGATAACTTGCCCAACATGCAAACAAGTTTCAAGATTTCCAAATAAAACAAATCGAATCAAATTTTATCGTGTAACAGGCCTCATACAGTTGAAGGGTGTGTCTTACGTGACATGTCAGTTCTACCACTATGTACAGGAGTTGTTAGAAAGAAAGAAAGGATGACAAGGGTTTAACATCTTGCCAATGACGAAATCATTATAGCTGGAGCTGTGGTACGCTGGGTGGCCCAGGGGTGGCTATTCGCAGTTTTTCACACTAACATATATGCTGCAGATATGTAGCATTCAGAAACAATTTACGTATATATTGAATACAGGTATGCATCTTTGCTCAGCTTGAAGTCATAACGTGGCTTCAAAACAACAGGAGCAATTACAGTACCCATGGTTAACAATGACTCCAAAGGTGGTTGGTTGAAAAAAAATCAAGGACCGAGGGTTTAGCAGAGTTCAGTGAGCAGGAAATCTTTGTAACCAGCACATTTCATACATCCACATAGCAATTTTTTCCATCCTGCTCAAGAGAAGGTATGAAAGGTTCATGATCACTTACATAGAAGGTGAAGCAGAGACGGATGGAAATAATAGGCAGTTGTGGTCAATCAAAAATGAAACGATGTCACACAAAAAATATCCACCGAGAAACAAAGTCCAGAGCACAGTTAAGGTTGTCATAA
Source organism: Schistocerca cancellata (assembly GCF_023864275.1). Lineage (NCBI taxonomy): Eukaryota > Metazoa > Arthropoda > Insecta > Orthoptera > Acrididae > Schistocerca > Schistocerca cancellata. The sequence goes on along the minus strand of NC_064627.1, from coordinate 701,649,551 downwards.
AGTGTGAAAAACCCATCCAGAGAGTAATTCAAATCACCATAAAGAAGATAGGCTGAACTCTTGGTAATTTCCAAGAATGATTGTCTGTTGACTGCAGGGGTCCCTAATGATTTATATCGAACGTGCAACTCTATGTCAACCACACGACTCCAGCAATGCCAGTTATGGAAACTATTTACAGTGCTCACTAGGGTAATGACAAAAAATGAACAGTTGGATGGCAAACATTCTTGGACTGTCTATATGATGCTATACCATAATTGCAACTTCAGGGAACTCAAAAAGATTTCCTGAACCACCTTGGCCACATATGTATTTTTAGTGGTGTTTTGTAAGTGGGCATGTCCCACTCACACATCAGTTGCAACCTTCCCTGGTCCACAGGACATCCTTGCTAACCAAACAGCCTGTGAATCTCTCTCACATATAGAGCCATACTCATCTGGACAGGGAAACTGAATCACTGTGAGGTACTAAACTCTTTTAATTGGATAGTAGGGTTGAAAGTGGCTGGGTTTGTGCTTGGTCAGCTGAGGATGAACAGAGAGTAAGTACGCTATTACTATATTGTGACTCTCGAGTTCAGTTATAGCTAAGGGCAGTGATGCAGACAGTAGTACTAACTGATCACATCTTTCTGGAATGCTACTTGGGCCTGTCATGGCTGTTAGGGCATCAGCGGTTCTACTTCCATGGATACCTCACCGTGTTTACCCATACTGCCTCCTCTGCTTTGTGGAAAGAGTCTTTTGTGGTAAGAGCCAGAAGTGGCTGAGGTGCTAATAATAATTCCATCTCCACTGGCTATTAACATAGAACATTGTTGACTTACTTTTGTTACTCAGTGTGGAGATAATGAGAATGGCGGCAGACAGACTGGACTATATCCGTTGCCAGAATGGACCTATATGTTGCAAAGTGGCTCATGAGTGTTTCTCCAGAAATGATTGTCAACATAATTTTATGGATATTTGTTTTAAATGTACCGACCAGCCTGTGCAGTTCAATATTGAATGCTGGTTGGAATTCTGTCCCATTACATTTGCAGATTTCTAGGAATACAGCCGCCATAAATTAAGAGCTGTTTTTGAAAAAAAAAGAATTATTATAGGAGCTTCCCCTTATTGCACATAGGTTATTAGTGCTACTATGGTAGCTTATATCACTGAAGTGGCCATTGTAAATTCTGCTCAGCTTTTTATGTGAGTACAACCACTTACCAGACTGTGGTCAAGAAGACAGTCTACCACGCAGTGGTAAACCATTGGGAACAACAAATTTACTCCAGTGACTGTTTCATATCTACAGTATGCCATCCAGATATTCCACACCAGTTGCCCTGAATTGTGGACATGGAAAGTGTCTTTAAAACACATTGTCCATACAGTATGAACCACATGTTAGGCCAGGCTATAATCTACTTTCACTGTACATTGGAATGATGAATATTACTCCCAAAATTTCCCAAAGTAGTATTTCATTGCACACCCTGCATAAAAATATATTTGTCCATCCCTATATATATATATAAGTTATAATAGAAGGAAACATTCCACGAAGGAAAAATATACCTAAAAACAAAGATGATGTGACTTACCAAATGAAAGTGCTGGCAGGTCGACAGACACACAAACGAACACAAACATACACACAAAATTCAAGCTTTCGCAACAAACTGTTGCCTCATCAGGAAAGAGGGAAGGAGAGGGAAAGACGAAAGGATGTGGGTTTTAAGGGAGAGGGTAAGGAGTCATTCCAGTCCCGGGAGCGGAAAGACTTTCCTAAGGTACAACATGATAATGTACCTGGGGATAGGTACCCATTGAAATTTTGAAATGTTGCAATTAAGAAAATCATGTCAATACTGTATTTCATCATCTATTATTACATCTCTACACACCATAATCAGTCATTGAAATCAAATTATGCAAAAGTATTATCAAAAACCAGTCGCAAGTCACATATCTTTTTAAATTGAAGCTTTCACAAACCAACATAATTGTCAAATCACATGTTCCACTGTAAAAGATCTTCTGTTTCCTGGCATGAAATGATGAACGATTGATGAAGTATGGCTTAACTGCCCATGTTGTATAACTAGTTTTAAAAATATATAGAATTTTACTTGCCATGAAATTCTGTAACTGAAGAATTAACAATACATTCCAAATACAAAATTATGCAATAAATTACAGAGAACTCTCCAAGTTGCAACATAAATTTTCTTTATTACTTGATGAGCAGTTTTGAGCCTAAGCTTATTATCAAATTATTCATTAAGCTATGTAGTAACATGCATTATGACAGCCACGTGCCTATTCATTTCAGTTAAACACATCTTGTAAATTAGTTCAGGGCTGGACTTCATTTACCTAAGTCTGTTACACGCCAGTAATCAGTAAGTGAAATTGGACTGCACAGAAGGATTATCAGAAACCAGCTGCAAGTTACATACCTTGTAGAATTTAAGTTATTGGAAACCAGCAAATTTAAGAAAGGTAAAATTGTTAAGACGTACAAGATGATGCATGGCCACATGTTGTATAATACTAGTTTGTGTGGTTTTCATCTAAAGCAAGGACTATGGTGTTGGAATTTTCCAGAGACTACTCTTCCTCTAATGGAGCACATTTGCAGTTGTATGTACGGCATTACTTAATTTTTGTGTTAATCTCTGTGCCCTGTCAGTGCTACTTTAAAACAGCAACTCAATTTACATACTAAATCATAGCTAGCCTTACACTCTTGTGCGATTCAATAAGAGAGAATGAGTTAATGAGTAGGAAGCAGCTGCATTGCGAACATCCTCAGAATTGTCACATTTGCAGAAATGTGACAAGAAGGATGGGAGCCAGTGTAGCACTGATGTAACAGGAGTTTCTTGATTTCTAGCATATGCAACATTCAGAGTTGGATTCATAATGCTGTTGTTTCTGATCTCTGACTTCTACCTCCAAGCCATTGACCACATTTAGCATATCAGCCCGAAAGACTCGGGTGCAAGACTTGTACCAGGCACCCACCAACAACACCCTATTCCTCTCACTTTAGTTCCAAGTTGTTCCCTCATTTTCACTCTCTCCTTTTCATCTCTTCCACATCCACCCTTTTTCACATCCCCAGCAACTACATTACTATGTATAACACACCACTACTATTGCCTGCACTGCAGTGAATTATCTTTTTTTTTGTATTTCTACCCCTATTCCTCTATTCATCTCTATGGTCTACTTGTTTGTGTTAATGGTTACAGATTTGGAATAATTCACAATGACTGGCTCTGTTGTCTTCTCAGGGAAAGGCTGGAATGAGTTGCAAGTAACTTCAGGTCCAATCAGTCTTGTGAAGTCAAATGAAAGTCTGCTTGATACAATATGCAGAAACATTGATAAGCAAGCCACTGAAATGTCATCAAATCAAAAATCTGCAAATGGTCAGAAGCCACATAACAATCATTTACTCCCTCTCCTTACTGGCACTCCCTATTGTAGCCCTTACTCGTTCTATACTTCCAAACTCTCTTATTCTTGCCTTTTCATTGTTCATATCATTTTCCACTTGCCTCAGTTACGCCACTGGAAGGGAACTACATAGCTGTGTGTAGGTGTATATGTGTGTGTACTCTGAAGAAGAACTCAACTTTATAAATGGAGCAACCATATTCCAAATTTGTTTATATGCCCACCTGCTGCCCAATGCCTCCATTAAAATGCAAATGGTTATGTTTACTCATTCCACTGTTTCTAAAACATCCAGAATTTTTCTGTAATGTATAATTGTGCATGTGAAATTTTTGCACTTACTGTGGACTGTACTATTCTGCGGACACTATATTGTGGCTGTTTTAGGAGGGAGTACGGTTGTGTAATATACCAGTAGAGGTTGGCAGCAAACATTTGCACTGTAGGCATTACCAAATGCTTTGTGTACTCCTATTTGCTTCGTGTTGTGGAGGGATTTGAATGTGACTCTCACCACAACAAAAGGAGTCCCTCTGGCTGTTATGTCAGTTCTGCTTTCGTGGAAGCACAGAACGTTGGCATAGGATGGCAGCCCTTTGAGGGGGAGGTGGGGCTTATTCCCCCGCACTGCTCGTTGCCCCTCAGGCAGTCTTAAGTTCTCATTTGTTTACATACACAGCTGACTGCCATGATATATTGTCCACATAATAGTTAAGAATGTTTCTCAGTAGTTCCTGATTCATTTTCACAGTGAAAAAGGCATTCTGATAAAATTGTGTAGCACTGATAACTTTGTGTTTGGAACTGAAGGGGCCACTTTGGCTACACGAGACATAAGATAACATATGCATTTCCAGGCAGAACCATTTTATCATTGTAGGTCCAGCATTTCTAACTCGGGAAACCAATTGCTATTGTTGTGCTCCCCTCTCTCTGTGTACTCCTCTAATCCCCCTTCCCACTCCCATCACTGCCTCCCTTGCCTCCACACACACACACGCACACACACACACACACACACACACACACACACACACGCATGTGCTCTCTGTGCTGTTAATGTTCATATGAGGTTGAGAGTTTTTTCTTCTCCAGATATGTGTCCCTTCCTCATGATTTAAACAACAAAGTTTAGTCCAACGTGTATGCAATACTGCCACCAGCAGTGTTTCCTAAAACATACCATGTGATAGTGGAGGAGTTCCCTGCTTGGAACCATGAGTTATCAGTCCCTTATTAGCCAACATTAATTCATTACCTGGGAGCAGCTTGTTAATAAGCATCACGCAAGGAGCTCATGGATGTAGACGAACATTTTGTACTGTAATTACGTAGTTATGATGGCTATTAAAACATTTAAAAAAAGATATGAGTAAGTCTGGGAGTACATAGTAACTGGCTGTACCACTTTGTTCAGAATGAGCACATTGTGGTATTTTCTGCACTGATTGTTTTGTCACCCTTATGTGTAGGAGTAACCTGTGCTGTTTTCTAATCCCTTGAGGTAGTGAAAGATTTGCGATAAATTTCAGCTAACAAAAGGGCCAAACTGCTGAACTGGAAAACCAAATTGAAATTCCATTTGGGCTTGTTTTCAACTACTTCAGTTGCTTTTCAACAGCAGGGTGCTTCTTTCTTTGTCATCGGTCGAGTTTGCATGAAGCTCAAATTATGTTAAATATGTATGGTCTTCCTGTGTGAATTATTTTTAAAATGTGCTAATTATTTTTAGAAGGTAAGATTTTAGACCTTCTTTTTGCTCTTTTCTATTTCTGCACCACACTCGGCAGTGAGTGGCTGAATAGTGTCTTTTGATCTACTTAGCTTGAATATGTAAAACTAGAACTTTCTAGGTTTCTTGCAAAGAACTTGCACTAATATATGACAGTAGAACTTCTTATAGGTATCATCCATAACTCTTATCATAGACACATAAATTTCTACAAATTTTGCCTACTGTCTTTTCTACACCCTAGCCTGTGCAACAGTCTCTATTTCCTTTGCATTTTCAAATGTTTTTATTAAACCATGGTTGGGATTTCACTTAATTAATTAACTTGTTCAGTGTGATGTATGATAAGTTTAATTTTTGCCCACACTTGATCAGCATTCATAGTGTTTCTTCAGTGTCTGAGTTAAATTGTGTCCAGTCATTTTGTAAGTAGGCTGCTAATGACTATTTAATTGCTCTAGCAAATATAAAAACTTTTCTAGGCTTCTTGATGGATTTTTAAATTCCAGTAACCACTATGGCTGTTGATAGCATCAGGTTTCCTTGTAGCTGTAGGCACTTCTGTTATGTGTAAACTTACAAACTTACAAACACTGAGAGAAAGCATTCAGACTTGCTTCACAGTGGTGTGAATGCATAGATATCTAGGTCTCTACTCAGTAGTTTAAAGACTCCTACTAGATGAAAAATCATGGTCTTACACAGCTGTACTTATTTTGCAGTCATAAGCAGACTATCTTAAAATGTTTTGAGGCACTGTAATTGTGTTGGTTACAATGTCTCAGTACATCTGAAGATGGTATGTTTATGACTGAAAGCATTTGTGTAATACACAATAAGTACATTTGTGTACAACTGTGATTTTACAACAATTTTTACTAGACATAAATCATTGCCTCCTCAAAATAGTGTCTCTAGTAGTACTCCATTATCGGGACTTCTATGCAGTGGAACATAGACTTTCTTTGAATGTTTGTGCAGTTGTTCTTGCAGGATTGTGTAGCTAACATCTGATAATTGACTTGATTGGAACTAGTCTGGTTACCTGTGCCCAAATAAATTCACACTCAGACTTTTGTCCTTATTAGACACAATATTTTTATTTATTGCAATGATCACATCTCCTGCCAGATAATACATAATTTTGGTAAATATTTCATGTCTCATAAAATATTGCAGGACTTTTTGCTTCATCCTTGATCCAGCTTTCTGTTTAGAGTATAATATGCATGCAACAGACTTCCTGGAGAGCAGTGAATTCTGGGATTTTGTTAGAAATGCTTCAAAAATTGACTGACGATTAGAATATTGATATTCTCACTCTTTGTACTTCAATGGGGTATCTGATTTGGCTCTTTTTGTACTGACTGGTGAGTTTTCATCACAGGGTCTCAACATTTCTTATACCTCAAAATTTTCATTTGCTCTTTGCATGTACTTACCTAAGTAGTCACTTTCACTTTGTAGTGCACCCTTGATTTATCAAAAAGAGTTCTTCAGTTCACCATCTCATAGTGTCTTCAGTTCACTATCTCATAGTGTAAGTCCACAAATTGGCAGCTGACACTGTCTCCATATCAAAGGAGTCTCTCATTGAGACACTCAGCCCAACTTTAAACCAAAGGATGCTGACCAGTCCTTGGGCACAATATTACAGCTGGTGAGCTCTGTTTGCACCCTACAAGTAAGAACAAGAGTCTCTATATGGTCTCAGAAAAGAAGTGGAATTCATCATTGATACTGACAAAAACTGTGACATGCATATGACCTCACCCTGCACCTTCATTAGTCACAGACAAAGCCTTCTCCACATGTCAGATGCGTCTGTCTGGCAGACCTATCAGTAACTCACTTGTTTTCTTCATGATATTAGAAGCTATTTTCCCAAAGGGCTCCTTAATGTATCCAAGATTGGAGTCTGGGTAAGTAATAGACCAATTCCCTTCTCTGGTTCTGCTTAAAGAATTGTCACATGTCCACTTGTAAGGTGAGTGAGAAAGGTCTGATGGCCAGCCTCCACTTCCACTATCTGCACTATCTGCATTGAGTGACAAGAACTGATCACAACCTGCCACTCACCCTGATGGAAACATGTTGGATGCTGCTGAAGATGCATTAGCAGCATAGATCATGAGTGGAACAGAACGTGGTACTAGAGGGGCCCTGTATGGTGCACCTGTTTCTCGATCATCACTATATCTCAAGGCAGCAGCATGAAGCTGATTGCTGTGATAAGCTCTTCATGAACTGTAACCAGTTCCTGCATCTGCACACATACTTCTACCAAAATACAGCTGACAAGAGCCGTGATTTCCTTCTGACACTGATTAAAACTGCCAAGACTCTGTTTACAGATGAAAAGGCTGATCTCTATTGCACTGTAGTCAGGAAGACGTTCAAAAGTAAGTAACACCTGTCACTGTATCAACTCAAACTACATGACAGTTGTACTGAGGTAACACAAAACTACACTGTTGAAATATTAATTAAAAATGTTTACACAAGAAGAGTAAATGAGCCTTGGTAATCTTTATATGGTAATTAACAGTATCGAATAACTCTCACATGCAATACAAACACAAGTTACAGACTAGGCTACTGAATAAGCTGCGTGACTCTGCACACTGCTGGACTGCAATTTAGACCTGCTATTTTTTTGTCTTCTGTACCAGAACTGAAGGCCAATCTAATTTTAACATGAAAATCTGTGTGAACATGTTTGTTGAAAGAATAAATGCAAAATTTTAGTAAAGAGTGATATTTCTTTAAATTGATTTTAAATGTGTTCACTGTAGTTGACTTTGACCAAATTTAAACTCTTGAGCAAACATTTTTTCAGTGTATTTTTATGTGGTTTCACTGTTATCTAACACCTAGTCTGTTAAATCAATGAAAGTGAAATACTGAAATGATCACATTTTCCAGGTGCCAGCATGGTATTTCTCAACAGAGTCAGGAGATAAAACAGTGAGTATTTAAAAAAATAAGGTAATTTGTTTGACCTGAACAAGGAAAGCATTAAAATTGTAGATACATTTTGTACCATTGTTCAGTTAGTTCAAAGGTTTAAGCATTTGGTTTGGGTATTACAGCTCCTGAGACGTGATTGCTTTGTATGATAGTCTTTTTAAAAATGTGGAAAAGAACTTTGAAATTGAAAGTGAAAGGGAGACAAAAATTTTACACCTTTTACAGCTGAACAATTAAAAAGCTTTAAAACTATACTTTTGGTTAATATCACAAGATTTCAAGACAGAAGCGTGTTATTACAATATAATATTTGTTTGCTCTCATTTTGCTCTCACTGAAATAAAGGATATCCAGTAGCATATTATATAAATGGATTAGGACTAAAGGTAACAACTCACTGAATAGTACAGACATTGAGTTATAGACAGCACATAAACAAGACTGAAGACTTTGCTATGTTTTGGATGAACAGGTTACATTATGCGAGCTGAATGCACTGTGCTGAGACTACAATTCTGCAACTTGATTGAGGTTAGAGGTTACCGTATGTTGAGTGGAGTGGATGAGGGAAGAAATCAAGTAGGGGGTGCAGTAGAGAGTTGAAGGATGGCTGATGGCTGGGAGAGAGGCATGGAATGTGGAACTAAGAAACACAAAGTGCATGGGAAAAGGGAAGAGGAATGCAACTTGAGCATCAGCAACAGTGAGTTTATCTGTGACAGTGATCTGGAGAGGTGGATATGGAGTGAGTGAGATAAAATAGGAGGGGGAGACTGTGGGAAAGAGGGTGTGCGTGCAGATGTATGAAGTTAGGGTCCAGGGCTGTGTAGTAGTGGAACAGAGGTTTAGTGGAAATTGAGATCAAGAAGATTATGGGAATTGAGCATGTGTTGCAAGGACAGCTCCAGACTATGAAGATCAGAGAAGCTGGTGTTAGTGGTAAGGACCAAGATGGCATGTCTGTGAAGCAACCATTCAAATCAAGCATGTTGTGCTTATGAGTGTGTCCCACCATTTGGTGTTGAGCTCTGTTTTTTGCCACCATTAGGCAGTGGCCATTCATTTGGTCGGATATCTGGTTGTAGTTTTAGTATCTACTCAGGTATGACAATACTGCCAAGGAGCTGTACTGGTATGGGTTGATGGTGGCTTGACAATAAGTCAGGCAATTGAACCACGCAAGAGGAGATGAAAACTAGCCATGCGAGTCAATCTACAAGGAAGCAGAAAGTACAAAACCATGTAGCCACAAGGGGGCAAGGGGGGGGGGGGGGGGAGGTGAATAGGTGTGTGCAGCTGATGACTCAGCCAGAAATGGCACACTGCACAAAGCGCGAGGTGCGATCTTTGGTGGTTGGTGCTAGATAGAACATTGGACAGGTTTTGCAACTGTCTCTTCTACGGGAATATGGTCCATGTGGCAAGGGACTGGGGTGGATGTGTCATAAGGATGGACCAGGACATAGCATAGGCTGGGTTGGCAGTGGAGTAACATTGTGGGAGGGGCTGGGAGGGACTGTGAATGAGATGACCCTCAGTTCCAGGTACAGTGTTAAATAGCCAAAGCCATGGCAAAGGATGTTAAAATTGTTCCAGTCCAGGCTGATGATGGTTAATTATTGGGTGTTCTTTGCAGGTGAGACTTTTCAGCAAACTGGGCCAGGGACTTCTAGTCACTTCAGATACACTCTCCATGGGTGGCCAGACTATATGAGAGTGATTTTTTGGTGTTGAAGGGGTGACACAGAGAAATGGAGGTCAACTTCCAGAAATGTGGCATTTTGGACTAAGGAGGCCCAAGTGAAGCAAATGGGGTAGAAAGTGTTCGCAACATTATTGTCATCATCTGCTGCATCTCTCTCCCACATCCTATCTCATTCACCTGTTGCCTTCACCCTATCTGCCAACTGATGTAATCCCATCCCCTCCTGCTGTGCACCTTCTTCCTTCCCTCTCTGTTCCACCTGACACAACCCCTCACCCCAGTCAATATGCAGAACTACAGTCCTAGCACAGTGTATTAAGGCAGTACAATGTAGCTACACAGATGTGCATGTGCGCTCTAGGTCGAAAAACAATTTTTCCAAAAGCTAGCCAAAATTTTCAGTCTTGTTTATGCGCCTTTCTGTGACTCATTTTCTCTACTACTCAGTGACTACTTGCATTTTAGCATAATTTCCAATGCCACATTTAAGCAGCATATTACATGGTCAAAAACATTATCACAAAATGTTCTACGTATTTTCTCAGGCTTCTTGCCTAAAGAGATTTTTGCCAGATTTTTACAAATTGCATTTTTCGTCTTAATGAGTTTGCTAACTGGACATGAAAGAGTAATTGTAAATGTTAGAATTACCAAGAATTTAATTCTTATTAAAATTTAATTTTTGAAATATACAAGTGTGGTGGAATATATTGCATACTGATCTATGGTTTCTCTGTGGTAAGCACTAGTGAAATAGTCCTATAGAAATCGTAGTGGGAAGTTCTGTGCACTTGCATTGAAGCTGACACAGAACAGGTAGCAACACAGTCACAGATAAAAATAATGAAACAAAGATAAAAACTAATTATAAACAAACACGCAGACACACGAGAAGCAGAAAAATTACAATGATTGTGTCAGGTCTTCTGTAATTGAAATATCAGGAAATACTGGAACACCAAACACTGAAACTCAGAATAGAATTCATGGAAGATATGTTGTTCTAGTTGTTGTTGTTGTTGTAGTCTTCAGTCCATAGATTGATTTGATGCAGCTCTCCATGTTACTCTATCCTGTGAAAGCTTCTTCATCTCTAAGTACCTACAGCAACCTACATCCTTCTGAATCTGCTTAGTGTATTCATCTCTTGGTCTCTCTCTATGATTTTTACCCTCCACACTGCCCTCCAATACTAAATTGGTGATACCTTGTACCTCAGAACATGTCCTACCAACCGATCCCTTCTTCTAGTCAAGTTGTGCCACAAATTCCTCTTCCCCCCAATTCTATATAGTACCTTTTCATTAGTTATGTGACTACCCAGGAGGTTTGAGTCCTCCCTCGGGCATGGGTGTGTGTGTTTGTCCTTAGGATAATTTAGGTTAAGTAGTGTGTAAGCTTAGGGACTGATGACCCATAAGATTTCACACACATTTAAACATTTTTATTTTTTTTGATCTACCCATCTCCTCCCCCCATGAACCATAGACCTTGCCGTTGGTGGGGAGGCTTGCGTGCCTCAGCGATACAGATGGCCGTACCGTAGGTGCAACCACAACAGAGGGGTATCTGTTGAGAGGCCAGACAAATGTGTGGATCCTGAAGAGGGGCCCTTTTCAGTAGTTGCAGGGGCAGCAGTCTGGATGATTGACTGATCTGGCCTTGTAACAATAACCAAAACGGACTTGCTGGTACAGCGAATGGCTGAAAGCAAGGGGAAACTACAGCCGTAATTTCCCCCGAGGGCATGCAGCTTTACTGTAAGGTTAAATGATAATGGCGTCCTCTTGGGTAAAATATTCCGGAGGTAAAATAGTTCCCCATTTGGATCTCCGGGTAGGGACTACTCAGGAGGACGTCGTTATCAGGAGAAAGAAAACTCGCGCTCTACGGATCGGGGCGTGGAATGTCAGATCCCTTAATTGGGCAGGTAGATTAGAAAATTTAAAAAGGGAAATGGATAGGTTAAAGTTAGATATAGTGGGAATTAGTGAAGTTTGGTGGCAGGAGGAACAAGACTTTTGGTCAGGTGAATACAGGGTTATAAATACAAAATCAAATAGAGGTAATGCAAGAGTAGGTTTAATAATGAATAAAAAAATAGGAGTGTGGGTAAGCTACTACAAACAGCATAGTGAACGTATTATTGTGGCCAAGATAGACACGAAGCCCACGCCTATTACAGTAGTACAAGTTTATATGCCAACTAGCTCTGCAGATGAAGAAGAAATTGATGAAATGTATGATGAGATAAAAGAAATTATTCAGATAGTGAAGGGAGACGAAAATTTAATAGTCATGGGTGACTGGAATTCGAGTGTAGGAAAAGGGAGAGAAGGAAACATAGTAGGTGAATATGGATTGGGGGTAAGAAATGAAAGAGGAAGCCGTCTGGTAGAATTTTGCACAGAGCATAACTTAATCATAGCTAACACTTGGTTCAAGAATCATAAAAGGAGGTTGTATACATGGAAGAATCCCAGAGATACTAAAAGGTATCAGATAGATTATATAATGGTAAGACAGAGATTTAGGAACCAGGTTTTAAATTGTAATAAATTTCCAGGGGCAGATGTGGACTCAGACCACAATCTGTTGGTTATGAACTGTAGATTAAAACTGAAGAAACTGCAAAGGGGTGGGAATTTAAGGAGATGGGACCCGGATAAACTGAAAGAACCAGAGGTTGTACAAAGTTTCAGGGAGAGCATAAGCGAACAATTGACAGGAATGGGGGAAAGAAGTACAGTAGAAGAAGAATGGGTAGCTCTGAGGGCTGAAGTAGTGAAGGCAGCAGAGGATCAAGTAGGTAAAAAGACAAGGGCTAGTAGAAATCCTTGTGTAACAGAAGAGATACTGAATTTAATTGATGAAAGGAGAAAATACAAAAATGCAGTAAGTGAAGCAGGCAAAAAGGAATACAAACGTCTCAAAAATAAGATCAACAGGAAGTGCGAAATGGCTAAGCAGGGATGGCTAGAAGACAAATGTAAGGCTGGAGAGGCTTATCTCACTAGGGGTAAGATAGATACAGCCTACAGGAAAATTAAAGAGGCCTTTGGAGAAAAGAGAACCACTTGTATGAATATCAAGAGCTCAGATGGAAACCCAGTTCTAACCAAAGAAGGGAAACCATAAAGGTGGAAGGAGTATATAGAGGGTCTATACAAGGGCGATGTACTTGAGGACAATATTATATAAATGGAAGAGGATGTAGATGAAGATGAAATGGGAGATATGATACTGTGTGAAGAGTTTGACAGAGCACTGAAAGACCTGAGCTGAAACAAGGCCCCGGGAGTAGACAACATTCCATTAGAACTACTGACGGCCTTGGAAGAGCCAGTCCTGACAAAACTCTACCATCTGCTGAGCAAGATGTATGAGACAGGCGAAGTACCCTCAGACTTCCAATCCCAAAGAAAGCAGATGTTGACAGATGTGAAAATTACTGAACTATCAGTTTAATAAGTCACAGCTGCAAAATACTAACACAAATTCTTTACAGACAAATGGAAAAACTGGTAGAAGCCGAAATTCAGGAAGATCAGTTTGGATTCTGTAGAAATATTGGAACACGTGAGGCAATACTGACCTTACGACTTATCTTAGAAGAAAGATTAAGGAAAGGCAAACCTATGTTTCTAGCATTTGTAGATTAGAGAAAGCATTTGACAATGTTGACTCTCTTTCAAATTCTAAAGGTGGCAGGGGTAATTCAATTTGTATATTGAGCAAGCAGTAAAGGAAACAAAAGAAAAATTTGGAGTAGGTGTTAAAATCCATGGAGAAGAAATAAAAACTTTGAGGTTCGCTGATGACATTGTAATTCCGTCAGAGACAGCAAATGACTTGGAAGAGCAGTTGAAAGGAATGGACAGTGTCTTGAAAGGAGGATATAAGATGAATATCAACAAAAGCAAAACGAGAATAATGGAATGTAGTCGAATTAAGTCGGGTGATGCTGAGGGAATTAGATTAGGAAATGGGACACTTAAAGTAGTAAAGGAGTTTTGCTATTTGGGGAGCAAAATAACTGATGATGGTTGAAGTAGAGAAGATACAAAATGTAGAATGGCAATGGCAAGGAAAGCGTTTCTGAAGAAGAGAAATTTGTTAGCATCGAGTATAGATTTAAGTGTCAGGAAGTCGTTTCTGAAAGTATTCATATGGAGTGTAGCCATGTATGGAAGTGAAACATGCACAATAAATAGTTTGGACAGGAAGAGAATAGAAGCTTTCGAAATGTGGTGCTACAGAAGAATGCTGAAGATTAGATGGGTGGATCACATAACTAATGAGGAGGTATTGAATAGAATTGGGGAAAAGAGGAGTTTGTGGCACAACTTGACGAGAAGAAGGAACCGGTTGGTAGGACATGTTCTGAGGCATCAAGGGATCACAAATTTAGCATTGGAGGGCAGCGTGGAGGGTGAAAATCATAGAGGGAGACCAAGAGATGAATACACTAAGCAGGTTCAGAAGGATGTAGGTTGCGGGAGAAGAAGAAACTTGCACAGGATAGAGTAGCATGGAGAGCTGCATCAAACCAGTCTCACGACTGAAGACCACAACAACAACAACATCTACCCATCTAATCTTCAGTATTCTTCTGTAGCACTGCATTTCGAAAGCTTGTATTCTCTTCTTGTCTAAGCTATTTATTGTCCATGTTTCACTTCCATACGTGGCTACAGTCCATACAAATACTTTCAGAAATGATTCCTGACACCTAAATCTATACTCGATGTTAACAAATTTCTCTTCTTCAGAAACACTTTCCTTGCCATTGCCAGTCTACATTTTATATCCTCTCTACTTTGACCATCATCAGATATTTTGCTCCCCAAACAGCAGAATTCACCTACTACTTTAAGTGTCTCATTTCCTAATCTAAAACCCTCAGCATCACCTGATTTAATTTGACTACATTCCATTATCCTCATTTTGCTTTTGTTAATGTTTATCTTATATCCTCCTTTCAAGACACTGTACATTCTGTTCAACTGCTCTTCCAGGTCCTTAGCTGTCTCTGATAGAATTACAAATTCATCAGCAAACCTCAAAGTTTTTATTTCCTCTCTATGGATTTTATTTCCTACTCCAAATTTTTCTTTTGTTTCCTTTACTGCTTGCTCAGTATACAGATTGAATGACATCAGAGATAGGCCACAACCCTGTCTCACTCCCTTCCCAAGCACTGCTTCCCTTTCATGCCCCTTGACTCTTATAACTGCCATCTGGTTTCTGTACAAATCGTAAATAGCGTTTTGATCCCTGTACTTGACCCCTGCCACCTTCAGAATTTGAAAGGGAGTATTCCAGTCAACATTGTCTAACACTTTCTCTAAGTCTACAAATGCTATAAATGTAGCTTTGCCTTTCCATAATCTATCTTCTAAGATAAGTCTTAGGGTCAGTATTGCCTCATGTGTTCCAACATTTCTAAGGAATCCAAACTGATCTTCCCTGAGGTCAGCTTCTACCAGTTTTTCCATTTGTCTGTAAAGAAATCGTGTTGGTATTTTGCAGCCATGACTTATTAAACTAATAGTTTGGTAATTTTCACACCTATCAACACCTGCATTCTTTGGAAATAGAATTATTATATTCTTGTTGAAGTCTGGCAGTATTTCGCTTGTCTCATACATCTTGCTCACCAGATGATAGAGTTTTATCATGCTCCCAAGGCTATCAGTAGTTCTATTGGAATGTTGTCTACTCCTGGGGCCTTGTTTCAACTTAGGTCTTTCATTGCTCTCTCAAACTCTTCATGCAGTATCATATCTCCCATTTCATCTTCATCTACGTCCTCTTCCATTTTCATAATATTGCCTTCAAGTACATTGTCCTTGTGTAGACCCACTATATACTCCTTCCACCTTTCTGCTTTCCCTTCTTTGCTTAGAGTTAGTTTTCCATCTGAGCTCTTGATATTCATACAAGTGGTTCTCTTTTCTCTAATGGTCTCTTTAATTTTCCTGTAGGCAGTATCTATCTTACTCCTGGTGGTAAATTCCCCTACATCCTTACATTAGTCCGCTAGCTATGCCCGCTTAGCCATTTTGCTCTTCCTATTGATATCATTTTTGAGACGTTTGTATTCCTTTTTGCTTGCTTCATTTACTGCATTTTTATGTTTTCTCCTTTCATCAATTAAAGTCAATATCTCTTCTGTTACCCAAGGATTTCTGTTAGCCCTCATCTTTTTACCTACTTGATCCTCTGCTATTTCATTTCTCAAAGCTACCCATTCTTCATCTACTGTATTTCTTTCCCCCATTCTTGTCTATCATTCCCTAATGCTCTCTCTGAAACTCTCTACAACCTCTGGTTCTTTCAGTTTATCAAGGTCCCATCTCCTTAAATTCCTTCCTTTTTGCAGTTTCTTCAGTTTTAGTCTACAGTCCATAACCAATAAATTGTGGTCAGAGTCCACATCTGCCCCTGGAAATGTCTTACAATTTAAAACCTGATTCCTAAATCTCTGTCTTTCATTATATAATGTATGTATTATGGGAGAACCGATAGAGGTACTCAAAGTAGCCTCTGCCACACACCTTCAGGTGGCTTGCAGAGTATGGATGTAGATGTAGATGTATCTGAAATTGTCCAGTGTGCCCAGGCCTCTTCCATGTATCTTTAATGATTTTTAAACCTATGATTAAGTTATGCTCTGCGCAAAGTTCTACCAGGTGGCTTCCTCTTTCATTCCTTACCCTGATTCCATATTCACCTACTACTTTTCCTTCTCTTTCTTTCCCTACTATCAAATTCCAGTCCCCCATGACTATTTAATTTTTGTCTCCCGTAACTATCTAAATAATTTCTTTTATCGCATCATATATTTCTTCAATTTCTTCATTATCTGCAGAACTAGTTGGCATATAAACTTGTACCACTGTAGTAGGCATGGCTTTTGTGTTTATCTTGGCTACAATAATGCATTCACTATGCTGTTCATAGTAGCTTATTTGCCCTCCTATATTTTTATTCATTATTAAACCTACTCCTGCATTACCCCTATTTGATTTTGTATTTATAACCATGTGTTCACCTAACCACAAGTCTTGTTCCTCCTGCCATGGAACTTCACTAATTCCCACTATATCTAACTTTAACCTATCCATTACTCTTTTTAAATTTTCTAACCCACCTGCCCAATTAAGGGATCTAACAATCCACACTCCGATCAGTAGAGCGCCAGTTTTGTTGCTCCTGATAATGATGTCCTCCTGAGTAGTCCCCGCCTGGAGATCCGAGTGGGGAACTATTTTACCTCCAGAATATTTTACTCCAGAGGACCTCATTGTCATTTAACCACACAGTAAAACCGTATGTCCTCGAGAAAAATTGCGGCTGTTGTTTCCTGTTGCTTTCAGCCGTTCACAGTACCAGCACAGCAAGTCCATTTCGGTTAGTGTTACTAGACCAGATCAGTCAATCATCCAGACTGTTGCCCCAGCAACTACTGAAAAGGCTGCTACCCCTCTTCAGGATCCACACATTTGTCTGGCCTCTCACCAGATCCCACTCTGTTGTGGTTGCACCTATGGTATGGCTATCTGTATAACTGAGATGTGCAAGCCTCCCCACCATTGGCAAGGCCAATGGTTCATGGGGGGGGGGGGGGCAGTATCTCATTATATTTCATTTATCTCTCATAAAATTGTTCAAACTTCTTTGCATTTATGGGATCTCCCTCATCAGTTTGGTTCCTTTGCTAATATTTTCACTAGCTGGTATTTTCCCAACTGACCCTTTGAAATTCGTAACTCCTAACTGCATCTGATTATGTCTCTTCCATTCCATTACCATTTCCTTTGCTGCATCTCCTGTCCTACTATACTGCACAACAAAATTGAAGGGTCAGTTTTTCAAAACATATTAATTACCTCCCATTGTGATGCATGAGTTTGAAATTTGTTTCAAACATGTCTAGAAGCTTCCTCTGTAATGGTGCAAAAATTTTGTACTCTGTGTCAGCACCCTGGGGCTCAGTGACACTTCAAACAGCTTGATGTCGAGACATTGGAAAAAAAGGCCACAGCTCAGAAGTTGATACGAGTTATAAGATGGGTTAATGATGTCATATTGGCACCAAATTTCACCATAATTATGCCCATAGCTATAGCAGACAGGTCACATGATGGGAATGTTGTCACACCCCCTCTTACCCACATTTTACCCCTTGTTTTGACGCCTCTGTGATGGAAGTCAGAACCATGCCATCCAGCACTGAATTCATGCAGTTTTCTTGTTGGAGACTGAGGAAAACATTTCAGATACAACACCACTCAGAACTGACATGAAATGGCCTTGGTCTGGGCATAAATGGAACCACTCTTTGATTTGAGGCATTGATTCCCACATACACTACGTGTTCAAAAGTATCCAGACACCCCCACATCGTATGTTTTTCATATTAGGTGCATTGTACTGCCACCTACTGCCAGGTACTCCATATCAGCGACCTCAGTAGTCATTAGACATCATGAGAGAGCAGAATGAGGTGCTCCGTGGAACTCATGGACTTCGAACATGGTCAGGTGATTGAGTGTCACTTGCGTCATACATCTGCAGGCAAGATTTCCACACTCCTAAACATTCATAGGTCCACTGTTTGTGATGTGATAGTGAAGTGGAAACATGAAGGAACACGTACAGCATAAAAGTGTACAGGCTGACTTCATCTGTTGACTGACAGAGACTGCTGACAGTTGAAGAGGGTCGTAATGTGTAATAGGCATCTATGCAGAGCATCACACAGAAATTCCAAACTGCATCATGATCCACTGCAAGTACTGTGACAGTTAGGTGGGAGGTGAGAAAACTTGGATTTCATGGTCAAGTGGCTGGTCATAAGCCACACATCACGCCGGTAAATGCCAACCGACTCCTCGCTTGTGTAAGGAACATAAACATTGGATGACTGAACAGTGGAAAAATGTTGTGTGCAGTGACAAATCATGGTACGCAATGTAGCATTCTGATGGCAGCGTGTATGTATGGTGAATGCTCGTGTGACATCATATGCCGTCATGTTTAGTGCCAAAAGTAAAATTTGGATGTGGTGGTGTTATGGTGTGGTCATGTTTTTCATGGAGGAGGCTTGTTGTTTCGCATGACATTATCACAGCACAGGCCTACATTGATGTTTTAAGCACCTTCTTGCTTCCCACTGTTGAAGAGCAATCTGGGTATGGCGATTGCATCTTTCAACATGATCAAGCACCTGTTCATAATGCACGGCCTGTGGCGGAGCGGTTACATGACAGTAACATCCCTGTAATGGGCTGGTCTGCACAGAGTCCTGACCTGAATCCCATAGAACACCCTTGGGATGTTTTGGAACACTCACGTTGTGTCAGACCTCACCAACCAAAATCGATACTCGGCTGCCATTCCCCAAGGAACTTTACAGCACCTGATTAAACGTATGCCTGTGAGTATGGAAGCTGTCATCAAGGTTAAAAAAAAAGGGTGGGCCAACACCATATTGAATCCCAGAATTACTGATGGAGGGCACCACAAACTTGTAAGTCATTTTCAAGCATGTGTCCGGATACTTGTGATCACATAATGTATTTGGCAGTCAAAAACGACAGTCTGCAATGTGATGAGCAACAGGATGATGTACTTGACAACTTTTGACACTACTGACATCCCTCAGTCCATTCAACCATTTTCTAAGGACATTGTGGGCCCACTGACTGTTTTACGCACTCCTGTGGCATGATTGCAGAGGGGTGAGACATTGACATGTGTGTGTCTAATATGAAAATGGGCCCTTCTAAGATCCCAAAGTTCAGCAGCACCCAGGGTCCCATCCACACATATTCATTCAACACTTTTAAAAATATGTGTGTGGAGGCAGAACCTATGACTGGAGTCCTAGGCACTTGTAGATAGGCTACACTGCTGCTCCTGCACCTGCTAGCTGGGCAACCGAAATATTGAAGGGGCTGGCTGACTGAGAGTGCGTAGGACTCTCGTGGAAGTTGTTTCTATTCCAGTACATCTTTATGTGCTCAACAAAGGCGGGTGAATGCCACTGAGGGTTTTGCCAGTGGGGGGATCTTAGAAGGATCCCTTGTCATTTTATTCATGCATGTGTCAATATCACACCCATCTGTGATCACGCCACTGAAGCACACGAAACAGGAGCGTTGGAAAATCATCTGCACCCTTTGCTGCTTTGAATCATATTCATATTTCATCAAATACTTTTGAATGATCTGTAGTGATTCCACACTGTATATCAGAGCAAAAATTTCAGTCAGATTGCACTCCAAAGTGTTGTGATCATGTCAGTGTTGTTGTTCCCCCGCAATGTCCATTCAGAACGGTTAAATTGTCTGAGTGATAGCAGCAGTGTCGAAGGTTATCAAGAACATTGCCCAATTGCTCATCATTCTGCAAACTGTCATTTCTGACAGAGAAATGTGTGGGAATCAATGTCTTAATGGAAAGAGTAGGTTCATTGATGCCCTCTGTGCCACCCCCTAAGGCCATTTCGTGTCGATTCTGAGTGGCAGTGAGTCGGAAGTGTTTTCCTCACCAAACTACAAGAAAACTGGGTGATTTCAATGCTGGGCATTGCAGTTCTAACCTATGTCACAGACGTATCAAACAAGGGGTGAAATGTGGGTAAGAGGGGATGTGACAACCTTCCCATCATGTTACACATACATGGTGGTTTTGGACATAATTGTGATGAAATTTGGTGTCAACTTGATGCCATTAACCCACATTATACCTCACATGACCTTCTGAGCTGTGGCCCCTTTTTTTGCCTGCGTTGCGCGATGGCACCTCACTGCCAGAGGAACACTTTAGGCACCTTTGAGCCAAATTTCAATCTTATATGTCACAAAGGGAGACAGTTAAGGGATTTTGAAAAAGTGATGCTTTAATTGTGTTGTGTAGTGTACTCATCAGTCTCTCTTTTCAATAATCTGAAAGACTACTGTGATTTCCAAAAAAATAAAATTTTCTGTCCAAAAATTTGCTTCAGACCAAGGACATTTGAACTGTTGTTCATTCAAGTCTTATAATCCTGTGCTTGTGATTTGCAAAGGATCACATCTGCCCTAGAGGAGGGTTCACTACATCCCATATCGATCACTAGAATAATAAAGTCCTTCCCCCTTGCAACATGGTGCATCATGCCAATAGTAGTGAATTTCAGTGTTCTCTGTTTTGTTATTGATGGAAAATATGAAGGCAGGCTGACAACATTATTACATATCCTATAAGCATCAGTAGTAATCAGATCTTTTTTTACTGTTAGAAAAGACAAGAAGAGGTACAAGAAACATACTTGACATACATGATTAAAAAAAACAAGCATATTGGTTGTTGCCAGACACTGCCTCTTATATACTCAAGAAATAAAATATGACAAGACCAACATTGTGGTGCATATGTCAAGTTTCTGGGACAGTGTAATTGAGGAGTCTGTCAAAATTAATATCTAGAAAAGCCTAATAAACCAGGATAGAGGTTGCACTTTCCAACACTGAATCTGTTACTACCTCGTCTACCATCTCATCCACCAAAGGTGGAAAAAGCCTAGAGAATGAATATTTCAAGGAATAACAGTGCAAACTTTGGTGTAACAATGAGCATTAAAAGGCGTAGCAGGTGCTGCTAATTAAATTTTGCTACCAGCAGTGGTGCAATGCAAGAAGTACTACATGGTCTAGTAGAAGTTCAGGCAATGAGTGTGTGCATAAGAAGTTAACTTGCAGAAGTATCTCTCATTGTGCTAATCTAAAAACAAGGACGTTGGTTTATTTTGCATATTTACATTCTATGTTGTCATGTTCAATTATTTTCTTGGGTGGAAATTCTAAAGTAAATAAAGTAATTATTCAGCAGAAGCAAGTTGTAGGAATATTATCTAAACTGTGGTACCATACCTACTGCAGAGATCTCTTTAAGGAACTTGGAATTCTTATATTGACTTATACGTGTATTTAATTGTTATGGTTTTTGTTTATGATAACAAAAATCAATTTCAGCAGAAATGTGATTTCAATATCACACTACAAGCCATAAAGAAACATTCATACAAACTTTGCTACACTGACAAAGATTATCAGCTTTGTGCTCTGATGCAAGGTTATTCAACAAGCTACCATGTAATATAAATCGAAGAGTTCAGGATCCCTACTAATTGGAAAGAAAATTAAAAATTTACCCCATTAGCCATTCCTTTTGTAAATTATCAGATTTTCTATATTCATGACTTGGAAATTTTCAAGAGCTGCATGACAAGTCAATTTATTTATCATAGAGCTGCATAACAAGCGGTATTGCATTGTAAATAGGTTTATATATGCATATATAACAACAAAAAGAATCACTTATTGATAAAATTATTTAGTTTATGCCTAAAAACAAAGATGATGTGACTTACCAAATGAAAGTGCTGGCAGGTCGACAGACACACAAACGAACACAAACATACACACAAAATTCTAGCTTTCGCAACCAACGGTTGCCTCATCAGGAAAGAGGGAAGGAGAGGGAAAGACGAAAGGATTTGGGTTTTAAGGGAGAGGGTAAGGAGTCATTCCAATCCCGGGAGCGGAAAGACTTACCTTAGGGGGAAAAAAGGACAGGTATATACTCGCACACACACACATATCCATCCGCATATACACAGACACAAGCAAACATTTGTAAAGGCAAAGAAAGAGTTGAAAACTAGAATTTAGAGTTGCGAAAGCTAGAATTTTGTGTGTATGTTTGTGTTCGTTTGTGTGTCTGTCGACCTGCCAGCACTTTCATTTGGTAAGTCACATCATCTTTGTTTTTAGGTATATTTTTCCTTCGTGGAATGTTTCCTTCTATTATAACCAAATTATTTAGTTTGATAGATAAAAAGTCTACTCACCAAGTGGAGGCAGAACACACACATAAAAGACTGTTGTTACTGGCAAGTTTTCAGCGGCAGTGGCTCCTTCTTCAGGCAGAAGTGTTGAAAGGGAAGGAAGAAGAGTGAAGGAAAAGGATTGCAGAGGTCTAAGAAAAGGTGTAGATTTTGGGAAAGACACCCAGAACCGTGGGTCAGGGGAACAAAAGCGCTGGCAGGTCAATAGACACACAAACAAACACAAACATACACACAAAATTCTAGCTTTCGTAACCAACGGTTGCCTCGTCAGGAAAGAGGGAAGGAGAGGGAAAGACAAAAGGATTTGGGTTTTAAGGGAGAGGGTAAGGAGTCATTCCAATCCCGGGAGTGGAAAAACTTACCTTAGGGGGAAAAAAGGACAGGTATACACTCGCACACACACACATATCCATCCGCATATGTGCGAGTTGTATACCTGTCCTTTTTTCCCCCTAAGGTAAGTCTTTCTGCTCCCGGGATTGGAATGACTCCTTACCCTCTCCCTTAAAACCCAAATCCTTTTGTCTTTCCCTCTCCTTCCCTCTTTAGATATATTTTTCCCACGTGGAATGTTTCCCTCTATTATATTCATATCATTAATTAAGGTATATGCGGATGGATATGTGTGTGTGTGTGTGTGTGTGCGCGAGTGTATACCTGTCCTTTTTTCCCCCTAAGGTAAGTCTTTCCGCTCCCGGGATTGGAATGACTCCTTACCCTCTCCCTTAAAACCCAAATCCTTTTGTCTTTCCCTCTCCTTTCCTCTTTCCTGACGAGGCAACCGTTGGTTGTGAAAGCTAGAATTTTGTGTGTATGTTTGTGTTTGTTTGTGTGTCTATCGACCTGCCAGCGCTTTTGTTTGGTAAGTCTCATCATCTTTCTTTTTAGATATATATATATAAAAGAAAGATGATGAGACTTGCCAAACAAAAGCGCTGGCAGGTCGACAGACACACAAACAAACACAAACATACACACAAAATTCAAGCTTTCGCAACAAACGGTTGCTTCGTCAGGAAAGAGGGAAGGAGAGGGAAAGACGAAAGGATGTGGGTTTTAAGGGAGAGGGTAAGGAGTCATTCCAATTCCGGGAGCGGAAAGACTTACCTTAGCGGGAAAAAAGGACAGGTATACACTCGCACACACACACATATCCATCCGCACATACACAGACACAAGCAGACATTGCTGCTTGTGTCTGTGTATGTGCTGATGGATGTGTGTGTGTAACTGTTTTCTTTGAAGAAGTCAAAGTAAACAAGTAAACATTCAGATTCTGCTAGGAGATAAGCAGCAGTAGCAGACATCTTTCTAATTTAATTTACGCACAGATACCATTATACGGTACAGTTATAGACTAACTGTTGTCCAATACCCTTGTGTAACAACAGACTACAGGTTTTCTGGGATCACTCAAAATCAAATCAAATAAAAAATATACTTTTACTAAATGCAGTTTGAGATGCCTATGCCAAAAGGGAAGGGAGCAACATTATATTGTGGCTACATTTTAAAAAGGAACAATAATAAAGATTGGAAGGATTTAATTGGTTTCACAATTAAATGTGTTTCTTTCTTAAGTTTTGTAGATAGAACACACTATTGCATATTTCAGTTCCAGGGTATATACCTTGAGTCATCAACAGATTACAAATACAGCTCAGTGGTGGTTTTGTGTGGCTATACAATGTTATAATATTCTGCTAGAAAACTAAGTGGATCAGAGAAAATACACTGTTTTAGAGGTGTAACATTTTTAGCAATCTCTTACATGATTGTATTTTTGAAACCAATATCTGTAGATGATGTAAACAGTGTCTGTTAGAATAAAGCTAATGCATTGTTGGTTGCCTGTTAGTATGTGCAACTTCTGCAATCATGAAGGAACTAATAAATGATTGCTGTATTTGGTGGCCCACAATTTCAATGTGTGTCTGATTCTGCTGTAGCTACTATCATTTTTATTTCTATTGAATTTAATAATGTCAAAGTGAGACTTTTATTTTCTTGTGCACAGTTCATGTATTTTGCTTTGCTATTGGAGATTTCATAAGGTACTTGTAATTCATATTACGTAGTGTGATTCATTTCAGGACAATTGTTAATAATAATTATGCAAAAGTCATTTATAGTACAGATACAATATTTATTTTGTGAAACAGAACCAAATTTGTGGCCTATTTATATACTTCGTCTTATCCTAAATAAATTTGCATCCTTTATCTTCTCCTGAAGTGAAGGTGCAATTGTTTGCTAAAACTCTTGAGCACTTCAAACTTCAGTGATTGTGCAAACAAAGATTTTTATGTTTTATGTAGAGAGAAGCAATACATTAGCAAGATGCCATCAGTGCAGAGAAAGGGAATAATTAAGGACAGTGCTGCAGCAGAATGTAAGTTATTGTCATTGATGTTTCTATCACTGATTGATTTCAACTTTATGAATGCAATTTTCCAGTACATGCGTTTTATTTATTTAAGTTGCACGAGCATTGCAGTGAGAGAGGCTCTTACCCTCTCCTAGAATTTGTTAAAAATTCTCACATATTTAAAGAAATTTTTGTCTCAACTGCAGATTAAGCATTGCTGAGAGCATTGGGGAATATTGTGTCCATAAGAAGCACTACATAACTTGGTTTGTTTAAAACTATTGAGACTTTAGGGGCCACTTGTTAACAAATTGCATGTTGGCTTCTGTCTTGGTTTCTTTGGCTGACATGTGTTTCACATTGGCTGAAGAACCCAAGATAAAAGCCAACAGGCAATATCTCATGGATTTACTTGGTTGTCAAGCTGTTGGCAGCAAATTATACCACTTTGCTTTCATAGCAGCAGTTTTGGCACTGTTTTGTAGATGTGAACATTGTCAAAATGGAATCCCCAATCTTTTTCTTGTCAGTTCCTTGTACTGTGTTTATGAAGCTGCAGTTCCAACAGCCAGTACAAAGTAAAATGGTTGCAGCATACCTGCCTGACAACCAACCCCAATTCTCACAATGGCTGCCATTTCTCCTGCTGCACAAATCAGTCATGGCAGTGGTTGTAATGGCACACATCCCCCAACTTCGACATAATCATTCTGCCAAACAATGTAATTTTTATTATCATTATTATTACTTTTATTATCATTATTATTACTGATTTTTTCCTTTTATCCAATTGATTAAGAATCTCATTTAAATTGTTATCTCTGTCACAAAACTCACTTTCAGATGTCCTGCTATGATGAAGATAAAGACAGTGTGATTATACTGATTCAGTTTTATTTCACTGTGGTGCCATACAGACATGCTTTTTAAATTGTGGATACCATCTTTTTCTAGGCACTATATGAACAAGGAATTGTGAAAAGTTTCTGGTTAAACATTGTGAAAGAAAAAATGTTAATTCTCGTATGGGATACATAATTTATATCATTAGATTTAAACCTTATAGTGTTGCATGAGCTTAAGAGATTGTGATGATGATCTACTGTGCCATCATGCCTGCCACTCATAAGCCCTAATGGATGAGCATGCTTTTATAGCAGATGATACAACACCCAGAAAAAACACACTGTGAACTGTAAGCATCCTAGAGCAAGAGTGTGGTCTGCCAAGTGCCTCTTTACTGCAGCCCGTGGGTTTTACCCAAAAAGGATGCTACGGGAAGCACTCTCAACCCTGATGCTTCCCATGCTGACACTGATCTGTCCCCATGAAGAACACAGTGATTAAATGTTTCTTATGTGTTCAAGTTATTAATTTATAAGAACTAAATGGCTTGACATAGTGCTACAAGTTAGGCATACAATCTGTGAAGGTTTTCAAAGGTGAATTGGTCTTGTGTGCCTTTTAAGTGAACAGTGTTGCAGGCTTCCCTTGACACCTATGGAGAACTAGTTGGCATAGGACTGACATGGTATTTTGGGGCATGAGTGATTCATCACCACCTAACTGTATACTTTCTGATTGTGGAGTATCCACTTCACAGAGTCCATTATGATATAGCGATATAGCGAGTGTAGTGTGATCTGACCCCCTCTGTGAACTAGGAAACCTGCTGTGGTGCCATGCCATGATACCATGCATGTGGCAGATGAAATCTGAACAGTGTTAGATTAGTTCACATCTGGACCACAAGGTCATCGTTGTAGTTATTGTACTAGATTAGACACTACTTTCCCAATTAATAAACAGTATATATTTTTGCCTTGATCATGTCTGTTGTATTAGATATGCTCATGATATCCACGTAAGTCCATATATTTTTGTATTGCACAGTTCTTCAATCCCTGTAGTAAATTAGTTACATTTTCTGTACCACAAGAATATTAATGATGTTCTTTCATGCTGTCTAAAGAGACTATGTTAACTGATCTTTTCCACAGGATCAAATACAAGTAGTTCACTAGTTCAGAGGCCTCTGAAAGGGTACAGAGTTTGTATTTGATTTCGTGAGAGGGAAGGAAAAAAATGTGAAATATTCTACCATTTGTCTTTGGATGTAGAAGACCCATCAAGGATTGCTAAGACTAGTAGGCTACATGTAGTTTATATGGTAGAGTGACTGCAATAGTCTCTGAAGAACATGGCCATTCCACTTCATATGAGTCTGTTCAAAAAATTCCAGAACATTTGTAATTTTGTGCCAATAGTGTGTTGGAGTGAACTGCAGCTGGCATCCCTGCACACACTTGTGTTTAATGTGTAACTGCTGGAAGTGGCATCATTGTATGTCTGTTAGTTATTTTTCAGTGCTGTGATGCACACTTTGCGAATTTTGAGATGTCAGAGTTAGATGAGCAATGCGTTTGCATTAAAATTTGTGTGAAACCCAAGAAAACCTTTAAAGAGACACACCAAATGATGGAGGAAGCCTACAGTTATGAGTGCTTAAGCTGTACTTGGTGACATCAATGGTTCACCTGATTAAAAAATGGCTGGATGGAAGTTAGAGATGACCCTCGTTCAGGATGCCCTTTGATGTCTACCGACAATGTGCGTATCAGGAATGTCAATGAAATTGTGAATGCCAATCATAGACTGACTGTTTGAGAGATTGTAGAAGAATGTAACATTTCATTTGGATCATGTCATGAAATACTGACACAGCTTCTTGGAATGCATCATGTTGCCACCAAGATCTTTCCATGGCTTGTGAGTCAAGACCAGAAAGACCTTCACCTTGCAATCTGTGAATAGCTTTTGGATCATGCAAATGAGAATGAGATGTTCCTTAAGAGAATAACAACTGGTGATGGGGCATGGGTCTACGGTTATGATGTTGAGATCAGTAGTCCTTCACAATTGGTCAGAATAGGTTCTCCAAGACCAAAAGAAGCTTGTCAGCTCAGGTCAAATGTCAAAGCCATGCTGATATTTTTCTTAGTTCATTATGAATTCAACCCACAGGGTCAAACTGTTAATCTATGATACTATTTGGAAGTGTTGTGATGACTGCATGAAAATGTGAGAAGGGAATGGCCTGAAATGTGGCAAGACAATTCGTGGACCTTACACCATGATGGCGCACATGCACATTCATCCCTCTTCCTGTTGATGCATGACTATTGCACGAGAAACAAAATCTCTATGCTGTCTCATCCTCTGTACTCTCCAGATGTGGACCCGGCTGGCTTTTTTTTTATTTTCCAAAGTTGAAAACCCTGTCAAAAGGACAAAAATTTGCAACAATAGACAAGATAAAAGAAAATTCGCATGCGGCAGTTCACGCAGTCCAATGAGAGGAGTACCAAGACTGCTTCTGGAAGTGGAAATGTCATTGGGAGCAGTGTTTTAATTGTGGAGGAGAATGTTTTGAAGGAGACCATGCACAAATAAGTAAAAGATAAGTGCAGAAAAATTTTGTGGACAAAGTTCTGTGGAATTTTTGGAACAGACCTCATATAAGACACAAAGGAATGGCTGCAAGCGGCCATTGATTGAAATTGGTGGGGAAAGTTGAAAATTTGTGCTGGATTGAGATTCAGACCCAGGTCTCCTGCTTACTAGGCAGATGCTCTGACCACTAAGCCATCTGGACACAGTGGTTGTTGCAACTGCATGGACTACTCTAGCAAGTCTCCCATCAGACCCAGATTCTCAACTTATCCACACACTACTAATGTTGTGCTCCTTGCCCATTATCCTCATTACTCATGGCATTCCCGTAAGAGTTTGAGCCTGGTGTACACCTGCACTGAAAGGATCATTGGCTGTTTTGCCTTAATTACATATATGACAGGAGACATGTTAGGGCAGTCTATGCATGATTGCTGTGTTCAGATGGCATACCAACCAGAGCATCTGTCTAATAATCAGGTTAGAATTCAAGTCCAGTACAAATTTTCAGCTTTCCCCATTGGTTTCAATCAACGCCTCCTTGCAGCCAGTGTCTGTAATTCCTTTGTGTTTTAATTCTTAATTGATAATGGCTGCTGGATCAAAATGGTGTCGGTTCTTTTGGAGGCAAGATGGCCAATGATCTCTTCAGTGCAGTTGCCCACCAGGCTCAAACTCTTATGGGAATCTGCGAAATCTGTAAGTAATGAGGTTAATGGGAAAGCGGAACTACATTAGTATGTGTAGATAAATTGAAAATTTGTGTCTGATAGAAGGCATGCAGGGGTAGTCCATGCAGGTACAATGACAATTGTGTCTGAATGGTTTAGTGGTCACAGCATGTAGCTAGTAAGCAGGACACTAGGTTTGAATCCTGGTTTGGTGCAAATTTTCAACTTCCCCCATTGATTTCAGTTAATGCCCACTTGCATCCAATGCCTGTAATTCATTTGTTTCTTAATTATAATGACTGCTGGATCAAAATGGTGTCTGTTTTTTTGAACATGTCAGAAAGAACAGGAACCACATTTATGTATGTATAAGGAGACCACTCAATAAAAAGCAGAAGAAAGAAAATTTAACGTGTAATGACAGTCACATTCATAATATTATCATAGGATACTAAGTAATAAAAAAGTTACAGATCACAGCTGAATAAAATTCTATAATTCTGACATACAATTCTATAATAGGTTGCCAAATAACATAAAGCAACTCCACATAAATCTTTTTAAATGCAAATTGAGACCGTTGTAAATTGAAATTTGTTTATATTCACAATTCTACTTTTGTATACTGCAGTATATTAATGGTTGTAAGTGTTTATATAACAGTTTAAACAACTTTGTGCATATTGCAATCAGTCTATTCTTGTCCCTGTGATCCATACTGGAGATGTACACAGAAGGTGTAGTACATTTCTAAGAAGGTGTTGTATATTCTGAGATTCATCATTTCAGTTTGGTTCTTGAAATTTTGTAGGTAGAGTTTTTGTAACTATATCTATCTTCAAGTGTATGCCCATTCAGTTTCTTCAGCATCTCTGCTACACTCTATCATGAGTCAAACAAATCCGTGACCTTTCATGATTATCCTTCCCTGTATACATACCTGCTTTCAGTCATATTTGATATGGATCCCACATACTTGAGCTATAGTCTAGGATGGGTCATGTAGTTATCCTCCTTTGTAGATTGATGGTATTTCCCTACTTTCTACCAACTTATGAGTTGTGAGGCTCCAGCTCTCAGCTGAGTTGCAAGTTAAGTATTTACCTTTATTGTGATTTCCTTGTAGCATATTTATTAAGTATCATGCAGGTTTCTCTGATAAGAGGTTGAATCTTGCATATTTGTAATTGTAAATTCATTCAGTCTGTAGCACAGTAATTGCTCATTTGATTCTTTTGAATACAGGTGTACATTTGTTTAGTAAGCAAGTCAGTCAGGTCCAGCTCTCAGCTGATACATATCTATGGAGCGGCACATTAAGTGTTTATCTTTTCCTCATAATTTATTTCTAAAATTTTGTGTATGTTTCCATTTAAGAGGTATAATCTCGCATTTTGTAAGTGTAAATTCTGGCAGTCTGTAGCCCAAATTTCATTCTTCTAAACAGCCAGCTACATAGCTCATAGAGGCATGAGCATCCATTGGTGAAACATCAGGAGGGTAGCAAGATGCATAACTAGGATTTGTCTGCTTTTATTGTTTACTTTTTCAGTTAGTCTTAGTTTACTTCTTCAGTCTTGCTAGGATGGGTAGGATGTGTGCATTCTGTATGCAGATACAAGAGGAGCTGGCCGTGTTACGCAGACAGCATTCAGGGCTGGAAAGAAAGCCAATGTGCACTCAATATGTCTGCGATGGGGCCTTGCCTGTGGGTATAAAGCCTGCAGGGCACAGTCCTCTGCAGGTTGTGGCTCACATTGGCACCAGCAATGCCTGTTGCATGGGTTCTGATGGCATCCTCAGTTCATACAGGCGACGGGTAGAAGTGGTGAAGACTGCTGGCCTCATGCGTGGGATGCAAACAGAGCCTGTAATTTGCAGCATTGTTGCCAGAGTTGATTGGGGTCCTTTGGTAACTCTGTGATGGTCTGGGCTGCAGATTTTTAGACCTGCATTATGTTGGAGATTTGTAGGAATCCACTTAATAGATCAGGGGTACACTCCACAAAGGAAGCAGCTACTTGGGCACCAGAGTACTTGTTGAGTGCACATGACAGTTTTTTGGGCTGGGCCATAGTTTAAGGTATTCAGATGAACACTTACCAGTTGATATGCAGCAAGGGAAGTCAGGCTGCATTCAGAGTAAAGACCCTTCAACTGCCAAAATTTTATTAGTAAATTGTCAAAGTATTCATAACAGTTCCTGAATTTACTACCCTCGAGGAATGTTCTTGTGCTCAAAGTATTCTTGGGACCAAGAGGTGTCTGAAACCCAAAGTGTAAAGCTCTGAGATGTTTAACAAGTCATGGAACGCATATCAGAAGATAGATTAGAGGCCATTGGTGGAGGAGTGTTCATTGCAATTAACAAAAATATTGTCTATATTGAGGTCGAAGTTGAGTGTGACAATGAAGTTATCTGGTCACGTGTAACAGGTCTAGGTGGAACCAAGTTAGTTGTTGGATATTTTTAGCAGCCACCTGATTCTGCTGTAACAGTTATAGAGTCATTCGAAGAATGTCTATAGTCAGTAGCTCATAAGTTTCCAGATATGCATTTTTAGTTGGAGATGACTTTTACTTGCTGAGTATAAACTGGGATATCTATGGTTTCTTTTGTGGCGGCGTTCGTAGCGACAAACACTTCGCTGTAGAAATGGCTTACGAAGTCACCGCCACACTTTTAATAGCGGGCCGACCGGTCCGCTGGAACAGTGAACAGAAAGATGAAAACCCAAACACTCTGATTAAATAAAAGTCGGTACTTATCTTTATTAACGAAGATACAGAAACACAGTAGTGAACTCCGTGTGTACAGAAATCTGTCTAGTTCGAGTCGGAGCGGCTAGGTCAGCGTCGGCTGACGACAAACAACAACTCTGCTGCGATGAACACACAACTGACTAGCAAGTACACAAATCGGTGGTGAGTATACAACTGAGCGGCAAATACAGAACTGTGCTAGCCCTCGCGACTCCAGCGCTTAAGAAGCCAGAAGCCAGCGGTGGCGCGCGCAGACTTGCGGCGATTTCCTGTATCGCTGGCGCTGCTTATGCGGACGGCGTCCGGACTTTGATGCTGCCAACCTTTTGGCAGCGGGCTCGGTTGGCATTACTGGCTAGGATATAACAGTTTCATTTCAGGGAGTACACATAGACAGTCATGCAAAGTACCTTTGAACATGTTTTCTGAAAATTGTCTGATAGAAAGAGCAGATAAGCAGTTGTTAGCATCTCACTTAGACAGTAAATTGACATCACTTAGTCCCAGTGAGATGGACATGGAGGAATTATGGGCAGAGTTTAAGGAGACTGTAAATCATGATCTAGAGAATTATCTTCCTAGTAAGTGGATTAAGGATGGAAAAGACTGACCAAGATTTAATAATGAGATATGGAAACTGCTGAGGAAGCAGAGGCTGTTGCACTCCTGGTTCCAAAGGCAACATGCAAATAATGACAAGCAAAGGATCTGTGAAAAGGTCTAAGCATGAAGAGTACAACTACTACCACTGTCATGCCTTAGCAATAGATCTGGCAGAGAACCTGAGAAAATTCTGGTCCAATGTAAAATTCCTAAGTGGGAATAATGTTTCCATCTTGTCACCTGTTGACTACTCTCACGTGGCATTTGAAGATAGTAAAACAAAAGCTGAAGGTTTTAATTTCACATTCAATAAATCATTCATGCAGGAGAATCATACAAACATACTGTTATTTGACCATTCAACAGACTATATGGATGACATAGTAATAAGCACCCCTGGTGCAGAGAAACAATTGGGGAGTTGAAAACAAATAAGGCACCAGTCCTCAATGGAATTCCAATTCAAGTTTTCAAAGAGTTGCTCTACTCCATTGACCCCTTACTTAAGTTACCTTTATTATGAATCTCTCACCCGGTGCAAAGTGCCAAGCGACTGGAAAAAAGAGCAGGCAACTCCTGTGTATAAGAAGGGCAAAAGACTGGACCCACAAAATTGCAGAACATTATACCTAACATTTATTTGCTGCAGATTCCTTGAATACATCCTCAGTTCAAATATAATAAATTTTCTTGAGACCGAGAAGCTTATGTCCACAAATCAGCATGGTTTTAGAAAACATTGCTCGTGTGAAACTCAGCTTGCCCTTTTCTCAGATGATATAGTGCATATTATGGATGAAGGGCAATAAGCAGATTCCATATTTCCAGATTTCTGGAAAGCCTTTGACACAGAGCCCCATTGTAGGCTGTTAAAGAAAGCTATGAGAATATGGAAGTGGCTTGAAGACTTTTTAACTTACAGAATGCAGCGTATTGTCCTCGACAGAGAATGTTCATCAGAGAAAAGGGTATCGTCAGGAGTGTCCCAGGGAAGTGTGTTAGGACTGCTGTTATTCTCTACATACAGAAATGATTTGGCAGGCAGGAATTGGGCAGCAATCTGCAGTTGTTTGCTTATGATGCTGTGGTGTGCAGTAGGGTGTCATTGTTGAGTGGCTGTAGTATGATAAAAAATGACTTAGACAAAATTTCTAGTTGATGTGATGAATGGCAGCTAGCCCTAAATGTTTCCTGCTTGACACAGTCACATCATTTAAATATCTGAGTGTAATATTGCAAAGTGATATGAAATGGAACAATGCTGTGATGGCTGTGAAGGGAAAGCTGGAAAGTCAACTCTGATTTATTGGGAGAATTCTAGTAAAGTGTGGTTGACATTTAAAGGAGACTGCATAGATGACACTAGTGTGACCTATTCTTGAGTAAATATTTTGATCCTTAACAGGCCAGACTAAAGGGAGACATCAAAGCAATTCAGAGGTGGCTGCTGTATTTGTTATTGGTAGGTTCGGACAACACACTAGTGTTATGGAGATGCTTTGGGAACTCGGATGGGAATCCCTGGAAGGAAGGCGACATTCCTTTCAAGGAATACTATTGAAAAAATTAAGAGAATCAGCATTTGGAGTTGACTGCGGAACAATTCTGTTACGTCCAAGATGCAGTGCGCATAAGTACCATGAGTATAAGATATGAAAAATTAGGGATGATATGGAGACATATAGACAGTTGTTTTTCCCTCATGATATTTGCAAGCAGAATAGGAAATCAAATGACTGTTAGTGGTATGGGGTACTGTCCACCATGCGCTGTAAGGTGGATTGCAGAGTATGGATGTAGATGTAGTTGTAAATATTACATTTTTTTTGGTTTGTGAAGTGCACAGTTTTACATATCTGAACATTTAAAGTAAGCTGCCAGTCTTTGTGTCACTTTGAAGTATGATCAAGATCTGTCTGAATATTTGTGCAGCTACACACAGACAGTTCTTCATTATTGATAATGGTAACATCTGGAAGAAATCTGAATTTATCATTGATATTATCTGCAGAGTGTCCCACTACACTTTCCTGGGGGCACATCTGAAGTTACTTCTACATCTGCCCATGACCCTCCATCCAAGATAACATGCTGTGTCCTCCACATCAAGAAATCCTCAATCCATTCATGAGTTTTGCTTGTTTGTTCATTCTAGCTGTCACTGTATGCTTGAGTGCTGTTGTTATTACATTACTGTTGAAGTGGATATAGTATCTTCAAATGGTCCTTTAAGTACATTTTGCACAAGTAAATAAAGTGTTGAAGTTGTTACCTGTGGAGCTATACATATTTTAATACGCTTTGGCAGGCCTTCTGCATCCATTTTCATGCAAGAGGAACATTCTGATTCATCTCTTTAATATTCATGATCAGCTTTTCTATTTGTTCACAAATGCATTGTTTTCCCATATTACTCAAATGCATGCCTTGCCTAGTAATAATGTTTTCTTTCTAGTCCATTCATTTTAAAAACAATATCTTTGTGAAGGATATGACAGTTTCTTCTGTTTCCTGTTTGTGACTTCAATTTCCTTTTTTTACCCACAAAATGGGGATTCAATTTTTTCATCTTGATAAGATGACATTTATACTACTTAAACTTAGCAGGGTTCTTCTAGCAGATTTGGTAGCTCCATTGGCATTGTTATGGTGAACATAATTTGCCCCATCTGTTATTAATATGACTTCTTTTTTTGGTTGTAGTTTTACTAATATGGGAGCAACTGGTTTAACTCTACTTGTTGCAGTGACGTGTAGTTTTTGTGACATTTCTGCAATTTTGCATTCTTTTCTCTTTTTCTTCTAGTTATCATTTGGATTGAATATCTTATATGAGTTGACTGTGTTACGGAGTTGGTAGCATGAAACCCACTATTGTATCTACGTTTGTATATCCACACAATTGATTAGTGAATTAAAGGTTATAACACTTTTTGGCAACGAGGTCGGATATTTTTTTTCCAGAGTTGGAGTATTGTGCGTTCGTGTCTGGGCAGACATGGAACAGCTTATGCAAGCGCTCATTGAACAACAAACACAGCTGACGGCTGCTATTCAGGCGTTGTCGGCGTTGCTTACTCATCGTCTGTCGTCCTCTTCTCCGCCTCCATTCCCTCCTTACGACGAGGCCGCTGAAGACTGGGAGGATTATGAGAAGCGTTTGCGGCAATACTTCTTGGCTTTCGGCGTTGTCGACGCTCCGATGTGTAAGTCGTTATTTCTATCTTGGATTTCCCCACGGATCTATCAGCTGCTATCTCAGTTAGCCCCTCTGCGGGAACCTGCCTCTCTGTCCTTCCAAGAAATGTGTGACTTATTGTCTAACTATTACCGAAAAAACACCCACGTCGTTGCCGCCCGCGTAACGTTCTACCGGTGTCGTAAAAAGCCCCATCAATCTTACCGGGCTTGGGCGGCGGAACTACACGGTCTGAGTAGGAAATGTCAGTTTGTCACGGACACTCATCATGAGTCTTATGCTGATTCAATGGTTAGGGATGCTATTCTACGGCTTGCTCCTGATAAAGAAGTTCGGCAACGTGCCCTACAACTGCCAAACCCGTCATTGTCGGAAGTTCTAAGCATCGCTCAATCCTTTGAAGTGTCTCACGCTGCTGGCGTGCAAATAGATGCGTGGTGTGATGTAGGCGCTGTACAGTCAACTTTCGACACGGACAATTTGCCTGTTTCCCAGGAGAACGATGATGTGGCGGCGGTTCACTCGCGTCAACAACGTCGTGTTGGGCCACAACGCTCGCAGTGAAAACAGCAACCACAGAAACAGGTTCGTTCCACCCTTCCTTCTTGTCCACGTTGTTTCGTACAGCATGACAGGGCCGCGTGTCCAAAACGTTGGGCCACGTGTAATTCATGTAGGAAAAAAGGCCACATTGCTTCTGTGTGTCAGTCCCCTCACGTTCCTGTCAACGAGGACGAGGCATCGGACATGGATGTTAACTGTGTGCTTTCTCAAACAAATAAGTTGTTTGTTATTGTTCGTGTTCTGGATAAAGACATTCGCATGCAAGTGGACACTGGCTCTGCAGTAACTCTCATTAATTCTCGCACGTATTTGGATTTGGGCTCCCCTCCCTTGTCTCCAGCGAAATCTGAGAACTTATAATAAACAGAAAATTCCAATCGTTGGCCAGTTTGATGCTTCCACTGCTTACAAGTCTGTTGTTCAGCCCCTCACGTTTTATGTGGTGGATCATGCGGGCACTGAAAATCTGTTCAGTTATGATGCTTTCCAGTTGTTTGGGTTCTCCATTGATGATGATGTGCACCTCATATCTGAGGATATTCCGTATCAACAGCTGGATGGATTGTGTTCTGAATTCTCGTCCGTGTTCTCTGCTGGTCTGGGTCGTGCCAAGGATTTTGAAGCCCACATTACTCTTAAACCTACAGCTCGCCCTAAGTTTTTCCGGGCACGCCCTATTCCGATGGCGTTGCGTGCACCTGTCAAGGCTGAGATAGACAGGTTAACAGCTTCAGGGATTCTCCTTCCTGTTACCTCCAGCGAATGGGCATCGCCAATCGTGGTGGTTTCTAAACCCAACGGGAGTCTGCAATTGTGTGGCGATTTTAAAGCCACTGTCAACGCTCAGAGCCTCATTGACACTTATCCTCTTCCCCGTCCTGAGTAGTTATTTACCAAGCTCGCTGGGGGCCAGTTCTTTTCCAAACTTGACTTATCGGAGGCGTACCATCAGTTGCCGTTGGATGCGTCTTCCAAGGAATTTCTCGTCATCAACACTCCTTGTGGGTTGTATCAGTACCAGCGGTTACCATTTGGTGTCGCTAGCGCGCCGGCCATTTTTCAGCAGTTTTTGGAACAGCTCACGGCTTCCGTTCCTGGCTGCATCAACTACCTGGATGACATTGTTGTCACGGGGGCTTCCACTGAGGAGCACCTTCGCAATTTGTGTTCATTATTTCGGGTTCTGCATTCGGCTGGGTTGAAGTGCAATCTGGACAAGTCACAGTTCTTCCAAGCCTCCATTGTGTATCTTGGTTTCCACTTGTCCCGTGAAGGTATACGTCCTCTACATCAGCACGTTGCGGCCATCACCGCTCTCCCCCGGCCTTCTACGGTCAAAGAACTTCAGGCATTTCTAGGCAAGATTGCTTATTATCACAAATTACTTCCATCCGCGACGGCGGTGGCTCATCCTCTGCATCAGCTGTTATGCAAAAACGTTCCTTTCTGTTGGTCCGACGAGTGTGAGCAGGCTTTTGTTCACCTGAAGGCTCATTTGCAGTCTGCGCCTTGTCTTGCCACTTTCCGTCCGGGTCAGCACTTGATTCTGGCGACTGACGCGTCACAGTATGGCCTAGGGGCTGTTCTTGCCCATCGGTATGAGGATGGGTTGGAACGACCCATCGCCTATGCTTCAAAGACCCTCAACGATGCCCAACGGCGTTACTCTCAAATCGAAAAGGAGGCGCTCGCTATCATTTATGCTCTAAAAAAGTTCAGCGTTTTTTTGTATGGTTCTAAGTTTCACCTCATCACCGACCACAAGCCGCTGGTCTCTCTGTTCAGCCCTTCGGCGTCGCTTCCGGATAAGGCGGCTCACCGCCTGCAACGTTGGGCCTTATACTTGTCTCGTTTTCACTATGAGATTCACTATCGCCCCACAGCCCAGCACGCCAACGCTGACGCGTTGTCGCGTTTGCCAATGGGCCCCGACCCGGTTTTCGATCGAGATGAACTACTCTGTTTCCACATTGATGAGGAAGAACGTCGTGCGGTCGAGGGTTTTCCGCTTACAGGTTCGCAGGTCGTGTCGGCTACTGCGCGGGACCCGGTCCTGCGTCAGGTGATCGGTTTTGTTCAACGGGGTTGGCCGGACAGGACCAAGGGCGGGGCATCGGATCCCCTTCGCAACTACTATGCCTTGCGCCTTCGCCTGTCTGTTCGTGAGGGTGTTGTTCTTCTGGCCACTGATGGCACATCTCCACAGGTCGTGGTGCCAGCTTCTCTTCGCAAAGATGTTCTCAAACTATTGCATGAAGGCCATTGGGGGATTTCTCGGACTAAGTCCCTGGCCCGCCGGCATGTTTATTGGCCCAGTATCGATTCGGATATCTCCCACATGGTCGCTGTGTGTGGTCAGTGTGCTCAACAACTGGCTGCACCCCATACAATGCCCTCTCCGTGGCCTGATCCAGCGCAGCCATGGGAACAGGTGCACGCTGACTTTGCCGGCCCCTTCCTCGGCACTTATTGGCTACTGTTGATTGACGCCTTCTCGAAGTTTCCGTTTGTGGTTCGATGTCCGTCGCCCACCACTGCGGCGACGACGCTGGCTTTGTCCAAAATCTTTGCGCTAGAAGGTCTTCCCTCCACAATTGTCACGGACAACGGCCGTCAGTTCACTTCGCAGGCCTTCCGTGATTTTTGTACTGGACAAGGGATTCATCATGTTACAGCACCACCCTTCCATCCCCAATCGAATGGGGAGGTTGAGCGCCTTGTCCGCACTTTCAAAAGCCAGATGAAAAAATTCCTTACTGATTTTTCTACCGATGACGCTCTGTTGCAATTTCTGAGTTCTTATCGCTTCATGCCTCTGGGTGATCGCAGCCCTGCTGAACTCTTGCATGGCCGCCAACCGCGCACTCTACTGCACCTGCTTCACCTTGTCAGGCCTAGTACTGTGTCCCCTAGTGCGGGAAAATACTCGGTGGGCGCCGACGTGTGGGCACGAGGGTATGGATCTCGCACTAAATGGATTCCAGGGGTGGTCAAGGCTCTTCGCGGCCGCTGGCTTTGTGAAATACGTACGGATGACGGCATGGTTGTTCGTCATTACGACCAGATGTGCCCACGAGTGGTGGCCACGCCGGTGCCACCGCCCCTTCTTTCGCCTCCACCAGCCTGAGAAGCCAGTCCTGTCGCTGCTGCCGGTCTCCCGTGCATGTCGCTGCAGCCAACGTCGCTGCTGCTTCAGAGTACGCCGGAACCGGCCCCAGTCGCGACGCCGCTTTCTCCGGGACTCATCTCGCTGGAGCACACCCCCAGGTCCACGACACCTATGGATGCTGCTCCGGAGTTTTCACCCATCATCTCGTCCAGGAGGCACGTTCCACGCACAAGCTTCTGTCCTGGACATTTTCGACCATATTCTCGTGTTTCTCCGCGGGATCTTCTCGGGGTCTCCCAAGAGGCCATGGATGTCTCCGCAATGTCCGTGTCTCCAAGGAAGTGAGTGTCTTTTTTTTTTCAAGGGGGGAAAAGTGTTGTGACAGTGCCATGAGATTTAAAAGTGCCGCTACGTCAGTACGCAAACACGGCGATAGAGGCGCTCCGCAGCTCGGCTGAGCGCGGGAGCGCCACCTGGCTATGAACGGCGCCGGCCGCATGTCACGGCACGGCAGTTGAGTGACAGATACGGAGTTGGTAGCATGAAACCCACTATTGTATCTGCATTTGTATATCCATGCAATTGATTAGTGAATTAAAGGTTATAACACTGGGTGTTACTACCTCTTTATGAAACATACCTAGAATGAATTACTGAACATCTTGAACATTCTTCAAAAATTTCAGCATGTGCTTGGGATTGGCAAAACAGTGCCTCACAGTCACAGCCAGACTGGGAATTTTGTTCTGTAACTGCACAGCAGTGACCTGCATTGATAATATTATTACTAATTACAAATTTGACAGTGGAAATAAGCACAAATACTGCTTAGACTTGGGTATTTCAGATCACTCAGCTCTGTTTATTGAGCTACCAAAAGCAAATAACCTAAAGCCTCCAGAAGTGTGTATAAAAAGGGATCTCAGTAAAAGTAAAATGGATTTATTCCGCAGTAAATTAAGTATAATAAGCTGGCCTGTAGACTACAATAGTTCAAGCTCGATAAACTATGACAAATTCTTAAATTGTTTCTTAGAGGTATTTAATGAATCATTTCCTCGTAGATATAAGCAAAAGAAAGTTAATGGTAAACTCAAATGGATTACAAAAGGAATAAAGATCTCTAGTGCCAGAAAGAGAGAGCTCCACAATGAGTTAAAATCAAACAGAAATCCAGATTTTGTTATTTATGTCAAACAGTATAAAGCTGTATTTAGGAAAGTTGCAGTGGCAGCTAAAAAACTGGCAAATAATAAATTCATACGAGAACACAGAAATAAGACAAAAGCAGTGTGGTCAGTTGTTCAGTCTGAACTAGGAGCCAAAGTAAAAATTCATGAGATTTTAAAAATTAGACACGAAAATGAAATTATAGTAAACCCTGTTCAGATGTCAAGTTGTTTCAATGAATTCTTCCTAAACGTAGTAAGATCAGATGTGGATATGACATTCTATCAGGGCATCACAAATTTGGAAAACAGCCAAAACACATCTTTTAAACAATTTGAAAAAATAACCCAAAGGGATGTGGAAAAGGAAATATTGTCTCTAAAAAACAAAACCTCACATGGGTGGGATGAAATAACAACATCTGTAATCAAGTATGTGTACGATATTATTTCCCAACCATTGTCAACTATTATAAATCAATCTTATGAACAGGGATGCTTTCCAGAGGTATTGAAATATGGTGAGATCAAACCTCTATTCAAGAAAGGATTGACAGAAGATATGGGGAATTACCGCCCTCTCTCTCTCTTGCCGGTCTTCTCTAAAGTGTTTGAAAAGATTGTAGCAAAACAAATTAATAACTTTCTTGCTGTAAATGATATAATTTTTAAAAACCAGTTCGGATTCCAACAGGGTAAAAGCACTGCGAATGCTATAAATGAGTTTATCCAAAAAATATGCTCCACGTTAGATAAAGGTAGAAAGGTCACAGGTATATTCTGTGATCTGACTAAAGCTTTTGATTCAGTGAACCATGCATTACTCCTCCACAAATTACAGATGTATGGAATCAGAGACACTGCTTTAAAATGGTTTAGCTCTTACCAGTCAGGTAGGAAGCGAAGAGTAATTTTAACTTCAAATGGAACCAATTATTCATCAGACTGGAAAACAGTTCCCCAAGCAGTCCCACAAGGTTCGATATTGGGTCCCTATCTGTTTCTTTTTTATGTAAATGACCTACCACTTGCTATTGATGTTCATTCAGTCTTATTTGCTGATGATACATAAGTTCTAATTGAAAATGAGGTATCTGAAAATATTCCAGAAAAAGCCAAAAATACTTTAGAAAAACTTGAATCTTGGTTCTACCAAAATGGACTAAAACTAAATGTAACTAAAACCAAAATGATGCAATTTGAAGCTAAATCAGTAGAAAGGAGTGAAATAAAGATAACTTGCAATGATCAGGATATCACAGAAGCAAACTATGTGAAGTTCTTAGGCCTAAAGCTTGACAAAAATTTAAACTGTAAGGTACACATAGATTACTTGGCAAATAAACTGAACAACTTAGCATTTGCAATGTGTATTTTGTCAGGTGCCACAAACATGGATACCAGAAAGATAGTTTATCACTGCTACTTTGAGTCAGTTATTCGTTATGGCATAATCTTCTGGGGAAATTCAGCAAATGTCACTAGGCTCCTAGTATTACAAAAGAAAGTAATCAGAAACATGTGTGTTGCAAAAAAACAGGAATCCTGTCGACCACTGTTAAAAAATTTAAAAGTACTATCTATCCCCTCACTTTACATATATGAGATGGTGGTGTTCCTATATAGAAATCAACATACACTAGACAATTTCCGTTTTGACCACAACTACAGCACTCGCCACAGAGATAACTTCAAACTTCCAACACATTTAAAACTTTATGCCCAAATGCCAGAGTATATGGGGTTAAAAATTTTCAATAAAATAAAAGGCAGTAATATATTTAAAATGGAGATTGGTTCACTGAAAAGATTACTCTTTACTCTCCTGGTGGAAAAGTGTTATTATTCGGTCGATGAATTCATTGAGGACAGCTTCACAATCTGAACACAGGGATTGTAATACATTTATTATTTTATGTACATGTGTAGCTGTAACTTAGAAATGTAAAATATAATGTAAACTTTTGTATTTCTCTTAAAAAAGTGAAAAAAGTTTCTTTTGTATACCTTGACATGTCTCCTGTACATCAAATCAAATGATTTGAAAATTGTATGTAATGAGATGAATAAACCACATAACATAACATAACACATATGTCTGTATGATTTAGAGAGTAATATTACATCTAGTTATTCTGTGATCAATCCCAAGCAGAAAGCTTTGGATGTTGGAGCTTCATCCACGCTAGAGAAAGGTTTAAACTTTGCATCAACACCCAATCATTTACCAGTTGTTGATTTTATAGGTTCTATTGAACAGGCTGCTTTCAAACTACTTCACGATGCTACTGAGGAAATCAGGAGAGAAACATTGTATGTTGACTCAAGTGTAGTATTGCAGCTGCTGAGAGGATTGCTTTTCAGTCACTGATATTTTTATCATACCTATGGACAAGGACAATGCTATAGTTGTGTTAGACAAGCAGGATTATGTTCAAAAGGTGCAGTGTTTACTATCTGATACAGTATATCTCAGAAACAGAGCGAACTTTGCAAACACAGTTGGGAGGAAGAGTAATGACCTACTGAAGAAAAGTTCACTATCACAGGAAACTGTGAAGAATCTTAATTTTTATTAAGCTGTCCCCCTAGATTACAAGGCCTTCAGATGATCCAAAACGAAGACATTGCTCTTAGGCCTACTATCAGTAAAAATGGTGCTCTGACGTATCGTGTAGCAAAACACCTTGCTGCTCTATGAGCCCACTACTAGGTTGGTGCATACATCACATTAAGACCTCATCAGATTTCCTGTGTCAGTCAAAAGGGTTGCATTTGAATGCCTCTGATATTTTACTAAGTTTTCAGGTGATCCCTCTCATCGCTCACCTTCCTCAATTGCATTCATTATGGTTAATTGAGGTCAGGTTTGGTGCTGAATTGATGAACCTAGTTTGTTTTAGACTTGACAAATCTCTTTATGGAAAATTTTGAGGAATGTGCCCTGGAGTTGTTGGCACTGAAACCTGTGTAGTTTTTGATATGTAGATGATATTTTTATATTTTTGCCTCAAGGAAGTGAGAATTTAAGCAGCTTCTTGAACATCTGAATTCATTCCACCTCAATATTCTCTATGGAAAAGAATGGCTGGCTTTCCCTTTCTTGACATGTTGATCAGGAGAATGGTTGATGGTACATTGGGAAATGCCTTTTATAGGAAGCCAACTCACATGGATTTGTACCTTTAAGTTGACAGCTGTCACCATCTGGCTCAGTGTGAAAGCATACTTCATACCTTGGTTCATAGGGCCTACATTATTTCAGATCCTGAAAACTTTTGAATGGAGTTAGTTAACCTCAAACCTTGTTAGAATGATTATAACATAATACAGATTAGACGTGCATTGCACTATCAATCAACCATAAGTTGGATGAATGATGAAAATAATGAGGAGGCAACTAAGTCTATGGTCTTTTCACCTTTTGCAAGTAGAATCTCCAACAGGATTGGTCATGTTCTGTGAAATTTGGTGTGAAGTGTGTTTTTCAACACTACTTAAGGTTAGGCCCATTTTAGGGTCTGTAAGGTTTGTGTGAGGCAGGTGTCTACTGCATACCTTGAAGTTGTGGAATGCGATAGATTGGTCATGCCATCAATGCTGTGAAGGACTGGTGTTTTTACTACAAATAGCTAACATGCTTACACAACTGAGCAAATCTGCTAGCACAGAACATTGCATTGGCACTGGTTATCTTAGGGAATATAACAATGCTGAAATTCTGGCACTCACTTCCAGCTGTTGGGATAGTATAAATAAGGTAACAGTTGATATTAAATTAGGAAGTGACCTCATAAATACAGACAGAGGTTCCTCTTAACTTGTACTTAGAATCCTACTGTTTTCCCATTGGCAACAGAGGGGCAGAGTTAATGTTACTTGCTGTCCCACTGGTAATTAATATACACTAAATATGACTTCCATAAC
The DNA here is from genome assembly GCF_023864275.1 of Schistocerca cancellata. NCBI lineage: Eukaryota > Metazoa > Arthropoda > Insecta > Orthoptera > Acrididae > Schistocerca > Schistocerca cancellata. The sequence continues at coordinate 701,604,953 of NC_064627.1, read as the reverse complement.
TGGTTACCTTTGTTATGTGGTGATGCTAGTTGTTTGCAGTGGACTATTATCTTGCTGCCTATTCCCCACATGCCAAGGGTTTCAATTTACTTGCATCTCTCTCTTTCTCTCTCTTTCTGCTTGTGTACATTTGTGTCTTGAAAATGACAGGGTATGCACCTGCTGAAATATTGCTGGTTGCCAAGATGACTCCCAGTTTACACTTAAATTGAACAAAAGAAACCTATCTCTATCTGGCAACATTGGATTCAACTGGCAGCAGCAGTGCACTAATAGGACAAACATGAGTTGCAGGGATCCACAAGCTTGCTAACACTGTCTCCCTCTCACCCCAACATATCAAACCCAGAACACTGTATATCCTATGATGCATCATTGCAGCCTACAGTGCCAGTGATCTTGAAAGTGATTTATGTTATTGGTAACAGAACAATATTTTTGTTAGTAGCTACCTTCGTAATAGAAAAAAATAAAAACGTATTTGTATGATGCAAGCTATGAATTGAAAGTAATAGCACATGCAGAAGAACATGGAAACAGCAGCTGAGCAGCATTTTAGCCCTCCACCAACAGAAAAAAAACCATTTGTGATTGGTAGGCTAGTAAAGGAGAACTGAAAAAATTGAGGGAGACTAAATTGCAAATAGAGGACTGACTGCAAAATGGCCAAAACTAGAAGACGATGTCCTGAAATGGATTCAAGGAGACACTGTCAAAATGACATTGAAATTAATACAAAAATGTTTCAAATACACACTTGTAAGCTAGCACTACTGTGGAACTAACAGACTATATACAAGGAGTTGGTTGGTGCTACAGGTTTATGAAGCATAATGGACTTAGCTTGCAATCTCAGGAAATGCCACAAGAGTATAAAGAGAAAATATTATCTTTCCATCACTTTATTATTCAACATAGAAAGAAAACCAATTTTGAACTAAGCCAAGTAGCGAATACGGATGAAACCCCTCTGACATTTGATGTACCAAGTAACAGAAAAGTGCTGAACTGTACCTATAAAAACAAAAAATGCGCTACACTGTTGTCTTTTCATGTTGTGATGCTGGTATTAAACTTGATGCAACGATTATTTTCAAGCACAAAACAATGTGAAAACTTCTGAAATATTGCCAGGTGTAGTTGTTCATGTACATGACAAGGGTTGGATGGACAAGGCTGGTATGAAATTATGGGTTACCAGAGTGTGGGAGAGAAGGAAAGATGATTTATTGAAGAAGGATTCTCTTGTTGTGCTAGGTCAGTTGAGCAGTCACTTGAAAAACTGAGACAAGGAAATACAGAGTTTTCTGTTATTCTGGGGTGACGTAATTCACTATTGCTACCTGTTTATTTCTCAATAAATAAACCATTTAAAGTTGTGGCGCCAATGAGGTCGACACCAGCATCGATATACGTTTGTCTCTAGACTCCGAGTATTGTCTTTGGACGCTAAGCTAAGATTATCCTTGCTCTCTTCCGCCATAGGCAGTTCTTTGTAAGCCTTGCTTGTGTAAAGAGGTGAATAAATGAACTACTGTTAAAAAGGTGTTGTTTGGTATAACTGACCCGAACATTCACCTCACTGGTGACCCTGACGTGATGTAACGTCTTCCGTTCTCACTGTTTTACTGTGTCCGCAGCCTCCATGTCGTTTATTTTCGCATGTATTACATCAACACAGCATTCGAACAATGACTTCGGCCCAATGCCTAATGCCAGATTTTGTGATTGACATGCATCATGTTGCGGGCGATGTACACCCATCAGGACTGCAACACGATGCCTCTCTCTCGACGATTACGCCGATTTCGCCGGACGTTTTCAAGCCTGCAACAATAAGTAAGGTTAGGAACATGCATGACTCTGGTTACCAAACGCCTTTGTTCCTGCCACTTCATGTGCCTACCTCCACCAACCGTGCCAGCACTACTTACGGCTCTTGATGCAGCGCGGTACCAACGTCGAACTCCATTAATGTTTCATTGGACAACTTTCCACTGCCAGAGCATCAATTCTTGACGCCCTACTCCGTGCAACCCCACGTTAACTACAGCCATGTGGTTGGCCCTGCCAGGCTCACAGGCCTTTCACCTCAGCTTCTGACCATGCTTGCTGATACTTCTGTCCCACATCAATATGTGTCTTCTGACTTCGGCACATCAGCCTGCAACATGAACAACAAGTGATCTAGTGGGCCTAACGACACCCTACGTTCTACTACTACGCCCCAGTGCTCTGTGCCACGGCTCTCACCTTATCCTAACATGATTTCGAGTGGAGTGACTATGAACAATGAACCTTTTTATCACTCACCCCATGTTCGGCATCACTATACACGTGGTGCTTTGGTTCAGCCCACACCTCCACCGCCTCCCTGCCACACAGGTGATTACTGCTCAGCTCTCTTGTCGAGCTATCAGCGTGTTAACATGCGCCCACAGTTCATGAATTTTTTCTCACTTGTTGCTTCCATGCCGCCTCCAGTCAAGCTTCCGCAACCATTCTCGGCACAGCCGGGTGCCTCTCCTGCGTCACCCATCCGCGACGTGCCACCTTCCATGAAACACATCTCTCCTGTCGCATCTGCGCTGGCTGCTGTCGAGCTTCCGCAATCGTTTTCAGCACAAACTGGCGCCTCATCTACGTCGGCCTTCCGCGACGTGACACACCGTGCTCCACCGCAATGTGCCACCTTCACTCTACCACAGGGAAAGTTCACAGCTCCATCGAGCTCCCCGACCGCGCCGAGAAGGCTCAAGAATGCTACTGCCGCCAACGCTTTGGACCTCACATCTGCTTCCGCACTTCACCCCCAGGCTGCTTCCAGGCTGCCAACACTCACGAAACTACCAAAACTGCCTGCATTCTCCATCAAGAACCCTGAATTCTGGTTCGCCTTAGTGGAGCAGATCTTTCAATATTATTCGCTTGATGGCCAGTCACAGTATATTTGTCTCAGGAACAATCTCCACAACCATGCTGACTTGATTCATGATTTAGTCACCACACCTCCTCAGGTAGACGTATACACTTCTGTCAAGAGGACAATACTGGAACGTGTTACACGGACGTCGACTGAGAAGGTCCAGCAGCACATCTATGAGGAACAACTCGGCGACTTGACTCCATCACAGCTGTGGCGCCGTCTCCGACTCCTCGTTAATAGCCAGGCCATGCCCGATAACACGCTCTTGTCAATCTGGATCAAGAAACTTCCTCTTTCTCTCCAAACTGCCATCTCTTGCCTTGAAGATCAAGCAACTGACATACTTATCTGCGCCGATGACTGAGCTCATTCTGCACTACAATGTGAACTTCACACCCAGCAAACTGAATCTGCCTCCCACCAACAGCTTCGCCCTCCCCCTGCGCGCCGTGGACGCCGCATTAATTTGGACACCGGTAACCCCTTTCCGGCACCGCTGATGGCCTCGCCCCCTCCTGCCTCCTGCAGTCAACTCTTCGGCAGGCACGGTCCCTTGTCCTTCCCCCTCAGCTACGAGTCTCTGCAGGATCCACATCCACATTACCCCTACTGCTACTTCCACACACGTTTCGGTGATGGAGCAAGGAACTGCAGACCACCTTGCTGTTTCCCAAATGTTGGTCGCAGGTAGGTTCGGGTGCCGCCTCTTGCGCAGAAGACAGGCACCTCCCAGTGCTTCACTCTGTTCGTGAATGACGTAACATTTGTGGATGCTTATATGTCAAAGACATGTCTTCGGGACAACTGTTCCTTGTTGACACGGGTACTGATGTGTCCCTACTACCCACGTCTCTAGCATCTGAGAACATTTGCTCCCACCACACGTCACTACAAGCCGTCAACTCCACTAAACTACAATGCTCAGGTTCAACCTCCCACGTTGTCTCACTCTCCGCAAACTGCGAACTCGTGTGGACTTTTTTAGTGTGCGATATTGAGGAACCTATACTAGGCCTTCACTTCTTGCGACACCACAAACTTTCACCGGACCTAGTGCAAAACACTGTTTCATCACCCGTCCAAGACTCACTTCCCTTGTGCTCCGTCGAGCAAACCCCCCCGAGACACATCGGTCCGGGCTCATCTCATCCGTAAATGCCCGTCTCTGTCCATGACGTTACAAGAAACAATGCACAAGTGCCTTGTCGAGCTTGAAAATGTCGCTCGCCGACACAAGGAAAACTTTGAGCTCTCCCTCCGGCTCCATGAAACTCAGCTCCAGCTCTCCGACGCAGCAAAGGAATTACAGACACTGCAGCAAGGACAATGCAAGGTCAGTAAGTGCGCCGAATGTGCTTGTAGTCCTAGCAATCGAGCCTCCATGTGCTTTCCTCCCGCTACCCCTCGCAACTGTGCTATCAAGTCTACCATAGCGTGTACTTACAGTTCCACAGGACCACACCCCCCTAAAATGGCAGCATTTGACACTCGGCCTGACATGAGTGCGCATGTGTGACGAGCGTCACGTGTTCCTGAACTGACAGCTCCTACCCCACCCCTTGCGGACAGCACCTCATACTATGCAACTTCGGCTCCTGCACGCCGCCGTACGACTGCCACTGACAACACAAACAGTGCACTCGCACCTAGCACTTCGCCCACGACCGTGCTGTCACAGGCTGCATCATCGGACAATGGACTCACTAACGCTTCACGAGCTCTACCAAGCTCACCCGACAACAGTGCCACTGCTTCAGGCCGGCGGCCATCTTGTCACATTGACTCCTGGGTCACTTCACCGCCTCGGCTCCTGTCGGATCCGCTGAGTGGCTCCGAACACCATGACCATGCCTCGCCTGCTCCGTCCGCCACACATTGTAAACAAACCACCTCCTGTGCTGCTGGCAAAATTTCCATCATCACCAACAGCACGGGTCACAAGCTTTACCTCACGCCTCGCCACGCCCCCCCGATCTCCAGTAAACTACGTCGACTTTGTCCCGAGCGCTTCTCCGACCTTAAAAAGCAGATTTCTGAACTTCTATCTCCTGCGTCATTGAACCCTCTGCCAGTAGTTGGTCTATGCCCATTCATATGACAACCAAGAAAGACGGGTCCTGGCGCATGTGCGGAGACTACCGTTGACTAAACGCACGAACAATTATGGACACCTACCCCAAACCCAACATTGCCGACTTAACCAGTTCCCTCGCAGATGCGACCACATTCTCTGTCATTGATTGCAAACGGGCCTACCACCATATCCCCATGGCACCTGAAGACATTGAGAAGACAGCAATCGCCACCCCAGTCGGGTTATTTCAGTTTCGATTCATGCCCTTCGGTCTTAAAAACGCAACCCAGACCTGGTAATGCTTCATCAACGAAGTGCTATTCGACCTAAAATTCTGCTTTGCATACCTTGATGACATTCTTGTGTTCAGCTCCTCCGTTGAGGACAACATTCGACCTGTGCAAACTGTTATGAACACTCTCGTGGCAGCAGGCATAGAGACCAACCAGGACAAATTGCAACTACATTAACCTGCTGGCACGTTTCTTGGTTTTGGGGTGTCTGCCGACGGCATTTCACTGCCCCCTGAGAAGGCACAAACAATACTAAACCTACCCAGACTTGCGTCATTCAAAGAGCTGCGGCACTTTCTGGAGATGGTTAATTATTATCGCCGACATCTACCTTGGGCTGCGGAGATTCAGGCTCCACTGACGGACGCCTTGGCAGGCACCCACACTTCTGGATATCGGCCCATTCCATGGACCCCTGCTATGACTGACTCGTTCATTGCCCTCAAAAGTCTTCTTGCCGAGTCCTGCAGCATTGCACATCCTCATTACAATGCGCAGCTTTTCATCACCACAGATGCGAGCGATTCTGCCATTGGCACTGTCCTTAGCCAGACAATCGATGGCCATACTTCGCCTCTCCAGTTCTTCTCACGCAAGCTCACCAACGCACAGCGAAAATATTCTGTGTTTTACAGGGAGTTGCTCGTAGTCTACAAAGTGATAAAGCATTTTAAGATTGACATTGAGGGATGCCCTTTCTGTGTTTTAATGGACCACAAACCCCTGGCTGCGGCCATTATAAACCCACCAGCTGACCCGCCTCCTCGCCGCTTCAGATAAATGGACGTCATATCTCAGTTCACCACTGATGTCAGACACGTAAAGGGTGCTGACAATATAGTTGCTGATTTTCTTTCATGAGTAGATACTGTCCATTCACTGTCAGACCTCTCTGAACTGCCTAACCTCCAGCCCAACAACGAGGACACGAAACCTGATCTCTGACTCTACCTCTTCACTACATTTCATCCGCACCACCTTCCCTGGCATTTCTGGTGAGATCTGGTGCGACGACAGTACGGGCACGCTATGCCTCCTCATCCCAACCAAGCACCATCGAGCTGTCTTAGCCCACCCTGGTGTTCGCGCGTCCACCCACCTCGTAGTGGAGCGCTTTGTGTGGAAAAATGTCAACAAGGATTGCCAGCAATGGGTACGCTCCTGCGTCACGTGCCAACGATTCAAAGTACACAAGCACACTTCACCCCTCCCTTGGCACCTTTTTGATCTCTCCTGGGGCATTCCAGCATATTCATATTGACATTGTCTGCCCTCTACCCCCCCCTCTAATGGCTCTTGTTATGTTCTCTCGTCTATCGACCGAACAACTTGCTGGGTCGAGGCTGTCCCCATCCCCAATATTATGGCAGAAACTGTTGCTTGAGCTTTCATTTAGTCATGGGTATCGCGTTTCGGATGTCCAGCTATCATCACGACTGACCAGGGCAGACAATTTGAGTTGGCCCTGTTCAATGAGATTTGTAACATTTGCGGCATCCAGCGCATCCATACCACAGCATATCACCCGCAAAGTAACGGGCTAGTTAAGCGCTGCACCGCACTTTCAAGGAGGCTCTTCAATGCCACAACCCTCTTTGCACGGAGGCCCTTCCCCTTGTGCTTCTCGGCATTCATGCAATCTATAAGGAAGACCTCAAAGGCACAATAGCCAAGTTCATATACGGCTAGAACATTGTTCTCCCTGGCAAACTTGTGAGCCCTTCCGCTTCTCTCCGTCAGTCTGACTTACCTTCCTTCATGGACCGCGTCAGATGCCACTTCATCAACCTCCACATCACTCCGCCCACCAGCCATTCCCGCCCTAAGGCACGTCCCAAAATCTCTGGACAATTGCGAGTACGTCATGCTCTGAGATGACACTGTCCGTGCTCCCCTCCAACCTCCATATACCAGCCCGTACCGAGTTCTCCGGTGCTCAGCCAACACCTATGACATCCATATGAAGGATTCAGACATCACGGGCTCCATCAACAGATTTAAGCCTGCTCATGTTGAGCCTTCTTCTACCCCCCTTCAGGCCATGACCATGCAACTCACTGTCGTGACTCACGACGCTCCGACCACTCCCTCCAGGTTGGACTTACATACTCAATTGAGTGACTTCCAGCTCCAATCATCGAGTTCTCCTCCGACCTCACCCTCTACTCCGGTCTCACGCACTCCGTCGAGTGACCCCATGCTCCTCACATCGAGCGTACCTACGATCACGCCCTCGCTGCCAGGCCCTTCGCCGGTCCCTTCGACCTCTCCTCCGTCTCCTGCCTCGCCCTGTCAAGGTTTCTCACGCTCCTCTCCCCCCCCCCCTTCCCTCCCCCCATCTTGAACGTGCCCTCGCTCGAGGTGTTTGTGCCTGTTCCCCGGACATAATCCATGACATCTCTATAATACTACGCGATGATACACTGTTCGTCATGTGTTTCCCCTCATCTGGTGCTCATGACACAACCTCCGCCATTCCCTGCCACTGGTGAAATGTGTTCCCCCTCACCCGACATCGAGCTGGACATGCTTCGTGTGTTCACCATACCCACCGGAGACATCATCGTCGTCGCTCCATTCCACTCACAAACCGCCGCCCTACCTGTCGCCGCACAACCAGCACGTCCAGTACGACGCCCGGCATGCTTCAGTGACTTCCAGGTTTGGTGGCCGAACCTTCCTTCACGTCATCTACCCACGCAGCTCCCCGATGACGCTGTCGAGCTGACCATGGTCTGGCTCCCGTGGACCACCCCTGCCGACGCCTTGGTCCGCCCCTCCCCCCGGCCGCTCAAGAGTACTGCATAATGTGGGAGGGGGGGGGGGGGAAGCTACGTGGCACCAATGAGGTCGACACCAGCATCGATATACGTTTGTCTCTAGACTCCGAGCATCGTCTTTGGACGCTAAGCTAAGATTATCTTTGCTCTCTTCATCCATAGGCAGTTCTTTGTAAGCCTTGCTTGTGTAAAGAGGTGAATAAATGAACTACTGTTAAAAAGGTGTTGTTTGGTGTAACTAACCCGAACATTCACCTCAAAGTGTATATGAGAAAGGAATGGAACAAATGGGTGATGGATGAAAACCAATGTGAATTCATGCCAAAGGCAGCTTTAAAACAACCTACAATCATACAAGTGTCAGTGGATAAAACAGTCACAGTCTAGAGTGAGAGAAGACATTATTGTTAAATCTTTCAAGAAGTACAGTGTAACTAACACTCTCAGTGGCAGTGAAGACCTTCTTAGAAATGAAGATGGCAATGATGATCATGAATAGGAAGAAGAAGAAGAAAGTTCAGATGATAATTTTCAGGGATTTTAAAGGTCAGTTTGGTTTTATAAACTAAAAAATTTTTTTAGTTTGGAATTGCAGTCTAATAATAAAAGTGGCGAAAATGTTATTTTTTAAACTGCTTAAAAATTAAAGTGTGTGTTAGTCGATAAAATATGGTATGTGATGGCATATTGTCTACTTCCTTGATGATTAAGTTTAAAGAATGGCTGATGCCTTACTTGGCCGCAAAATATACAGACAGTGATCAGGATTATCTGCCACTCTCATCCAAAACAGAAGACATTCATTCTGCACAAATTAACCCTATGGCCATATTGAATAGCACTGAAGGACACTTGAGGATGAATCTGCAGAAACTCTGATCCACTTTTAGAATCAGTAGCTACAGTAACAGAACAATACTTAGCACTATGGCACCACATATTTAGGCCAAATTTATTCATTAAGATATTAAGTGGTCAGTGGGAGGTAAATAGCAACTATTTTGTGACAGATATGCATCTTTTTAAGAGCATAAACGTTTCTATTAAGTTTATAACTTGAGTGAATGGATAGAGTTTACAGTAGTCCATTAGCATTAACTACTAAAGCATTGAGTAAAAGCTGCTGCACTTTGTTAGCGTATATGCTGACACATTTCTATATCCAAATGTTCACATAAGTGGAAAATCTAGGTAATACAATGAAGGAATGATTGTGACTGCAAATAATTGCAAGTATGATGATGTCTTTTACTGTTGTAGATATCTTTCCCAAGACCTAATGAACACATTTTATATTTACTGATACACCATTGGCTTACATATTGGATCTAAGACTTTTGTTGCTATTGGGAGATCTTTTCTTTCTCTCACAAGTAATTATAAATGACAAAAAACTATTGTTTGATTGAAGTGAATCTGGTCGTTTCTATGACTGAATGTTTGTCACAATAACAGTGTAGTGCTTCACCCAGGCCAGTGAGTATTCCATTGTATTTTGAAGAGCCTCAAGTCCTACCTTACAAGACTTTACAAGAACAACAAAAAGGCCTTCATAGAAGGATGAAGTAAACAGACTAGTTGATTCTATACTTTTGTTGTTGCTATCATAGGTTGCATGTTGCCAAACATATGGTGCTACATCAGGGCTGTTTATTAGAATAACATATTTTGTAATAGATTGCTACTTCAGTGTTGTTTATTAGAATAAGATGTTTGTAGTAGATTGCTACTTGAGTACTGTTTATTTTATTTGTAAACTCATTATGATTGTATCCATATAAACCTCAAGGCTCTTGAGTGATCTTGGAGCCCACATTCTGCTTATATAATGGTCTTCTGTTGTTGAAATTACCGTCAATAACAAAAATCAGTTTAAGATTATATGCAGTGTGGCTGTATTGAAATATCAATAAAATATTTCAAGGGGTTTGATCATATGGAAACGTACTTTTATAAATATTCGTTGTGGCTCAGATACTGGCTTTGCTATTTAGATGACAATTTTTTTAATCTGGTCGTCCATGAAGTGTAACAGCATACCTTCCTCGACCGTACCACCAAGAGACTGCTGATAATACAGTGTTATTCCTAAAGTTGGAGCCAATTTAATTACTTTGTATTTCACAACATATAAATGGGACACGAACATCCTACATACCAAATTAGACAGGAAGGTCCAAAGTTTTGTTTTGTCAGTCACTAGTGGCATAAACGACTACTGGGGTGGTGATAGTTGCATAAAAGCGAGTAGGCAGTTGTGAATAAGATGGCTATGATGCAGCAGTGTAAAAATGAATAGATACAATGTTTATATATGGGGGTCCGCAAAATCCCTGTATAACAGTGCAGCATGAGGTAGACTCAGTGAAGCTAAACATGTTCTTTGTCTTGTTGTGGATAAAAGTTTATGGACCATTCTTTGTTGACTCACTGTAAGTCAAATAATGTACCTGGGGGTGTTGGAACAATGACTTTTTCCTCAACTTACCAAAGGATTCACCAGACTTCATTTTCAAACAGGATGGAGGCGTGCCCCACTGGCACCATAATGTCTGAGGATTTTTAAATCAATCCCTTCCTCTGTGATGGATAGTTTAAATGGGAAATCAAGAACTGGTTCTACACTTCTGGCTACCGAGATCTCCAGATCTCTTGCCCTGTGACGTTGTCTTGTGGGGCTATGTTAAAGAGGTTGTATACATCCCACTTCTACCAAAAACTCTGGCTGACCTTTGAAGCTGTGTCTCTACTGCAGTGAACGCCATACTACAATGGATGCTTTTTCACATGTGGGAAGAGTTTAGCCATCATTTTTATGTTTCCCATGCTGCAAAGGGGGGACACATTGAACAGTCAGTGACAAACATGCAACTAAGAGAGCACAACAGTGCAAAGCACTAGGAGTCCATGAGATTGCACCATGAAATACATGCATCAAAAGGTGCTGCTCAATGTACACAACACTGCAGCCACTTACGATGGAGTTACAGACCATCTTGATCCTGAACAGTTCCTCATCTGGTGGGGATACCAAGTCCTTTTTGCCTTTGAGAGACACATAAGACAAAAAATTCCCTGGCCTGTGCTGGAGCCACTGAGTAAAGGATGGGGGCAATATGGATCTTCTCCAGAGGCTCTGCCTGGGTGCACTACTCTACCAGGACATCAGGGCATGTGACAGGCTGACACTCCACCAGAGACTGGTGATCAAGAACTGATACAGAGAGGATGGAGGGAGATGGTACTTTGTGCTAGCTGCATTGAAAACGGGGAGTATTTTGCTTTCGTCATATCCTGCCCTGTTCCGTCAGATCCTTCCCTGATAAGCAGGTCTCCTGGGTGGTAGATGTCTCCAGTCATGGGCTTAAGTTATATGATGAGTGGCACATAGGCTGTGGGAAAGTTGTGTGGGTGCAGCTTGTTGCTGGGATCATAAGTTGACTTGTCATTCCCGCCCATCCTGTGGGTTCTTGTGTGCCTGAGGTGTGGTGCCAGCTGCTTAATCAACTGGTGTCAGGCACTACCGACATGCAGCAATTATACAGGGTCATTCACGAAGATATGCAAATATTTTAATATGTTATTGTACAAGTAAAACTAAAGAAAAAAGTTCATACAAACATAGGTCTGCAAATGTTTAGTTACAGAGTTATGGCCATTAAAAGATTTTGCCTGAAATTTAGCATCTTTGCTAATACAAAGCCGTCGCAAAACTGTACAAGGTTAAAGTAAAGCATGATTTCCATTTATTTTGTTGTTATTTATCTGGTAATCTAATAAAACATGTCCCAGATGTGTATCTGCAGTAGTTTTTCAGAACACCCAGAGAAGCAAAGACATAATTTTGTAAAATTTTTATTCTGCCCAATTTTTATTTTAAATTCCAGACAGTTGTAAAAAGTTTTCAGCAGAAGTTATAGAGTATTTAATTTTGGAAAAATGATGGTAATAACATTGAAACTGTATTAATGTGTCAAATAATCTGCTTTTATTTATACCATAGCACACATGAATTCATTTCAAACCAGAAAAACGAAGCTCAGTGTTAAGGAAGTTGTACAGTGTACATATAATTTCACAGTACATTCACAATAAATGTTCAAAAATGTCTTCACTGAGTTCAATGCATTTAACTGCACGTGTATGAACAGTTTTTGTTGCTTGTTTCAGTTTCACAGGGTTGTTCTTAATTTCGTCTATTGCATTCATAATGCGATCAAGTAATGCCTCATGTGTATTGACTGTGTCCTCATACACAAAAATCCATTGGTGTTAAATCAGGTGATCTGGGTGGTCACAGACATGTAGCACCGTGACCAATCCATTTCTGGGGAAAATGTTCATTTGAATGTGTAGTAATGGCGTTGGTGAAATGTGGAGGCACTGCATCATGTTGAAAATACATTTGCAATTGCGTAGCAAATGGAACATCTTTGAGCAAGTGGGGCATTTCTTCCCGAAGGAATTGTAAGTACATCTCGCCATTTAGATGTCTTGGGACATATTGAGCACCCACACTGATAAAGAACGATAGGTAGAGATCCTGTCCCCCATAACATGCTCCCTAAAGTGTGTGTTGATTATACCACACCATACATGTATGCTAAATTTCTGCTGTAAATTGTATTGCAGTGTTGCATGTTGGTTTGCTTCAGACCACATGTGCTCATTATGTAAGTTGTTTATACCATCTTGAGTAAACTGTGCCTCATCAGTAAATGTAATGTATTTGTGTAACTGCCGATTAGTATTTAACCAGTTGCACAACTCCAAGCGAAGGGCAGGATCTCCCGGATGTAAATGATGCACTTTTTCTTAATAGTAAAGATACAGAGTATTGTACTTCAGTCTACACCATACCTTAAGATTGTAAAATACCTAATCATTGACAGATATGTCGTGTACTGGTACCCGGGCTACATTGAACAGCATCTGTAATATCATCATCATCTTCAAGTACTGAGTGCTCATACTGATTATGAAGGCTAAGTAGAGATCCTGTCTCCCATAATATTCGAAATACCCTGCTAATTGTTTGTGCATTTGGAATCCTCCAAGTTGAATAATGTACACGATATTCGTTAACTGCAGCCGTAGCATTACCATCACATTTGCCATAAATAAACACGATATCGGCATATTCCTCCACTGCAAATTTGAAAGGCATCCCTATTTTATAAATAATCTACAAACTACAACAGTTACTATGTGATTTCACTTAAATCCACTGTTGTTATTATGTTCTTTCACAGAACAATGCAGAAAACTAACTCACTTCAAGGTTAGGAAATGACTGAAACAACTCACTACTGGTTGCCAACAATGACTAAACATTTGTACATTCTCAAAGGAAAGCAAACAAATGTACTTGTATAATAATCTTTGCTTCTCTGAATGTTCTGGAAAACTACTGCAGATACATATCTGGGCCATATTTTAATAGATTCACCAGACCAATAACAACAAAATAAATGGAAATCTTGCTTTACTTTAACCTCATACAGTTTTGAGGTGGCTTCATATAAGCAAAGTTGCTAAATTTCAGGCAAAATCTTTTATTAGCTGTTACTCTGTAACTAAACATTTGCAGACCTAAGTTTATATGAACTTTTTTCTTTAGTTTTACTTGTAGAATAACATATTAAAATATTTGCATATGTTATTGAATCACCCTGTATGTTGTGGTCACCTCTTATGGCCCACCATGATGCCTTGTGTCCATCCAGTGTCCACATGAACATGTGTGTTCAGACTGCGAAAGCTTTCTGATGTCATGACATGGCCATGGGCCAGGAGAACATGGAACTACGCACAGTAGATTGAAGAGATCATGTCACCACTAGCCATGTATCATTTCTGCCAGACTGCACTCACTGATTGGAGTTGCTCAGAAAGATGCCAAAAAAATGGTCAGTGCATACTCTCAAGGTACTGCTGAGACCATCTCCTTTAATTGCAACTTGAATATCATGATGAACTGCTCAACAACACAACCTCTGCATTTGATGCTGGATGGAATGGCACAATGCTCAGGTGCCGAATTCCTCTCCGGAGACAGAATGCTTCAAAATCCTCATACACGAACTGGCAGCCATTATCCTCTTGCACACCTTTGAGAGTAAAAATGACAGCTAAGATCGAAATCGTAATATGCAATTCTGTGAAGGACAACTGAGCAGCATGTGAGAAATTAGAGGAGGCTTATCAGCAACAGTCAAATGCCCTCTAAGAAGTGATTGTTGTAGTCAACATGTACCTGATCCCATAAAGCAAATTTTTGCACCATGGCTGTCTGGTTGTGGGTGCTTGCTGAACAGGAACAGTCATAGAATCATTTGCTGGCCAAAATACATGTCACCAGTCCTTTCATGTGGGACATACCACAATTTGATGCATGTATCATCCAAAGACATGTTGGTACGCTGACTGTGGAATACAATTTGGCAATTCTGATCATCTTTACTGGACAGTAGGACACCTTTTACAGTGTTGTACCAATCATGAAGTTTGAAATACATCTGGAGCACTGGGTCTGATCCCACAGGAAAATGTTCTGATCATTCCTGCTGAACCATTGCGATTACTCTGTGCAGAAATGGATCCTCACTTGTAGCTGCTGCTAGTTCCCATGCTGGAAATGAAAATTCATTGAGGGTATCCTGAGAGCACTGGTCCAGTGCAAAAGTAAACAGATAGCCTCCTGCTTGTTACAATCAATGTTGGGACCTACCAGTAACTGTGACAAAGCATCTGCATTCACATGCTGGAAGTTAGGCCAGTAGTTAATGTCAAATGAATAGTTACTGAGAAACAATGCTTAACGCTGTTGGTCCAGGAACTTGGACTGGACACCAGATGTTGAGATGAGTGGCTTATGGTCTGTAAAGAGGTAGAACTTAGTGCCATGCAAGAACACAAGGAACACTTTTTTACTATATGCGATTGTGAGTGCCTCTTTCTTGATCTGAGAATAATTCCTCTGTGCTGCAGACAGAGTATTTGAGTCAAATGCAATAATAAGCTGATCCGAGACATCAGGATTTCTGTGAGAGAGAATGGCGCCAATGCTGAACTAGTCACATGTTTGGCCAGAGGTAAAAGCTTGCCAGTTTTATTGTCAATAACTAAAATCAGTTTAAGATCTGCCCTCAAAAAAACATTTCAGGGTGTGTCATAACTTGACGATGTCCTTTTGTAAACCATTATTGCGGCCAGAAACTGGCTTTAATAAATTGAGAACAGATCTGTCATATGATTCCTGTGTGAGGTGTAAACACATAATTTCACTAATATCTCACTCAAGCCAATACAAGTAATGTTTGATTTATTCACAATTTGAGTTATGTACAAGCTTCCCTTGTTAGAGAGCTTCACAGAGAGGACGATGGGACATACTTTTGCTAAATGTACAGGGAACCTATAAGCATTGTTTCCCCCAATCACCCAAAAATTGTTTCTGCCTTGCATAAATTGTTCTAATGGGCACATTGAATCAGCAATGGACTGTTGCAGGTGTACCTGCAGGAACATCGTTCTACATTCAGAATCAGTGCTTGGATTGCAAAAAAGTAAACAGCCCCATCAATGTAGCTTCAAATGTATCCCAGCATAGAGAGTCTAAACTGTAGTCACCTTTAATAGAATATTTGATAAGCCAGATACAGTGTTTTGTAAACAATGGCTGTGTCCCAGATACAAACTTTTATATTTATCAAGGAAGGAGGAAAGTTACGGATGGATCTACTTTTAGAGTCACTCAGTGTGATAATAGACAAATAAGTACCAGTATGGCATCACAACACAAAACCGAAATGATGTTAAGCTTTGAATAGTAGCAAATAAGATCATATTGAGAACAGAATGAAATTTTCACTCTGCAGGAGAGTGTGTGCTGATATGAAAGTTCCTGGTAGATTAAAACTGTGTACTGGACCAAAACCCAAACAATCACAGGATCCAAGTTTGAGTCTGAGTCCAAAACAAAGTTTTAATCTTCCAGGAAGTTTCATATCAGTACACACTTTTCTGTAGAGTGAAAATTTCATTCTGGAAACATCCCCCAGGTGTGGGTAAGCATGTGTCTCCACACTACCCTTTCTTCCAGGAGTGCAAGTCTTGCAAGTTCCACAGGAGAGTTTGTGCAAAGTTTGGAAGGTAGGAGACGAGGTACTGGTAGAAGTAAAGCTGTGAGGATGGGTCATGAGTCGTGCTTGGGTAGCTCAGTTGATAGATCACTTGCCCACATAGGCAAAAGTCTCAAGTTCAAGTCTCAGTCCAGCACACAGTTTTGATCTGCAGGAAGTATCACATCAGTGCACACACTGCTGTAGAGTGAAAATTTCATTCTGGAAACATCCCCCAGGCTATGACTAAGCCATGTCTCCACAGTATGATTTCTTCCAGGAGTGCTAGCTTGCAAGTTTTGCAAGAGAGCTTCTGTGAATCTTGCAGGGTAGGATATGAGGTACTGGCAGAAGTAAAGCTGTGAGAATGTGTTGTGAGTCATGGTGGGGTAGCTCAGTCAGTAGAGCACTTGCCCTAGAATGATAAAGGTCTCTAGTTTGAGTCTCGGTCTGGCACACAGTTTTAATCTGCCAGGAAGTTTTGAGATCATATTGGTTAGATTGTTCTTCTTTAAATGTGTGAGTATTAATAATAAGTTTGATATAACTTGAACGAGTCATATTATTGTATAACAGTTCATGAACATGAGCTGTTAATTCAATGATTTATAGCTGCTGTGATTTGTTATCATATACCATATTTAACATGTTATAACAAGTAAATTAATTATTGTAAAAGGACCAAACTTGGTAGCATTAATGTCAAGGACATGGGGAAGAGAAATAATGCAGAATTATTTCATTTGAAACACATTTAACGTGCTGCTATGGTGCATCATAACAATTATGTGCCAGTACTATTACTCCTACAAAAGAGGCTCAATATGGTGCCCAACAGTGTCAAGAAGAGTCGGAAACTGCAGGATTGCGCACAACAGAACAATGCATGTCCGTAGGTATGCTGGCTACCTCTCTTGATGTGCTGCACTTCAGATCAGCGCATGTGAATGTTACCCTAGTAAACCCTGTCCTTCAGGTAGCCCCACAACCAGAAATCATGGGGAGTGAGATCAGGCACTAATGCCAGCCAAGCATTTGGAAATGATTGGCTGATAATTTGATCATTTTCAAATGTGTTACAGAGAAGCAGGTGAATTTTATGAGTGATGTGTGAGAAAATAGAGAGCATAGTCAAAATGTTGTTGTGTGTCCTGCGGTGCAAGCTGCTGTGTGATATGGATCTTGTACAGATACCATTTGACAGTGGTTTAAAGCACCTCGTGTGCAGTGGAGCATGGGACGTTCAACTGTCATGACATAGCACCTGCACTGCCTGGTGATCAGGAATTGCATGCAGCATTGTCTGCTATAGCAACAGCGATTTCATGAAACCACCTGTGGTGCAACTGGTTGTCGGCCTCTTCCGATTGTGATGCCCAGTTCTCCAGTTGATTCAGACTTCTTCATCATGCACTGCACAGCAAGTGGAGAAAGAAGACCCTTCTGTAATCCTTTCAGCTAGTGATATTCTGAAAGTGCAGCTGCAGCAGTGCTGTTGTTTTGATAATATAGCTTCACTAATAATGCCCTGCTCCATCTGTTCAGTCTCCTGTTGACACATCAACAGGTGCACTGTAACTGATCAATCACGGCACCTGGTGGCCATAGTTGGAACTGGACGGTGGCACTGTGACACATGGAAATCGTGCAACTCACATTCTGGACATTAATGCTGCCAAGTTTGGTACTTGTATGGTAATTAGTTTCCATGTTATAATGTGTTAAATACGGAAAGTTTAATTATAATTACCTAGTATGTAAGCTTACTCTTATCCCTAAAGGTTCCCATGTATGAAAGTATCAATAACTTCATGCTACCTGCAACTTTCCCAGTGGGTGTGAACCCTTCACCACCTTGGCTTATTGCAGCGGCCCATGTTGACCTTGGCCTTCATTCACTTCCTAAGGACACTACTCCAGCCTCGCCCTATCGTCTTCAGTTTCATGATGTTTGAATGGAACTTTGAAATAGTACCTTTCTGTTCACTGATAGCTCTCAAACTGACTGTGGTGTCGGGTGTGCCTTCATTATTGGTGCCAAGATTTTTTGGTATTGGCTTTTGGAACACTGCTCAGTATTGAGAGTGGAGCTCTTCGCCTTGTATCAGGCTATCCAGTACATCCAGTCATGAGGCTTTTCAATTGTGTCATCTGCTCAGACTCTCTCAGCACTCTTCAAAGCCTCTGTGTGCTGTACACTGTCCGTTTCTTAGTGCAACGGGTCCAGGAAAGTTGTGAGTTGATCACTCGTGATGGATAAACTGTGATGTTTATGTGGGTTTCTGGTCACATTGGTCTGACAGGAAACAATACCACTAATTCTTCTGCCAAGGCTGCAGTCCTCATACCTCAGCATGCTAGTTCTTACATTCCTTCTGGTGATCTCTGTGTTGCTGTCTGTCAGCAGGAGGCGTCACTTTGTCATCACCACTGGTCCTCCCTTCACGGGAACAAGCTCTGAGTTATTAAGCCTCTCCCAGTGGCTTGGACAACCACCTCTCGGCCCTCTCACTACAAGGAGATCATTTTAGCTACGTTTCATATTGGGCACTGTCTTTTTAGCCATTACCATTTGTTAATTGGTGCTCCCCTGCCACTTTGTGCACATTGTGCTCAACTTTCAACTGTCCACCATTTCGTAATGGAATGCTCTTTTTTTAACCACTTACGTTCCCGTTTGTGCTTTCCATCTGAGTTATTGGCCATTTTAGTGATGACACACAGGTTGTTGACCTCGTTTTACTTTTATCCATTGTAGCAATATGGCGAAGGCCATTTAATTTTTAGTTCTGGACCTCCATTTCTCTATGGCATATTTTATAGACCTTTTTTCATGTCCCTGTTTTTAGCTGTCATCTCTTCTATTGATTTGAATATAATAGAGGGAAACATTCCATGTGGGAAAAATATATTTAAAAAGAAAGATGATGAGACTTACCAAACAAAAGCGCTGGCAGGTCGATAGACACACAAACAAACACAAACATACACACAAAAATCTAGCTTTCGCAACCAACGGTTGCCTTCTCCTTCCCTCTTTCCTGACGAGGCAACCGTTGGTTGCGAAAGCTAGATTTTTGTGTGTATGTTTGTGTTTGTTTGTGTGTCTATCGACCTGCCAGCGCTTTTGTTTGGTAAGTCTCATCATCTTTCTTTTTAAATATACTTCTATTGATTTGGATTGACATGTAGTCATTTTTAATTCCTCTCTTTGTTTTCATGTTCTACCATTTTGACATGTGCACTTATGACCCTAGTTGCTTTTGCGCCCTAAAACAAAACAAAAACAAAAACAAACAAACAAACAAATTACAGGTGAAAGAAGTTGTACTGTTTATATTTGATTGTTTAAAAGTGAATCTTGTTTCTATGACTATTTATTTGTCACAATAAAAGCATGTTGCTACTCCTGCTTCAATGAGTATCATATTGTATTTTTGCAGATCCTAAAGACATACTTAAGAAGACAAGCCCTATTATAAGAACCCTGAATTGTCCTACTTCCAGTGATGTAACCGAGAAAATAGGTAATTAGCTTCTCTTGTTGTAGCTATCATGTCATTGACCTTTATTAGTGGTATGGAATGAATACTACACAATGTACTGTATTCCTTGAATATAAACAGTAGCTCTAGTAGTTTCAGAGAGACAAAAACGATTGTAGTAGCTTCCTACATCAGTGCAGCTTATTTTATTTGGAAACCACTATATGTTTGTGTTCATCTATTCTCGAGATACCATTTACAATCTTGGAGCCCTCCTTCTCACAATTAAAAAAAAAAAAAAACTTAACATTACTGAATGTATTGCCAATAATTAAAGTAAGTTTAAGAATATATTTAGTTTGGCACTATTGAAAGATGGTTGTTACATGTATCACATTATGTGGTTCATTTGTAGTTGTCACCTTCAACAAAAGATTTCAGGATATGTCACAACTCAGTGATTTTCTTCTGTAAACCATCATTGTGACCCTGAAGCTGCCAATGGGCAAACAGAATCGGCAATGTAGGCCTCTTGCAGTTTTTGTAGAAACTTTGCTTTCCATTCACAATCAGTGCTTTGATAAGAAAACACTAGATAGCTCTATCAATAAAGCTCCAAAAGTATCCCATCTTAGTGTTCTCAGCAGTAGTCACCTTTAACAAAATGTGTCAGGATGTTTGACTAGATGCATATGTTGTTTTGTACAAAATACATCAGGCTGTATATGCCTTAGTACAGCTGAGAAATCCAGAAAAAATGGGACTCTTCTCTCTCTCTCTCTCTTTTTTTGTTCCAGGAGAAATCCAGGGAAAACCCAAAAATTTTTTAGGATTCCAGGAGCTTTTCATCATTTTAGTTTTCAGTTATATTTTTTGTAAGTTTTACTAGTAAGAACTGATACTAAGGCAAATAATTTTACTTTAGCCTGCAGCAGTAAAACATAAATGACAGACTAAAATTAAAACAGAACTTTAGTTGCAAAGAGAATGTGCCATTTATAGCAACAAAACACAGTGCACATGCAAGAGTCTCCAACAGCAAACTGTGTTGAAGGCATTAGGATGGAGACTATGCAGAACTTTGTAATAATGAACTGATGTCAATGAGAATGATGTCACAACTATTTACATTTCTAAAGTTGCAGAAAAATAGTGGTGCCTTTCAAAGCAAATTTACTTTTACATAAGATGAATTATGTTACATGCAAGAATGTGTGATGAATTTCTTAAATTGTGGAGCATTTGACTCTCATTCAAAACTTAATACTTTGAGTACTAGTCACTTACAAAAATTTCAGGCCCAGAAGATCATCCATTTATGCTCTTATTTAAAATTTACTGGTGCATTTGTGTCTGATATATCTTAAAGGGTAACACACACTAAAAAGATCAAAATCATGGCTAGTTTTTCATATTTATTTAGTTCTTTCGTAGGCTACAAATTACAGAATCAGAATAACAATACCAAAGAGTATTGGGTTGTCTCATAAATTCGTTCATTTTGCTCATTTGTTTCATTAATAGTACATGAAAACCCAGCATGCACCCCCCCCCCCCCCCCAAAAAAATTGCCCAGTGTAACACAGTTATCTAACCACTCCTACAACATAAAGGTCAAGAACCTGATGTGCCATTGGATATGTCAATGTATGTTTATGCCTGGTGTTGGGTGGAATAGTGTGAATGTGTGTTTGCAAGCTATGAAAAGCAAGAAGGAACATTTCAAACATCTTATAATGTTTTATTATCAGAAGGGGAAAACTGCCTTACAATGCCAGCAGAAGATTTATTCTGTGTACAAGGACAATCCAGTAGTGGCTTGACCCCACCAAAAGTGGTTTGGTTGATTTTGAGCTGGGAATTTTGTCCTAACACACAAACCTCAATCTGGACAGCCAGCAGTTATGGACATGGAACAGCTTAATGACAAGATAGTCAACAGTCCACAACTGACAATGCAGGTGTGGCATTGGAGCTCAATGTCACTTGTGCTACTGTAGCCAGAGACTTGAAGGAGCTGTGTTACGTAAATATTCACAATGTATGAGCTGCTCATGAACTGAGTAAAACAAATTTGAAGAAAGGTTCTGCTGTGTCTCTGTTGGAGTTGCAAATGCTTCCTCTGTTACAAATTTCTTCTGAATGAGACTATCACTTACGAGAAATACTGTTTGCTGTTGGATTTTCTCAAGGCAGCTGATGATGAGAAATGAATGGATTTGGGACATGATGTTGTCTTTCACCACAACAATGCTACACGACATACATCTGTGGTGACCTGTCGAAAGCTGCGTTCTTTTGAATGAAATGTGTTACACCAGCCACAACATTTGCCAGGCATTTCCCCTTCTGACTTTCATCTGTTCTGTTCCCTGCAGGATTTCCTGAATGGCAAATGCCTCACCTCCTTGGAGGCCTGCAGACCGAACTTTTAAGAGTTCATCAAACTGAAAACCTCCACATTTTCGAAGAATGTCATTTATACTCTTCCAGAGAAATGGCAATATATTGTTGACAATAATGGTGTATTTTACATGAAGTAAATAGTTTGTTTACAAAACAAATCCATCTTCTTTAGTTATGTAATGCAGGACCTTGTGTCTGAAGAGTGTAAGTAGACAGGCCAGCAAACACTCTTTTGTAGCTGTGCTGCAGGCAGGTGTGTTCTCAGCCATTCTTTGTGACTGCATTGTAATGAAAATCGAATGACATTATGAGACAATACAGTATATTTATCCTTAAAAAATAAAAAGTTTGAGGTGATTTCTTGAGCAGTCTCATGTGTAATTGGCTTTCATATGGAAAAGTCAAAGTGTTCTGTCATGCAGAAAGATACGTTGCAACCAGACCAATAGCAGCTTCTTCTTTTCTTTTCTTTCTTTTGTCAGTGAATTGTCTTCTCTTCTCCAAACATGTTATAAACAGCTCTCATGTTCATTATGGCTTCTTTTGAACTAATTCTATAAAGAGACAACAGAATACAGCAGCTGTCAGCTGACAGCTAGCAGGACATCCATACCTTGCTCTCATATGAAATGAGTCCAATTTTTGAATAACAGGTGGCTCGTGCACTGAGAAAGTCACAGCCTATGCTGTACTCTGGCATAGTCTCTAAAGCGTTAAGCATAAGAAAGAAACATATGTATTGAGTGCAACTCCTGTATTCACTGCTCTAACATTTCTTTCAATCAAGACAAGTTTGCATTTAGCTCTTTCCTTCCACAATTTTTATGATCCTTTTTATTTATTTTTTATTTAAATACAAAAAACTTTGATGTGCAGTTTAATTGTCTTTAAAAAGTGCATCAATTACCCTCGTAATTTTTGTCCTCCTTTTGTTTTAGAATAATAATGAGATTTTCTTGCATAAAACTTTTGTCAGTTTAATTTTTTTTTCTTTTAGGATTTTTAAGTTTTTTAAATGTTAGTCTTGTCTTTCTTTATTTTAATACCTCATTAATATCTTCGATGTGGTCTATTTTGCGATCATTTTTGACTTGCCTAGCCACATCCTTGGAAAAAACAGGAAATAAATCTTCTGATGATGAATATTACTTTTTCCTCAGAGCTGTACTGTATGTATATTAATTTAAACCATTAATTCTTCCTATTTGTACTGTCGTGCTACATAACAATGATATTACTATTTGCTGGTTACATCACATGTTGTATGCTTTGAATATCTGCTGTCATTGGCTGGTGAGATCACATGACACAAGCTACAGTTGGCTGACAGAAGCATATTGCTCAGCCCAGTCTTGATTTCTGGGCTTTGGAAGCTACTACACTGTATTTAGTGGAATTCATATTTATACTTTGTCATGAGATGAAAATTTGCAGTGTACATGTTGCATGCATCAGACATATTTCCAAAATGTACTGTTTCCTACTGGGTTTCATTTTCGAAAGTGCTGGGACGTTCTACACCAGTGTGTAAAACATTTACCATACAAAAGATTGGTAAGTTACACAGCTCCAAGGGAGAATATATTGTTACTTAACATGAGGAAAACGTATTTTCACCTGGGGTATTGTGTATTTTTGCCCAGAAAAAAGTGTATTTACACCCAGGAAAAATGTATTTTTAACCAGTAAAAATTTGGGAATGTTTTTTCTTGCCCACTTGTACACCCTATATACACATCATGTTTCATTTATCCCTGGTGGTTCCTATATATCTACTCATATCTGAGATGTGTAACAACAATGAAAATTCCTGCATGGAAAAATATCTAATGGAAAGGAAACCACTTACCTATAGAAGAAACAGGTTTCTATGCGCCATTCACCAGTTCTCCATAGTAGTCATTTCTGAGATTGGTGTGAACTTATGAAACTCTAAGTAACTGACATCTTTTGCATTTTGGATAAACTTTCAAAGTTCCATTGGACTCAGTTAATACATCATAATACAGGAACGAGCTACACATGAAATTTGAAATTGTTGTTACTATTGGCAAATCTATCCAAACTTTTCAGTTAGATGTAAGTACAATTGACAGTGAATGGCCTACTTATGTTTATATTTTTTGTTTGAAGTGATTTTGGTTATTCCTATATCTGTACGTGTATCACAAGAAAAGTGTAGTTGTATTCCAAGGTCAATGAGTGTTGTGGTATTTTTTGCAGAGGCTAAAGATGTACCTAAGGAGTCTATTTGTATAAGAAGAACTGCAAAAAGTCCTCTTTCCAAAGATGAAGACAAGAAGTCAGGTCAGTAATTTCTCTTGTTGCTATGACAGCTTGTATCTTTGCAATGCTATGGTATGAATGTTACCAGTTGTGCTTTATTACTAAAGTTTTTCTATTTTTTATAGTAGATCCATGAGCTCCCTACAACATTGCAGATTATTATGTTTGAAAATTATTTTGTATTGGTATTCATCCATTCATCATGTTTCTTAAGCAATCTTGGAGCACTCATTCTTCTGTTACAAAAAAACTTGTTTTAATGAGTTTATTGACAATAACAAAAATCAGTGTAAGATTATATGGGGTTTGCCACTATTGAAACATGGGCAAAATATGTATCACATCATGTGGCTTTTATGCTGGTGATACCCTCAATAAGATGTTTTGGGCTATTTCAAAACTTAATGTTGTTTATAAACCATCACTGTGATCCAGACACTAGCTTTCATATATAGAGAATAAATTTGTCTTATGGTTCTCACTTATCTCATTTATGGCACAAATTGTGCACTGACCTTCCTTGGTGTGGAAATTTATAGAGAGGGTAATGGGTCACTTTTATAAAGAAGGTACAGGAAATCTACAAGCTCTAACTCCCACCAACACAAAAAATGATTTATGTCCTGCATACATTATCCCAAAATGCACACTTAGTCAGCAATGTAGAGCAGTCAGCAATGTAGGGCTCTTGCAGGTGTATCTGTAGGAACTTTCTCTTCACTCAGAATCAATGCTTTGATAACAAAACATTTCGTAACACTACCACTGTAGCAATCAAGTATAACACATCACATGGTTTCTCAGCTGTAGCAACTTGTAACAAAATGTTTCCAGGGACTTGACCTGAAGGACATTGTGTTCTATAAACAAAGGTTGTGGCTCAGATACAGACTGTTTTACTTACCATGAATGCAGGGGACTTGGAACAATGATCTACAGAAACTACAATCTACATTTAGGGTCAACAGTTATCATAACTTTAGAATACATAGTGCTATGGCACTATATCACAAAACCAAATGATATTAAGCAGTAGGTAGTAATATTATATTGGATAAATCCTTAGTAATATTATATTGGATAAATCTTTCTTCTTTAACCTTTGACTGCTCTGGAAGTGTTAATACGCACCACAGCTACTGTCTCTGGGTACTCTCGAGGCATTTACGCATGAGGTACTTAGTGGCCAGGTAGGGTGGCCTGGCAGCTGCATTTTCACCCTGGGTGATCAGCAGCCTTCCATCGTTCAGATTGTGTGCATTTGCTGCTGTGATCTTATCTGTGTTTTTATTTTCATCTTCGTTTTCACCTCAAAAAATGGCACACCATTGTGGTTGTACAGACAAAGAACTCATGAAGGTGGTGACAAGCAATTACACCTGATACTTGTCATCACAGGGATAAAGAAATTGAAACGGAGTATCAGTTGCCTCCCATAAAAACCATTACAGTAGTGTTGCTAGAGACACTATTTGGCTCACTGATATCATTCATGTGGCTGTAGTGCATTCTGAAGGCTGTAAATAAACAAAAAATCTCATTGAAAACTGAAATAGTTAAACCATTTAGTTACTTTGTGATTACATCTTGTGACATAACAACAAACAGGTTTCAATTAAAAATGAGTATCCCACATAGAGTACTGTAGACATTAATGTGTCCAATGGCACATTATTCTTTTTCGATATATACTAAATACTGTTAGAAGATATATATCTTTACATTAAAAAAATATTGTTATGTCTATATCTCAATAGATAAAAATGTTTCGTGCATTAATAATATAGCAATATACAAACCTGTTTGCACGCTGTCATTTCCTAAAATCTTCATTTCAGTATCTTGAACCATTTATGAAATACAGCAGCTGTTTCTACCACATGATTCACATTTCATATGGAAAGAACACTGGGCACAATTCACACAATCCTCCTGTAAATATAAGAACTAGTATCTTAAGAACAATGACATATATCACTCTGTTCTCAGCTTTACACTGTCAGTATCTTAGCTACATTTCACTCACTCTGATCAGTAATGCAAAATGAACCATACAGGAAGTCTACACAATATGTTTTTGTATCTGCAAAAATCTTATAATATCTCCAGTGCTTTATTTCACTGGATGCAGTACAGAAACTAAGATAAATAACAAAAGGGAATTTAATTGATTATCGAGTGAAGATATACTGCAAGATGGAAAAGATTCAAATTTTTTTGCCAAATATTTTTCTTAAAATTGGATGATATGTATTTGATGGTGCTCAGCGTGTCCATAAAAACGCATCGCTGAAAATTTGTGTAACCCTCCCATGGATATAAAAGCCAATATCTTGAGGAAGATGATATATGTCACTCTGATCTCATCTTTAAATAGAATTTTGGTACCTTGGCTACATTTCGTTTTCTGGAATCAGTGACGTAAAACAAACCACACACAAAGTCCTCGAAATGTGTTTTTACCTCTGTAAAAATCTTCAAGTATTGTACAGTACTTTACTTCATTGGGTTTCACAGCAACTCAGATGAACAGCGAAATGTAATTCATTTCTTTATCAGGTGAAGATATCGTGTTGTAAGATGTAAAAGAATCAAGTTTTTGGGCAAATTTTTCTTTTTACAATCTGATGATAAGTATTTCATTAGCAGCCTGAATGTCCATTCAACCATGAAGCTGACAATCTGTGAATGGAATGAACTGTGGTTCCCAATGTTTACTGATGTGCTTGAACAATATCATGATATATTCATCCTTTCCTTTGGTTACTACAGTTGTGAATATATGTAGGACAGCAGGTTTATGAAAGAGTAAACATGAGAGAACATTAGGTTACTGAGATGAATCGAAAGTGATATCTCACTTTTGTCATAGGCTTCCTTGATGCTACTAAAAGCTTTAGGACAAATGTAATTATTAGGCGTGAAACAATATTGATATACCTGTGTGTTTGTCTATGAACTGATTAATTTCTAGATGAGTTTTAAAGTCAGAAACTTACGGAGTAACTTTATTTACAGTATCTCTTGACTATCTGGCTCATTACTATTCAATCCCCATGCTAGCCAGCCTACTCAATTAATATCTTAATAATACTTCTCCCTAGTAAAATGAGGGTTAATTTGTTGTATGTAGTCTACTGTACTTTTCCAAAGCTTTTGCAAGTGAGTGCCAGCTACAATGCTGTGTGCCTTTCAAAATGTTTTATGCATCTCCTGTGCTTCTTGTGCTTATGGAGCTACAGTTATACATACTGTGTTGTTAATATTGAATAAATTACCATAATCATTCTTCAACAAACAATATTTACATGCAAAACTTCCTGACAGATTAAAACTGTGTGTTGGACCGAGATTTGAACTCTGCAAGGCTTACAGAAGAGCTTCTGTGAAGTTTGGAAGGTAGGAGACGAGGTACTGGCAGAATTGAAACTGTGGGGACGGGTCGAGAGTCGTGTTTTGGTAGCTCAGATGGTAGAGCACTTGCCCACGAAAGGCAAGGGTCCCGAGTTTGAGTCTCGGTCCGGCACACAGTTTTAATCTGCCAGGAAGTTTCATATCAGTGCACACTCCACTGCAGAGTGAAAATCTCATTCTGGAATATTTAGAAGCACTCTCCCAGTATTGACAAACACCTTGAACACACTTAGAGAGCAGCTCTCTTGGCAAAACTGTGTTCTTTGTCCACGGTTTTATATCAGACCTACAAGACTTACAAATTGTGTGCATTATTAAATTGTTGTTTTGTGTGGTCCTTCGTGTTTTAATTAAGAAGTCTGAAATGGGTGATATGTGTAATGTAAGAAGTAAGAAGTCAGAAAATGTTCATAAAATCAGATTTTCGTAAAAAATAAATAAATAAATAAATAAATAAATAAAATAAAAAAAAATAAAAAAATAAAAAATAAAATAAAAAAATGTTTTGAATGGTGCAGCTGTGGTTGGCAAGAGAGAGAATTTATAGAACTCTGGCCTACCCAGCATTTTTGTTATCTGGCTTGATCTTCCACCATATTAGGCTGGATAGTCAAGAGCTTTCTGCATTCTGCACTGAGGGCAGCGAAACCCAGAGTGGCATACAAAACTGTCACACCAAGTGGTCCAGGAATATTTGATGTGGGAGAACTGTAGCATGTGGCAAAACCAATTCACATTTAGTGGACGGAACTGAGTCTCCCAGCACAGGCAGGAGTATAGGGCTGACAACAAAGTTGCACTCTCCACGAAATGCAGCAAGCATGTTTGTGGCAGTCAAAGGATTAAATGTGTGAATTTATAATGTTGTGTGTGTTATAATTTGAGTGAGTGGAATTATGACAGTTCATGAGCATTAGATATTAACCACTGTGTAAAAACCTCTGCGCGTTGTTACTAAATGTATCAGCTTACTCCTAATTTTTTCCCAAGAGGGATGCTAACCTTGGAATGTGAAGGACATGTGAAACTATCAGTATGTGCAGGTATACTGATGTCCTTTCGTTTTAAGATGTGCTTCTCAGTTCCAGTGAACTCATTTTATATACCTTGATACACCACTGAGTTACATATTGAATCCAGGTGGGAAGTTGTGCAGGTCCCTGGCGCGAATCCACCTGGCGGATTAATGTCAAGGTGATGGTTTTTAAAGTGATTTTCCATCTGCCTTGGCGAATGTGGGCTGGTTCCCCTTATTCTGCCTCAGTTATACTATGTCAGTGATTGCTGCACAAACACTTTCTCCACATACACGTATGCCATAATTACTCTACCATGCAAACATTGGGGTTATACTCGTCTGGTGTGACATTCCCAGGGGGGTCCATGGGGGCCGAACCACACAATAACCCTGGGTTCGGTGTGGGGTGGTGGTGGGGTGAGTGGACTGCTGTAGCCTGTTGTGGGGTCATGTACCACTGCGGGGTACGGTGGGGATGAAGCCTTTCCGTCATTTCTAGGTCCCCAGTTCCATACAATACAATACAATATATATTAAATCTAAGTTTTTTGAAACTATTGGTAAATCTTCTCTTACTCATGTGGGAATAACTACAAATTAACAATGAAACAAGTACTACTGTTTGTATTCTGTTTATATTTGACTGTTTGAAAGTGAAAATGGATGTTTCTGTAACTATATGTCATAATCAATGTGTGTTGATACTCCCAGTTCAATGAGTGGTGTGTTTTTTTTCTTTTTTTTCTTTTTTTTTTCAGATTCTAAAGACGTACCTAAGAAGACAATTCCTATTATGAGAACCAGGAAAAGTCCTACTTCCAGTGATGTAACCAAGAAACTAGGTAGTAGATTTCTCTTTTTGCTATCACATTTGTTAGTGATATGGAATGAATACTACCCAGTGTACTTTATTCCCTGAATATGAATAGTAGCTCTAGTAGATTCTCTCTATTCCCTGAATATGAATAGTAGCTCTAGTAGATTCAGAGAGAACAAGTTGACTGAAGCAGCTTCCAACATGAGTGCCGCTTATTTTATTTGCAAATAATATTTTGTCTGTACATCTGTTCATAAGATTTATTTTGCAATTTAGGAGCCCTCACCCTCATGTCATAAAAATCCTTCTTGTAGTGAGTTTATTGCCAGTGGCTAAAATCAATTTAAATTTGTATGCAGTTTTGCACTTCTGAAAGAGGTAGTTAATATGTATTGCATTATATGGTTAATATGCAGTTGTTGCCTATGGAAGAACATTTCAGGCTATGTCACAACTTCCTGATGTTCTTTTGTAAGCCACCATTGTGCCAGAAACTGGTTTTAATATAGAGAGAACACATTTGTCATATGATTTTCACATCAGTTGTAAATGTGTAACTTCACTCTGGCTTTCCTTGTTGGGGAAGTTCACAGAGAGAATGATGGGACACACTTCCACAGAATGTATACAAAACCTGTGGGGATTGTCTCCCATCATCAAACAAAACAATGATTTCTACCTTGCATAAATTATTCCAAAGGGCAAACTGAATTAATAGTGTAGGGCTCCTTCAGGTGTAGCTGAAGGAACTTCGCTCCACATTCAGAATCATTGCCTTTATAACAAAACTCTATAAAGTGCTATGAATTTAGCTTCATATGAACCCCATCACATGATTTCTTAGCTGTAGTCACCTTTAACAAAATGTTTTAGGATATTTGACCAGATGAACATGGTGTTTTATAAACAATAGTAGTGACTCAGATACAGAATTTTCTACTGATCATGAAAGCAGGAGCTTGAAGGTGGGTCAGCAGAAATTGTGATCTACTTTTGTAGTCAATGGCAGTGTCTGATTAGCCATGTAGCAAGAGTTAGCAAATGCTACATTCCCCACACATTAGGGGTACTCTTGCCTGCATGCAAAAAAATCTTTCAAGTTAGATATGTAAAGTAATCTTCCTGCCATCCAATGGAATGATGGTGGTGGCCAAATCTCCAATAAATAGTAACAATTAAGCTCATTTCTAAAATTCAGCACCATCCAAACCATACATTACCCTGAAGTGACAAGAGTCATGGGATAATGATATGCACATATACAGATGGCAGTAGTATTGCATACATGAGGTACAAAATGGCAGTGCATTGGCGGAGCCGTCATTTGTTTTCAAGTGATTCATGTGAAAAGTTTCTGACATGACTATGGCTGCACAATGGGAATTAACAGACTTTGAGCATGGAATGGTAGTTGCACCTAGACACATGGAACATTCATTCAATTTCAGAAATCATTAGGGAATTCAATATTCCAAGATCCACAGCGTCAAGAGTGTGCTGAGGATACCAAATTTCAGGTATTATCTCTCACCTCAGACAACACAGTGGCCAACGGCCTCCACTTAGTGACTGAGAGCAGCGGTGTTTGCATATGGTTTTCAATGTTAACAGTCAAAAAACGTTGCATGAAATAACCACAGAAATCAATGTGAGATGTACAGCAAGTATATCGATCAGAACAGTGTGGTGAACTTTGGTATTAATATGGCAGTAGACAATCAACGTGAGAGCCTTGCATTGCCTGCAGTGCCTCTCTTCGGCTTGTGACCATCTTTATTGGACTTTAGATGACTGGAAAACTGTGGCTTGGGCAGATGAGTACTGATTTCAGTTGGTAAGAGCTGATGGTAGGGTTTGAGAGTGGTTCAGATCCCACGAAGCCATGGACATCAGTTGTCAATAAGGCACTGTGCAAACTGGTCTTGGTTCCATAATGGTGTGGGCTGTATTTACATGGAATGGACTGGGACATCTGGTGCAACTGAACTGATCATTTACTATAAATGGTTATGTTTGGCTACTAAGAGACCATCTGCAGCCATTCATAGGCTTCATACTGTGAATATGGAATTTTTGGAGATGACAGTGAAACATGTCACTGAACCAGTTATTTGTGATTGGTTTAAGAACATTTTGGACAATTCAAGCAAATGATCTGGCCAGCCAGATTGCCCAATGCTAATCCCATTGAACATCTATGGAACAAAATCAAGAGGACAGTTTGTGCACAAGATCCTGCACTAACAACACTTTTGCAATTGTTGGTGGTTAAAAAGGCAGCATGGCTCAGTATTTTTGCATAGGACTCTCATTGACTTGTTGAATCCTTGCCATGTCAAGTTGCTGCACTACACCAGTCAAAATGAGATCTTGTACAATATTAGGAGGTATTCCATGACTTTCATCACCTCAGTATATGTGTTGTAGGATTACAGCAATACAGATCTTTCAGTGGAATTTTAATGCTGCCTGAGCTAGTAGTAAAAACCTTATCATTATAATAGGTTTCTATTGATTACCAGTAACACAGTAATGAATGAATACTGTATTTATTTCTAAATAATGGAAAATCCAGAATGGAATATAACAATATTGTGAAAAGGAAAGTTGCCACTCGCCATATACCAGAGATGCTGAGTTGCAGATGGGCAGAACAAAAAGACTGTCACAAATATTGCTTTCAACCAGAAAGCTCTTTGTCAAAATTAGACGACAAACACACACACACCCACTCATGCAAATGCAACTCACACACACATCACTACAGTCTTAGGCAACTGAGGCCACATTTATTTTTGTAAGGCTACAGTCATTCATTCCTTCTCAAGTGTGAAGGTTGCTTTCTTATAGGTGGACAGTTGTTGTATAATGTTTTATAGTTCACTTTTCCTTCATTTCTTTTGTGACATAGTTTCTTTGCTGGTTACTGTGCAATACTAGGATACAATACTATTGTTTAAGAACAGTAGAAGATATTAAGAGAGTGAAATATAATTTTATCTAGTGACTGCATAATTTGCTGACAGGAAAACAAGAAACACAGGAGAATAAGATAAGCTTATTGTTTTGTTTATGTACACTACCAAGTTTTACTCTTCTTGTTTTAAAGCAGGTTTTATGTACAATTTGTGTAACAATATAGTTG
This sequence comes from Schistocerca cancellata, assembly GCF_023864275.1. Lineage (NCBI taxonomy): Eukaryota > Metazoa > Arthropoda > Insecta > Orthoptera > Acrididae > Schistocerca > Schistocerca cancellata. The sequence continues at coordinate 701,572,186 of NC_064627.1, read as the reverse complement.
TTAATTGTCAGTGTGTGATCTGATAATAAAATTTTATCATTAGAATTCATTTACTTCCAAATACAGGAATGATTTATTTTTCCCCCTGGGACACCAGGGGCGTCATTGTCTTTTTTTAAAACACCCATACAGTGACATAGTATTGTGTGCCAGGTTTCGCACTGTGGAGCCACTCATTCTGTTGGACGCTTGTTTTGTGAACATTTAATGAAAGTAATTTCCCATGAGACACTAAACCATTAAAAATAACATGAATAGCTGCATAGCTCTAGGCTCAAAAGCAAAAGGTCACATGTTCAGTACTTACAGAATGGTAATTTTTTAATATCCTTATCAAAATGATTGTGGTCTTTATATTTTTCATCTAAATTGGTTTTAAATATAATTCTCTCCTTAAATTTAATCTCTGGTCCTTGAATGCATCTTTTCAATCAGTGTATTAACTTTATAATTTTGCACAAATTTAATCAAGTGAATATGTATAAGAAAAAAGACTGCAGTAAGGTTATATTTTCACATAGTGCAATAATTATGTTTCAAATGTTTTCATGGTGACAACCATCCAAGAAAATTTACATATCATATTGGGACAGAGGCATGGCAATTATATGGTCTGTCATACTTTTAGTGAGTCTATCAGCCCTAGTTCTGTTCTGTTGATGTCAGAAGTATTCAGAAGGTGCAATGTCACTTCTCACTACTGCCAGTGTTTTTGTAATTGAAGTGTAGACATGTGCACTTTAATTCCATGTTCATTGCTATAAATAAGTATCATGTATGAACATGAGCACGTTTATAATGAGCTTTCATGTAACATTGTAACTTCCATGTGACATTTCTACTATAGCATGTGATTGTTCGAGCCTTGACACAACTGCTTCACCCCCACAGCACCCACTGCCCCACCTAAGTTATGTACTCCTTCTCCTCTGGGCAAGGCTTACTGAAGCTTTCACAGACCATAAATAGAATGTTTCCTCTGCTATGTTTAAGTGATAGACTGCTAATTTAAAAAAAAAAAATAATATTATGAAAGACTGATAAAAATACCATAATTATACTGATGTAAGCAAAGATATTAGATGAGAAAAGAATAAAAGGAAGAAAAAGTTAGAGCAAAACAAAGAACTTCATACAGTGATCAAAATAAGGTGGTTAAGGATTCAAAATACAATAAAAAATGTGGTTATATTTAAAACCAACTTAACTGGATAAAAATAAAGATCACAGTAATTTTGATTAAGATTATTAAGAAAATTAACACACCCCTAGATTTGAACACACAACCTACAGTTTAGTGTCTTAGAGGTTTGCTCGCTTTTTGAAGTGAAACTTCTTTGGCCATGTGTAAGATTCCAGGGTCATGATGTTTTGTGGCACATGCATTAAATGTGAGGTGGGCCACATCACAACCAAACAGAAAAATGATGATTGTGCATGAACTGTACAAGATAATTGTTTGCTGTCATGGGCTGTTACGTAGATCTTTTTGAAATTTACAATTAAGTACCTCAGAGAACACAACAGCTAAGCTGTGTTGATGTAAATGAATGAATTTGAGAAAATTTTGCTGCCTTTGCACTATTTTGCAATATGATGACTAAACTGTAACAGTTGCTGTTGTAATTTAAAAGTGTGTAACATTATTGAGATTGTGATGAGAATTGGTGGTTTAATTACAACACACACATTGTCACTGTTAATAATGTATTCCAGATAAATGCACACACATGCTGTACAGAATGGCGCTACTGTCACTTTTTATTGTTTACACAGAGATGTTTTGCTGTGAACTACACAGCTGTCCCAAAGAGCACACACAGAAAAGAGAAATGTAAGCTAGAAATTCCTTTGGTTTCCAAGCACACTAGAAACAGCACTGAATTCAGATAATGGCCACTGCATTAACTAGACAGAATTACAACACTTACCCTTGGTGGACTTCATTAGAAAGTAACTTAATAGTCTCACACTACTAAATTCTAGCATTAAACATAAGAACAGAAATGAGACAAAGCATAGCTGACAGGTAGTCCAAATGGAAATTTCTCAGTTTTAATACCACTGATACCTTAAGTGAAAATGTCTGCTGCATTTTCATTAGTTGACACCTATTTAAACTAAAAAAAACCACCCTAGGCAGTCTGACGGACTTTATGATAGCACATCCTGAAATGGTTGGTCTTTTCTAATACACACTTTTTCTTAGCAATCTTAATGGAACCTTTGTTGTCAGCACTGACCTACAGCGGTGGTCTAACAAATTCAGAACAATTAAACCACAGAGAAGTTGTCAAGGTGGTACCGCCGCCAAATCTAGATTAACCAATAACTTAGGAAATAGAAGTAATGGTTTTAATTGGGATAAGATATGAAATCTGACTCTTGGGATAATTAAATTGCAGAGAAGCTGTCAAGGTGTTACCACTGCTGAATATACATCGATAAGCGAATTGAATGCCTGAATACTTTCACTACAGGTGGCATGTGTATAACTGTACCTATTTGCCACCTACTAGCATCTGTGGTCTGCATGCATAATACCACTCTGGTGAGTATATTGCTACATGTGGCACCTTGTCATCAGTCTTGCAGCTCACTCTGAGGATGGGCAGACAATATATAGTGAAATATCAGTTGAAGAAGTATTATTTGCATGGCTGCATTCCCAAACTTTAATGGGTTATTCATTATGCCATGAGAAGTTAAAAATGCACAACATATCAGTCATTTCTTTAATGTTAATGAGAGATTTAAAAACATCCTTTCTTCCTCACCCATTACAACAGCATTGTCAGCATAAACCCCAATGATCAAATTATTAGAGAAGAATACCCAAGAAGCTTTTTCACACTTTTTCCTTTCCTACCTGATGAAGCCCATACAGACTCTTATTTAATAAACACACTTTACTCCCCATACTAAACAATTTTGGTTGCTCCATGAAAATTGAGTCACTTATGAGGGTATTCAGATAAGCAGTTTTTACATAAATGACATTGGTTTACCATCCCTTCAGTACTGCAGCTGCTATCGGAATCCTCAAGCTGTGTGGGGTAGCTGTGCGGTCTGAGGCGTATTGTCACAGTTTGCACGGCTCCCCCCATTGGAGGTTCGAGTCCTCCCTTGGGCATGGGTGTGTGTTGTCCTTGGCATAAGTTAGTTTACGTTACATTAAGTAGTGCTTAAGACTAGGGTCCGATGACCTCAGCAGTTTGGTTCCATAGTCCTTACCACAAATTTCCAATTTTTCCAGTCCTCAAGCATGTGTCATCACTATGCTGTGGCTTTCCCAGTTGTTATTGTTGTGGTCTTCAGTCCTGAGACTGGTTTGATGCAGCTCTCCATGCTACTCTATCCTGTGCAAGCTTCTTCATCTCCCAGTACCTACTGCAACCTACATCCTTCTGAATCTGCTTAGTGTATTCATCTCTTGGTCTCCCTCTACGGTTTTTACCCTTCACGCTGCCCTCCAATACTAAATTGGTGATCCCTTGATGCCTCAACACATGTCCTACCAACCGATCCCATCTTCTAGCCAAGTTGTGCCACAAACTTCTCTTCTCCCCAGTACTATTCAATACTTCCTCATTAGTTATGTGATCTACCCATCTAATCTTCAGCATTCTTCTGTAGCACCACATTTCAAAAGCTTCTATTCTCTTCTTGTCCAAACTATTTATCGTCCATATTTCACTTCCATACATGGCTACACTCCATACAAATACTTTCAGAAATGACTTCCTAACACTTAACCCAGATAAGCCTGACGTCCTTCTGGAAGGACGACGTAACTCACTGTTGAAATTATTTACTTTTGCGTATAACGCATTGTTGTAACGGACTGTGACGCATTGTTATATGAAGTAGGCAGAGTCAGTTGCGCGCTGCAACAGTCAGTTTGACGCTGTTCGTTATAGTGAGTGAGAAACTGTGTCTTGAAAATAGGGCCGATTTTACCATGGACGAACTGACTGACCTTGTCATCGATGGGTATATATATTTTCTTTCATATTGCGTCAATAATTCTGAAACTTGTCATATAATATCTTAAAGAATTAACGTATATTATTTATATGCTCATATTACGATTGAAAGTTTTCGTCAGTTGTAATTCAATAATGTTTCCAACCGTCCTTCCAGAAGGACGTCAGGGTAATGTGTCATTTTGTATTCACAGAAAACGATGTACACTTATGGAACTTTTGGACATGTTAGAATCAAAAGATGAGGAAATACCTAATACTGGTGTGAATGTAACATTACACCCTCCTCTAAATTCAACTGATGACATAACAGATGAAGTTTCGGGTGCTGAAGAAAATCCAAGTGTAGATAAATTACCAGCAAGTCAGCTCAATATTACTGCGTTACATGACCTAGAAGAGAGGGGCGTGGAAGCAACAGGAACATAAGAGGAAACAGAGTTAAGAATTGTACTCTATCATTTGTAGATAAAATGATAAAAGAAAATAGATGATCATATGAAATTTGTTCTGACTCAGCATCCGGGATTTCCACTGTACGTTGGAAGGACAACAATGTTGTTACTGTAGCCACCAACTTTGACAGAGTGCGACCACTACACTCTGTAGAAGATTTACCAGGGAACAAAAAAAAAAAAGCATTAGCATGCTTCAACCTAACTTGGGAGGCATAGATCGAACTGACCAAAATCAATCCCTATATAGATGCTCTATAAGAGTGAAAAAGTGGTATTTCCCGATCACTGCACATTTTATAGACATTGCAGAGCAAAATGCCTGGGATCTTTACAAGCACATCGAATAACCCATAGATCATCTGACATTTCGTCATCGAATTGTCACTGCAATTCTTGAAAGTAACAAAAGAGTCACTACCAGCAGAGGATGTCTTAGTAAGAGGGCAAAACAAGATGCTAGATTTGATGGAAGAGAACATTATGTTGCTGAATTACCAACGGACGAGATAACAAAAAAGAAGAAGCAACTGAAATGTCGAAGTTGCCACAAAAAAACTACTACTATGTGTGTAAGATGTGACGAACCACTTCAAGTTTGTTGCTTTTTTACTTATCATACTAGTGCATAAAACAGGTGTATAGGTTATTTTCTTTGTTTTTTTGTATTTATTAGCTGTTTTAGCCCAAAATTCAAATTTATTTATGTTTATTTGAAAGTATAAAAACCAAAACAAGTTAATTGTGCAATGTCATATACTTTAAAAACATGTTCCCTTATTGTCCTGACGTCCTTCTGGAAGGACGCCCATTTTTGGAAATACTAAATAAAAATAAATACTCAAAATTGTTTTTACTTTCTTCCTTACAACCTTGTGAATGAATGTAGAGAAGATATAAATCAATATATAAAAAAAATTCAGGACTATCTGGGTTAAATCTATACTCGATGTTAACAAATTTCTCTTCTTCAGAAATGCTTTCCTTGCCATTGCCAGTCTACATTTTATATCCTCTCTACTTCGACCATCATCAGTTATTTTGCTCCCCAAATAGCAAAATTCCTTTACTACTTTAAGTGTCTCATTTCCTAATCTAAGTCCCTCAGCATCACCCGACTTAATTCGACTACATTCCATTATCCTCGTTTTGCTTTTGTTGATGTTCATCTTATACCCTCCTTTCAAGACACTATCCATTCCATTCAACTGGTCTTCCAAGTCCTTTGGTGCCTCTGAGAGAATTACAATGTCTACGGTGAATCTCAAAGTTTTTATTTCTTCTCCATGGATTTTAATACCTACTCCAAATTTTTCTTTTGTTTGCTTCACTGCTTGCTCAATATACAGATTGAATAACATCGGGGAGAGACTACAACCCTGTCTCACTCCCTTCCCAACCACTGCTTCCCTTTCATATCCCTCGACTCTTATAACCGCCATCTGGTTTCTGTACAAATTGTAAATAGCCTTTCGCTCCGTGTATTTTACCCCTGCCACCTTCAGAATTTGAAAGAGCATAGTCCAGTCAACATTGTCAAAAGCTTTCTCTAAGTTTACAAATGCTGGAAACGTAGGTTTGCCTTTCCTTAATCTATCTTCTAAGATATGTCATAGAGTCAGTATTGCCTCACGTGTTCCAACATTTCTACGGAATCCAAACTGATCTTCCCCGAGGTCGGCTTCTACTAGTTTTTCCATTCGTCTGTAAAGAATCCGCGTTAGTATTTTGCAGCCGTGACTTATTAAACTGATAGTTCAGCAATTTTCACATTGACAAACTGCCTATTGGCTTCTGTCTCGGGTTCTTTGGCCGACGTTCATCTAATGATTTTTCTGACGTTTCGCCAGCACGAGTGGCTGGCATTGTCAAAGCATCACCCTCCATTTTCACATTTGTCAACACCTGCTTTCTTTGGGATTGGAATTATTATATTCTTCTTGAAGTCTGAGGGTATTTCGCCTGTTTCATATGTCTTGCTCACTAGATGGTAGAGTTTCGTCAGGACTGGCTCTCCCAAGGGTCTCAGTAGTTCTAATGGAATGTTGTCTACTCCCAGGGCCTTGTTTTGACTTAGGTCTTTCAGTGCTCTGTCAAACTCTTCACGCAGTATCACGTCTCCCATTTGATCTTCATCTACATCCTCTTCCATTTCCATAATATTGTCCTCAAGTACATCGCCCTTGTATAGACCCTCTATATACTCCTTCCACCTTTCTGCTTTACCTTCTTTGCTTAGAACTGGGTTTCCATCTGAGCTTTTGATATTCATACAAGTGGTTATCTTTTCTCTGAAGGTCTCTTTAATTTTCCTGTAGGCTGTATCTATTGTACCCCTAGTGAGATAAGCCTCTACATCCTTACATTTGTCCTCTAGCCATGCCTACTTAGCCACTTTGCACTTCCTGTCGATCTCATTTTTGAGACGTTTGTATTCCTTTTTGTCTGCTTCATTTACTGCATTTTTATATTTTCTCCTTTCATCAATTAAATTCAGTATTTCTTCTGTCACCCAAGGATTTCTACTAGCCCTCGTCTTTTTACCTACTTGATCCTCTGCTGTCTTCACTACTTCATCCCTCAAAGCTACCCATTCTTCTTCTACTGTATTTCTTTCCCCCATTCCTGTCAGTTGTTCCCTTATGCTCTCTCTGAAACTCTGTACAACCTCTGGTTCTTTCAGTTTATCCAGGTCCCATCTCCTTAAATTCCCACCTTTTTGCAGTTTCTTCAGTTTTAATCTACAGGTCATAACCAATAGATTGTGGTCAGAATCCGCATCTGCCCCTGGAAATATCTTACAATTTAAAACCTGGTTCCTAAATCTCTGTCTTACCATTATATAATCTATCTGAAACCTGTCAGTATCTCCAGGCTTCTTCCATGTATACAACCTTCTTTCATGATTCTTGAACCAAGTGTTAGCTATGATTAAGTTGTGCTCTGTGCAAAATTCTACCAGGCGGCTTCCTCTTTCATTTCTTACCCCCCCCCCCCCCTTGAAACAATCTGAACAGCATTACCAGCAATTACGCTAATTTTTATTGCACTTCCATCATTATGACTATTATATTTACTTGATGATTCAGTAGATGCAATAATCACAATCAAAACCATTGGACGACAATGATACTGAAGATATGAATATTCAGACTTTATAGATGTAGAATTTGACACTTATTTAACACCAGAACAAGACCTAGAAAACGACGGATTTCGACTTCTAGATGTAGATAACCGAACAATCCTACCAATAAATACGGAAGTACGAGTATTAACGAGAGCATCAGACGTTCTACACTCATGAGCAGTCCCCGCGTTAGGAGTTAAAATTGATGCAACGCCAGGTCGACTAAACCAAGGAACATTTACAATAAACTGACCTGGACTGTTCTTTGGACAATGCTCAGAAATCTGTGGGGCAAACCACAGATTCATACCAATTGTAATTGAAAGAACTTCAGTAAACTTCTTTATCAAGTGTTTTTCTAAGATAATCCAAGGAGTTAGTTAAAATATGTAACATTAGAGTGTCAATCTAAAATAACTAAACAATTAGTACACCTTGTAATACATCAGATGACTGAAAGTAAGTAATGGTCTCTTAAACCAAACAATAGAAAATTAACGACTACTTCTGATGGGGAAATTTTAATCCAAATCCCTCAAATATCCCCTCTCACATGATTCTCCCTATTCATCATATTTTCGGCTACATTAATTCTATTTGATCAAATAAACTTTTTCTCATTTAAGCCAAACCTTATTAAAAGAGCAGAAAAAAGAACAATTGAGATAAAAAACTTAAATTGAAAATGATAACAAACTTATTTTCAACATTTGACCCATCAACTAACATCTTCAATTTATCATTAAATTGAACTAGAACATTCTTAGGACTATTATTAATCCCATAAATGTTTTGACTTGCACCATCATGGATTAATATTATTTGAAATAAACTAAACTTAACATTACACAATGAATTTAAAACATTACTAGGACCAAAATCATTTAATGGAACAACATTTATCTTTATCTCAATTTTTATTATAATACTATTTAATAATTTTATAGGATTATTCCCTTACATCTTTACTAGAACAAGACATTTAGCATTAACATTTGCAATCGCTCTACCTATATGATTAAGATTCATGTTATTTGGATGAATTAATCATACCAATCACATATTTACACACCTTGTTCCACAAGGAACACCTCCTGCATTAATATCATTAATTGAAACAATTAGAAATGTCATTCGACCAGGTACACTAGCAGTACAACTAGCAGCAAATATAATTGCAAGACACTTACTATTAACATTACTAGGAAATACAGGATCGTCTATAACAATAAACTTAATTTCACTGTTAATTATTGGACAAATACTTCTATTAATTCTAGAATCAGCAGTAGCAATAATTCAAGCTTATGTTTTCTCAATTTTAAGTACTTTATATTCTAGAGAAGTATACTAAACCTATGTTAACAACTCACTCAAATCACCCATTCCACTTAGTAGATTATAGACCTTGACCATTAACAGGAGCAATAGTTCTAGTTTCAGGATTAGCAAAATGATTCCACCTATTTAATATTAACTTATTTATAATCGGATTCGGAATTACCCTATTAACTATAATTCAATGATGACGAGATGTAGTACGAGAAGGGACATACCAAGGGCTACATACGGGATTTGTATCAATTGGATTACGACGAGGAATAATTTTATTTATTGCATCAGAAGTACTATTCTTTGTTTCATTTTTCTGAGCATTTTTTAGAAGAAGACTAGCACCTACTATTGAACTAGGAATACTATGACCTCCAATAGGAATTCAACCTTTTAATCCTATACAAATTCCATTACTTAATACAGCTATTCTTCTGGCATCAGGAGTAACAGTAACATGAGCACATCATAGTTTAATAGAATCTAATCATACTCAAGCATTACAAGGACTATTCTTCACAGTATTACTAGGACTATATTTCACTATACTTCAAGCATATGAATATTGAGAAGCACCTTTCACCATTGCAGATGCAGTTTATGGGTCGACATTCTTTGTTGCAACAGGATTCCATGGTCTACCTGTAATTATTGGAACAATTTTCTTATCAACATGTCTACTTCGACATTCAATAAACCAATTCTCACCAAGACACCACTTTGGATTTGAAGCAGCAGCATGATACTGACACTTTGTAGACGTAGTATGATTATTCCTATACATCTCTATTTATTGATGAGGTAGATAACTGTTTTTCTAGTATAAATAGTACATTTGACTTCCAATCAAAAAGCTTGATATAAATCAAGAAAAACAATCCTAATTCTATCTACAAGAATTTTTATTAGATTTATTATCCCAATAATTGTTATAACCCTTGCAACAACATTATCAAAAAAATTAATTAATGACCGAGAAAAAAGATCACCATTTGAGTGTGGGTTTGACCCAAAAAGATCAGCACGAATACCATTCTCACTACGATTCTTCTTAATCGCAGTAATTTTCTTAATTTTTGATGTAGAAATCGCACTAATCCTTCCAATTGTAATTATTTTTAAAACCTCAGACATTATAATCTGAACAGTATCAACAATATTTTTTATCCTAGTATTATTAGGTGGATTATACCATGAATGAAATCAAGGAGCCTTACAATAAGCAGAATAAAGGGTTGTAGTTAACTATAACATTTGTGTTGCATTCAAAAAGTATTGATATAATCAATCAACCTTAAATAGAATAAGAAGCGAAATATTGCAGTCAGTTTCGACCTGGAAGATTGGTAAATAAAATACCCTTATTCTTATTAATTGAAGCCAAAAAGAGGCGTATTACTGTTAATAATATAGTTGAACTATAAAGTTCCAATTAAGGAAATGTAAAGCCAATATGAAAGCTGCTAACTTTTTATATTAGCGGTTAAACTCCGTTAACATTTCTAAAATTTATATAGTTTAAATAAAACAATACATTTTCACTGTAAAAATAATATATCTATATTTATAAATACCTAAAAGTAAAAATACTTCCTTAACATCTTCAGTGTCACGCTCTAATTATAAGCTATTTAAGTAAACGAAAAATAATATCACCAAAATAAATATTCAAAAAATAAAAGTTAAAAGATAAATCTTAAAATTAGAATCATATCAACCCTGTATACAACCAATTAAATAAATAAATAGTCTATATAAGCCTTGACCACCAAATAATTCACCTCAACCACAATCAAATGATTTAGATGAATAATAGCCTAATTTTAAAGGAATATATCTAATAAACTTAGTTGAAAGAAAAGGTATAAACCATATAGAACCAGCAAATCTGACAAAAGAAAGTATACTTACAGAAAATAAATTTTGAGAGAAATCAAAATTAGAAATAAGATAACCCAAATAAGCACCTAAAACAACTACAGTAATAGGTAAAAACTTTAAATAATAAGGCAAAGAAATCACATGAGGAACAGGGAAAATTAACCAAGACAAAAGGCTACCACCAAAAACAGCAACAAACAATAAACCAACTATACCAAACGAAATATAATAACCCTTATCATCAAAAGAAAATCTAAAATAAAAATTATTATCACCAGATATTGAATAATAAAAAAGACGAAAAGAATAAGAAGCAGTTAAACCAGTAGAAAAGAAATAAGGAAAAAAATCAAACAATTAATTCATCTTAAACAAACCATTTCAAGAATTAAATCATTTGAATAAAACCCTGCTAAAAAGGCATACCACATACAGACAAACTAGAAACATTAAAACAAACTGAAGTTAAAGGTATAAAATTAACAATTGAACCTATAAAACGAATATCCTGAGAATGCTTTAAATTATGAATTATTGAACCTGCACACATAAACAATAACGCCTTAAATAAAGCATGAGCTAGTAAATGAAAAAATGCAAGTTTTGGATAACCTATAGCCAAAATTCTTATTATTAAACCAAGTTGTCGTAAAGTAGAAAGAGCAATAATCTTCTTCAAATCAAATTCAAAATTAGCCCCCAACCCAGCCATAAATATAGTTATACAACCAATTAAAAGTAAAAATCAACCACAATTATAAGTATCCAATATTGGTCTGAAACGAATTAATAAATAAACCCCAGTAGTAACAAGAGTAGAAGAATGAACTAAAGCAGAAACAGGAGTAGGAGCAGCCATTGCAGCAGGAAGTCAAGAAGAAAAGGGAATTTGAGCTCTTTTAGTTATTGCTGCTAAAACAATTAATATAGTAATAAGCTTTATTTCAAAAGAATTAGAAATAAAATCATAATGATAAATATAATTTCAACCACCAAAATCAAAATTCAATCAATAGAAATTAAAATAGCAACATCACCAATATGATTAGAAAGTACAGTCAACATACCTGCACTATAAGATTTCACATTTTGGTAATAAATAACTAAACAATAAGAAACTAAACCCAAACCATCCCATCCTAATAAAATTCTAATCAAATTAGGGCTAATAATTAAAAACCCTATAGAAAGAATAAATATTAAAACAATAATAATAAAACGATTTATATTCTTTTCTCCTGATTTATAATCCTCTCTATAATAAATAACCAAAGAAGAAATATATATAACAAAAGACATAAAAATAAGAGACATTCAATCGAAAATTAAAGTCAGAACAACCATAGAACCATTTAAATTAAAAAGTTCCCATTCAACAAAAACTCTATAATCAATTATTAAATAATAAATACCCAAAATAAAAAATATAGTTCTAGAAAAAAAAACGAAAAAAACTCAAGGAACAAACAGAAAATAAATTCACGGCCTAAAATGAAAACAGATTCATATCATTGATTTCACAAAACAACATTTTTAATTAAAATACTTAAGCAACTTAAACAAAAATTATTCACCCTTTAAATAAAGAATATTTAAAGGCAATCAATGTAAAAATAAAAGATGATATTCACGAAAATAACCACGAGAACAAGTATAAACACCAGAATAATAATTACCATGCTGAGAATAAGAATACATATATAAAGTATAAACAGCTCTAAAAAAAGACAAAAAAATTAAAGCAAAAAATCTAAAAGAAGATCAAGACATAATTGTATTTAATAATCTAAGTTTACCTACCAAATTTAGAGGAGGAGCAGGTATATTAGACGACCTCAAAAGGAATCATCATAAAGCCATTCTTGGTATCAAATTAATTATACCCTTGTTAATTAATAATCTTTGTCTACCTAAACGTTCATAAATAATATTAGATAAACAAAATAATCCAGAAGAACATAAACCGTTACCAACCATTAAAGAAAGAGAACCTATACAACCTCACCAATTCATGGTTATCAACCCTCCAATAACCATTCTTATGTGAGCAACAGAAGACTATGCAATTAAAGACTTTAAATCTAACTGACGAAAACAAATAAATCTAACAATAACCCCCCCCCCCCCAGATAAACCTAAAGACAATCAAAAATAATTAAACTTTAAACCCTGATAAGAAATAACCTTCATAACACGAAAAATACCATAATCACCTAACTTTAATAAAACACCAGCAAGAATCATTCTACCTGAAATAGGAGCCTCAACATGAGCCTTAGGAAGCCATAAATGAACCAAAAATATTGGTATCTTAACTAAAAAAGCAAGAATTATAAATACATAAAATATAAAATAATAAGAACCAAAATCAACCAATAAAGGAAAATATAAACTATTGGAAAAATCATAAACCCTAAATAAAACTAACAATAAAGGTAATCTAGCAACCAAAGTATAAAAAAATTAAATAAACACCAGCCTGTAAACGTTCAGGTTTGATAACCTCAACCCAAAATCAAAAGTAAAGTAGGAACTAATCTAGCCTAAAAAAAAAATAGAAAAAGAAAGAAGACTCAGTCTATCAAACGAGCAATAAAGCATAATCATCAAAATTAAGACCATAAAGACAAAAAAATTAGAATGATAAGAACTTAAATAAACTGAACCTCTAGCAGTAATTATTAAAGAACAAATCCAAAAACTTAGCAAAATCGAACTAAAAGAAAAATAATCAATACCAAAATAACATCTAATTATATTTAAATCAGTGTACGAATAAACACAAATTATAAAAACAAAACTAGACAGAAATATTAAAGAATGAACCAACCATCAACAATTATTAACCAAACAGAGAGGGATCAAAAAATAGTTATAAATAAATACTTTAACATAAGGATAAACCAAAAGAATTTAAAAAATCATTACCATGAGAACGAATTATTGAAGCTAAAATAGAAAGACCTAAAGCACCTTCACGAACAGAAAAAAAGAAAAAATAATCATAATCAAACTCAATAAGAAAAAGAATAATTAATATAAATATAGAAAGAACAAAATTTTCTAATCTCAAAGGAACCATTAATAAATGCTTACGTTTAGAAGAAAAAAACATAAACACCAGCAAAATAAACCAACAAAGAAGTAAAGACAGAGAATATTAACATTAGTTTTAATAGTTAAAAAAAAAAACCGCCGGTCTTGTAAACCGGAAATAAGTCCAGCCCTCACTTTTAAAACTTCAGAGGTGAAAAAGCTTCCATCATCGGTCCCCAAAACCGATATTTTAAATAAACTAACCCCTGAAATGATCAAAATAATAATTATATCACTATCAAACGTAATGAATATTAATTTTATTAAATTAAGACACCCAATATCAATAATGCTTTTCATTATCCTACAAACTTTTCTAGTTGGACTGATAACAGGAACAATAATGGAAAGTTAATGATTATCAAATATTTTATTTTTAACGTTTATTGGTGGTACATTAGTTCTATTTATTTATATTACGAGAATTGCATCAAACGAAATATTTCAACCTAAATAAATTACCATAATTATTACCTTAACAATATGCGTATTTATTATATCAACATTATTTATCTTAGATATAACAATATTTATAGACTTTTTAAAAAATACTGAAACTATAAATATTGACAATTCAATCAATTATCAAGAAATAACAATATCTTTAGAAAAAGAATATAATAGACCAACATTCATTATTACAATAATAATATTAATTTATTTATTTTTAGCACTAGTAGCAGTTGTTAAAATCACTAATATTAACCAGGGGCCAATTCGTAAAATAAGATAATTTACTAATGAATGAACCCTTACGATTAAGATGTCCTTTAATTAAAATCATTAATAACTCTTTAGTTGATTTACCCGCACCAACAAATATTTCATTATGATGAAATTTTGGGGTCCCTGCTAGGGTTATGCTTGGTAATTCAAATTGTAACTCTACTATTTTTAGCTATACATTATACATCAAACATTGAAATAGCATTTAGTAGTGTAGTACACATCTGCCAAGACGTAAATAATGGTTGAATTATTCGAACCTTACATGCAAATGGAGCTTCTATATTTTTTATTTGTATTTATTTGCATGTAGAACGAGGAATTTACTACGGATCTTACATATACATACACACCTGAATAATTGGCACAGTAATTCTATTCTTAGTTATAGCAACTGCATTTATAGGATACGTTTTACCTTGAGGTCAAATATCATTTTGAGTTGCGACAGTAATTACTAATTTATTATCAGCAATCCTATATTTAGGAACAGATTTAGTTCAATGAGTGTGGGGAGGGTTTGCTGTTGATAACGCAACATTAAATCGATTCTTTACATTCCATTTTGTACTACCATTTATTATTGCTGCAATGGCAGCAATTCATTTATTTTTTCTTAACCAAACAGGGTCAAATAACCCCTTAGGCCTAAATGGAGATATCGAAAAAATCCCATTTCACCCATACTTTACTTTCAAGGATTCTATTACATTTGTATTAATAACATCATTATTAATCATACTATGCTTGATTAATCCTTACCTCCTAGGAGATCCAGATAATTTTGTACCTGCTAACCCATTAGTAACCCCAATTCATATTCAACCAGAATGATATTTCTTATTTGCATACTCAATTCTACGATCAATTCCTAATAAGCTAGGAGGTGTTATTGCATTATTTCTATCAATTAGAATCTTAATAATTGTACCATTTTATAATAAAACACCATTTCGAGGTATTCAATTCTATCCTATTAATCAGATTTTATTCTGAATTATAGTAGTTGTTGTATGCTTATTAACATGAATTGGTACACGACCTGTTGAAGAACCTTATATTATGACAGGACAGGACAAATCTTAACAGTTATTTACTTTACATACTTCTTAATTAATGTCCATGTTGCAAATGCATGAGACAAACTAATTAAGGAATAATAAGTTAATTAGCTTAGGAAAAGCATATGTTTTGAAAACATAAAACTAGAAGTTTAACTCTTCTATTAACTTTTCTTAAAAAATTTCAATAAGTAAATGAGATAAATAAAATCTTTAAACCAACAAAGAAAATAAAAAAATTTAAAGATAAAGGTAAAAAACTTTTTCAAGCTAAGTACATTAACTTATCATAATGAAAACGTGGCAATGTACCCCGAATTCAAATAAAACCAAAGGATATAACAGCAAGCTTAATAAAAAATATAAAAGAATAAAAATCACCGCCTAAAAAAATTAAAGCTAATAATATTCTTATAAAAACAATTCTAGTATACTCAGCTAAAAGAATTAAAGTTAACCCTCCCGCACCATATTTAATATTAAAACCTGAATCTAACTCAGATTCACTCTCGGCAAAATCGAAAGGGGTTCGGTTAGTTTCAGCTAAACAAGAAGCAAAACAAGCTAAAGCTAAAGGAAAAGAAATAATAATAAATCAACAATAAAGCTGATAATTTATAAAATCAAACATGTTAAAACTAGCAATTAAAAAAATTAAAGGTAATAAAATTAAAGCCAAACTAACTTCATATGAAATTGTTTGAGCAACAGACCGAAGAGAACCTAATAAAGAATAATTTGAATTAGAAGACCAACCAGCAATTATAACAGTATAGACACCTAATCTAGTACAACATAAAAAAAACAAAAATCCATTAGAAAAATAACATATATAAGTTAAATAAGGGAAAATTACTCAAACAGCTAAGGAAATTATTAAATTAAAAACGGGAGAAAAATAATAAAGTAAATAATTAGATATAATAGGAATTGGTTGCTCCTTACAAATTAATTTAATAGCATCACTAAAAGGTTGGGGAATTCCTAGAAATCCTACTTTATTTGGACCCTTTCGAATTTGAATATAACCTAAAACCTTACGCTCTAATAAAGTCAAAAAAGCAACACTAATTAAAACACAAATAGCTAATAAAAGAAAATTCAAAATAAACATAGATAAATCATGAAGTATCAATACTATTTGTAGAAAAAAATCTACATAAATGAATTCTAAATTCAACACATTAATCTGTCAAAATAGCAATCTAATTAATATTAATCAATATAATAAAAAATATATTAATCATATGGTCCTTTCGTACTAATATGAATTAATAATCTTAGGATAGAAACCGACCTGGCTCACGCCAGTCTGAACTCAGATCATGTAAGAATTTAAAGGTCGAACAGACCTAATTAATGGGCTCCTGCACCGAAAATTTTTCTTAATCCAACATCGAGGTCGCAATCTGCTTTGTCGATATGAGCTCTCAATAACAATTACGCTGTTATCCCTAAGGTAACTTAACCTTATGATCATAAATTATGGATCAAAACAACAAACATATATAAATGATATAATAATGAAGAGTTTATTTATTCTTCATGTCACCCCAACAAAACACCATCATTAAATATAGAAAGACAAACAAAAAACTATATAAAAGTAAAATGTTAAGCTCTATATGGTCTTCTCGTCCTAAAGAATTCTTTACAGCCACTAATTAAGAGACTATAGTGATTATGCTACCTTTGCACGGTCAAAATACCGTGGCTCTTTAAAAATCCGCTCAGACCTCAAAGTATTTTCAAGAGGACATGTTTTTGATAAACAGGCGGAAAACAATTTTGCCTAGTTCCTTATAATAAATTTACAAGGTAAAAATTATATACAAATAAATATACTAATTCTATCATTATAACAAAAATTTTAAAATTAAATTATTAATCTTAATAAAAAACCTAAAATATTTATAAAATCAAAATAAAAAATAATGAACTATAACGTAATCTTAAAGATAGTTGGTTTAAAGCTTACTATTATATTTTATAAAATAAATTATAGGTTATTAACTTCAAAGCTTATCCCTTAAAGAATAAATAAGTTAATATTTGTACTTAAAAATTAAGTAAAAACAATTAACTTTAAAAATTAAATTTTTTCTTAAGAAACTAGATATCTTGGGAAACGATTAACATCTCATTTCTATAAATAATTTAATAACAATTATGATACATTAACTATAAATTATTTATAAATCAACCCAACTCGAGACAAGTAAATTAAATACCAAAATTTTGATAAACCCTGATACGAAAGGTACAATAAATAAAATCTACTTTTAAAAATTTAAAATAATATTTCATAAAACACTTACATTACCAATAAACTATAATCTAAAAAATCAATTCTACAAAATATACTAAGACAAAATTCGACAAAATTAATTATATTAAATAATTAAATAAACAAAAAATAAATATAATAAAATAAATAATCAAGATATCTTGATTTGCACAGAAAAATTTTCAGTGTAAGTTAAACACTTTACTAATAAGTTATATCTTGTAACTCTTCCTAGATACACTTTCCAGTACATCTACTATGTTACGACTTATCTCATCTAAATTGAAGCTACCTTAAAATAATAAAATAGAATAATCAATAATGAGAGCGACGGGCGATGTGTACACACCTCAGAGCCAATATCAGTTAAATTAAATAAATTAAATTACTATCAAATCCACCTTCATTAACAGTATTTCACTATCAAATCCGTTATAAACAAAGATCTATTGTAACCCACCTCCTCTTAACTATAAGCTGCACCTTGACCTGAAATATTTTATAATTATTAATCTTGAGAATTATAACTCTAAAAAGATTCTCTGATAACAGAGATATACAAACAAATAAATTAAGTAAAGTAAATCGTGTACTATCAATCACGGGGTAGGTTCCTCTGAATGGAATGAGATACCGCCAAATTCTTTGGGTTTAAAGACCTTACTAATAGTACCCTGGTAAATATAATTAACATTTAAAATAATAGGGTATCTAATCCTAGTTTATTATTTAAATTTCACATATTCATAAAAGGAGCTACAAATAAATTTTAACATTTCACCTTACAAATCTATATTTTAACCCTAAAAATATAAACAACTGTTTTAACCAATAATATTCACTCGTATCAATCGTATAACCGCGGCTGCTGGCACGAATTATGCCAATAATAAATCAATTGCTAAATCCAAAATCACTTCATAATTAAATCAAATTACTGCAAAAAGAACATTTAGTTTAACGAAACTTACATATAATACAAAGAAAAAGTGAATAAACAAGCAAGAACAAAACTTTTGGAAACAAAAATAAGAAATTTGAAAATTTATAAAATTTAGAAAAAATAAAAGATTCAAATATTTAAAGAAAAAAACCACAAACATTGACAAAAAAAAAAAAAAAAAGAAACGCGGCCACGTATGACCACAACAACTTCTTTATTGTATATAAATAAAGATTAATATGGAACATGTATACAGATAAATGTATTATATTCTTTATTATTTATTCTTTCTTTTCACTAATAATAAAGAAAGATTAAATAATATAATAAATACATTCTATACAATTATGTAATTTAATGTAATATGTTATTAATATAAAATTAAGTTTATATTAAATTAACTTAAATATTCATTAGTTAAATTATCTAATTATAGATAATTATGTAATTATTTTATTATAATTAATATAATTATTTATATAAATATAATAATTTATATTTAATATCATTAATTATATTTATTATATCCAATTATAATAATATTTAATATTAAAATACATATTATTATATACTTTATAATATAATAACCTATTTTAAGCTAAAAACATAAGTAGGTATAATCCTAGGTAAATAAATGTATGAAAATAATCATTTAATAATAATAAAATAACATTATAGGTATTTAAATTTAATTAAATGTAATATTTAAATATAAATTATATATATATATATATATATTCAAATTATCCGAATCTAGATAAATTAATTAGAAATAACCAAAATAATGCATAAACAAACTTAAAAAACTTTTAAATTATATATTAAATGTAAATGAAGTGCCTGATTAAAGGGTTACCTTGATAGGGTAAATCAAGTAAATAAAAATTACCTTCATTAACAATTACATAAGACAGAATTAAACTACATCTACATCTACATTTATACTCCGCAAGCCACCCAACGGTGTGTGGCGGAGGGCACTTTACGTGCCACTGTCATTATCTCCCTTTCCTGTTCCAGTCGCATATGGTTCGCGGGAAGAACGACTGTCTGAAAGCCTCTGTGCGCGCTCTAATCTCTCTAATTTTACATTCGTGATCTCCTCGGGAGGTATAAGTAGGGGGAAGCAATATATTCGATACCTCATCCAGAAACGCACCCTCTCGAAACCTGGCGAGCAAGCTACACCGCGATGCAGAGCGCCTCTCTTGCAGAGTCTGCCACTTGAGTTTGTTAAACATCTCCGTAACGCTATCACGGTTACCAAATAACCCTGTGACGAAACGCGCCGCTCTTCTTTGGATCTTCTCTATCTCCTCCGTCAACCCGATCTGGTACGGATCCCACACTGATGAGCAATACTCAAGTATAGGTCGAACGAGTGTTTTGTAAGCCACCTCCTTTGTTGATGGACTACATTTTCTAAGGACTCTCCCAATGAATCTCAACCTGGTACCCGCCTTACCAACAATTAATTTTATATGATCATTCCACTTCAAATCGGTCCGCACGCATACTCCCAGATATTTTACAGAAGTAACTGCTACCAGTGTTTGTTCCACTATCATATAATCATACAATAAAGGATCCTTCTTTCTATGTATTCGCAATACATTACATTTGTCTATGTTAAGGGTCAGTTGCCACTCCCTGCACCAAGTGCCTATCCGCTGCAGATCTTCCTGCATTTCGCTACAATTTTCTAATGCTGCAACTTCTCTGTATACTACAGCATCATCCGCGAAAAGCCGCATGGAACTTCCGACACTATCTACTAGGTCATTTATATATATTGTGAAAAGCAATGGTCCCATAACACTCCCCTGTGGCACGCCAGAGGTTACTTTAACGTCTGTAGATGTCTCTCCATTGAGAACAACATGCTGTGTTCTGTTTGCTAAAAACTCTTCAATCCAGCCACACAGCTGGTCTGATATTCCGTAGGCTCTTACTTTGTTTATCAGACGACAGTGCGGAACTGTATCGAACGCCTTCCGGAAGTCAAGGAAAATGGCATCTACCTGGGAGCCTGTATCTAATATTTTCTGGGTTTCATGAACAAATAATGCGAGTTGGGTTTCACACGATCGCTGTTTCCGGAATCCATGTTGATTCCTACATAGTAGATTCTGAGTTTCCAAAAACGACATGATACTCGAGCAAAAGACATGTTCTAAAATTCTACAACAGATCGACGTCAGAGAGATAGGTCTATAGTTTTGCGCATCTGCTCGACGACCCTTCTTGAAGACTGGGACTACCTGTGCTCTTTTCCAATCATTTGGAACCTTCTGTTCCTCTAGAGACTTGCGGTACATGGCTGTTAGAAGGGGGGCAAGTTCTTTCGCGTACTCTGTGTAGAATCGAATTGGTATCCCGTCAGGTCCAGTGGACTTTCCTCTGTTGAGTGATTCCAGTTGCTTTTCTATTCCTTGGACACTTATTTCAATGTCAGCCATTTTTTCGTTGGTGCGAGGATTTAGAGAAGGAACTGCAGTGCGGTCTTCCTCTGTGAAACAGCTTTGGAAAAAGGTGTTTAGTATTTCAGCTTTACGCTTGTCATCCTCTGTTTCAATGCCATCATCATCCCAGAGTGTCTGGACATGATGTTTCGAGCCACTTACTGATTTAACGTAAGACCAGAACTTCCTAGGATTTTCTGTCAAGTCGGTACCTAGTATTTTACTTTCGAATTCACTGAACGCTTCACGCATAGCCCTCCTTACGCTAACTTTGACATCGTTTAGCTTCTGTTTGTCTGAGAGGTTTTGGCTGCGTTTAAACTTGGAGTGAAGCTCTCTTTGCTTTCGCAGTAGTTTCCTAACTTTGTTGTTGTACCACGGTGGGTTTTTCCCGTCCCTCACAGTTTTGCTCGGCACGTACCTGTCTAAAACGCATTTAACGGTTGCCTTGAACTTTTTCCATAAACACTCAACATTGTCAGTGTCGGAACAGAAATTTTCGTTTTGATCTGTTAGGTAGTCTGAAATCTGCCTTCTATTACTCTTGCTAAACAGATAAACCTTCCTCCCTTTTTTTATATTCCTATTAACTTCCATATTCAGGGATGCTGCAACGGCCTTATGATCACTGATTCCCTGTTCTGCACTTACAGAGTCGAAAAGTTCGGGTCTGTTTGTTATCAGTAGGTCCAAGATGTTATCTCCACGAGTCGGTTCTCTGTTTAATTGCTCGAGGTAATTTTCGGATAGTGCACTCAGTATAATGTCACTCGATGCTCTGTACCTACCACCCGTCCTAAACATCTGAGTGTCCCAGTCTATATCTGGTAAATTGAAATCTCCACCTAAGACCATAACATGCTGAGAAAATTTATGTGAAATGTATTCCAAATTTTCTCTCAGTTGTTCTGCCACTAATGCTGCTGAGTCGGGGGGTCGGTAAAAGGAGCCAATTATTAACCTTGCTCGGTTGTTGAGTGTAACCTCCACCCATAATAATTCACAGGAACTATCCACTTCTACTTCACTACAGGATAAACTACTACTAACAGCGACGAACACTCCGCCACCGGTTGCATGCAATCTATCCTTTCTAAACACCGTCTGTGCCTTTGTAAAAATTTCGGCAGAATTTATCTCTGGCTTCAGCCAGCTTTCTGTACCTATAACGATTTCAGCTTCGGTGCTTTCTATCAGCGCTTGAAGTTCCGGTACTTTACCAACGCAGCTTCGACAGTTTACAATTACAATACCGATTGCTGCTTGGTCCCCGCATGTCCTGACTTTGCCCCGCACCCGTTGAGGCTGTTGCCCTTTCTGCACTTGCCCGAGGCCATCTAACCTAAAAAACCGCCCAGCCCACGCCACGCAACCCCTGCTACCCGTGTAGCCGCTTGTTGCGTGTAGTGGACTCCTGACCTATCCAGCGGAACCCGAAACCCCACCACCCTATGGCGCAAGTCGAGGAATCTGCAGCCCACATGGTCGCAGAACCGTCTCAACCTCTGATTCAGACCCTCCACTCGGCTCTGTACCAAAGGTCCGCAGTCAGTCCTGTCGACGATGCTGCAGATGGTGAGCTCTGCTTTCATCCCGCTAGCGAGACTGGCAGTCTTCACCAAATCAGATAGCCGCCGGAAGCCAGAGAGGATTTCCTCCGATCCATAGCGACACACATCATTGGTGCCGACATGAGCGACCACCTGCAGATGGGTGCACCCTGTACCCTTCATGGCATCCGGAAGGACCCTTTCCACATCTGGAATGACTCCCCCCGGTATGCACACGGAGTGCACTTTGGTTTTCTTCCCCTCCCTTGCTGCCATATCCCTAAGGGGCCCCATTACGCGCCTGACGTTGGAGCTCCCAACTACCAGTAAGCCCACCCTCTGCGACTGCCCGGATCTTGCAGACTGAGGGGCAACCTCTGGAACAGGACAAGCAGCCATGTCAGGCTGAAGATCAGTATCAGCCTGAGACAGAGCCTGAAACCGGTTCGTCAGACAAACTGGAGAGGCCTTCCGTTCAGCCCTCCGGAATGTCTTTCGCCCCCTGCCACACCTTGAGACGACCTCCCACTCTACCACAGGTGAGGGATCAGCCTCAATGCGGGCAGTATCCCGGGCAACCACAGTCATAGTCCGATTGGGGGATGCGTGGGACGAGCTGGCCGTCCCCGACAAACCCCCATCCGGACCCCCACAGTGATGCCCATTGGCAACAGCCTCAAGCTGTGTGACCGAAGCCAACACTGCCTGAAGCTGGGAGCGAAGGGATGCCAACTCAGCCTGCATCCGAACACAGCAGTTGCAGTCCCTATCCATGCTAAAAACTGTGCAAAGAACGTCTGAACTAATCTACAGAGAGCGCAAACAAAACGACACAAAATTGAAGCGGTTATTAAAATACAAGATTGCCTAGTAAATGCAGTAATGCTGCCACTTGTGCACTGCTGACACACTGCTCGGCGGCGGAAGGAGACTACGCGATTTAACACTATTCGAGTACTAAAACGTGATGCTACAACTCTCAAATACTATAATACGCCCGAAATTTATGAATTAAACAATGCAAGTACCAAAAACACGCAAAGAAATTAAGAATTAAACTATGTAACAAATGAGTGAGCTAGGAGTATACGACTTGCTGCTGCAGCTGCTTATCCAACGGCGGCAGGGAGCACACTGACTGTGACCAACCGACACTGGCCGTTCAAAACAAAAACAGTTGACAGACGACTACGCGAATTTACACTATTCAGGTACTAAAACGCGATGCTACAACTCTCAAATACTATAATACGCCCGAAATTTATGAATTAAACAATGCAAGTACCAAAAACACGCAAAGAAATTAAGAATTAAACTATGTAACAAATGAGTGAGCTAGGAGTATACGACTTGCTGCTGCAGCTGCTTATCCAACGGCGGCAGGGAGCACACTGACTGTGACCAACCGACACTGGCCGTTCAAAACAAAAACAGTTGACAGACGACTACGCGAATTTACACTATTCAGGTACTAAAACGCGATGCTACAACTCTCAAATACTATAATACGCCCGAAATTTATGAATTAAACAATGCAAGTACCAAAAACACGCAAAGAAATTAAGAATTAAACTATGTAACAAATGAGTGAGCTAGGAGTATACGACTTGCTGCTGCAGCTGCTTATCCAACGGCGGCAGGGAGCACACTGACTGTGACCAACCGACACTGGCCGTTCAAAACAAAAACAGTTGACAGACGACTACGCGAATTTACACTATTCAGGTACTAAAACGCGATGCTACAACTCTCAAATACTATAATACGCCCGAAATTTATGAATTAAACAATGCAAGTACCAAAAACACGCAAAGAAATTAAGAATTAAACTATGTAACAAATGAGTGAGCTAGGAGTATACGACTTGCTGCTGCAGCTGCTTATCCAACGGCGGCAGGGAGCACACTGACTGTGACCAACCGACACTGGCCGTTCAAAACAAAAACAGTTGACAGACGACTACGCGAATTTACACTATTCAGGTACTAAAACGCGATGCTACAACTCTCAAATACTATAATACGCCCGAAATTTATGAATTAAACAATGCAAGTACCAAAAACACGCAAAGAAATTAAGAATTAAACTATGTAACAAATGAGTGAGCTAGGAGTATACGACTTGCTGCTGCAGCTGCTTATCCAACGGCGGCAGGTCTGTTTAGTATCAAAGACTAACGTGCATCATACACTTTTATGTAAAAAGGTTAGCTAAACAAGCTAGTGGGTTCATACCCCATTTATAGAGGAATCAATCCTCTCCTTAATGACCAACAACTCTACAAAACTTCTCTCCCTATCAACATTAATGATAGGAATGATCCTGTCCATTTCATCAAACTCCTGATTCGGAGTTTGAATAGGATTTGAGATCAACTTACTTTCATTTATTCCGCTCCTAACAAGAAATAAAAATATAATAATAAATGAGTCATCAATTAAATATTTTATTGTCCAAGCAATAGCATCGACAATACTATTATTTTCAATTTTGCTGATTCAAATAAAGTATCCAATAGGGTGGGAAACAGAATTTATTCCATCAATAATAATCAGATCTAGATTATTATTAAAGATTGGGGCTGCACCTTTTCATTTCTGATTTCCAGAAGTAATAGGAGCTTCGAGATGAAATAACTGTTTGACACTTGACACTAATAACATGACAAAAAATTGCCCCAGTAATGGTATTATCTTATTGTATTCAACTAAGAACTTTCATTTGAACAATTATCATTCTAAGAATTATTATTGGGGCAATAGGTGGTTTAAATCAAACATCTCTATGCCAACTTCTAGCATATTCCTCAATTAGACACTTAGGGTGTATAATTAGATCCCTAACAGTCAGAGAAAACGTCTGAGAACTATATTTTATTATTTACTCACTATTAAGATTAATTATGGTCTTATTATTTAAGCAAATAGACCTATTTTTTATAAACCGAATTTATTCGGCCAGAAATATAAAAACTGAAATTAAATTCATAATATTTTTATCTCTCCTATACCTAGGTGGATTACCGCCGTTTCTTGGATTTCTACCATAATGAATTGTAATACAATCATTAATAGAAAACAACGTAACAACTATTATAACCATTATGGTTGTATTAACTACAATTACACTTTATTATTACATACGTTTTAGATTCTCAGCCCTAATTATGTCATACACAGAAAATTCATGATCTATAAAGATAAAGTCTCAAAAATCAAGAATTATTCTTTCTATAACAGTAATAATTTCAACAATAGGATTAATCTCAACATCAACCTTAATCTCATTTTACTAAGGACTTAAGTTAATTAAACTAATAACCTTCAAAGTTATAATTAAAAGAATAATCTTTTAGGCCTTAGTAAAATTTTACACCTCTAGAATTGCAGTCTAGAATCATAATTGAATATAAGACCTAAAACATGGTAAGAGAGAAAACAGCTCATAAGTAGATTTACAGTCTACCACCTAAAATTCAGCCATCTTACCGCAAAAATGATTATTCTCAACTAACCATAAGGATATTGGTACTTTATACTTCCTATTTGGAGCCTGAGCAAGAATAGTAGGAACATCAATAAGAATACTTATTCGTGCTGAACTTGGTCAACCAGGATCTTTAATTGGAGATGACCAAATTTATAATGTTATTATTACAGCCCATGCATTTGTAATAATTATCTTTATAGTAATACCTATTATAATTGGTGGATTTGGTAATTGACTTGTACCATTAATAATTGGTGCACCAGATACAGCATTGAGCTTTTGATATTCATACAAGTGGTTATATTTTCTTTGAAGGTCTCTTTAATTTTCCTGTAGGCTGTATCTATCTTACCTCTAGTGAGATAAGCCTCTACATCCTTACATTTGTCCTCTAGCCATGCCTGCTTAGCCACTTTGCACTTCCTGTCTATCTCATTTTTGAGACGTTTGTATTCCTTTTTGTCTGCTTCATTTATAAATTTTTATATTTTCTCCTTTCATCAATTAAATTCAGTATTTCTTCTGTCACCCAAGGATTTCTACTAGCCCTCGTCTTTTTACCTACTTGATCCTCTGCTGTCTTCACTACTTCATCCCTCAAAGCTACCCATTCTTCTTCTACTGTATTTCTTTCCCCCATTCCTGTCAGTTGTTCCCTTATGCTCTCCCTGAAACTCTGTACAACCTCTGGTTCTTTCAGTTTATCCAGGTCCCATCTCCTTAAATTCCCGCCTTTTTGCAGTTTCTTCAGTTTTAATCTACAGGTCATAACCAATAGATTGTGGTCAGAATCCGCATCTGCCCCTGGAAATATCTTACAATTTAAAACCTGGTTCCTAAATCTCTGTCTTACCATTATATAATCTATCTGAAACCTGTCAGTATCTCCAGGCTTCTTCCATGTACACAACCTTCTTTCATGATTCTTGAACCAAGTGTTAGCTATGATTAAGTTGTGCTCTGTGCAAAATTCTACCAGGCGGCTTCCTCTTTCATTTGTAACCCCCAATCCATATTCACCTACTATGTTTCCTTCTTTCCCTTTTCCTACTGCCGAATTCCAGTCACCCATGACTATTAAGTTTTCATCTCCCTTCACAATCTGAATAATTTCTTTTATTTCATCATACATTTCTTCAATTTCTTTGTCATCTGCAGAGCTAGTTGGCATATAAACTTGTACTACTGTAGTAGGTGTGTTCTTCATGTCTATCTTTGCCACAATAATGCATTCACTATGCTATTTGTAGTAGCTTACCCGCATTCCTATTTTCCTATTCATTATTAAACCTACTCCTGCATTACCCCTATTTGATTTTGTGTCTATAACCCTGCAGTCACCTGACCAGAAGTCTTGTTCCTCCTTCCACCAAACTTCACTAATTCCCACTATATCTAACTTTAACCTATCCATTTCCCTTTTTAAATTTTCTAACCTACCTGCCCGATTAAGGGATCTGACATTCCACACTCCGATCCGTAGAACGCCAGTTTTCTTTCTCCTGATAACGATATCCTCTTGAGTAGTCCCTGCCCGGAGATCCGAATGGGGGACTATTTTACCTCCTTTCCCAGCAACCTTCTCCAAATAACTGGCTATAAACCAAGGCTACTAACATTTTTTTTAAATTGAGTGAAATCACCTTGGTTTGTTATAAATACCCACTTACTTCCTATGACATGGTCAGCTTTTGATCTGTTGACAAGTTGCCATATATTGTAGCATTTTAGATCACTCACCTCTGACCCCATAGCCTTATGCCATTTGTCCTTGTAACTGAGGCTAAAGCCTCATCTACTGTTACTGGACTAGATGGATGCACTTGACACATGGTAGCTAAAAGAAGATGCAGAGAGACACAAAGCACACTTTTTTGGTTTTGCCAGACTTGAAGACCATTGTAACCCTACCCCACTATTTGCACTGGGCATTCCACATTCCGGCACTGTATCACACTCCTCACATACATCGCTATTGTCATTGTTTCTGTATCATAGGTATCATCTACTCTGAGCCTGGAGTGACCCCCCAATCTTCTCAAACAGCTGTTGACTCAACTGTTTTGTCTGCAGCTGGTTTGGCATTCCTTGCTGGTGTGTTGTTGCCATCTGTTTATAAGGTAACAGGGGATAATATGGAACTCTTTCAAGTATGTAAGGTAACAGGGGATAATATGGCACTCTTTCAAGTAATTTAAAATTTAAAGCACAGCAGCAGAGATAATATGCTGGGCAAAATAGACCGGAAAATACTTGTTTTGTGTTTTGATGGACGTTGTAGTTCCGTTGGATAGTGTTTTGGTTTTCTTTTAATTGCAACGAATTATATAAGTGTGGTGATAATTTGTAAAATTATATAATGTATTTAGATTTAAGTATTTAAATATTATAAAATATTGTAAATGAATTGTGGCCATGTTTAGCGATTATTTTGACTACTGTGGTGTCATGTGACCCGACTCAGGACTGTGGATATGAGCGGGAAAATCGTGGTCTTTTGTCGTTGGCCGTTGTGGTGGCGACTATGGAGCGGCAAAGTGCCGCGAGTGCAAGCATGGACACCAGGGTATGCGAAGGAACAAAGTCAAAGTGTGTGGGTGTGAGACAAACAGTGTACGAATTGCACCGATTATTATTTGTGAACTTAAAAATGCATGGCCACAACGTTAAAGCGTTTCTTTTGAATAAATAAGTTTCAATCTGAACGTGTATAGTTCAATTCACTGCTCTTCAAAAGCCAGCCAATATCAGACTCAATAATAGGGGCGCAAATGCAACCGTTTACTACCAACCCCCTTTACAGATGAGCCACGTGAAAAAAATAGGTAGTAAACGAGCCCGAGTTCAGTTGCATGTTGACAGGTCAGGAAGCTCAACTGCACTATATTGGCATCGTCTGCTGTTAACTCATGTCTGTGTGGATCTGCTGTTGTCATCTGCTTTATGTTTACTTCCCCTGAAAGTCACAGTTCCTTGTTTACCATAGCCTTCAGAGGGAACACTGTCTTGTCAAAGATAACATCTCATCTCAAAAGGATTTTTCTCTGTCCTGGCTCCACATAATGATGTTATTTTGATCTTGCTTCCACTCCAAATTAAACATATTCTACTGCTTGTTCCCCAAGTTTGTTAGATCTGAATGTCCTTGTCCAGCCTCAGCACCCAAAGACTTTGAGTATTTTTAAATCCTCTTTAACAAGTTCCTTCTGCTCAAGATTTCATATAGGATTTTCCCATCAAGGGATCTTGTTGGACATCTATTTTGGATGTAGCAGGCCAATATCTGAGCTTCCCAGCAAAAGTTGTTGGGGAAAAGACCTTAGAATAGTAGACACCTCACAATGGATGTAAGTATCTGATTCAGGTGCTCAGGTTTTCTGCTGGATAGAGGAGAGTAAACTGTGCTTTTCTGATGTAATATGCCCTCTTCCTTGAAGAGCTCTTCAAATTTCCTTTTGATGTATTCATTTCTGTTGCCTGATTGGAAACTTTGCAGTTTCCTCTCTGTGTCACACTCTGCACATGCCTTAAGCTTGACAAAAGATTCAAGCACATCACTCTTCTGCTTTAGCACTTTCACTACAAAATATCTTGGGTGATTGTGCTAGTAAGTAGCTTAGTAATGTGCTCCACCCAAGGAGATATGTCTAATACAGCCTACATCATTGTGAACCACTACTAGAACATTTTCAGTAGTAGTCTGGCATGGCCTGAAAGGCTGTCTTTTCATTTTTCCTTGTATACACATTGCACATTTTTCTTTGTACGTAGTAAATAAACATACTTTGGGTAAATTTTTCTGTGTCTGCCTCTTTGGTGCCATAAAACTTCTGCCCCTCTGGCTGTTTCTTCATTTTCCACTTGTTCATGTGTTTTGTCATTGTGGGGCATCACTGTATCGTTATACACTTTGTAACATTCACAGTGCACTAAACAGACATCACTGCTTGATGATCTTCCTCTCAACATTTCCCTCTCATCAATAGACACATAACATCACCATTCACAAATGTAATGGAAGTACTTTCTTGTCCATCTGTTTAACAGACAAGTTACTATCCAATTTTTTCACCAGTAGCACTTCTGTTAACTGGATTGACTTACTGCCACATGATTTTACTGATTTCGTGATAACACTTCACTTGCTAGTCAGTTTAGTAGCTTTCCCATCAGCAAATTTCACTTCTTCAACATTACCTATCTCTGAGTCTCGTAGTATCTCTTGTTGACTAGTCATATGATGTGACAGTTCTGAATCTAGAATCAACACATTTCCATCAGCACCTCACTGTCATAGCCACTATTTCTAAATCTTTCTTTGCACTTGCGCTTGATGTTTTTTCACACAACAAGTATTGTTAAGCCTGGAGCAACAACAAAAAATATTATTTGCGCCAATCTGCATGACAAATTGCTAAGAAAAAAAGACTTTGTGGTGTGTATTGCGGGCTCAAATGATGTTGCAAAAAATGAAGCAGATAACTGCCTAATGGAGATAAAGAAATTCCTAGAAAGAAATGATCAACGTAATACTATTGTCTCAACATTACCACATGGATATGACTTGATGTATCACTCGTGTGTCAACAAAGAAATACGACAAACTAACATGAAAATAAAACAAATGTGTTTTTTGTTCTCAAAATGTAGCGTCCTTGATATAGGCAAATTGGACAGATGCCAGCACCCCAGGCATGGGATGCATCTGAATTATGAAGGAAAGAACTTTATATGTAAAATGGTAAACGAAACTGTTGAAAGCAGAGAGAAAATGAACCAAACAGTTCCTTGTATGGGACCAACCTCACTAGCAGCAGAAACTGCAACTGTCCCCCTGTGTTCTTCAGCAGCAGATTCAAAAGTTCCATCTGCTGTTGATATTTCATCAGTGGCTCAGGACCTTTCATCAGTATTGGCCTCTCCTCAGTCTTCAACAATGAGAGACTTTTCAGCAGTTTCACCATCATCAGCAGTAACAGAAGCAAACAGAAGAAGCACAAGAACCAGGAAACATACAACTCTGCAAGATTTTTGGTATGCAGCCTCACTTCCAAGGCTAACATAAGGCAGATACCTTCAGGTAGAGCTGCTATAAGCTCTAATTGCAGTTCACAACAAAGAAGTGCCATTGAATCAAAGAGTTTAGGAAATATCAAAATATAATGGGTCTAAGGAACAAACTGGACCAGTTGTCTGTTTGCATTTATGACAGTGATGCAATAAACAATGCCCATATCTTATATTTTACTGAACATCATATGAAGGAAAGGATTGAAATGCTGCAACTAGCCAAGTACACCTTAGCAACATTTTATATTAAAAGTAAAATGGACAAAGGAGGAGTGATAATGTATGTTAGAAATAATATAGTGTACAAATCTATAGATGCAAAAATAATATTGTGTTGACCAGCATTTTGAGGCTTGTTACATTGAAGTCCTTGTCAATACACTGCCTATTTATGTTATTGCTGTATACAGAGCTCCCTCAAGAAAGGTGAGTGTATTCCTCAAGCAAGTAGAATCACTTTTAACTTATTTGTATTAAAAAACCAAAGAAATAATAGTGCTTGGTGATTTTAATGTACATTTTCTTACCTGTAACAATGGTAGAACAGAGTTTGAGAATGTAATGAATTCTTTCAATCTGAGGGCAGTTGTTGACTTTCCCACTAGGGTAAGAAAGAACTGTACAAGTCTGATTGACAATATTTTTGTAGATAATAATAGAATCGAAAATATATTTGTAACAAAAATCTTAAATGGGATCTCTGACCACGATGGGCAGCTGTTGGAAATACACAATGTAAGCCCTGCTAACAAGAGCAGTTTTATCAGTAGACCATACAGGTTAATCAACAGTGAGAATCTGGAAACCTTTGCTAGGAATTTGGGGCAGTTAGACTGGGAGACAGTATATCAGGCTAAAAATGTAAATGATAAATTCAACCTTTTCGTAAATGAATTTATCCTTTTTGAAGCTGTATTTCCTATGAAAATTTCAAATCGGAATGATTGTAGGAGACAGTGGCTCACTAAGGGAATAAAAACTTCATGTAGAAAAAAGAGAATGCTTTATGTTTCACTCAGAAATTCTGATAAACCTCAGGATAGGGAACACTATAGATTGTACTGTAACATCCTAAAGAATGTTATTTAAAAATCCAAGAGTATGTTTATCAAATCCGAAATTGATGGATCAAATAATAAAATAAAAACAGTCTGGAAGGTGGTAAAAAGGGAGATAGGAAAAGTTTCAGAGGATACAGACAGTATCCAAGTGTGTCACAATGGAAGCATGGTAGATGAAGGGGAAGCAGTTGCCAATGTCTTCAACAATCATTTTCTGACAGCAGCAGATCAAATTGGATGTAAAGGGTCTAGGATGAAGCCATGAACCTTCTACAGAAAGCAGTGCAGAGAAAAATTAGCCTGATGTATGTACCCTACATCACAGCAGATGAGATTCAGTAGGTGATATGCCAAATGAAAAACAAAAACTCCATTGGTGTAGACAATATATATATCAAAGTATTGAAACATTGCCACAAATATATTCTTAAAATTCTGTGTCACATATTTAATGAATCTCTAAATCGAGGTATTGTCCCTAATAGACTAAAATTTGCAGTTATTAAACCACTCTTCAAAAAGAGTGATAAAGCAGAGGTTTCTAACTACTGCCCAATTTCGTTGTTAACAAGTCTTTCAAAAATCCATGAGAATCTTATGTAGAATAGAATCATGGCTCACCTTAACAAATATAACATTCTTAATAAAAATCAGTTGGGATTCCAAAACGGTGTTTCAACTGAACAAGCCATTTTCTCATTTGTCAACCAACCCCTTGAATCAATAAACAAGAAAATGTCACCAGTTGGAATCTTTTGTGATCTGTTAAAAGCATTTGACTGTGTAGATCACAAGATTCTACTAAGAAAGGCAGAGCATTATGGCTTAAAAGATAAAGCAGGGAAGTGGCTTGAGTCATATCTAGATGACAGAAATCAGAAGGTAGTATTAAACAGTTGTGCAAAGGCGCCTGCCAGCTCTGATTGGGGTGCATTAAAATGTGGAGTGCCGCAGGGTTTGGTGCTTGGTCCCTTACTTTTCTTAATCTTTGTAAATGACCTCCCATGGTGTGTGACCCAAGAAGCAAACTTCACCCTATTTGCAGATGACAAGGTACCCACCTGCAGTCTAGAGAACACTATATTCCAAGAAGTTCTAGATTGGTTCACTGCAAATGGTCTGTCCCTCAATGTTAATAAGACTCATTTCATTCAGTTTCAAACAGTAAACATAAAATTGGAAAATGTTGAAATAAAATGTGGAGAGTGAAAGTTGTATCTTCCAGATTTCTGGGTTTACATATTGATAACAAACTAAACTGGTCTGTCCACATCACTGACCTATGTAAAAGACTGAATTCAGCAGCATGTGCCATTCGCTCAATTGCATATGTTTGTGACATGGAAACAATCAAAACTGCATATGTTGGCTATTTCCATTCACTTATGACATATGGCATCATATTCTGGGGAAATTTATTTATTTATTTATTGTATTTTTTTTGCATGGAGACACCAACTGGTGTCTTTTGCAATCGTCATAGCATTTTTTTTACAAGTTTAGTACAATATATACATACACACATATACACAATAATTTATTTTAGTTTAATATTAATATTCACTTAAAGAGTATAAACACTTGTCAATCAAGAAATGTTTCAGTTTCACTTTGAATAAGTTCCCTTTGTGGCACCTTATAGAGCTCGGTAATCTGTTGTACCATATTTGACCACTAATGCATGCACTATGGTCTGTTGTTTTTAATTTTGTTCTTTGCCTGTAGTAGCAGTCTTTATTTCTTGTATTATAGGCATGCATATCAGAACACTTTGTTTCTTTGTTTTGATGTGTCAAAAAAAATATAATTAATTTGTAAAGATACAGTGAGTAGACTGTGAGGTATTTATGATGAACAAAGATTTCCCTGCATGAATCTCTATACCCTAATCCATAGATAATTCTGATTGCTCTTTTCTGTAGGGTTAATATTCTGTTCATATGTATGTTGGCAGCACAACCCCATATCTCTATCCCGTAATTAATCTGTGCAAAAATGGTTCCATAATAAATTGTTTTTAATGTCTGATGTGGAACTACTTTTGATAACTGGCTGATTAGATGTAATGAACTGCTGATTTTATTGCATAAAAATTTGATATGGTTTACCCATCTTAGATTTTCATCTAGGTGAATACCT
Source organism: Schistocerca cancellata (assembly GCF_023864275.1). Lineage (NCBI taxonomy): Eukaryota > Metazoa > Arthropoda > Insecta > Orthoptera > Acrididae > Schistocerca > Schistocerca cancellata. Next base: position 701,537,518 of record NC_064627.1, on the reverse strand, counting down.
AGAAATCTGCAGCCTTCTGTGTCCACTACTTCAATTCCACCGATGTTACTGATAGAGGATTGGTGTGAGTTTGTAAGTTTAAATGGCAATAACTGAGATTTACTGATATTAACTTTCAAACCTTGATCTTGGAAATAAGTAGTTATTTGCTGTAGTCCCTCAGTTGCTACCAACGTTAACTCATCATTTTGTTTACCAAGAAATAACAGTGAGGTATCGTCTGCATAGGTTAAGAATTGGGAGTTGAAAGGTTGCTCTATATCATTTATGTACACCAGGAAAAGGAAAGGGCCCAAAATTGAGCCCTGGGGTACACCTTGTGTGACTGTCTCATATTTGGACTGGAAATTAATGATCTGATTATTGATTTTGTAAGTCAGCTTTGTACACTGCATGCGGTTAAATAAATATGTAGCCAGCAATTGCATGGATGCAGCATTTACATTGTATGACTGAAGTTTACTTAAAAGTAACTCATGGTTTACCGAGTCAAAGGCTTTAGTAAGGTCTAGAAATATGCCAGCTGTTTGCATTCCTTGATCAAGGGCACCATACGTTTTGTGAAGAAATTCCGTAGTTGCTGTGGTAGTGCTATGATCTTTTCGGAATCCGTGTTGTGTCTCTGTTAGGAACTTATTTTTCAAGAAATAGTCACTAAGTTGTGTCAGCAGCACAACTTCAAATACTTTGCTGAAGACATGTATTAATGATATGGGCCTGAAATTTGAAACCTCTTCCTTGGATCCTTTTTTATGCACTGGTTTAACTGTGCTCCATTTCAATACATTTGGAAATTTATGTTCTCTGATACTGCAGTTTACCAGGTGGGTGATTATTTTAATTAATTCCTTATTACATTTTTTAATCACGATACTACTCAAACCATCCCATCCAGATGAGAACTTATTCTTTAGGTTATTTATTATCCTGCCTATTTCTTTTTAACTTACTTGTTTGAATTCAAAAGGTGGCTCTTCAAAAGGGCAGAGCTTTACCTCACTACTCACAACTGTGTTATTAATTGGACTAACAGATGCAGATATAAAGTATTTATTGAAAATATTGCAGACTTTATTAGGATCTTTAATTGTGTTTCCTTCATGTCTTATAATTAAAATTTCAGTTTCTGGCTTTGGTGTGGCTTTGCGAAATTGATTTATAATTCTCCATGAGGTCTTGGCTATATTGTCTGATTGAGCTATTTCACTGCTGTATATCTGTTTTCTTAGATTTGAAAGCTCTTTCTTAAAGATTTTCTTGGCTTCGTTGTACTTGGCCTTAAAAACCTGCAGGTTTGTCGACTTGTGTAACACATCCAGGTCCTGGATGTTTTGCCTGAGTTTTACCATATTTGCTGGAAGTATCAGTCTGTTGGTTTTTGCACTTTGGTTATGGGTGAACACTCTTTGTATTTTCTTGACAGGGCAGCATCTGTCAAAGTGTCTTAGCATAGTATCATAGAATTTGGCCCATTTGTTTTCAGACCCTTCAGTCTGGTAAACCAGATCCCAGTCCTCTATAGCTAATTTATTTCTTAGGGCAAGGATGTTACCCTCTTTTAGGATTCTTTTATTTTCGATAACTTTTGTCATTTTTGGGATGCTTGTGTTTACATACTCTACAAGCTGGCATTTGTGGTCAGAGTAGTGAAAATCCATATTCCAGCACCTAACACTGTCTTTAATATGTTTACATAGTATAACATAATCAATTCTGCTAGATATGGACTTTGTTACCCTGGTATTACTATTTACTACATTTATGAGATTATATGAGTTAAGAGTATCTATTAACCTCATATTACACAAACTGGAAGATTTTGCCTCAATATTCAGATCACTAAGTATAGTTAGGTCACTGGGACCACAACGTCCCACTACTCTACTAAATATGTCTATGAAGCTAACTACATCAGCCTTTGGTGGATGGTAAATCCCAATAACTTTATGTTTTCTCACAACCTCTCTACACTCTTTGGTGTGGACTTCAATGCCTGTCACTTCAATCAAGCCTTCTTTGTTGTACTGGTCTAGATAGTTTATTTTCTTGTACTCGAGATTCTCACTAATGTAAACTGCCACACCACCACCCTTATGTTGCTGTCTACAATAACTATTTGCTAAGGAGTAGCCCTCTAGTTTACAGTAAATAATTTCATCAGATTTTAATCCATGCTCAGTTAACACTACTATATGAGGTGACTGCTCACTTACAAAAACCTGTAATATATTAAGCTTATTTCTAAGGTACTGTATGTTTAGGTGCATGAGCCTTAGTGGTATTTTTAACTGGTCACTCTGATTATATTCCTTTAAAACGCACTGAGTTGGTTCACTTACATAAGTTCTGGATCCAGGCACTAAAAGTGTTCCTGTTCTTTGGCGATCTTGCATTTCTCGATCTACTACCCAACCTGGCTTCTGTCTGTCTAGTTGTCAAGGTAGCTGTTGAGGTGCCTTCTTGCTCCATACAGTCCGAGGAGTTGCCGAGCTGCCTGGTGTTGCAGTAACTGGAGTTGTATACTCCACCACATTTGATTGAGTAAGTGATGCTGAAGAGTCTGCAGTTGATGTAACAGCTTCTGTTGTTTTAACTAGCTGGCTTGGCCAGTTGTTTTTACCCAGTCCTGGGAATTTGTTAGTTGCTTTACTTTCCCACAAAAACATGTCACTTTGAACTCTGGGTTTTATTGGTCTTGAGGATCTTCTAGGAGCACAATGTGTTTCTGGACTTTTGAATATCCTGTTCCTGCAAACTGATCTTCCTACTCCATTGTTCATTACTGTCCTCTTGACAACATTGTGGTTGATTTCTGGTACTGTAATTTTTCTTGCTGTGGTAATATTTGCTCAGTTCCATCTGGATCCTTCCACTCAAGTCATATTGCAGGCTTTAGTTGATTTTTTGGAGAGATGACTGCAAGTATAGTTCTGGCCATTTCTTCCTTGCCATTAGCATTTAGTTGTAGTCCGTGAGAAGTGTACCAGTCTCTGTTGTCAGGGACTGTTATGAACTGAGTGTTTTGGAAAGATTTCATTATTTTGGCTATTTTCCTATTTGTTCGCCTGGTTTCATCGTTCACACAAGACCAGCTTTCAAGATCATGTCTATGGGGTATCCATACTATGATTACATTTGTGTGCTGAAGCTTAATTAATGCTGATGTTATAGCACTTAATGCCTTGTCTGCTTCGTTTTTGGCTACATCATTTGTGCCACCCCAGATTATAACTGTGTCATTCATTGTGAGATCTTGTAAGTTGTTACAGCTTTCAAGTATTGAAGTTAATGGTGCACCTGGTATAACATTTCCTTGGATTACGAAATTATTATGACTTTGATGCATTAAGTTAGATGCAACTGATCGCCCATGGCTGTCTGCAAACACTGTTATTCTTTTTTTGTGTTTAGGTGAACTTTTTGTGTTAGTGCTGTGTCTGTTGTACGAATTTTTCTTGCTACTTATGCTGTTTTCTTGAACTATGAAGTTTTTATTTACCCCAGTGCTTTGTTGTTCACAATTTTCATCTTTTTGTAGCACATCAAACCTGTTCCTTGTCGTAATGTATAACGAGGAATCATTCGAAATTTTTTTCCCAGCTTTAGATGTTGTTTTAGGCGTAATATACTGATTTTGTTCGTTAGATGTAGTTGCTACACACTGGAATTTATCCGATTCTGCATGTCTCCTTTCCGCAACTTTTGATATTTTAGTGCAAGCTTAGCACATCCTGTCACTGAAAGTGTTGTACTTTTTACACACGCAACACGTATTTTCATAAATTTTACTCGACTGATTATTTACAATTAGCGCCATGTTGCGAGGGACTTTCCGCTGCTCAGCATTTTCGTTTCTTAAATGCGAAATGTCATATCTTAAAACGTCCACAGTTTTTTGTAAACTTGAAATTCGTTCTTTTAGCTTCACGATTTCACTACTACAATTTCCATAGACACCTGTTTTTAAGGCACAACTGTAACTTTTGTTCACTTGATCACTACACACAACCGCACTAGACGCCATCTTGGAATTTTGTCAGCCACAAGCAAATAATCTTTGTTACACAGAAGAGAGTTATCAGGATTATGAGTACAGTGCATCCTAAATATTCTTGCAGAAATTTATTCAAACAGCTGGGGATCCTCACCATGCCTTGTCAAAACATCTTGTCACTAATGTGCTTCATGAACAAAAATTATGCAATTTACGTAATGAATAGTGTGTACCATGATCACAATACAAGAAGAAAACATGATCTTCACAATGATTTAAAAAATCTCAGCATAGTACAGAAAGGAGTTCATTATTCAAGTATAAAAGTGTTCAATAAACTTCCTGTCCATATCAAATCAGTCATTGGGGATCTTACTAAATTCAAAACAGAGCTACAACTTTATCTTTTGGATATTTCTATCTATTCTTTACAGGAATTCTTTGATAATGTGTAATACTTCTTGAATTTGTGTTTAATTTCATGCATTTCTAATAGAATGATTATGTAGATTAGCATATCACTTGTTAACAGAATATTTTTCAGATTAATTACTTTAAATTTGTTTATGTAATCATCTATGTCATTACTGCACTATTATTTATGCAATCATCTATGTCATTACTGTACTATTATCTTTGTTGTTATCTCAATTTTTGTGTGTAATTATTTGACATGTGGATGTCCTTTTTCATGTATCTTCTTATATATGTTAAATTGGTTGCCTCATGATCATCTTCCTGTGGCTATTACTCTAATAACCTGACATGTTCTACATCCTAACAATAGATTTGCATCAAGGAGCCATGGAACTCAAAAATAAATAAATAAATGTTTGTACCATTTTTAGCACTGTTGAGCTCACACCCACTTGCATCTATGCTTATTTCTTGGGAATATTCTACTTGCTCAGTGAACCGCTTGTTTGCTTTTTCATGAAAATCTTGGTACTCCCGGACAATGTGGTCTGTTTGACTGAAGGAGAAATGGAATTGGTTTCTGCTGAATGTGTTTTTTCCACCTTCTTGATTTTGTTTATGATGCTTGTAGTGGCTCCTGAGAAACTTGTTTTGTTGGTGACCTCTGCCTTGTACTACATCTGTTTTGGATTCTTCTTGGGTGTTGGTGGACTTGGCATTTGATTCCAGGCACTTCCCTTCTAATTCTAATCTGCTGAGCAAAACATCTGTGGTCAGTCTCTCTCTAAACCTCTAATGAGGCCTTCATACTTCTCCACAGGCAACTTGGTAAGTAAGAAGCTGGCAACTGTTTTGTCATCAAATGTGAAGCCCCCTTGCTTCATTATTGGCAGCCAGTATCTTCCCTATATAGTCATCTGTAGTCATATTGTCTTTTTCCTTGATATTTGCCAAGTCTCTCATCTTGGGTGATCTTTATTCTCAACGAACTAAAACATGCTCATCACACTCACACATGGGTCCTGTAATCTGTTATGATTTTAAAGTGTGCAACATTATTGAGATGTGGATGAGGATAGGAGATTGAATTACAACACAGACATTGTCACTGTTACTAAATGTATTCTACATAAACACACGCTTACACTGTTCAGATTGCCACTACTATCACATTACGGTATTTACACAGAGATGTTATGGTGTGAACTATACAGCTGCCCAAGAAAGTGCAGACAGAAAAGAGAAGCACAAGCTAGAAATCCTTTTGTTTTCTGATTACACTGGAAATGTTGCTGAATTCAAATGATGGCCACCACATTGATTAGACAGAATTACAACAGCTATAACTAAATGGTGTAATACTTAAGTGTAGTTCCAAAGAGAAGTCAAAAGCATGGCGACCCACCTGAGAGGTCTTCTTCAAGCCAAAGAAAGGTGAAAAGTATATTACATGTTACTGATGTTATTAGATGTTCTACAAGCCAAAAATGGAATGAAAGATATTGGTGAGTAGCCAAACAACTTTGTGATTATTGGATTTTGAATTGAAACAATGAAGTGCAATGTATGAACAGTAATTATTTGATTACAGCAAAGAAAATAAATCACTATTCTGTCAAGTCATTTTTCATAAACAATGAATAAAACTTAAGTGAGAGATTGGTCTTGTTATTCCAGATCTAAAGGGAAACTTTCATGTTCTATGTGCAAAGTTATGGATTCAGATGGTTTATCGAAGTTTATGAAAGATGTATTACATGACTGCAAGAATACAAAAATTTAGTTGAAAAGGCATGAAGAAAGCACTTCTCATAGGCCAGTGATAAATTTTTAATTAGTTTGCAAAACAAGAATGTGCACACTAATTATGAACTTGTGAGTTAAACTGAGACAAAGTATTAGCAGACACTCTCAGAAAAAATTATTGCTGTTATAACTTCTTTTTTCAGGCATTACTTTTCAGGATAGTGATAAAATGGTTGGATCACCTCACAGTGGAAATTAATTGTGTTATTACTAATAATAGCCTAATTTGACATTTTTGTTGTTCAAAATATGCATATTCATTCAAATAAATGAAACTGACTTAGATCATATTTGGGAAAAACAACATGTGAGGAATGTATCCATCTAATTGGGTCAAGTATAAGTGATGATAGCATTTGCAAACTGAGGAGATGTAAATATTATTCTGTTTCATTGGATTCCACTCTGAATATATTGAATCTAAACGAACTGACTGTAATAGTGGATTATGCGTGGCCTCTGGGCCAGTGGAAAGATTGTGAGGTGATTGGACATGGAAGGCCCTACTGCTGAGCAACTTGCTGAAAGATTACTAGACTTTTGAAATGAGAATGTCATTGGTATCAAAGGTCACTGTGGGAAATGCTGTGACAACGCCAGCAACATGGGTGGAAAGTACAGCAGCTTAGTAGCACAAACTAAGACAATAAATAGATTTATAGAATAAGTCCCTTGCATTGCACTTTCATTAAATTAACTTGGCAAGTATACTACAGAATACTGTACAGAAACATCCTTTTTCTTCAGTTTTTTAAAAACATCTATACATTTTTAGATAAAAAAATCTACTCACCAAGTGGTGGTAGAAAACATACATAAAAGAAGGTTGTAATTAGGCAAGATTTCGGAGCCAGTGGCTGCTTCTTTAAGTAGGAGGGTTGAAGGGGAAGGAAGATGTGTGAAGGAAAAGGACTCGAGAGATCTAGGAAAAGGAGTAAATTTTGGGGAAGTCACCCTGAACAATGATTTTGATCAGTCAGTCTTTCCTTCTCACCCTGTGTGGTCAAGTCTCCTCTGACCAACAGTACTGAGTGACTTTCACGACTCAACACACGGGCTGAGGAGGAAAGACTGATCAATCAATCTTTCCCCTCCAACCCTTCTGCCTGAAGAAAGAACCACTGGCCCTGAAAGCTTGCTTAATTACAGCCTTCTTTTATGTAAGTGTTCTGCCACCTCTTGGTGAGTAGATTTTTTATCTACCAACTAAATTATTTTGTCAAAAATTGACTGTTTTCGTTGTTCTATACATTTTTAACACTTTCAACCATCTACAGGGCCTTCTTTTGAAAACACTGAAAGAAATTGGTTCAGAACTTCTGTCTTTGAAAAGATTGTCAGGCTTTAGGTGGTTGGTCTGAGCAGATGTTACAAAGACACTTGTATGTTGTTTCAGTATTATTAAGCAAGTTTTGGATGACATTTCTAATTACATGGATCAAAAGGTAGAGTGTTGTAATAAGGAGTAGGTTAGTTAGATATTTGAAGATGGATAAGTTGGGAATGGGAATAATGACTATCTATTGGAGCAAAATCGTGCTTGCAAGCAACTAGCACATGGCTGCACTCATCTAATCAAAGCCCTAATATGAAATGTGCCCTTTATAAATAATTACACAATTATGTCCAAACAGTGCAGTCCACATTTTCAGATATTCTAGTAAAAGCCAAAGTGGTGACCGGCTTTGAAGAATGTTAGCAACAGACGTCAACACAACATAATCAGAATATGAAGTATTACAATGTCAGTAGTTCTACTATACTAATGAAGATGGAGGAAATCAAACACAAATGAGTTAAGGAACACCATGGGCCAAGAATGCCTAAATGATCTCACTTTAATCAACAATGAATGTGATTTGCATAGACTTAATGTTATTTCTAAATTTGTCCAAATGAAATTGAGCAACATTTTTTGTAAAGTGCTGTGTCACTTTATTTCCTAAAGTTTTAGGCATAAAGCAAACCATGGGCATCAACTTAGCATTTGCAGTGGATCTCACACTGGTTTAATCCAGCATTGACCAATCTGCATGACAACTTAGGAACAGTATGACACTGCATCATAAAAGCAAATGATACCAAGCATTGAATAATAGCAAATACTATTGTGTTAGTTAGATATTTTTCTTTAAATAGATGAGTATTAATGTAACCAGAGTAAGTGGAATTATTCTAAAACAACTCATCATCATTAGATATTAAATCAATGTGTAATAGCTGCTGCACTTCATCATTTTTTGTATCAGCTTACTCCTATTCCTAAAGATCCCCTTGTGTGATGCTAACTTAGGAAGTGATGAATGTTTGAAACTATTAGTAACTGCAGGTATAATAATGTCTTTCAATGTTAGGATATGCTTCCCAAGTAACAATGAACTTATTTCATGCATCCTGATATACTACTAAGTTACATATTGAATTTAAGAATCTTGACAAGTGTTTTCTAGCTGTTCATGTAACAGTAAATACAAATTACAAATGAAACAAGATGTACTGTTTATATTTGATTGTTTAAAAGTGAATCTGATTGTTTTTATGGCTATGTATTTGTCACCTTAAAAGTGTGTTGCTACTCTTGCTTATAGTGTTCCTTTTTTTTCAGATCCTAAAGACATACCTAAAAAGACAAGTCCTGTGACCAGGTTGAGGAAAAGTTGTACTTCCAGTAATGTAACCAAGAAGCTAGGTAATTCATTTCTCTTGTTGCTATCATGTCTTTGACCTTTGTTAATGATATGGAATGAATACCACCCAATGTACTGTATTCCTTGAATATGAGTAGTAGCTCTAGTAGATTCATTGTATAAGATGATTGTAGTAGCTCCCTACATTAGCACAGCTTATTTTATTTGCAAATCACTTGGAATTTGTATTCATCTACTCATCATATTTCTTTTGAAATCTTGATGCTTTATTCTCTTGTTTTCTTTGGTGAAACTCAAAGCAAGAAAATAACTGTTAGTCCAGTAACAAATAATCTCTCTGATGATCATGATGCACAGTGGGTTGAGATGAATAACACAGTACCTTACAGTATGTATACTCCTCAGTGGGAATCAGTTAGAATAATTTATGAAGCCAGGACAGAAGTTTGTAACACAAGAGATGACCTGGAATGAAATTTATAAGGAACTATGTGCTAACTTAAAATTTAATCTATTCCGTGATAAATTTATGTCATCATTTGAAAATAGCATTCCGCTAAGCTAGTCAGGAAGGTCATTAAATGGCTTTGTAAAAAATCATGGATCACTAAAGGGATTAAAGTATCTTGTGAAAAAAAGGGAAATGTATCTGTTGGCAAGAAGAAGTAGAGATTCTGAGTAGTTGCACGTACAGAAACTCATCAAAATTGCTAAGAGAAATTAATAAAAAAATCAATAATTGTTACAACAGAATTTAGGCTATATGTAATGCAGTGAAACAAGAGACAGGACAATCGGCCATAGAACAGGATTATATCACTATTGAACTTCATGGAAGTTTCCCTATAAATGATGAGTCACAGGAAGCAAATATATTTAATAACCATTTCTTAAGGACAAGCAATTTAAGTGAAAAATCACAGCAGTATGTTGAAATGCAACTTTCATAAAATTCTGTCATATGAATGTATCACTAACTTCACTTTCTGAAATTAAGAAAACTGTGTATTCTCTCAAAACTAAAAGCTCATTCGGTTTTGATGGAGTTTACAATAGAGCGCTGAAGATTTGTTCCCATTTAATAAGCCATATCCTATCTGAAACATGTAATGCATCACTAACTCAAGGCATTTTTCCAGAGAGACTGAAATATGCTGTTGTTAAACAGGAGAGACCTCAATAACTACTGCTCTGTTTCATTGTAGACATCATTTTCCAAACTTTTCAGAAGGTATTGTATTCTAGAACAATATCTCACCTGTTGTTGTTGTTGTTATGATCTTCAGTCTGAAGAATACTCTGTTACAGCTCTCCATGCCACTCTATTTTGTGCAAGGGTCTTCATCTCTGAATAACTACTGCATCTGACATCCATCTGAATTTGCTTACTGTATTTATCTCTTAGTCTCCCTCTATGACAAATATCTTTGGAAGTGACTTCCTATCACCGAAATATATATTTGATGTTAACAAATTTCTGCAGGAATGCTTTACTTGCCATTACCAGTCTACATTCTGTATCCTCTGTACTTTGGCCATCATCAGTTATTTTGCTGCCCAAATAGGGAAACTCATCTACCGCTTTGAATGTCTCATTTTCTAATCTAATTCCCTCAGCACCACCTGATTTAATTCAAGTACATTCCATTACCGTTTTTTTTTATTTTGTTGATATTCGTCTTTTATCCTCCTTCAAGACACTGTCAATTCCATTCATCTGCTTTTCCAAGTCCTTTGCTGTCTGGACAGAATTACAATATCATCAGCAAACCTCAAAGATTTTTTATGGTAAGATATAACTGCCATTTGATTGTATGATATGCTTTGTTACACAATCTAGATTCCAGCCTTTAGCCATTTTAAGTGTCAGAAATGTCAACCTGATCTTTTGTAAGTAAAAGCGAGAACATTTTTGTGAAATGTTAATTAACTGATGACTTCCATAGCTTATTAACAGGAAAAAACTGTGAAATAAAACAGGTGATACACTCCATTTCATTGAGTTACAGCAGCTGCACTTTGTTAAATGAAGTGCGAACTTGTGATTTGGTCATCCTTCTTATTTCACAGCCTTTTCCTGTTAATAAGTCATGCAAGTCACCAGCCAATTAGCATATCACAGCAATGTTTTCACTTTTACTTATAAAACATCATGTTTAAATAACCAAAGATATATATTCTAAGGATGACTTTTATTCCACACAAGTCAGATGAATTTTGACATTTGCAACTCTTAGAAATGGCTAAAGGCTGAAATCTAGATAATGTAATAAATCATATCATACAGTCAGTCCTATGGCAGTCATATCTTTCCATAAGTTTTATGTGACTGTGGCTCCACATAAAGGAAAAATCACTCAAAATGTTTATTTCTTCGCCCTGAGCTTTACTTCCTATTCTAAATTAGTGATAGGCTACAACTCTATCTCACTTCCTTCTCAACAACTGCTTCCCTTTCATGCCCTTTGACTCTAATATTTGCTATCTGATTTCTGTACAAATTGTAAGCAGCCTTCCATTCTCTTTACTTTACCCTTGCTACATTAAGAATTTCAGATAGTTTATTCCAGTCAATATCTTTCAGAAGCTTTCCCTAAGTATGCAGTCTGCACAAGTGTGAGGTTGTTTCTCCTCTCTCTCACACATCTTGGACACCCACCTAAGGCTTTTGACTGTGTGAATCACAGTATTCTCCTATAAAAATTGAAGTTTCATGGGACTGATGATGGTATAACAAACCAATAAGTAGTGTCATATCTAACCAAAAGAATTCAGAAAGCTGTACTAATTCAACCTATGTAGTCCAGGGGCATTATTCTGACTGGGAAGAACTCACCTACGGGGTTATTTATTATTCCTCATATATGTAAACAATCAGATGATTTTTTTTTTATTTTACTTTTTGCGGATGACAATAGTACGAGGCATGTTTTTTAAGTAAGTACCATTTTGAAACTAAAAAAAAGATGTGGTGTCACTGCCAGACACCACACTTGCTAGGTGGTAGCCTTTAAATTGGCCGTGGTCCATTAGTATACATCCGACCCATTCCTTGCATGTTCCAGACCTCACGTCAGACCTCCTCATGCTAGCCTGCATGAGCTAAAACGCGTGCATTTCGGCCTGCACTCGTAACACGGTGTTGGTTCTTCTGCTAACACAAAAAAAGACATGCTAAGATATATCAGTAATTTTATTTTTACATGAAAGCCTGTACCTTAATCTACTTTTCTACATAATTTCCATCAATATTGAGGCACTTGTCGTAACGTTGTACCATTTTTTGAATATCCTCCTCATAGAATTCTGCCACCTGACTTGTTACCCACTGCATCACCAATGTTTTGACTTCGTCATTGTCTTGAAGATGCTGACCGCCCAGGTGTTTCTTCAAGTGCAGGTACAGATGGTAGTCACTGGGCGCAAGATCAGGGCTGTACAGAGGATGATATAAGAGTTTCCCATCGAAAAGATGTGATGAGATCTTTGATCTGATTCGCCACATGGGGACGGGCATTGTCTTGCAGCTAAATGATGCCCTTGCTCAACTTCCATGGACTGTTGCTTTGATTGTAGTTTGACGTAGGCCACACATGTTTTCATCGCCCATAACAATTTGGCTTAACATCACTGTTGTTGTGGTACTGCTCAAAGAAAGTTGATGCACTGTCTAAAGGTTTGGTTTTGTGCACATCTGTCAACATTTTCAGTATCCAACGTGCACACAATTTTCGGTAATTCAAGTGCTTGGTCACAATGCCATACAAAAAACTACAAGAAACATTAGGAAAGTCATCCTGCAAGGAGGAAATCATAAAGTGTCTGTTTTCTCTCACCTTATTGTCCACTGCCTGCACCAAACTTTCATTAACGACCGAAGGACGCCTACTCCATTGTTCATCATGCACATTTGTGTGGCCATCTTTAAATGCTCTCACCCACTTTCTTACCATTCCATCACTCATAATGTTTTCTCCGTAAACTGCACAGATCTCACGATGAATATTGATCGATTTTAGGCCTTTAGCACTAAGAAATCTTATAACAGCCCATACTTCACAGTCGACAGGACTCACGATTATCGGAGGCATCTTAAACACTCAGTACACAACATAAACAAGGAAGAATCAGACTGTAATGGCGTCAGTGTGTAGATTAAGGTACAGGCTTTCATGTAAAAATAAAATTATTGAGATATCATAGTATGTCTTTTTTTAATTTCAAAATGGTACTTACTTAAAAAAACACACCTCGTAGCTGGTAATCTAGGAGTTTGACACAAGTGATGAGTGTAACTCATTAAAAGGAAATAATGAATAGGGTGGAAAGTTCAAAATTCTTGGGTATATATATTTATGAGAATTTAAACTGTAAAAAGCACATTTTGGAACTCCTAAATCAGCTTGTTCAGTCAAATTTGCACTTGGAGTCTTTGCAGATCTTGGGGAGAGACAAATCAATATGTTGACATGTTTTACATATTTTGATTCAATAATTTTCTAGGGCAAGTTACCTTGAAGAAAGAAAGCCTTTGTTGCTCAGAAACATGCTGTAAGAATAATATTTGGTGTGCACTTACAATCATATTGTAGACATCTGTTTAAGAAGTTGGGCGTTCTGATTACTACTTCACAGTATTTTGTTCCCTCATGAAGTTTTCTGTAAATAATCCAATTCACTTGTTAAGTGAGCATATGATGACGTTTGTCTGTTATCCTCCAGAGGACAGCAAATTTTGGCTGATGCATGAGTTTGATATTTTTGTGGATATACATAGAGATATTTGATCCAGTTGTTGGTGAAGTGGGTGCAGGTGATAGGATATGGAATTATGTGGTTGAAGGTATCATGTGTAGGCAAGGGCTTATGTGCCAGTTGTTTTAAGTGATATTGTTTCTGTTGTGTAGATGATGTTTTGTGGTAGAAAGTGAAGAGGATATATTGAATGCTAATGAAGTGAAATTGCGTTGGTAATTGTATGACTGAGGATGATTGAGTGATGTTAAATGCTCTTTTATGCTGACACCCTTAGAGGTCAGAGGAGAATAGTTAACCAAGTTTCATTTGACTGTCCAGTGAGCTACCAGTTGAACAACAATGTCTTTTGGAGCTGTTTAAGTTGCAGCCTTTGTCACCTGTGAACACTTCTTATCAGGTGAGGTGTGTGGTTTCCATACTGGGGAAGCCTGCGACACTTATTGATTGGAACTTTCCAAGACCTCAGGCTGCACAACAGATCAGTCTGTCACTACAACCAAGATTTAAGGAGGTGGAGGAGACAGGGGTGGGGGGGGGGGGGGGGGCAATGTCACACACTAGCCAAACATTTATTTACTGTCTCTTCTTTGCATTTCATAATCAACTACTAAATAACATCAGAAGCCAACTCCAATATAAAACCTACAGGTAGCTTATTCATCCTCCAATGTCACATTTCCTGCCAGTTTACCACAACAAATCATATTAAAAATGGGTTTGGACAGATTTTTAATGTGTTGTACATTAGCTTTGCTGCATGCTCAATGTTTTTGGTACTTTAATTTCTAAACTTCAGACATTTAATGTTTTGTGTGCTCAAACTGCAGTGTTTATGAGTTTGTGTGATGAAACAGTTGTGTTTCCATGATGTCATGGATCTTATGGCATGATTGGCTGACTTGAGCAACTCAAGGAACCACCATGGCAATTTACACACTGTATTTGTACTTGTGTATTACAAAAATATGGATTTCAAGTGATATTGCACACACAGCCACTCAGCTATTACCTTGCCTTGCCCTATTAAAACTGCAAATATACCTTCCCCTGGATTGACATTGTTTTGTTCTTGATTCATGTTTACATTGTGCATGGGTGTATTTCATCCTAACTGTGTGTTCCAAAATTTAACCTGATAAATTGCTCACTGAATTCATATTGTGTTGTTTTCAAACTTGTGGTATGCTGTTGTTTTTTACAAGAAAGTAAAACTCACAAAAAAGACTTGCTAATAATGCATGTTACCCAAAGTTGAAAAGCAAGGAAGCTAAAGTAGTGGGATATATTTTGTGCAAAGGGTATATTTCACACTTTTCACGAAACTCTCACTAGGTTGTGACACATTGCTGTACCCTAGTGCACTCTGGCTAGACATTTGTAAACTTATTCCAACCCTAGATAAAATAGCCAATGGCAGGAACAAATAAACTGTCTAAAACCCTAATACTAAACATCGATTAATGTCGCATCAAAGCATAACAGAGATATATAGAGACAGGGATGCAATAGCAAAGTTTCAGCAACTCTTTTTCATTCCCTTTTGATGTAAGTAGTGGAACATGAATTTTGTGTGGTTGGGCACCCTTTGGCTGAAAGATCAAAGCCATTGGGACATCTATCAGAGCTGTATTCTGAAGAAGTCACACCCCGAAACGTCTGCTACATGGAGCTAAGTGGCACTTCAAGGTGTAGCCTTTAGATTAGCTACTGCTCGTTCAAAAAACATTGTGTGATACCTTGTATCAACAGTTCCAAAAAAATTGACTGACATTATTTAATTCTATGTGGGAAATTTTTGGAATGTTGTTTAATAATTTAATATGTTACTATATAATAATGGCGTGTGACGAGGGCCTCCCGTGGGGTAGACCGCTCGCCCTGTCCAAGTCTTTCGATTTGACACCACTTTGGTGAATTGCGTGTCGATGTGGATGAAATGATGATGATTAGGACAACACAACACCCAGTCCCTGAGTGGATAAAATCTCCGACCCAGCTGGGAATCGAACCCGGGGCCTTAGGATTGACAGTCTGTCATGCTGACCATTCAGCTACGGAGGGCAAAGAATGTGTTACTGAAATCAAACAATGGAAAGTCCAGGATGGAATGTAATATGTTACTGAGAAATTCCAATCCCAAAGAAAGAAGGTGTTGACAGATGTGAAAATTACTGAACTATCAGTTTAGTAAGCCATGGCTGCAAAATACTAACACGAATTATTTACAGATGAATGAAAAAACTGGTAGAAGCACCTCAGGAAAGATCAGTTTGGATTCCGTAGAAATGCTGGAACACATGAGGCAATACTGACCATATGACTTATCTTAGAAAATAGATTAAGGAAAGGCAAACCAATGTTTCTAGCATTTGTAGACTTAGAGAAAGCTTTCGACAACATTGACTGGAATAATCTCTTTCAAATTCTGAAGGTGGCAGGGGTAAAATACAGGGAGTGAAAGGCTATTTACAATTTGTACAGAAACCAGATAGCAGTCATAAGAGTCAAGGGGCATGAAAAGGAAGCAGTGGTTGGGAAGGGAGTGAGACAGGGTTGTAGCCTATCCCCAATGTTATTCAATCTGTGTATTGAGCAAGCAGTAAAGGAAACAAAAGAAAAATTCAGAGTAGGCATTAAAATCTATGGAGAAGAAATAAAAACTTTGAGGTTCGCTGATGACATTGTAATTCTGTCAGAGACAGCAAAGGACCTGGAAGAACTGCTGAACAGAATGGACAGTGACTTGAAAGGATGATATAAGATGAACATCAAGAAAAGCAAAACGAGGACAATGGAATGTTGTTGAATTAAATCGGGTGATGCTGAGGGAATTAGATTAGGAAATGAGACACTTAAAGTAGTAAATGAGTTTCGCTATTTGGGGAGCAAAATAACTGATGATGGTCAAAGTAGAGAGGATATAAAATGTAGACTGGCAATGGCGAGGAAAGCGTTTCTGAAGAAGAGAAATTTGTTAACATCGATTTTCTGAAAGTATTTGTATGGAGTGAAGCCATGTATGGAAGTGAAACATGGACAATAAATAGTTTCAACAAGAAGAGAATAGAAGCTTTCAAAATGTGGTGCTACAGACGAATGCTGAAGATTCGATGGGTAGATCACATAACTAATGACGAGGTATTGAATAGAACTGCAGAGAAGAGAAATTTGTGGCACGACTTGACTAGAAGAAGGAATAGGTTGGTAGGACATATTCTGAGGCATCAAGGGATCACCAGTTTAGTATTGGAGGGCAGTGTGGAGGGCAAAAGTCGTAGAGGGAGACCAAGAGATGAATACACTAAACAGATTCAGAAGGATGTAGGTTGCAGTAGGTACTGGGAGATGAAGAAGCTTGCACAGGATAGAGTAGGTAGGAGAGCTGCATCAAACCAGTCTCTGGACTGAAGACAACAAAGACAACAACTGATAAATTTATTTTAATGTATATTTTGGAATGGTTCTGCCTCAGAGTCTTTAATTATGATCCATGTCTGCTTCTTATTAAAAAAAAAGGGAATGCATGGTGCAAACACATGGTCTGGCCTTGCTGTCACCTTGTGCTAACCCAGCAATGCTTCTCTTCCCTTTCTTCATCATGTCTGCCTTAAGTCCAGTTGCATATGGTGTAAGTTTTAAGAGACTATAAACAGTGTTGAACTTCGTGGTAAACTGTTCCATTTTCCTTCAAAAGATACTTTGTCTATTGCATGTGTTTTAAGTTGTAGTTTTTCTCTAACGATTTATGTGAGGCAATGTATTTGTTCAGTTTACTATTGTATTTTGCATAGGTTTTAAATGGTCATGGACATTAGAGATCTTAGCAGAAAGGATCTCATTCTTTTTTTAAAGAACCAACACAAGTGAAAAAAATGCAAGATATGATGTGTTTAATGGCACCCTCTCTCATCTATTGTACAGATCTTTGTCATTTGATGATATTAGGCCTTTTGCATTATTCAGTTTTGTTGTAGAATGTTATACTGTGTTTCCCTTGTTGGTCTCTTTTTGTTGACAAGAATTTTGCAATTCTTTTGAATGAATCCTATAAGTAGCCTTTCTACCTAAGTGTCCTTACGCTGCTACTTTTTTCAATTCTGCTTTGTAGAGCATTTCATTTTTTCATCAGATACAGAAAATACAGAATGTATAGCCTCTCTTTGTTATGTCTATTCTGTTTGTCTTTTATTGTGTACTGGGCTGTTATACTTCAAATTTTCATTTAATTTTTGTAACTAATGTTCCACTGCTCTGCATGTTTCACTGCTCTGCTGATGAGCTAAGTCCATTGTCTGTTCAGAAGCATTTGTTTCCATTCTTTTCTTAAAAAGCACCAGTAATAAAAGTTAAAAATTTTTGTGTGTATTTTTAAATCTTAAGTATATTGAACTGATTATCATCTGCATTTCTTTATGATATTCTCTTACCCTCTGATCGATGAAAATAATAAACATCCCTTTCCTGCTGATGAGTCTTAATCAGCATAATTTTCATCTGAAACTGAAGCTGCAGTATTAATTGACATCTTGGTTTTTTTCAAATCAAAAATATAAGTTACTGTGGAGCATCATGTCTGTTGATTGTCAGTGCAAAAAATAAATTCCATAAATGGTGGTCAACATTTCCTGAGTTTCAAGTAGCTGAGATTGTACACAGAATCTGATTGGAAGCCACTGAAATCTTAAACTACATAAAGACTGGTATCTTACTCTGCTACAGACTGTACAGAAAATCTACAAGCACCATCTTCCACTAGCAAGCAAAACAACTAAATTCTACACAAAGCATGTTTTCATGAAGGACACACAGGGTCAGGACTGTAAGATACTTGATGTTGATTGATTGTTTTTAACAGGGGCGCTAAAACAGCTTAGGTCTGACCCGCCACTGCCTGCACCGAAACTAGGTTTTTATGTGTGGTATCGCTCCCTATATATCTAGTAAAGCCAACCAGTGCCCTTAAATAGTGCAAGGAGTCCCTCTACCAGTTTTTTGTTAGACACAATTTCTTCAGGTCTAGTTGTCCCAAAGATTCTCTTCAACACCATTCATTTTACTCTCCAACACCATTCATTCAAAGATTAGGTGTGATGCAGTTTCTTCACCCTCATCACAGATGCTACATCTAGGGTCCTCTTCTGTTATACCCATTGTGTGTAGGTGTTTTTTGAAATTTCCATGGCCGGTCATCAGTCCAGTCATGAGTTTGATCTCTTTCCTGTTCAATCCCAGGATTACAGAGCTGCTTTTAAAACATGGCTTGGGCATCATTACCTTACCATGTTTTTGTTTATGGACCTTGGTCCAATATCCTACATGCTGTTTCCTAAGCCAGTTCCATAGTTCTAATTTGATCATAGCCTTGGTGATTGTCAGGACAGGTTCCGGTCCAATAAATGATGTTGTTACCCCCATCCTAGACAATCTATTGGCTTTTTCATTGCCACAGATCCCTGAGTGGCCAGGGACCCACACTAGGTTCACCCTATTGCTTCCCCCTAGGTCCACCAGAGCCCTGTGGCAATCTGCAACAATCTTAGACCTTGTTGCAGGAGCTGCCAATGATTTCAGGGATGCTTGGCTGTCTGAATAGATGTAGATTCTACGGTCATTGTAGCATCTATGCATATTCTCCTCCACATATGCCCTGATTGCAGTAATTTCAGCTTGGAATACAGAGGCCAGTTTTGCTAGAGAGATGATGCTCTCCAATCTTGGCTGAACCCTGTACAACCCTGCCCCAATGCCTTGGTCTGTTTTCGACCCATCGGTGAACCAAATGATGTTGAACTGTTTTCTCCCACTGCTCCCTACTTTCAATTATTATGTTGTAAGGCTTGTCGAAGCAGTTGGGAGTTATTATATAGTTGGCAGGCATTTCTCCAGCCATACCTATATTTACCTCACTTACTATGTTAGTGTGCAATTCTGGATATTCGAATGAGACCCAGTTTTGGCCAGTAAGTCTGCATGCCCCAGCTGCTGCCTCCATCTTAACCCAAAGGTGAAGTGGAGGCATATCCAGCATGGCTTCCATTCCAGCGGTTGGTGTGCTGCTAATTCTGCCCATTATGGCTAAGCAGGCCAATCTCTGCACCTTAGCAAGTTCCTTAGCAGCAACCTGCTGTTCTACCTTCTTCCACCACACTACAGCCCCATAGGAAATCCTAGGTCTAACCACTGTGGTATATATCCAGTGCATACCCCTGGGGCTTAGGCCCCAGTTTTTGCCACAAGCCCTCCTAGTACTCACTACAGTACTTTTTGCCTTGGAACATATGCTCATGGAGTCCAAGTTAGCTTCTCATCCATGGTTACTCCTAGATATTTCACTATCCCCTTCACAGGTATAGTTTCATCGAAGAGCTTTAGATTCCAACTTGCATGCTGAATATGTCTCTTCATAAATGGCACCACAACAGTCTTCTTAGGATTAACTCTTTAAGATCCTCTTTAATGCACCATTTTTGCACAATGTCCAACTCTCCTTGTGCCATATTCCTGACTGTGTCAGTGAATTTGCTAAGTATTACTATGACAAGGTCATATGCGTATCCTTGTCAGAAGCATTGCTTGGAATTTAGTTCCTCAATGAGTTCATTCACCACTAGATTCCACAATAGAGGAGACAAAACTCCTCCTTGTGGGCAGCCTCTAGTGGTCTTAATTACCATCTTTTCATTCATCATGGTAGCCTCTACCTTCTTTCCACTAAGCATGACCCTGATCCATCTACATATAGTGGTCCCCAGATCATGCACCTCTGCTGTCCTTACCATGGAATCGAAGGTCGTGTTACTGAAGGCCCCCTCGATTTCCAGGAAGATGCAGAGGGCTATTTCTTGGAAGTGAATTGCTTTTTCCACCTTCCCAACGAGTTGATGGAGAGCTTTCTCACATGATTTACCTGGTTGGTATGCGTGTTGGTTCAGGTGTAGAAGGACCCTATTTAGCCTCCTCCCCCCAACATATACATTAACCAATTTTTCCAATGTTTTGAGAATGAAGGCGGACAGACTGATTGGTCTCATATCCTTGACCTTGGTATGATCAATTCTCCCTGGCTTTGGGATGAAGACAACCTTCACTGCCCTCCAGGAATTGGGAATGATTCCTACTGCTAGGCTATCCCTGAATAGCCTGCATAGAACTGTTATAAGATTTCCTCCTGCCTGTTGCAGGAGAGCTGGAAAAATTCCATCTGGGCCAGGTGACTTGAACTGTTGGAATGTTCCCACTGCCCACTGGATTTTGTTGAAGTTCACACACTCCTTGGCTGATTCCCAGTCCTTTCTTTGAGTGCCTGAGAACTGTTGTCTCTCTGGGGTCACATACTGGTCTGTGTTGTCCGGCAGAGCATATTGAGGAAAGTGAGTTTTGAGGAGCAATTCCAGTGCCTCATGTGCTGTATTTGTATATTCCCTACCCTCCTTCCTCAACGTACCTCCTGGATTGGTTGGTACTCTTGTGAGAATCTTGTGAAGTCTGGCTTGTGCTGCCGTGTCCTCCACTTCCTCACAGAATGCCTCCTTTGCTTGTCTTATTGCAAGATTGTAATTGACAAGGGCCTCATGATATTTAGCCCATTGTCCTTTATGTCTCACAATATTAAACAGTCTCCATAGCTGTTTCCTTTGTGTTTCCAGTTAGTTATTCCATCAAGGAACACTCCTATTTGTGCACTTCCTGGTGATTGTGCAGTTGTCCTCATATGAGGTCACTATGGCAGAGGTAAGAGCCTCTGCTACTTCCTCAAATTCTACTGGCTTCCTTATCGAGGTTTTAATTTCCGATAAGCCTAGGTCAAGGTCCCTCCTGTATGTCTCCCAGTCTGTTTTCCTGGGATTCCTATAGGCCATGATCTGTCTCATTCCTATCTCAACCTTGAATTTAATGTACATGTGGTCCAATGAGGATGGCTCCAGCACCACATGCCATTGTTTGACATAGCTACCCATCATCATGGAACCAAATGTTATGTCAATTACTTCTTCCCTTCTGCTATTTCTGAATGTAGGTTCATTTCCCCCATTCTGGACCTCTAAGTTGTTAGCTAAGAGAAATTCAAGAAGGTACTTACCCCTACTGTTGGTGTCCTTGCTGCCCCACACTAGGTTGTGGGCAGTGGCGTCGCATCCCACCACCAGTTGATCAACTTGCCGATGGCAAGTCTCTACCAGTCTCCTCACATCCAAGGGAGGGGGAGAGCTGTCTTCGTAAGTAAGGTACGCTGAGACCAAAATAATATCCCTCGTGATACCTTCCTCACATTGCTGCATTTTGATGGTTACTAAGTCCCTAGACCAGAAATCCATCATTGGCATGAAAGAAATGCCATTTCTAACATAGATGCATGTTCTGGAGTCTCTTAGATACCTAGCATAGATCAACTTACCTCCAGTGCCTCCAAGGCTCGATACACCTCCTTTGTATAAATAGGGTTCTTGTATCAGGGCCACTTCCACTTCCTGTCTACCCAGGCAGTGGCTCAGGGCAGCAGAGGCTCCATTACTGTGCTGCAGATTAATCTGCAGCACCTCCAGGCTCCGTCTTACTGCCATTTTTGAGGTCTTTGAGAACCCTGACAGTGACCTGCGAGAACCCTAAAAACAGTTTCAGGTCCTGCTCCTGCATCGCCTTCAGGGACTTCTCACCAACCTCCACCACCAGGGTTCGTCCTTCCGGAGCAACCTTCTGGTTAATCACTCTCCAGTCTTCTGTCAGGACTTTTGGGTTCTGGGCCCCTATTTTCCCAAACAGAGTCTTGGGAGAGACTTCCTTAAGGATCTTAGGTGCCCATAATGATATTTTTGTGATCTTAAGAAGATCTGCTGCCATCTTGACCAGCAGCTTCGCATCTTCTCATGGGGATATCATGGGCACCTTGTCCTTGAGCCATTCTACTGTGTGCATCCCCTCACAGACAAAAATGAGTGCACCACAATCTAGATAGACCCTTCTGAAGTTGGGACCTGGGCCACTGCCCCCCCCCCCCCCCAAGTCTTTTCAAAAAGGGCCATCTGTACTAGTTCCTCCTGCTGTGAGGTGATGGCCACCAGTGGATAACCTTCCTGGATAACTGCCATCCTAAAATCTGAGACTACAGTACTATAAGTCTGTTTCGCTATTTCTTGCCTTGGTTTTTTCTGGACTCACTCATCCAGGGAGGAGGGAGTCTTTAATTCCTCCCTTATCTGCTTATTACCTGTCTTTGACGTTGTGGGGGTCTGCGTGTCCCTTCAACATGAGACAGTTTTTTCTGGGGGTCTTAGGATCTAGTCCCTTTACTTCCCTCCTCTTGTTTTTAAGAAGCCATTCTATCCCTTCCTTTTTCCTCTGTTCCCTGAGTAGCTTCCTCTTCTGGGCCCCAGACAAGCCTTTGATCTTAATCTGGTCTAGCTTCTCGGTTACAGTTCCCACTTCTGGCTCAGGTCTAGACCCTGATTCAGTAGTGGAAATACCTTCCATGAGTTCTGTCCCCAATGTTTGGGTATCTGAGATCTCAATTTGCCCCTCAGTTTCTTTTTCTTTATTTTCTATAGTCATGTCCATATTGGTCCCATGAGATTTGGGGATCTAGAAGGTTCACCACAAATACCCCGCGCAGTGTAAGGCTAATTACTCAGGGAGGTCGCCCGGTATCCCTGAGGCTCCGTTTGCGACACATCTTCCAATGTGCCACACACCCCTCAGCATGGATCACATCACACCTTGGGTTGGGTCAGGGAATAGGGTAGGACTAGGAGTGGATATGGAAGATGGGACGTTGTGGGACACTCTTAGTCTGATCCATCGGCTGAGGCCTTTCCGGCAGTAGGTCCTCTTCCTTCGGCATAGCCCTCAGCTTCCCATGGATATGCAAGCCTTTCCACCTGCATGGACAGTGCTTCATCAAGGTACCTGATGTTACAATTGCAGAAACTTATATCTACCTACAGACTTGGTGCTTTGATAACAAAACATTATGTAGCCCTATCAATGTATGACTCAACCGTATGCATGCCGTCATTAAGATTTCTCAGCTGTAGTCACCTCAACAAAAGTTTTTAGGACATTTGAGAAGGTGGACACGTGTTTTATGTACAATGCACATATTAGCTGACTTTTATGATGGTTCCCACACATCTATCTGAGAGATGTGATGCAAATGTGAAACTGCCAGTAACTGCAGATATAATAATTTCTTTTGCTGTTTGAATAAACTTCCCAAGTTCCAAAGAACTCATTTCATACATTTTGATACTACAGTAAGTTACATATTGAATGTAATATTTTGTTGGCTATTGGTAAATCTATTCACGATTTTTGATTTGATTTACTTTCAGTTAATGTTGGAATATCTACTTCTGTTAATATTATATTGTTTAAAATGAATTTGGCTATTTCTTTACCTTACTGTTTATCACAAGAAAAGTATAGTTGTACTCAACGTCATGGGCTTAGTATTATTCTTTGCAGAGCCTAAAGTCATACCTAAGAAATCTGTTTATATTACAAGAACCATGAAAAGTTCTCCTGCCAATGAAGAAGCCAAGAAGATAGGTAAAAATCATTTCTCTCATTGTTGCTATCAAAGGTTGGAGCTTTGCCAGTGTTATAGCATGGATACTACCCATTGTGCTGTATTTGTAGAGATTCAATATTTGTTTTGTGGGATCCAGGGAGAGGCAGATGACTGTAGTGGGTGCCAAGATTAGTGCTGGTTATTTTATTTGCTGAAGTCATTATTATTGAGTTTACCTATCCATCAGGGTCCTTGAGCAATCTGGGACTCATTCTGATAACATTGTTCTTTTAGCAAACTTATTGCCAATAACAAATTCAGTTTAAGACTATATGAAGTTTGACATTATTGAAGTAGTGGTATAGTACATATGACATCTTATTGTTCATCAGCTTGGTTCATCAACAACAAAACATTTCCAGGTATTACAGACAGGGAGATATGCTCTTTTAAACACTGTGACTTCAAAACTGGCTTCAGTATGTAAATGAAGTATTTGGTGTATGGTTACACTGTGACATGTAACAATGTTACTATCACCACCATCTCACTCTAATTTATGGCATAAACGGAAATGGATGATATGCTCTTCTTCCTTGAGGCTGATGGCTTACTCGGTTATAGAATGTACAGAAAACATATGAGCAACACACATGCCATCACACAAAGTTGATTTCTGCTGCGCATATGTTTCCCAAAGGGCACACTGATCAGCAATGCAAGTCACTTACATATTTAACAGTAGAAACTTTGCTCTACATTCAAAATTAGTGGTTTGATAGCAAGACATCAAATATCAGTATAGCAATCAAATGTACCATAAAGTTTCTTAGCTGTTGTCATCTTCAACCAAAAATTTTAGGATATTTGACCAGATGCACATTATGTTTTATAAACAGTGGTTGTGGCACAGATAAAAAATACTGTACTTATCATGACATCAACCTGTTTCTGCAGAACTGTTATCTATGTCTATAGTCAATGTGTGTGATAACAATACATACCACTGCAACATCACATCATAAAACCAAATGATATTAAATACTGAGTAGCAGGAAATAATATTTTGTTGGTTAGATTCATCTACTTTAAATGTATGAATGTACTGTCGACTATGCACTGAGAGTCAATGAAACTGGTACACCTGCCTAATATTGCGCAGGGGCCCCGTGAGCAAATAAAAGTGCCACAACACGATTTGGCATCGACTAATGTCTGAAGTAGTGCTGGAGGGAATTGACACCTTGAATCCTGCGGGGCTGTCCATAAATCCGTAAGAGTATGATGGAATGGAGATCTCTTCTGAACAGCATGTTGCAAGGCGTCCCAGATATGCTCAATAATGTTCATGTCTGGGGAGTTTGGTGACCAGTGGAAGTGTTTAAAATCAGAAGAGTGTTCCTGGAGCCACTCTAGCAATGCTGGATGGTGGGGTGTCACATTGTCCTGCTCGAATTGCCCAAATCATTCGGAATGCACAATAGACATGGATGGATGCAGGTGATCAGACAGGATGCTTATGTATGTGTCACTGGTCATAGTCATATCTAAACATATCAGGGGTCCTATATCACTCCAACTGCACAGGTCCCACACTATCACAGAGCCTCCACCAGCTTGAACAGTCCCGTGCTGACATGCAGATTCCATGGATTCATGAGGCTGTCTCTATGCCCATACACATCCATCCACTCCATACAGTTTGACGAGACAACATGTTTCCAGTCAACAACAGTCCAGTGTCAGTGTTGATGGGCCAAGGCGAAGTGTAAAGCTTTGTGTCTTGCAGACATCAAAGGTACACGAATGGGCCTTCAGATTTAAAAGCCCATATCAATGATGTTTAATTGAATGGTTCACATGCTGAGACTTATTGATGGCCCAGCATTTTGCGGAAAGCTTGCACTTCTGGGACCTTGAACGATTCTCTTCAGTTGTCATTGGTCGTGTTCTTGCAGGATCTTTTTCTGGCTGCAGCAATGTTAGAGATTTGATGTTTTACTGGATACCTGATATTCAAGGTATACTTTTGAAATTGTCATATGAGAAATTCCCCACTTCATCATTACCTCAGAGATGTTGTGTCCCATCACCCATGTGCTGACTGTAACACCACATCCAAACTCACTTAAATCTTGATAACCTGTCATTGTAGCAGCAGTAACCAGTCTAACAACTGTGCCAGACACTTGTTGTCTTATGCAGACGTTTCTGACCGCAGTGCTGTATTCTGCCTGTTTAGATATCTCTGTATTTGAACACGCAAGTCTATACCAGCTCCTTTGATGCTTCAGTATATTATAAATTGGGTGAGTGGAATTATTCTGTAGCAGTTTATGAGGATTAACTATTGATTGTCTAATAGCTGCTACACTTTGTTAATGTGTATGTAGTAGCTTACTTCTACCCTGGCTGGTTCCCATGTTTGATGCTATCTTAGGAATGTGATGAACATAGGAAACCATCAGTAACTATGTTGTTTTTGTTAGGAAATGCTTCCCGAGTCCAAATGACCTCATTTTATACATTCTGATAGAACAATGTGTTACGTATTGAATCAAAGATTTTTAGCGCTATTGTCATATCTTTTCTCACTGGTCATAAAGGTCTAACTACAAATTAATGATGAAAGGACTCTCAGTTCAATGAGTACAGTAATTTTTTTTCCAGAGCCTCAAGATGTAACTAAGAAGATAAGCCACTTGACTGGAACCACAAAAAGTCCTCCTTCAGATGATGAAACCAAGAAACTAGGTAATTCATTACAGTTAGTGTTGCTATCATAGCTTGGACCTTACTTAGTGATATGAAATGAATATCTCCCTATGTACTGTACTCTGTGACTATGAATGGTAGCTCTAGTGGATTCAGAGAAAATTAGATGTTGTAGCAGTTTCCCATATCAGTGCAGCTATTTCATTTGCAAATCTTGTTATCTATGTGTTCAACAGTGTAGGAAAAGACAGATTACTACTTACCATGCAGAAGACACATTAAATTGCAGACAGTCACAATTAAAAGACACTTACATAAAGCGTTCAGTCGCAGCCCTCATCAGTAAAAGAGAGACACACACAATTCATAAACATAAGCAATGCATGACTACTAACTCCAGCACCTCAGGCTGTAATGTAACTATCACATTGAAAGCAAGCAGCAATCTGGAGGGAATGGGGAAGGGATGGGATAGTAGTGGTTGGCTGGGGGAGAGATGAATGCTGTCTGGTGGAGTGTGCAGGGACTAGAATGTTAACTTGTGTAGTGTCAGAAGGTTGTGGGGCAGGGACATAGGGAAAAATGGAGCAAAAAAAAAAAAAAAAAAAAAGGAGAGAAGTGGGGAAAGATTGGCAGATGCGTTGGCAGAGGGCGACAAATAAACAGGGTTGGAGACGAGAGTTGGGAGAAGATGGTGGGATAGAGGGGGAGGAAACTGTTGGGCAGAGGGTGTGGGGACCGTAGTTATCATAGATTGAGGCCAAGATAGTTAAGGGAGTCAAGAATGTGTTGTAAGTATAACTCTCATCTGCACAGTTCAGAAAAACTGACAGTGGAGGGAAGGATCCAGATGGCTCAGGTGGTGAAGCAGCCACTGAAATAAAGTGTGTTATGTTCAGCTGCATGTTATGCCACAAGGTGGTCTAATTTGCTCTTGGGCACAGTTTGGCAGTGGCCGTTCATCCTGGTGAACAGTGGGTTGGTAGTTATATCAATATAAAAAGCTGTGCAGTGATTGTGTCAGAGATGGTAAATGACATGGCTGCTTTCACAGATGGCTCAGTCCCTGATGGATGGGGTAAACCTGTGACAGGACTAGAATAGGAAGTGATAGGTAGGTGGATTGGCAGATTCTGCACCTGGGTCTTCCACTGGGATACGATCCTTGTGGCAAGGAGTTGGGATTAGGAGTGGCACAGTGATGGACTAGGATGTTGTGGAGGTTGGGTGGGCTATGGAACACCACTTTAGGAGGGATGGGAACTATCCTAGGTAGGGTGCCCCTCATTTCAGGGATTATTTATAGGTAAAGGATGTCGTTCAGTTTTTACAGTCCAGGGTAGCACTGGGTGATGAAAGGGACACTCCTTTGTGGCTGGTTCTTGGGGGTGGTGGGAGGATTGAGAGTGTGAGGGGAAATGATATGGGAGATTTGTTTGCTGACTAGGTCTGGGGCATAGTGCCTGTCTGTAAAGGTGTTGTTGAGACCCTCTACATACTGAGCAAGGGAGTTTTTGTCCCTGGGTGGCCAGGCTGTATGGGAGGGATTTTTTGGTATGAAAGGGGTGACAGCTGTCAAAATGCAGGGCTGTTGGATTTGGTGGTTTTAGTGTGGGCCGAAGTGCAGATGGAGCCATCAAGAGGAGGAGGTCAACATCTAGGAAGGTGGCATGGCCTGTTTGAGGAGGACAACGTGAAGCAAATTGGGTAGAAGATGCTGAGGTTGTGGAGGAATGAGTCCAGATCATGAAGACATCATCAGTTGTCCTGAACCACACCAGGGGTTGGTGTTTTGGGAGGGTAGGAAGGTCTCCTCTAGACAAGTCCATAAAAAGGTTGGCATAGGAGGGTACCATGCGGTTGCCATGGTTGTATCACAAATTTATTCATACACCTTCCCTTCAAAGGAGAAGTAGTTGTGTGTTAGTATAAAGTTAGTAAGGTGTATGAGGAATGGTTCAAATGGCTCTAAGCAGTATGGGACTTGAATTCCTTGTTTTCTCCATATGCCTATCTTCACACTGGGTGAGTCACATATAACGTCTTTTTCCATATTTGAAATACTCATGGCGCAAGCACCTCTCTACACAGCCACCAAAGCTGAAGGCACACACATATCCATTTGCAACTGCTGCTTCTCCATTATTGCATTAGTCAATTTGTGGTCTACACCTTAATCCTCAGAGTCTTTTCCTTTCCTTGGTCTGGTAATGTACAGTCACACAGGTTCTCTTTCTTTTACATATATTGCCAAACTTTGTTACATGTTTCCAATAGATGTGGCACCCTATCACTTCTTATTTCTTTGGTCTTTTTGCTAAGGAGGCCTCTCTTCTCTCTCAGATCTATTTCTGATTCTAGATGGATTCCTACTGATACTTTTGAAGTTGCATTTGCCCTCATGACCTATTTCTGTCGGCTGCTCAATGTCCTTTCCATACGACACTGCACCTCTCTTCATGGCTCTATCCTGATTCACAAGATTCAGTGGTTCAGTTCCTGTTATGTCTCAGCTACACTTGTCTGGCCTTGACCCACACTATGTTTGTTGTGTTATCTATACTTTCAGACTCTTGCCAACATCTCTTCCTAAGATTTCTTCATATGGCATGTCTAACTTTTCTTTTACTTTATGAAACTGGTGTTCCAAGCACTATCTGCTGTCAACATGAACACAATCCTGGTTCTTTATAAATGTTACACATCTCTTGTCCCCCCATACAACATGATTCTGTGTCTTTGAAGATTACATTGATGACACACAGTCAGTTGTATGCCTTCAGTTTCCAAGTAATGACCTCTGCATAGTGATTCATCAGACCTTCTCATTGGTGAGAGAGGACTGGGTATCCATTTCTATGCTCCCTTACAGCTTGGCTGCATGGCATCTATTTTCCTAATACGTCTCTCCATAATGCAGTTCCCTGCATGGTGGCCTCATCTCTTATGTTCAAAACAGTACTCTCTTAGGTGGCAGGATTTACTGAACCTTTCCTTACAAGAGTTAATGTTGGCCTCTTCTGTTAATGCCAGATCCACTGGTCGGGATACAGTAGAGGAGAGGATTTCTCCTCTACCACTCACAACTGTTTTTAACCCTTTCATCCTTAAGTCTCTGCATGGATACTGCATGTTCCCACTTCATAACTAGAGATAGGTCCCCTGGAATGTCTGATTCCAACATTACTCCTTGGACGGCTTTCCAAAATTGGTACTGTAATGTCTCAACACTAATTGCCCATTCGGCCATATTTTCACCCTTCCTTTGTCTAGTAGAGAATAATAGACACAAATAGTAATCAAAAGTGTATTTTGACTCATTTTTCTCCAGTAGAATTCCCCTAACATCTGTCTAAGTCATGGTCAAATTGTGTATGAATAGCTTACTCATCAGAAGCTCAAGGATAATTAGCTTAAGTGCATAAGATAAGACTGTTTGATGGGTGGGCAATTTACTTCCCTCCTGATTCATGTTAGGGGATGTTTTGTCTTTTCTCAAATCCCAGTGTGGGTTTTGATTCTGGATTGCGACTCACTCACAACATTTGACACTCAGGTGGGTGGCACTGTGTTGGCATCTCATGAAGGGGTAAGAGTGGGCTCTTTGTTGTCAGCATACATGTGCCACTGACTGAAGTGTCAGTGGTCATGACCCTGCAATGAAAGTGTTCCTTGCAGTTCAGTGCAGCAGACTGCTAGTGGCTGTCTGTGATTTTGTGGCACTGGACATCAGACAATCTCTAGACTTCTTCTTTCTTCCTTTGTCTTGTTTTGTTACTGCTGCCCACTATAAATGACTACTCTGCCTGTTGACTCACAGAACCTACCTTGAAAACTCAAGCTAATTTCTTGTAAAACTATACTAGCTAAATCTTCTCATAGAAAATCTTATCTTTCATACTTGAAGGTACCTTACTTCCTAGTTAATAAACTCAACCAGGTGTTAAATCCTGGACACCACATCTAATGCCAGTTTATACCTTGTAACCCAACATGGGTTTCAACATACTTTCAATCTCACTCTCTTCAATCTCACTCTCTTCTGAAGAACAGAAATTTGTTAACAGTGAATATAAACTCAAGTGTTAGGAAGACTTTTTTGAAGTAATTTGTCTTGAGAGTAGCCTTGTATGGAAGTGAAACGTGGACAATAATCAGTTTAGACAAGAAGAGAATAAAAGCTTTTGAAATGTGATATTTCAGAAGAATACAGAAGATTAGATGGGTAGATCATGTAACTAATTAGGTGGTACTGAATAGAATTGGGGAGAAAAGAAATTTGTGACACAATTTGACAAGAAGGAGGGATGAGTTGATGGAACCCATTGTGAGATATCAAGGGATCACCAGTTTAGTAATGGAGGGAAGTGTGGGGCTAAAAATTGTAGAGGGAGACAGAGAGATGAAAATAGTAAGCAGATTTAAAAAATATACATTCATAGATGAAGAGGATTGCACAGGATAGAGTTGTTTGGAGAGCTACATCAAACAGTTCTTTGGACTGAACAATGTAACAACAATAATCAACATTGCCAATGACAACAGTGTTGCATCATATATAGTTTACCACTATTGAAGTATGGATGTAGTATTATCACATCATGTGGCTTTCTATGACCCTTTCCTGGGTAAGGGTTTAAAAGTATTACCTCGCAAAGTACACCAAAATCTCCCGAGGCCATACCAAGTTGAGCAAGAATTGTGACATCCTATGAGCTAAACTAGTTGGAAACATACACAAGTGAGAAACTTCAACAGCAGACATAATATGTCAGGAAAGCAAGCTGAGAGATATACCCCTAAACAAGCAGCCATCAATGTGTGGTAGAATATTAGCAAGTCTGGCTTCTAAACTAGTGAACACTCAAGTGAATTGAGTTGGCAGCTGCTTTACGGTCTCGCCTCAGACATGAAAACTCTTCTTCCCTGCATTCAATGGACTGCTGAGGTGGCATTGGAGGGAGCGACTCAACCACCATTGATTGCTCTCCCCACACTATGGAAGATGAAGGCTGCCATGACTTTAAATAATAATCACTTTGTGGGTATAGCGAGTCCCATTACCTTATATGCTGAGGGAAAATTTCATTGTTGTCCATACAAGTTGTAGTCCCCATTCTTGGCTCCTTAGAAGGTTCATCTCATGGTGGTAATTGGTTTCTGTGACACCTGTTGTCTTCAACTGCAACCCCAAAACGTTGCCAACCTTTTTGTTAGACTATCACCTCTTCTGTGCACCCTATCAATGTCCAGAAATGCAGGTCCAACCCAACACCCCATCCTGGTAACAGTTTGTAAAACATGTTTTCTGGGGGTGGGGGGTCTCGTGCAAGAGATTCAACAACATACATGGCCTTCGTATTTGCAGGAGCTCCATTGGACTATGCCCATTTAGTGAGCTGGTGCTCACATGGCTAAGAAGGATAGTTTTCACCACATTCCTGATTTCAGTCTTAAGTATCCTGGCCATTCACTCTGCTTCTGAGTTGGATGTTGGATCGAAGGGAGCAGTGATAAAGTGCTGGGTACCACTGTGGTGACAGAATGCCTGAAACGATAATGCCATTAACTGGGGACCATTATCAAAGACCAGAGTGACTGGTGCATCCTTTGTAGCAAATATAGTCATTAGCATTCTGATGCTGGGTCTTGCTATTGTTGTGGACATCCATGCTATATAAGAGAAGCAGGATAGGAGTCGACCAGTATCAGCTACATTTCCCAAGAAAGGGTCTTCAAAATCTGAATGTACTCTATACAGGGCAGAGCCATTTGAGACCACAGTGAAATCTTCTGGGGAAGGGAAATTTGGATCCTTGAACAGGCTTACCACAACCTCACTGTGCATTCAATATGGGTGATTATCACAGGCAAATATACCTGTCAGCGAGCTAACACTTTCATCTGAGACACCCCCAGGGAACAGGATGCAACAACTGGAGGACATGTGGATGGAGTACAGACAGAATGACAATGCAGCACTTGTCATCCTCCATTATAAACAACAACACTCCCTGATGCACACAGAGCCACTCTTTCATACTGAAATTCGGTCAGAAAGTGGGATGGACATCCTTATAAAGGTGCATGGGCTATCCTGTTTGAACCAATCCAACAATGCTGTCCAGCACTGGACCGTGACTGGTAGCTACTGCTACTTCTTTGGTGGTGATGGGAAACTCTTGCAGCTTTTGTTTCTGAAGCACTGACAATTGCAAAACAAACTGTTTCTTACCTATCAAACCCTGCATTGAGACCCTTGAGCAACCTGGACAATGCATCAGCATTAGTATGCAGTGCAAGGGAATGAAAATGGATAACGTAAAAATAATTGCTGAGAAATTATGCCCAACACTGTAGTTTCTGAGCGACCATATCAGTGGGCTCGGGATTGAACGATGATGTCAATGGTTAGTGATCTGTGGCCAAGTAAATTTGGAGCCACATAGGAAAATGTGAAACTTTTTAACACCATACATGATAGCCAGCACCTTTCTCTCTATTTGGGAGTAATTCTTGTAGGTGAGTGAGATGATCTTAGATGTGAAAGCAGTCGGCTTTCTGAACAGTCTCTGATTTTTGCTGGACAATATGGTGCCAGTTTCATACTGTGATACATCAGTAGCCAGTATTAAACTTTTCATTGGATCAAAGGTAGCAAGGTAAGGGGCAGAGCATAAAAATGTTTTAGCTGCAAAAAATCATGCTGACAAGCATCTGACCAAACAAATTTCATACCTGTCTTATGAAGCTGATTGAGAGGGTGTGAGACCTCCAGTCCATTTGGTATGAATTTTTTATAACATTTCACCTTGCGAGGGGATAGCTGCAGCTCCTTAAAATTCAAGGGAGAGCAACTTATCAATTATTGCAATGTGGTCATTGAGTGGTTTTGATACCCTCCTTACATAAGCCTTCCCTAAATACTTGGCACTGGGTGCAGGAAACAGACACTTTATCAACTTAGAATGCAGACCACTGTCCTCAAGCACCTGAAACACTGTGTGCAATTTTTGCAAACATTCTTCCCTGGTGTTGTCCATGATAGTTAAGTCATAAGTTGCACACTTCAGGGTAACATGAACTCTCTGGTCTATAAAACTTTGAAAAATTCCTGGGCCAACCCAACACCAGAGGGCAATCTGGTAAACATACAGAGGCCAAATGGCATATTAATAATGAGCAACTGCTATGGCTCAACAGTGAGAGGCAACTGCAGGTAGGCATTTCTGGAATCAGTTTTCAAAAAAATAGTGTCTACCAGCCAACCTTGCCAATAACTCCTTGGTGTGAGGTATTGGACAAACTTCCACCTCACTCTGGGCATTCTTTGTGGGTTTAAAATCCCCGCACAACAAAATACTGCATTGGGTATTGTACCAACACTAAAGGCATTGCCCTCTGACTCGATGCTGCAGGCGAAATAACTGCCAATTCCTGTAGTGTCTCTAATTCAACTTTAACTACATCTCCCTTGGCGAATGGCAAAGGTCGAGGAAGGTGAAACGTAGGGGCCACGGATGGCTGAAGCTGAATGTGGGACAGAAAATCCCTTGCTTTATCCAAAGTTGGCTCAAACACTGTTTATGGGCCTGCAAAAATGACTTAAGAACTTGAAAAGGAATGACTAGTGACACTAAATTAATGTGAACAACAGTTTGGAAATTAAGTGCTGTAAGAGCATTCAATCTAAAGATATTTGACACTGAAGCAGAATTGGCCGTAATAATGTTACTTGACACTCAACATTCTTATATTTATATTATTATTGAAGAATCAAGTTAGGTAAGATCACTAGCAATTCTTTTTATTATTGTGACCAGTTTTGACAGACCTGCATGTCATCATCAGATCTTTCAACTTTATTTGTTGTACATGCTTGTCACAATACTGAAAGGCACAAAGTGATGTTTCATGTCACAGATAAAAAACACACACTTAAAACATGGAGCATGTTGTGGTGATATCCCATATGCCACAGCAAGTTGTATGTTTCACTTGTGAGTTATTTTATTTGTGACATGCTGATATTCCCTGCCATGTTTTATTTGACACAACATCACGATGTGACTTTCAGTATTGTAACAAGCATGTACAACTAATAATGTTACAAGATCAGTGGTGACAGTGTAGGTCAGTCAAAGCCAGTGATAGTAATAAAAGAATTGCTAGAGATCTTGGCTATCTTGATTCTGCAAGAACAGTATAACTTCTGGATGGTCCCCAAACTGATGCAATGACAATGATATATTCTTATGTTTTTCCATCACAACCAGTTGACCTCTCAACAGAATTCATTGGCAACTGTAGGAGGTGACTGTTTCCTTAATTGCTTGTTAATGGGGGGATACCAAGCTCACAAATCATAGCAAGAGTGATAAATGAGGCCACAGCCCCAACATCAACTGAAATTGTATGCTGCTTAGTGCAGACAGCAGTGATATGGTCCTAGGATGGTACTTGAAACAAACTTTATTTAAATGCAGCCATTTCCGCCATTTATGTTGGGTGTGGTAACTGGGGGAACTGTTATAATCTAAGGGTCTCCCTGAGGCCAGGGAAGGACAGCCATACTATCTGCCTTAGCAGACCAGAACTGCAATGACCACTCTTCTTATTGTGTGAATGCCAGTCCAATAGTGGGGAAAACTCATTCCTGGTAAAATTATTAGGTTGCTTAATGGAGTGGGATAGAGAACACTTTTTGATGACTAGGGATGACCCAGTCACATCTACCTCCAGTAAAAAAGACACAATAATGTCATCTGACGTACTGTGGAAATAACTACAATACACTTCCACTATGTGGCACTTCTTGACAAAGGCTTCCTCGTCTGCCACAGACAGTTAGCAATGTGTCAGAGAGCTCTAAAACCTTCGCTTGAAACAACTTACCTGGGGCTAAACAAATAACCACATCATGGATAATGGAATCTGTGTAAGTAATACCACAGGGATTACAGTCAAGTTTACAGTCTCTAGAAAACCTGAAGCTCCTCTATTAACTATGAGTATGACTTGTTAACTCGCTTTTGTTGCTGATTTAACTGAAAGTGCGCTGCCAAAACATGCAACATATACCCTAGATGTAAAAACAGCACCATATACAACTCTCCAAATGTCAACAAAATGGGGTCCATGTGCAGACAAAGCTATTGAACCAAATTATAAAGAAAAGAACTGGAAGAAAGGAGGAGTGCAGTCATATGTTCAGAGTAACTAACTTTTATTACTTTGTAGTAATGCAGAGATATTTCAGATAGTTGTCCCACCTCTCCGTACCTATGTTGAAAGGTCCAAAAACTCAATGGGGGGTTAGGTTTGGCAGCACCTGTTCCCACAGTTGCCCTAGAGGTGCTAACATTTGCAGAAGCTCTGCATATTGATGCTGTTGCTACTGCTGCTGTGTTTGCAGCTGCTGCTTCCATAGTTCCACAAGCCAGTCATCCATGATGATTCAGCATGAGAAATGAGTGTGTGAATCAGACTCGTCATCACTTTTAAAACTCATCCTCAAGATGTGGGTTTAAAAATATTAGCTAGCAAAATGGGGAAAGTGAAGGCTGTTTCCAGCATATAAACATGCCATAACCAGTTTGGTACCTGACAGCATCATCAGTTCTGCATCTTTAGTTGCCATGGCATTATTGGAGATGTGGGTACCAAATGGTTCATAAGCTGTTATCACCCTCACCAACATGGTGTTTCACAAGTTGGCAATGTTCTTTTTTAAACCATCATTTTTACCCAGAAACTGGTTTTATTTTTAGAGGACACATTTGTCATATGGTTGCAGTGCAAGGAGTAACCACATAACTTCCACCACTATCTCACGCAGGGGAATCCTAGAAATGTTTGCTGTATTGTGTAAGTTGTTTCCTGTGTTACCTTGCTTCATGTGAAAATTCTGAGAGATGCTGATAGGTCACTTTTCTATAGAAAGTGCAGGAACCCTGTGAGCACCATCACACAGAAAAGGTGATTTCTGCTGTGCATAAATTATCCCAAAGGATGCACTGAATCAGTAGTGAAGATATTTGTAGCTGAAACTGTTAGAAACTTTGTCTACCTTCAGAATCATTGCTATGATGACAACATATTACATAGCTATATCAATGTATCAGTAAATCAAATGTATCCTATTGTTTTAGAAATGCTGATTACACCCTGGGTATAGGAATTTGTACTTATCAGGAAAGCTAGACATTTGAAGGTGAATCTACTGAAACTCTGATCCACTGCCACAGTCAATGGAATAACAACAATATGGAACAACAGTATGGAAAAGGTAGATGACTACTCACCATATAGAGCATGCACAAAGTCATATACAGGCACAATGAAAAAGAGTGCTAAAATATTAAAGCTTTCAGGCAAAGTCCTTTTCCTGCAGTAGGAAACACACACATATTCACACAAGCACACTTACACACACTTGGCCACTGTCTTAGGGTGTGCTAGAGAAGAACTGAGCCTGGAAGCTAGAGCTCTAGCAATGTATTCTTTCCATATTTTTGTTTTTCCATTCTGGACTTTCCATTGTGCAACTGTCGGTGGGTGTGATAATGGAACAATACACAACACTATGGTACCACATCATAAAATCAAATGATAATATTAAATAATGAATAGCAGCAAATAACATTCTTACTGTTCAGATGCATCTTCTTTAAAAGTGTGAGTATCGCTGTTAAGTATATTATAAGTTGAGTGCATGGAATTATTCTATAATATTTTGTGGGCATTAACTCTTAAATCATTGTGTAACAGCTGCTGCAGTTTGTTGGTATGTGTATATATCAGGCTGCTCTCAGCTTGCTCCTATTCCTAATAGTTCCCATGTGTGCCACTATCTGGGTAATATGATGAACATATGAAACCATTAGTGACTGCAGGTATAATGATGTCTTTTTCCCGTTTGGATACACATCCCAAATCCCAATGAACTCTTTTCGTACAACATGATACAGCACTGAGCTACATATTGAATCCAAATGTTTGTATCTGTTGGTCAATCTTCACTCACTACTCATATAGGAGTAACTAGAAATTAAATATGAAAGAACTACTACTGTTTATATTTGATTGTTTAAAAGTGAATCAAATTGTTTGTGTGACTATATATTTGTCATGATAAAAGGGTGTTGCTACACACAGTTCAATGAATATTGTATTGGTTTTTGCAGAGCCTAAAGATATACCTAAGAAGATAAGTTCAAAAATAATCAATATAATGTAATTGGATAGATAAGAAATTTACTCACCAAGAGGCAGCAGGACAACACAAATGTATTAAAAAGATTTTATGTATGCAAGCTTTTGGAGCAAGCGGCTCCTTTTTCTGGCAGAAGGGTTGAAGGGGAAGGAAGAGGGGGTGAAGGAAAAGGATTTCAGAGGTTTAGGAAAAGGGGTAGAGTTCAGAAAAATCACCCAGAAACCTGGGTTGGGGAAGGGTATCAGGCAGCATGAGAAGGAAAGCCTGATTGTAGGGGACTGCACCACATGAGATTTGAAAACCTGAGAGCTTAAAGATGGAAGACAGGGTAATATGCAAGACATCGTGCACAAGTTAATAAGAATGAAAAGCAAAGTGCATTGTTCATAAAAGAGATGGGAGGGAGATGGCAAAAAATAGACAGGCCAGGAAATGAAAGATGTAGAAAGCTAAAACGGAGTGTATAAAGGAGTAGTTACTGTGAATAAATGCTGAGAGGAAAGAAATTAACCTTAATTAAGGCCAGGTGGGTGGTGAGATCCAAGGACATGTTGTAGTGCTAGTTCCCATCTGCAGAATTCTGAGATGCTAGTGTCTGGGGAAGAATCCATATGGTGCATGTGCTGAAACAGGCACCAAAGTCATGACCGTCATGCTGTAAGGCATGTTCTGCAACAGGATATTGTGTGATGCCTGTATACACTCTCTACCTAAGTTCATTCATCCTAACTGATAACTTGGTTACAGTAATGCTGATGTAAAATGCTGAACGGTGTTTACATAACAGCTGGTATGAGACGTGTTCTCCCTTTGATAGTACATGTTTAGCCAACTATAGGGTTGGTGCAGGTGGTGGTAAGAGGATGTATAGAGCAACTCTTGCAGCAGAGACTGTCGCACAGGTTGGAGCCATAGTGGAAGGAGATGCGTGCAGTGGGAGAATGAGGTATGACGAGGATGCTGCAATGCTTGAGAGGGCAACGAGAAGCTATTCTAGGTACAGTGGGTTAAATCTCAGTCAGAGTGGACCTCATTTCAGGGCATGATTTTAGGAAGTCTTGGTCTTGTCAAAGTAGCTGATTAACAGATTCAAGATCAGTACGATACTCAGTGACAAGTGGTGTACTCTGAAGTTGTTTATTGGAGGGATCAGCAGTACTAGGATTGGATGTGATGGCTCAGAAAATCTAATTTTCCGCTAGGCTAGTGGGGTAATTATATCCAGTGAAGGCTGAGGTGAGAATGACGGTGTATTACCGTGAAGAGTCTACATCCAAACAAATATGATTGCCTCGAATGCCAATGTTGTATGGAAGGAACATTTGACAGGGAGAGGATGGCAACTGTCAAAATGTAGGTACCATTGTTTGCTAGTAGGTTTAGTGTGGACAGAAGTGAGGAAGAGATCACCATCAAAGAAAGTGGCATGGGATTCAGAATAGGACTTTGTGAAATTTAATTGGGAGAATATATTTAGAGATTCTAGGAATTTTAACAGGTCGGCCTTACCATGAGTCCATAATGCAAAGATGCCATCAGCGTATCTAAACCAAACCAGGGGCTGAAGAAAAAGGACAGCAGAGATATAGGAAAAGGGGTAGAGTTCAGAAATGTTACTCAGAACCCCATGTCAGAGCCCTCTCCATGCAAGCCATGAAAAGGTTGGCATAGGAAGGAGCCATCCTTGTTCCAATGGCCATACCCCTGATCTGTTTATTTGTCTGCCCTCCAAGATGAAGTAGTCGCTGGTAAGTATAAAGTTGATTAAGATAAGCAGGAAGGATGTCAAAGGTTTGGAATCAGGTGGGCAATGACTGCGGAAATGTTCACCAGCAGACAGACCGAATACATGGGGGATGTTGGTATAGAGGGATGTGGCATCAATAGTGACAAGCAAGGTGTGTGGTGGGAGACAGGCACAGACTTCAGATGATCTAGGAAATGGTTGGTGTCTTTAATGTAGGAGGGAAATCTTTGTATTATGGGTTGCAGGTGTTGATCAACTAAGGCAGATATACATTAGGTGGGTGCTTTGAAGCCAACAACTATAGGATGGTCAGAACGATTGGGTTTGTGGATCTTAGGAAGAAGGTAAAATGTGGGGGTGCATGGTTTGGTTGGGGTAAGAACTTCTATAGATCAAGGCGTTAGTCCTTGGAATGGTTCTGAGGTTTTAAGGTGGGACTGCAGGTCAGTTTGAATTGCAGGGATGGGTTCTTGTCTGACAGCTGGTGTAGACCTTCGCTAACATACTCCTGTTGGCCAAATACAACAGTGGTAAATCCTTTGTTGACGACATCTTTGCCATGTGAACTCATTGTGAGGGTGACCTGTTAAAATTTCTGGAATCTCTAAACACTTTCTCCCAAGTAAATCTCACATAGTTCTATTCCAAATCCCATCCTTGATATTGATCTCCTCATCACTGAAGGCCAGCTACATACTTCTTTCCACATTAAACCTACTAACACACAACAGGACTTAACATTTTGACAGTTGCCATCCTTTCCATGTCAAATGTTCCCTCCCAAACAGCTTTGGCATTTGCGGCAAACATATTTGTTTGGATGCTGACTCTTCACAGCAACACACCACTATTGTCACCTCAGCCTTCAATGGACATAATTACTCCACCAGCCTAGTTCGAAAGCAGATTTCCTAAGCCATCATACCAATGCTAGTAATGCTTATCCCTCGAAAAAAACAACTTCAGAGTACACCACTTCTCATTCAATATTGTCCTGGTCAGCTACTTTGACAAGACCATGTCTTCCTATTATCATGCACTGAAATTAGGTCCATTCTGACTGAAATTTTCCCCACCACATCTAGAATAGCTTTCCATCATTCTGTCAATCTCTAGAATATCCTTCTGGCATCCATCTCTCTACCTATAGCTCCTACCCCTGTGATTGTCCCCAGTCAAAGACTTGCCCTTTGCATCCTCCTACCAGCAACTATATTAGCCCTGTATTTGGCAAAACATATACTATCAAATGGAGTGCCACCTCTGAAATGACATGTCATATACCAGCTGTTATGTAAACAGTAGAGGAAGACAAACATTGGAATATATCCAGCAAATTGTTGAGGATTTAGGTTGCGAGTGCAAGTGCTACTCTGAAATGGAGAGGTTGGAACATGAGAGAAATTTATGATGGGCCACATTAAATCATCAGGAGCCTGATGGCTTGAAAAAAAAGCTTATGTGTGAATGCCTCTGACCTGAGGTGGAGACAAACAGCAAGACCTATTCGACATGTGTGAGTATCATGTTGGGGTAGTGATGGGGTGAGGGACATTTGTATGTGAGAACTGATAACCACAGCGCTGCCTGTCAACCGATGAATGGCAGCAGGGCTATCCCACAGCCAATTGGAGCGCATGGCACTAATTTCCGTAGTTTAAAAATGGTGCACTGTTGACCTACAGAACATTAGTAATTTTGGTTCCTACTGGCATCAGCTATCCAGGGTTAAAATTCTGTGACACAATTTTTCTCCACCCTGCAGAAATCTCCAGTGATTATTATTGCTCTTGTGTCTCCTATCCTTTAACTAAGTCATTTAATTTATTGAAGAATGTTTCTTTGGTATGATCTGGTTCATCCTTGCTTACTACATAGACTCCTATTATAGTAGTTTCATGTCCATATAAAGTTATGTCTTCAAATAATAATTTAATATCTATTTAAATAGTAATAACAGATTTGAATATTTCAAAAGTTTCACTCTAAGTTAACATAATCTTTTACGTTTTGAAATATTTTCTTATTGTACATTTTAGTACATTTATACCTAAGTGAAATAATTTTGTATAATTTACTTATTCATAACAAATAAAACTAAAATTTGTGTGATATCTGAAGTATATTTGTGTATCAAGTAATCAGCTTGTCTGAGTGTATTGAATTATCCCGTGTACATGCATGTATCAAGTAATCAATTGTTTGTGTGTATTGTATGTTCTGATTTACGGTGAAAATAGAACCATTGACTAGTTCCATTGCATAGTGGGCTCTCTGATGAAGGAGACCACTGGCCGGGGTGTCACAACCAGAGTTGGTTGCACTGCTGGTGTAGCATCCCTAGGACGTAGCCACCAGCACCACCTGGCACCCTTGTTGTTCTGTTGCAAACCCTCAGATTCCACTCAAATGTGTGTTGCGACACAAGGGAAACCATGAGAAGCTAGGAGTGTGCTTAATGATGAAGCTGAGAAGAGAAAAGAAAATTTAAGAAAACCTAAGGCTTTTAGTAAATACAATTTGGAAAAAAAAAACAAAAAAAAAAAAACACAAAAAAAACCAGCCTATTTGAGACTGGATGAAAACAGCGTGTAGTAAGATGTTTAATTCTTTTAGCTAGTAACCCTTTTGAAAGTGGTTATTGTAAATTGGGGCCATAATCAGACACCAGAAAGTGGGATACACCATGTATTGCAAATATCCACTCCAAGCTCCTTCCCCACCACTCCTCTTCACCACACCCCATGGCTGCCATTGTTGCCTGCTGGAAGCAGGTGACAGGCAGGAAGTAGGAAGGAGAGTACTTGACAGTAACTAGTTAACTACATGGACACACAGGAAGGGCACACATAGTCAACATGAACTTGGTTTCAATGGTTCTGCTGTTGCTGGTCACAATATGAATGACTGGGATGGGGATGCCTGGTGTCTTGTGAAGTGCACACTGTTGTCCATACTAGGCTGGTAGATGTAGCTACATGTCAGTTTTTTGAACCTGAAAATCTTCCTGTGTGATTGATGCATTAACCAAAGCACCTGAACTCACTGGCATTGTTCATCATTTTGTATAATAAGGAACACCATACCATGCCAAACTGTAACTCTCTCAGCTGTTTGTTTTATATATATAAATTGATCAAAGAGAAAACACTGAGTTGAACAACGTTCAAGATGGAGCAAGTAAATAATGAGACTGGTGTCAGAAATGTTATGTATTGCAAACAAAATTACAACTAACTTTCATCCCCTTCAACATACTTCCATCTCCTATCTATTCACTGCTGCAGACATGTCTTCCACTATTTAAAGCAATGCTGTAGGTATTCCATTGTCTCCCTCTACAACAACTCTGCAGTTTTTGCTTTTACCTCTTCAGTAGACTGAAAATGTTTTCCCTTCAATTCACTTTTCACTTTTGGGAACAGATAAAAGTCACAGGAAGCTAGATGTCAAGCACAGCAATTTATCTTCCAATTACAGCTGTCTTACATATTGTGGGCTGCAGCATTGTCCTGATGCAGAACCCATTTGTTGTTCTTTCACAAATCTGGCCTTTTCTTCTTTTCCTCGGCAGAATTAGGACTTCTTAATAGTAATTCTGATTAACTGTCTGATTCTTAGGCACCTGTTGCTTCAGTTCTTGAACTCACAGATCAACTTGGACATTCATCATCTTTAGTCTCTGCCCAGCCTTCTGAAAACAATATGTATAATTCAAAAACCTGTGCACATGACATAGCATTATCACTAAACACCTCCTTTAACATATGAACACAAGCCATTGGTGACTTTTATAATTTCCCAAAGAATTTGAGGTTAATGTGCTGCTTCTTTTTAAATTCATCGTGCTCATGGCATTACTATAGAACAATGTCCTCTACAACTTACAGGCTGTATGTGCAAGTTCAAGTGTATTTAAACTAAATATATATTCACCAAAGAACACTAAACAATTGCAATAGAATGACGATACTAATAAAGTTCTCTCTACACATAAAAAAAAAAAATCTAGTAAGTTTATTAAAGTGAAAACGCTAAAAACTTACAATAGAATGATGAACACAATAATGTAATCACTACCCATATAGTAGAAAATGATCTGGTAAGTTTGTTAATGTTTATTACGTCTTTGTGTGTGTGTGTGTGTGTGTGTCTCTCTCTCTCTCTCTCTCTCTCTCTCTCTCTCTCTCTCTCTCTCTCTCTGTGTGTGTGTGTGTGTGTGTGTGTGTGTGTGTGTGTGTGTGTGTGTATGTGTTTGTTTTGCTAAACCTCACCACACCTTTTTCTTCATTCCTCTTCCTTCCCCGTCAACCTTACTGGGTCCAGAAGCATGCAAACTGTAATACCTTACACACACTCACACACAATCGATTACAAACATGCTTTGTAAACAAATGATGTCATCTGACAGAGATGTAACGTTAAAAGAGAGAGGAATTTTTTATAAACAGAAACATCATACTACAATGATTGCATACTGAGGCAGAGAGAAAAGATTAGCTTCTGAATAAGTAGCCAATAATATTGTCTTTATATTTATGTGTATTAGAAAGAAATGCTGGGAATGTAGTAAGAATGTCATTTGACTAATGCAGTAAAAC
The DNA here is from genome assembly GCF_023864275.1 of Schistocerca cancellata. NCBI lineage: Eukaryota > Metazoa > Arthropoda > Insecta > Orthoptera > Acrididae > Schistocerca > Schistocerca cancellata. Next base: position 701,493,113 of record NC_064627.1, on the reverse strand, counting down.
AGAAGCATGAAGGATTAAGTTGTGAACTTGACTAGGTTCCTGCAGTTCCGGCTTGTAATGTAAAAATTGTATCCAAACGACATGATTTCAGTTATACATAAAATTAATCTGTGTAATAATGGGCTGCAAATGCATCATAAAGATGTATCTTGTTTGCTTAATGCAGAGTGGGGTAAATAAAAGTGGCCTGAACAAGTGGATATGACTGGACATGAGTGTTCACTTGTAATGACACCACATGACGCACATACCATGTGTACAGTCTCCATGTGATCCACACCAGTTCAGAGTGTAGTGTGGGATGTGTCAGTGTGAGGGAAGCAGTGCAAAGGACAATTGTACTTACAGTGGAGCCACAGGTGTTCGTTGTTGAAAGTTAAATGACAACGAAGTCATGGATATGGTCTGGTCAGTTATTTGCTGAGAAGTTTAATGGTGTCGAGTACCACAAAGAGTGCCATGCAGTGCTTAGTCCAAAAATGGTGTCAGACAGGAACTGTTATGAACAAGTCAAAAAACATTCAGAAACAAGCCCAAACACTGGGGTCCAAAGGTACCAAAAGATGAACGGTGGTCACTTTCGACATCAGCTACAGTCAGGTTAGTACTGTATTTCCTTTCCTCTGCTGTGTTTGTTTGTACCCTGTCACTTTGCGCATTGGGACACTTTATTTGCCCTACTTTGTTTGAAATATGTTTGAAAACTGTAAATGATTTCTAACTTTAAACCTAACTTGAACACAATAGTAATCAGATGACCTAGTGGTGGAGGAAGAAAGCAGAAAATGTTTAGAGAGCTGCTGGTAATGTCCTTGGTCTGGTATGAACTGAGTGCTTGCATTTTGAAGTAGAGCGAAGAAAAAAGTATAAGTGACAAACAAATGGAGTTTAAGAAGTGCTTTAGATGAGTTACAAGCTGTTCCATTGGCCAAATGCAAATTACCAAGTGGTTTAAACCAATTAGGCAAGAAACAAACAATCAAGTCTTCAGCCAAACGAAAATTGCGAAATGGTTTGAACCGAAGAGGACAGATGTGGAAGAAGCAAAACTTATACAACCTCCAGAAGTTAACTCACCTGCTGATTGCCACCAGAAAACAGAAGCCACACACAACAAAGATACTTTTTCTAGATCTATCAAAAGCCTTTGGCATTCTGGACCACAACATTCTACTCAATAAATTAGAAAGACAAGGAGTAAGAGGTGTAACACATAGCTGGTTGTGTTCATACCTAAAAATCTGCAGGCAGAAAGTATCACTTCAGTATGAATTCAACAAAGTGAATAAAACAAGAAACAACTCCTTTCTGTCTAGCAAATTACCAATAAAATAAGGTGTACCACAAGGCTCAATCTTAGGTCCACTACTCTTCTTGATTTATGTGGACGACTTAGTTGAATATATGAATCCCACAAAAACTATCCTGTTTGCCGATGACACCAGCATATTGCTCACTGGATCCAGTCAAGAAACTTTGCAGTCCACAGCAGAAAGCTCTAGGAACAGACTTTCTGAGTGGTTCAAAAACAACAGATTCATTATAAACACTGATAAAACTGTGTGTGTCAATTTTCATTTAATTCCTCCAACTAATGAAATGTCTATCCCCTAGAAAATGTAAGTGTCATAAAATTTTTGGGTGTATGGGTTCAGCAAGACTTAAAGTGGGACACATATATAAATAACTTGTTTCTGTGTGCTATGGCCTAAGAATTTTAAAGGCTACAACAACCAAAACAACAGTACTGCAGGCATACTATGCACGGTTCCACTCACTAGTCCGATATGGGATCGTTTCCTGGGGATAATCAACTCACAGTGTAAAGGTTTTAAGAATGCAAAAAAAAGCTCTAAGAATAATTTGTGGCCTTAAAAAGATGGGGTCCTGTAAATCCCATTTTACTGAGCTTGGTGTTCTAAATGTTCCAAGTTTATTCATTTATAAAACTGTCTTGTTCACTAGAGACTACCTCCTGAAAACAGGCAAACTGCTACAGAACAAAAATGTACACAACTATAGTACCAGAGGGAAATCAAATATATATCAAAAATATCACAGAACAACCACCTATCAGAGGAGCATAATTAACATTGTTGTACTACTACACAATAAGATACCAGAGGAAATAAAAAATGCTACTCATCCTATATTTAAAGCTAAACTAAAGGCATTTCTAATAAAGCACTGTTTCTACTCTGTCAGAGAATTTTTGAATATGTAACAAAATTAATTGTAATAGGTACCTATTTTTAATTTGCCTACTGTTTTGCTAATACTATGTATTATTGCAGCTTATCTTTGACCTGTCCAATATCAATTGTACAATTTGTGCTGTATGATAAAACAGGGCCAATAAAAAAATCAAATCAAATCAAATCAAGTAGCCTGGGAGTGGCTGATGTTAATTTAATGATAACGTGGTAGGCAAATAGTTTGAACTTATTCATTTTGGTGCAACAGTTTGCAATTCTGGCAATGCTTTTTAGTCGTGGTGCAACAATCTGCTATTCTGGTGATTATTTTTAGTCATTGTGTGTTAGTATGGACAACTGTATTGGACTTTATTTGAGAATCAGTTATTCAGTACACTATGTGAACTAGTTAAATGTGAAGAGTTAATTAACATTAGTGAGTTAATGTACTGGAGAATGCCACTGCGCAAGTAAATAGTTGCCTGTGTGGGAGCTAATTGTTTGCTTGCATTACTATGCTAAAATTTAATTATTTTGAATATTAGCTTTTGTAATATTAACCATTCAAGGGAACATATTTTTTTAATAAAATTCAAATTGACTCTAAATCTGTATCAGCATACACCACTGTCCAAATGGACTATTCACATTTCATCTTACTTGATGTTTTCATATTTAATTGTGCTTTTGATTTGTTCATTGACTGGTTTCATTAGGCTGTGCTATTATTATTAAGAGAATTTTCTTAAGGGTACAATGCAACTGCACACAACCAGCCCATAGACTATTAGATTATCCAATAAATTAATTAAATGGTTGTGTGTATGCTCAGAAGTAGTTGTAGCAGAGACATTGTTATTGGTTTGCCTTGTCATGGAGTAATCAGTTGTAGCAAATCATGTTGCAGAGCCTGATGTTGGATGTGCCAGCAGGGCGGGGCAGGGGATCAGGCAATTCTTCCCTTGACAGCTTGAGAGGCCAACCCATCGGCAAGTATTTCAGGACCATCAGAGTAGCTGGTCGTGCCTCAATACTGTAGGAGTGCCATAGGAATGTATAAAGAACTCAATGATGAATTGCTTCATTTCACTGTGTGTCTGGAAACAAACTGGGAAGAGATACAGCACATCTGTTTTAAAGCACTGAGCGGAAGTGTGATAGTGAATGAAATATTGAAAATTTACCAAGTAGAGATCCCTTTGATGAATGTGATGCACTGTACACTGGCAATTTAGACATGGGTCCAAAACAGTGTGAGAAGTGCTGTTTGTGGTTGGTGATAAGATGGAATTTGTGACCATACAAAAAACAAATTTATGGGCATCATAGTGATGGTCAACACTTCCTTTCTGATTTGATAATTATGTTACTGAGCTGGAGTAAGTGTCTTTGATGTAAATGTAATTATCCTGACCATACTATCCTCTTAATTTCTCTCATCTGGGGATGCATCTTTTGCCAACATCAATGGGAAGTGAGGCTGGTAAGCCAACAATCAAGGTGCTAATTGCAGGGCTGTATGCAATTTCCATAAAGATTTCTAGGTTTAACTGTAGGTAATTAACAGATTTAGGTACATGCATATTGTGAATAACCTAGACATTATTTGGATGGCTAAAGACCTTCTTGACTGAGGATGTAACATAAACAGTTTACTGGTTGAGAAAAAGATGTATTTTTAATGGTTACACTTAAGACATTTCTGTGCAAAAGCTGCAAAAACCAGATGTATATTGCACAAATTTTCATCTTTCTTTTAACCAATGGTCAGAATATTGTCAAAATAACTCACAAAATACAGAATCCTGCAATAGTCTGTTCAAAAAACCTTCAGAGTATGGCAAGAACATTAGCTGCACCAAAAAGCAACCTATTGTATTGATACAGTCAGAATGGCATGTTCAAGAAAATGTCCTCTGTGAGTCTTCATGAAGAAAAATACAACTCTGCTAAACTGATCTATGTGTATATTTTATGCAATGAAAGCTTAAAAAAGGCTTCTTTTGACAAGGCATGGGATAAGAATCAATGACCGCTTGAGCATTGATGGTTTGCTTACAGTACCCACACAACCAAAGAGGGTCTCCTAGGTTCCTGACTATCACTAGTGGTGAAACCCACTTAATGTGGAAAATGGGAGCAAAGACTTATGGTTCCAGTCTATCTAGTTCAGTGTTAACCTCTTGTTAATGGCCAATGAAATAGGGTTGGTTTGAACATACTGTCTGGATTAAGACAATGTGAGCTTGAAAGTCAACAGCTTTCCCCACACCAGTTCAAACACTGGCACAAACTGCACACAAAGTGTATCAATGGCAACATAGGGTACAAACAAGCTGAGGGATTGTGCTTCATGATGTAATGAAAATCCAAAAGCAGAATATGCATCGAGGCCATATGTTCTTGACTGATGGATCTGCCACAGCCAATAATGACCATGTCTGAAACACCTGATTAGAAGTGACTGTCAGTTGCACCTCGTGGTGGCCATATGCCAGCAATTTTGACTGTACTTCACTGAGCAAGGAAGTGCCCACACTAAGGTATGTAGGCTGGTTTATAACTGAGACCATTGTGGTAGTATTGAAAAGAAAAGTGACTGAACCGTCTTGCACTGTTGTCTATAATGAATTTGATGGATTCCAAAACCTGATCACTGCTTGAACTGTGATTTATTTGAATCAGCTGGAGCCCCTGTGCTATGGCATACTTGTGTAATGAGCTCTACACAATCATTTATAACACTTTCATCATAATATGGACACTCCAGTCTTGGATGCAAGGAGAAACAGTCTAGAAACTTGGAAAGAAATTATACCACTGTGAATGGTGCCTGGTACTATGCTGGAACTCAGCCTAACACAGAAACCTGCTGCATTGTATGACTATAGCTCTGGGTCACATGTTAAATCTCGAATTCTGCTGAAAAAGTTTGTTGTCCTAGTAGCGATATTCCAAGAGCATGTGTAATTCACAGTATTTCAGCCTTGACAGGGTCAGACTGCCACAAAGATTGTATGTGGACCTCTTTTATCAGAAGCTTACCGAATAACACATGATTTACCATGCTCTCTTGTAAATTTACATTTTTTTCTTGAAGCCTGCAAACCTGCAGCCCAAGATGCATGGCTTACAATGACTCAGTCCAAGATGCATGGCTTACAGTGACTGACTTGTGATATTATAAAAATTCTAGCCTAGCTGCAACCATATGAATACTGTTGGGAAAATGCTCAGAGAATAAACAGAATATGCCGGGCAATGGTAACCCCAATGGGTTGGACAATAAGGATAACTTTTTGACCAAGTAATATGACAGAAGATCTGTAAACAGCAAATAGGTAAATTGGTATTCCATATATTTAATCTCACTTTCCTGAAGGTGCAGACCAAGGCAAATCTGATATATTTTCCGGTCTTCTTGATGCTTGTTAAATGTCTGAAATTCCAGGATGGCTGACAGTGCCTTTTACTGCTTAAGTGATATTTATGATCAAGTCCTGATGCTAGTTTAGCTGTCGTCATCAAAGCTAAAAAAAAAATCTAGTTTCCATGCCAGCATTTGGTGAAATAAACCTGTGACCACCACACCAGCAACGTTGTAACTCTCACTTAGAGCCAACAACTTTTTGTTGAATGTAACTTAGCACTGTAACAAAAGTTCAAATAATTTGTCAGTGAACAAATTTGTAATGTTTAATGGTTGCACATTCATCTGAGCCACAATAGAAATTAACAGGAGACAGTTCTTGATTAAGTTGAATAAAATCGAAGTACTACTTAGCTGATATACATGTATTTAGTAATCAAAGTTTCATTAAGTCAAACATGTGAGAAAAAAGTTCATAATTTGCAACACTATGCACACAGTAAACAGTCATGGCAGTCAGAGTCTGCAGGTAAGGGTGAGATGGATAACAGCAACTGAGGATAGATCAATGCCAGGTGACCTTATATTTCCTTCCTAAGGAATTCACATGACCAGCCAGAAATATCAGCATTGCTCTTGTCTTATCTGATCTTGTTGGACATAGGTGACATTACACATGCAGATACATTTATATATTCCACATTGCAGCATTTCTTGGTTGTCTTCACCCTCAACATGGTGTTCCAGGATATCTTATTATATGTGTATGTTGTTTTATAAACAATCACTGTGGCTCAGCTAATGGTGGTTTTACTTCTCAACAAAGCAGAACACTTGAAGGTGGTTCTGCACAAACTATGATTCACTTTCATAGTCGATGGTTACGATAACAGAAGAATACTTAATCACTATGGTATCACATAATTACACAAAATGTATCCATATAGATATTCAGCAGTTGATAGAGGATTAGATGCACCATTGCTGGCAAGTTTGTTTTTTTTCTTGAGGGAATGAAAATATTTTATAACAGTTCATGAACATTAACTATTAGATCATTGTGTAACATCTCCTGAAAATTTTTTGATGTCTGGTAGGAATGAGGGGATACAATGAAAGGATGAATGAATGAAATTATCAGTAATTGTAGTTATATTTATGTCTTCTGCTATGTGCTTAGGCTTTGCAATTCCTAATGAACACATTTCATTCATACTGACACACCACTGAGTTATATCTTGGACATAAAATTTTTGTGGTTTTTGGAATATGGTATCTCACTTTTCTCCTGTGTGTAATGAGAAATTAAAAAGAAAAACTATTGTTCCTCTATGATTGTTTTAATTGAGTTTGCTTATTTCTATGACTGTGTTTGTCACAGTATCAATGTAGTGCTTCTTGAAGGCTAATGAGTATTCTCTTGTTTTTACAGAGTTTAAAGACTCATCTAACAAGACAGGTCATATTACAAAAAACCTCAGAAGTCCTCCTCAGCAGGATCAAGCTAAGAAACCAGGTATTCATTATTCTTGTCGCTGAGGAGAACTTTTCAGCTTTCTTGTAATATGTGGTGTCTAAGAAGACAGGTCACATTACAAGAAAGCTGAAAAGTCCTCCTCAGCAGGATCAAGCTAAGAAAGCAGGTAATTCATTACTCTTGTTGTTACTACACAGCTTAGACATATGCCAATGATATGGTAGTAATATTGTCTACTGTACTGTACACATAGAGCTTAAAACTTCCTCTAGTAGATCTAGGGGGAATAAAGTGGTTGTAGTAACTTACAGCCTTCATCAAACCTATTTATTTTATTTGTATGACTGGTTATGGTTGTGTTCATCTATCCTATTTCTTGCACAATCTTTCAGTCCTCATTCTCCTTCCATAAAAGTCTTCTATTAGTTAACTTACCACCAGTAACCAAAATCAGTTTTAAGATATTTACAGTCTGGCCCTGTTAAAAACAACAAAACATAAAAGTACCAACTTGTGAAAAGACAATGTTTCTGTACCCAGTAACAGAATGCTGTTGTTGTTGTTGTGGTCTTCAGTCCTGAGACTGGTTTGATGCAGCTCTCCATGCTACTCTATCCTGTGCAAACTTCTTCATCTCCCAGTACCTACTGCAACCTACATTTTTCTGAATCTGCTTAGTGTATTCATCTCTTGGTCTCCCCCTACGATTTTTACCCTCCACGCTGCCCTCCAATACTAAATTGGTGATCCCTTGATGCCTCAGAACATGTCCTACCAACCGATCCCTTCTTCTGGTCAAGTTGTGCCACAAACTTCTCTTCTCCCCAATCCTATTCAATACTTCCACATTAGTTATGTGATCTACCCATCTAATCTTCAGCATTCTTCTGTAGCACCACATTTCGAAAGCTTCTATTCTCTTCTTGTCCAAACTATTTACCGTCCATGTTTTGCTTCCATACATGGCTACACTCCATACAAATACTTTCAGAAATGACTTCCTGACACTTAAATCTATACTCGGTGTTAACAAATTTCTCTTCTTCAGAAATGCTTTCCTTGCCATTGCCAGTCTACATTTTATATCCTCTCTACTTCGACCATCATCAGTTATTTTGCTCCCCAAATAGCTAAACTCCTTTACTACTTTAAGTGTCTCATTTCCTAATCTAATACCCTCAACATCACCCAACTTAATTCGACTACATTCCATTATCCTCGTTTTGCTTTTGTTGATGTTCATCTTATATCCTCCCTTCGAGACACTATCCATTCCGTTCAACTGCTCTTCCAAGTCCTTTGCTGTCTCTGACAGAATTACAATGTCATCGGCGAACCTCAAAGTTTTTATTTCTTCTCCATGGATTTTAATACCTACTCCGAATTTTTCTTTTGTTTCCTTTACTGCTTGCTCAATATACAGATTGAATAGCATCGGGGAGAGGCTACAACCCTGTCTTACTCCCTTCCCAACCACTGCTCCTCTTTCATGGCCCTCGACTCTTATAACTGCCATTTGGTTTCTATACAAATTGTAAATAGCCTTTTCCTCCCTGTATTTTACCCCTGCCACCTTTAGAATTTGAAAGAGAGTATTCCAGTCAACATTGTCAAAAGCCTTCTCTAAGTCTACAAATGCTAGAAACGTAGGTTTGCCTTTCCTTAATCTTTCTTCTAAGATAAGTCGCAAGGTCAGTATTGCCTCACGCGTTCCAGTATTTCTACAGAATCCAAACTGATCTTCCCCGAGGTCAGCTTCTACTAGTTTTTCCATTCGTCTGTAAAGAATTCGTGTTAGTATTTTGCAGCTGTGGCTTATTAAACTGATTGTTTGGTAATTTTCACATCTGTCCACACCTGCTTTCTTTGGGATTGGAATTATTATATTCTTCTTGAAGTCTGAGGGTATTTCGCCTGTTTCATAGATTTTGCTCACCAGATGGTAGAGTTTTGTCAGGACTGGCTCTCCCAAAGCCGTCAGTAGTTCCAATGGAATGTTGTCTACTCCAGGGGCCTTGTTTCGACTCAGGTCTTTCAGTGCTCTGTCAAACTCTTCACGCAGTATCGTATCTCCCATTTCATCTTCATCTACATCCTCTTCCATTTCCATAATATTGTCCTCAAGTGCATCGCCCTTGTATAGACCCTCTATATACTCCTTCCACCTTTCTGCTTTCCCTTCTTTGCTTAGAACTGGGTTTCCATCTGAGCTCTTGATGTTCATACAAGTGGTTCTCTTATCTCCAAAGGTCTCTTTAATTTTCCTGTAGGCAGTATCTATCTTACCCCTAGTGAGATAAGCCTCTCCATCCTTACATTTGTCCTCTAGCCATGCCTGCTTAGCCATTTTGCACTTCCTGTCGATCTCATTTTTGAGACGTTTGTATTCCTTTTTGCCTGCTTCACTTACTGCATTTTTATATTTTCTCTTTTCATCCATTAAATTCAATATTTCTTCTGTTACCCAAGGATTTCTACTAGCCCTCTTCTTTTTACCTACTTGATCCTCTGCTGCCTTCACTACTTCATCCCTCAAAGCTACCCATTCTTCTTCTACTGTATTTCTTTCCCCCATTCCTGTCAATTGTTCCCTTATGCTCTCCCTGAAACTCTCTACAACCTCTGGTTCTTTCAGTTTATCCAGGTCCCATTTCCTTAAATTCCCACCTTTTTGCAGTTTCTTCAGTTTTAATCTACAGGTCATAACCAATAAATTGTGGTCAGAGTCCACATCTGCCCCTGGAAATGTCTTACAATTTAAAACCTGGTTCCTAAATCTCTGTCTTACCATTATATAATCTATCTGAAACCTGTCAGTATCTCCAGGGTTCTTCCATGTATACAACCTTCTATCATGATTCTTAAACCAAGTGTTAGCCATGATTAAGTTGTGCTCTGTGCAAAATTCTACCAGGCGGCTTCCTCTTTCATTTCTTCATTTCATTCCATATTCACCTACTACGTTTCCTTCTCTCCCTTTTCCTACACTCGAATTCCAGTCACCCATGACTATTAAATTTTCGTCTCCCTTCACTATCTGAATAATTTCTTTTATTTCATCATACATTTCTTCAATTTCTTCGTCATCTGCAGAGCTTGTTGGCATATAAACTTGTACTACTGTAGTAGGTGTGGGCTTCGTATCTATCTTGGCCACAATAATGCGTTCACTATGCTGTTTGTAGTAGCTTACCTGCATTCCTATTTTCCTATTCATTATTAAACCTACTCCTGCATTACCCCTATTTGACTTTGTATTTATAACCCTGTAGTCACCTGACCAGAAGTCTTGTTCCTCCTGCCACCGAACTTCACTAATTCCCACTATATCTAACTTTAACCTATCCATTTCCCTTTTTAAATTTTCTTACCTACCTGCCCAATTAAGGGATCTGACATTCCACGCTCCTATCCATAGAACGCCAGTTTTCTTTCTCCTGATAATGACATCCTCTTAAGTAGTCCCCGCCCGGAGATCCGAATGGGGGACTATTTTACCTCCGGAATATTTTACCCAAGAGGACGCCATCATCATTTAATCATACAGTAAAGCTGCATGCCCTCGGGAAAAATTACGGCCGTAGTTTCCCCTTGCTTTCAGCCGTTCGCAGTACCAGCACAGCAAGGCCGTTTTGGTTATTGTTACAAGGCCAGATCAGTCAATCATCCAGACTGTTGCCCTTGCAACTACTGAAAAGGCTGCTGCCCGTCTTCAGGAACCACACGTTTGTCTGGCCTCTCAACAGATACCCCTCCATTGTGGTAGTACCTACGGTACGGCTATCTGTATCGCTGAGGCACACAAGCCTCCCCACCAACGGCAAGGTCCATGGTTCATGGGGGGGGGGGGGGGGGGGGGGGGGGGGGGGGGGGGGGAACAGAATGCTATTAATAAAACAAAATACAGGTCTTGTGGTATTGATGGAATTCCGGACAAGGTAATCAAACATAGTTCTACAAGTATAGATACTCACCTAAATGACATTATTAATACATCTTTCAGGACAGGGCTGTTCCCATCAAAACTAAAACTCTCCATAATAAAGCCACTTCACAAAAAGGATAGTACAGCTGGCATAAATAATTATAGGCCAGTGTCATTATTGTCAGGTTTCTCTAAAGTAATTGAAAGAGTAATGTATGAAAGGCTAGCTGGCTTCCTGAATAAAAATAAAATACTGACTAATACTAAAAATGGGTTTAGAAAGAACAGATCCACAGAAATGGCAGTCTTCCAATTCATGAAAATGGTTCTAAATGCCTTGGACAAGAATGAATTGAGCTGTGGAATACTGTTAGATTTATCTAATGCATTTGATTTAATCAGCCATGACTTATTGCTTATGAAACTAGAATGTTATGGGGTCCGTGGACTTGCCTTTAAATGGTTCAAGCCTTATCTCTCTGATAGACAACAACAGAAAGTACAAATATGTCATGAAGGCAAAGAGTATCTTTCAGATTAAAAAAAAAAAAAAAACTAGCTAAGGAGTGCCCCAGGGTTCCGTGTTAGGTCCTCTGTTGTTCTTGGTATACATAAACGATTTGCCAAACCATCTGACAGTTGCAGAAACGGTGATGTTCGCTGATGACACTAGCATCTTTATAAAAGGATACACTGAGGATGATCTACAGCAGAGTGTCTCTAGGACAATAAATGAGACAGGAAAATGATTTAGTGATAATGCTTAGGATAAAACAGTATTGATGAATTTCAGTAATATTAAAAGTAAAGGTAGAAGAAGAATAAAAGCTGAGTTAGGGAACTACAAGCTCCATACACAAAATGCCTCGGTAAATGGGTGGATGCACACTTGAGATGGAAAAAGCATCTATAAGTTTTGGGTAAAAAATTAAGTAAATGCTGCTATGTGCTAAGAATGCTTCGGGAATGCTGCAACACTAAATCATTGCTGTGTGCCTATTATGCTTACATGAACACTTTGCTTAGATATGGTGTGATATTCTGGGGAAATACAGGTATGGCAAAACAAGCTTTCAAACTTCAAAAAAGGGCTATTAGAATAATGAAAGAGTTTCCCTGCAGAGTGTCATGCAGGGAAATATTTAAAGTATTTAGAATAATGACTCTTCCTAGCTTATACATCTATGAATGTGTATGCTTTCTGAAAACTCACCAGGAATTTTCAACATTAAATAATCAGGTTCATAACCATGAAACAAGGACCAGGGACGATTTTCACAGAGACACCCACAAAGGATCACTCTACCAAAAAAGTATAAACTACCAGCCCAAAATACTTTTTAATGCATTGCCTTCTACAGTAAAGAAAATTAAAGAATTCAAAACCCAGAATAACCACCTTTTGCAATGCAGGCCACTGTGAAATGTGCAGAAATAGGTTCTGGAAGGTAACAACAGATATGGAGCCATGCTGACTCCAGTGCTCTGGCATGCTGCTCTAGGTTTCTCAGTTGAGGATACACGGTGTGAACAGCCTGTTTGAGGTGGTCCCACAGATTCTTGATTGGCTTGAAATCGAGGGAGTTTGGTGGCCTGGGGAATACAGTAAACTCATCCTGGTGCTCATGACCCCTGCAGGTACACTGTAAGCAGTGTGACAAGTTGCATTATCCTCCTGGTAGATGCCATTGTGCCTAAGAAAAACAGACTGCATGTAGGTCAAACAATGGAAAATCCAGGTTTGAATGTATCAATATTATGAAAAGGAAAGTTGCTACTCACCATATAGTGGAGATGCTGAGTCGCAAATAGGCGCAACAAAAAAACTGTCACAAATAAGCTTTTGGTCAGTGACAGTCTTTTTGTTATGCCTCTCTGTGACTCAGCATCTCCACTATATGATGAGCAGCAACTTTCCTTTGTATAAGATTGGACTGCATGTCGGTGTGTACATGGTCCCCAAGGATCAATTAAATTATGAGATCACTCAGGGAATGCCATGGAAACATTCCCCATACCACAATGCATGCAGGGTGTTTGCTTTCAGATGTTTCACATTGTACACACCAATGGCCATCTGTCTGATGGAGCATGAAATGTGATTCATCTGGAAAGGCCATCTGTCGCCTCTCAGTGGACATCTAGCAGCAATATCGGGATGCAAATTCCGGCCTTCGTCGCCAATGAGCAGTTGTCAGTATTGGTGCATGAAACAGGTGCATGCTATGGAGGCCCACATGCAGCAATGTTTGCTGAATGCTAGCTGAGGAGAGTGTTGGTAGACCCATGATTCATCTGGGCAGCCAGTTGGTTAGCAGTTGCACCTCCATTCACCTGTACACATCTCTTCATCCGAGATTCATCCCTGATATCTAAGGCACAGGGTGCACCACAGTTTCCTCAATGTCGATTTTGGATAGGACCATTTTGCCATGTGAGATGAACAATTTGCAGACTCAGCCATTTCAGAAATGCTTTCACCTTTGGCCTGAAAGCCATTCGGATGCCAGATAAATCACCCTGTTTCCACATTATGACAACAACTGCAATTTTGTGTCATCCCCTCCTCCCTTCCAACACACTTTATGTGCCTTCCACTGCTAGTGATGCTACCTGCTGTCTGTGAGTGGTTATTGCATGTTGACATTCAACATATCCAGTGGTTACATTAATGTGACTAGACTGTTTACATTCATACACTCCTGGAAATTGAAATAAGAACACTGTGAATTCATTGTCCCAGGAAGGGAAAACTTTATTGACACATTCCTGGGGTCAGATACATCACATGATCACACTGACAGAACCATAGGCACATAGACACAGGCAACAGAGCATGCACAATGTCGGCACTAGTACAGTGTATATCCACCTTTCGCAGCAATGCAGGCTGCTATTCTCCCATGGAGACGATCGTAGAGATGCTGGATGTAGTCCTGTGGAACGGCTTGCCATACCATTTCCACCTGGCGCCTCAGTTGGACCAGCGTTCGTGCTGGACGTGCAGACCGCGTGAGACGACGCTTCATCCAGTCCCAAACATGCTCAATGGGGGACAGATCCGGAGATCTTGCTGGCCAGGGTAGTTGACTTACACCTTCTAGAGCACGTTGGGTGGCACGGGATACATGCGGACGTGCATTGTCCTGTTGGAACAGCAAGTTCCCTTGCCGGTCTAGGAATGGTAGAACGATGGGTTCGATGACAGTTTGGATGTACCGTGCACTATTCAGTGTCCCCTCGACGATCACCAGTGGTGTACGGCCAGTGTAGGAGATCTCTTGGTTTCCTCTATGATTTTTACCCTCCACGCTGGCCTCCAATGCTAAATTTGTGATCCCTTGATGCCTCAGAACATGTCCTACCAACCCTTCTTCTTGTCAAGTTGTGCCACAAACTCCTCTTCTCCCCAATTCTATTCAATACCTCCTCATTAGTTATGTGATCTACCCGTCTAATCTTCAGCAGTCTTCTGTAGCACCACATTTCAAAAGCTTCTATTCTCTTCTTGTCCAAACTATTTACTGTCCATGTTTCACTTCCATACATGGCTACACTCCATACAAATACTTTCAGAAACGACTTCCTGACACTTAAATCTATACTCGATGTTAACAAATTTCTCTTCTTCAGAAACGCTTTCCTTGCCATTGCCAGTCTACATTTTATATCCTCCCTACTTTGACCATCATCAGTTGTTTTGCTCCCCAAATAGCAAAACTCCTTTACTACTTGTTTAGTCTAGCAAAAAGACAACTAGAGCTACAATTAAAGATAACACACTTGAATCCACTTTGCTAAACACATTTATTAGTGCCCTGTCACCCACAGAAACTGTATTGTTGTGCATTACATCCAGCATAGAAAATACACCCACATCTTGACCAATGAAACTGTGTCACATCAACATATGTTTGAAGTGCCCTCCATTTGCTTCAGTACACATTTGCAGACAGGTAACAAGAGAGTGTTGTGCAGATTGTAGAGTTTCTACAGAAATTGCTGCACATGCTGCAGTAATACAATGTCGCATATCCTCTACTGTTGTTGGGGGTTCTTGATACACTCTGTCTCTCACTGCAACTTGGTGAATCCAGTGGGGATTTTGCATGAACCAATAGTGCATGTTCTGCAGAATCATATTACCATGATTTGTAAATGAAGCTTCATCTTGAGCAACATATTGCTTAGGAATACTGGATTACCTTGCAACTGCTGAAGTGCAAAACAACAGAATGCAATGTGGAATTCAAAGTCATTCCTGTACAGTTCTTGGTGCAGTGAGATATGAAACGGGTGCAATCGATGCCGATGCAAGATTCTGCACACACTACTTTGGCTTATTCCTGCAACTCATGCAATTTCTCATACGCCCGCCTGAGGATTGTGCAAGAACAGCAATTTCGTTTCCATTGCCAGTCGCTGGCATTGTATGAGGGTAAATCAATTGTTATCAGCAATTTAATTATATTTTTGTTTATTTTGGTAGTACTATCATTTTATGTTGGTGACACATGCTTTGTTTATTTGTTGTTATATCTTTGCAGTTTTCAAGCTGCTAGGTGAGTTTCGTTATCACTGCCATGCTTTTAATCATGGCTGCTCTGTTGTCTATTTGCACCAAAGAAGAGCAAGATTCAGTGATCTGTTTTTTGTGGTCAGAATGCATATAAGGGCCGAAATTCATCGAAGACTTTTGGGACAGTATTGGAACAGTGTTTTGCCACAGAGTAGTGTCTATGAATGGATTGAAAAATTCTGAAATGGTTGCACTAGTGTTACACATAATGAAGGAGCCGGATGACCATTTACCACCACAAATGAAGAAACCATTGAGCATTCATGTGAAATGTTTCTCTGAGACAGACAATTAACTATTGATGAAGTGGCACATCATCTGCAAGTTAGTCATGGTTCTGCCTATGAAATCATCCACAACAGACTTGGGTTTCATGAAGTTTGTGGAATATGGGTCCCAAAACAACTCACACACTTGCATTAACAAATGCCTGGAAATCTGCAAAAAAGATTTGGATCGCGATGGTAACGAAGGGGACCACTTCTTAGACAGCGTCATTACTGGTCACGAAACTTGGATCCATCATTAGGAGCCAGAGAGTAAACGGCAGAGTATGGAATGGAAACATCCAAATTTGGCGTGCAAGAAAAAGTGCAGGACCAAACTGTCTGAGGCTAAACCCTGTAATTTGAAGCAAATTCCAAGAATTGCTGTCAAAAGGTGTTGCATTGTTGCACAACAATGCCCGTCTGCATACTGCTGCCCACATTGCTGAAATGCCCCAGAAACTCAAATTTGAAGTACTGGATCATGCTCCGTATAGTCCTGATCTTGCCCATTCTGACTATCACTTGTCTGGTCTACTCAAACAGGCATTAATTTGATTTGCCTTGGATGAAGCAGTGAAAGAAGCGGTGAATTCCTGGCTAGCAGCTCAACTGAGAACCTTCTTTTATGAGGGCATCAGGAAGCTTGTACAATAATGGACCAAGTGCATTGAAACACAAGGAGACTATGTTGAAAAATGATGTTCTTGTAAGTTTCCTATTTGATTACAATAAAATTTTATAACCACTTTGCAGATAAGTATTGACTTATCCTCATATGTCTACTTTTTGTGGGAGTCCAGTTTCCTGTTTCCGTGAGTGTCTTGCAGTTGTTGCCAATGGTTCAATGTGACAAACACCACTGATCTGAGTAGCTTTCACCATACAGTGTCACAGCTGCAGTTGCGTTTGTGTGACATTCACTGTAAATTAAAATAATATCTAGTATTTCTTCATTACTGAAGGTCAGCATATCGGATAGATGATGGCAAATTTAACAAGCCACAAGAAAAAAGGTTTTAATGCGGCAAAGTACCATATGAGAGCAGTTCAGTGGACCAGATTAGGAAACACTTGTACACTGAAGGTAGACTGTGCCATGGTGATATTGAGATGTTTATGGTAGAATACAGGTGCTAGTGGAGATAACCCCTGCTCTGAGCACAGTACTACATTTCGTCAGAAACTGTGACGCCATTGGTATCCTTTACAAGCCACATATTTCAGAACTTGTGAGGAGTAGAAACGTGAAACCAAGTGTGTTATCACTAATTGCTATGTGCTTCATTTATCTCAAGCATCAACTTTGCTTTTCAATTTGTCTGGATGTAATTGACGTATTGTGATGCAACCAATGCCTTATTGTTGTGATTTTTCATGCTATTGATTGCATATGAAATAATAGAGGGTGTCCGTTTAAAAACACACAAATTTGTGTTGAAATTAGTGTTTGTCTACATTTTAAAATTTCGCATAGTATTTGGTTTCCTAAGCCCCTGCCATACATTCATGCTGGTAAAAACTGTTTTTGAATATCTATTGTTGTTCAGAGATATTTGTGGTGGCAGAGTTAGGTGAGACACCCTGTATATTAAAAGAAGAACAAGAAGATGCATGCGCAATGAAGGAATTAATTGAATGGTATGGAAATCATTAGATATCATGTATATGTACAGACAAACAAATGAGTAAAATTTCAGAAAAATTGGATGACTTATTCAAGAGAAAGAGCTTCACAAATTGAACAAGTGAATAACATGTTTGTTCACATCTCACCCTTATGCAAGCAGATATGTGGCTTGGTATTGATATGTTGGATGTCCCCCTGAGGGATATCATGCCAAAGTCTGTCTAATTGTTTTGTTAGATCATCAAAATCCCAAGATGGTAATGGAACTGCCTATAATACTCCTAACATTATCTGTTGGGGAGAGATCTGGCCAAGGTAGGGTCTGGCAAGCCCAAAAGCAAGCAGTAGAATCATTCACTGTGTGTGGGCTAACATTATCTTGCTGAAATGTATGCCCAGGATGGCTTACCATGAAGGGCATCAACGTACTGCTGTAAAGATGCCATGAATGACAACCAAAGGGTCTTGTTGTGAAAAGAAATGGCACCCCAGAATGATCACTCCTGGTTGTCGGGCCATTTGGTGGCCGACATTTAAGCTGATATCCCACCACTGCCTGGGGCATTTTCAGTCACATCTTCAGCCAGGAATCTCATTCACTATAGTAGAACTGTCTTCAGTGATGAGCCCCACTTTGAAGTGAACCCTGATTGTCAATGAGGACATGTCTGGAGACACCCGAGGCAGCAGTGGGCTACCAACTTGACTGTCGGCTGCCATTTGGCCCACCAAACAGGAGTGGTGGTCCAAGATGCCATTTCTTTCCATAACAGGACACTTTTGGTTGTCATCCATGGTTCCATTACAACATAATGGTATGTCAGCAGTGTTCTACTGTCCATTTTAGTGCCCTTGATGGCAAGTCTTCCTGGGCCTACATTTCAGGAAGATAACGCCTGCCCCCACATGACAAGAGTTTCTACTGCTTTCCTTCATGCTTGCCAAACCCTACCTTTGCCAGCAAGGTAGCCAGGTCTCTCCCCAGCTGAGAACGTTTGAAGTATTATGGACAGGGCCCTCTAACCAGTTTGGTTTTTTGATGATCTAATGTGCCAGTTGGACAGAATTTTGCATCATATCACTCAGAGGGAAACCCAAGAAATCTATCAATCCATGCCGAGATGAATAACTGCTTGCATAAGGACAAGAGGTTGGCCAACATTTTATTGACAACTCAGATTGTGAAGCCCTTTCTCTTGAATAAATCATCCAGTTTTTCTGAAATTGTAATAATTTGTATGTTGGTACATGTACATCATGTCTACTGCATTATCTCCCATTTGAATAATTCTTTTCGGGTGCGTCTTTTTTTGTTATTTATAGTGTATTACTTCTCATGATGTTGCAATAACATCACATTTGCCACTTACAGCCATGTTCCTATAATGAAAAGGGTTAGTATGCCATTGCTTGGGCTTCTGAATTGTTGGTACAGTGTGGTACCACATAGCCTGTAGCTCATTGCAGCTGCAAAGACTATATTTACTTTTACTTTTTATAAAGCACTTTATTTTAAGCACTTTATTTTTAATCACAACCTAAAATTAAATTCTACATGAGAATTAGAAACATGAAAATTAAATGAAAAGTGTTTTTATCTGTGTCATATCCTTAATCCCATCACAGATAAACACACCTTTAAGTGCAATCAAAACAGCAGCATTTTCATACACTAGATAGTTGGTACTTTTCTTTATCACTGTATTTCCATCTTAGAGTGGAATATAGCTATTTTTTCTGATCTGCTACATCAATGTAAGTTTTGCATTTGCTATGCTTTATTCAT
Organism: Schistocerca cancellata; assembly: GCF_023864275.1. Classification (NCBI taxonomy): domain Eukaryota; kingdom Metazoa; phylum Arthropoda; class Insecta; order Orthoptera; family Acrididae; genus Schistocerca; species Schistocerca cancellata. Next base: position 701,473,885 of record NC_064627.1, on the reverse strand, counting down.
GTACAGGTAAAGGTGGCTCTTATAAGGAAGTTCTTCACTAATAATGAGTCAATAAGCTGGGAAGGAGGATCAGTTAATGTAAGGGGTGTGAGAACAATGGAAACAGCATAACACAGTAAATTTGGTTAATAAATAATGTAAAGGTAAACAGGATTGTGGACAGATTCTGTAACAATACAACTTATGTACAGTTGATTGTCATTAACCTGCCCGTCAGGTTAGCTGAGAGTGTTAATGCGCTGTTTCCTGGACTCAGGTAGGCGCACTGGTCCCAAATTGAATCTGCCGGGCGGATTAATGATGAGGGCTGATGTGCCTGCCAGCCTGGATGTTGTTTTTAGGCGGTTTTCCACATCCCACTTGGTGAGTACCAGGCTGGTCCCCATGTCCCGCCTGAGTTACATGACTTGCAGACATTTGCGACACATTCACTCTACTTCATGATTCACACTAGACACAGACAGCTGGGGTACACTGATTCCCTCACGGGGGGTATGGGGTGGTGGCACGAAGGGCATCTGGCCATGCCTTGAAACTAACCGTGTCAAATCCGATTGTAACCATGCCGACTCTGCAAAAACTGAAGTCAAAGGCCCAATCAAAAGAAGAAGAAGAGGTTGTCATTAATCTGAGTCACTCATTGCAGGTATTTCTCATATTCCCCATTACCAGGAAAGGATGGTATGACATTTGTGGTGAAATTTTATTTAAATGCCTCTCAGTGGCCCACAGATAGGACATATCATTTGGGAAAAGTGTTGTGTGAGAATCTGTAATCGGTAATGTAAATATTCAACTACATAATGCATACCATGTTTTATGAAGTTATTTAAATGTGTAACAAAACTTCAATTAATTCACACCATAACATACACACAACTCTTTCAGTAGCATATAAATTGCATATTTGCTGCTTTCGTCTGCACTGACAAGTAACACAGATTTCAGTGTGATGAATTCTATTGTCAGTGCAAGCAAGTGATACATTTTTCTTGGAATGACATATCTGTAAGTCATACTAATTGAGTGCTGGACCTAATATTTTCAAGAAATGGACCAGATTTTCATTACAACTCTATTTCATCTGGAACAACACAATCTGGAATGTCTGGCTAGAAAGTGGAAGTGAGGTGGTAATGTAACGTTTTTCGTAGCACAGTTTGCACCAATATTCTGGATTAAATTCCATATCTCTCTACTGTGTATCATGAACTAAGAACAGGTGACTTAGTTGTCAGTGATACGTCTGTTGAATGGAGATATTGACTTAGTTGTCGGTGATATGTCAGTTGAATGGAGATATTTGAGCTGGATGTTTATTGAAAAAGTGTGAGGGCAGACTATGTACCAGCACCAGGTTTCCCACTTCCTGTCTCTCATCATCATACAACGAAACATGACACCACACTATACAACAGATACATTTAAGGCAAAACTCTTTCCCTCATCATGTGAAAAAGGACATTATGCAGAGAGGAATAAAACTCTTTGTGATTACAAAGCTGAACAACCACCTGTGCATCTGCATTAAATACCTTATTTACTTGAGTATAAGGCATTCCTGAATGTAAGACTACACCCCTTGTTTTTAAGAGACTACTTGAGAAAAAAAATTTTTTTAAATTTTTTTCTAATTAAAATTACAAGCTGTTGTATTGACATAGAGCATCTGCCAAAGAAATTGAACATTATACACATTCTAAACATATGCCATTTATTGATTTCCTACATTTTGACAGTACGGAGAGAAATAAAACAAACAAAAAGAAATGGTATACATTAATTTTTATCTTGGCTCCCTTTGAGTCCTCGGTATCGCTATTTTTAATAATCATCCTAAAAGCGCAGCTCACATTACTGTGAGTGAAACAGGCATCAATAAAACGTGCAGTCATGGTTGTTACAAATATTTGGCTGTTTCATCCAAATATGTTGTGATTTCTGAGGTTGTGGTTATGATGAGTGTTGAGAACACAACTGTTTTCTTCCAAATACATAGCAGATTTTTCATATGTACTGACATAAAAATGTCAAGCACCCTTTACATCAAACTAAACATAAGTGAATGTGCAACAGCAAATGAGATTTCTCTGTGGTGTAAATGCTAGGTACAAGTGTACAAACAGCATTCAGTTGTATACAGTTCACATTTGCAGTTAATCAAATGTGTCTGGAGTGAGCAAGCCATTGAAGGAAGTTCACATCCTCTCCACTATGTTGCTATCAGTACAGTAAGCTTTCATCTGCTGTTTTGTCTACTTTTGTTGTTGACATGAGTTACATGAGTGATGGAGTGATCTGAAGAAAATGTACTGTAAGTAATAGAAGAATATAGATACAATACATACTTCTGGGATCCAAGACACCTGATCAGTAGAAAATTGCCAAAGCACTCGGAGGTCCAACTGGGGATCTGTGAAAGATGATAAATTCATTAAATGCTTGCATCAGGTGAGAACAGAGTGAGTAAGCACAAACTTTGTAATTCTTTTTATTAGGTATGAAAAGCACTATAAATTTCCTGAAAATACCAAGTGTGGATCTCTGTCTGTTAGCACTCCATCTTTAGGACACAAGTGGTCCATCGGGGCCATCTGACTGCCATGTCATCCTCCTCTGTCTATTACCCTGATTAAAATTAAGAGTATGTGAAAGATCTTATTTTTGTTACTGCTTACATTCTTGTTATCTGTACCTACATGTTTGGTGTATCACTGTTATGTTAGGGATTTTTTATGATCACTAAAAGTGGCTTATCTGGAGTCGCATTATCTGCCATCTAACCAGCTATGTAGCAGCTTTTATCGAGTTATCTACAAGACATGTTGTATGCGTGTTTTACATTTCATTAGTCATATTTTATTAACATTATTTTACTTGTATGTGCTTTAATAAAATCCTTGAAGTGCTTCACATATGTCACTGCAGACATCAGCAACTAACACTAACCATTCAGGGAGGCCTCAGATCTGTTCCAACTGGCTGACTGCTGCCTAGAAGATATTGTTATAAAGTAGCTATTGAAATAAAAAATAACCACTAGTGTAAATGGCTTCAGTTGTTAATAACCAGAGTGTGAATGCCAGCTCTTGTTCAGGTTATATTGGTCTTAGGTAATTAGTGTTCTGCTTTTAAATTTCCTCCTTAATTGTAATGAGAAGCCAACAAAAGGCATCAACCAACATATGTGCAATGTTTTGGGCTAATATTAAGGAAAGATGGATCTGAAATTCAGTGTTAATTGCAGTGCCTCTATGTATTTACCATTTATGTTCAAACTGAGAGACTAAATTCTTCCTTTCCTAATGCAAGTTATAAATTTTTGTTCTCCTTCATGACTATTATGTGCTCTACAGAATGCAAGTTAAGCAACTTTACTGCTACAATGTTAGTGCAGAAAATGATACACAGCATGTGTTTTGATGTTTGTTTCTTCATGTTCTCTTATGTTTCTTCACTGTAAATACTTGTTTGCAAGTATAAGTCTCTTGTGGTGTGCACTAGTGAATTCCCTGTGCATTGCTTGCGAATGTGCATTCACGTGTGCTCTCTTTGGTGTAAAGAGGACATGACAATATTCCTTCCTCTCTGTTTCCTTATGTATTGTATGCCCACTGCTCTCTCATTTGCTGTGTAGAACCAGCAGCTAACACCCCTCTCCCCCATCTTTTCTTGCCATCATACCTCAGAACAATCATTGACAACACCGTTGCACAAAACATTTAAGTACAGCACTGGCCCCAATCTAAATTTTTACATCTCCTGCAGAAATGCATGTTGTTGCTGAATATTTGTCATATTTTAAAATCAGTTTAGTTCCAACTACAAATGGATTCAGACAAACTGTGGTTTAAATGTAATAGATGTTCATGAGAAGCTAAGGTACACAGTATACATTTCCAGGGTTGGCGCTTGACAGAATTTTCTGCCTGCTCACCGCTACCCACCCCATCCTTGTCCTAGTTCTCAACAAAGCTGGTGTCACTGTAACCTCTGCAGCTCTTCCAAATTCTTCAGAATATATCTGCACATGCCCTTGATTGCCAAAGCTTCATCTTCAAATGTAAGACTTCCTATATTAATGTAATACATAATGTAAAAATGTTGACCCCAGCAGCAATAGTTTAATTTGTGAATGTAAGATGACATTGTACTGTTCACAGGACAAATTTGGGAAAAAAAAACTCTTATAATCAGGTAAATTTGGTATATCATGTTTCTGATACTCTTCCATCAGAACTGGTTGGACAGAATTTTTCCAGATGATTCGTGGATTAAGAATTACTGCTAATTTTTTGTAAACAATTCCAGAATATGCCTTATAACTGCTAAGCCATGCTGTATATATTGCAGATTTTTTTTATTACTCTAAGAATTTTTAGCCTCTTTTCTGGAACTAGATGCTCATTAGTCTACAGAATCGACTCAGTGTTAGTCTGGTGAAGCCACTGAATTAAAAATTTTCCATTTGAATTAACCTCCCACATCTCAGTTTCCATTGCCTGTATGCTCTTTGACACATAATTTCTACAAAATCTTGTTCATTTGCTAACAGTGGTTTGCAATGTTGACGATGGTCTCTCAAGGCACTTCACAAATTTTTTTTGTGATGCCATCTTGTATTCATCATACCTTCATACTTTGCTACTGAAAATTCTTATTGCATATTCTGCACATCCTTTGCACTTTCTAAGTATTATTTACTGTACAAAATGTCATTTCCTTGTTATACATTCACTCATAATTCACTGGGTATTTTATCTGCCTAATAAATAAAATTGGCAACTGGAAGTCATGATTGTAGTTAAGACCATGGTTTACAGGGCCTATTTGTTATTAGAAGTGGACAGTTTTCTTTGTGCTACCTGCTAAATCACTCTTATCATCACCCTCATGACAATTTTGTAAAAGCTTTCCAAAACTTTTGGAAAAAATAAATAACATAAAATAAAGAAAAAAAACCTTCATTGCACCAAAGCTACTAGGCCTTGTATGGAAGGAGCACAATAAACAGGAGATAGTTGTATTGATCATTGTAAAAGAAAGGCTATTTTATGTAGTATAGCATTTTACACAGCCACAGCCAATCAAAGCTAATTTCTTCTGTATTATATGAAACCGTAGAAATTGTATGAAATGTATGGGAACAAATCAGCACCTTCTGATTGTGTTGCACTCTTATGTTTTACTCAGTGAAAAGGCACTTCTGCTGCAGCTGGGGATTGCCGCAAAAACTGACGGAGGAGTGTCCTCGACCAGCCTGGAATTTTCATTAGGTACTGTACAACTGGTTTATCTATATTCATAGTATTCATCTAGGGCTGTGTAATTATTTATGTGTGTAACATTATTAATATTCTACTGTAGTTCAGCTACTGATACACTGCCACACACAATAATAATCTAATTTGCAGCATTTATGAAAAACTTGTATTTAATCGATGTGTCAGAGACAAATCTAATGCCATGACACTGTTTCCTTTAATGAACTATTTTGCACCGACCTGTTAACCATTGCTCCCTAATCAAATAACATCTGTTTTGGCAGTGTATAGGAATTTTCATATCATGTTTGGCTTCTTTTAGTGCTACAGATTGTTCTTTTAAATGTTAGCAGAATTTTGTTTATTTTCATGCAACATTAGGCAATAGCCTGATTTTAGTTTTAGGGAACTATGCTCAGATACACAGATACTTCAAAATGAAAGCATCTACATGTGCAGAGGAGGTTCATCAATATGCCACTGCAAAGAAAGCACTCATGTACTGGGTGGTCATAACTGAAGTGCAGCTAACCACTCAGGTCCAGTGTGGGCCGTAATTATCATGTCAGCAGAACTTGGTAGATATGCTAATGCAATAATGCAGAAGGAAAACATTAGTTCCAGTTGTAGCCAAAGATGTGAATCTGGTGCTGTACACTGTATGACTGTATGACATCATCACCATCATTTGACAAACATTACATGAATGAACAGTATGGCTATTAAGAAGAGAGACCATGCGCTGTTAGTGAAACTGTTTTCTGTGACTGGTAATAGCCCCCGTGCTGCATTGAGATAGTACCCTGACTGAAAGGTCTGAGATGAGATCCAATGTCATTAAATAATTTAAAGAAGAGAGTAATGAAATTTGAAAATATAGGTGAGCTCAGTGTGGCACCTGAAAGGGGAAGGCATTTTATCCCAGTTGAAATTATTGATGTGGTTGGTGTTGCTATAACTGACCATGCAGCATGTCCCCTGGGTAGTGCTAGTGCTTGTGTAGTGTCACGAGATTTGACCATCCCATGTTCAACAGCATGGAAAGTGTATTATGAGAAGGTATGTTGCTACTCACCATATAGCGGAGATGCTGAGATTAAGAGAGTCGTTTTGTTGTTCCTATCTGCAACCCAGCATCTCTGCTATATGGTGAGTAGCAACTTACTTTCTCATAACATTGTTACATTCCATCCTGGATTTTCCATTGTTTGAGTACGGAAAGTTTTGCATCTGTTTTACACTGACACCCATACAAGATCCATACAGTGCTGCAACTGAAACCTAATGACCCACAGCAGTGTTCTGAATTTGCTCTTCAATTTCTTGCATTTATCAAAGTTGGTGAAATGTGGGTATGCAACAGTCTATGGAGCAACAAGGCATATTTCACACTACAGGGTGCAGTGAACACATGGAACTGCTGAATTTGGGGTACTGTTAAATGGTGTGTTGTGCACAAAGAGCCATTGCACCCATGTGTGTGACTATGTAGTGTAGATTGACAAGCACCGTTGTTCTTGTCCATTCTTCTTTGAAGAGAATACACCCAGTGGGCATGTCAGGTGTACTGTGTTGTCTGCATGTTATAAGAGACCTCCTTGTACAGGATATGAATCCTGCTTTGGAAGAGTGCAACTGTGTGGAAACCTCTTTTTCATGCAAGGTGGGCAATACCTAATGTCACTCACCCAGTGAAAGATCTGCTTAAGGCATCCTTCAAAGAACATGTCATCTCCAGATGTATGGCCTGCAAGATCACCTGATATGAATAAGTGTGACTTTTGGTTCTGTGGATACTTGAAAGCATTTACAAGGGACATGTTCTGTCTTTGCCTGATATGAAGGCCAATATATAGTAATATATTTCTTATATTCCACCCGAACTGCTGTGAGCAACTGTTGATCACCTTGTTTTATGGATGCAGCATCTCATCGATTTCTCTGGTGCTCATGTTAAACAAATTGTGTGTGTGTGTGTGTGTGTGTGTGTGTGTGTGTGTGTTGTCTGTTTCAGAGGGAGACCCTGTTGGCCGCAAGCTTACTTTTTGACAATCTTTTTGTTGTGCCTATCTGCGACCCAGCATCTCCGCTGGGTATAGTGAGTAGCAACTATCCTTCTCATAATATTGTCACATTCCATCCTGGATTTTCCATTGTTTGAACTAGTTTTTTTTTCAGCATAAATCAGTCCCACATGTACCAAGTTTCACTGCCATTTGATAATTACAGTCCACATGGACCTCGGAGAGTACCTGCACTTCAATTATAACCACCCAGTACTAGAATATCAACCTCAGCTGGGGCAGGTGATTCGAAACATGAAGGTGCATTCTGAGAAGAGAGTGATTGAAGCAGATTAAAGAAGGAAGCTACAGGATTACTGGTAATCTGAAGTTGTAATCAAATTGCTGGAAGATTGTGACTTTGTGTTGGTATCAGGAATGTAGTGGCAAGAGTGTAACTGCACGAGGCAGAAAATGAGGCTTGGAGCTACCTGTAGGATTATCATAGGGAAGGATGTGGCTCTGATATAGGTCTCTGGGGAGAAATGGGGAGCTCAGGGTGAAGATTAATCTTCATTTAAAATCATCACAAAGAAGTAGTTAAAGGTTTGATTGAGGATTTGGTTCAGTTGTTCTAATCCTGGGTGGCATCATATAGTGAAGAAGTAGGCCTCCAGCTGGTAGCAAGGAGTATTAGATTTTGTGGACTAAAATCTTAAATATTAATTGCTTAACAGAGTGAGAAGAGTATTGTCAGTTTGTGAAGATCTAGAGATGTCGTTAAACCTAGAGAAGTGTGTCAGGAGGAAAACTGTTTTTGAATTCAGTATAGTTACTCAGATAGAGAAATTATAGGGATAGATTTATTGGTGTGAAATAGATAGCATTTGTCAAAGTTCATTTCATTTGAAGAGATATTTCTACATCAGTGTTGTAATGATCAGTATACATGAAAGTGGCTCAGTGAACAAAGGTTTTGAAATGAATGAGAGAGATGGTGGTTGAGTTCATGAGCAATGTCGATAGGGGTCCTTGACTTACATCCAAGTCATGAATGAAACTGATCCATGTGATAGGTTTGGGATAGTGGGCTGTAAGTAGGAATTCCTCTACATGACCTCTGAACAAACTGACAAAAAACAGACACTTGTTTTCAACTACCTGCCAACATAATTGCCCTTGGATGCAGTTTTAATTTGTTTGTAGCTTCTACATTCGAAAGAGTAGTAGTAGCAACCAAGGATATTGTTAGTCATGGATTATTCAGTGACAGGTAGTGAATTTTGAGTGATCTTGCTGTTGAGAGACCTAGTATTCAGCAGTATCAAGCTAATCAACAGTAGGAGTGTTGGTATAGAGATAGATAATAGTAATTGTAACAAACAGTGGACCAGTATAGAGACAGATAAGAGTAATTGTAACAAGCAGCAGACCAGTTTATTAAATGATAGGAATTGTGGAAAAGTAAAGAAGGAGGAAAGATTAGTGTTTTAATGTCCCACCAATGACAGATGTCCATAGGGAGGGAACACAAGATAAGTTTTAGGAAGGCTGGGGAAGGAAATCACTTTTGCCCTTTCAAAGGAACCATGCTGACAACTGCCTTAAGCAGTTTATGGGAATTATACAAATCTTAAATCAGGAAAGCTGGATGAGGTTTGAATTGTCATCCCCCCAAATATGAGTCCAGTGTACTAAACACAGTGCTACCTGCCTTGGTTCATGGAATAGTGTGCTGGCCACTGTGATATCTCTATCAGTTTGTGGAAAAATGGGTGATTAAAGACATTTGTGTTTCTGGTGTAGGGAAGTAGGTTGCAGGCATAGGTAGAAGGTGATGGTGTGTGAGAGCAGAGATTCTTTCTGTGGTGGTGCTATAATTGACTACATTTTGATATCCTGTGTGATTATACTATTGGATATTGTGAATTAGGTAAAAATCTGGAGGCTCTTGATTGGAGAGAGTGAGATTTGAAACATGCCCAAGAGATAGGATCTGCATTTGAGAAAAAATTGTGGTTTGTACTAGACTTGAGGTGGTGTCTCTACAGCAGGACTTTTATACATATGTTAATGACAGCTAATGGATACCTTCCACTAGGTAGTCACTGTTTTTTTTCATGATGGCAGTAAGGCATTTGTATGCAAGTAGATACTTGAGATAGTGCCTGTCTGAGGTGGGAAGGGTAGTTCTTTCTGCACTTTTGAGATTGAGGAAACTGTGGAACTGTGAGCAAGATTCAGTGTTGGCTTTGGGTCTTACTGTACTCTGTTTTGTAAATGGAAGAATTGATTTCACTATAGAGACTGGCTGAATGAGAGTAAGTTTATGACGTGTTTAGTGTGATTAAAGTCTTTTGTAAGACTACTCTTTAGTGATTCTTATATCAGTTTATTTTGAGTCCTGATAACTATTATGTGGGGGCACCCTCGCTATGGTACTCTAACATGTTAACAGTGCAAGTATTGACAGCTACTAGAGCATTACGGGAAATCCAGTGAAATCCACTGTTGTCATTACAGACATGTGAATTTCTAATAGAGAATTGAAACTGAGTGTGTTAGAAAATTTTTGTGTTGGCATTTGTGTTTTAGTTTCTATATTGGAGACTGATAAGCTCTAACTGTAAGATAGTATGTAGCAATTTGAGATTGTATAGGACTAGCATTTTATGAGGACACAAATTAGTTCATGGATGCTTGTGTGTTGTACTATTTTGTAGGACTAGGGTGGCATTTGCTATATAGACTGATGTAGCCTAAAGAGATGTAGGAGTCTTTCTTTAGTATTTCACTTACATGGACTTCTCACTGTCTAAGCAGTGATGTGTGGACAGTATCTGAAATGGGTTTGTCTAGAAATAGAAACAATTTCCTTGCCAGTACAGCTCAAAGGAGCAACATGGGACAAGTAACAGGATAACTGCTTGAAAGTTTCTTGGGCATAACATCAGATGCTGTCATGTAAACTGCACAATTTTCAAGCAACACAGTTCTCAGCATCTTCATGTGTAACTAAAGATGATGAGCAACAACAACATCATTTGAAGTTACACATGAGAATCTTTGAAGGAGTAATAGTTGGGAAAGATGTGAGCACTATCACAGGGAAAGTGTTTGGCAAAGTGGGTTGGCAATGTGTGCTCCTATGGTAAGAAAGGAAGTTCTTGACAGGCCCGCAAAGCAAGCTTGCTTACAGCAAAGTCAATAAAAGAATAAGTTTGAAAGAATTGTAATTAAGGAAAAAAATAAATAATGGCAATATGAAATAAAATAACTGCACTATAGTAATTGTGACCCTCAGTCTGAAGATTGGTGTAATGCAGTTCTCCATGCTTGGCTACAGAGTTCATACTTCTTCATCTCTGCATAGCTACTATACCCTACATCCATTTGCACTTACTTACTATATTCAAATCCTGGTCTCCTTCTTCAATTTTTTTCTTGTCACACATTCAGACTGACAATTCCTTGATGCCTCAGGATATATCCTATCAACTGCTCCCTTCTTTATTCAGATTATGCCATAATTTTTTCATAGTTCAATTCAGTACCACCTCATTAATTATTCAGTCTACTCATTTAACCTCTAATCAAACAATATAAAATGCAGGATGGAATGTAACAGTATTATGAAAAGGAAAGTCACCACTCACCACATAGCAGAGATGCTGAGTCTCAGATAGACACAACAAAAAGACAAATACAGCTTTTGACCTTTGTCAAAAATACACAAGACACAACACACTCACTCACGGAAATACAACTCATGCACACATATCTGCAGTTTCAGGCCACTGTAGAAACCTCTTAACATTCTTCTGTAGCACCATATTTCAAATACTTCTATTCTCTTCCTATATGAACTATTTGTAATTTGTAATTTATTTGCATGAAACATGTAATTACATTCATAGCAATTAGTAATACAATGAATACAACAGTATACAATCTAATTTTATTTTGGAATAGATACTAAAGCATACAGTTTCAATTATTTTACTAAATAATACAGAAAATTTTAGTTTCTATGGCAGGCTATAGTGGCACTGCTCAGTGAGCTATGATTTTAGATGTTTTTTTGAATTTTTCACCACTTAACAGCTTAAATTCCTTATGTAATAAATTAAAATATTTTGCTCCTTTAATGTATGGACTGTTTGCAGTCTTTTTCACTCTACTGTTTACCATAAGATAATTTTGTGCTTGACTAGTGTTATGTTCATGAATATCTGCATTACAGTATGTATATTTCATGTCTTCTATAGCTAGTGCTATTTATTCAGATGTACACGTAAAATAGATAGTCATAATTTTAAAACCTATATACAACCTCTTGTATGATGTTCTAGCATTTTTTTTTCCTAATATTCTCAAAGCTGTTTTCTTCAATTTAAATATTCTGTCTACATGAGTTTTGAAAGCCCCATCCCATAATACAACACCATAGGCCCTATGCAAGAAAGGGGTGCATTAAACTGAAATACATGATCCTCATTGTTTGGATGTTGACATATGGAGCGAATAGCTCCATAAAACACGTAAGCTAGATGTAAGACACATTGTCAATTTATTGTGTCCATTTATGCATATACCTATGAATTAGCACCCACTACAGATTTTCCCTGTTAATATGTCTTGAGAATCATAATATTTTTGCAAATTATCAAATTGAAGGAAATTGTATTTGTATCTTGTAAGTTGGCTTTTAGATTGTCATTTTTCAAACCTAGACTTTGCCATACCTATAAAAAATTTTACCCCTATACCGAGAGTAAACATATTATTCCCCAAACAAAGGTCTGAAGTGTCATTTGCATATATTGTAATGAAGGTACCATTTTTAAGTGTACTTTTGAAAATATTGAAATTGCATATAAAAAGGAAGAGACCAGTTATCGATCCCTGAGGCACATTGAATTTAATAATCCTAACCCTTGAAGTGTAACTTTTTAATGTTTCTCCATTTTTAAATAGGATGTAATAAGATGCTAACACTTCCCACTGATGCTATCTCTGGCCAAATTTGACAGGAGTACCTTATGATCAGCCTTATCAAAGCTGTTTTATAGCTTTAGGAAAACTCCAGCTATTTACAAGCCTTTATCGATGTTATCAAGAACTTTCAGCATAGATTGTAGTGCTGCTGTCATGGTGCTGTGACCACTCATAAAACAGTGCTGAAAATCTCCCAGGAGTCTGTGCATATTATGATGCTCTAGTCTATTTTTCAGAATTATTCTTTACATTAACTTAATAAAGACGGAAGTTAAGTAGAATGGTCTGTAACTTTATACTAGTTGTTTATCACCTTTTTTGCAGAAAAGTTTAACAATGACTAATTTTAAGTGTATCAGGGAACATTCCTTCTTTTAAGGCACTATTAGATGCATCAAAGGATATACTAGATTGTATTGGCATTGTTTAAGTAAAAATGGAGAAATTTCAACCCATTTTTGTTTTTACCATATCTGATGAGATGCAAAATATCCTTGGGCTCTACTTCAGGAAGTTGATCAGGTTCAGAGTTGACCTCAGTGTGATTTCAAACATGTACTTTATCTGTAGTATAAAAGTCAGTTTCTACAATAGCTATGAAGTAGTCACTAAAAATGTTCCTTATCTCTGAGGACTGGTGAAAATATTGTTATTAGATATCTGTTTGTTGAATTTACTTTTCAGTTTTGTTTTATTGTCTCTATTTCATTTACTATGGTTCAGCAGGTCATTGAGATATAATCTGAGTTCACTATTTTTAATTTAATCTTTTCAGCCTTCAATCTTTTGACTTGCATGCAAGACTGGAATTTACATTGTCTGTATTTATCAATGTGCTCCTTGTTTCTTGGCTCTCTTTGTATCACATATTTCTTCCAATTTTTCTATCAGTTCTCTAGTAAACTTATCAAATTCTACAGGTCTTAACTGTAGCATCTTATTCTTATTTATATTTATCTTTCTGATAGGAACAGTCTTATTTAGATGAAAAGTTAATGTACACTCCTGGAAATGGAAAAAAGAACACATTGACACCGGTGTGTCAGACCCACCATACTTGCTCCGGACACTGCGAGAGGGCTGTACAAGCAATGATCACACGCACGGCACAGCGGACACACCAGGAACCGCGGTGTTGGCCGTCGAATGGCGCTAGCTGCGCAGCATTTGTGCACCGCCGCCGTCAGTGTCAGCCAGTTTGCCGTGGCATACAGAGCTCCATCGCAGTCTTTAACACTGGTAGCATGCCGCGACAGCGTGGACGTGAACCGTATGTGCAGTTGACGGACTTTGAGCGAGGGCATATAGTGGGCATGCGGGAGGCCGGGTGGACGTACCGCCGAATTGCTCAACACGTGGGGCGTGAGGTCTCCACAGTACATCGATGTTGTCGCCAGTGGTCGGCGGAAGGTGCACGTGCCCGTCGACCTGGGACCGGACCGCAGCGACGCACGGATGCACGCCAAGACCGTAGGATCCTACGCAGTGCCGTAGGGGACCGCACCGCCACTTCCCAGCAAATTAGGGACACTGCTGCTCCTGGGGTATCGGCGAGGACCATTCGCAACCGTCTCCATGAAGCTGGGCTATGGTCCCGCACACCGTTAGGCCGTCTTCCGCTCACACCCCAACATCGTGCAGCCCGCCTCCAGTGGTGTCGCGACAGGCGTGAATGGAGGGACGAATGGAGACGTGTCGTCTTCAGCGATGAGAGTCGCTTCTGCCTTGGTGCCAATGATGGTCGTATGCGTGTTTGGCGCCGTGCAGGTGAGCGCCACAATCAGGACTGCATACGACCAAGGCACACAGGGCCAACACCCGGCATCATGGTGTGGGGAGCGATCTCCTACACTGGCCGTACACCACTGGTGATCGGCGAGGGGACACTGAATAGTGCACGGTACATCCAAACCGTCATCGAACCCATCGTTCTACCATTCCTAGACCGGCAAGGGAACTTGGTGTTCCAACAGGACAATGAACGTCCGCATGTATCCCGTGCCACCCAACGTGCTCTAGAAGGTGTAAGTCAACTACCCTGGCCAGCAAGATCTCCGGATCTGTCCCCCATTGAGCATGTTTGGGACTGGATGAAGCGTCGTCTCACGCGGTCTGCACGTCCAGCACGAACGCTGGTCCAACTGAGGCACCAGGTGGAAATGGCATGGCAAGCCGTTCCACAGGACTACATCCAGCATCTCTATGATCGTCTCCATGGGAGAATAGCAGCCTGCATTGCTGCGAAAGGTGGATATACACTGTACTAGTGCCGACATTGTGCATGCTCTGTTGCCTGTGTCTATGTGCCTGTGGTTCTGTCAGTGTGATCATGTGATGTATCTGACCCCAGGAATGTGTCAATAAAGTTTCCCCTTCCTGGGACAGTGAATTCACGGTGTTCTTATTTCAATTTCCAGGAGTGTATTTAGGAAGGCATCCCATTTATTATTTACTCCATAGGCTCGTAATACTAAATGCCAAGATTTCTGACTAGGGCTCTCTCTTAGCTTGTCAATGTTGATAACAGAGAGAGTTCTTTTGTATTCACAAATTTTCTTTGGTTTTATACAAGGACCTCAATTTGGCACTAATAGTTGGTCTAGGTGGTGAGAGATGTTACCATTTACAACAACAGCTGTAGTAATATTTTCACATGTTGGTATTAACATAATCTATGGAGCTCATACCAGTTCGAGTGATTCTGACTGGTACATCTCCTAATAGATCTTTTGCACCATAAGAATAGATTGTCTTTAAAGCAAATCAAGGATATTCAGAAATAATTCAAAATTTACATTTGGTGATCTACACAATGCTAAGATAAAGCACACAACAGATGGGAATTTTTTCTTAATAGCAATAACTTCACAGTGCAAATCAGAAGAAAATTTTTTTCCCAAGGTATATTTTCAGAAGATTCTATTAAGTTATTTGTTCTAAGGTATATTGCCTCTCCTCTGCCTTTATGGTCAGTATGATAGTAAAAACCAGATAAGGAGTAATTCTGTATTTTAAACAAGTGTATGTTATTGCAGATTTTTTATTTTCACTAACAATGAGTATGTGGGGCACCATACCTGTATGACAGTGCTCAAAAACATTTATCTTATTACACAGTCCATCTACATTTTAATGTAGAAAAGAAAGATACATTTTGCGCATTTTCATCCACTCTTCTGCTTACTAGTTCTCCTTACTTTTTAGCAAACTGCACTCCAGACAAATACTTTCAGAAAAGAAGTGCTTAATCAAGGTTTAAAAATTATCTTTTTCAGAAATTTTTTTCTTGCTATTGCAAGTCTACATTTTAAATCCTCTCTGGTTCTGCAATCATCACATATTTTGCTCCCCAAATAGCAGAACTCTTTCTCTAGTTTTAATGGCTCATTTCCTGATCTAATTTCCTCAGTGTAACCTCATTCATGCCAGTACCCTTGTTTACCTTTCAAGACACTATTTGTTCAATTGTTGTTCATGTTGTATATTAATGACTTTTGAAACACTATTAATCACAACGTCAGAATTTTTAAGGCTGATGCAGTTATCTATAATGAAGTACTACCTGAAAAAGCTGCACAAATATTCAATCAGGTCCTGATACGGTTTCAAAGTGGTTCTTTAAATGTTGAGTAAAGTAAAACTGTGCACTTCACAAAACCCAGAGGATTAGTATACTATAACTGCAATACTAATAAGTCTTATTTAGAGCCAGTCAAAAAATATAAATACCTATGTGTAACAATTTTTGGAAATGTGAAACAGCAAACAGGTAATGTTGATCATAGAAGGATTCCAGAAAGGTTCCCTGAAGCACCTGTGACATTACTTCTATATCTGTTGATGACTCTCTATCCAAGATAACATGTTGTGCCCACCTTATACAGAAATCCTCACGTCAGTCACAGACTTCATTTGATACATCATATAATCATACTTTTATTAATAAATGTTCATTCAGAATTGAGTCAAATATTCTTTTGGAAATCAGGAAGTATTACATATAGGTGTCCCTTTGATCCATGGCTTTCAGAATGTCACTTGAGAAAAATACAAGTTGAGCTCCACATCACCAATGTTTACACAATCCATGATGGTTGTCAAACTTCTGTTTTCTCTCTCTGCTGCTTCATTTGCTGCAAGTTCTCTTTCTGCTATTTCTTTTGCTGCATGTTTTCACCTTTAGTTTATTTTCAAAAGCTTTTTATAAATTTTCAAGTGCTGTAAATGTTGATATGCCTTTTTTTAACCTACCCTCTCATTCAGTATTTCCTCACATGTCTCTGCAGTTTCACAAACTCAAACTTAATTTCCCTATTTTTTTACCCAGTTTTTTCATTCTTATGTAAACAATTGGTGTCAGTATTTAGCAAAAATGGTATATTATTACTGATTGTTCAGTAATATTCATACCTGTCAGCACCTGCCTTCTTCGGAATTATAATTATTACATTCTTCTTGAAGTCTGAGAATATTTCACCTGTCTCATATATGTTGCATACTAGGTGGAATAATTTTAGCATGACTGGCTCTCTCAGAAATCTCAATAATTCTGAGAGAATGTTATCTCCTTCAGGGTGTGAAGGGATGCTCTTCTCTAGCATTTCTTCTCCTTAACAGAAGTAGTTAATATAAAACATAATTACAACCTTTTAAACAGTTTAATGTTATCTCAGCTGTTTTTCTAAAAGAACCTCTTATGATTTTGTAGACAATGTGGTATATTTCAGGCTATAATCCATAAAAAGAAATGCCGTGGTCGCAGGTTGTGGATGTGTGTGATGTCCTTAGGTTAGTTAGGTTTAAGTAGTTCTAAGTCTAGGGGACTGATGGCCTCAGATTTTAAGTCCCATAGTGCTCAGAGCCATTTTTGAACTATTGTTACAATCAATATGTACTAGCTCTGTATGTACTGTTAAAATTAATTTTTTTTTTTTTTAGAAATATTTCAAATTATGAAAGATTTGTCACATTTAAAATTCCTATTATTAATAGCGCAAACTGATGATATTTATTATATTTACTTCTGAATTCACTTATAAAATGATGATAGTGGAGATTAATTTGTTTAGGAAATTTGTAAACTTTTTGGAATTCTGTTAGTACCACAGAATGGATTAGTAGTGGGCATGCCTCTGTTGTGATCAGATGTGTTTTTATTTTTGGCAATAACAATATAATTTCCAGTTTTGTTGAAGTAGAAGCTGAAAAGACAGTGTGATACAGAAAAATGTGAGAGAATAAAAATTACAGAAACAGAAATTGCTGCTCAGACAATACTTCAACATTATTTACGTCAATTGGAACAATGAGAACCTACAATGTCAAAAATTACAGCTTCAAGAATCAGCCCCTAGACATGAAGAACTGGAGCCAACAGCAAGAAAAGAAGGCAAGTAAAAAGTTTATGTAAATTGTAATTCTTACTCCTCTCAAAACTTATTAAAAGAGTTAATTATGAAGTCAGTGACAGCCAACAAATAATGGGAGGGAGGGGTATGTTACAAGTGGTGGCATCGTCCTGGATCAATTGACTGATAATGAAGTTTTGTCTGTTTCAGAAGAAGGGAGAGTGGAATGTGTGATTTGTAGTTTATGTATGAATGGATTTCTGATCACTCAAAGAAAGAAGAACAAAAGCTGCCCAACAAAGTAGTATCAACAGTGATGATGTACTACCAACAATGGCAGACTGGATCAAATGAAAGAAGACTTCACAACTATTATGAGGGACATCAAAAGGAAACATAAGTACAAACTATTTGTGAAATTAATTTGTTAGTGGACTTGTGTGCTTGTTAACAAAATGAATAGAGATGAGGGCAGGTATGATGTAGAAGTGAAAGCTGTGGGACCCAGTCAGGACATGTTTGAGCTGAGTGAAAGCGTAGTCAGCAAAGAAACTGTAAAAACTGATATTTTGCACATAATTTTGGCAAAACTAGAGGAAATGAAGGCAGATAACAATAGCAAATTTAGTGGCAATAATGATGAGTTAACTGAAATAGGAACAGATGTTGTTGTTATTGTGGTCTTCAGTCCTGAGACTGGTTTGATGCAGCTCTCCATGCTACTCTATCCTGTGCAAGCTGCTTCATCTCCCAGTACGTACTGCAGCCTACATCCTTCTGAATCTGCTTAGTGTATTCATCTCTTGGTCTCCCTCTACTATTTTTACCCTCCACACTGCCCTCTAATACTAAACTGGGGATCCCTTGATGCCTCAAAACATGTCCTACCAAGCGATCCCTTCTTCTAGTCAAGTTGTGCCACAAACTCCTCTTCTCCCCAATTCTATTCAATTCCTCCTCATTAGTGGGCATCAATGGGGAATGTAAAAAGTAAAAAAGTGGTTTACTTTTGAAAAAGTTCTCTGATAAAATTACAGAAAGGCTAAATTCTTATACCTATTCCACAGATAATTTGGGGCCAAGGCTTACAAATAATACAAGTTATTCCAACATGTTATGTTGATTTATTATTATGTAACTGAAGGCCACTAACTATAGTGTCAGTAAATACATGACTGCAGTTCTTTGTATTAACTGTCGTGTGTTTACTACTTGGCTTCCTAGTAAATCACAGTCCATAAGTCCTTAATTTTTTTGAAATATTTCCAATGCCTAATAAACTTAAACATGGCAGCTCCAAACATTAAACTATGACAAATAGGTTAAACACTAATTACGTATTCTCAAAAAAACTTGTGCAGTAGGCACATTACTCAAAATACAAGAGCAGTCAAGGTGCAGTTTACAGCTAGCTTCTATCCACAATATTTTGGATATTGTGTTGTCAGCTCTGCAGAGAAAATTCGCAGGAGTAGTCCTAGAGGGGATGCCACTACAAACTCATTATCATCAGAAAATCTATGCTGTGTGTCAGTGTTATATACTACTAACTGCAGTAGTTTCTTAACATGTTCTCCAGGGTAGAAAGAAACTGAAATGACTCTAGGTAGCAAAACATGGTGCTGCTGTTCAATTACAATTACAGATAACAGTGATACACAATTATCTTACATGATAACCATTAAAATAAATAGTAAAATTAGTTTTGAAGCTCTTATAAACCATGTATTATACAATTTTGTGGCAAAACTAGTCCACTGTGTTGCTAATTAATAGTTTACACCATCCCATACATCTATACAGTTTAATGCAGGTACTGCTTTGCCTTCACCTCTGTCATATACAAAAAGCCTGTGCTGTCGCATTGACATTGTATCATTTTGCTACTTAGTCATTATAGCTGCATGGCAGCTGAAACTCAGGCACAACTTGCTCAGGTTATTTAACTAAGCTGCTTACAGTAATCCTTATAGTATATGAACTATAGGGTAATCCCAAGGAAAACTAAAGCTAGAGGAGTAGAAACAGTGCTAGGCAACTTTTCAGTTAACATATATCTACCGTATTTACTCAAATCTAAGCTGCACTCAAATCTAAGCCGCACCTGAAAAATGAGACTCGAAATAAAGGAAAAAAAAAAAAATTCCCGAATCTAAGCCGCACCGGAAATTTGAGACTCGAAATTCAAGGGGAGAGTAATGTTTTAGGCCGCACCTCCAAATCGAAACAAAGTTGGTCCATTGTAATACGAGACACAATTTAGGTCGAATGAATGACGATACAGCTACAGTAGTTTGGTTCGAGTTGTAAGTTTAGCAGTTAAGCTTTACCAGGTAGCCATTGCTATGCGTCAGGCGCTCCGTCCGTATTTATATGGGTACCCTTCCTTTTTCACATGCTTCGTCTGGTTTGAATCGATTGCTTATTTTGCTTTGATGTGATAAGTGCTGTTTTCTTTGTTATAGGTGTTTGCGTCACTCTAAGCTGAAAATGCATTACTGTACTGTGTCACGCATTGTTTGTCGCATTCCGATAGTGCATGTTTACAGCCTGTCGCCGCTCGCGGCTTGGCTTGCTTTTGTGCGCGCTACCGCCGCTTACAATTAAAAAAAAAGAGAAAGTAATTGTCTCATTAGCGAAACAATGGCAAGAGACTGCTATTTGTTGTTACTTACACTGCTGCTTTCTTTGATAATGATCAACAAGAACCAAATAATAGACTGCGTATGATAGAACATGTTCTGAATGAGAGTTAGGCGAAAATGTTTCTCCGTTTGAAAATCTTTGCGGCCGCTTCTTTCGTACATCAAATTCTGCACAGAAATTAGAGTCATCTTAGAATTAAAAATCTAGTCAGTTGCCGTGCTTCATTTCCGACTGTATCACTATTAGGCATAAGAATAATACGAATATAAACATGACACGATACGTATATTCTTCCGCGTTTGCTTTTGTCTCACTCTAGTTTCGTAGTTTATTAGGCAGGCAGGATTTAAATGAGATAGCAGCAAACGCGAAAGAATACATGACAAAATGTTGATATTCGTATTATTCCTATGGTGAAGAGAATACAGCATGTGATTCACATTTCATCAGGTTCCTATTAGCAACCATCTCTTCTCACAGGTAGGAAAAAATTCAGAAAGTAGAGTTGGCCATATTGACAAACATCCCAAACAGTCTTGTATGTCGGATTTTCGCATTACATTGAAATTCTGCTACATTCGAAGATGAACAATACGGAATTTGTATTTACTTCGTTGGATAATGTATGAAAATGCAGTGGTCGAAACTCGGGGCGGAGAAAAAAGAAGCTCGTCTTCCACCTTCTTCTTCTTCTTCTTCTTCTTCTTTTTTTTTTTTTTTAAATGACGTGGAGGTTTTGGCGCCAGTATTTATCTTTGTGCCTACAAAGCATGCCTGTGTACCTTTACATATATTCGACGGCAGAAGTTAGTTGTGGCGGCACCTACCAACATTTTTCAGAACTTCCACTTGCTTTGCACTCGATTCTAAGCCGCAGGCGGCTTTTTGGATTACAAAAACCGGAAAAAAGTGCGGCTTAGATTCGAGTAAATACGGTATATTAGTGTCAATCATTAATATGCACAATGGTGTGATCCCTGCTGATCTGTTCTTATTCATGAGTGACAAGTCGGTCAATAGATCAAAGCATATGCTCATCTGCACAGTTGAGGGTTATTGGACAATTGTCATGAGAGTGCACCTCATGGTTAGTTCAGGTAAATACAACGGAATTCATTCCCAGCTTATATTGAAATTGTAACCTAGTTGTGCTGATAGCTTAAGAGAGGGTGTGATGATATTACAATGGGAGCTACTGAACAGCAGACTACTACCAGCCAAAGTAAGGAGTGAGTGCATGGTCATATCAGACTAAGGAAACAGTTGATGTAATATACATAGATTACAGTGTGCTGTTCCCGACAGGAATGAAAATGGGTGACTGTAGTGCAGTCACAACTACTCATGGGCACAGGGGTACAGTAATTTCTGCCAACATAATGGTTGCTTTCACAGCTGGAACTGTCTGTTCAAATTGTTAAATCCAAACACAATCAGTTGTTTGTTCTAATACAATGTTGCAAATCAATGTATTTGTTGGTCTTCACTAACAGCCAAGAAGTTGTGGGTTTGACAGGTAATGTGCTTCTGCATGGTTGTGTATACAACAGAAAAAGTATATAATTGATACCATTCAAGTTTGCAGGTGGTCCAAGTGATTGGTAGGTTTATCCATACAGTGAAGTCTATCATGAGGTCTAGCAGCAGCATAGTAATAGGAGAGGTAAGACTTCTGAATGGGATAGATCATTTGTAGGGGTGCTATAATTTGAGCAGTAACATTGGTCAAAATACATATGAACAGATCAGCAGGCACGAGAGTGGCTCTTAAGTTTATGTTGTATCCCTGTCTGGGTAGTTGTTGTAGTGTATTCACATGTAATTGAGCTGCATAGGAGTTGTAAAAAATGTTCCGGATGGCTTGAGTTATTTCTAACATGGCTGTGAGATTGTATAAGTCCTCATGTAATGTAGATAAGTATTGATCAATGGCATTTTTAGATCTTCCATATTGCTTTGTTAATTCAGTGGCAACTACCCTAATCTGTTGAGTGTTGGTGATTAAATCCTCCTCTAAATGCATTAGTTGTGCATGTTGGTGGATAAGGATGCCATGGCTGTTAACAAAAAGTAAAGTGAATAGTGGATGGCTGCATTCCATCAATCAGTGTCTTAATGATTGGGATTCTGAGTAGAGTTTTGAGTATCAGTTCCCCTTTCTCTTTACTTGGTGTTGTGGAGATGCTAGGTAACTATTTACCCATATTAGTAACCACTTTGATTATATCTTGTAAGGTCTGTAGGACTTACAGTGGACTCACATTCTAACAGTTTTTTGTCTATACACTGTGAGTGTATTTCCTTCTTTTGGAAAAGCAATAGCTTGATCTCTATAAGAATTATGGCATGTTGAGGCATACACAGTAAATTGTTAAGTCATTTAAATGAGACCTCAGATCAGGAAGGCTGGACATAGAAAGGTGAGGTGTTATCCTGATGATGGTGGTTAGCAAAATAAGTAGAGTATGCCATCTCCTTCTGGTGTGCAGGTACAGAACATAGAAACCCACACAGTGGTTGTCAGTACTGCAGCATAGGTGGTCAGTTTGGTGAATAGGCCCACAGCAAGGCCTACTCTCAATGATGGCAGTAGTAGGCACAACTACCTAGAAGATCAGTATTTACAGCACTAGAAGAAATGGTTAATTCACATCATCTGTGCGAGCAACAAAAAGGGATAATCAATTACCTAAGCACTTTGGTAGGTGTGCCGAACAATAGACAGACAATAATTTATATCTCCAGTCACCCATTGATATGCACTAAGTTCTCTGAAACAATTTAGAAATGAAATTTTGGCTCAGAGAGGGTGGTTGGAACTGAGGCATTGTCAGTTTGAAACTGCTGATGAAAGCTGGTTCATGGGTTTCCTATTAAGTGCTGGTTGTAAGAGGACACTTGATTTCAGCAAGACCTGAATGTGCCAGCAGTAAATCCTGGTTGTTGTGATAACTGAGAATCAATGTATGTGAGAGTCTTACAGGTGAAAGCTCAATTTTTTGCACTACTTGTTGGTATGAAAGATAATGACATACGAAGCAGGTGTCTGCAACATAACTTCAGTGAAAGGTTAATTCTGACCTGTTTTGCACTGGGCTTAGGGAAAGGCAAATTGCGAAGTTATGAATTTATATGTGGAGATCTTTACAGGCCAGAAGAGGGAAGGTTTCCTTTTCCTCCTCCTCCTCCTCCTTCTATGTCTCTCTCTCTCTCTCTCTCACTCCCCCTCTCCTCCCCCTCCTTCCCTCCGTCTTTCTCTCTTTATCTCTGTCTACCTCTCCCTCCATTTCTTCCCACTGTCTCTTTTTATTTTATTTTATTGTTTTTAATTTAAAATAGACTGTGTCAGGAGACAGCATGTATAAAATAATAATGGGCAGCTGGATGAACAGAGTGATACTATAGGACTGGAAAGATGCCATCATTATTCCAATACATAAGAAGATTGGCAAAATGGCACTGGACAATTACAGAGGGATCTCACTACTGAACACTGTGTACAATACATTCTGTAGACTTTTGACAGTAGGGTGGAACAGCAGCTCAAATCAGACATTAGCAACTATCAGGAAGAAACTGTACCATATAGATTTTTGGACACAGAAGGATATTAGTAAACCATTACAGGAAACATGAAAACACTATAGTGACCTTTGTGGGCTTAACCAAAGTTTGTGATTCTTAGACTGAAGTGTATTGTTGAATGTCCTCCATGCCTGAGAACCAGACACAGTAACCCATGAATTAGTAAGGGTCACCTTGAAAGGCACAACTCCTAGGATTAGGTACCAAAGTTCAGTGTCAGAAAGCTTTGAAAAGAAGAATGGAATTCATCAAGGAGAGATGGGTTGTCATCAGTTCTGTTCAACTTGCTGCTGGATACTGTTGTCCAACTGTTGAGACATGTGAACAAAACCATTGCTACTGAAGGTGTACAAATGGGGTACGAAGTAAAACATAAAACCAGTTTAAACATTCTTGCTTTTGCCAGTGATATGGCATCCCTGCGTGAGAATGAAAAATATGTAAAAATGGCAGTGCAATAGATTGCTGTAGCTGCAGAGAAAGCTGGGCCCAAGATAGTGTACAGTAAGACTGAAGTCCTGTTTGCAGATTCTGGCTGTAAGATTGAAATTCAGTGGAAGACAATGTGAACAGCTTCTGTTATCTTCTGTTACCATTGATTCTAAAGGGTCAAAAGCAACCATATAAATCAATGATAGTCATCCACTAAATGAAACGTTGTGTGTAAAATTCCTTGAGATACATTGAATAACAATTTAAATAGTGTCAACACAAAGATAAAATAACCATGAAGTTCAGTTCAGCATGTTTTACTCTTAGAATCATCTCTCATCCTATTGACATAATGACAAGATTGTTGGCTTATTTTGAAAATTTTCACTCCCTACTTTCTTGTAGAATTATTATCTGGGGAAGTGCACCTAAAGTAAATAATGTGTTTATGTATCAGAAGAGCAGTAAGAATATTGTGTTAAGTATATAGCCTTACATCTTGCAGAGACTGTTATAAGATTCTTGAAAACTGACAATAAAAATCTCAATTTAGCTGAATTGTGATTTACACAAACACAGTAGAAGACAAATATTATTTTCTTGTAGACTTTGATTTCTTGCATAGGGTTCATAATGGTGTTATGTACTCTGGGCTGGAAGATATTCAACAAGCTTATGCCTAACAGCAATAAATTGGGAATCCCCACCAATTTAAAACAAATTAAAAACCTGTTAGCCATTCTTCCCACAAATTATCTGAATATTGTAGATACAGGTACCAAAAAGTTTTGTTAGCCTCTTGGCAAGCAGCAGTGTTCATTGTAAAGCTTCTTGAAAAATGATAATGTATTGTAAATAGGACACACCATTTACAGATGTAGGTAAACATGTTCTTTGAAAAATACTACAGTTATCAAGTAAATATTAGCCTTTGAAAGGCAGATAAACAGAAGCTATCTATGACAGTTAAGGAGGCAGTCATTTTTTTCAAAGTGACAGCATTCTTTCTAGTTTATTTGGTTAAATTTAGCTGACATAATCATGAACTATTGTAGTTAATACAGTATACAGATTAAGCTTCCATGGTATTCTTGTCTTATGTATATGTATTCACTGTCTAGTTAGACATTCCTGACTGTTCCAATTCTTGATGGGATCTGCATAAGGTGCTGAATGAACAAATCAGTGAATGCATGAATGAGTTTTTTGAAGAGATTTATGTTACTTGGCCCAAAAAACAGATAACATACTTCCTGTCCATTTCTTTCAACAGGTTTGACTGTCACTTTGTCCAAGCTACACCTCTTACAGCAGATTTCATTATACAACAATAACCACACTGTAATTGATCTCTTAATTTCAAAATTTGTATTACATTACTTAGTTAAGAAACAATAGTATGTGGCATAATTGATTGCCAACTTCATAACTTACAATTTAACTAATTTTAGGATCACTTTATTTAAGTCAGTTATTGCATCTTGTTTTAAACATAATACAACAGAAGTGTGAACATATATCTTTTAGTTACTCAGTGACATAATACAGTTCACTTGTTTGACTGAGTTCCAACAGAATTATTGATCAGCACTGGTTGGTGAAGTTCATTGGCAAGGCGATCACTGAATCTAACCAACTGGAATTTTCTCAGTAAGTCCAAATCCAGGTAGGAAGTTCCTGTTCCTGGGTACCTGAGTTCAGTGAGTGGTCGGTGGTGAGTGATGGCTGCAGATGGGGACTGCTGGGCTGCTCGCTGGCTGAATTAGACAAAATGTCAAACAAGGCAGTGTTTACTGAGGTGAGTGAGGGCTTCCTTCTGGCAACACATTACTGCTTGTTAACTGGAATACAGACTAAGTCCCTTGACATAATGGTCAGCAAGGAGAGCAAAGATTTTCAGCAGGTGATAGCTTAGATGCTTGTGGATGTTCTGGAGCAGTGATGACCTGCAACTGGCTCTGCAATGGAACTGGTTCGTTAGCTGCCAAACAGTATCTTAAGTACATACCTGTCAGAATATTATTCATCTGTCCTCTGACAGTATATGACCAGTCCATGGAAAATAGTCATCAAGTGATGCTGGTGACACAAATTTCTGTGGAGCCTTCCACAGGCTACCTTTTAAACTTGTTGTCATATAAGCATTTGTACAGCAGCCAGTGTATTTATTTACAAGAAGTGTACTCTGAACTGTACTATGATGCCATTGATGGAAGCCTGCAGGTACAGCAACTGGTCTGCCTTGACTGCGTGGCCATGAGGCTGCCATCTGAGGAAAATACACCTATTGCCATACACAATCAATTTACATACCGCTTGATACTGTGGAAATAGGATAAAAATGTGACTTTCCTGTATTGAAAAATATTGCTTATCTAGCACATGACTGTTACTATTCACTTAAAAATAATTTCTGGACATACCATTTCTGCTCCTCCAAGTAACCTTATTAACTATTTAAGTTTCCACAGTTTGTAATTGCAGCATACAATAGTTATATACTAGGGCTATTCAGAAAGCAATGGCCATTCAACTGTGGTGCTAGTATTTGTGCATGCAGCACTGCCATTGTCATATTTGCACATTTTCTGATACAGTAAGTGTTGAGCTGTGGAAGTATGAACCTCATTCTTTCATGTAGTCATTTGTTATAACCTCAAAACATGAGCATTGTAATGAAAATTCTGTGAAGTGCGAGCAATAATATGATTTTTTTTGCTGCAGATTGTTTCAGCCAGCTGACATTCATCACCAGCTGCATACTATAAACGGTCCAAACTTTATGAGTGCAAGCATTGTGCACCAATGGGTCAAATTTTTTAAAAGTGGTTGAACAAACATTTGTGCTGAAGAGAGGAGTGGTATGCCTACTGTTGTGAGCAATGATTTGCCATGAAAATTGACGAGGAAGTTTATGAAATAAGAACATTCACCATCTCCAAATTTTCTGAACAATTCCCACAAATTTCTTGTACACTTTTGTACAAGATCC
Source organism: Schistocerca cancellata (assembly GCF_023864275.1). Classification (NCBI taxonomy): domain Eukaryota; kingdom Metazoa; phylum Arthropoda; class Insecta; order Orthoptera; family Acrididae; genus Schistocerca; species Schistocerca cancellata. Next base: position 701,446,617 of record NC_064627.1, on the reverse strand, counting down.
TCAGCAATACTTAGGCTACTGAACATTCTACATTTAGTGGGATTCAAAATTGCTCAAAGAGGTCACAAAAGCAAACAAATGGGCTCTGCCTTAAACGTATGATCATGTTATAATGTAGAAGGATATGGTTTTCTGAAGAGAACTGTGACTGCTGACAAAATTTGAAAGGCATACATAAGAAACAACAGTCTATGGCTTGCAGCCATACCAGTTCTCAATGAGACAAAGAATGCCAGCCAAACTTTGTCATCAATGAAGGTTATGGCTATGGTGGGATGCTGAGGGAGTTTTGCAGGCTAAATTTATGTAGTGTGGAATGATGATTACTTGAGATGTTTAATGTGAAACTTTGATGAAACTTAAGTGAGCCAGCTGCTTGGTTGCCTTATGAATGGAAGGACTGGGCAAACAGGGTTTGAACACCATTCATGACACTAATAAATTTTAAACACACTTTATTACAAGAACCAAGTTCCAGTGTATAACTTAACAATACAATGAAAATGTTAAATAAAGCTAAACAGAATAAGATTCAATTCCAACACCACCGGCTAATTGGGATGCTTCGCATATTTGACTGGAAAGGAAGTGAGACATCACCTCAAAAGACACAAACAAAAAATTACATTGAAGTGCATGTGATAACAACTGGTCAAATTTACACTTTAGACACTGCCATTAACCACAAGAATCTCTTGTCCCTAAAAAACAGTAAAATGTAAACTGAATGCAAGCAATCCCCAGTAGTTTCTAATTGTGCATGTGTATTCATAATAGCGAGCAAAACGCACTCCTCAAGGTAATTACCAACAAATCAGATGATACAAGTGAACATGCACGAAAATTTGACAGCGAGTAATCTGAGAGTCAATGAAAGCAACTATGTTTAAACACGAAATGAAAGCTTAACACTTGACAAGAAATTAAAAAGTTACTGATTTTGAACCCAAATGATTTAAATAAATACAAGTGCAGTGGCACTTGAACTCAAGAGGACACAAACTTCATTACTGTAATACTCTGAAATTAGCAATTAAGTAATGAGAAAATGAGTTTGAGGAGCATAAAAATTAATAGCTTAATAAAAATCAAGTTCTTTAATAAATGAGGAAATGATAACACCCATTGCACATAACCTGCTTCACTGTATAAACAATAGTTGGAGCTGAATGCATCCCTAATTACTGCACCCAGCAAAAGGTAGCTCTTGTCAGTACACTAGAGGAGAGCAGAAAAATTCACAAATTTATCTTACAAATTGTTCTGATCATATAGCACATTCAAATAAAGCATAAGTTAGGAGAATATAGTGAAATCATTTTATGAAACACAAAATTTAAAAGAGAACAGTCCTTAAAAGAGATTATACTAAATCAGGAATACTAATGGAGGATGAGTTACGTGACAAACAATATAACTACTTAAAACATACTTATCTGATGACAGAAGATCATATCTATGCCAGCCAGTAACAAAAGGAACAGAATACACAGCATCATTGATTAAAACCACCGAAGACATTGAAAGAACTGATTGCACAGTGGCTTCCTAGCACTAAGGCCACAATGTGTGACACAGTGATGTTAATACTGGGAAAGTTCCAAAACATGCTCACCTAGTAAAATCCAATAAGCTGCTAGAAAATGCAAGTTGACATCAGAGTCAGAGCCACCTTCACCATGTGCTTCTCAAACTGCTACAGCAGTAAACTGCAGGCAGCTTATTCCTTGCAGCCATTGTGACTCTGATCCATCCAAGTTGCCTTAGTCAGTATGCATGGGTCACATCAAAATGAACTGTGGCAACAAACTATGGAACCAGAATAGGAAGCCGCTCTAACCAACATCAAGTGAATTTGTGGCCCCAGCCCCAGCTGTGCTCCTTGAGCAACTTCACCATACCATTGCTGAACTTTGAGAGAACAAACCCACTTCCGCTGTGGCCTATCTGGCCACCAATTATGCACTATGGCCATAGATGAATACTGTTGAGAGCAGGATGTGAGCAGTCAATTTGTGACACAGCTCAGCTTACCCCTCCCATAAACTGAAACCTCCATTGTAGAGTTTAAAACAGAATAGATAAGTAACTTATCTAAGACCACAGCCCTTAATCTGGCTCAGGTGCTGTGGTGCTTGCATCTTGTTGATTCATTCCTGACCTGGAGTGTGACGGGGATCAGCATTTCAAGAACCTGATATGACCCCATGAAACATGGTGCCAACTTGCCTGACATCCTATTAGAATAATCACGTCCACCAAAATCCTCTACAAACACTAGATCCTTCACCGTAAAATTCCCCAGGTGCCTGCCACAGGTGTACCATGCCGCTTCTCTCTGGTCTACCTTTTCAATGTTAATTAGGCACTATGTCAATTGTCCTCAATATTTATGTCCTTAATATTTTCTGGAGTAATCTTATCAAGCAACAAATCCTTAGTGGACCAAATATTAGACAATGAGCCTCATGATTCGTGGTGCTGAAGGCTAAGTTTAGCCAAGGCAATAAACAATCCCATGGCGTGTGGTCATCAGCATGGAATATAATTAATGCAGCATTTAGTTTCTGGTTAACCTGCTCTGTGAAGGACAGCTGACAATAATATGGTGTGGTGGTAGCATGTGTTACACCACACTGAAAACAAGACTTGCAATAGAGCCCAGACTCAAAGGCTGGAGCATTATCACTCACCATAACCTTGAGTGAACCAAACAATGAAAGAATTCTTCTAAGATGTTGGATGCTGGTTTTGACTGTCACTCCTCCACTGGGCACTAACCATGTAAAATGAGGAATCTCACCCACTGCTACAAAGAAGTATTTGTGCTCTCCTTGGGTGTGAGATAATGGACCCGTGTAATCTATAAACAACAGTCCATGAGATCACACAATGTAGGCTTTCATGGCCGGTGTTGTCTTCAGTTGAAACTTCTGGGCTGAGAGGCCGTGGTCGGTGTATAAAATTTCTATCTGACGTTTCGTCTCCAGCTGCGGGAGACATCTTCTGAGGTTGTCCGGCTACTGCCACTGAGGCTCCAGCTACTCTAGCATTTATAGAGAGCATAAGGGCACCACCTTTCGTCACGTGATGCCGACAGTATGCCTATCTTTGGAAGGCATCATCATTCTTGATTAAGAGTAATCAATTGTCATTCTGCTGGTGCAATGTCGACATCCATATTTTGTCTAAGTTTAAAACTTCCTCTTTTCTATTACAATTGTTATGGTGTTTGTGAATCTATATTGCTTCTCTATACATGTGTGCATGATAATGGGATGTTCATGCTAGAACACTTGTCTCATTAAATTAAATTTCGTGATTCCCATCTCGAAAAACATGCTCAGCTACGGCCGATTTTTCGATGTGTCCTGAGCGACAGTTTCTTTTATGTTTGGCTAAGTGGGTGTTTACACTTCTTTTCATTGTTTCAATATATACTTGTCCACAACTGCATGGAATATTGTATACCCCAGGTTTTGCTAGGGGGTGTCAGGCGTCTTTTGCAGTTCTTAAATATTCCTAAATCATCTTGGTGGGCCTGAAGATTTTTCGATCCCATACTTGGCTAGAACTTTCCCGATGCAGTCCGTGACTTCATTAATGAATGGTAGGAAAACTTTTCCAGTAGGTGAACGTTGTTGCTCTGGACTTCTGGCTTCTTTTCTTCTTTGATGGAGGGCTCGATCAACTTCCTTGCTGGTATATCCGTTTTTCATGAAGGCTGACCGTAAGTGATTTAGTTCATTTTGTAAGTAAGCGGGCTCACAGATTTTGTTGGCTCTGTCCACCAAGGTTTTCATGACACCTCTTTTTTTGTCTTGGATGATGGTTAGATTCCTTGTGGAGGTATCGATCCGTGTGAGTGTTCTTTCTATATACCTTGTGGCCCAGCGTCCCATCCACCCATTTAATTACCGATACATCCAGGAAATTGAGTTGACCGTTGCTCTCTTTCTCCATTGTAAACTGTATCTTCGAGTTAATACTGTTCAGATGCACCAAGAAGACATCCAACCACCATAAGTGCACAATACAAATGTGTCATCAACATAGCGGTACCATTTAGTAGGCATTTTACTGGCAGTCTGCAGCGCTCACTGTTTGAAGATCTCCATAAATAAATTGACAACAGCAGGGCTGAGAGGTTTTCCCATCGTCACCCTGTCGATCTGTTCGTAAAACTCGTTGTTATAATGGAAATAACTTGTCATCAGGCAGTGTTTAAATAAAGCCACTGTGTCAGTAGTAAAAATATCTGCTATATATGAAATAGCTTCATTTACAGGCACCATGGTAAACAATGACACTACATTGAAGCTCACAAGAATATCACTTGGGCTGACGTTAATCTCCCTCAGTTACATTAAAAACTCGGCGCATTTTATTGAAAAACTGATTATCAGTCTCGAGCAAAAATTCACTGCATTCCAGGGAGAATTTGAATTTTTCAAGGTGAAGAGTATCACAAGAGCCTCTAGCTCGTAGGTGGAATAACAACTCTCTGTCAGCGACAAGGACCTGAACATGTATGGTACTGTCTTACAGTTACCACCCCGTTCCTGCAGTAATACTGCTGTGACCCCGAGTTTGAAGCATCTGTCTGTACAACAAAGGGACACTCAAAAAGTCAGGAACCGCCAACACAAGAGCATTACTGAGGGCAGTTTTTAGCACCCTGAATACTGCTTGTTGGCTCTCCCTTCTGCCACATCTTACTGAGGTGTGCAGCTAATTCCATGAATTTATGTACAAACTTTTTAAAAAATTTGAGATGCTGCCAAACTGAGCTAGTCGTTCATGGACTTAGGCAGGTGGAAGTTGTAGATTGCACTAGGCAAGTGGAAATTGTAGACTGCCTTAGTGCATGAGTGATCTATTCCAATTCCTAAGGCCAGAACCAGATGTCTCAGAAAAAGATCTCTTGGCGAGCCAAATTAACTTAAGAAGGCTTGGTGGCAGGCCCCACCTCTCTCAACCTTGCCAAGAGCAGTCTCAGATGTTCGAGGTAATGAGGAAATGACTCACTATTAACTACCATGTCATAAGGTAATTGTAAATGAACTTGAATACAACAGCACCAGTAGTTAACCCAAAAGGCACCCTATTAAATTCATACAGGTTCTAGTCTATGACAAAACCTGTGATGGCTTTGGAATCCTCTGCTAATAGAATTTGGTAATAAACCCAGTTGAGATTGACTACAGTGAAATACTGCTCTCCAACAAACCTGGTAAAACAATTATGCAAATCAGGAAGAGGGCGACCGCTGGACTGGTACCTGATCCAAAAGCCAAATGTGGCACTCTATCTTATCAGTTACACCCAACTTATCGGTGAGCACCTCAGGAAATTCGTGCAGTACTCAAATCAGCTCTTGTGCTTCACTGGTTAAAAGTGTGCCACATTAACCTCCCCCCCCCAGATTCAGTTACTACCGTAATAATATAATATACAATGACCTACAACGTCAGCATCATCTAAATCTTTACAGAGGACAGAAATCAAAATAAAACAACCCATGTGAATAGTCCAAGACCAACCAACAAAATCATATTCCAACAACAGGTTAAACTCAGCCCCTTTGCCACAAATAAGTCTAAAGACCAGGAAGAATCACCAATCCTACAATTAATACACAATGAGTGGTTGACCATTAATGATACTACAAATCTGAGTAACAGGGCTCAAATCAGAGAATTTACAAATAGACCAATACCTGTGATACCACTCCTACTTCAATGACAAAATATTGATTCCTGAGTCCACCAAGGCACATGTTAGATTGTTGTTAATATGAGCACACGTGAAGGCGAGTGGGTCATTACTCGTCACCCTCACCTTGTTACAAGTGGTCAATAAGACACACTCTGGAAAACGACTGCAGCCCTTCAGACATCAGTTGTTCAACAATGTCATTTCTAAACAGCACTGGCGATCAGAGTGTATGGGGCCACCACAATGATAGCAACTAGCTCTGACATTTTTTACTGGATGTTTCATGAGTGATGGAACCCCCCTCAACTGAACACGTGCCATCTCACTCCCTCACTTGACATAGGCCTGTTTAGCCCCTTCAGTGCTGCTGGCTAAATGGTCTAGTTCGCTGAATGTAAGTAATCCCTCAGAAAACAAAACTTGTGAGCAATTTCAGGTTACATCCCCTGTAAAATAGTAACTATGATCTTGCATTCTGGAAGCTGCACATATTTATCTCTGTATATACTCGATCAGGGACTCCCCCGCACCACATGTTGAACCTGATAGAAATACTGACTAATTAAATCATTTTTTAATCCTGGCTGACAACCTCTCTCTCTCAGAACACTCTCACACAGTTCCTGCAGGGAACCTTGTTCCACCAAGCTTACACTCACTTTCTTGGGTAAGAAGCTATGACATATAGGGTAAGAAAGTTGGAAAATTTACCTGCCTCTCCAAGGTTACTGAAAACCATAAGAATTTTGTTACCTGTTTCATGGTATGAATGTAAACACATTTGATGCCATGGAGTACACATAGAAGAGGAATTGTGGATTTAGCAAAATGGCACATCGTACTGCCTACACTACTCCAATTATCCTGACTAGGAGAACTGCCACTGGCCTCTAATAACAAAGAGCTTTCCTTGTCACCATGCCCTGGGCTCTTGCTCGATTCTAATGCTTCAGTTTCATTTTCAATTTCATTGCCTTGGCCTGCAACTCATCTACAGGTAACTTCTATTGAGGATCTGTAACTATGAGACTCAGATCCTCAACCATGGAACCAATGCATGATATGCACCTGCATGCTATATGCCTGTGTGTGAGAGTGGTGATTACCTTCTAAGAAGGCAATATTCTTTTCTATGCCTGAGAGAGAAGTGGCGCAGTGCTCAACTACTGCACTCACCTGACCAGTTTGCGCCTCAGTTACCTGCACCAGATGCTCCGCCACACAGTGCAGCCAATAGTAGAGCTCCCTGACTTCTGACTGTCCACATATCTGGAGTTCATATTGTAGTTGTTCTTTCTTTAGGCATCAACCCTCGTCAGCCCACCAGTATCCTAGGCTTCTTCACACCACTGAGCGCACCTGCAAATACATCAAACAAGTACACTCTGGAAAAACAAATTATTTTTATCCTGACAAAAGAAAAAATAAATTAATTAATTTGCATATTATAAATAAGGCTCAATAAAGACTAATTAGCTAGCCTGACCCTCCAAATGCATCCAAACTCTGCCTACCATTTTAAAACATGGCCAGCTGCCTGGTTGCCTTGTGGATGGAAGGACTTGGCAAACAGGATTTCAACACCATTCATGACAAATAAATTTTAAACATGCATGATTGCAATGAAAAACTTCCTTGACAATATGTATTTAGAAGTTAGCAGTACAAAGAAAAATGTCAACTGAAGTTGAACAGAATAAGATTTAATTCTGACACCACCAGATAATTGGATCCTTTACATGTTAGACTTGTCAAGGAACTGAGACATCACCTAACTCTTAAAACACAGACACAAAATAACATTAGTATGCATGTGATAACAACTGACCTAATTTACACTTTAGATACTGCCATAAACCATAAAAATCTCTATTTTCTAAAAACAATCAAATTTAAATTGATTGCAATGAATATCCAGTAATTTCTAATAGTGCAAGCATGTTTGGAACAGTGAGCAAAAATATGCACCTCATGTTATTTACCAACAGTTCAGATGATATAAATGGACATGCACCAAAATTTGACAGCAAGGTGTTGAGGTTTAATGAATGCTCATGCACTTAAACAAGAACTGTAAGCTTAACATTTGAGAAGAAATTAAAAAGGTGTTTCAACTTGATTGTGAACCCAAATGATTTAAATAAATGCAAGTGCAGTGGCACTTGAACTAGAGAACACAAACTTAATCTGTATAATACAGTAAAATTAACAATTAAATAATGAGAAAACTGGAGTTATAGTAGTAATAAAACAAATAGCTTAATAAGAATAAAGTTCTTTAATAAGTGAAGTAAATACCAACACCCATTTCACATGAACCTGCTTCATCATATAAACAACAGTGGGTTGTTGTACCTTGGGTTACTGCACCAAGCAAAAGGCAGCTCTCATCATCACACCAGAAGAGAGTGGAATAAACTCACAAATTTCTTTTACCCTCTCAGGCAGCCTATTAAAATGAAGCATAAGTGGGGAGATCACTGCAAAATCATTTTATGAACCACAAAATTTGAAAAAGAACAGATCTTCAGAACATAATTATTAAATCAGAATTACTAATGGAGGCTGTGTTGCACCACACACAATTTAATCATCTAAAACATACATGTCTGGTCCCACAAGATTGTATCTGCACTTGACAGTAACATAAGTAGCCAAGCTTGAAAAAACTGGTCACACAGCAAACTTTCTTGCACGAAGGCCACAATGTGTGACGCAATGATGTTAACACTTGGAAAGTTCCAAAACGTGCTCATGTGCTCATCCTTAATAAAATCTGGCATGCTGCTAGAAAACGCGAGTTGACACTGGCATGAGAACCATCTTAGCTCAATACCTGTCTACTGTCTGTTCATAAGAACACTGTTACAGTGGTAAATGGCAGGCAGCTTACTCTTTTCACCCTTCCCCATTCTGATGCATCAAAGCTGCCATGGCCATCATGCCTCACATGTACCAGGAAGAATTATGGTGACAAATTGTAGTACTTGCCACTTCCTGCTTCTCCTTATTGATGGTGACAAATGGCCAATTCTGCAAAGTTATTTGATTTCATGCACACAGCCACTGCTCAGCATGTTAATATGAGTTGTGTCAAGTTACATGTGAAAGTATTAATACCAATGGGCTGTTAGCAACAGCCAAGAATAATAATCATTCATTACAAAGCCAAAGAAAATTTAAAGTTGTTAATATGTGTGACACTATTTGCAAGTCATGTGCCCAGTGCTATTAAATGCAGCATGTAGAAAGCAGTATGGTTTACCCAGCATAAACTTTCGCACCATTACAACACACCTATGTAAGTAATAAAGTTATAGTGAACATATGCCAACCTTTGACTGAATATGCTTTCAAATGGATCATTAATCCATTAGTTTATCATATAGGCTCATTCACAGATTATTTTATAAATTTATTTCATAGCAAGACCAATCAGATTGGAACATTATGTATTCTCATTAAAGGAACTATTTCAGTTAATACTGTCTGTCTGTCAAAAAATGATCAGTATAGCTTTCACTCTTAAATAACATAAATAGTGTATCTTTATTTACCAGGTGAAGCCTGTAATATTTGATATTAAGGTTTTCTGCTGTAATGTCTGATGGCTGCTAACCAACAATGCTTTAACGGCAGAACTTTGCAAAGCTAGAAAAATTCTTGTTATTCAATTCCATATCACAGGAGGGAACTGAAGGTAAAGGAAACCATGACAACTTGAAATTAACAGGTGTTTTATATTTGAACATACCTGCATGATACATACAGCTTCAACAAAATGACAATTCCATATTTTATTTAGATACATTAGTATAGAAATCCTCTCTCTCTTGATGAACAAAATTTATCACATAAAAGAGATTTGTAATAATCTCTGACATTATTTTTGATTTTCTGTGGTAGTCTTGTCACTTTCACACTGCCTTTTTTAGCACAATACTTAACACTCTATTTCATTCAATATTTATCATATTATTGGGGACAGCAGAGTTGCCCCCCTGAAAAGTTCAGCTAACAATTTCTGACATTGATTGGAGCTGTCATTTGATAGTGTCAGGCACTGGTAATTGTTTGTAAGATCATACTATGACACTGTATCAGTAGTTATGTTATACAGTATAATAGTCCATTAAGTTGCAGTCTGGTGCAGGTTAAATTTTCTGGAGATGAAAGTTATTAAGCTTCCATATATGGCATAGCCTGAGAGAAAACCCCAGCTGTCAAAAACCTGGCCGGAAGCCTCTAGACTGCCAGTGTCTGTTTTTCACTTATTTTTAATTTCATAAAGTTGATGTTACAATACATTAACAGTCAATTATTGATGTTCTCATTGCACCCTTTAGGTATCTTTCATATTGTGTACGACATACATTAACATCAGTGGTTGCTTGACATACTACATTGATATATTACAAATTGGAAATAAGTAACATAAAATCATATTCTTTACATAATACATAGAAAAACACATATACAGAGAATATGGATTTGGACAATTGTCGTTTTGTCTTTTGAACATCACGAAACTTTTAAGACATTGAAATAGTTTGACATTTGTATTAATGGTTATGCTGCTACAATGCTTGCAATGTAAGAGCATGCTGCAATGCCTCTGCCCCCATAACAGTGATCACAAGCCTGTGATGGTATGTGCAGTCACAGCGGTGAGGTTGGTGGGTGAAGTTTCATACCATGGAGCGTTGACCAGGTACGCTTGTATCCGGGCTGGCGATGTGATTGGACAGGAATTCAGAAGTCAGCTTGTCCTTCACCTCACCCTGGGTTGAGTGCATGCAAATAATGTTGGCAGTATCAACACTCTACTAAATTGCAGATGGTTTATAGCTGTAAGGCATATGGCACATAATCACATTAGTACACTGTGAGTGAGTTCAGTGTTTGTGTTGTTTCAGCTTAGTATTTTGTCAGTAGTTGTCTTTTGCTAATCTTACCAGTTCATTGCACTATCATGTAATGTTGCTGCACAATGTTCACATATTTCAGCAATTGCCTGTAAATGGTGTAATTTATGAAAGCCAAACAAAACACTGTATTTGCTCCATAACACATCCGATACTTCCCCACGGTCACATTTGTTATGCTTGCACCATGATCCGCTGCACAACAAAGTGTCCAGAATCCATATTGTCAGTGCGTTTGCTCACTGGAACATGCTGACATGAGAGTCACAAAAGAACAGCTGATTTCTGTCCATTGATGTGTTGCTCTACAGGAAATAACCAAAGTTTTCACACAGCTGTGTTACTATTACTGTTTAGCATACCTTAGTTCACTGGTTTGTTAGACACAGGCAGTGACAAATGTCCCGTTGAATTCCACTCAGGATTTATGGTTTAAAACAGTGATTTTTAACATAGTATCACATTTATCTTTACATTTTTAGTTAAATTGTGCTTTTGTTTCAACTGTGAACATTATGGTGTGTTACAAGTTTGGCTTGTTAGCCCCTTTACTTGTACACTTCACTCCTGGTAACTTGGAATTACTTATTCAAGACTCTGGCCTGATTTCATGAAGACTAGTATCTGTAGCATGTGTTCCATGTAATGTATTTTGCATTTGTTTATTGAATTACTCAGGTCACCAGTGCATGGTCCATTTTTTATAAATACCACAAATACTGGCTCCTGCTTCCACATTTACGTTGGCCTAACTTGGGTCAAGTTATAAAAAATGCTTTGCAAGCTACAAAGCTATTTGCTCGTAATAAGTCATGCTTCAAATGGACAAATATTAATTTCTGCTACATTTACTAGGGTTGATGAAAACAAAATTTAATTTATTATTACTGGAGATGTCAAATAAATGTAGTCTGCAAGAGCTCATTTCTTAGAATCTGTATCAGAATTTTCTTAATGGTTAAATGAGACTAATCTCAAGTACATCATTATGTAGCATTTAAGTCCACTATAATGTGTGCCTTTTTCACAAGTCCTTCCAATTAATAGCCATTCATTACACTGTTATTCACATTATAAACAATACATAACATTCTCGCTGTTACAAATGATTACTAGGTGCTTCTATGGACTAACTAGGATAATAAGTACCAAAAACGATGAGCCATGAGAACTAAAAGAAAATATCAAAATCCTACATCTATATATAAAAAATAAACAACATTATTGACTTTACTTTTTCAAATCCCTTGAAGAATATAATCTTCTCATGTCCATTGCCATGGAACAAGCTAGTCTGTGGCTGCACCCCTGGGTTACCCTTATTACCTGGTAAGGCCCACCATAAAGTAATTGCCATTTATTATTTTAGCACTTTATGCTGCAAGACTTTTGATGAGTCCTCAACATATTTACATCTGGTTCCAGTCAAGGTAACTTTGGAATTGGGTTGCTCCAGTCATCTTCTGTACTTGGAAACACTATCTCTCATGGGGTATAGCCCTCTGAATTGCGTTGTAAACTATTAAATACTTCTTCAAATGTCTGAACATACTTAACCCATTTTGTATATTGTCTGTGAGCATATGTTCCGATAGATCTATTAAACTCCTTGAAGAGATCAATACCTGGATTATCTCTTGTCCCTGTAGAAATTGCTTTTGTGCTGACAAAGTATGATGCGTTGTCAGACAACATGGCCTTTGGTTTACCAACAGTTGGTATATAATCAGTCATTATTCTCCTGATATTGATGTGGAAGTGGTAGTTTGCAAGTGATCAGAAGTGGCTCACAGACATCTGCTGATATTAATTCTAATGGTTTTACTGGAATTATAGGATGGAGTCCAGTTTCCATGGATATCTTTGTGTGTTTGGCCTTCCAACATATAACACACTTCCTTACCAAATTACACACTCTCCTTTTGAGGTTAGTAATTGGAAATTTTCCTAGTGCACTTTTGAATTTCAAAACGTCCCCAGTGTCTTTGTGTGTTTGGCCTTCCAACATATAACACACTTCCTTACCAAATTACACACTCTCCTTTTGAGGTTAGTAATTGGAAATTTTCCTAGTGCACTTTTGAATTTCAAAACGTCCCCAGGTATTGTGTGTGTACCACATCAGAATAAGTTGGTGATACACAAACACATCAGTTGTCATCTTGCACATTTTTCCGTAAGGCCAAAACCATGGCTAATGCTTCTGTCCCAAGAATTAAATATGCCCGCTCACACTGAGAAAGCGCTCTGCTAGAAAATCCTATAATCCTAATGTCTGTTTTCCCTGCTGTTTGGCACAATTGAGAGAGACACAGCCTCAGACCAAACAATGACACATCCAACACAATACAGAAGTCTTGCATCATATCAGGATGGTGCAGGGCTTCTGAATTAAGCAAGGTATCACAGATTTCTTCAAATGCCTGTAGGCATGTGGAGGTCCATATCGAAGGTGTATTTTTTCTCAACAAATTCTCCAGTGCAGCTTTGTTCAGAAGTTGATCAGGCACGAATTGCCTGAAAAATGATGCTAATCCTAGGTATGCCTTCAACTGTATTCTTGTCCTAGGTGTTGGAAATTATCTAATTGCCTTTAACTTCTTTGGATCTGGAATTATTCCTTCCCCAAACATCAAGTGGCCAAGAAACTTGATTTGTGCTCTTCCAAACTTTGATTTTGTAAAGTTCGCCATTACCCCAGCATCTGCAAACCTTGTCAGTACTTCAGTTATTATATCCTAATGATCCACCCAAGTGTTAGTAGCTATGACCAGATCACCAACATAAAGTCAGTCTGCTTAATAGATCATAGCCTAACAAGGTGTCAAGCGCATTTATAAAGATGCCAGCACCTATATTCATCCCAAAAGGTAATACTTTAAATTGGTAACTTCTTCCAGCAAACAGGAAGGCCTTATACTTCTCAGATTCCTTTGTTAATGTGATTTGCCAATAAGAATATCTCAGGCAATACTCATCTGGTATTTAACATTATAAAACTTTTGGGTTTGTTCTTCCAAATGTTCTGACCTGATACAGACTGTTATTATTATTTTGTTTATATCCTGTGCTGAATCAAAGACTGGTGTATGCTGCAATCTGCTTTACCTACTGCAAGCAGTGGACTACTATAAGGTGAGTCTGACACTTTATAATGTTCCATTCCAACATTTTCCATATTTCATGGTAACTTCTTCCTTCATTGTCCAGTGCACTGAATATGTGACTTTGCAATAAGTTTGGTGGGCATATGCCTCAATATGGTAAGTACAATCCTTAATGGTTCCAGGTTTCTCTGCGAACACAGTTTGAAATTTGACTAACAAATCTGCCAGCTGTTTCTGCTGGTCCACACTTAATCACTCTGATTTCACCACTTTATTGCAGATCTGTTTAGTAATACTATTGCTGTCACTATCCACCAATACCAGTGCTGGTATTTCTTTATTCTTCCACCATAGACCTGTGTTAAGATATCTCACACAGATACATCAGCAATATTTGCCATGTACCTAATATGTTTTTACTAACTAATTCAGCCTGATGGCCTGTATTGCCAAGATTGCACTTATCCATAGAGAGGTCAATTCTTGCTTGCCTCTCCCAGAGGAAGTCCCATCCCAGCACGAAGGTGACAGACAAATTTTTAATTATAAGGAACATGCACTGAAATACATCATTTTCTATTGTCAAGTCCACCTGAGCCTGGTACTTGACAATTTGTGCTTTTGCACCAAAAGAACTGACAATTTTGCATCTGTGTACAGGAAGTGTAGGTATGGATCAGGTGGGTTCTTTACACAAATCTTTGTTTCCAATTCTGGCGTGAATAGCAGCGTGTTCTACCTGTTTTGCCATGTTTTTACACTTCGCTGGCTCCTGGCACAATTGGTCATATCATCTTCGTTTACACCACCACTGGAAGGTGTGGTATGGTCAAATCTAGTTTCCCAAGCTTGATGGGCTAGGTGGGCTCTCATTATGCATTTCAATTATTTGTACTCTTTGTTCATTAGGAGGATGTCTCTCCAGACTGTTTTGCCAAGATATATATCTCTGATCACCCTTGTTTCAGTTTGCATTCACCCTCCATTGATTATTCAGAGATGCAGTAGATTTGTTTTGCCACTGGTGATAGTTAAACTTCCCAGCCTAGAATTATTGGTACCCCTGAATCTGGCGGTTTATCGCGTCACTTTGGCACTTACTATTTGCGTTTGTTGAACTGTTACTATTGTAATTGTTGTAATGTCCTGTGGTATGATCATTGCTGCCTGATCCATAATCATAACTATTATTGTTGCAATAACCATTTCTTTTGTGGTTACCATTGCCATGACCATTTTCATTACCTTTGTTGAGATTTTTTGATGGAGAATAACTACCGCCATTGTCTCTTTTAGTATGCTCATGGATCATATCAATTTAATCCAGAGTAGCTAAAAATTGTTGCAGGCCTGTGTCAGGTGTGTTCACGAACTGTTTGCGTACCAACCTGGACAACCTCGTTTTCAAAATATGTAGTACATCTGTTGTAGATGCCGTCTCATCCCAGTACCTCATTTTAATAATATACTTCTCTATAACATTTCTCATACTAGCCTTTTTCATGTTATATTGTTAAGGATTATATACTTCTATTCTAAGTCTTTCCTGAGTGCAACAACTCCAAAATTTTGACAAAAATGCTCTTTCAAACTACTGGAGCATATCACAGGCATCAGCAGTCTCCATTGCCCATAACGCAGCATCAACTACTACGTGCATTTCAAGAAACTGTAGTTTCCTCTTTCTGATCAAACTTTGGGCAGAAAAATCTTAAAATTCTTTATAAAACTCACAGGGTGCATGATTCTTTTCTCATGACAAAAGTTCATCCTTCATTAAACTCTCTTCGATATTTATACTTGAGTAGGCCTGTGTGGCTTCTCATTCTGCAGGTACAAAAGGTCCTCTTATATGACTTGGTGTGTCATAATCATGATTTACTGGAACAGGGGCTAATGGATACCTTTATTCATTACCATATCTCATACGCTGCAGTGTGATCTCAGATTGCCCTCACTCAATACGAGCTATTTGTGACAAGATTTCATTTCTCCTTTGTGGCAAATCTTCATTTAAAGTTCATATGATATTTTGCAGTTCTGACTTTAATTCATTGGCAGGCTCTCCACTTCCAAAAGCTGACAGTGGTGGTCCTTGAAGTGGCTGATTGTATCACTGTATTTACGTGTTCCTTTATGTCCACTCCCTTCTGTTGCAACCGTTGTTCTACAGTGTTGTCTAATTTTTTGTCATGTTCCTTAATGTGCTCTTGGATCTGCACTGCTTGTTTTATCTGCAGTTGATCCAGACTATTGGTCACTTTGTCTACCTGCTTATTCAGATTATCAGTGGAGGTTTGCCATTTCTGCAGTCCCTCTGTAAGTTTGTCAACTGATTCAGGTAAGCGCTTCCACACTTCCTTTACCAGAATTACTTTAGTAGTGATGCTCTTCAGACTATCCTCCATTCTTCTAAAAAAGGTTTGATCCCTTTTCTCTGGTATTCAACTGCAATGTGAGGTTGTCACACCAGAGCTTTTGCTTTTCATCCCTTTCCTTTTTCCTGGCTCTTTGCTGCTCCCCAAATTGAGCTAGCAAGGCTTGATCTCTTTCCCTATATTTTATTGCTCTTCTTTTATCTTGTTCTCCCAATTAGAATCTCATAACCAATTAGCACAAGATGTGGTACCTGAGTTGAGAAGCACTCAGGGCAAAGTGAGTGGTGTATAGAGTACAGTGTCCACTCACAGTAGCACTGCTACCACTAATAGAGTGCCAAGTGATTTTCATCTCTTCACTCATTCAAAGAAGTGGCTTATATAGCAGCACTTTGATGACAACAACAAACTTCAAAATGCTGCAGAAGACTGATGACATAACAGGCAGCAGATGATGACATAACAGGCAGCAGAAGTCTATGAGAAGAAATTTGTAAATTACAGAAACAGTGTGTCAGACGCTTAAATTGGTGGCTATGTTGAAAAACAGCAAAAAACTGTAGTTTCAAGATATATATAATAAAGCAAATTTATTATTTACAGCAAAATAGAGGCTACTGTTTGAACTGCCCTCTTATAATACAATAATTTGTCTTGTTCCTATTTTTTATATACTTTCTACATTTGAATTAGAATAAAACTAGGTACTGAAAAAGATTACTGCTCTTCATCAACTATTTTCAACTGCTGTTTTCATCCAATACTCAAATAACCTCATATCTATTAAATATAAATATTAGAGTTATGTATAACTTACATCCCTGAGCCCAAATATTTTGGTACATTATATAAGGAAAGGTTAATTGAGATATTCTTTATGTTGTTTTTTAATATCTAGGAATTATCAATTTCTTGTCTTATGCTATCTGCTAACCTGTTGTATACTTGTGCACCAGAGTATAAAACTGTATGGAAAACTATATATTGGAATACATAGACTGTATTTCTAGTATTGTGGTTGTGAGTTGCAGAGTTCTTTTAACCACAAATACCAGTAGGGAGTAAAGTACTTGCATGTGAATCTAAGTATCTCAAGTGTCCCTGAAGAGTTTTTCATGAGAAGTTCATTTTTCATATTGCATGTGGCATACCATGTTTTGTTTTCAATTAAATTCTCTCATTAAATTTCACTGCTCACATCATTGTAAATAATCATTGACAACAAGTTTACTAAGCATGCTGCAAAAGTACTGTTTATCCCTTTTATATCTGACTTCTGTCCAACTGGAGCATCTGTATCAATACTACAGTTTAGCTCTTTCACATGTACTTTGTTTACAAAAGGAAATTTTCTTTGCCAGTTAACTGCTATGGCAACATTTAGGTTCATCCTGTAGAGTATTTTATCATTATTCTTGCAATGTTCATTTATCTCAACCTTTTTGGCAGCTGCCAGCTTCCACTTCAGACCTGGATCTTCAGTATTTGTGGTTTGCTATTTTCAAACTGCTACCAAACCATATCCAACAACAATTTAGTATATTTAAATTTTCCAGTTCCACAGACCAAATATGCAGTTCCTTGCTATGACTTTGGACAAAGCAGTTTACAATTAGTGAATAATATGACAACATGTTGATCATTTACATGATTGCCTCCTACATTAACATTTAGCTTCTCCTTGTTAACACATACTTTGAGTTGTTGTTAACACATACTTTGAGTTTGTCTACGTCATTGGCAATCATCATTGAAGACAAGTTGACTAAACATGCTGCTTGAATAACTTTCTGAATGAATGATACAATTAATGAATATAATCCATTTATTCATTGATGAGATCAGTTTCAGGCAACTGAAAGTTTCATATGTGCCAAACACACTTTACGATATTGTCAGAAGCTTAGAATATTGAATCAATTTGGTAGAAATCCACAACAAAAGTCTTTGTGATAACAATATATTAGGCTTGGAGAGTAATATTGATAGATATGGAATTCTTTTCTTGAGCAATACAAATAAAGCAAAGGAATCATCAAAATAAAAAAATAAAAAATGGCCACTAAAAATAATTCATGAAACAGATGTGCGGAATTCTTTTCTAATTCAAATAAAGCAAAGGAAGCACCCAGATAACAAAAGAAAGCAGTAATAATAATCTGTGAATCTGGTATCTCTCAAGATAGTAGAATCGTACATACATTTACCAATATGCATTAGTCGCAGTTGTCTAATAGCAAATACCAGTTCCAGTTAAGTTTTGATTTATACATCAACAATAAAGAAATGTGCTATCAGTACCTCTTGGATTACTGTTCAGAATGGTAGTCTATGTTGTGGCTTGAAAGTTGTTGATAGTACCCTATCTAAACATAAAGCAGAATTATAAACACACTAAAACAACTGTTTCTACAAAGACCTGTTGGATCCATAATGAGTGCCTATTTTTAGTTTAAACAGTATAGTGCAATATGAGTAACGTTTTTAGATGAAAGTCAATTACTTTATGCAGTAATCAAGCAATTTGTAGAATTAAATAGTAGCTGTTTTGTACATCTTTTTCAATGTAGTAGCATTTTTGTTAACTTTACTAGAACATCAATAAATAGAAATAATCATAGAACTTTAATGAAACATTTACTGCCACAGATTGGAACTGAGAGAAATTATGTAACTATTATGTAAACCACATATTTTTTTTACCTAAGGAATACTTGCATCAGTTGATTTTACAGCAGAGTTTCTACAATTTAAACTCTCTGAAAAATATTCTGTTTGTGCAGTCACTCACACATTACATGAAATTTCAAAAAAATAAGTCAAAATGTAAATCTCAATCCGGTGATGGGTGACAAAGCAGTACACAGAGTGACATCTACAAAATTGCTGGGGATTCATGTTGATGAGAGCTTAAATTTTATTGACCATATAACGAAACTTGCACAGAAACTTAATTCAGCCTATTTTGCTCTTAGAATTATAGCAAATGTTTATACCTCAGAGGATGCCTGGATGACATATTTTGGTTATTTTCAATCTCTTGCACTATGTGGAATAATACTTTGGAGTTTTATCTCTTGCTGCCTAAAACAATGTTTTACTATGAAAGAGGGTATCTAAATAATAACACAGTCAGCTGCACACACACTGCAAACCCATATTCAAAAACCTTAAAATACTAAAAATATCTTCATTCCATATGGACAGATGCATTTTTTATGTCGGCCCACCTTTGAGCAAATGCTGACTTCCATAACTAAAGTACCTAAAATAGCACAGCACTCCATACTCAATAAACAAGAAGAACAAACACTCGAAGACATGTGAGTGATGGGTACAAAACTTTACAGCAGACTACCAGTCAATATCAGAAAGTTAAAATATGAAAACAAATTTATAGCAGATTTTTTTTAAAAAAAAGTCTAGTCAACCAATGTTATTACTTTGTAAATGATCATGCTGGCCAATAAACATATTCTGACAATATCTGTATTGAGGCAAATTTGAAAATACTGTCTTTTGCCCCTAAACATTTTATTGTATGTGCATATCTAACAGAAAGCTGTTGTGTAATGTAAAATCTCTACTTAATTAATATGGTGGATATAAGAGAAAAAGTAAGTGCTTTGGAAAACAGGCTATACAGTTATAATACCATAAGCATACATATGTATAAAGTTGTATTACTATGTATTTAAACAGTCGAAAGTCCAGATTGGGATATCAACAGTTATGAAAAGGATAGGTTTCTACTGACTGTAAAGATGACATGTTGAGTTGCAGACAGATGCAATGAGAAGACTGGTACACAATTTGCTTTTGGCCAGAGTCTTCTTCAGGAAAGAAGGGAAGACACACACATTGCCACAAGTAGGTGCACCTCATGCAATGACTGTTATCTCCGCCCACTTTAGTTGGAATGCTAATGCTATGTATTGTATGATCTTGTGTTATTCTTTGTTACTATGTATTGTATGACCTTGTATTATTTTGTTCATAGTTTTTTGTTTATATATTTGTGCATTCAGTTTCCTTGAAATGGTTTCCCATAAACAAAACATACATTTGGACAACATCCACACAATATTTATTGTCTACGGATGGAAAAATAAAGTAAATAAAAAGCTATGAACAGTAGATTACTTGGAAGACATAACAAATAGTCAGTATCTCAGCTTTTAGTCAGTTAATGTCTAATACTCAAGCTAATGCAAGAAGGTATTACGTATTACTGCTCAGTGAATTCTAATCCTAGTCTGTCTACTGTTTCTTAGGTTGATCCAGATTGAATCACATGGTTGCGGTAGCTACCTGCATCAGTGCTGTGTATTTTATTTTCAAAACTTTTTATTATTGTGACTATCTAGCTCTCAGGCTTCTTGAGCAAACTCTGACCTCTTATTCTCCTTCCAGAAATTGTTTTCTTTAATTGGTAATGATAGAAATATGTTTAATATTATATGCAGTTTTCCTGATCCAAATAGAGGAAACCAGTATATGCCAGCCTAGGTTTTTCTTGGCCATTATCATCTCCAGTAAAACTTCCAGATGTTTGACTACAATGTCTTGTTGTCTTATAAATACATGTTGTGACTCAGAAATTGGCTCTGGTAGGTAAATAACACCTTTGTCATTTGGTCATGTGGTGGAAAGAAACCACAATCATTCATGGTGGTAATTGAAAAGAATGACATGCTACCTTCGTTTGATAAATAATGTTACCAAAAACCTGATGACTCATTCAGCCACAGAGTATACAGAAATCCTGTCAGCACTGGCAGATACTTTCACACAATCTCCCGTTGCTGAAATCAGAAGCTTTCCACAGGCACACGCCGGCCGGTGTGGCCGTGCGGTTACAGGCGCTTCAGTCTGGAACCGCGTGTCCGCTACGGTCGCAGGTTCGAACCCTGCCTCGGGCATGGATGTGTGTGATGTCCTTAGGTTAGTTAGGTTTAAGTAGTTCTAAGTTCTAGGCGACTGATGACCTCAGAAGTTAAGTCGCATAGTGCTCAGAGCCGAGCCACAGGCACACATTAATCAAAAGAGCACACTGAATTATCAATGCAAGACACTTAAAAGAGGAACTGCAGAAATTGTGGTTGACTTTTAGATTCAATGGCTATAGTAAGAGAATATACATAATACTGTCACATTGCAAAATGACATGTTCATCAGGATATTAAGTAACTAATAGAGGTACAATTAGCAACAACTTTAATATATGAGATAGAAGTACATTTTTAAAAGTAGCAGCATTTCTGTTGAATTTATAATGGCTTGAATGAGCAGTATTGGTCTATACTACATCAGTGAGCATTAATTTGTAAAAATTGTTTAACAGCTGCTGCAGTGTATCTGTTCCTTGCAGTCTGCCGTAACAGCACCCACATGTATGTGTTGTCTGGCTTCTCTGCTCACCAGTATGTGTGTGATCCGCTGCTGCATAAAGCCCATCTTCGGCTCCACATTACTTTATTTGTATTCTTGTCAAGACCTGTTTAAATAAAGCATGCTCCACAAAATATGTATTGCTAAAATTTCTCAAAGCAGGTAGCTATATGAAGAAGTATATTTCAGAATGTTTCTGATTTGTGCCATATTTTGAAACAAACCATCCAACATGACATTGTATACAACAATAATGGTAACACGATTATTTCTGTTCAGTGCAGTGCCAAGAAATATCTATGAACTCAAATGGAACACTGTTTTTTTTACATACATGGTCACTCCTCCACTCCACAAGGAATGCCTTGAAAAACAGCCTGTTAACCTGTATCCTGGTAAGGGAAGCCTCTGAATTGTCAAATTATTTAAGTGGTGCTCTGACATACCAATAATTTCAGAGTCAACATCTATAAGCAGTTCATTAACTTCATCTCTAATACCTCTAATATTTTGATGAAATGTGCTAATTCCTTCTCTACTTGGAAACATGATGTCCTCTGAAGGTGATTCCTTAGTTAGAGGGATTTCCTTTAAGCAGGTATACCTATCAGTGGACTTCTATCTAAAAAAGGTGCAGCTCTAACACCAACTACTACAGGAATTTTTCCATGAGTGTTCCCACCACTACCCACTACTCTGTCACCTATAAGCTTTGCCAGCCTCCCCTTCCCATACCAACTGAGGTGCAGGCCATGCCTAGTGAAGCCCAGTCTACTGATAGTCTCAACTGACACCACTGCAATGTCACCGATGTCCTCTGCCATCAGTTCCTTCTCCAGCCCAAGTTAACACACCTAAAAGACACATTAAGATGAGGCTGGTCATGACAATGAAACAGTTGCAAGAAATGCACATTAGTGCCGCCAGTTTGAGCTATCTTTACCAGGTCACTACCCTTATCATATTCCGCATCCCTATCAAGACTATTCCCTGCTCCACCCATTATCACTACCTGATCTTCCTTCATAACATTACTACATAACTCCTGTATGCTTTCTGTCACCTGAGCCAACCCTGCACTAGGCTTAACAATGCTGGTGACATGGTACTCACTCCCCAACACTGCCTGTAACTTCTGGCCCACACCTCTACCATGTGAACCACCTAGCAGCAGAACCTTCTTCTTGCTGTTAAGACTTTGCAACTGACTTAGGCCTCCTAACTGCTGAGGATTGCTGCATGTTTCCTACACCTACAGCTACAAGAGGCTCCTCTCCACTCAACTCTGACAGTTGGTCACATACATTCCATATATGCAAAGTACTGCTGTCTTATTACCTCCTCCTCGTAGCTGCCTTCTTGCCAACTGCCAGTTGCTGTTCCCCAGCACCCTTCACCCTGCTCAAACTATCTAGTTCCTCCTTTGCATATTGTAACTGCACCTGAAGGGCACAGATCTTATGCTCCTGCTCCTCTATCAACTTATTTCTACTATAGATTCTGCATTCCCAGGAGAGGGTCTCACTAGAATACCTAGTGGCTTTTCCACTGCATACCCCAATGAAAATACTTTGAACAAATTCCACACCATAACCCAACTCTCACAAACCTACAACAGAGCCCACACTTCTCACTCATGATAAAATTTTACAGTTACTGAAAACAAACTAAACATCTATGTTACTTAAGTTCAGTTACATCAGTAGAATTATTTATAGAACTAACAATAGCAATCTTCAAATTCTCTCTGTACTAAGAAAGCAACAACTTATTATACCAATACCAACAAGACTTCACAAAATTTATTAGATAAAACGAAAAATTCAAGCAGCCACTGGAACACACAATAAGTTAAAACAGTGAATGGAAATTTTACTGAAATATTTCACTAAAAACAGTAAGAAAATTCAGCTTAAAACTACAGCATGTAATTTACTAAATGACTTCAATGCACAGAAAACTCTAAAAAACACAGCGAGTAAACATTTCCAAATGTTTATTAAATCGTTATTTTGTCACAAACAGCATGAAACACCATTGAAAACTATTAAATTTAATAACTGTATAACAGTGCACAAACACCTTTGTCAGTACTTAGCTTTATAACCGCTACAGCTGCAATGGCATGCCATGAAATGTAAACACACTACTTGCCTTTCTATAGAGAAAAGTTTTTACAGAGAAAGGTCAACAAGAAAAATTATACTATGAGGAGGTGGTAAAGATCCCAGCCTTTTGAGACAAGTTTCTGTAAGAATACCAATGGTGGACACCACTCATTATTAATAGGTTTTTCTTTCTTTTTTTTTTTTTCTTTGAGCGGTGACATTTTTTGTGAATGTTTGGTTCACCCAGAACATAATAGCAAAAGACATTATTGAATGAAAGTAAGCAATGTAGGAAGCCTTAATGATATCCACTTCAGTCACAGAAGCAATAACTCATAGTGTATATACAGCTGAGCTGTGTTTTATAGAGATGAAGTATGTGGGTAAACCAATTACATTTGCAGTCTACATATGCACCTAGGAACTTTGCATCAGTTTTTTGTATTAGTTGATCTCTACACTATATGTTAATTTCTTCAAGATTTCTTTGTGGTGCATGAAAGCTCAAATAATATGCTTTGTCTGCATTGAGCGAGAGACCATTTGCAGAAAACCAGTTTAAAACTTCAGAGAAAACTTTGTTTGTAGTTTGTTCAAGATTGTTGTCAGACAGTTCATCAATAAGAATTGATGTATCATCTGCAAAAAGTATAAAATTACTATTTGTATCAGAACAAAGAGGGAGGTTATTTATGAAAATAAGAAATAGCAGTGGACCTAAAATTGGGCCTTTGGGCACATCACAACTTAGGTACCCCACACCAATGAAGAAGGTTCTCCAGAAGAGCCATTCAGTATTATGGTCTGATTTTGGTCCTTTAGGTATAACTGAATTGGTAAAAATACCTCCTGTGCTGTTTATTTCCTCACAATGTTTTTCGATTGTATGATGTTGTTATAACTTTAATTTCCTATATCTTTTAATTACTTAGGCTTCTAGTTAAACTAAGTGTATCATTATAATCAGGAAGATAAATATAAACAGAATTAAAAGTCTGGATGAGATTTTGCATAAGTAACATTTTGGCATATTCCTGTTTGTATTACCTATTATGTGTGCAGCTACATTAGATATAGAATGAAAAGTGAAAAAACATTGTTATTCCAGGGACCAGGAAACATAGATGGATTGGATTCCAACATGCTACATCTCAAACTAGAGTAGCTTTCACGTACTTCAGCAGCCTTGAGAACTGGGCTTCTAGTGTGCGTGTATTCATTATGTGTACCACTAATTCTGCTAGGTGAATGGACCAACATTTTAACATTCTTATATTCAGTCCATAAATATCACTATTCAAGGTGATCCTCAACTTTTTCAACATATCAGAAACATCTTGCACCTCAATCAATTGTAAACTGGATATAGTTATTAGCTTTGCAGTGTTTTTCAAAAAATACTTATGGTCAGTATCTGTGTTCTGAGTATTGATCTCCTTTATTATTTTTGGTACCATACCTGTAATGAAAGTTTTGAAAGGAATGTGCAGCATTCAGATTACTACTTCTTAACTGCTTACCCATTTTGCTGTTGCATTGACAATTAACTGTCTTGCATCTTATTTTCAGATCTGAATATTGTTACATCATTCCTCTAACATCTGGTTACTTCTAAGGCCAGTAATAACTGAATGTTATTGTTATTCTGCCCAAATATCCACAACAGTGGAAAAATGTTTCTCTGTTGTAGTTCCTTAAAGGTAGTTGATTGCATTCACGCTTCTTTGACACATTAGCAATATAACAGATATGTGGTAACACAGTAAGAAATAACAACTAACAGTTATTAAGAGTATGTTTAAAAAAAAATTAACTTTGATACAGTTTGTTTCTTTACATTTGATGACATAAACCTAATACAACAATATCTAAATAACACAAGTTGTTGAGGTGGTCTAATGTTGTAATTTATAATATTAAAATCAAAATTGCTAGATGTAAAATAGTTTATTTCATGACCAATTTCAACAGTAACTAGCTGTCATCTTCCAGTTATCTGGCCTCCCAGAAATGTAATTACGTATCAGTCTCATTGCTGTACTGAGAACATGCTACAATTATAATAATACAGCTCCACACATGTCTGTCAGATATATGAGACTTGAAATTTTATTTTTCAATCTCTATATATTTGACAAACCAGTGTGCAGCTGTATTACAAAGGTGCTGAGTGGACGACACCTCTACATGACATCAAGAATCATCTGGAAGCGCCTCTGGCACTAAGAAAACATGATTATTCAGTGAATCATTTATTGTGACAACTTTATGAAGTGTGGTGCCCTGTTGACTGTAGTTTCCTCCTGCCCTGGTCACGCTGCACTGTCCTTGTGCCTGCATCCTAGGGAGACGCTGTTCCTCCTGCATCAATACATATGCTTAGCCCAGCCTGGTACAGCATGGATGGCTGCTACCAGCTGAGGGAGTGTACTTAATCCCACTCCGTGTCTCTTCTTCCCTGGACCACCCCATCTGCCGTGTGGTGTAGGCGGCAGGCGTTGAACCCAGTACTACCATCCTGGTCATCGTCGTCAGTCCCACACTCTGAGAATACAGCACCTGGTACTGCACTGCTGCTGGTAGTTCATCAGCTCTCCCATCCGTAGTGGTTGGCATTACAACGGCACTGCACTGCTGGCTAGTACTGTGCTGGTTGACCTG
This sequence comes from Schistocerca cancellata, assembly GCF_023864275.1. Classification (NCBI taxonomy): domain Eukaryota; kingdom Metazoa; phylum Arthropoda; class Insecta; order Orthoptera; family Acrididae; genus Schistocerca; species Schistocerca cancellata. The sequence continues at coordinate 701,420,329 of NC_064627.1, read as the reverse complement.
AGCCAAGACTTACTAAAACAACTTGGTCATGGAATGGAATGTCGTCAACACAGACTCCATTGTTCCCATTGACCTGAATCGTTCTCTGTAGTTCTGTGCATGCGGTTTACTAGTGATGACTGCAAGTGGTCTCATTATTCTGCTACTCTTGCTTTAATTCCCTCTTACCAACAAGTTAAATTGGTCTACGAGTGGTTTCCCTAGCTGTGGCTATTGCTTCTTGCAGCATTCCACTGCGTGAATGGGCCTGTGTGTTATTTTGCTTAGTCATTGTCCTTCTCTGTTTTCCTGCTGTGTGTGCTCTCTCTCACTCAGCTACTGTGGAGTTGTAGGCTGTGCTGCTTATCTGTCTTGCATCACCATGCTTCCTGGACCACTGCTAATCATGGCGTAACCATCCTATTTTATGTCAAGGTGGTTGAATTCCGTTAAAAATTTTATAACTTGGAACCCATATTACTCAACACATCCCTCCCCGTTGTTAAAATTTGTCTCAGATTTTCAGCTTCACATGTTCTTAGTTAGCCTATATATTCTTAAACATTAATTTACAAGGTACAGAATAACTGACATGACAGTATGTTTCATGATGAATTACCTCAATGTTGTACTCATAGCCCTTGACTGTTCCAGACTTGTCTGAAAGCAATACCAAAGCTACTAGTTTGCCTTCATTGATCATCATGACTTCTCCATGAGAGAGGTCAATTCATCCCTCTCTTTCCCTGAAAAGCTGACAACTTGAAACACAAGTGACCGATAGTCCCCAGATGACAAGAAAGTTACTCAAGAGTCCATTCTGATAATGATTATGACTTGTTTTGATATTTAATCAGTTGGAACAGTGCTTCTGTGGCGGCAAAGTGAGTATTCCTTGCACTTGTGTTAGCCTCTTGAAAAACTCCACACTCGTCATGTTTGTGGAAGCTCCAGTGATGACTACTACTTTCACAGGTATATGTTAACACTACCTCCCACCGCCGTCTACTCTATCTCTTTCTCTGTACTTGCACAAGACCTATGTTCTAATCATTCCTCTTGCAAGTAACATTTATCATTGTGTCTCAATAATTGTGATGCATGACTAAGATTGTGAATAAGTTTGCTCTTTTTGTCCTCCATGACCAACATTGGAGAGTGTATTGTGGCCAAATTTAGTTTTTCAATGCAGATGTACCTGGCTGATGTGCACCTGCTGCCACTTTGACTATTCTCACTGTTTGCTTGTTATTACCGCTCTGTTGTGGAGCATGAAGTCTCAACACTGTGACATTGCTTGGCTAATTAAAATTATTATTTGGAGACTTGCATAGCTCACAAGGTTGGCTCACCTGGAGTGTGAGATCATACTAAATGAATCTTTTGTCTCTCACTCCATGTTTTAGGTAACAAGTTCCAAAACTACATATGAAAACAACTCGTTGAACTGACTTTTTGTCACTAGTAACAGGTTGGAAATGTGTTTTCTTTATCAAACTCTCTTCCATGGGCAATTCTGACTTTGAAGATACTGCCCCCACAACTGAATTGTGTTGCAAAAGACTGTGATCACATCCAGTTAAGTTGCTCACATTTTGTGACATAATCCTTTGCAGAATGTTACATGGGTTCTGTTATCACAAACCGCATGGATAACTGCCAACATGTATGGCTCTGTGGTCACACTGAAACATACTAGCTTTGCCATACCTATCTGCATTGCCTGTGTGAACATTATTATGCTGTCTGTTCCTGTTAACAGAACGGGTACCTGGTTCTACACTCTGGAGTACATGGCTTTGCCACAGTGTAGTATTATGTTTGGTTTTTAACACTGTGTCATCCAATGCAGCATTTGCTAAATTGCTATTTACTACACATTTTTCGGGATTATCCCCTACTAAATTCTTTATTATATCCTTCACCTTCTCCTCTCCATGATGAATGATTTTGCCATCCTTGGCTTGCAACCATTGGTTAAAAGTTTCATCACACTTCTTACTTTCTTCCTCATATTTGTGCACTACCTTTTTGTTGGCTTTGACTAATAAAGTTTCAAATCTGTGCATCAATTGTGACACCACCTCTTTTACTCATAAACGCTCTGTCTGCAGGACAGTTATTTGTGTGGACAAGGTCTGTACCATTTCTGGTAGCTCCTTTTATGAACTCATCTTTTATTTCTTTTAAAATCTTGGTATCTTGCCCTGCTTGTACACATTCGTGTCCTATAATTTCATTGAGAGTGGTCAACACTTTGCTATCTTGCTCTTGGTCATGCTCTTGTAATTTATTGTGTCTCTCTTGTTCACACTTTTGTAATTTTCATAACAACTCTGCAAAGGGTCAGCAATTGGTGGACCCATCGCTATGATAGTAAACTACCAGTTTTTGTTTGTTCAAATTGTCTTTTATGCACTGTTTGATTACTCATGCTTTCTGTTGTACTGTCAGTGGCAAAAGATGGAATGCCTAGTTCACTTATAGTTTCAGTTTTTACTATCAGTATCAGTCATTTGCAACAGATTGGTAGTTCATGCTCTGTAGGTGCTATGGTTTCTGCTTCCAAAAACCTTTGGCTAGCTTGCTGTTTTGCTCATTTCCTTTGCCTAACCATATTTGTCACATGAGGAACAGCAAGACTTACGGTACACAAAGGCAAATGAAATCACAATAAAACTCTACACAAGGACTGGCACAGGCAATATACATATATAAATGATTTAGTGCTAGATATACACTTCACTATTTTTACCTTGGTTCTGCTGGACACTGACTATTCTGTTAAAACAGTAAATCTCAGTTACTGCTGTTGTTACCCAAATTATATACAGTTTATTTACTTATACTGTTTTTAAGAGTTTTCTGATAGCTTGTCAACTATCTCCTCTTTCTCTCAGTTGGATATATATATATATATATATATATATATATATATATATATATATATATATATATATATATATATATATATATATATATATATATATATATATATATATATATATATATAACAAAATAGAGGGAAACATTCCACGTGGGAAAAATATATCTAAAAAGAAAGATGATGAGACTTACCAAACAAAAGCGCTGGCAGGTCGATAGACACACAAACACACAAACATACACACAAAATCCAAGCTTTCGCAATAAACTGTTGCCTCATCAGGTAAGAGGGAAGGAGAGGGAAAGACGAAAGGATGTGGGTTTTAAGGGAGAGGGTAAGGAGTCATTCTAATCCCAGGAGCGGAAAGACTTACCTTAGGGGGAAAAAAGGACAGGTATACACTCGCACACACACACATATCCATCCGCACATACACAGCAACAAGCAGACATTTGTAAAGGCAAAGCACTCCTTTCTTTCAGGAGTGCTAGTTCTGCAAGGTTCGCAGGAGAGCTTCTGTAAAGTTTGGAAGGTAGGAGACGAGGTACTGGCAGAAGTAAAGCTGTGAGTACCGGGCGTGAGTCGTGCTTCGGTAGCTCAGTTGGTAGAGCACTTGCCCACGAAAGGCAAAGGTCCCTTAAACTTATGTTTATATGAGCTTTTTTCTTTAATTTTAGTTGCAGACACACACACACACACACACACACACACACACACACACCTCTTTATGAAGCAATCAAATGATTTGCAAGAAATGTCATAAAATGACTCATTCCTCACCATCAGTACAATTGGAAATTACACAGTTTTGTACAGTCAAGCCAGGATTGTATGTTTTACCCTTTTTACTTACATCATGTTCTGGTATTTAAATCAAAGGTTTTTTTGTTTAAATACTCATCAGGATCATCTGTTCCAGATATTAAACATTTGTTGCACTTTAGAGTGCAGTTTGTTTTAAACACAGTGAAATTTAGAAAGTCCACACAATAGCTGATCAAACGGCTGTCAACAATAATCCTTTTCACTTCTGGAACAGCTGTGCTAAATTGCTGGAAAATCTCAAATAAATGGCAAGTGGAGGTTATTATCTAATAAATGAATACATGTATGTTGCTTTACAATGTATCAAGAAATATGACCATGATACATTTACCACTATACAGACCTATAAGTCCAGATAGGAACAATCACTCTTATAAAAAAATGAAACAAAAGAAGCTCTATATGACATATGAGCAACAATATCAAAATCAAACAAGCAATAAAGATCAATAGAGAGAGATTCTAATATTGAGTTCCTATTTATACACTATTTACAATGGCAGTGATTCTTATATGTCTGCTTGCATCTACATCTCTTTGATTGTCTTTCATATAATAAATATCTGACATAATAACATAACTTCATTTTTATATATTTAAAATATTGTTTGTTTGTTTTTAATGTCACTTTTTCTATATGTTATGTATGATTTACTGACTTCATTACTCAAGGGACACAACATTCTTCATAGTCAATTCTCCATGCAGAATATTATATGCACACTCAATTGAGATACCTACAGTCTCAGCAACCTCACAATTTTTTTTGGCTATCTTATATTAATGTATCATGGATTTTATCAATAATTTTCTTCTTGGTTACCTCAGTTGGACAGCTGGAGTGCACTTCATCTTCAGTGCTTGTCCAACCACGTTTAAATTCATTAATCCAAAAAGCAAATGGACTTCAGTGATGGTGAAGAGTCATGTAAACTTCATCCAGTTCTCTTTTGAATTGCATGGCCGTTCAATTCTTCAAATGAAAATAATTAATAAGACCACAAAACTTCGTTTTCTCTATTTAAATCACTGTTAACGCACTGACCAAATCGGACGGCTGTTAACAGTGAACTGTATGCTGTACATACTTGAATTTCTTTATACAATCCTAGGAATAATCAACCTTACCAACCATGTAGGTGCAATAAAAACATTCCTTTCTTTCATGGAAATTTACCAAATTTATCAAACTAACCTTTTACATATATAATCCAAAGCCACAGCTTTCCTGTTCCACTTGCAACAGAGGAAAAAACTGGATACATTTCCATATAAGCACTAATTTTTCTTATCTTTATGTTCCTTATGAGAAATATACATTGGCGGCAGTAGAATTGCTCTGCAGCAATTCTAAATTTTCTCAACAGTGTTTCTCAGAAACAAAATCATATTCCTTCCAGGGATTCCCATTTGAATCCCAGAAGCATACTTGTGTTATTCAAACTTACTGGTAACAAATCTGGCAGCCTGCCTATGAATTGCTTCAATGTCTTCCTTTAACTTCAGCTGATGTGGATCCCAACACTTGAGAATTACTCAAGAATGCATTGCACTAGTGTCCTATATGTGCTCTCCTTCATGTCTCTACTACAATACTTACATACTTATTCCATTTCATTTTGCTTTGCAGTGTAGTACCTATATATTTAATTGACATGACTGGGTGAAGCAGCACACTACTAAGAAATAATTTTGTCTGAGTAATCTTGTATGCTCTTACAGTCACTCAGCAATGATACCTTTCTGTACACCACAGCATAATTGCAAACAGCTTTAGATTGCTGCTCACACTGTCTGCCAGATCATTTATGCATATAGAAAATAACAGTGGTCCTATCACACTTCCCTGGAGCACGTCTGATGATATCGTTATTTCTTATGAACTCTCACCATCAAGGACGACATAGTGGGTTCTGTTTGAGCCACTCAGCATCTGGGAACCTATTCCATATGTTCATACCCTCGACAACAGTCTGCAGTGGGGCACCGCACCAAATGCTTATTGGAAATCTAGGAATATGGAATCTGCCTGTTGCCCTTCACCCTAGGTACTCAGGATATCATGTGAGAAAAGGACAAGCTGAGTTGCACACAAGGCAATGTTTTCTAAAACGATGCTGACTAATGGACAGAAACTTTTCTGTCTTATCAAAATTTATTATATTCCAACTGAGAATATGTTCAAGAATTCTGCAGCAGAATGATGTTAAGAATATTGGTCTGTAATTTTGTGAGTATGTTCTTTTACCCTTACTATGTACAAGATTTACTTGCCCTTATTTCCAATTGCATGGTAGTTTTTGTTGGGTGAGAGATTTGCAATAAATGCAAGCCACGTAAGAGGCCAGTGCTACAGAGTACTCTTTGTAAAATCAGATTGGGATTCCATCTGTTCCTGGCAACTTTTGCTCTCAACTCTTTCAGTTGTTTCTCCACGCCAGGGACTAATACTATGTCCTCCATATGGGAGTCTGTGTAATGGTCAAACGATGATACATTTGTATAATTCACCTGGGTGAATAACTTCTTTGGCTTTCCTTTTGATAACTTCTACTGCCACAACAGACCAGTCAATGAGCAATGGATAAAGGCCTGCTTTTTCTAGCATAAATACTCACCTAGCCTCCTTGATTGATTTATTGACTTCAGTAACCATAGTCAATATGATGACATCATAGTCACTAATCCTTATCTCTATACTGACATTGTCAATAAGGTGAGACTTGTTGTAGCTAAAATATTTTTATTGCTTGTGGGTTGTCAAACTTAGCTGCTCAAGACAGATTTTGGAAAATGTGTTCATAAGTACTTCGCAGAACTTTCTGCCTGCAATCAGTCCATAGATGTCCCAGTGTACACCTAGTAGTTTACAGTCGCCTTCAACTAACAGTCCATGATGTGAATATTTTCATGCTATTGACCATAGACTTTCTTTTAATGACTCTGAAACTGTCACAGCAGAATTGGGTGGCTGGTGAAAACAGCCAGCACTTCAACTGATTACACCTAGACCTTTTATATGCAACCAGATAACTTCAATGTCTCGACCTCAATAGAGAAAATATTTTTGTCAACTGCAATGAACACTCCCCCTATTATGGCATCTAATCTATCTTCTTTATATATGTTCCATGAATTGCTAAATATCTCAGAGCTTCCTATTTCAGTTTTCAGCCCGCTCTCAGTCCCAAGCATAATTTGAGTGCAATAAATTTCCAGGAGGCCAGTAAATTCAGGAACTTTGTTATGAATACTTCAACAATTCAGTTTTGAGGTAAACTTCTGCCCATTATCTGAAAGAATTACTTTTGGGGTGTCAACATTAGAAAAATAGTCCCCTCTGAAACTGAAAACAATTTGATTTCTTATGAGGACACAACTTTACAGACTTTGAGTAAATACCAAACATCAAAAAGATGTAATAAAATTTAACTTTAGATTTTGGTAAGGTACTGTACATATCTATTGCTACAAGGTCTAATTGTTCATTTGTCAGAATGGCTTGTATTAACCCTCTGAAAGTCTGGTTTCTAACCTTTATTCATGGGCATCTATTGCAGGTAGCAAGTTTCTTTTTTATCTCAAATCAATATGATAACTATATGTTTTCATTTAACTTTTGCATGCTCTTAGTTGGACCACATCATTTTGGATGCATGGCTGATGTATAAACATTACATCAGAAAACTGTTGATCTTCACTGTAACATATTACCCCCTAATATTGTACAGAAGCAGCCAGGAGGGGTTTAGGGAGGTGGGTGCCCTGATCAGTTGTGTTCAAGGACAAGGTATTAAAATCTAGTAGAAATTGGTCCCTCATGGGTGTATTCAAGATTAGGGAATACAGGAGGTAAGTCTGGAGAACTTGCTATCAGGAGGTGGCCACTATGGCCAAAGTCCCAGACAGAACATTCTTGTAGATATTTGCGTCTATGGAATTCCCAAATTTGTCAAGGCTAAGGATGTTAATCTACATACTGGTAAAATCTTTATTGATTAAAATTATGTAAACAATTTTTTCTAAAATAAAATATAAATGACATATTAAAAGTTAATTTATCATCACATAATGATTAAGAATTTCCCATAGTTGTTTCTACATTTCAAGAATAATCACTGAACTGCTTTGTATTGAAATACGAAATAAATAGTTCAGACTGGTATATAAGTAGCCAGTTACTGGCTAACAAAATGTAATTACCAGCTTTACTGCTGAATTTTCTCAAGAATAAAATGTGAAATATCGTTGTGACCTTCTGAAATTTGCAAACAAAATGTTGTCACTTGGTATTTATCACACGTCTGTTATATAGATACTTCTTTACCTACAGTCACTTTTGTGTTTGCTTTTTCTGTCACCTTTGCATCACAATACATGCAACAAAAGTTCCCAAGCAAAGAAGGTGATCTGTAACAGACTGATTGCACAAAGAGACATACATGCATACATGCACACTTTCCACAAGGTCTTGTGCATGCCCATTTCCCACATGAGGTGGCTCAGTGGTTAGCATACTGGACTTGCATTCAGGGGGATGATGGTTAAAACCTGCATGTGGCCATCCTGACTTAGGTTTTCCGTGAGTTCCCTAAATCGCTTCAGGCAAATGCCAGGAGGATTCCTTTGAAAGGGCATGGCCGACTTCCTTTCCCATCTTTCCCTAATCCGATGGGACTGATGACCTCCCTCAAATCAATCAACCAACCGACCATTCCCATTTATTCCTGTGTATCTGTGATTATGCACAAGGGAAGGAGGCATTGTGTGGACATAACTTGAGCAACTTAGGTCTGTACATTGCAGCGATCCCTCGCTTGCTATATCACTGTAATCTGCCACTTGTCTTGACCACACCACACACAAGCAATTTGCCAAGTGGACTCACCCAGTCCTGCAAGGTACAAGCACTGCAGTGTGGTGAAGTTCTGCAATGGAAAACGAAATGCTGTGTTTAGTGGCAGCCGTAGTTGTGTTACGTGATCCTGATAATACTCGTAAAAGGAAATGTTGGACCGAAAAACAGCTTTGAAAGAGAGACAAAGTTATTTCATACTAATTTACTGAAAGAATAATGATTTCACCTGAAAGACTGCTATAATTACATGTTTACGACTCAAAGTATTTATCTAGAGATCTAAAAATTGTTCCACCAGAGATACCATAACACGAAAAAGACACAAATATGAGGCAACCAGCATCAGCACCATGAGGACCTTATAGCAACTTTAAACTTCTTAGCAACTAGGAGATCTAATGAAGGCTTGAAATTTTCGGCAATGATGTTGCCACCATGCTTGGGCAAGATCACTGCAGAAACACGTACAGCCACTCACAAATCTCTAAAGGAATATTGTAATTAATTTTAAAATGCACAAATTAAAAAACTAACTGAAATGTAGGGTCAAATTGTAAAGAAAATTTTGTATCTCAGAATTTAAAGCAATTTTGCCAGCTGTAATGTTCTTTATTGCTGCAGTATGATTATTTGGGTGGTGTCAGAAGTGTGGAATGGTAACTCAAGTTTCTTATTTTCCCTATAAATAAAACATCTTCTATAACCTTCTCAGCATAGTGCCACTGCATGTATGAAATTACTCTTAGCCTACATGCAACTTTTTTTGTAAACATTTCTGCTGAACTTTCTTTATGTATTTTGTTAACTGTCTGTGTTATACCCTCAAAGGTTTGTCTGAAGCAGTCACCTCTTCCTCTTTAAATCAAGGTTGCTTCTCTGTGTATAATAGCCTGAGCACTGTTTTCTGCTTCATCTTGTTCGCCCATCTTCTCGACCACCATCATCTCCTCCTGCTTCCCCACCATGTGGGATGTCAGCTGTTGTACTGTTATCTGGTGGTACATGTAATAATGGAATTGTATTCTGTTGGTTGAACCTTCCGTCAGCACAACAAGATTTGAAAAAAATTGTGAAGGCATTTAAAAAATGTGGAATTTTCCTAACTGTCCAGGAAAAGTTGTCATTTATTCTGCTCCCACCTCATATTAGAAGCAGTTTCACAGTCAGGTGCTTTTTGCCATTGTTGATGCCTAATATCCCCATAAAATAGTTTGTAATAATTTGTAGCTGGGGTTGAGGCAGTCACCTAGACCTAGGGTATCACGTGTCTTTATGTACCAGGTGCCCCAAGCACGCTGTCCTCCTTTGACATTAATTGATCCCTGATGCCAGAAGGTTTGCCTAAGCAGAATAGTAAAGGGGACTCCACACCACCAGAGAGGAGATCCTACTAAACATAAGAAAGCAATTGAAAATAAACACTTTACAGCTATAGCTGGTCCTATAGCTCATCACTAGAAAACGTTCTTGGTGTACGAGGAATGCCAGATTTGATTCCTGGGATCTAGAAAGGTGTCTGTGTAGGAGAATGATTGTACCTGACTAAAAAATACATTCATGGGCCAAAGCATACTAATTGCCTGTTTTAAGGCAAGTCAACATATAAAAACTAATCTATTAACAACACATGATGCACCAATTCGTGCTTCACAGTTGGTAGCATTACACGAATGCTATCATATCTTTGATTGTAATAAAGAACAATGAATATCATCAATGATGTTCCTTTATACCCATGTCATAGACTGACAGATCTTTATAATTGCATTATTCATAATACAAATGTTCAAATGCCTGCCTTGTTGGATGCATTGATGTAAGTGACTCTCGGTATTAGCATGGACACCTCTTAACAATTCTGCACATATTGAAGTGCAAGCATAACGTATTCATTATTTTAATACATGTGGATTTTCCAGTTCCATTTCATAAACCCTAGCTTTGATATAACCCCATAAGAAATAATCTAAGTGTGTTAAATCAGGCAATCTCACTAGCCACCTATCCACCGTCCCAGATAAACATTGTTGACATATTCCCTAAACCCTCTATAGTAAAGGGGTGGTACACCGTCATGCTAAAACCAGTGCCTTCAGCCTTGTAACTAAATGGTGCGACATATCTTACAGGAGACACCAAAAATTCAGCTCATTCTGTAGGAACTGCAAATGCAGCCGACAGGTTAGTCTGGGAGCCAAAGGAACTGGTCCAGTGAAATGATCTCCTAGAATGCCGCACTGTAAGTTAACACTCCAGTGCGCATGCATGTGATGTGGTCATAAGCAGTGAGGTCTGACAGGAGCACAGTAATGTTGACTGATTCTGTTGATAGTGGTGTCATTGGAGAAATAGCATTCGCATTTATGGCTACTTTATTTACAAGACATCTGCAGAACTATACTGTATTTTGGAAATCATTTCCATATAGCTGTTCGTGTTGTTGTAGCTTAGAGATTCTATTTCCGTTCCTCCAGAATCCTTTGTACAGAAGACCTCGATCTCCCCAGATTTGATGCAGCTCTTCTTTGTCTAATTGTAGTGGGAAATAGGTACAGATGGGTGAGATCTAATGACTTTTATAATATTAATAATAATGACCATAATAGTGTTATTATTACCATTATTGTTATTATTATAGGTAAAACAATACCGCAGCCTAAAAGCAAAGGCACAGTAACACTTTCGTTTATGATACATTGTAGATTTGCGTTATTTTCATTTAAGCTATGCTTACTGTGTATGGGATGTGCTCCAGAATTGTCAATCACGTTCTGGGCAATATCGGGTACGTCGTGTATTGGTCTGTCCAGGACCTGCAAAGCTCCCTCGGTTCTTAAATGCATCTATGCACGTCTAAAAACATGCACAGGATGTAGACATTGCATCAGAAAACGTCATAAATACAGCCTTCGGGCCTCAGCTGCATTGCGGTGCATCTCCCGATACATCAGTATCATAGTGACGTAGTATTCGCTGGAGTACACTGCAGTTGTTACCTGTTTCACGATAAAGACCTGATTAGAACTACAAATCAGATGGCCACACCATCTTATCTGAGCGGAATCAGTGGCACAGCTCAGAGGAGATTCGCTTATACATGTACTTCCCTTTTGGACAGTAGTGACGAGGCAACCCTCCTTACACTAACGTATGCAGGAAACATAACACTACAGAAGATGGCTTGTGTGGGCCACCATGTATAAAAGGCAATTGTCTTGACTACCTCACTCATCACCCAGCCGAACTGCTAACGATTGTAACTTGAAATTTGGAGAAGGTTTGGATCTTACACTGTAGGTGTCGTCATATTTTTATCAAAACCTCAACCCTAAGGGGTGAAAAAGGGATGAAGGTTTGTCTTGAAAAAGGTCACTATTAAGACAATTTTAAATCTGGACCTATGAAAACTGATATTTGGTTTCTCAGTCAGAAAGAAACAAGTATGTGTTTCAGCGTTTTTGGAAATTTTATCCTATGGGGCTGAAATAGTGGGTGACAGCTTCTTTTGAAAATACATCATTATTAAAGAACTACTAAAGTACTTTTAAAGCTACATTATGATTATTGGTATTTGACTTCTTGGTTAACAATAAAAAAATTGTCTTTCAGTGTTTTTGATAGTTGAACTAAGATAGTAAAATAGGGGATGAAATTTTTTATGAAAATAAGTTATTATGAAAGCATTTTTAAAGCTAAATTCATGAAAATTTAAACTTGGCTTTTCAGTTAGAAAAAAAGTACATGTCTGACAGAGTTTGGTAATTGAACCACTAAGGGGGTAAAATAGTGGGTGAAAGTTTATTTAGAAATAAATAATTAGTAAAGAAGTACTAAAGGACCTTTAAGGCTACCTCTATGACTTCTTTGCTAGAAATTAAAAAAAAAATCCTTGTGTCAGTGTTTCTGGAAATTCAACCCCTAATGGAGTGCAATAAAGGATGAAAATTCTTAAGAAAATATTTCATTACAAAAGCTAAATTTATGAAAATTGTATTTCACTTCTCAGTTAGATATAAAGAAATATTAGTTAGGGGATGAATGTTACTATGGAAATATCTCCACAAGAAAGCAAAAGGCATGATTAACAAAAACTTTGGACTGCGAGTACCAGAATCGCTTTCTGGTCAGAAGTATATTCGGAAGAGACCGTACTTATATGATCTTAATTAGCGTGAAGAGCTTAGAAGGTGTTGCAATTTGTAAACAACATAAAAATTCGATTAAATAAAAATAATATCTGCAGCCCATACAGTCTACACGAGTGAGGCAGTGGGCACTAAGGTAGTTTTTAATATTTTAGAAGATGAGTGGCAACTTGTAAGGAGCCATTAAAAATCTCCCAGTTCCCATCATGTTTTAACCTGTGTAATAGATACTGATATCTGAATTGTTTTCTGGAAATAAAATCACCTGAAAACACTATTGCAAGGTGCTGGGGCTAGCAGTGTATTTAACACTAAATTCTTCTAGAATCTCCATATGGAAATGATGCTCTTAGCCCCCCCCCCTTTTCTAACTCCGACTTTTGCTGTTGCACATGGATTAAGAAGAAACGCAAATTGACTGTAATCGGTCCTGCAAGTGGAGTAGAAAAGAGATTGGCCCCTGCAATAATTTAATTTGATACAAATTAATTTGATAAAGGAAAGTTTCATTAACGTAGTGAGTAATGAAAGGGTTGCTCTTCCGATCAACAGAACGAAAGTTCTGTCCAAAACAACAACTTGATTAAACTCAAAATAATAAACAAAACACATGAAACATTTACAATATGTCAAATTGGATACTCAAATAAATGCTGTGAAGGTGAAGTTGTCTATAAACTAGATTGTGACATTTATGACCAAGTGGTATGTGGAGCCAACTCCTTGCAACTCAGATCTTAAGAAAAACACCCATCCAACCCAACCCAACACAGTAGTGAGAACTCAGACAATGAACACCCAAGACAGAACCACGTTAGAAAAGACGGGAACAGACGCGCTCTGCTGAGCTCTGATTGTCACATAACTAAATTCCCTAATCTGCCGGTGCTGCGGACATACATTACCAAGCTGTCATCTTAACTGCAAGAACACGATCTGGCATATCGGAGGCGATGGCTGGTTGCTTCGACGTCCCGTCGTGGTAATGATAATGTCGCGAGTTTAGCCCAAAACAAATTATCCTGGTCTGGTTGTTCCAGACTAAAGACTTCCTAGCAACACAAATGCGCCTCTAAGGGAGACGAAGAAGGCTCGCTACACAATCACTGACAGTACAAGTGAAGTCACACAATAACTCCGATACAATCAACTTTAGCCAAAACTGCTCAAGAGGAACAACATAGGCCGCTTGTATGCAGAATGCACAATTGCCAACTGTACTCACAAAGTTACATTGAAGTCGAAACTTCAGCAACTTAGTCAAACAGTTACAATTAAATGAAAGTATATTAGACAGCCAACACAAGGCAGGCTGTCCAGAGCAGCGAGAGCTCAGTCTTGTAACCTACTCCGACCAAAAGGCGAGAGACGACTCCCTCAAGAGTAACCGTACAAGCTGAACACAGAACATTCCAGCCCCCACAATCAGCGAATCGAAAACTGGTGGAAAATTCCACTCTATTGCCGAAGCACTACCATTCCACCAATGGAGATACTTGGCGCCAATTTCTGCGCTGATTTTGCTACGTCACGGAGCTATCCCCTGAGCAAGCCACAGTTATGATTTTTGCAGAAAATGTGGGAATTTGCCCGCCAAGACTGCCTAGGAACACAAGCCATTCCCACGCCTAGCTGGTAGCCCATCAGAAAGTGTTTTCACTAAGTTTCTGCGAAGTAACGGAATCTCTTGCCCCAGCTGCTCCTTCAGGCCCCTGTGGGTGTATCGCCCCCACTCTTATGACAATGTCGGCATCTGGAGAGCATCCATTCAACTCTCTCACAACCGTCGGCACAACCCTTTCAAGATCAGCAGTACCCACTGTCACTGGACCACCCGGGTGACAAGAGACGCTGCGTGGGAAGTCTGCGTGTGAAGCAATAGCAGCTTTCCACCACATGCAATTAGAGGGGAAAATATTCATATCTTCTGAGTTCTCAGTACTAGCCTTGTAATGACAATACTCGGCCATACTTCCCCAAATCGAATTACTCAGAGTAAGATATAAATATGAGAGGGGGCAACTGTGTGCATCTAAAGGCATGCCACCTCTCACTATATTCATCCCTTTCCCTCAGAGCTAATGGAGGGTGAGGGACATTGCCGCCCTTGCCCATGGGTACGGCGCCCTTGGATGATGTTAAATATGAACTACTTTACTTTCCTTATGGCGCAAATAGGCGTGTATCTGACTGCGGTGTAATGGAAAATGCAGATTTCCACATGAAACTTGACTGACACTTTCAAACTACCACAACCACCTCTGGTCAGTGGATGTACACTACCCTATGCATTTGTCGAAGGTAAGGCTTTTGTGTCAAGTAAAGTCTTCAAGAAATCTCTCTGTATGAATCAACTAAACAGAGAACGAAGTGTTTTACAACTGCCGAGTGTCGCATGCCAGACAGATCGTGTAAAACATATTTGTAATAATGGTTGCAAGATTGATACTCCATTAACCGAATCGGGACAGTGAGGGTAAACCATGCCACGCGCTGGGATGCTCGTAGAAGCATAGCGCAAGGCCTGATGATGTGTATACTGAGGGTCGTAGCACACGGCCTGATCATGTGTGCATCGAGGGTGAAGAAACGGAAGGCGAGATGTCTTGATAGCAAGGCGCTTAGCGTGCATAACACTTCGGAAATGAGGAACAGAAAAGAGAATCAAATAGGCAGTTATGGCCACAATTATGTACTCATTCTTTCCCGATTCCTGTGAGACAAGCACTTTAGTTGGATGTGGAAATCTCTTTATTTTTTTCCCAGCACAGGCAGAATAATCATCCGTCCAAAGAGTCAGATGAGCTGCTACTACTACCATTGACGGTAATAACTAAATGCTCTTCACGAGCTTCCACAATATTATCCATGTTCCACTTTGATTTTTCAGTTTTTTGAACGTGCTGCACTCATTTCTGCCACACATCCGGAGTTACTTCAGTGGCTGCTTCAACCAGAAGTTCTTTCGTTTAATGCACTTTGAATATTTTTTTTCCTTGCTGTGACGTAATTCTTAATCTGTGACCAGACAAGTTCAATTGCGTTATCTCACTGCAGTGTGCATACAAACGAACCACTGGCCCCAGTAGAATATGCAGTTTTAGCAACAGTTTCTGATGGTACTGTTGGATGTAAATAACATTCTGCCTTGACTCATTCAGAATAATTTTCCTCTCCGAATTGATTTATTCTGATCTTTTCGCCCGTTTCTTAGGAATGAATGCCCTCTATAGCACTTGATATTTTGATTTTTAACATTGGAGGTAACAGAAAAAATAATATCAGAAAAGAAGTTGCAGACAAAACACATAAACAAAAAACTTGTGTTAAACGAAGATAATAATACTTACATTTCGTTAGTTACAATGTACAAAGCCCACTTACACAATTTTGCCGACACGTCTGATAGTAGAGCGTAAGACGACAATAGCCTGTACTGAAAGAGTCGCGTGCTTGTATCTACCGAAGGCAGCAGCTGGTAATGTGTCGTCACCAGCTAGTCATTCAGACTCTGCGAATGAACTATAGAGTGTGTAAGACTCGAATCAGTTTAATCCTAGGCAACATCTCTTCAGTTTTAATGACTAGTCGGACGCTTCACAGTTTCTTATGCAGAAAGAAAGAGCATCAGCACTAAAAAATAATGTAAGCTAAACTGGGAACTCATCGTTGTCTCCGTTGACTCCGAACAAGAGACGTGTGTGTAATGTTACTGCGCTTGTCGTGGTTTCTTAGTCTTCTGAAAAGTTTTTGCTACGGTCGCAGGTTCGAATCCTGCCTCGGGCATGGCTGTGTGTGATGTCCTTAGGTTAGTTAGGTTTAAGTAGTTCTAAGTTCCAGAGGATTGATGACCTCAGATGTTAAGTCCCATAGAGCTCAGAGCCATTTGAATCAATTTGAAAAGTTTTGAGTGGAAACATTTTTGACACTGACTGTACTTACGTAAAGCACAGGCAATGGCGAAAATGTCATTCAAAATCGTAAATGATCACGTTAGGACATCAGTTTATACGATCTAAAGCTTTGTTATGATCATTTACGATTTTGAGTGACGTTTTCGCCAGTTTAGCTTATATTTATTTTTAGTACTGATACTCGTCTTTCTAACTTTAATTTAGTACAGTCTTCCGTGATCGCCACGCCTGGTGCACAGTGCATAGCGCAATTTGACATGTAATATCTTTCCTTTTCATTTTTCACGATTTGTAATAACTTACAACCGATGTGGTTTCGCGTGGTCTTATTCAGAGGAGTCACTACGGAATTAGATGCCAGCGCAAAGCGTTGAGCTATAAAAATATTTTGTGAGATGACCAATCGAGATCTACCGTCATTACATTATTCATCTACGCCTCACCAATGTGAGGCGGTAGAAGAATAATATAATGACAGTAGATCTCGACCTATAAGGTCGTCATGTATTGCTTATCAATAAGACTAACTAAAGAAAATTCTGTAGTGTGTTGTTATGTTGCAAGTAGTAATAATAACGACCATAAGACTGACTGTCTCGGTGTAAATCTGTGAGACAACTTCCGCCACAGTGTTAAGGGAGTGTAGACGGTAATAATGCTTCTTTGAGTCGTTTCATATCAGTCGTATTTGTATTTGCAGTAAAGTATAACCTTTGGAAACAATCGAAGTGATTTTGTGACTGATTCATCGTGCAACTGATGTAAATCGTGTAAATATAAGTTTTGAGTCTATTAAATCTCGTTGGTCATCGTGGATCAGGGTGGTAAGTATTCATAAGTACAGAATGCATGATAGATACAAGACGCAATAACTCATCGTGTAGTTGCCCTGCATATCGTGTGACTAGTTCTTGACTCTAGTATCCTTAGTGTAATTTCATATTTTACATTTACACGTACCGTCTACAAAAAACCCTAGTCGTAAGAAAGCTTTTAGCTTAACTTAGGGCAGGGCGGGAACGACTCCAAATAATGGCGCCCTTAATTGTTGAAGTGTATCAATGTTTCGATATATTAGTGTACAGTTACTTTAAAATATGTTTAACATGGATGCGAAACAGCAACTGTGTAAATCTGAAGAGGCTGAAAAGTCAGCCAACCAGTTGCACAAAAGGTTTCTTAGCCCTTGACGTAGGGTTCGATATTTGTAAAAATATCTTCTTCAGGAGTAACGAGCCTTGTTATATTATATGATGGCACATTATACTAGATTTGCCAATTTTGTTTATGACAAGAGCTGCTCGGCTTCATCTAATTTAATGTGCCATCGCGTGATGTAACAAGCCCCACTGCTTCTGAAGAAGATATATTTACAAATATTGAAACCCAGTTCAAGGGCTAATAAACCTTTATTTGCAACTGGTTGGCTGATTTTTTAATTTCTTTTACTTTAAAATAGCATTTTCAGCCCTTTCTCTGTACAGTATGTTTCTACGTGAATCATACAGTATGTACAACTTCGTTTGCCTCTGCATGTATACTCCAGAAGACATCTGTGTTGTGGTCTCAGTGTTAAAGTCTGTATTTACTCTCCATCCTGTACTTCTAATTTTCCCCACGAGGATGAGCTGCAATTATATCACTAAGGAAAAATCACCGGCACCCTCTCCTGTTATATTAGCACATGATGGAAGATGATCGATATTGCTCTGTATGTGCCCGCATTTCTCTATGTTTTTCCTCGTCTTCACACGACGTATAAGTTGGAGGAAGCATTACCACATGGTTCTTGACCCATACTTGAACGTGCACTTTGGAAGTTAGAGACTCCAGCTCTATGCAGCGCACGTCGCCTTCTCTGTTATTCTCTGACGCTTTCACGTTGACAAAACAAACCCATATGGAAACGCACAGTTATCCTCTGAAATTTCTTTATATTTTCCTCTCATCCTGCTTAGTAAAGGTCCAGGACCGCCTAGTAATACACAGGAAATGGGCGAAAGAATTTTTAATTCAACTCCTTCGTGAATGAATTACACTTTTTAGGATTTGCCGGATATTTCTCGTTGGGGCACCTATCTTAACCATATTTGGATTTATATGCTCGTTTCACCATGTAACGATCCGAGCAGATATTCCTAGATAGAACAAATCGATGGGTGTGATTGTTCTCGGTGATCGATCGTGTAGTCACGTGATACCAGCTTTTTCGTCTCTTTATGCACATTACATGTTCCTATGCTAAGGGTTAGCTGCAGGTCTTTACATTATGGCGAATCATCTGAGTCTTCATGAATTTGTAAAAATTTTCTAACAAGATAGTCTCCTTCCATACAAGTGCAGCGTCTGCAAAGAAGCTCAACCACCAGTAGCTTAAAGTTTTCTTGATCTTGTAAACAAAGAGAACAAGCTGAGTTTCATTGATCCTGCTGGGGAGTTGTTCCATTCTCAAAAAATTAGTTCTATGACACCACAAAATATGTTTCATAATTCTTCAATATATAATATGTTATAAGTCGACAGTTTGATGTGTACATGATGTGACCGTTCCTAAGGACTGCAATGAAGTGAAAATTTATGCAATCAGTCAGTTGTACTAACGATCTGCGATAAACTGTAATTAGCAGAGAACAGAAATCATTTATTCTGCATATTCAATATGGAATTCATCAACTGTTTAACTGTATTTCTTTGTTTTTCCATTTCGCGCTCATGGTTTAGTATCCCAGCTAGATGTATACAGAAACATTTGTAATATTTCATTTTAAGGTTTATAATGTTGTTTGTCGAGCACTGTATACAGGAGATCAAACATTTTTATGCACGCTGCAACAGTTCAATGTGGACACTGTTTGCAGCTTGACAGATATCGAAGTGGTACTCAACTTCTCGCCACATGTTCATAAGTGTTATGACCTCTACTGCGGTGTAGATTCTTTGTTTCAAATGTGACAGATTTCATTGTCTAAGATAAACTCCCATGCACTGAAGTCCTGCGAAGTCAGATTGGGAGACTGAAGTAGCAGGCAATGGGATCTCCTTCCGTTCCAACGTTCAGGTAACGCCTTACAGAGAAATGTGGTAACATCCCATGATAGTGGGGTGAGGAACCAGCCGGATGGAAAATGATGTTGGGAGGCATAGTTCGCCAACATGTTGAGATAGGTGGCGCCATGTCACTGGCATGCATGCGCCGTGCAACTCAGTGCTGTTCACGAAATGGTGATGATCACACCTTGGAGAGTGTCTCTATTGATTTTGTATTTAACCTACAACATAAAACGTCGAGTTATTTCGTTATAAGAATTTGTTTCTGTATACCTCTAGCCTGGATACCCTGTGTTGTGATCTTTGGTGGAGCAATTTCGGAAGACAGAACTTAGTACTTCACACTTCATTTTAGCATCTTTCCTGCTGATCCATTGTGATCGTTGAGCATCTTGATGGATCACAATGAGTCAATGATGTATATTTCATAAATTAAAACTTTCAATGAGTTCCTGATCACTCAGTAGGAACGACAGTGTTTTCGAACCTATTACACACTCCTTGCCTAGCTGTCCAGACGCTCATTTTGACACTGTTCAACTTTTGTTTGGCGGCAAACATTCGATTTCACTTGAACCCGCTATGCTGAGATGCATTTGAACTTAAACTTTCTGCTTAATGTATATTGTTGATTTCCAGTTGGCCTAAGTGTGAATTGTTAAGTGTACAACGGTAGAGGTAGAAAAAATATTTAGCTCACTAAAGTTTCACATTTACAATATTCTGCCAGGATGTCATTCAAGGATTTTTATACAATGAGGTGAAAAATTCATGGGACACCTCCTAATATTGTGTCAGACTACCTTTTGCTCAGTGTAGTGTAGCAGATTGATGTGGCATGGCCAGCCAGAGTAGCCGAGTGGTTCTAGGCGCTTCAGTCTGGAACTGCGCGACCACTATGTTTTCCGGGTTCGAATCTTGCCTTGGGCATGGATGTGTGTGATGTCCTTAGGTTAGTTAGGTTTAAGTAGTTTAAGTTCTAGGGGACTGATGGCCTCAGATGTTAAGTCCCATAGTGCTCAGAGCCATTGGGACAATTTTTTTTTATTCGGTATGGACTCAACAAGTCATTGGAAGTCACTGCAGAAATACTGAGGCATGCTGCTTCTTTAGCTGTCCATAAGTGTGAAAGTGTTGCTGGTGCAGGACTTTGTGCACGAACTGATCCCTTGATTACGTCCCATAAATGTTGGATGGGATTCCTGTCTGGCAGTCTAGGTGACCATATCATTTGCTCGATTTGTCCAGAATGTTCTTAAAAAAAAGTCACATACAATTGTGGCCTGCTGACATGCTGCATTGTCATCCATAAAAATTCTATTTGTGGTTTGGTTTCAAATGTTCTCTTAGTAGCCGAATATAACCATTTCTAACCAATGATCAATTCAGTTGGGCATTCCATGTAAACACAGCCCACCCCATTATGGAGCCACCGCCAACTTGCATAGTGCCTTGTTGACATCTTGGGTCCATGGCTTCGTGGGGTCTGTGCCACACACTGACCCTACCATCAGCTCCTATCAACTGAAAGCAGGACTCATCTGACCAGGTCTCAGCTTTCTGGTCATCTAGGGTCCAAGAGATATGGCCATGCACCCGAGAGAGGCATTGCAGGCGATGTCATGCTGTTAGCAAAGGCACTCTTATCAGTCCACTGTTGCTGTAGCACATTACACCAAATTTCACCATACTGTCCTGCTACATATGGTCATCATATGTCTCACATTGATTTCTGCGGGTCCGCAGCTCGTGGTCGTGCGGTAGCATTCTCGCTTCCCACGCCCGGGTTCCCGGGTTTGATTCCCGGTGGGGTCAGGGATTTTCTCTGCCTCGTGATGACTGGGTGTTGTGTAATGTCTTTAGGTTAGTTAGGTTCTAGGGGACTGATGACCATAGATGTTAAGTCCCATAGTGCTCAGAGCCATTTGAACCATTTTTGATTTCTGCGGTTGTTTCATGCACTGTTGCTTGTCTTTTAACACTGACAAGTCTTCACATGTGCCCCTTCTCTCGGTAGTTAAGTGGAGAGCGTTGTGCACTGTGTTGTCCGTGCTAAGAGGCAATGCCTGAAGTTTGGTATTCTTGGCACGCTCTTAACACACTCTAGCTCCAACTACCATTCCACATTCAGAGTCTGTTAATTCCTGTTGTGCTGAGACAATCACATTGGATTCATGTTCACATCAATCACCTGAGTACAAATGACAAATCCACTAATGTACTGTCCCTTTATACTATGTGTATGTGGTGCTTTCACTGTCTGTATATGTGCATATCGCTATCCCGTGACTTTTGTTATCTCGGAGTGTAAGACACTTTCTTCTGACTGTATCTTATGCTGGTCAAATTCAAACTAACTACAAAACACTCTCGGTCTTGTAAACAGACATACGGCCAGGAGAGCAGTGTGCTAACCACATTCCCCTCCATGTCCACATCAAGTGATGCCTGCTGTGGGCTGAGGATGACCCGGCGGCCAGTCGGTACCGTTGGACCTTCATGGTCTGTTCGGACAGAGTTTAGTTTTTTTTAGTATAAAAACACTCTGCTTTAAGCTAAGTGGGCATGTGAGAGTTTTGCACTCTTAGATAATTTTTGGGAGTGCTAAACAGTGTGCATCCTATCACAAACTTCAGTTTTGTTTCAGTTCATTTAATCCTAAGATAGAGTACCCTGTTAGATCGTGAGTGACTTTGCAAGCTGCTATGAGTTGCATGGCATGGGGCCAGTATGAGGTACGACATTTGAAAGTAAATCTAGTAACTGTGGAAGTGGCTGGTTTTTTTCTTTTAAAATATGTACAACCTAGAGATTTTTTGGTGACATAAATAAATTTCTGAATCTTATTCAAGTGTTAAACATTAAAAGATGAAACAAGTCATTTGTATGTATGTTTGTTACTGAGAACCTTAAAATCTTTTATTGAAAACAGAATTAAACCTACTATATCTTCCTAACTGCAGTAAATATATGCTATCTATTAAATTAAGTGGAAAGAACTAAAATATGAAATATAATTTCTTCTTTTTAATTAAATAATCGAATATTTAGTTCTATAATTTACAAATTATTTTACTTTCCATCGAAGAAAGTGTCACATTCATACAAAAAATTTAATGTAATTTTATAATGACATGCCAAAAATAACACGAACTGAGTAAATTTTATGTTAAGTCTAAAGGAAATTCACCAGTACACTGTAACATCTAATGTGCTGAAGTAGTATTGTATTTCTTGTTAGTGTAGACTTTGTGTGAGGCTGAGCCCGATTAGAGAGGGATTTAATCGAGAAGTTCACATTTCAGACACTTTTATATGAACAAGTATAATATGACAGTGGTGGCTTGCAAACACACATTCGCCATCATTTCTCAAAAGTCTCGTGGTGAGATCCATGTTTACTGGAACATTTTTGTTTCTATCATCGTATATTTCTACCTCTGTGAGTGTGATATACCATGTATACATTTCCTGCAATTGGGCGCTCTGGCACCCCTCTCGACTTAGCACCCTAAGTAACCGCTTGCATCGCTGGGGCTTTAAACCGGCCATGACTTTACATCATTTTTACTCTTCTTGATATTCCACGCATAAAGAGAGAATATTATCCTATGTGACAGACTGCCATGGCTGCATCACTGGCTACCCACCATCAGGGGAATAGGAGGTACAGTAAGAGGAGAGTGCCCTGTGTGTTTGCGCAACGCATGTAGCTAAGTCTCTGCAGCAGACATCAGCTGTCTCATTTTGTTAGCATGGCAAGTGGCCCAATGTTGGCAGTTCAGGGTACAGTGTCATAGAAGTATGGGTGTTTCCCATTGGTTGGTGCTTCCATGACACACACACACATCAGAGGCAGTAGAATTCTTCTAGGACAACGATTCTCTGCGTCTTCATAGCAGCAGTTTGTAATAAGAATGTAGGTCTTACAGTCCGTTCATGGCAACATGATTGAGTTTTCTGTGGAGTGTAAGGAACAGAGGGAGTAAGCTCCACGTGTCAACACATTGAACCTGTGGCGGAAGAATGGCTTCCTGGAAGGAACGAGCTATGCTCTCCGCCCCAAAAAAATTCTGGGTGCAAAAATCAGCTGGTAAGGTAATGTCATCAGTCGTGTGGGATGCAGAAGGGGTAATTGAGGTGGATTTCTTGCAAAAGGGCGTAACTATCAATGCATCATACTACTGTACCCTCCTGCGCCGTTTGAAAGAAGATATAAAGAGAAAAAGGTGCGGAAAATTGGTGCGCAGGGTCCTTTTGTGTCAGGACAACTCACCAGCGCACATAGCCCTCGCAACACTGGAAACTCTGCGTGACTGCAAGTTCGAATTGTCACGTCGTACGCCATATTCTCTAGATTTGGTGTGCCAACGTTATTTGAGCGTGCCCGCAAGTGTATTAGTGAACATGGGTATCATATTGAAAAATAAATTGGTATTATGAAATTTCTGTCATTCTTTATTAGTTAGGCTAGAGACCGCCCCCCCATTCCGCCCCCCCCCCCTCCACCGAATATAAATGACGATGAATCGTTATTGCTTACTGTCAAAATTCCCATGCTTAATTTTTCACTGCAAATATTTCGAATTACTACCCATGATAGCCAGTAAGTTCCTTAACCTAACCTTCCAGATCGAAAAACAGTATTTTGAGCATCAGAGACGTGGGAATGGCGTAGTCACATTGTTCTTGCTATTTTTATATGGATAACAATTGTTTTATTATTTCAGTTTGTACCTGCTAAAAACAAAAGCAATGAATCTTAGTGCACTACACTATAAACTGACGATTAGTGCTGAACTTGACTTTGAACCGCGAATCTTCGCCAGTCAAATATGATCCGACTTCACGGAGATATGACCTAGGATTAACATTTATACAATGCAGATTTCCAGGTTGAGCTTGATCTAACGTAATTTTCTGACTTAACCTAAGGTTAAATGCTTTATACGTACAATCAGCCCTCAAAGTGTTTCATCAGAAGAATAGTTCACGAGATTCGTGCACTTCACACACTAGTATCATTATCACTGAAGAAGAAGGAAATGAGCAAACCGCAGAAATAGAACACGGCTTTATTGAGAATGAAATGAAGAAATTTGAAAAAGAACTAACACTAATGTGAGAAATAAGTTACCTTTAATAACAGAAAACAGCACACCGTGAACAAAAGGAAATTACTGGTTCATGCTTTACGCAAACACAAGAAACGATGTTACAGCCTTTAGCTTGGGTACAGAGCTAAACTAATGACTATATTTCACCAGATTTTATAAAACATATTTACAAACACACAAATTAAAAACTCATCAAACGCAGAAAGATACCTATTGGAGTCGGAATGTGAAAAAAGAACCTTCCTTTCATGCTCTTTGTCCAGGAAAACTTATATTTGCAAATAACATGGTGGTTGGGATTGCCAACTTCGAAAAGATGGATACGTAATTATTTTTGGTGCTGTGCTTGCCATATTTAAAAGAACACAATATCCCCAAGATTGGCAAAAAATGTAGCGGGAACTTCATTGTGTGATGCTTTCTATAGTTTCTATAACGAAACACTATTTCGAAATCTTGCCACACGGGGTAGAGGTTTGAATCCTCCCCCTGGCATAGGTGTGTGTGTGAGTGTTGTTCTTAGCGTAAGTTAGATTAGGTTGTGTGCAAACCTAGGCACCAATGACCTCAGCAGTTTGGTCCTATATGTGATTACCACAAATTTCTAAATTTTTGAAATCTAGCTGAAAATCCAAAGAGATTCTTGGTGTATGTGAAGTACATCAGCAGCAAGACACAATCATTACATTCACTGTGCAATGGCGAAGGTATTATTACCGACGACAGTGCTGCTAAAGTGGAACTACTACACTACTGGCCATTAAAATTGCTACACCACGAAGATGACGTGCTACAGACGCGAAATTTAACCGACAGGAAGAAGATGCTGTGATATGCAAATGATTAGCTTTTCAGAGCATTCACACAAGGTTGGCGCCAGTGGCGACACCTACAACGTGCTGATTTGAGGAAAGTTTCCAACCGATTTCTCATACACAAACAGCAGTTGACCGGCGTTGCCTAGTGAAACGTTGTTGTGATGCCTCGTGTAAGGACGAGAAATGCGTACCATCAAGTTTCCGACTTTGATAGAGATCGGATTGTAGTCTATCGCGATTGCGGTTTATCGTGTCGCGTCATTGCTGCTCGCGTTGGACGAGATCCAATGACTGTTAGCAGAATATGGAATCAGTGGTTTCAGGAGGGTAATACGGAACGCCGTGCTGGATCCCAACTGCCTCGTATCACTAGCAGTCGAGATGACAGGCATCTTATCCGCATGGCTGTAACAGATCGTGCAGCCACGTCTCGATCCCTGAGTCAACAGATGGGGACGTTTGCAAGACAACAACCATCTGCACCAGCAGTTCGACGACGTTTGCAGTAGCATGGACTATCAGCTCAAAGACCATGGCTCCAGTTACCCTTGACGCTGCATCACAGACACAAACGCCTCTGATGGTGTACTCAACGACGAACCTGTGTGCACGAATGGCAAAACGTCATTTTTTCAAATTAATCCAGGTTCTGTTTACAGCATCATGATGGTCGCATCCGTGTTTGGCGACATCGCGGTGAACGCACGTTGGAAGTGTGTATTCGTCATCGCCATACTGGCGTATCACCCGGCGTGATGGTAAGGGGTGCCATTGGTTACACGTCTCGGTCACCTCTTGTTCGCATTGACGGCACTTTGAACAGTGGACGTTACATTTCAGAAGTGTTACGACACGTGGCTCTACCCTTCATTCGATCCCTGCGAAACCCTACATTTCAGCAGGATAATGCACGACTGCATGTTGCAGGTCCTGTACGGGCCTTTCTGGAAACAGAAAATGTTTGACTGCTGCCCTGGCCAGCACATTCTCCAGATCTCTCACCAATTGAAAACGTCTGGTCAATGGTGTAGCAGTTTTAATGGATAGTAGTGTAAATACAGTTTTCCCAAAATACTGTTTGTCACCAAAGAAGACAAAGTAAGTATTCCTGGATTTGAATAAAGAACTGCTACCAAAATGAGTAAATCGCTTAATAAAAGCATGTCCTCCAAGCCAGATTGTATACCTGTCAGATTCCTTTTAGAGGACACTGATATAATGCCTCCATACTTAACAATCATTTGTAACCACTCATTCGAGGTAATATCCATACCTAAAGACTGGAAAGTTGCGCAGGTGACTTCGAAACTCGAGAAAGGAAGTAGGAGTAAACCCATTAATTACAGAAATGTTAGTGGTTTCGATTTCCGGTAGTATTTTGGAACATGTACTGTGTTCGAGCATTATCAATTACCTTGACGAAAACAAACCATTGACATACACTCAACATGCATACAGGAAATATCGTTCTTGTGAAATGCAACAATCTCTTTAATCTCAAGAGGTAAAATGAATGCTACCAACAGGGTATCTCAAATTGATTACTTATTTGTAGATCTCCAAAAGACTTTTTATACCATTCCTCACAACTGGTTTATAATCGAATTGCATGTCTATGGAGTATCCTCTCAGTGGTGCGACTGGATTCGTGATTTCTTGTAGGAAAGGTCACAGTTCAAAGTGACTGATGGAAAGTGATAGAGTAAAACAGAGATAATATCTGGCTTTCCCTAAGAAAGTGCTCAAGGCCCCCTGCTCTTCCTAATCCATATAAGCGAGTTAGGAGACAATCTGAGCGCCCCTCTTGGATTGTTTGCTGATGACGCAGTCATTTAGGCCTACTATCTAGAAAGACCAAAACGAATTGCTGAATGATTTAGACATGATATTTGCATGTTGTGAAAAGCGTCGATAGATGCTAAATAGTGAAAAGTGTGAGATCATCCACATGAGTACTGTACTAAAAGAAACCTGTTAAATTTCGGTTACACTGTAAATCACACAAATCTAAAGGTTGTCAATTCAGTCAGTTACATGCCTATCAATTACAATTATGGAGAACTTAAATGTTGTGGGGGAAGGCAAACCAAAGACTGCATTTCATTGCCAGAACTCTTTGAAGATACAACAGGTTTACTAAAGAGACTGCCTACACTATGCTTGTCCGTCCTCTGCTAGAGTATTGCTGTGCACTGTGAGATCCTAACCAGGTAGGATTGACAAAGGACATCGAAAAAGTTCAAAGAAGGACAGCTTCTTTCGTATTATCACGAAACACAGAAGAGAGTGTCACGGATAGTGTAAGCGAGTTGGATGGCAGTCATTAAAACAAATGCATTTTTCATTGGACGAGAAATTTTCATTGAATTTCAACTGAAGAGTGTCACTGCAATACAAACACTTCACCAAGACTCACCAATATGGTGGAGGCAGGATTCACTGATTTGTATTTGTTTAGTGGCAGTCCTAATGTGTATTTACTTCGGATGAGTATTTTACGACATACAGCACAGCTAACGAGGTCTTTTTAAGTTTCTTTGGACTATACCCAGCTCTACAACGACCAAACAACACTGCATTTTCAATTCAGAACATCAGGAGAGATAAGGAAACAGCTGCTGATTCAAATTCATTCATGACAGACGTATGAGCGCGAAACAAGTGAGTGTTAAAAGACCTAGTTGGCTTGTGCGTAACATTCCTAATCTACATCTACATCTACATCTATACTCCGCGAGCCACCTTACGGTGTGTGGCGGAGGGTACTTATTGTACCACTATCTGATCCCCCCTTCCCTGTTCCATTCACGAATTGTGCGTGGGAAGAACGACTGCTTGTAAGTCTCCGTATTTGCTCTAATTTCTCGGATCTTTTCGTTGTGATCATTACGCGAGATATATGTGGGCGGTAGTAATATGTTGCCCATCTCTTCCCGGAATGTGCTCTCTCGTAATTTCGATAATAAACCTCTCCGTATTGCGTAACGCCTTTCTTGAAGTGTCCGCCACTGGAGCTTGTTCAGCATCTCCGTAACGCTCTCGCGCTGACTAAATGTCCCCATGACGAATCGCGCTGCTTTTCGCTGGATCATGTCTATCTCTTCTATTAATCCAACCTGGTAAGGGTCCCATACTGATGAGCAATACTCAAGAATCGGACGCAAGCGTTTTGTAAGCTACTTCTTTCGTCGATGAGTCACATTTTCTTAGAATTCTTCCTATGAATCTCAACCTGGCGCCTGCTTTTCCCACTATTTGTTTTATGTGATCATTCCACTTCAGATCGCTCCGGATAGTAACTCCTAAGTATTTTACGGTCGTTACCGCTTCCAATGATTTACCACCTATGGCATAATCGTACTGGAATGGATTTCTGCCCCTATGTATGCGCATTATATTACATCTATCTACGTTTAGGGAAAGCTGCCAGCTGTCGCACCATGCATTAATCCTCTGCAGGTCTTCCTGGAGTACGTACGAGTCTTCTGATGTTGCTACTTTCTTGTAGACAACCGTGTCATCTGCAAATAGCCTCACGGAGCTACCGATGTTGTCAACTAAGTCATTTATGTATATTGTAAACAATAAAGGTCCTATCACGCTTCCTTGCGGTACTCCCGAAATTACCTCTACATCTGCAGATTTTGAACCGTTAAGAATGACATGTTGTGTTCTTTCTTCTAGGAAATCCTGAATCCAATCACAAACCTGGTCCGATATTCCGTAAGCTCGTATTTTTTTTACTAATCGTAAGTGCGGAACCGTATCAAATGCCTTCCTGAAGTCCAGGAATACGGCATCAATCTGCTCGCCAGTGTCTACGGCACTGTGAATTTCTTGGGCAAATAGGGCGAGCTGAGTTTCACATGATCTCTGTTTGCGGAATCCATGTTGGTTATGATGAAGGAGATTTGTATGATCTAAGAACGTCATAATACGAGAACACAAAACATGTTCCATTATTCTACAACAGATTGACGTAAGCGAAATAGGCCTATAATTATTCGCATCTGATTTATGACCCTTCTTGAAAATGGGAACGACCTGCGCTTTCTTCCAGTCGCTAGGTACTTTACGTTCTTCCAGCGATCTACGATAAATTGCTGATAGAAAGGGGGCAAGTTCTTTAGCATAATCACTGTAGAATCTTAAGGGTATCTCGTCTGGTCCGGATGCTTTTCCGCTACTAAGTGATAGCAGTTGTTTTTCAATTCCGATATCGTTTATTTCAATATTTTCCATTTTGGCGTCCGTGCGACGGCTGAAGTCAGGGACCGTGTTACGATTTTCCGCAGTGAAACAGTTTCGGAACACTGAATTCAGTATTTCTGCCTTTCTTCGGTCGTCCTCTGTTTCGGTGCCATCGTGGTCAACGAGTGACTGAATAGGGGATTTAGATCCGCTTACCGATTTTACATATGACCAAAACTTTTTAGGGTTCTTGTTTAGATTGTTTGCCAATGTTTTATGTTCGAATTCGTTGAATGCTTCTCTCATTGCTCTCTTTACGCTCTTTTTCGCTTCGTTCAGCTTTTCCTTATCAGCTATGATTCGACTACTCTTAAACCTATGATGAAGCTTTCTTTGTTTCCGTAGTACCTTTCGTACATGATTGTTATACCACGGTGGATCTTTCCCCTCGCTTTTGACGTTAGTCGGTACGAACTTATCTAAGGCGTACTGGATACTATAGTCACTGGAAGAGACTCCAATTATCCAACAATCAAATGGGATAATAGTACACTGACGGGAAAAGATCGAGGCACCAAGAAGGAGTTTTCGACAGAGACGAAAAAGTTGTTAGGTATGTTTCTACACCTGAAAGATGGTGTCCATTCAGATTTCACACCAGTTGCATAAGAATGTCGCTAATAACTCCATTACGAGGTTACAAATAAGGTTTTCTTGAAATACACACTGTAATTTTCGTGAGGGTTATTGACCTTTGAGACCGGGCGTGGTGAGTTGATGTTAGTCAAGTATGCCTTTAATGGAGCAAAGACACCATTATCAACATCTCACTGAGTTTTAACGAGGTCGTGAAATAATGCTTTGAGAAGCTCGATGCTCCTCCTGTGATACTGCAGAAACACTGTGCAGGAGTGTACATGATTGCTGGCTGCGGCAGTCACAAGAATGTACAGTTGCAAGAAAACTGGGATCCAGATGCATTATTAGGAACCAGAAAGGACCCACTACGGACCCTTGGGGAACAGCTACTTCAAGCTGTTCTCTTCTCGTCATTTCCTTGCTAACACAGACAATTTGCCTATGGTCCTGTAGATATGATTTTAATACTTAAAGGCCATTACCTTCAATGCTGTAGAATTCAATTTTTTCCGGAAATGGTGTGTGTTCTACACAGTCAAAAGCTTTACTGAGATCATAAGGTGGCTTGAGAAGAGCCTTTATCCTCAAAGGTGATGCATGTATCGAACTGCAGAGTCTATAGCATTGTGGCATCGATAGGTCACATCGACGACACAAATTACAATCTTTGGAACATTAACTGCTCTGACGAGCCGCCATGTTTAATTCAATATTCCTTTGTACTCCATGCAGTGTTCATGTTTATCAGTCTTTAGGGTAAAATATAAGTGTATGTAGGAAACTTGGGAACCGTTTATTATGTATATTAAGATCCGTATCCAGAATCCCATATTGGTGACCCTGAACAAAAAGTTCTACGTCTTCTGCGACTTCCGCGCCGGTGTATAGAACAACAGGTTTCACGTATGACGCCATGGCTACATCACCGAACATTCTTTACAAAGATTTGGAGGCCAAGCTCTTACAACCAGGCCAACACAACCCTCTGCCGTCGGTTATTTTGCAGCTAACAGACAATGATCTATGATCTTCGACGAGAATAA
The DNA here is from genome assembly GCF_023864275.1 of Schistocerca cancellata. NCBI lineage: Eukaryota > Metazoa > Arthropoda > Insecta > Orthoptera > Acrididae > Schistocerca > Schistocerca cancellata. The sequence goes on along the minus strand of NC_064627.1, from coordinate 701,388,865 downwards.
CCTCTACTTTAGCAATTCCACAACGACCGAGTGTTAAGCAGTTACCTCAAACAATGGACTCAGCTTTTGTTTCGCCAGATCACACACAACAACAAGTGAAAAGTGAAGTGGACAATCTGCTAAATAACGTGATGATCAATCGCTTGTACGTAGTTTAAAGGGGCTGAAATTCATACACATACTATGACAGTGTGACCGACAACAGGTGTCACCAGTGTTTGATGGTCCTACCAAGAAAAGCGCGTGGCCAGTGTGTGTGGAAAAGTCTCGTTGTTGCCACTTTCAGCTCGAGGCCACTCCCCTCTCCCTACCCCCCTCACCCATGTGGGGCCACATTTCCGACCATACAACTGTTTGCTACTTCTGCAGTATCATCTGCATCTGCCGTGCCAGCCTTGTGCGTCGTATCCGAGTTGGATAACGTCAGTGCTATTCCTGCAACTTCTGGTCCAGTTTACGGGCCCTCATTATGCGCCACTCGCCCATTTGCTCCCACGGTTCTGACCGTGCCTGCCACGGCATGTTTTCTGGCATCTTCAGAGACATTACAACTGGCCGTTGTTCTGAACATACATGCTAGGAATATTTCTGCTTCGGTGATGCCGGATCCCAGCATGAACTCTTGTGCAGCAGGACCACAGGCCTTCCAAGACACGCTGAAACCACCTTCATTTCCACCTCCAGGCTGCCTACCCAAGCCACCTCCCCTATATGAGGACAATCCAGTTTCATGGTTTGCACCTCTTCAAGCTGCATCAAGTGATTGATGACAACTCCAAGTTCCTATGTTCAGTCACACACCTTCACGACCACTCGCATTTAATTTGTGGTCTCCTACTTTCGCCTCCACTGCCATCGAAGTGCGAGTTCGCCAAGAAAAAGACATTGGGCCGACTTGCCTGCTCACCACAGGAATTGATAATCAAGATTCTGTACAAGGAGCACCTGAGGGCTGCACTCCATCACAACTTTGGCGCTGCCTCAGGTTACTTGTGAGTGAACACACGATGCCAGACATCACTCTGTGGACGGTATGGTCTGCCAAGTTACCTAACGACCTGCAGATACACCTACTGCCACACTCTTTTGAGTCTATCGGTTCTCGCCTACACATCACAGATCAGCTGTACGCACTTCTGCAGCAGAAACATCCAGCTCATTCTGTATCGCTGTGTGACACTACACCTCTTGTTTACCAGCCGTCTGCGGCAGGGGCATGCCCCATTTCGCTTCCACGCTTTCTATGCCGCCAGGCAGTACTTGTTCACTCTCTCCTCTTTCCGAGCGCTCAAGACTCGCCCACGCTCCATACGTCCCAATTTAAGTCCCAGAACAGATCAACGAGGACAAGCCTCGCCTTCTATCACAGTCACTGCCACCACCACATCCAGCTCATCCCTACTGTTGGTACCACAAGATTTTTGGGGCTGAGGCCAAGAAGTGCAGGTTACCTTGCCAACACCCAAACACCAACCGCAGGAACTAAGTGACACTGAGTCCTGCAGGGAACTTCACAGGCATCCCCTAACATTACACTCCGTCCACTCGTCCCCTCGTCCGAGCGGTCACTTATACGTGACAGACATTTCATTGCAGTTTGTCTACCTAATTGACACTGGTGCTGATGTGTCTATCATACCTCAATCGTTGGCTCCTACCGACTTTTCACCAACGAAGTCTCTCCTACGATCTGTCAACGCATCAACGTTACAAACTGTTGGTGCTGTGAAACTGATGGTGCACCTATCCCCTTCTCTGGGTTTCTCGTGGACATTCTACTTCACTGACATCGATGAACCAATATTCGGTATGGATTTTTTGCCCCATTACAAGCTCTCCCCAAATGTAGTCAAGTGTTCAGTGTTACACCACCCGTCTAACACTCAGATACCGAACTTGTTCCGTTTCCGCCGCAACATGGGATTTAGTTCGTGAGTGTTCTGCCCTCACAATCAAGATTGTGACCTGCATCACTAACCTACTACGTGCAGTGCCTCATGTTTCAAACAATGTCTCTAATAGCAAGCAGTGTCTCTAATAACAGTCGCTCACACAGCACAACCACGTCCACTACGCAGGCAGCCACCCCATTTGTTGATAAACATTACCCCTCTCCTGCACGCCAGCTGAGCAGCTCAGCGGCCATCACTGTCCCTCGCGTGATGCCATTGCCTCTCTCGTCCGCGCCGGTTACCCAAGGCAAAGTTAACAACAGACAGTCACTGCGCGCTCCACTCTGCACCATGCTGCGCATGCAGCTGACCTCTACAAACAATCACATGTCGCGCTTGCTTAATAGGCATGTGACTTTCGTGCTGACTTTAACCACTCGCGCTAACGGCTACACCTCATTGCGCCCCACTAGTCCCAAAACTCCATGTCAGAACATTACTCAGCCTCGTGTGCAGTTATCAGGCTCTTCTGTCAGTGACGGAATGACACACAAGATAATTGTCACTGACAGCCCTCCTATTAGGCACAAGGTTAGACGCCTCGACCACATTAAGCAAATTAACGAACATCTGGAGGCAGGCATTCTACAGCCATCGGACAGCAATTGGTCATCACCAATTCACCTCGTCACCAAACACGATGGTCCTTTTAGAATGTGTGGTGATGCTTAAATGCTTGCACTGTCATGGACAATTACCCTGCGCCAAACATAAACGATTTCACTCACATGTTATTGGGCCCCACAATCTTCAGTGTGATCGACTGCATATGTGCTTATCACCGGATTCCCGTAGCGCCGGAAGAGATTCCAAAGACTGTGATCATCAAGCTGCTCGGTTTGTTCCAGTACAACTTCACGCCATTTGGTTTAAAGAATGCGGCACAAACGTGGCAACGTTTCATTGACTCAACCTTACGACGATTCGAGTTCTGCTTTGCGTACCTGGCTGACATACTCATTTTCAGCAAATCGACTGAAGACCGTGAAGATAATTTATCCCAGATCCTCCAGACTTTGGCATCCAATGGTGTCGAGTTCAACTAAGAAAAATTCCCATTGCGTCAGTCTTCTGTGACATTTCTGGGTTACACTGTCTCCGCAGATGGAATACAGCCTCCCAAATCCTGCGTGCAGGCTATCACGACATTGCAACCCTCAGCTACATACAAAGAATTCAGACGTTTCCTAGGTACTATAAATTACTACCGCTGTCATCCACCCTCTGCCACCGCCGTGTAGGCCCCACGCACGTACTCTCTCACCGGCAAACAAACTTTGGGCATTAAACCAGTCCGTTGGACTAAACCATTTCAGGGTTCTTAAAACAGCTTTAGCTCACGCAGTCGTACTCGCCCACCTCGATCCATCTGCCGATTTGCTCATCACTATGGACGCAAGCGACATCGCGGTCGGGGCAGTATTACAACAGAGCAAAGGTGACACAGTTTCACCACTTCATTTCTCCTCCAAAAAACTGCCTACAGCACAGAAGAAATATTCTGCTTTTGATAGAGAGATTCTGGCAGTGTACGAGGCCGTCAACCATTTCTGCACTGACATCGAGGGCTGTCCTTTCTTCATTCTTATTGATCACAAACTTCTGGCAGATGCCAGCTGCAACCCACCAGAGGATCCTCCACCCCGACATTTCCGCCACTTCGACCTGGTCTCTCAATTTACTACGGACGTATGCTTCATCAAACTCATGGAGAACATCTCCACCGATTTCCCCTCGGGGATCAATGCCGTTTCAAGTATTGTCAATTTATCCAACCTCGCCACTGTACAGGCTTTGGATAAGGACACTCAGGTTCTGCTCATGGGCCCGCAGTCTTCGCTCATGTTTACTAAGGCTATCTTCCCTGGTATTTTGAACGAAGTGTGGTGCGACTCTTCTATGGGCATTGTGCGGCCTTTGCTCCTGCCCACACTGCACTGACAGGTTTTCGATGCCTTGCATAATCTCGCCCACCCCTGCATCTGAGCCACCAGTTGCCTTGTCACTGAGCATTTTGTGTGGAAAGATGCGAAACGGGAGTATCAAACGTGGGCACACAGCATTTCCTGTGAATGAAACAAAATAGGATGTCACACCTCTCCACCACCCGGCAAGTTTGGCATGCCTAAGGGACGTTCCCATCATGTACATACCGACTTTATCGGTCCCCTGCCTCTGTCGGAAGGCCACAGGTTTATCCCGTCCACAATAGACCGAATGTCTCGTTGGGTGGAAGCCTTCCCCTTACTCAACATCAAAGCAGAAACTGTGGCCAAAGGATTCGTTTCTTCTTGGATCACTAGGATCGGCTGTCTATCCACCATCACAACTGACCAGGGTCAACAGTTCGAATCTGCACTTTCATGATTCTCTGTAATCTTTGCAGTATTAGAAAGATCCATATGACAGTCTACCACCTGCAAAGCAACAGGTTGGTGGAACGATGGCACTGCAACCTTAAAACTGCACTCAGGTGCCACGACTGTCTCTGGTCCGAGGCACTTCCTTGAGTGTTGCTGGGCCTATGTTCTACATTTAAACCAGATTTCCATGGGACGATTTCCAAATTCGTTTTTGGCGAAAACCCGGTTTTACCTGGGGAACTAATTCTCCCCCAAGATCCTGGGGATTCCTCCTCCTTCCCAGGCTTTAACGGAAGGATGCTTGCACACTTTAGAAACACCCAGCTACACCCACCTGTCAGCCATGCCGCACCTGACACGTGCCGACCGCACTCAGATCGTGCTCATACGTCATGCTCAGGGACGACTCTGTCAGACAACCCTTACAACTCCCTTACCTCGGCCCCTTCGAAGTACTATGGAGGGATGAGACGACGTTCGACATTATGATAAAAGATCGCCCGCAAACCATTTCTCTACACAGGCTCAAGCCTGCCTTCATAGACGCTGACACCCCTCTGCCATCCTAGTCGCACTGCCCGACCACATGTTCTTTTGACGAACCCGCTAATGAGTCTGTTCAACCTATGGTTGGGTTTTTTCCATCCAACGAGTCACCACCGCAGTCGTCTGCCAAAACTGAAAATGATTCGCTTTTGTTGATGGTATTAATCAAATAATTTCTTAGTACTTCGGCGCATACATCAATTAAATCATTTTGGGTTCTGTGAGAAATATAGGTAGCATTTTTAGGCGCACCCTCAAAATGTTTCCACAATGTTTCGTCACCTGACTGTACTCTAAATTGTAACAAATCATCAAATACAGCATTTGAATCTGTTTATCCTCTTAAAGGTAAGTCATGTAATATGCACAAAACAATACACAAAAAAGAATTGATTTTATCTTTGCACGATTAATTTGTACTAATTTCGCAAGATTCTCGTTGGCGAGTTCTTCCACACTTTTAGTATTGTTTGTCACAACACTAATGAAATTATTTGACTTTTCTGTTGCATCTTTATGCCACTCGGAATGCATATGCATTTTTGCACATTTATGGAAGTTTTTGAAATTTGTGAATGGACGGCTTATGAATGCGCCATGATGACAACCATGCATTATGCGTGGGCGGAAAAGCACACAAAACTTGCAGAGGGCACCTTTAACTGCTTTAGAATAGGCCAGCCACGGATATAATGACAGCCAGTCTGGTCGAAATGTTCTTTTTGTGCTGTCTATGTCATTCTTAAAATTATAACTTTTTTCAGGTTGCTATGGATTCAATAAAATCTTATTCTTTAGGCAAATGTCAATATCCTTTTTTCAATGTAATTTCCGACATCGGGAATACTGACCAGGATACTACTACCCTTTTCATCAACGCACTTCAAGCCAGCAGAGGTACTGGCTTCGTCTTTATTTTTTCCATGAGCACAACAACTGCAATTTTTAATAGTGATGGTTGCGTTTGACTCACCCTTTTCCTGTGATACCTCATCACAGACAGTATCTTCTTCGACATCTCCACTTTCATTTGTAGTTTTCATTCGCTTATGAGGAACAAAAAACCTACGTATATCGGTCATTTTGCCATTGTATACACTGCGCCTTTACATCCACAACGCACAAACGTCTATGCAAACCACAATCATGCACCACTGTCCACTTACAACTCACAATAAATTTACACAACCCTTAACGCGATGCGATGCCGAACCGAGCTGAGCGATGACTAAAGAACAGAAGCTGAAATCGTATCACAGTGGAGGGAGGGAGGGAGGGGTTTGGTTCAACAATGAAACAGCTCGGTGTCCATTAGCCCGCAAGCCAGCGACTTTGAGTTCGCGCGATCGTTTGGAACGGTTTCTTGCGATGGATGTGGAAATATTTATGCGATATGTTCCTATTAGAACATAGCAAGACTCATCTAGAACGTTCCGGAAATGAAGGTAGCTCACGCCACACTCTGCTAGATCACGTTCGTTGACAGTAGTGCCAATGACGAATATTGCCTACTTCTACAGACAAGTAGCGACATTAGTGGCCACACGGTACCCTCGAACACTTCTTCAGCAAACGAAAAGGAACATCATACAATACGCCAATTTAAATTAGCGTCTGACTATTGTTAACCATTATTTGAAATTTGAAAGAATAAAATTTTGCCGAGTGTGTTTTGTTGTGCAACTGTATTGTGTTGCCAGTTGAGGTTTATGAAGAGGTTTGTACCTAGTGAGGTGGGAACAGAGAGGGTGACATTTTAGTACCCTATAAGTCAACATTTTCGAGATGGAACTCTCACCATGGGTACCATTCTTAATGGGACCACGTACACATGTAGATCGGCAGATTCGCTTTATTTTATTATAGCTTATTAGTAATGCCCAGAGTTTGTTAACATGTAAACGGCCTTTCCTTATCAGATATGCATTTTTTACAGTTACTAAAATCTCGGATATTCCGGCTATAGATATCTATCTTTAATTTTGTATTTTTCGTCATATAGATACTGTATCGTAGATTATTTTTCAAGGAAGATATCTTTTTTTTTACTTTTGTGTTTAACGTCCCTTTATGACACAACTGATTCTTTTAATATGTAAAGAACGAACAATGGGCGTGCCTTCAGGAAAAAACGCTTAAATGCTGCTCAAGAATGCATTTGTAAAAGTTAACAATAAAGTGCTGGTTCATCTGATTATTCCCATTATGGCCTCACTTGCTGTTGTTAATTTCTACCACGTGTGGGTGTAAAAATAAAAATAAAGATAATTCATAGGCAATAGCTGTAAGACGGATATATAACAATTTTGCACATCTTCAACAAACGAGATTTCTTAAAGAAAAACTCACAATTTTTAAATTTATCATCATTTTTTAATTTTAGTTCGATTCTCCTTTAAAGTTTTTCATTACTCTAGTTCATCCTGTAATTCTGTTTACATATGTTTTATATCATTTTTACGTCATTTTATCGATATTTTCCGGTTATTTTAGTGATAATTTTACAGGTGTTTTAAATCATACATAACTGAGCCCTAAAGTTACAGGTATTTTTTATATTCGTAAACTGAATGAATTCTCACTAGGGGAAACTGTCCCGATCCCCCCCCCCCCCCCCTGCGGGGGGCCCCTGCAGAGGAACACGAAAATCATTTATCCTAGGTCCTCCTGGCCTTGAACTCCAACGGCGTTGAGGTCGACAGGGACAAATTCCAATTGCGCTAGTCTTCTGTCACATTTCTGGGTTACACGATCTCCATAGACGTAATACAGCCTTCCAAATCCTGCATGCAGGCCACCACACCACTACTTACAAAGAACTCCGACGTTTCTTGGTTACAATAAATTACTACCGTCAGCATCTGCCTTCTGCCGCCGCCATGCAGGCCCCGCCGAGAGACTCGCTGTCGGGCATACAGACTTCAGGCCTTAAACCAGTTCGCTGGACTGAACCTTTTCTGGAGGCCTTCGAGGCTCTAAAAACTTTCTTAGCTCAGGCCGTGACACTCGCCCATCCCGACCCTACGGCCGAGTTGTTCATCACTACAGACGCCAGCAACATCACGGTGGGGGCAGTACTACAGCAACGCAAATGCAGTATGGTCTCTCCCCTTCATTTCTTCTCTAAAAAACTGACTACAGCTCAGAAGAAACATTCCGCGTTTGATAGGGAACTTTTGACAGTCTATGAAGCCGTCAAACACTTTCGCCCTGATGTCGAGGGCCATTCTTTCTAAATCCTTACTGATCACAAACCACTAGCGGATGCTTTCTGCACCCTCCCGAGGACCCACCTCCTCGGCGTTCCCCCCACTTTGATTTAGTCTCTCAATTCACAATGTCAGACGTTTGCTACATCAAAGACACAGAAAACATCCCCACTGATTTTTTTTCGCGGATCAGTACTGTCTCACTCATCATTAACCTATCCAACCTGGCCATTCTGCAGGCCTCTGATGAGGAGTCTTAAGCTGCGTCTCCTGTCAACGCAACAGAATCGGCTGCTACACCTCCCCTCCACTAGGCAAGTTCGACATTCCACAAGGAAGATTTCGTCATGTACATATCGACCTTATTGGTCCACTACCACCGTCGGAGGGCCACAGATATATTCTCTCCACAATCGACTGCATGTCTCGCTGGGTGGAAGCTGTTCCTTTACCCAACACCACCCCTGGAACTGTGGCCAAGGATTCATCTCCTCACAGATTGACAGGTTCAGTTGCCCAACCACCATCACCACCGAACAATGTCGGCAGTTTGAGTCTGCCCTGTTCACCATTTTATGTAACATATGCAGCATTAAAAAAATTCGTACAACAGCCTACCACCCGCAAAACAACGGGTTACTTGAACGGTGGCACTACACCCTCAAAACTGCCCTCAGGTGCCATGACTGCCTCTGGTCTGAGGTGCTTCCATGGGTGTTACTCGGAACCTTTAAGCCAGACTTACAGGGAACCATCTCTGAATTCGTTTTCGGGGAGAACCGAGTCCTACCAGGGGAACTTATCCTGCCTCATGCACCTGCGGATTTTCCCCCCTCCCCAGATTTCATTAGTCACATGGGCACTCACTTCAAACATGCAGGGCTACACCCGCCTATCAGCCATTCCCCACCAGACACTTAAGTGCCAACCGCACCCAACACTCACTCCCACGTTATGCTCAGAGATGATTCTGTTAGACAGCCCCTGCAGTCACCGTTTCTCAGCCCCTTTAAAGTATATGGTTAAAGATTGTCCTCAAACTGTTTCATTGCACGGGCTCAAACCTGCTTTCGTGGAATCTGACGCCCCTCTGCCGTCTCAGTTAGACCCTCCTGACGACTTTCCGCTGTGGAGCCTGAAAATACTTTGTCTCATCCCACGGCGCTGTTTTCCCCAATCCATGATTCATCGTCACCATTCGTAGGTTTTCCAGGCACGTCGTCGCCATCCACCCCATTTGCAGGTTTCACTGCCATTTCACCAACCGCAGAGACTCACTCACCCACATTCAACCTGTGCTGCAGTGTGCCACGACACCATGTGGATGACATGTCGATTGTCACCTTCGATGTCCGTGTGCTAGTGCTCCTAACAGACACTGCGGCCTCACCCTCCAATGGGCAGTTAAATGTTAGTGTAGTGCATAGCCTGTCACACCCTCGCTAGTGCGACTCATCAGAAATCCGCGTGATCATCTCCTCAGATGGCTTGATCTGCATTCAGGGTGGGCACGCCTGCACCACACTGCAGGCCGTTCCACATGCCTGCTCTCGGGCTGGCCGACGCATCGTCCACCCCCACTGGTTGACTGACTATGAGATGGACCTACTGCCAATCAATCGGCCTCTGCACTCCACCTCAACCAAGATGGAAATCCTGGTCGTGCGTCTGCCACCTCGCATGAGTACTACCGACGCTGACGCCCACATGACCTCCATTCAAGCTTCAAGCCTCACAGGTGGTACTCCATACTGTGTGTGTGTGTGGGGGGGGGGGGGGGGGGCGTGTGCCATCGATAGGTTGTATCGACCAGGATTATCACCATCTTTGGAATCTTATTTGCTCTGCCGAGCCTCCATGTCAGTTTTTAGTTCTGTTCTGTATCTCAAGCTGTGTACACGTTTATGATTAACTATTAAATATATCTCAATGTGGAATTTAGTGGGGATAGTTGTTGCATTCGATCGATAATTGTATCCCATTCCCATAAACCCTCTGCCAGGTACTTAAATGTGATTTGCAGAGTAACCATGTAGATATAGATGTAGAACTGTTTGAAAAATGTTCTATTAGCTACTTTCACACTTCGTGTGTAAACACTGGAATTAGGGAACCCAACTCACTATTTCAGAAAATATGCAAAATGTATCCAAATACAAACTTTCTTTGTATAGATTTTCTTAAGAGAAACTGTTTCACGGAACATGGGATGCATTTGAACAAAAAAAAATAGTGAAACGTTGGAGAGACTCAACAAATATAATGACAGCATATCGTTACCATCAGCTCCAACAGCCCATTCTTCCAAGCATAAACATGCAGATGAAACTCCTTCCATTAAATACACAAAATAAGCAGAACCAGAAATCCTATGTGAAGAAGGGCAAGCTGTGATGAGCCATTAGTCTTAAGGCAAGCAGCAGAAGTATTTCCACCAAAAATACTTACAGCATCAGAAACTATCACAGCAACAACAAAGGCAGCAGCGTCTATATCTATAACCTCTGATACCAGCAGCAGCAGCAGAATCAATAGTAGCAGGACCAACTCCTGCAGCAGTATGTCCACCAAAACTAGTAAAAACATCAAGAACAGTTACAGTAACAACAACAAATGCAGTAACAGCTTCATCAACTGCAGAGCCAGCCGTAATACCAGCAGCAAAATCAACATCAAGAGCAACAGAACCATCATTAACAACAGCAGAACCATCCACAACAGCAGCAGAATCAAGTCCGACATTAGCAGAACCAGTACTGTCCATTTGCATTATTGAGGGACACACCTTCGAATTCGAAAAAAACGAAGAAGTTGTGCAGCGCAAATGGTTTCTGGGACTCGATCTTTAAAGAGGCAGTGGAGACACTTCTGCGCGACAATTTAGTAAACAGGGATAGAGGTTTTCAGCTTAGTGCAGCGTGTAATCCCACAATTGACAAAATACATCAGGAAAGCTTTGATCTGAAGGCAGCGGCGTCCACAGACAGATTGGTTAGCCTCCGGGTCTTGAGGCCAGGCCGTACCGCAGTCTCCCCCACCACCACCAATGGCGGTACCCCCTTCCGGAGGAACGTGATTGGCCGGCCTACAGTAGCAGACGACGCCCAAGCAGCTATATAGATATGGAGAACACAGCATCCCAACACTTCGCCAAAAGATGATGGGTACGAAACTCATTGAAACGTTGAGACAAGGTGACACCACCATTCAGCTGATAACCCAAGAAGAATTCATCTGTGTCGATTATGGTGTTAGATAATTGTGTGCTTGTACTGCTCACCGACAGCACAGACTCGACCCTCACCGAGGAACTCAACGTCAAGATAGTGCACAGCTTGTCCCTCCAACAAGAGTGCAACCCATTTTCTGTTCAAGCTTTCATTTCTTCAGACGGCTCAATATGCATTCGGGGAAGGCACGCTCACATGCCGCCTCCTCTCCCATACCACTACTCCCGAGTTGGCCAACGCATCATTCCTCCCTGCTGCTTTTAGGATTATGAGTTGGACCAGCGGCCACCTTCCCGACCTTCGCATGCTGACCCGATGGAGCTTTTGGTTGTGTGCCTGCCACCTTGCACCATTCACGCCGACACTGACACCCACACAACCCCCCCCCAACCCCTCAGGGTTCATAGGCCATACTCCATACTGCGGTGGGCGGGGGGGGGGGGGAGGGGGGTTGGTAGGTCACATTGACCACACAAATTACAATCTTTGGAACATTAACTACTCTGACGAGCCGCCATGTTTTATTCAGTCTGCCTTATGCTTCATGCAGTGTTCAGGTGTATCAGTCTTTATGGTAAAATATATGTGTATATAGGAAACTTGGGATTTTCAAAGTAAACATATAATTGTTGGTAAATTACACATTCCAGTACTTTAGAAAAAGCTGGACTATAGAAATTGGTGTGTAACTTGAAAATGAGTCAGTGTCTCCATTTTTATTTATTGAAACTACCCTAGACACTTTTACCTCATCAGGAAAATATCCCTCTGCTATACACTATTTATACAAATGTTATGGGATGCACAATATAATCTATTACTTTATTTAGTATGTTACAAGATCTGACATATACATCTACACTGTCTGATGGTTTTAGCTGTTTTACTATTCTTAGGATGAGACTAGTAGAGACCTTGGAGAAGACAGACATGTGTATATTAGTCGATGGTTTACAAACATTTTTTGAAAGAATAGCTGATGAACTAATATCTGGTTTGATAATAAAATTTTCTGCTTTCTTAACTGATTTAATAAAATAATCATTAAATTTTTGGGGACATATATTAATTTTCTTGTTTCTTTCATTTTTAGCAATACTATTTATTAGTTTCCATGCACCTTTGCAATTGCTTCTGGAATTCTCAATACTGCTGAAATTATGTGCTTTTTGGCTTCTGCAGTGGCTTTTTTATACTCATTCCTATCTGGCATGATCAGTCTTCAGAATTTTGTATACATTGTGCAACAGCATAACTTGGTTTCTCAAATTTGTTAATTCTTCATTGTGCCATGGATTTTGTTTATTTGTGGCCTTGCTTTTGAAGCCTTTGTCAATTATTTTCCATTTCTTTATGGGACTGCTGTCATTTAAGAACCTTTCAAATGTTAGCTTTGCTGACAAATTATTGCATAAGCTATAATGTGTGTCACCATAACACTGTCCAAACCAGTTTCGGTTTGGCAAGGGACTTACAAAACCTCATAATTTTATCATTTGTGATAAATCTGGTGATTACAACTTTTGGGACAGGCCTCGTAATATTACGCTTATCAGCGGACAATCTAGTTTCAGAATTTAAGGATATAGAATTATCGTCCGAGAATGAAAATAATGTCACATCACCTCTACTATGGAATTTTCTACAGTAACTATTTGCTATATTATAGTTGCAAAGTTTCACAACTGTACGTTCACCCTCAGTAGCCCAAGATTCACACAAACAAAAAATATCAAATTTACTATCTGGGCCAAATGTATTCATAAAAAATTCTTTATCTTTTATTCCTTGAATGTTCAGGTAGCAAATTATAATCTCAAAATTGTTATTCCCTTTAGACTGACCCTTTTGGAGAGAAGCTGTAGTATCTTTTACAATACTTATCTTATGGGCTTGTTCATCTTGTTGGATTCCACTAAAAAATTATTTAGACAGAGAGGGCACACTGTTTTCCACCCATAACACTTGACGCAGCTTCTGCAACTGTAGTTCTCTTCCCTCCCCCTGTTGGTATTGCAGTTAGGCCTACTGTTGATGGTGAAACTTTTTTTGTGGCTCATGATGCTACAGCTGCTTCATTTACTAATGCTGCTACTGATAAAGCCACTGGTGACAATGATGCTTCAAATGTGGTGCTGACGTCATTTCTTTTTCATGATGTGTTGTCAGAGATGTTACTCCCTCATATGGTGTTAGGCCATTCTTCTTTTCATTTACAGCAAACATATTGCAGGTAGTGCAGTTTTTTCATGGATGTTCACTCCTACAATTTTTATGATCTGGAGATCTTCTTCAGCCAGCCCTTCCTTGCCTAGCTGATTTCTGTGCATCCATGTCTCGTAAAATGCTCTCGGACACAACTGGTGTCTGCAATGAAAGTTGGGTGCGCAAAAATGCTACAGTTCTTCCTGAATTTTCTGTTGGTCATGATGATTTCTTTATTTACACAAGAGTTTTCAGTTAAGTCATGTCTGTGTGGAATGCTTACGACAAATACCTTGTCTTGTGAAATTTTTCCTATCAATTCTTTCAGTGCTTTCACTGCACGGCTACTACTGTTCTTGTTCACATAATTTCCTCCTCCGATTATGACACAGTTCACACAGTTTTTTACTGTTGTTTCACAGTTCTTTAACAGTTCTCGTAAATTAGTTCCAGACTTCAAAATTCCAGTGACTTTATATTCTGACTAGATATCAGACCTGATTGTAGGTAGTCCCCTTCCAAGACTTGTTGATAATATGTATATTTCATCTTTTTTCTTCGCTCTTTGCTTTTCTGTCTTGTTTTCTGTGTTTTGATATGTTGCACTAACATGATTTTTATGTTTAACTGTGCGCGGCAGTAATGAGTTTTCTCTGGCACTTTCTTGGTCAGTGGTTGCTTCTGAGCAATTTTCCGCAGCACTGAAATTTTCTTTCCACGATTCTGGAGAATCTTCATTTAGAACATCGTATTTATTCATAAATGGAACAAGAAAAGCGTTCGTATTTAACACAGGGTGGGAGAATCTCTTAGGCCTAATTTATATACTCTCTTGTTCACAGCTTTGCGTCTCTGTGGAAATGCTCACATACTGAATCAGACTTTTCAGCATATTGTCTAGCTTTGCTTAAGTCATTCTTCTCTCACAGATATTTCGAGTCCAGCACTACACATTTCTAGAGCAGCTTGTTGACCAATGTACTCAGTTACACATTCATAAGAATATTTCCTGAGTTTTGCTTCCATAAAACAACATGAATGTCATTTATGCTTCACTACACATATTCAGACACCTTTTTTCACTTTTTTCCGCATAGGTAGTAGTTTACTGATGATGGTAATTTACCAAAATTTATGGAGCGATTTACCAATACATCGATACGCACCGCCAACTTGAATATCTCTGTACTGTTTTATACTGACTGGCAATAGAAAACTACAGAAATTGCACCTAGTAATGCATTAAATAACCTGTTCCAGACACTGAAAAGCAAGTTTGACGATATGTCCCACTGATGCCTAAGAAAAGTCACATGGTCACACCAAAACAAGAGCAAAAAATTGTCAGAGAAAATACACAATACACTTCTGTAGTAACTAATCTAAAAAGAATTGCTGTAATCTTGAGTGACAGTTCCACAGCAGGCACAGACTTAGAAAACAAACAAATGCTTTGCTGTAGTTAGTTAAAGGTTGAAAGCTATGCAAAAAAGAAGCAGAGAAAGTAAGAAGTACAAGAACAGATTCATAAGGGAAGACAAAATCAATTTGTTTATTTGCCCATATAAATCCCTTTTTCACTACATATATCGTTCACAGGGTATTGAACAGAAAACCAAAAATCTACTGGGTTTTCAAAGTCAAATATACATTATTTAAATTTTTATAACAAATTCGACCTATACAGTTAGTAATTACAAATTTTTAAAAATAGTGTTTATCTATAACTTATTTCTACAATTAAAGATACAAATTACATTTTTTCTTGCATAAGATACTGTGAAATTGAATAGTAGCAGTTTTTTGGAAGGTAGGCTGTCGCAGACTTTTTAAAGCTCTGTAGTTCAGGAAGAGATTTTATATGTCTAATCTGTTGTATAGTTTTGTTCGTGTATGATATACACCTTTTTGACATAATGTGGTGTTCCATTGATTAACATTTATGTCACTGTCTGACCTAGTACTGTAATCATGGACACTTTTGTTTTGAGGAAAAAGGTTTTCGTTTCTCAGTATACTTTTTTTGACATGCATGACTATTTCCAGTCTATAAATGCAGGGAAGGGGTAGGATTTTTAGATCTTTAAAGAAAGGATTGCATGGTTTTCTGCTGCTCACTTGTTTCATTATTCTTATAATTGCCTTTTGTTGCCTGAAAACTGTTATTGCCTGGTGTACATTTCCCCAGAAAATGGTACCATACTTCAGTACTGAATGTACATGAGCAAAGTATACAGCCCTAACTTTACTACATAGCTTATTTTTGCTGGTTTTCAATTTGGTATGTGATATGAGTGCTCCATTTAAAATTTTCCTTGATATAAATCCCAAGAAATTTAGTTTCATTGACAGAACTAACGTTTTGGTTATCTGTACATGTTACGGGTTGTGCTGCATTTTTATTTTGATTGGTGTGGAAATTCATGAGCATCGGTTTTTGGGGATTAACTATTAGTCTATTTCTGGAAAAACATTCAGACACTCCTTTTGTGATATCTTTTGCAGATGCAGTAATATTTTCTTCTTTATTCACTTCAATCAATAGACTGGTGTCATCTGCAAACAGTACTGGTTCAGAGACCCCAATCTGAGATAGGAAATCAGTAATGTACACCAAAAAAAGAAAGGGACCTAAAATGGAGCCCTGTGGAACATCATGATTTTGTCCACATGGTTCTGAAAGTTGTACCTGGAGTTCATTTCCTTCCATGTACTTAATTTCAGTTACCTGAGAGCGATATTCCAAATATGGTTTAATCCATTGATTTGGCCCACCTCTTACACCGTAGGGGAGAGTAGGGTAAGACGGGATAGTTAATGTATTTGGGGCCATAAAATCAACACTCATAGTCAGAAGATTTTGAAAAAATTATGGTGTAATTGTACATTATTTTAGCTGAGAATGAAGTATAAACAAATTTGTTTTGATTTTTCAATTAGAATATAAAACTGTCATTGTAATAGAATGACAAGTTTCCATCTAGTGGGGCAAGATGGGGTTACTAGTGGGGCAAGATAAGGTTACTAGTGGGGCATGATGGGGTCAGTCTTTGCGCAGTGCACAAACATGAACTGCTTCATCGTCTTCATCTTATTCTCCTGCACAGGAACAATGAGCCCATCTTTTGCATATAAAACACTGAATCCACCTTTCAGTAGACTGTGAGTACAAGTATCCACAGTAAAGACACTCAGTGTCAGAAGATTCTGATGAAGAGGAACTTATTTGCTTATGTTTTAAGTTGGTTTTGTTAATTTCTTTGCCTTGCTTTTGTATTTTCTTCTTACTACTCGACTTCTTAAGCAATATTTGGTTAGTGGTGGTTGTATTTTTCTTAGTTTGGGCAAATCTCTTTGTTAAGTTTTTCTTAGCTTGTCCCATTTGCTTCATTTCTTTTTCTCCTTTTGAATTTATTTCTGGTTGTAAATCATTTTTGTAGGGTGATTCAGTCCAAACTGCTGGTGTACTTGCTTTTGGCTCTTCTTTTTTGAATGGAGGCCTCTGCAAGAGGGAACTGGTACACTGTCTTCTGGTGTTGGACATTTTGGAATAGTTATAGCTTTTCCAGCAGTTGTAGTAACATTAATTTGACTTGAAACAGGGTGAATATTTTCAATTGGAGCAGCAACTTCAAGTACTTCATATGCAGCATCAGCCTAGAGAATGCCGGAGGGAACAGCTGGAGTTGACATATCCGATTTAGCAGCAGGCTGATGTGGGTTGGAGACACCAGAAGGTTGAGGTAGGCCTAAATAGGCAAAGCAGCAGGCTGAGGTGAGTTAAAAGCAGCAGAAAGCTAGTTGGTGTTGGTAGCCCTGTGGGTTGAGGGTTCGTTATCTGTGACATCTGACCTAGGTCTATCTGTAGTCTCAGATGGGGCATAATCATGGCCACTAAAAACGCCTTGGTTGGTAGGCCAAATTCCAGTTTTGTGAAATCCATTAATTGCTGTGGACATAGTTGCTGCCTTTACAAAAGCCCTGCCATATAGCTTAGAAATTTGGAACAAAGAGACAACATGTCCTGGATTTGACCTGAACCAGAATGAAACTTCCTGGTCATAAAAAACACTCAAAGGTTTCATGAAGCTTACATCGAGAGGCTGTAAGCGATGAGTGCAATGTGGTGGAAGCACACCAACACTAAGCCATTTTCCCATGCAAAGTCAATAACATCCATGTTTTTCGTGTGGGTAAAATGTCCATCGAGAATCACGAGAACTGGCCTCTTCTTAGTAGCTTGGATCCAGTCAACAAATTTTTTAAACCATTGAAAGTAAAATATCGGATTGCATCCAACCACTTGGGTGATATGCTGCCCAGGCTCCAGGAGGACAGTCATTCATTAACTGATCGTTACCTCAAATCCTTGGAAAAATAAGAAGAAGAGGCATATATGAACCAGCTGCACTGCAACATACTTCCATTATTACAGTGTTGCCTCTTTTTTTAGATTAGATTAGATTAATTATTCATTCCATAAACCCATAAAAGAGGGAATCCTCCTGGGTGTGGAACATGTCAGGTAAACACATTACAAAAATGTAATTAGAAAAACTCGAGTTTCATTAATTTTAATGATCCTCAGTCAATAAACAGTAAAATTATGTACATGAATTAAATTTAAACTTCTAATATTTACAGGTTTAATACTTACACCTGCTTTCATTAAATCAATCATTCAGACATGTGCTAGTTTCTTGGCTATTACAACCAAGTATTGTCAAAAATTAAAGTAAATTATTCATTTCAGTGATCCCCCGTTAAGATCAGTCAGATTATGTACAAGATTTAAAATTAAACTTCCACTATTTACAGACTAACATCTGCTTTCCATACATCCATCATTCACATGGTAGGTAGTTACTTGGCTATTACAACCAAGTATTGTCAAAAATTAAAGTATAATAAATTTTCATTAAAATAGTCTTCTGCACTTGTTGAGAAATGGATAGAATAGAAGGAGTTGGCCACCAAAAATTCTTTTAAATTATGTTTAAATTGTGCCTTGTCTGAAACTAAACTCTTAATAGTTGCTGGTAACTTATTGAAAATATGCGTTGCTGAATACTGGACTCCTTTCTGGGCAAGAGTAAGCAATTTTAAATCTTTATGTATATTGTTCTTATTCCTAGTATTGATACTGTATACTAAGCAGTTAGTTGGAAAAAGAGATGTATTATTTACAACAAACTTCATTGTTTTGTTGTTGTGGTCTTCAGTCCTGAGACTGGTTTGATGCAGCTCCCCATGCTACTTTATCCAGTGCAAGTTTCTTCATCTCCCAGTACTTACTGCAACCTACATCCTTCTGAATCTGCTTAGTGCATTCATCTCTTGGTCTCCCTCTACAAGTTTTACCTTCCACACTGCCCTCCAATGCTAAATTTGTGATCCCTTGATGCCTCAGAACATGTCGTACCAATCGGCCTCTTCTTTTTGTCAAGTTGTGCCACAAACGCCTCTTCTCCCCAATTCTATTCAATACCACCTCATTAGTTATGTGATCTACCCATCTAATCTTCAGCATTCTTCTGTAGCACCACATTTCGAAAGCTTCTATTCTCTTCTTGTCCAAACTATATATCATCCATGTTTCACTTCCATACATGGCTGCACTCCACTGAGAAGCTGTGGTTAATAAGCCCAATTCTTTGATCAGGTTTCAACATGAT